>NC_141687.1:1546888740-1548088740 GCF_964263255.1 Lissotriton vulgaris | reverse complement strand
GCTGGCCCCGCACATGACGGGTCTGGTACACAGGGATCAGGCCGGGTTTATACCCACGAGGAGCACGGCGCTGAATATCCGCCGCCTGGTGGGAATAATGGACGCCATCTTGGACAGGGAGGGAGCACCGGCGGTTCTGTCCGTGGACATCGAGAAGGCCTTTGATAGCTTGGAATGGCCTTTCCTGGATGGAGTGCTAGAGAGGTTTGGCATGGGCGAGGGGTTTCGGAGGTGGACGAGGGTCTTATATACCTCGGCGACGGCGAGAGTACGATTGGGCGGCCTGGTGTCTGCGGCGTACCCAGTGGGCAGGGGAACACGACAGGGATGTTCTCTCTCCCCCCTATTGTTTGCCCTGGCGATGGAACCCTTGGCGGTCCATGCGAGGTCAGGTGACCGATACGCGGGGATAGTTAGTGGCGGGCAGTGGCATTATATATCGCTATACGCGGATGACTTGCTCCTGTACCTAGCTGACACCTCGGAGGCATTGGTTGGAGCGATGGACCTGCTGTCTGAGTTCGGCCGGCTGTCGGGCCTTAAGGTCAATTGGGCGAAGACCTGTGTGTTCCCGCTGCGAGCGGGATCGCCAGCCCCTAGCAGCGATTTGGGTGTAGTATGGGAACCCTCTTGCATCACCTATTTGGGTTTCCGCATTTACCACGCGGCTGCGGACCTATTGGAGGGCAACATTGGCCGCTGTGTCCGGGCGCTGCGGGGCAGCTTGTCTTTCTGGTTAACCCTCCCGCTGTCGGTCCTGGGCAGGATAGCACTGTTGAAAATGGTGGCGCTCCCCCGCTTCCTCTATTATTTCCGAACGCTGCCTGCCTGGATTCCCCAGGGGGTGTTTAGAGAACTGCGGTCAATGATAATTGGCTTTCTTTGGGGGCATGGCCCCGTAGAGTAGCCCTGAGCACGCTACTTCGCCCCAAGCTGGAAGGGGGCATGGCTGTGCCCGACCTCGAGCTGTATTATCTTGCAGCGCAGTTGCAGGTCCTTACACAGAACGTAGCCAGGGTGTTCCGGGGCCCGGAGGAGGACCGGGATCGGGGAATGCAACGCCACGTGCTGTCCTACATCATCATGCAGCAGCGGCTCGAGTTACGGGCCCTCACCATGGAAGAGCGGACGCTCCGGCTGTGCTGGCAACGGAGCCTTCGGAGAGCGAGGGCACCGCGGCCTTATGCCCCGGAGATCCCGATCGGGATGTTGACGGCATTGCCGCACGGAGGAGATTGGTCCCCGTTGCTGGATTGGGAGGAGGTGGGACTGCAGGTGGTGGGCGACTTGTACATAGATGGGGCTTTGGCGCCGTTCGAAGTGCTCCGGGACCAGTTCGGGCTGCCTGCTGGGGGCTTTCTCCTACACGCGGCAGTAGTGGCTGCCATACAAAAGCACTGGAAAGAGGGGCTCCTGGAACCCACTACGACTATGGCGTGCCAATATGTGGTGATGGCGGCTGGTACGTTCAAAGCTGTGACGTGCCTCCATAATAGGATGCTGAACGAGGGGTTGGAACCTCTCCAAGGGCTCAAGGCTAAATGGGAGGTGAGCGTCGGCCGGCCCATACCGGATACGGCATGGGGTCACATCCTGCGACGCACGTGGAAGGGCACTAGAAACGCGCGTTTTCAGCAGGTGCATTTCTATGTGCTCCATAGGGCCTATTTAACTCCTGAGAAATTACAGCGGTACTTTCAGGTGCCGGATGCCTGTTGCCCGCGGTGCTCGTCCCAGGGAGCGGACATGGACCACTTGTTTTGGGGGTGCCCACAACTGGGGACCTATTGGGCGGAGGTAGGGGAACTTCTGAATGAAGTGACTGACAGGGAGGTGGAATTCGACATGGCGGCGTGCCTATTGCTCTGGTTCCCGCATACTAAACACACCAGGGTGACAAGCAAATTCATAGACC
Organism: Lissotriton vulgaris; assembly: GCF_964263255.1. Taxonomy (NCBI): domain Eukaryota; kingdom Metazoa; phylum Chordata; class Amphibia; order Caudata; family Salamandridae; genus Lissotriton; species Lissotriton vulgaris. The sequence goes on along the minus strand of NC_141687.1, from coordinate 1,548,086,825 downwards.
TGGGCCTGATATTGGCACAGAGGGAAATATCGTGGCATTGGAAGTCCAGGGGGGGACCCTCACTGCGTAGATGGAAGAATGAGCTGCTGCGGTGGTCTGACTGCGAGAGTGTGCTCCGGATGAAGCAAGCTGTAAAGTTGGGGAATGAGAAGGCATTGGATGCGGCGCGTGCATGGGAGTTAGTGGTACAGGCTATGCGTGATTCTTTGGTAGAGGATGAGGATGGTGAGGACTAAGCCGCTGGACACCGCCGGGCGAACACAGAAGTATAGCACCACGCACTGTAGTGGACCCATCCAATTCGACAGGACGAGGCACACACCTTAGCAGTTGCCAGGGGAGGGGGGGCTTTGGGGGGGTTGGCTGTTGGGTGTTTGGGGAGGGCCGGAAGCCATTAGATGGTCGCTTGTTAGGGCCTTGGATCTACTGGGACGGTGGTAACTATGTGGAGGGTAGAATGGCTGGGTAGAGCGGCCAGGTGTGACGACCCATGGCGCCTAGGGCAGGTCCCGACAAGGGCGACATCACTGACTATCACTGGGATGGCTGACGGGAATGTTGTTGTGGGTGGGGGGGTAAAAGCAGATACGCAAAACGATCTTTCAACCAGGGTCCCTATGGGACGTGCACTGTGATGTGTTCCTCTTGAGCGATATAATTTGCCGCCCGGCCTCCGGGATGCGGGCTGAATGGCTGTGTACGACTGGGAATTCTTATTGGACGGGGGGATCTCACAAGTGTACTGGCTGATTAATTGTATCCTGTGGTTTATAACTCTGCAATAAAAATATATTTAAAAAAAAAAAAAAAAATGAATGGCGACTCAAACATGTATTCAAAAATTTTAGCGAATCGTCTCAGTTCAGTAATTGGCAAGATCATTTCGCCCCGACAGCACGGATTCATTCCCGGGAGGGGTGCGGCTGACCATATAAGGAGAGTATGTATGCTTTTTGACGGTACAGCAGCCTCACAAGACCCTATGGCTCTTATATTATTAGATGCTGAGAAAGCTTTTGATAGGGTCTCGTGGGACTTCTTATGGGCTGCATTGGAAAAAGCTAATATTGGGGATGGATGTATAGGGGCTCTGAAGGCGCTATATAGAAACCCAAAGATAAGATTGAGAGCAATGGGCAGGGTTAGCGGGGTAATTAACATCGGGCGGGGAATGCAACAAGGTTGCCCTTGCTCCCCGCTACTTTTCGCTTTTTCTTTTTATATAGACTCCTTCATAAGGAGAATAGAACTGAATAGGAGCCTCCCACCAATAGTATTAAACGGACATGGCACTAAAATACTCGGCTATGCAGATGACCTTGCCATTACATCACCAGATCCAGTGGTGGCCCTGGGAGAAATAGATAGGGAAGCAGATACGTATTGGTCATTATCAGGCTATAAACTCAACCAGGGTAAGACGCAAATAATAGTCAACAGCAAAATTACATGGTCAGATCATAGAGTGACAGAGTCAGCGGTATACCTAGGAATTACAATAACATCCGATTTAACAAAGATAGTGGGGAAAAACTTGGAGCCTGTGATCCAAAAAGCCAAGAAAGATCTGGATAGGATGAATAACCTACATCTGACAATAATAGGCCGCTGCAATATAATAAAGATGTTATTTTTACATAAAGTCCTTTACCTTTTTAGAACTATTCAGCTGAAATTTAACAAAAGCTGGTTTAAAGAAATTGAAGGAGTCGCCAACCGCTTTATTTGGGCAAAAGGCAAAACCCGAAGGGCCATTATATTTCTATCTCCACCTAAAGATCGCGGGGGTCTGGCAGTACCAGATTTTAAGGTTTACTACTGGGCGGCGGTCCTTCAATATGCCAGAGGCTTACTGGGTGGAAATATCGAAGATAGGTGGCGGGGTAGCAGGGGCATCCCTGATATATATGAACTCATAATTACCGAGGCCAACCAATGGATGTTAATGTTCAGTGAAGCAAGCTACTATACAAAAGTGAAGTTCAAGACGTTGGGGGCAGTAACATCAGTCTGGACCTCGATTAGAAAAAAGATAGAACTAGGAAGAATTAACTACGTAAAGAAGACAATCAGGCTAAAGTTTCTGACAAATGGAAAGCAAAGCTAAACTTAGATGGTAACGAGTTTGGAGACTCACTTAAATTAGCAAATACAGTATTGAAAGTAGCGAATTTGCAGGCCCAATACTACAAGACCACCTATGAGCTTTATAATACACCGCATAGAATAGCGACTTGGGGTGGGTCAAGCGGTATAAGTTGTCCGAGATGCCAAAGTATGGGAGCAGATACAATTCATATCTTTGCGACATGCCTGAGCTTAGATCAATACATAAGTTCAATAGAAAATTTTATGGATAGGTCCTTGGGGATCCCCATAAGGCTGACCAATGAAGTGATGGTACTAGGAGTCACTAGAGAAGGAGCCCCGCAATCCACCCGGAATTAATCTTTTTGGCAGCAGCCATAAGTAGGTTATGCATTGCTTCTCTATGGAAAGATACAAACCCGCCGACATTCCAACAATGGATGACACGTTGTTAGCCATGTATAACCTTGAAAAGGCTTTGTATGAAAAGAAAGGATGGAAAGTAAAACAATGGGGGAAACGGATATGGGCCCCAGTTTCTGAGTGGAAACAAAGGATTAAGGGAAATTAGAGGAGATCCTCTACAGTGGTAATTAAGCTACTTTTTCCCATTTCTTTAATTTTTTCCTGTTTTTTTCCCCCTTCTCTCTGTATGTATAATATTTAAAAATCTTTATGTCTTGCAACTTGTGTAGCGTAGATCTTAATATGGAAAATATATATTTATTGTATCCTTTGTGTGTAATAATGAAATTTTAAACTTAAGAAATGATGAAATAAAAAAAAAGTTTAAAAAAAAAGTAAACAGCACATGCAACCATCTTACCTCTGGCAGTAACAAAAACATTGGTTATATAACTGTCTCTCGCTCACTCTACAAATACGAACGTAGAAACTGGATCATTACAATACTGCAAGCAAAGTGTATAGTGAATTTATAATTGCGTGCTATTGCTCGAGTTTTTTTTTTTTAAATCATATTTATATACCGCAAAGTCGACCCAAAACTATGTCAGCAATTTACATGAGCACCGTATTTACAGTACATTTTAAGGCACACATAGATTACGTCATTTGTCTACAATAGCAGGATGTGTACGCGACTCCAACGCTCGAACACTGATTTCCAGCACCAAGTTAGACAGTATACCCGAATGACCACATATGCAGAATATGTATTGCACAACAAGATGTTATTGTCATCGATTACTTGGTGCTTGGATAATAACTTTTTTTCATTTGATAATGATGTTTTAGACAAAAGCAAGGAGTTGCAATGGGGGCCTACTTTCCCCCGAGCTACGGGTGTTTACACGTGGGGTTCTGGGAAGAGCAGGTCCTCAGGGAGCAATATAAGGAAATTTGTGACAATAGGATCATGTACTGGCTACGTTTTATAGATTATGTTTTTATACTTTGGAAGGGAGATGTTAAAAGTGCAGAGGATTTTATTAGAAACATCAATGTTAATAGTTTTAATTTGCACTTCACTTCACATTGTAGTCCCACCATTATAGAATTTTTGGATGTGTGTGTCTATGTCAATAACAACAGATTGGCCACAACTGCGTATAGGAAACCAACTGCAGGTAATGTGATTTTACACGCAACAAGTGCACATCCCAAACATCTAATCGCTAGTATTCCCTATGGGGAGATCCTAAGGCTAAAATGCATCTACAGTGTACCAGAAGATTTTACGAGATTTCCATCTGAAGCACTTGAGAGAATGAGAAGGAGAGGCTATACTAAAAAAATATTAGCAGATGCAGTATTGAATCCAACATTAGACCTAGAACAACACTATTACCAAGGGATACAGAATCAGAAGAGGACACAAGAGAAGTGGAAGAAGCACCTAGATTAATTACGACCTACAGTGCTCAAGAACGTAAAATTAGAACCATTATGAATAAAAACTGGCCAATTGTTCTGACAAACAATGTTTTAAATGAAAAGCTACCTGTCAAGCCTGTAATAACATTTAGAAAATCTCAATCAATGGCAACTGAATTATCTAGAAAGAAGATTGAGGGAGCTCGTTCAGAGATAAAGTGATTGACATCAAGGGCAAGTATAATTGCCGTACGGATTTCGCAGTTTATGTCCTCACGTGCACCTGTGGGCTTAGGTATGTGGGAAGTACAAGCTCCAGATGCACGTGAGAATATTGCAACACATTAGAGCAATTATGAACTGCGATCCGACTTATCCAGTCGCAAGACATTTTAAAGCTGTCCATAATAAGGATATTATTATTATTATTAAATCTTTATTTCGGCCAATTGGCCATAAAAGACACACATATAAACATACATAAGACAGAGGATCATGTCAATATACATACATCAGTTCATTTTAAAACAACAAATTTAAAAAAGAGGTGCAAAATTAATTATCACCAGTCACTTTAAAACATCATTCTTTTAGCAGCATAGGTAAGTTTGTAAAATAGTCCTACTTAAATGATCTGACCCAATTTCCTTCGGACAATATACAATGAATAGAGGAACCTACTGACACTGAATACAATAAACTGGGCAATATTAGTTTTTAAGATCCTATATGTTGTGAGGCAAGATCTAGTTCCTAGGAGTACACACATGGGTTTTAGCCATTTTTTCCGAGCTTTCAAATATGCTTTACATATAAACAACATGTGGACCTCGTTCTCCATACACAAAGTTGAGCACATAGGACATCTCCCACTTTTACTATTCAGACATTCCAGTTTTTTCTTTGACCAACGTTCTATGTTGGAGTTCAACATAAGATTCCCATACCTGAATTTCAGGTAGAGAGTCTTAGCAACAGGGGGCTCTATTTCATCCAGAAAGGATTCGAAACAGGGTTCATCTTTAAAGGATAAGAAATCTTGGGTTAAGGTACCAATTCTACTTTCATGAGCACACCTATTATTCATATAAGACCAGTAGGCTCTCTTTACCAAGGATTTAGCAAAAGGAGGCAAATTCTCTGGGTTTTCCCAAAATGGATGCAGGCCCAGCATTATGAGCCATTTTTTAATATGCCCAAACCATTGAATGGAATTAAAAGAATCTAGATTCAAAACTTCGCGGAGGCCATTCCTGTAATCTAGCAGTTCTGGGGTGGACCAAATACTTATCCAGAACATTAACGGTCTTATGATGGTCAGATGGTCAGTTTGTTTAAAATTCAAGTCTAGCTGGAGGGGAATTAATGGTGTACTAGTTGGAACCCTTACAATTGTTCTCATGAATTTGTTATCCAGGCCTCGAAAACTCTCCCTGGCCCATGGTCCCCGAATCTCAGCCCCATATAGGGCGGCAGATTGGATTTTAAATTTGAAAAGTTCAAGTACAGGTGTTACACTTTTAATTCTGCTAGCATTCAGTTTACTGATTATTGGTTTGACATTATGAGCATATGACACCTTACTTTTCTCAATTTGGGCCTTCCATGTTAACTTTGAGTCGAGTACTACCACCAGATAAGAAAAATTCTCCACAGTTCCTAAAGTTTGGCCGTTCAAGATCAAATTCCCTCTGTCCGGCCTACTAGGATTCAATGCCATACATTTAGTTTTGTCAACGTTTATTTCTAGACCTTTGATCACACAGTAGCTGCTAAAGGAGTTTAAGAGTACCTGGAGGCCCTTCTTAGTTTGGGATATTAAGATGGTATCATCCGCGAAGAGCAACGCAGGCACCCTCTCTCCGTTGAGCTGCGGTGAATCATTGCTACAAGCATTCAGGTGATCAGGAACATCATTGACAAATATAGAAAACAAGGTGGGGGCCAAGACGCATCCTTGCCGGACACCACGCTCAATTGGAATATCACGCGTCAGTTCACCATTTGGACCCCATCTAATGTTGGCATGATTTCTAGCGTGCAACTCAATTATTTGTACCAAAAGACTTCCTGACAGGCCTGCTTTGTTTAAAGATCTCCAGAGCAAGTTGCGAGGGACAAGATCAAATGCCGCTCTCAGGTCAACGAAGGCTACATACAAATGACCTTTCCTGATGTGAACATACTTCCAATATATACAACAAAATCTGAAGACCTGATCCATGGTGCTGGTCTTGAACCTAAAGCCTGCCTGATATTTGGAGAGTATTGCTGACTCCTCCAGCCAATCATTTATCCTAAATAACAAGTGTTTGGCATAGAGTTTTTGCAGGGTGTCCATTAGGCTAATAGGTCTGTAGTTTGAGGGAACAGATCTATTCCCCTTTTTGAAGATTAGGACAACTTCTGCTGCACGCCAGCTATCAGGGAATTTGCAATTTTTGGATAAAGCATTAAACAAGCGATTGATATAGGGAGCCCAGACTTCAATTTCATGCTTATAGAGGTCACCCGGTATTTTATCAGGGCCAGGAGCTTTGCTATTTTTTAATTCATTAATTGCCCTTTTTGTTTCGTCCAGGGTGAAATCAAGGCATGCAGGGGGTGGAAGTAAACATGGAATCTCTTCAGCACCACTGTCATATTGTTTATACAGAGAAGTAAAATGTGTCACCCATGTCAATTCATCTAGGAACGTGTCCTTCACAACTCTTCCTGCATGCCCCCCGTTTGCAACCAACCTCCAGAAGCCAACATTATCATTTAGTTTTGCAGCAATCAACATATCAGCCCAGATCAACTCTTCCCATGTTTTTTTCGGGATTTTTTGGACATGCTTGTACTCATCCCTAGCAAGTCTGACATCTTCTTTTGATTTATTTTTGATTGCATTTAGGAGCTTCCTCTTGGCCATCTTACATGAGAGATCATACCAAAGTTTCCCGTGACATCCCAGTCGTACATTTTGTTGTTTCTTCCTTGGCATTTTGGACATATAGGTTCTTAGTTCATTGAAAAAAACCTTATGTAGCTCAACAAAGTGATCATAGCTGTCAGTTAAGAAGGGTTGTCCAACTAAAGGTGCAAAAATCTTGCCAAAAAGTGAGTAAACTGATGCTAAGGTCTTGCCCTCAGTTAAAAGATGCAGCCATTTTAAAGCACGTCTATTGTTATTAATAATGTGTACATGTTCGCATGGTTCATCAGTGGCTATCTCACTCGATATAGGGGCAGGGATGTCTCTGAGCATGTGTGCGTCAACATAAAGTTCCAGAGGATAGTGATCACTCTCATCCCTTATTACTACTTTGAAATCAATCATATAGTGCCAAATAATTAATGAGACAAAAATGTAATCTAGCCTACTTTTTTATTTCACAAAGGTTGGTTGTTTGGTTAGGTCGGATGGAAGGCGGCCATTACATGCTCTAAGACCGTGGTCAGCTGTTAGCCTCAGTAGTTGGACCGCCAAAGTAGTACATTGAGCATAATTCGAAGTTTCAAGCTGGGGAATATTATAGGCTTGATCTTCATCCTCAAAGACGTCAGTAATCCCAATGATCGGTTCAAAGTTATAGTTCAGATCACCTCCCAATATCAAAGGGACGTCGCGAACCACCCTTTTCAGAAAAGAGTCCAGGATTTCCAAAGTGGGCGAGACCCTGGAATGACCTATGGGTCTGTTGTAGACGTTAACAATATAGTATTCATCCCCTTTTACAGTTGCAATTTTTAAAGCCAAAATATCAGGGGTTCCTGTATCTATGGGTTCAACCCTTATTGCTAAAGTAATTTTGAGCCATATGATCAAACCCCCAGATGGCCTTCCCCTATTAGACTGAACTGCCTCAATGCCAAAAGTGTTATATCCCATCCTGTGTGGAATATCCATTGCCCATGTTTCTTGTAGTAGGCAGAGATCGCTGGAGTCGACATAATCTGCCTTTTCAGGATCTTTCAGATTTTTGCCTACCCCAGCAATGTTCCATGACAGGAAAAACAACTTTGAGGTTGGCCCACTACCAGAAAAATCACAATCAACAATGGGCGACACTGGTACCGACAGAGGAACTGCTCTGTCTTGCTGTGGATCGGCTATTTGGTTCCCTGCATCAGTGATCAAAGCCCCTACTGCAGTGCTAGTTTTTACACCAATGCAACCCTCATCTATGTCGTTACATGCTAGGTTCGCAACTGGATAACTTTCCATGTTACGAATGCTACTTCCTGGACTAGAATAGGTACGCCCAACACCCGATGTACAATAGGTGTCGTATAATTTTGAGATACAGTTTGGCATAGTCTCAAGTCAGTCAAATACATCTAGGCAGCTGAAGCTATTGAAGGTGGGAATTCCAGTCCACAAATTTCGGTCAGTCTGTCTGGCCGGATTTGGCGCATAGCCATAGTGTTGGTTAAAAGTATTCCAGCTGGGCCCATAATTTAATGGCCTGGGTGGGGGATAGAAAAACGATAGGGGTCTGGCTACAATGGGTGGATATTAACTCTCTATCCTATTATGTAATTGACTCCGTTCCCATGCCACGCAGAGGAGGTAACAGGGACAAATTACTGGGACAATTAGAAACTAGATACATTTTAAATTTGGACAGCAAATATACAAACAGTCTCAATAACACTGAGGATTTGCACACTTTCCTTTAGATCTATTAGTTCATTTCATCGCTTGTGAAAAAAGATCATCAATGAAATTTCAGGAGAACCTTTCGGAATTTTTTATTTTTGCTCACCCATACAGGCTTGTAATGGGTGAGGCCTCCTAAACATTTGATATACCACCACACATGGCATGGGACATTTATATCTTGCTATCCCACCATGTAGCCTCGGTTCCTAAATTAGGTTAATTGGTTTTAACTACTTTTTATATTTTTTTACACATATGATCAGCACTTAGCACTTGGGTATTTTTTTTAATGGAATTTTATTATGCGGAAGAAGATAGAGTATCGGCTATAATTGGGATCTAGCTTTTTATAAAATTTGAGTCTTGATAATAAAAATATAGGCAGGTACATGTACATTTATATTCTTGCTTATTTTGCACAAATGCAACTGCCTTTAGGCAGTAATTTGCACTGTGATCTATTAATATGATCATAAATTTACGTTTGCGTATTTTGCACAGATTAAGTGGTTTATTTGGGATGTAGTAATGTCCATTTAAACCTTGCCGTATTGTGCACAAACGCTTCTGCATTCATGCAGTAATGGGCACTTGGTCCCGCTAATATGGACCAAAAAAATCGGAAAATGCGTACATTGCACAATTATTAATATGTGGTTTTTAGAAATATAGCTTTCTGTGTTTTATAAAATATGTATTTATTTCTGCGTCTGTTTTGCACATAAGAACCGCGAGATTTGCACATATTATCAGGCATTGAAGCTGCTATGTTCCAAGAAACGAAACAATGTAAACAATTGCTATGCAATATTGATTTGTTGACAAGAAATATAATATGTAAAGGGTGATAATATCAAGGTCCCCAAAAATACGATGTTCTATAAGAATGCTTTTTTGCACAGTAGTATTTTTTCACTGTTTATGGTCCCGTGGCATTGAAATTTAAAAAAAATATGTTTAAATAACCAATACTGTACTGCAGGCCCTCTATGTGAACAAGGGCACTTGTTGCGTGTCATGTGAGAACAAGGGATAATAAACCTACCTGCTGAATCCATACTGCCTGGTGGTCCGTTGATTTCTGTATTGCCGTTTGGAGAGACAGAAAGTAGATATATATATATATATATCCATACATACATGTGCAGTTGTATGTGCTCTGCAAATACTAATTTTATACTATCTTTCAGATCACTAAACTTGAGGGTGAACTATGAACCGGCTCGTGTTTGGACACACGCTGGAGGCAAAAAGGTGAGCTACGAAGATTTTCTCCAGTATCAACACTACCTCTCCTGCTCCATCGGTTACTTTCTCTCTCTCACACTTTCAATGTCTTTCTTTCTCTCTCGTCCTCTCTCTCACACTGTTTCTCTTTCTCTTTTCAAGTTTTGAACGCTGCTGTCCACACTGCAGATAAATAAATCAAGGCTGAATTTAACACTGTCTGAAGTATAGATCCAAACCAGAATCCAGGTTGTAACCTCTGCTAGATGCAGTGTTTACAAAAGGAAAGCAGAGCGGCTTAGATACACAATGCCTTCAAATAAACGTGCTGCAAACAAACGATATTGTCCTGCATAATGACGTGATCTCTCACCTCATTCTGTCCCATCTCGGAATTCTTTTAAAGACCTGCTGGACCACACTGTAGATCTAAGCCAGCATGCACTTCCCTACAGACACCTCTTCAGGGTGGACCTACGAGAGGGGTGGGATGTATCAAGCACACTGCACACATGTGAATAAGCAATACTGCCAAGTGTTATGTTAATTTGTGGTCTTTGAACTCATTCAGTCACATCTCTGTCTCATTTTAAATACCATCTATTCCATAAGATAGACCTAAGCCTACATGCATCGCTGCCCTACAGACTCCTGTTGAGGGCGAATCTACGGGAGGGGTGTGGTGCACTACCCTGAGTATGCATGAGAAAAAAAATGATTTTGCCTTTCGTAATGATGTAATCTCTCACCTCATTCAATCAAATCGATCTAATTTTAATGACTTATGTTTAATGTTTGTTTTGCAGATTACCTACGCTACTACCACTGCAGCCCATCTCACGTTTTGTTTATTCTACTGTGTTATTAAAGTTACATTTTTATTTATTTCTGTTTCAATAAAAGTTATTTAAAACATTTTTTTTTTAAATGAGTGTATACATCTTTTTTTTCTGACAACATTTGACTATTATTGAGTGTGATACCGAGGCTAAGTCTTTACCAGCTCTTTACCAGAGACTGTAGCTGCGATTACAGGTTCCTTTGGATTTAAGTCCAGCACACTTTCTGTTTGGATTAGGAGCATTGTGTGCTGAACTTGTGACCTGTGTGCTCAATTAACTGTTCCATGAACTGTTACTATGGTAACAGGCAGTAAGCAGATTGGAGTATCGTTCAAAGGTGCTGGCTGTACAGAAGTAGTTATATTTACCCAGGATCCTCTACATGACAGAGGGAAAAGCAAACTGAAACAACAGAACACTGTACATTAGGAGCAAAAGAAGTACACAACTCTTTGAATTAACCTCAAGAGAGGGCTCAACCCATAACCACTGGTGTTACAAAACACCATGTATAATTTGCCTACTCTGTACTCAGCAATGGGCAATTTGTTTATCGATCCCAATCAGACACTGCTGCTTCATGATTCACAGTGTACACGTCGCTAAATACTTTGTGGCTATTTAAATGGAAGACGGGATTGTCGACATTCCAAAAATTAGGGGCATATTTACAAGGACGGTGTTAGAATTATTGGCACTTTCCTAACGCTAAAGCGACGATAATTATAACGCTGTCCTTGTAAACATGCCCCTAATAGCTCAAGAAATACAGCGATAATTCATGTTCGCAAGTGAAAAGCTTGTTAATATAAGACTGGGGACTTAACATATCAATTCACCTTGCATATTAAACATGCTTAAGTCTACTTCAGAACAGATGTTAGGATCCAGCATAAACCGCAATTAGCGAGAGTTTTACTATCGGTCCTCAAATCCAGGGCCGCCTTGTAAATACAACGCTGCTGTCCTACCTCCCTATTCCATGTTATATTGTCATAGGAACACCTACCTTGCCACTGGAAACGCCTACATTGCAACTCATTGGAGATACGAGGCGAGCTGTTAGCAAAGCGGCTGCTAACATGCGTTAATGCATCTTAGCTTGCCTAGTAAATAGGGCGATATAATTTTCACCGCATTTTTAGCTTTTTAAAAAAAATTGCGGCGAAATGGCACTTGTTAATATTTCCTCAAGTTTGCTATGACACAGCGCGAACCTCGACTCCCGCCCTGCCATAGCAAACAGCAGTGTCCCGGGGGTAGGCACCCCAAGAAACAGCAGGAGCCACTCCTGGGGGGCGGTGTTCCCCAAGGCTCTCGACTGCTCCAGAATGGGGCCCACGCAGCCCGCCTCCCAAAATATAAAATGACCCGGAGGGTGGTAATCCCGGGAGCTTAGATGGACCTTTGAGCTCCCTCACCCATTTATTTTGTAGCACCGAGGAATGGCGGTCCCCGGGCTAGAGGGCCTCTCTGAACCCCCATTAAGTGTAATATTTTAGACCCCGGGATTTGGCCCTCCCAGGTAGGTAATTTTTAAACAAGCACAGGAGCCCGCGCTTCGTTTGTATTTTTTTTAACGGCGGATCCATGCACCCAGCGCACATTTCTCAGTTTTTTCAACTGTACCCTAAGCAGGAATAGAGGGTCAAGAAATTTCTAACCTGCCCCCTTTATACGTTTTGAACACTTTCTCCACTAATTTCTAGCTCCTCGCTTCTACCAAGGCACAAAATGTCTGTCAACACTTCCTAGTTTCGAATGTTGAAAACCACTTGACAGCCAATTAGCATTCAGCGCGTGATCAGCATGGTGCACTTAGGGTACGCTCAGGATGCGGGGATCCTCCGAGGCCATAGATATATATGTACTTTTAATTGTCATTATCTCAGGAACTACTGAACGAATTTACACCATTTAAGCAAAAGGCACGAGTCTGAACCAAGGACTACATATTTGCCAAATTTGGTGTAATTCCGTTCAGCAGTTCGGGCTGTAGCTGCGATGAACGGTTCTTCTGGAAAATAGCATGGGGAAAACACATTTTGGGGCCCCCCTTCACGAATCACCCCAAGACTTTCAGGATAGGAGCGGATCGGATCGGCCCACTAATTTTGAAAATTTTTCGCCGATTCGTCAACCGGAGCCAAAGTTATTCCAAATAGATTGTTGCGGATTTCCTATGGAAAATAGGTCCTAACTATAGCTCCCTACTGACGACGGCCAGTAGGTAATATATATATATATACATATTGTCTATGTGCTGGAGTGCTCTTGTGGACTGCAGTACGGTGGCAGTACAAAACTGCAAGTCCCCAAGAGAGTGCTCCAGCACTTAAGGGCCATTACAAACCCGATGTGACCTATGCTGTCGCACGCCATTTTAAAGAGGTCCATCACAATGACCTGAAAAAACTTAAATACTACGCAGTGGACACCGTGCATCTACCAAGGCGTGGAGGCAACAGGGAGGCCATACTTAGGCGTCTTGAGACCAAATATATTTTGGAATTGAACTGTAAGTGCCTAATTCGCCTCAACACAACAGAGGACCTATATACTTGGCTATAAGGGACACTGCATTCATTAAATGACATTTTAGACGAGAGGATACATGAGATACTCCATAGTTCAATACCATCTAAAACTGTTTTAATTCAAACTCAATAAGCTCCCTAGTAGTAATAATAGATGAGTCACAATTTGAGGAATTAATATATTTTACTCTCGAAATGGCCTCCTCATTCGACCCTGGTTTCCTGTTTTTTTGGCTACCCAGGGCATTCCAATCAAGTAATTTTAGTTGGTTCCGATAAGTAATTTTAGTTGCACATCAGCACTTTTTAGGCAAGGTCATAATGTAGACACTGCACTATAGAAACTTAGTTGATAGCACTTTTGCACAGTCATTTAACAGGGTATTTTACAGCAGATTTTATCTCCATGTCAACATTGGGTGAAGCAATTTCAATTAGGTTTTTACTAGGAACTTGTTCCGCAAATGTATTGTATATAGTTATCAGCGCGGGTCTTACACAAGCATATATCAATGTATTAGGTTGAATTACAAGAAAAGAGTATTAACTGTTATTGTGTTTATTCAACTATTATTGCGTATTTTGCACTTTCAGTTGGGTATCTGCATACTTGAATGTTTACATGCTATCAGATCGTCGCATTTTACACACTGAATGAATTTCTCAAAACATCTAGATTGTATTCATACAGTCATTATTGCTTATTTTGCACTTGCAGAGACGTAGGAAAATGCAACTTACCAGTATGCATCTGTTCTTGGCATTTAGAGCTGCAGATTCTTACACTGTGAATTAGATCGCCACCTGGTGTTGGGCTCGGATGATTGCATGTTGTTGTCGTCTTGGAAGAAGTCTTTTGTAGTATCGAGATAGGCGACTCCTCCCTTGGACGACAGTGCGCATGGGCATCGGCTCCATCCTTAAATTGTTTTTCACCATGGTGGGAAATGACGGAGTTTGTAGAAAGAAGAGAGGATGTTCATGTGTGTATATCTAATTAAGATAGACCTAGAACAGATACAGGCCCCGGGGAGGCGGAGGGGGGGGGGGCATGTAAGAACCTGCAGCTCTACATGCCAAGAACAGTTGCATACTGGTAAGTAGCATTTTTTGTTCGAGTCATATGAGCTGCAGATCTTACACTGTGCATAGATTGTACAGCAGTGTCTCCCCTTAGGGATGGTCACGTAAATCTGTTGTAGTAGTTTGAAAGAGGATTTTGAGAACAGCTTGGCCTACTGCAGCTTGCTGCTTAGCTTGCACATCAACACAATAGTGTTTAGTGAAGGAGTGTTGTAGACCATGTTGCTGCCTTGCAGATATCTTCTAGGGAATGTTCCCTAAGAAAGCCATGGATGCTCCTAGTTTGCGTGTGGAGTGTGCCCGAGGAGGAACTGTTAATGTACGTTTTTCTTTTTGATAGACATTGACATTGTATACATTTTACAATCCACCTTGCAATTCCAGCCTTAGAGATGGGGTTGCCCTTATGTGGTGGAGGGAAGGCTACAAACAATTGCTTTGTTTTGCGAAAGTATTTGGCCCTATCTATATAATAGAGGAGAGCTCTTTTAACGTCTAGTGTGTGTAGAGCTCTTTCTGCTACAGAGTCTGGGATTTGGAAAAACACTGGTAACTCTACAGATTGGTTTAAATGAAACGGAGTAATGACTTTTGAAAGGAATTTAGGATTTGTCCTGAGATCCACTTTATTACGGTGTAATTGTAAAAATGGTTCTTGTATAATGAAAGCTTGAATCTCACCTAAGAGAGGTAATAGCTACTAGAAAAGCTGTTTTCCATTTGAGGAATTGCAGTTCACATTTGTGTAGAGGTTCAAAAGGGGGTCCCATGAGCCTTGTAAGAACAATGTTTAGGTTCCACACTGGAGAGGGTGGTAACCTGGGAGGAATGATTCTTTTTAATCCTTCCATAAATGCTTTAATAGCAGGCACCCTAAATAGAGACAGATGTTGTCTATTTTGTAAATATGCTGCAATTGCTGCCAGATGTAGGCGTATAGATGAATATGCAAAGTTACATCTTTGTAAATGTAGAAGGTAGCAAATGATATTATGGATGGAAGCATCCAGGGGATCAATTTGGTTATTGTTGCAGTAAATTGCAACTCTTTTCCATTTAGCAGCATAGCAAGCTCTAGTAGTAGGTCTCCTGGCTTCTTTAATGATATTCATACAGTCTGGTTGTAGGTTAAGATAACCAAACTCTAAGACCTCAGGAGCCAGATCGCCAGTTCCAGTTGACTTAGGTCTGGATGTCTGATGTCTCTGTGGTTTTGCGGTAGCAGGGATGGTGTCAGACATAGCTTTTGGTGTGGAACTAGGGATAGTTCTAGCAGAGTTGTATACCACGGTTGGCGTGCCCATGTGGGAGCTACTAAAATCAGTTTGAGCGACTGTTGTCGTAGCTTGCGCACTATTAGTGGTATTAGTGGTAGTGACGGAAAAGCGTACGCAAATCTGCCTGACCAGTTCATCCATATCGCATTGCCCTTGGACAGAGGGTGTGGAAACCTGGCGGTGAAGGTTGGGCATTTTGCGTTTTTGTGTGTGGCGAACAGATCTATGTCTGGATGACCCCACTTGTGAAAGAATGGTTGAAGAACTTGCCGATGTAGTTCCCATTCGTGAATTTGTTGTATCTGTCGACTTAACAAATCTGCTATCTAATTGTGAACTCCTGGAAGGTGTTCTGCTAACAGATATATGTTTTGTGGAATGGCCCATGTCCAAATATTCTGTGCAAGCTGGGACAGCTGTAGAGAGTGTGTCCCCCCCTGTTTTTGTATACAGTAAATAGCTGTCATGTTGTCCGTCCGGATTAGGACAGCTTTGTTTTTTACTGGGAATGTTTTGAGTGCTAAGAATAATGCTAGCAGCTCTAGGAGATTGATATGGAATGATCTTTGTTGAATGGTCCATTGCCCTTGAGTTGTATGATGTAAGAGATGGGCTCCCCATCCTGTGAGAGATGCGTCTGCTGTAAGTACTATTTGTGGAACAGGTTCGAGGAACGGCCGCCCTTTTGTCAAGTTTTTGGTGTTCCACCACTGCAGAGAGCGATGTGTGCGGCTGTCTACCAACACCAGGTCTGTTAGTTGTCCGTGAGCCTGATTCCACTGCTGTGCTAGACATTCCTGTAACTGACACATTTGCAGTCTTGCATATGGTACAATAAAGATGCAAGATGCCATCATGCCTATTAGCCTCATGAACACTCTGGCTAAGAGAGAGCGTTGATGTTGGAACTTTGAGACTAAGGCTTGAATGCTCTGTATCCTTGCTGGACTGGGATACGCTAGAGCTGTAGACGTGTTTATTGTAGCCCCTAAATATTTATGTACATGAGAGGACTGTGGGTGCGACTTGGTGTAGTTGATTGTGAACCCGTTGTCTTCTGAGATGTGCTGCTGCTACTGCTAGGCACTTTGTGAACACTCTTGGTGCAGTTGTTACCCCGAATGGAAGGGCTTTGAATTGATAATGCTGTCCTTCCAGTACAAACCACAGATACTTCTTGTGAGAAGGATGTATAGGAATGTGGAAGTAGGCGTCCTTTAGATCTAGTGTTGTAAGGAAGTCGCCTTGTTGCAGCAATGGGAGCACTTGTTGTAAAGTGATCATATGAAAAGGATCTGAGTGTATATAGTGATTGAGGGGCCTGAGGTCGAGAATTGGTCTTAGTGTCCCGTCCTTTTTGGGTATTAGAAAATACAGCAAGTAAACCCCTGTTCCTTGATGTTGTAAAGGAACTATTTCTATTGCGTCCTTTTGAAGAAGTGATAGGACTTCTTGTTTGAGTAGCATAAGATGTTCTGCAGACATTGGACTCTGCCTGGGTGGTATGTGTGCCTGGGTGGTATTTGTGGAGGCAGTAGCCATACTGGATAAGGAAAATGCTACATACCAGTATGCATCTGTTCTTGGCATGTAGGGCTGCTAACATTCATATCTTTTTTTCAAAACAAGTTATCTGGTCACCAATTTCAGTACTGCTAATTAATACTGCAGATTCGAAATACAACGCAAAAAATCATTGTACTTTACTTTCATATTTGTATTTATTCAACTTCATTTTAAACAACTGATCATCACACTTGATGCATAGGAGGAATACACATTTCATTCCGTATATTGTGCGACTCAAAATTATATGAAAAACATTTTACAAAAACATATTAAAAAGACAAATCACTGTTGTATTTGCATCAATTAATTACACCAGTCCAAAATTTCAACAATAACCTGGCAAAATTCAAATTCTATGTGGCACTATGACAGGCAGACTGCGGGGAAAAATTATTTTTTATAAAAGTTCGCTCTCGGGGTATATTTCAATTATGACACCCTCACTAGAGTCCCATTCAATGTTGGTCCTTTGCAGACGATTAAAGACATTCATATCTTAGCATAGATCGCCGCCTAGTGTTGGGTCCGGATGATTGCACCTTGTTGTCTTGGAAGAGTCTTCGAAGTATCACGAGATAGGTGACTCCTCCCTTGGACTACAGTGCGCATGGGCATCCACTCCATCCCTAGATTGTTTTTCGCCATTGTGGCAAAGATGGAGTATAGTAAAGTAAAAGATGGCCATGCAAAGAAAATCCTGCAGCTGCGACAGGCCCCGGGGAGAAGGGTGGGCGATATGAATGTCAGCAGCCCTACATGCCAAGAACAGATGCATACTGGTAAGTAGCATTTTCCGTTCGAGGCATGTGGTCTGCTGAATTAATTTCTTAGCATAGACTGTATAGCAGTATCTCCTCTAGCGGTGGGCGCCTGCCCCGGCTGCAGCAGTTTGAAAAAGAGTTTTGAGGACAGCTTGGCCTACAGCAGATTGCTGCTTTGATTGCACATCTACACAATAGTGTTTAGTGAAAGTGTGTATGGTCGACCATGTAGCTGCTCTACAGATGTCTTCTAGTGGAATGTTTCCTAGGAAAGCCATTGATGCCTCCATTTTGCGCGTAGAGTGTGCTCTTGGGGGAACTGTTCGAGTGCGTTTAGCTTTGTGGTAGCATATTTGAATGCATTTAACTATCCATCTGGCTATTCCTGATTTTGAGATGGGGTTACCCTTATGTTGTGGTGAAAAAGCGACAAACAGTTGCTTTATTTTTCTGAATGGTTTAGTTCTGTCAACATAATATAATAGAGCTCTTCTTACATCTAGTGTGTGTAAGGCTCTCTCAGCTACTGACTGCGGGTTTTGGAAGAAAACGGGCAATTCTATGGACTGATTGATATGGAAAGTGGATATGACCTTTGGCATGAACTTAGGGTTAGTACGTAGTACTACTTTATTTGCGTGTATTTGCATGAAAGGTTCCTGAATCGTTAGAGCCTGTAACTCATTTACTCGTCTGAGTGAAGTGATGGCAATTAAAAATGGCACCTCCAATGTTAGATATTGCAATTCACATGAGTGGAGTGGTTCAAAAGGAGGACCCATAAGTCTGTTAAGTACTATATTTAAGTTCCAGACTGGTGAAGGTGGGTGTGTTGGAGGGATTATCCTTTTAAGCCCTTCCATGAAAGCTTTGATTGGTGGAACTCTGAACAGAGACAGTTGTTGTCTGTTATGGAGGTATGCTGCTATAGCTGCAAGATGTAGTCTTATAGAAGAGCATGCTAAATTGCATCTTTGTAGATGCAACAGGTAACAAATAATGTTTTGTATGGAAGCGTCTAATGGATTGATGTAGTTATTATTGCAATAAATTACAAATATTTTCCATTTGGCTGCATAGCATGCTCTAGTAGTTGGTTGTCTTGCCTCTCTGATAATGTTCATACAATCAGGAAGCAAGTTGAGATATCAAATTCTAAGACTTCAGGAGCCAGATCGCTAGTTTCAGTTGATTGGGATCTGGGGCCCTGATCTCTCCATGGTTCTGAGTTAGAAGATGTGGCAACAGACGCAGTCTTTGATGTGGAACCACAGAGAGTTCCAGGAATGTTGTGTACCATGGTTGTCTCGCCCATGTTGGAGCAACCAGGATCATTGTGAGTGACTGCTGACGTAGTTTGCGTGCCACTAGCAGAATCAGTGGGGCTGGTGGAAAAGCGTACGCAAATCTGCCTGACCAGTTCATCCATATCGCATTGCCCTGTGAGTACTGGCATTTTGAGTTTTCGTTTGTGGCAAACAGATCTATCTCTGGATGCCCCTATTCTTGAAAGAATGGTTGGAGAGCTTGAGGGTGAATCTCCCATTCGTGTATCTGTTGGCTGTGTCTGCTTAACAGATCCGCTATTTGATTGTCTTTCCCTGGTAGGTGTTCTGCTAGGAGGAAAATGTTCTTTGGAATTTCCCACCTCCATATGCTCTGTGCTAGGTGAGAAAGCTGTAGAGAGTGAGTCCCTCCCTGTTTCTGGATATAATACATGGCTGTCATGTTGTCCGTCCGCATCAACACAGCTTTGTTGTATACGTATTTTTGGAATGCTTTCAGTGCCAGAAATACTGCTATCAACTCTAAGTGGTTGATATGCAGAGTCTTTTGCTTGACTGTCCAGAGTCCTTGGACTGTATATTGATGTGGGTGGGCTCCCCAACCTGTCAGTGATGCGTCCACTGTTAATATTATTTGTGGAACTGGCTCTTAGAAAAGTCGTCCCTTGGAAAGGTTTTGTGGGTTCCACCACTGCAGAGAGTTGTAAGCGCTACTGTCTACCAACACTAGGTCTTTTAGTTGCCTTGAGCTTGGTTCCACTGCCGTGCTAGGCATTCTTGTAATGGACGCATTTGCAGTCTGGCATGAGGGACAATGAATATGCAGGAGGCCATCATGCCTATGAGTTGCATGAACACTCGAGCTGGTAAGGAGTGTTGTGGCTGAAACTTTTGAATTAGAGTCTGCATGTTGGCTATCCTGACTTAATTTGGATATGCCTTTACTACTGATGGATCTATTGTTGCTCCCAGATATTGTTGTTTGTGGGAGGGTTGTAGATGATATTTTGGGTAATTTATGGAAAAACCCAGACTGTGCAGCAGCTGGAGTGTTTGAGACGTAAAGGCACATTGGGCGTACGATTTGGCTTTTATGAGCCAATCGTCCAGGTATGGAAACACATGGATGTGTTGCCTTCTGAGGTGTGCTGCCACTACGGCTAGACATTTTGTGAACACTCTTGGGGATGTAGTTACTCCAAAAGGGAGAACTTTGAACTGATAGTGTTGACCTTCTATTGTGAACCTGAGATATTTCCTGTGAGCTCGATGTATAGGTATGTGGAAGTATGCATCTTTGATGTCTAATGTGGCAAGGAAGTCGCCGTGCTGAAGTAACAGGAGTACCTGTGATAGAGTTATCATATGGAAGTGCACTGACAGTATGTATTGGTTAAGAGGTCTCAGGTCTAGTATAGGTCTGAGCGACCCGTCCTTTTTAGGAATTAGGAAGTATAGAGAGTATACTCCTGTTCCTTGGTGTTGAAAAGGGACTAGATCTATGGCACCCTTTTGTAGCATGGATTGGACCTCTTGTTGTAACAGTGTTATGTGTTCCTTGGACATAGGACGGTGTTTGGGTGGTATGTCGGGTGGATTGGAAGTGAGTTCCAGGCAATAACCATACTGGATAATTTGTCTCACCCACCTGTCTGTAGTAATTGCGTTCCAGACAGGTAGGAATTGGCTGATTCTGCCTCCGACTGGTGTTAGATGGTCTGGAGGGAGTGTGATGAAGTCACTGTTTGGTGGCAGTGGAGGCTCGGGTGTTATTGCCTCCACGCCCTCTGCCTTTGTTATTGTTGCCCCTATAACCTCCAATATTGGAGCCTTTGTTAAAAGTGCTCAGGGTATTAGATATGAAGGTAGAGGAGCTTTGTGATGTGTTGCCCCTTCCTGCGCCTCTATATGAGGAGCGACAAAAAGAACCTCGATGTTGTTGGAATTGAAGTGCCCCCATTGACTTGGCAGTTTGTGTCTTCCTTCATTTTATCTAAAATGGGGTCTACTGCGGGCCAAACAGGAAACCTTGGTTTACTGGTTGGTTGAGGATGGTGGATTGCACCTCATTCTTAAAACCAGATATGCGTGGCCACGCGTGTCTGCGCAGTAGAACGCTGGTATTGATAGACCTGACCGATGTATCGGCTGCGTCTAGCACACATTTGAGCTGGTCGTAGTGTGCTCTGTCGTATCTTGCTAGTAGAGCTTGTGTATTCGCAATCCTCCATGAATTTGCGGCCTGTGAAGTTACTCTTTTCCCTGAGGCTTCTAGTTTTTTAGATTCTTTATCAGGAGGGGGAGCATCTCCTGTTGTCTGTGAATTGGCCCTTTTACGAGCATTTGCAACTACTAATGAATCTAAAGGCAGCTGTTGTTTTACATAAGTAGGGTCTGCTGGGGCTGCCTTATATTTTTTCTCAATTATTGGATTGAGCGCCTGCTCCCTAGCAGGATCTTTAAATATGCCTGGCGGGAGCTTTAGCATAGGAAGTGTTTTGACATTTTTTTCTGAAGTGGGGAAGTGTCAAATAAAAAGTCCTCCTCTATAGGGTCAGTGTGCATGTCAACATTGTGATATTTTGCTGCCCTGTCTATAAGTTGATTAAACATGATAGTGTCGTCTGTAGGCGACGGTTTTGTAGGGTATGGGGAAGTGTCTGGGATGGGTTGCGTTTCGTCAGGATCATTTTGGTCATCTCATGTATCATCTTGTGGATCAGGATCCCCTGGTTCATCATAAGTGTACTGAGGATCTTCCACCATGTCCTCTCCCTCATTGTAATCAGAATGTGTGGGAGAGTAAGGTACAAAAGGCATATCAGGAAGAAAAGGAGGAGTAGTAAAAGGTCTTGAGGGAGATGTCCTAAAGTCTTTTTTCTTTGGAAGAACAGGAGAAGGAGTGTCTTGTGGTAAAGGCCTCTTCTTTCGGTGGTAAACAACCACGTGTCCTGGTTTAGGGTCTATATATAATTTTGGTTGCTCTTCGGTCACCGGATCTGGATGGAAGAGTTCTTCCTCGACAGTCCGTGGCTTTGGCGTCGAAAGGTTTGGTTTATTGACTTGTTTTGGAGTCTTTGGCAGAAGGGCCTTTGGTGGTGGAGCTCCATTGGGCTCAACTGCCGATTTCAGCTCGGTAACCTTTTTCGGTTCTACGCCTTTTTTCTGTTCAGCGTCCTTTTTTGGATCTGCGCTCTTTTTAGGGTCGGCGACGGCTTTCGGATCGGTGGGAGGTCTTGGTTCGGTACTTTTTTTGTCCGAAGCAAGGGTTTTTTTCGGGTCGATTGTCTTTTTTGTGTGATTGTCACCTTTTTTAGGATGAGCGGCCTTTCTTGGTTTGTCTGTTTTGTTAGGATCGATGACCTTCTTGACCTCGACGACCTTCTTCGGTTCCAAGCTTTTCAATTCCGAGGGCTTCTTGGGCTCGACTATGCTCTTCGGTGCCGAGTTTTTCGGTGCAGAGGGCTTCTTGGGCTCGACGACCTTCTTTGGGTGTACGCCCTTTGGATTGACGACCTTCGTCTTCGGGTTGATGACTTTTGGTTGGACCACCCTCTTTGGTTCTGCTCCTTTCGGGTCGACCAGCTTTTTCGGTTCGACGACCTTTGGCTGGAAACCTCTTTTTGGCCTTATTTCTTTCTGCGGGCCTGGGCTACCGGAAGGCGTGTGTTTAGGCTTCGGAGCCGAGCCGAGAGGTGGGGTCTCAGAAGGAATATCTCGATCGTGGCTAAGGCCTTTCTGCGATGCTTCGACCGGAGCCTTCTTTTTTGGGGTGAGTGGAGTGGGGGGCTGAGTACTCAGTTTGCCCCGGCGTGATCTGGTCATCGGAGTCCGATTGGTCCTCAACGGTGACGATCTGTAGATCAGAGTCGGCGGCTTCGGGGAGATCTTGTTCATCCTCGAAGATATTCTCCGGTTCCGGTGTCGACTTCTGCATCTCTTGCCTGGCAGCCCGTCGATTCCTGATGGTTTTCTTGGATCGGATTTGGGCACACGCTGGGCAATTTTCTTCT
This sequence comes from Lissotriton vulgaris, assembly GCF_964263255.1. Classification (NCBI taxonomy): domain Eukaryota; kingdom Metazoa; phylum Chordata; class Amphibia; order Caudata; family Salamandridae; genus Lissotriton; species Lissotriton vulgaris. The sequence goes on along the minus strand of NC_141687.1, from coordinate 1,548,063,658 downwards.
TTGTGTGCAGGTGACAAAGACTTGTTGCATACTGTATGCTTGTCAGTATGCAGGAATTTGGAGTGGCATTGTGGGCACCTTTTAAATGGACTCCTTTCCATCGACGGAAGTCGCACGTGGCGTCGATAAGGCCTAATGGCCCACGTCGACGACCGCATCAAGATGAAAAGTTTGATAGAGACGAGGGGTACCGAGTGAGAACAATACTGTCGAGTTCGAAGGCCTTTTGTCCTTAGAAAGTAGTTAGTTTCGGTTCCGAAGTTGGAGTATAGGAAATAACATCCGAACCCAATGGCGGAAAAAAACAATCTAGGGATGGAGTGGATGCCCCTGCACACTGTAGTACAAGGGAGGAGTCACCTATCTCGTGATACTTCGAAGACTCTTCCAAGACAACAAGGTGCAATAATCCGGACCCAACACTAGTCGGCGATCTATGCCAACATATGAATTCAGCAGCCCACATGCATCGAACTTTGTGCTACCCACCTGTCTGTTGTGATGGAATTCCAGACAGGTTGGACCTGTGTTAGTCTGCCCTCCATAGGAGTGGAGTGCTGTTGGGGGAGCAGAGGGAAGTCACTGTTTTGTGGTGGAAGAGGTTTGATTATTGTTGTTACCTCAACCTCTTCCCTTGTTGTTGTTGCCTCTGTAGCCTCCTCTAAAACATCCTTTACTGGAGGATGTCTGTGTATTGGATTTGAAGGAAGCTGTATTGTCTGCTCCAGTTTGTTTGGAGCCTCCTCTATAGAAGGAGCGACGAAAGGAGCCTCTAGCTTGTGTGGATTGCAAAGCTCGGATAGATTTGGCTGTATCTGTATCTTTTTTCATTGTTTCAAGTGCTGTGTCAACCTCTGGTCCAAACAATTGATGTTGGTTGAATGGCTGATTTGAGATGGTAGTTTGCACTTCCTGCTTAAGTCCTGAAATGCATAGCCACGCATTACGTCTAAGTAGGACACTAGTGTTTACAGCTCTAGATGCAGTGTCTGCTACATCAAGTGCACACTTGATTGAGGCATTTGAAATTAACTTGCCTTCTTGTATAAGGTTGTTTGCTTGTGCCTTATATTGGTTAGGTAGATGTTGTAGTAATGTCTCTAACTGATCATAATGAGCCCGGTCATATCTTGCAAGGAGGGCTTGTGTGTTAGCTATACGCCATGTACTGGTAGCTTGTGCAGCTATTCTTTTGCCTGAAGCATCTATCACCTTAGATTCTTTATCAGGGGTGGTGCTTCACCTGATGTCTGTGAGTTTGCTCTTTTCCTAGCAATTGAGACAACTAGGGAATCTAAGGGTAGCTGTCCTTTAATGTAGGCCGGATCCCCAGGAGCAGGCCTGCACTTTTTCTCAATTCTAGGGTTTAGGATCCTAGCACGTACAGGATCTTTAAATACCTCTGGAGCATGTTTGATGACCCCTTTAAACATAGGAAGAATTTGAACAGACCTTTGTGCTTGTTCAAATGTATCTAATAAAACATCTTCCTCTGCCTCGTCTGAATGCATGGTGACCCCATGATAAATGGCAGCCATATTCAGTAAGTGCCCCAAACCAATATTGTCTTCTGGGGGAGAAGGTTTTGATGGATATGACTGTGGGTCAGGAATATCTGGCACATCTTGTGGGTTTGGGTACTCCCTTCAGTCTGGATAATCAATAGGGTAGGGAAAAGGCTCATCTGGGTTTACCCCTCCCCCTATTCTATACTCATCATCATTTTGTGGTGCATGGGAAAAATGAGGAGGAGAGTGTTCAGGAGAATTTTGAGGTGAATTGTTAGGAGGAACAGGAGATGAAGGAGAAGGGTGCATAGGAGATGTGGCAGGGTCGTTCTTCTTGACAGGCACTGCAAGTGTAGGTGCTGTGTCTAATTTCCTCTTCCTGTGTGGTGTAGTGGATACATGACCTGTCTTTGGGTCAATGTAGATCTTCTTTTGTAGAGGTTTAGGTTGGAAAAGGTCTTCTCCTTGCAGAACCTTTGCCGGCGCCGATCTTTTCAATTCGGGGCATGGTTGCTGCTCGTCTTTAGCCTTAGGAGTTGTTACTGTGTCCTTTGGCGTAGATTTCGGCACCAAAGGTATTGTTTTCTGAGTCGTAGGCTGTTTCGAGGGCTTGAGCGCATCGGAATCAGGCCTTGTAGGTTTCGGTACCGAAGATATTGGCTTCTGAGCGGAAGCTGGTCTCGTCGGCCTCAAGGTGTCAGGCGCTGGCTTCACACTTTAGTCTTTAGAAGTCGACGGTTTCGGAGTCGAGACTTCTTTCGGTTTCGGTGCCGAGGGAGCTACATGGATCGGCACATGCGGCTTGCTCAGTAAGGAGCTACCGGAAGGCTTGAATATTTTCTTCGGAGCCGGGCTCGATGGCAGGGCTTTTGAAGTTTTTTTTCGGGCGCGACTGGGCTCTGGAGTGGAGTGGAGTGTTGACCTTTGCCTTTGATTTGGGTGGTGGGTATGGGTCCGAGGCAGTAGTACTCACGCGCTGACCCGATGGTATGGAGTCATCTGAGTCGTCTGCCTCTGATACGATTTGGAGATCGTCTGAATCTTCTTCGGGAACGAGCGGAACTTCGTAGAAGATATCCACCGGTTCCGGAGCTGATCTCTGCATGTCGTGTTGACAGGCCCTCCTATCTCAAATGTTTTTTTGGGATCAAAAGGACGCACATGCTGTGCAGCTGGATTTGTCGTGTTCTTGCGATCAGCACAGGTTACACACCTCGTGATGGCCACAGTGTGTGAACTTTGCTCCACACTCGGGGCATCTTCTGAATGGCGTCCTTTCCATGAGGTGTAGGCCTCACGGCGTGGATAGGTCCAACGGCCCGCGTTGACGACCGGAATCGAGCTGATGGAGTCGAGACTATGTTTGTCGATAACGAAAGTAGTTTGGTGAAGTTTGAATACGTTTTTACGGTCGAAGTATTTGAAAAGTAGATTTCGTACCAAAGCGGAAAAGTTTCATCCGAACCCAGTGGCGGAAAAAAACAATCTCAGGATGGAGCCGATGCCCATGCACACTATCGTCCAAGGGAGGAGTCACCTATCTTGTGACTACAAAAGACTTCTTCCAAGACGACAACAACATGCAATCATCCAAGCCCAACACCAGGTGGCGATCTAATGCACAGTGTAAGATCTGCAGCTCATATGCCTCAAACACTATGTTTACTGTAATGCACATTTTTGCACATGGGAGTGTACATGTGATACAGTTGATTAAAAGACTAACACTGCTGTAAAGAAAACAGATGGGTGGTCTGTTCTCTGTTTCTGTTAGCACTTGTCACTTTAAATTCTCTGGGAAACAACAGTACGTCACGTGAGCAAGGCCTCTAGGGGCTGAACCGCCTCATGGCGGAATAGTACATTTGCAAAATAAAGAAAATTACTAGCACGCAGAAAAGTGGTGTCCGTTCCCTTTCTGATTCCAGGGGTAGGGAATCGCCGAGAAATGGTGTTGTGGATATATATATATAGGTGCTGCCATACAGGAGAGAAATGGACTATGTGAATCCCGAAGGCTACAAGCAGAAATGAACGTGCAGCCCATCTTGGTAAACGATAGATGTCAAACACAGGGAACCACGAATCCCATCATGCACCTTACTGACATCTAAGCCCAAGGAGAAGTGACTGAACGAAACGCGTCGGCGACAGTCAGGTGCAGCTTATTGTCTCTGTCCGCGCACGCCCATACTAATAAAGGCTGATGGGGTAAGGCAACTTCCTCTCGAGTGATGCTAATTTTTTTTAACAATCCCCCACGGAGCTTTGGTATTAAGCGTCCGTCCTGCCGCTGACCATGCACCACCCCTGAGGAGGGGGCGACGGAGCCAGAGAGCTTATTTGCGTGGCGAGGAAGCATAGATTGAGGATGTGCGCGCTCGTAGGGGCTCATGTGGAGCCTTCATCATGCATTGAATTTAGGTGCTGCCATACAGGAGAGAAACAGACTATGTGAATCCCGAAGGCTACGCGCTGAAATGAACGTGCAGCCCATCTGGGTAAACGATAGATGCCAAACACAGGGAACCACAAATCCCATCATGCACCTTTCTGACCTTTAAGCCCAAGAAGAAGTGACTGAACGAAACGCGTCGTCGAGAGTCAGTTGCAGCTTATTGTCTCTGTCCGCGCACGCCCATACTAATAAAGGCCGTGGGCGACTGATATACCGGCTGACTGCTCTTGCATCAAGTCCCTAAACATCTGTCAGTGATCAGTGCTTGAGGCTCTTATTACAGACATTATTCTCAGCACGTCATATTGTGATAAACTGTTTGTTGCACAGACAAGATCGTGCTGTAACACACGGCCCAATTTAAAAACCAACACGCCATACTGAATGAAACTGTTAAAAGGAGGGTGGTGCACCCAGAGACCTAGTCCATATTTGGGTTAGGCCGAGAAAAGTATTTAAGTGCCCCCACCCCGTGTCACATCCCAAGGCATACCTGTATTTAAGGAAGAATGTGATTTAATCTCGACATTGTCTGCGTGTGTGTGTGCGTGCGCATGATCCTACTGCGCTCCGAGCTGCCCTGAGGTACTTGGCAAACTTAAAGCGGGCCACGCTTGTATTAGTTGCATGGCTGCCCAGCAAGCGGCCAAGCGCATGAGTTTAAATCCCTACAAGCGGCCTGAAAGCAGTCATTATAATACAGCAGCATGAAACAAGTAACCAGCAGACATTGTGCTAATTCGACATGGCATGATGTTTAACATCAGTAAGCGTGTGCTGTTAAGTTTATCAGGGCGAAATTAAGCAAGAAAGAAGATGGTATGGGAGATATATATATATATATATATAAGAAAGAAGATGGTATGGGAGATATATATATATATATATATATCTCCCATACCATCTTCTTTCATGCTGCATTTCGCCCTGATAAACTTAACAGCACACGCTTACTATACATCACTTTAGTGCATGACCGGTTTAGCCTGACTTAGCCCGGCCTTGCCTCCCCTTATAAGGGGGTGCGGGGAGCAGAACACTCTTGTTCCTTTGCTGCCCACAGGCACAGCACCCGGGCCACCAGCAGCCTGTAATTTGTTTTCTTTTTTTATTCCTTACAGGTCTGTGGCAGTGTGGTGCAGGAGGACAATCGGCAGCTGAATTGGCAGGACCAGAGCGCGATCGGCGGCAAACATACAAATGTAGTCTCGAGGTCAGCTGTTGTATTGGCAGGAGCGGAGTTGCGGCGTTCACTGCGGTGAGAATCCGGTTGGGGCACAGCCCGGCCCAAGGGCCGCATGGGCTAGAGCAGAGTTCTTCAAACTGTGGGGTGTGCCCCCCCAGGGGGGCGAGACACCATCCCAGGGGAGGCACGCACTCGACCCTAACATCTGCTTTTGTTGTCCTCCACTGTTCCCCGCGTCGCAATCTTTACCCATTTCAATTTGGAATTTCTTTTCATTAAAGAACTCCGGTGACAGAGGGTTGGAGGGGGGAGGGAGGGGAAATCACTGGGCACGACGCGCCCATGCTTTTGTCAGCTATGTGCTAACAGTTCACTGGCCCAGGAGTGGGTTAATTGTTGGAGCTGAAATGCTTCAGCTGCAGTGGGAGGCAGGAAGTCTCCTCTGCTAACAAGCACTGGCAAAGTCAGCAGGTTACACCTTTACAAAATCTATTGGCTCTGTCAATTGTTTTACATATTACACAGCACTAGAGCTGCTGCGCAACATAGCTTATGGTAAAAAAAAAAACACTATGACACAGTCAGTGGTGAGCGCATCATCACACTTTTTTTTATATTAAGCCAGGTTTCACAGAAGCTCAACTGCTATGCAATATGTAAAAATAAAAATTGCCAAACCCAATAGTTTTCATATAGGCGAAACCTATTGCCTTTTGCCGATGCAGGTCGTTCAAGTTGGCAGGTATGATGGCCTGAGTGAACTTGTTCTCCCTGTTCAGCAGGAAGTCACTATACCGGAGGAAGGGCTTTAAGTAGAATGAAAAAACTTGTGGGGGTCCCAGAGGGGCATGGTCGATGTAATGAAGGGCGTGGCTTAAAAACCCAAACTGAAAATCCATGCCCAGTATAGCAGGTCGCCCCACTGGTATTTTGCTGCTTCATCATTCCATCCATATACAACATGTAACATTACATCTACTACAAGCCAGGACTATTGTCTTTGTCAATGGTTGTTAGTTGCAAAAGATAAATATGCATCAGCGATGGCTTCGAAGCTTGAGAGGGGTGCTGCTAAGGGTGAGAGTGCGCTGCGAGGGGTGAGAGAATTGTAGCTGGTGAGAGAGAGGCGCTGCGTGGGTGTGATGGGCGCTGCGATTATCTGATGGGCGCTGCGAGGGTGTGAGGGGTGCTGCGAGGGTGTGAGGGGCGCTGCAAGGGTATGAGGGGCACTGCGGGGGTGAGAGGACGCTGTGAGGGGTGCTGCGGAGGATGAGAGTGGCGCTTCGAAGGTTGAGAGGGGCTCTGCTGGAGGTGAGAAAGAACTTCAGGTGGTGTGAAAGCTGCACTGCTCTAGCGAGAGAGGGCCTGGTGGGGGTAACAGATGTGTTGAAGAGGGAGCGAAAGGGCACTGTAGTAGACAAGCGGTATTTAGGGGTGAGAAGGGTACTAAGGGGTTCGGGGACGGAGGCTGCAGGGGGCAAGGGTAATGACTGTCTGCTGGCGGACTGTGTGCAGCGATGAGGGGCTGCTCGCTGAAGGTGTGTGAAGCGTGATTGTGAGTGGACAGTGAGTTCAGGTAGTGTCTGAGAACAACTGTCTGCCAGCAGTGCGTGATACGTCACCGGGGGCCCTGGAAACGCGCTAGCGGTACATATAGCGATGTGACACCCCCTCATGGAAAGTGCGTGCAAGGCGCGTGTGACGAGAGAAATGTGTGCACCGGGAACCATTGTGCAGACGTTATATCAGAGGGAGTGTGTCAGTGAGATTGTGCATAGAGAGGCTTCTTGCAGAAAGTCAATGCAACAAAGTGTGTGCAGGGGTAGTGCGTGTAAGGGGGTCACCAGCTAGGATGTCACCACAGCCGATTAGGAAGTCACTGCAAGAAAAGTGTGTGCACTGCAGAGGGGGTCACCATCTAGGTAGCCACAAGCCATGCAGGGAGAGTGTGTGCAGAGTGAGTGCGTGCATGGTGAATACCAGCTAGGAAGTCACCGCAAGGAAAGTGTGTGCAGGGTAGGTGCGTGCATGGGGGGTCACTGGCTAGGAAGTTATTGCAAGGAAAGTGTGTGCAGGGTGAGTGCACGCATGGGGGTCACCAGCTAGGAAGTCGCTTTAAGGAAAGTGTTTGCAGGATGAGTGGGTGCATGGGGGGTTAATGGCTTGGAAGTTATGTGGGCTACACTGTCATCCACTCGAAAGGGTGGTCTGTGCGCATGCGCAGTGGGTGCTGCTGGCCGCTTTGTGGCTTCACAGTAGATCAGCAGATGTTAGCTGTGTAGGTGATGTGTGGGCATGAAGCGTCTTTCATCCTACTCCGCGACGTCGACATGAAACCATGTATTTCTACATGTGTGGTATACAAGGGTCCAGGTAGGATTGCATGCCATGAGTCAGCAGGGGGCAGTGATTACACAGCTGTTTACTCCTGCTGCTCGCGAGTATTCTAAAGTATGGGTAATCCACACGCAAGGGTTGTAATCACTCCGAAAAAGATTCTCATAAATTAGAGCGCATAAAACCCAATTTTCCCCATCTTAAAAAAACAAGTTTTTTTTCAACATATTTCTTTGAGTACAAAAGTTCAACCATAAAACAAAAACCTAAGTTGCGTTCTGTTCTTTGACATCTAACCATATTGTGCCTTCCAAAACGATTATGCTAGCAGGATGGCTCAATGTGTTAAATGAAATGCTCACTGCTGAGCAGAGGAGCTATCCCTAAACATAATTTTGATTCTGGACTGCAAGCCTGTGAAAGGGGATGCGAAGAGGGGAACATTAGTTACTGTTGGAAATACCTCGGTCAGCTGCGGTCAGAGCGGCGAGTTCAGGAGGAGCAGGAGCTGCGCATTTTAAGTTAAAGAAACACAGGCGGCAGCAGGAGGACCGTCGGAAGTGATGCACATAGCCTAGTATTGTGAGTCTACTTCATCATTGGGCACTAACTGCAGTGACGTTGACACTAAGTTCGGCGCCACGTGTGTCAGCCCGGCCTGGAAGTGTGTCTAACTTGAATACTACAATTACATTGTAGCAGAACTAACGCGCAAGCGGCAGAGCTGTAAACAGATTTAGCAACATTATTTGTCGGATATGGCCCGTGATATGCACGTGGCGGTCGATTTCAGAAATTTCTGTCAGGTGGTGGGGGGCCCAACATCTAAAAAAATTCAGATGGTGGGGCTCAACCTACAAAAGTTTGAAGACCTCTGGGCTAGAGTGTTACACGCCCAGCTTTGAGTGAAGTGCCCGGCGGCGGCTCCAAACGTGGACAGGGTGTTCCGTTTTGTCAAGGTTGATAGGTGAGCGCGACAACAGCTACGGCCACTGGCAGCGTTCCGCAAGCACGATCAGAGGTAGCCTGATGGGCGTGGGGGGGACGGCACTGGGAAACCAGTGCGGGAACCGGTGCATGTTGATAGATTGCTTGGCGAGTGTGGTGAGCATGAGTTGGTGAGCATGAGTTGGCGAGCATAGGCCTGACTAGGGATCCTCAGCGAGGATAGTTCTGTCTTCGTATAGGTAAGCATCTCCACGTTTGCCCCGCTTATTTGTGAAATAAGCGGGGATGGATTGCCAGCTGTCAATGTTGTTAATGGTAATAACTGTGTGCACCGAGTTCAACAGGGTGTTTTGGATGCACACACAGACTTGAGCGGGGAGATTTCTGGCTACAATGATGCTAACTAAGACTAAATCTTGGGAGTTGTGGTGTACGCGTTTGGCGCAGGGAGCTGCACCATCGCTGTGGGGGGACAGTGGTCTGTGAATGAATGGTAGGATGTTCCCATGTATGCAATATTATTTCGGGCGGAAGTGGGTTCCCTGCTTTTTTTGTTTTTCGAACAGCGTGTGTTGTGGGTACACCCTGATTTGAGGGGTTAGATGCGGGCCCCAATGGGGCTAATAAAGTTCTTTACATAGCGGGGGTTGTTGTGCAAACGCAAGTGCTAACAAGGTAGAGAGGTTCCGGGCACCCGTGATTTCCCTAAGTGAATAGTGGTGCGCGCCAACTTTCAGAATCGCAGTTTGCAGAATGTGTTCATATGCCAACTGTTTTCCTTGGCAAAAGCAATAGCTCAGAGGCACTGTCGTCAGCCTTTGGTGTTTCAGAAAAGGGGGTGGTGATGAACAGAGTGTCTGAATTAAGCAGACCACTCTTACCCAGTCCAAAGATCAGGGCTTGATCCATCACCGTTTTTTAGCTCACTGCATCACCCCAGTTCAGAACCTGGCTATATGCAAATTAGTCTGACCCAGTGCCTCATGGGAACAGGGCAGACCAAACTACCAAGCCAATTCTTCACCGGAAAGGAGACAAGCTCCGGGGACCGGTTTCTGGCATTTCAGCCGTCGTCGGCCCGGCTTGCTTGAATCCTGGTGGTGCAGTGAGCAAGGGACTCATGTCTGAGTATACCCTGCCACACTTGTGGTGGCCAAAAACGATTCAAAAAGGGGGTGGTGATGAACAGAGTGTCTGAATTAAGCAGACCACTCTTAACCAGTCAAGAGATCAGGGCTTGATCCATCACCGTTATTTAGCTCACTGCATCACCCCAGTTCAGAACCTGGCTATATGCAAATTAGTCTGACCCAGTGCCTCATGGGAACAGGGCAGACCAAACTACCAAGCCAATTCTTCACCGGAAAGGAGACAAGCTTCTGGGGACCGGTTTCTGGCATTTCAGCCGTCGTCGGCCCGGCTTGCTTGAATCCTGGTGGTGCAGTGAGCAAGGGACTCATGTCTGAGTATACCCTGCCACACTTGTGGTGGCCAAAAACGATTCAAAAAGGGGGTGGTGATGAACAGAGTGTCTGAATTAAGCAGACCACTCTTACCCAGTCAAGAGATCAGGTCTTGATCCATCACCGTTATTTAGCTCACTGCATCACCCCAGTTCAGAACCTGGCTATATGCAAATTAGTCTGACCCAGTGCCTCATGGGAACAGGGCAGACCAAACTACCAAGCCAATTCTTCACCGGAAAGGAGACAAGCTTCCGGGGACCGGTTTCTGGCATTTCAGCCGTCGTCGGCCCGGCTTGCTTGAATCCTGGTGGTGCAGTGAGCAAGGGACTCATGTCTGAGTATACCCTGCCACACTTGTGGTGGCCAAAAACGATTCAAAAAGGGGGTGGTGATGACCAGAGTGTCTGAATTAAGCAGACCACTCTTACCCAGTCAAGAGATCAGGGCTTGATCCATCACCGTTATTTAGCTCACCTTTTCTTTGGACTGGGTAAGAGTGGTCTGCTTAATTCAGACACTCTGTTCATCACCACCCCCTTTTCTGAATCGTTTTTGGCCACCACAAGTGTGGCAGGGTATACTCAGACATGAGTCCCTTGCTCACTGCACCACTCTTGACTGGGTAAGAGTGGTCTGCTTAATTCAGACACTCTGTTCATCACCACCCCCTTTTTGAATAGCCTTTGGTGTGGCAGGTCCCTAGCGGACAAGGGTTCAATCCCCAGCAGTGGTGACAAGGTCATCTTCGGAAAAAAAAGAATGCTAGCGCTGGTACACATGAATATGATCAGAATGTTTGAGTGTAGGAACAGCTGTGACTTTAGAATTTAAACTGGTTACGGTGATACATTTATAACTGTTCAAGATCGTATCAAGTCCGAAGTTCGGTCCTGTGATTTCCATAAGTGAATAGTGATGAGCGCCGACTTTCAGAATCACAGCATGTTTGAGAGTGTAGGAACAGCTGTGACTTTAGAGTTTAACATGGTTACATAGATGATTTGGCATGGATAGGTTGTGTGTGTCTACTTACTATGAAGAAAGCCCGAGCAGTTCCCCCTTCTTGTAATGATCCCATACCATCTTCTTTCATGCTGCATTTCGCCCTGATAAACTTAACAGCACACGCTTACTGATGTTAAACTGGGAGATCATGCCATGTCGCTTGTAGCATGGTACGTTTTACCATTAGGTAATGTAATGAATTAGCACGATGTCTGCTGGTTACTTGTTTCATGCTGCTGTATTTTAATGACTGCTTTCAGGCCTCTTGTAGGGATTTAAACTCATGCGCGTGGCCGCTTGCTGGGCAGCCATGCAACTAATACAGGCGTGGCCCACTTTAAGTTTGCCAAGTACCTCAGGGCAGCTCGGAGCGCAGTAGGATCATGCGCACGCACACACACACACAGACAATGTCAAGATTAAATCACATGCTTCCTTAAGTACCAGGCATGCCTTGGTATGTGAACCGGGGTGGGGGGCACTTAAATACGATTCTCGGCTTAAACCAAATATGGACTATGTCTCTGGGTGCACCACCCTCATTTTAACAGTTTCATCCAGTATGGCGTGTTGGTATTTAAAGTAGCTTGTCCAGCCGGACAGTGGTCAACAAGTATAATTTACTTTATAACACAAAATACAGAGAGAATATCCTTCGACAATCTCACGGTGTGGGGTACAAGCCTGTACCTCAATTACACAAAGACACTTTAGTACACTCAAAGTGAACAGGAAATGGCTTTTAGGCAAAAAGCTTAAATTGTTCTTTAAATCATAGTGTGAACAGATATTCTAAGATGCGCCATTACATCAACATAGTACATGGTATACACACTGTATATGGCACATGAATTGGTCGACGGCGTTTCGATCTAACATTTAAATCACAGGGATCATCATCTGGACATTTGATAAATGCCTAATAGTTACAAGCCTCTAAAACCTAAAAAGGAAATGTGGGGAAAGGAGAATTGCAAGAGATTATGAACTAAGCAGAGAACTTTTAAAATCCAATTGCAACGTGATGGTCGGTGCTTAAAAGGTGTATGTTTGAAAACAATTAGATGCACAAACCATAAAGATTACCGCCGTGATTGTGGGGAACGAGGGACTGTGTCTAAGACAATGAATTGGTCGACATTGGCTTTCTGTGACTAACAGTAGTTCCCGTGGGTGGGAGTCTACTGTCGTGATGAAATTGTGGTGAAAATATTGTCAGATCCACGTGTTCGAGGAACTGACGTGATCGTGGTTGTAGCAGAATCGAGGAGTAGTGCCCGCAGTGAATCGGAGGTTTGCGGCGGACAGAGCCGGTAGTTATAGGTGATCAAATGCCGGTTGGGCTCGATATAAGCCAACAATTGAATCAGTGCCAAAACGCGAGGTAGTGACTTTTTAAACAAGCATTGGAAATGCAATAGGTCTCGCATTAGAAAAGTAGGAGCTATTGGTCTTGTAAATGATTTTTTTTTTGTGTGTTGTTTTTCCAAATAGCTACATTGATAGATTTGTTATTTACAATGCCAATAGTTTTAATTTTTGTGAATGTGACACCTATAGCATTTTGAATGCCACATGATTTGTATTGACGTGACTTTGATGGCAGCTTTTGTTGTTATGCCACATTTCTAGAGAGCAGGAGAGTGCAGCAGGGGATAGAAGCACAGCCCTGCAAGCTGAGCGTCCTCCCATCGCACACCCATTTGTGGCTTGAGTGGTGTGGGGGTGAGGGGTGTGAGAGTGAGGGATGTGAGGGATGTGAGGGTGACGGGTGTGAGCGTGAGCATTGTGAGTGTGAGGGAGTGTGATTGTGAGGGGGTGTGAGTGTGTGTGATGGTGAAGTTGAGTGAGTGTTTGTGAGGCTGAGTGTGTGTGACGGTGTGTGTTGGTGAGGGTGTGTGAGGGTGATTGAGGGTGTTTGATGTTGATTGAGGGAGTGTGAGTGTGTGGGTGTGTGACGGTGTGTGAGGGTGAGTTAGGGAGTGTGATTGTGTGTGAGTGGGTGATTCTGGGAGTTAGGTGTTGTGATGTTGATTGAGTGTGAATGAGGGTGAGGGGATGATGGTAAGGGTGTGTGAGGGTGAGGTGTGTTGATTGTGTCAAGTTGCAAGGCGGAGGGTGGGTGAGTGTGTGGGAGGGTTGAGGAAATATACATTTTATGGTCAAGAAATGTTCCCTAACGTGTACCCCACCGTCTCCATGTACGAGCTTAAAGTGCATGTAACTTCCTTCCTGTGCCAGCTATGAAGACGCAAATACATTTGCGTCCAACGTTAACATGTCCTCTTTCAGATCCACCCCGAACAGGTTGAATATTCCGTTCCTAAGTATGCCATGCCAACGTCTTTTTGTGGTGTACTTTACACGTTTTTCAGCTCTGGCGAAGTAGGCCCTGAATTCTGCCATCAAGCCTTTTCCTGCCTTCTGACTCTGAATGCCTCAGCCTGGGCTGCCTCTGTACCCGTGACCTCTGCCTTACTCCCTGCGCGGCTAACGGCGCTTAGCTCAGCCTGCTGCCTGCCAAGACTGTATTCAACCTTCGAATTATCTGCTCCGCTCCTCAAAAATACATTCCTGCCTACTAGTTCAAGTAAACATCCTTCCAGCTGCAGAGCAAAGGGCCCGGCCTCACTGTCTCCGTGCAAGTAATTCATAGCTTCTGTTACAATGGTAGGCCCATGCCCCCTCGCATCTCATGCAGACACGTAGACGCTTATACACGCACTCACAGTCAGTATAGAATAGCCTCTGCCCAAGAGACCTTTCCCTCTAGATAATATGGTTCCCAAACATCAGATATCAGATATGATATAGGTACGAGTTGATCTGACATGCCAGACTTCTGTCTCTTTCCGCTAGTGTAAATGTCAAGTCCCCTGCACCCTCCAGCTTCACGTCAATCACACGTCATGCAGCTGCGCGCGCATCCAGACCTCAGATTTCTGCTGACATTGCAAGATTCTGCTATGTACCCACCCACTTGTGACACTTTCATGTGACGTTTCTAGCACACACCTCTATGTTCACGCCTAGTTCACGCCTTTTGATTACGTATTGCTAACACGTGTGTGCTCTTATCTTGTTTCTCTCAGCTGTTACGCCTACTGTATTGGTATCCATTATATGCTTTAAGTATAAAAGTTATGTCTTGTCAATAAAGTATGCTCTATCCCTTCCTGAACCCCAGTGGTGTCAGGAACACGATATCCGGTTCAAGAACCATTCCTTTTTAAGGAATAAAACCCCTAAGAACTCTAACACCACGGACTCTGCGTCTTTCTTTCCGATTGAGTTATTCTATTTTTAGTACTTACCTGCATAGAAATTAAGACGGTAATTAAATATTTACCACATTATTCTGGCGCCCGAATAGGGACCCCTCCCCCACCCCACGCGCCGGTTGGTGCGTTGCAACCTTTGCCCCCTGCCATAAGTCAAGACGGACAATTACGCGTACCCGCAGGATTTCCTGTATCTCCCTCAGGCCTACGGAGGTGACGGAGACTGCGATCAGCACCCAGACGAGGCGGTGAGGAGTGCGGAGGATCCCGACCAGAGCCTAGCCGAAAGAAGCAAGGTCCGAGGTGTCAAGAGGCCCACCAGTTTCCGAAGTATTCACGTGTCTAGTAGAGTCGAGTCCAGTCCGGTCCAGTCCAGTCGAGTTTTCCGAGGCCTTCTGTTCCGTGCTTCCCGGTGAGTACCATTGCTGGGGACGTATCTAGACGGGTGCATTATTATGTATCCGGTAAAGACGGGTTTGGGTACACAAACGCGGTCTGCACTGTTTTAGACAGTGTATCTGAACTGTTTAGCAGTATATCAGGTATTCAAGTTCTTGCACTGTTCTAGACAGTGTATCTGTGCTGTTTAGCAGTACATCTAGTATCAAGGGTAGTCATATGTGTTCAAAATGTTTTCATGTGAATAATGTCGTGGTATGAGTGACTGTTTGATGTACATTACTGTGTTTTTGTGTAACTAGCTGTGTTCAGAGTAAGTAACAAGTCTCGAGTATCCAGTACTAAGTAAGATGCCGTTTTTCAATAAATTAAGACAGATAGGAACTAGGAAAGGGATACTAGAGGAAGAAATTCCTATCCCCCCTAGGGACACTCCTGGAAATTTTATGTACCATAAGCATGGCTTAGATGCCATACTGTACCTAGATTTATGGGCCGATTATACTAAGCACCTAGAGGAGAGACACAGATGGCCCGTTACGGGAACATGGGATGCCGAGTGCATCATGAAGGTAGAAGAAGCGCTATGGAAAAAGAAAGCCAGACAATCTCAGAAAGATGCCATAGAATTGTGGCGTAAAGAATCACATAAACGGGCCGAAAAAGCCCTCCGAAAAGAAGACAGACATAGGGAAGAGTCGGATAGAGTCTGAGAAAACGAATTAGTTAATGAAGGGATCCGAGTAAAAGCAGAACAAGTAGACCGCATGCGAAACAATCTTGTAAATGACATGTTCTTAGTGGCCGAGGGTTTGCCTGAAGCCACTTCAGAAATACCGAAAGATCTGCCGCCACCATTGGTTCCTACTAAAGTAAGTCACAGGACCACCAAAGACATATTCCTTGCTTCCTATCTAGACGATGTAGCCCCCGCTTACACCAATCCACGTGCCCACGTACCGCCTACTGACGGTGACGGAGGTGGCAACCCGCTCCAAGACAATGTCCCGCCATTGCCGCAACAAGGTTCACCCGTTCGACAGCCTGCTCCACCTGCTCCTCCACCTCCACCACTTCCCACGCCTAAGATTAATATATTAAATCCGTTTACGCCTGATTCTAGTAAGGGACAAGTTCAGGTACAGATACCGACTCCACAGACATACAATGCTCAAGCCTACGCCTCAGGAGGTGCGACAGGAGGTCTCCAGACTCCGCCACCAACACACAAATTAAACATTAGGGACCTAATGAAGCAACGTACACCCCAAACACCAAGATTAGACATGCTCAAAGAACCCCTTCCGATTTGCAGATACGATCCAGTACCCGGTAAAGACGATAGAATGTTGTTAGCATCCCTACGTTTACGAAAAGTTACAGATTACCTAGTATTATTTCCAGGAATGACTGGACACCTAGATAGAATGTATCATTTTATCCAGACTGGGGAAGATCCTGACAGTATTAAGGAGGCCCAGGCTCACCAGAAAGTTGACACTCAAGGTTGTATATTACGTTTCTTCATAAATTGCTTAATAAGAGAACGAGACAGGCCTGGAGTAGACCAGGAAGAGATGGAAGCACTAAACAGATGGGGTCAAAATATAGCCGAAGGAAACCATGATAAACTGAATTGTATAGCAAGTATGTACAAGAAAATCAGAAAAGCAGTAATAGAAATACACAAAAAAGAACAAGAAAAAGAAAAAGAAAGTGACAGAAATGACTCTTCCGAGGAGGACGAACCTGAAGAACATGAAACGGCTAAAGACATGATAGCGTATGTAGGTAAGGGAAATTACCTTAGGAAAGGCATTCGTCCAGAAAGCAAGAGAGTTTTTCTCTCTGGCATATCGAAACCGAGTTCTCCCGAATATCTGTTTCAAGTTACCGATAAAATTCTTCAAGAACAAATGGGGTACCATGTACTCAATTCTATGGATGAACAAGAACTAGCCCGGTCAGCAGTACTATGGGCTGACAACCCTAGCACATACAATGATGATACAGTAGCACAGACATTTCTGAACCTTTCCCCAGACGAGCAGAAATTAGCCGGTGTGTACATGATTCAGCATCTCATCACGTTATACAGACAACAACATTCAGATCCAGGTCCCTTACCTGATACATTAGAAGCACTACTTATGAATAGATGGAGAGGCCTAAGTACCAAGTTAATTCAAATAATTCTAGAACAACGGCGCAGATATAACGCTTTCTTAAGCCCACAATATGTTTCAGCTCCGCCCTCAGAAAGAAAAATGTTTCATTTAGACAGGCAGAATCCTTTACGGGAAGTACACCCAGTTATGAATGCCAATCATGCCTTAGAACGTGTGTTTGTGTACACACCTTTAACAAAGTTGGAATTGTTAGAAATGAAGAAACTAGTACCCTGTCACGATAAAGACCCTGCAGGTTTTCACCGAGAACTTAAAGACATGTTACTCATGGGAGATTACACGTATACGGATATTATGAAATTGTTAAAAGTACTGCTGCCCACCGGCATTTACGAGAAACTAAAGGAAAAAGAATGGGAGGTGGGAGATAAAAAGATTATTTGGACTGAAATAGAAGACGAGGAAAAAGGTCGTACTCCAGGGCTAGGCCTTGGGGACAAAGCTAAAGCATTACCAGGTTTAATAGTACAGGTCTTGCCAAGATTATTGACCACTAAAAAGGAAGACTGGGACGCAATCTCAGCCTGTAAACAGAAACACGATGAAGATACTAGTGACTTCTATTCAAGATTCGAGAAATGTTTCATTATTAATAGTGGCCTGAAACCAGGTAGTGAGTCATACCCACATCTTTTTGTAACAAAATTAGTCGAGAATTCCCTGACACAAGTTAAGAACCGTGTATATAAAGTTGAAAGTACATGGCAAGCAAATACGCCATCCCAGATGTTACAAATGTTACAATATCACCAGAACAGAATTAGAGAAGAACAGGATCACGAACAGAGACGTATGAAAGACACAAAAATGAAAATGTTAGTGGCCCAGTCGGTTCCAGCCGACGGTCAAAGAAAGGGTATGACCCAGACAGGTGATGCAGCAGCTCCCGTTAAAGGGACATGCAACTATTGCAAACAGCCAGGTCACTACGTACATGAATGTCCAGTCCTGAAACACAATATATCAACAGGTAAAACTAAAGAAAGACCGCGTCAGCCTAGACAAGACCAGGTCCAGCAACAGACTTCACAGAATATACAGCCTATGCATGCGCCACCACATACAGGACAGACCACAGCGGTGTCACAGCCACAGCCACAGCCCATTGCCGCGACGCAGCAAGTTTCACGGCAGATGTGCCAGTATGCCCAATCTGATTATCCCGATTATCAGCGATACACATGAAACAGCCTAGAGAGGGAGGTTGGCTTGCCTCTTATTGAGATTCCTGTAGATCAAGAGGGTCCTTATGTACACAGTCAAGTATTGGGAAAAGACAGAAAATTTTTAATTGATACAGGGGCAAGCCGCACAACGATCAGCCATGATGAAGTCCCAGGGGCACCCCTCTCAGGCTCACAGAATGTTTCCCTTGGTTTTTCAGGACAGCCTATTGTAAATGAAGTATCGAAACCAGTTCCCCTAGCAGTAGGTCCATTATCACGTGTTACAGACTTGTTACTCACTAAATCATGTCCAGAAAACTTGCTAGGTATCAACACGTTGAAGGCTCTAGGAGCAGTGATATGTTGTTCTCAGGAGGGAGTTAGACTCTTCCTACGTGACTTTAAGGGTCACTATGTATTACGAGAGTTTGATGTCAGATTGAAAAATGTACCGAAACACCTGTGGGCACAAGGCCCAACCGATGTAGGTTGCATGCACATCACACCATACCGTGTTACACTCAAACAAGGAGTTGTTTTACCACGAATCAGACAATACAAGTTACCACCCGATGCTGTAGTGGCTTTACTGGAAATCATTGAAGAGCTCATTGCCCAAGGAGTGGTCGTAGAAACCGACTCCAATATCTGTAATTCCCCTATCATTCCGATTCTTAAACGTACTGATCCCAATGCACCGCCAGTATATCGGCTGGTGATTGATTTACGAGAACTGAATAAATGCATTGTTCCACAGTATCCTGTGGTTCCTGACATCTCATCCTTATTAACTGCTATTGATTCAGAAGCAGTGTTCTTTACTGTAATTGACCTCAAGAACGCCTTCTTCAGTGTACCCATTGACCCAGAGAGCCAATATCTCTTCGGATTCAGTTTAAATGGCCGAAGTTTCAAATATTCACGCGCACCTCAAGGATTCACAGAAAGCCCCAGCATCTATAGCCAAGCACTGAAAAGACAACTTGATTGTATCCAAATGCCAGTTAACACTGCCTTACTACAGTACGTCGATGATCTGCTGATCACCGCACGAAGTGAACCCGAATGTGAACAAGCATCACTGACAGTTTTACATTTTCTGGCCGACAAGGGACACAAGGTGTCTCCTTCGAAGCTACAATTCTGTGTTCAGCAAGTTGTGTACCTGGGTCACTTGCTGTCCAAAGTGGGGAGACAGCTCACTCCTGACCGCATCCAGTTAATTGTAAACATGTCACAACCCCAGACACAAAAGGAAGTGCGGGCCTTTATAGGCCTCACCTCGTACTGCAGGCAATGGATTCCTCAATATGCATTTCTAGCTAAACCACTCATTTAGTTGACAACACAGGAGGCAGCGACTTCGACTGCCCTCCCTTGGACTCAGGAACATACACAGGCCTTTGAGGAATTAAAGAAAGCTTTATGTCAAGCACCAGTTTTAGCGACACCATGTTACAGCAAACCTTTTACACTTTTTGTTACAGAACGTGATGGTACAGCGTTGTCTGTCCTCACTCAAGATCAAGCAGGTTCACATAAGCCTTGTGCTTATTTTTCAAGTACATTGGATTCAGTAGCCCAGGCTCTGCCTGCGTGCTTAAAATCAGTTGCAGCGACAGCCCTAGCAATCAGACAAAGTGACTCAATAGTATTAGGACATCCATTGACAGTACAAGTTCCACATTCTGTAGAGGTCCTTCTAAACCGAACACAGACTCAACACCTGACTATAGCACGACTGACAGGTTATGAATTGACGCTATTCCAGCCACATATAGAAATCAGATGCTGTAACATTCTAAATCCTGCAACATTGTTACCTTCAATTACGACAGATTCAGCCCCGCATGATTGTATAGAAATCATTAATGCAGTAACAAAGCCCCGACGAGACTTAACAGATGTTCCACTGACAAATCCAGACCTGACACTTTACGTGGATGGTTCATGTATGAGAACAAGCACAGGGGAATTAGTGGCCGCGTATGCAGTGACCACTGAAACTGAAGTCAAAGAAACACATCGTATTGATACATTGTCCGCTCAAGCAGCAGAGCTTATCGCTCTGACCCGAGCCTGTATACTAGCCAAGAACAGAAATGTTAACATATACACAGATTCACGTTATGCTTTCGGAGTCGTACACGACTTCGGAGTGTTATAGCAAGAACGAGGTTTCTTGACCTCTCACGGTGCCAAGATCCAACACGGTCCCCTTATTCAAGCACTGTTAGAAGCAATACATCTGCCTTCAGGCATTTCCATCATGAAGTGTAAAGCACATACTAAAGTTACAGACTCTATTTCCCAGGGTAACGACCTGGCAGACCAAACAGCAAAACATACAGCATTCACTCACACCCAGACAACGGATGTAACAAAGATCATAGTGCTGACACATTGTATGACAGTTAGGGATCCCACACTAGATGTAATCGATATTCAGACACATGCTACTCCAGATGAAATCAAGAAATGGACTGAACTAGGAGGGATCCAGACAGATCAGGGATGGATGACGAAGGGAAAATCCACATGGTTTCTCCCCGACTCTATGGTTCAAGTTATAATAAATACAGCACATAGTCCAGCACACCTAGGAGAAAAAGCTATGTTAGACAGTTTACAGAATCTCTGGTACAACAAACATTTACGAGCCGCAGCAAAACAGAAAGTGCGTACTTGCATGATCTGTTGTCAGTTCAATCCAGGTAAAAGCGTCCCTGTAGAGCAAGGTGGATTTCATCCTCCCGATCACCCTTTTGAAGTCCTCCAGATGGATTATATCCAGATGGACCGTTGTCGAGGATTCAAGTACGTCCTCGTAGTTGTTTGTGCACTTTCCCGTTGGACCGAAGCATATCCAGTCCCAGATTACACTGCACCGACCACTGCCAAGCAGCTGGTTCGAGAATTCTTCCCACGGTACGGCTTGCCTCGTATCGTGTACTCAGATAACGGACAGCCATTCTCATCCGAGCTCATGAAGCAGGTTTCACTTCTGCTAGGATATCAGTGGAAATTCCATTGCGTCCGACATCCCGAGGCAGCTGGCCTTGTAGAAAGGCATAACCAGACACTGAAAACACGTCTTGCGAAAATATGTAAAGAGAAAGGGGTCGACTGGATAGTCGCCCTGCCAGTTGCACTATTCTATATGAGAATGGTCCCCCATTCGAGATCAGGACTATCCCCGTATGAGGTGGTCTTTGGCCGACCACCAAATATGTGGGGGACGCCCATGCCTAAGAAAATAACCGATGTTGACTGTAATATGCCGACAGATTACCTTGCCTCCTTGATGTCTGCACTCCAATCATGTCGTTCACAGGTTGCCGCAGCCTTTCCCGACAACACTGATGTGAAGCCACACGATGTCCGTCCTGGTGATACAGTCTTGATACGGAATTTCGACAGGAGGAGTCCGCTGGAGCCCCGTTGGCAGGATCCGAAGCTCATCCTTCTGACCACGAGGACTGCAATTAAAGTTGAGGGCCAAAAGGGGTGGATCCATACGAGTCATATTAAAAAATGTAATGAACTGTTGCCAGAAACTGACTCTTCCACCCCCTCAAAGGACTGCCCCGATTCTAGTGACTTTAAAGTTCCCAAGAGAGAGAAAACTCCACAAGAGGAGTATAAATCCAAATTGCGGTCTAGCAAGTCAGACAGTTTAATTGTTTAAGTCCTCCCCTAGGTGAATCGGTTAAATTAGTTTCTGACATGTATCCCCTAGACCGAGATAGAGAGAAAGAGAGACAACTCAAGAAACGTACATATTGTACATCACTTCGTAGTCACTGTATAGTGACATTATTGGTTATGTTTTTTCTAAGCCTTTTGATTATTGCTGCCAGTATATTGCTGCATATATATTACCCTATCTTCAAGCGTGAACAATCTGCTTACAATGTCACTGCCGAACATTCTTTTAGTGAATTACCCCCACACGAGTTATCTTACAGACTTGCGCTGCGCAACAACACATTCATTAGTATGTTACATCACTCCCATCAGACTAATAATGCTACGAACTGTTGGATATGTGGCCGACTCCCTCCCTATCAGAAATACAAGGGAGTTCTGCCTCTCTTTCCATACCCGTTCACTCACAATGGCTCATGTGGAGCGTGGTTTAGATTAATTAATTCTTTAGATCCTGATATTGCTGTTTTCGAAGGAAATTGGGTTTGGGGAAACCTGAACTTAGTTCTGCTTAACGCCTGTTACCCTGACAAGAAGGGACTTCCCACTAGGATAGGAACTGATCTAGAAAATGAAGTATATGGATTAGGTAATTATACAATTAACCTCATGATTCTTACTGTTGAATCCGAAGCTGCACCAGTTTTGCCTGCTATGTCAGTATTACCAGTCACAGGTGACTTATGTGTCAGAAAGAAGGGTTCAGTACACTTAGGTCATAGTAAATGTACTACTGTGGTCGAATTCAGTGATCAAGGCAAGTCTTCATTTGGAGCTACTCGTCATTCCTACTTTGTTTGTGGCCATACCGCATACATATGCTTACCTCCAGATTGGGATGGTACCTGTTACATTGCATTCCTTCTGCCACCCGTTTTCCTAGCCCCTCCTGATTATCACAGAAATACAAATCTAGTAAAGAATAGACTCCGAAGAGATCTCCCGATTGTCGACTATACTGAAACGGCATGGGAGCAATACACAGACTTCAATAAAGGTTTCTTCCCCTACTTAGGTACTGTCTTTAATAGTAAACTGATACGAAAATTAACTAGAACCCTCGAAGCAGTAGTGAATGAAACTACCTCCGCTCTAGGCAACTTAACAGAGGAGCAATCTGCCATGCGGGTTGTTGTTCTTCAAAATCGTCTTGTTATTGACGTCATCCTAGCAGATAGGGGCGGAGCCTGTAAGGTCATCGGGTCGAGTTGCTGTGTTTTCATTCCAGAAAACGCGCCAACAGTATATAAGGCTATCACACGTCTTCATAAAATTGCAAGTTTGATACATCAGAATCCAGGCACCTGGACTTGGTCTGGTTTGTTCTGGACAACGTTGACCGCTTGGGGATGGAAGATCCTATCCTTCCTAGGCATTGCCCTTCTCATAGTATTCAGTTGCTGCCTGTGCCTACAATGTGGGCCAGCGATTTGTGGTCTGTGTGCCACATCATGTATTCCGCATTCAAGTTTCCACTCAAAACGCGAAAAGAAGAAAGAAGAGCAAATGATGTTACACGAACAGACTGATCGATTCATGAGGATCGATATATCATGAAGGGTCCGTAGGGAACAAGGAGGGAATGAGGAAATATAAATTTTATGGTCAAGAAATGTTCCCTAACGTGTACCCCACCGTCTCCATGTACGAGCTTAAAGTGCATGTAACTTCCTTCCTGTGCCAGCTATGAAGACGCAAATACATTTGCGTCCAACGTTAACATGTCCTCTTTCAGATCCACCCCGAACAGGTTGAATATTCCGTTCCTAAGTATGCCATGCCAACGTCTTTTTGTGGTGTACTTTACACGTTTTTCAGCTCTGGCGAAGTAGGCCCTGAATTCTGCCATCGAGCCTTTTCCTGCCTTCTGACTCTGAATGCCTCAGCCTGGGCTGCCTCTGTACCCGTGACCTCTGCCTTACTCCCTGCGCGGCTAACGGCGCTTAGCTCAGCCTGCTGCCTGCCAAGACTGTATTCAACCTTCGAATTATCTGCTCCGCTCCTCAAAAATACATTCCTGCCTACTAGTTCAAGTAAACATCCTTCCAGCTGCAGAGCAAAGGGCCCGGCCTCACTGTCTCCGTGCAAGTAATTCATAGCTTCAGTTACCATGGTAGGCCCATGCCCCCTCGCATCTCATGCAGACACGTAGACGCTTATACACGCACTCACAGTCAGTATAGAATAGCCTCTGCCCAAGAGACCTTTCCCTCTAGATAATATGGTTCCCAAACATCAGATATCAGATATGATATAGGTACGAGTTGATCTGACATGCCAGACTTCTGTCTCTTCCCGCTAGTGTAAATGTCAAGTCCCCTGCACCCTCCAGCTTCACGTCAATCACACGTCATGCAGCTTCGCGCGCATCCAGACCTCAGATTTCTGCTGACATTGCAAGATTCTGCTATGTACCCACCCACTTGTGACACTTTCATGTGACGTTTCTAGCACACACCTCTATGTTCACGCCTAGTTCACGCCTTTTGATTACGTATTGCTAACACGTGTGTGCTCTTATCTTGTTTCTCTCAGCTGTTACGCCTACTGTATTGGTATCCATTATATGCTTTAAGTATAAAAGTTATGTCTTGTCAATAAAGTATGCTCTATCCCTTCCTGAACCCCAGTGGTGTCAGGAACACGATATCCGGTTCAAGAACCATTCCTTTTTAAGGAATAAAACCCCTAAGAACTCTAACACCACGGACTCTGCGTCTTTATTTCCGATTGAGTTATTCTATTTTTAGTACTTACCTGCATAGAAATTAAGACGGTAATTAAATATTTACCACAGGGTGTTTGATGGTGAGGGTGCGAGGTGTAGTGAGTGTGAGTGTTGTGAGGCGTGTGAGGGTGTGAGGGGAGCGAGCGTGTGTGAGGGTGATGGGGTGTGAGGGTGAGGGGGTGTGAGTGTGTGTGAGGATGAGGGTGAGTGAGGTTGTTTGCGGCTGAGAGTGTGTGAGGTGTAGTGAGTGTGAGAGTGTTGTGATGGGTGTGAGGGGAGCGTGGGTGTGTGAGTGTAAGGTGTTTGAGGGTGAGGGTGTGTGTGTGAGTGTGAGGGTGAGTGATGTGGTGTGAGGCTTCGGGTGTGTGACGGTGTGTGAGTGTGTGTGAGGGTGAGAGAGGTGTTAGGCAGAGGGTGTGTGACGGTGTGTGAGGGTGAGTGTTATTCATTGTGAGTGTGAGTGAGGGGGTGTGAGGGTGTGGTTGTGTGACGTTGTGTGAGTGGGAGTGTGTCTGAGGGTGAGTGAGGGAGTGTGAGGTTGTGTGAGTGGGTGAGGGTGTGTCAGGGTGAGGGTGTGAGGGTGACTGAGGGTGTGTGAGGGTGACAGAATGAGTGTAAGGGTGTGTGAGTCTGAGGGGGTTAATGTTGAGAGAGGGTGAGTGGGGTGAGTCTGTGAGGGTGAGGGTGTGCGGTGTAGTGAGTGTGAGAGTGTTGTGAGGGGTGTGAGGTTGTGAGTGTAGCGATTGTGTGTGACTGTGTGTGAGGGTGAGTGTGTGTGTTTGATGGTGAATGATTGAGTGTGAGTGTGTGGGTGTGTGATGGTGTGAGGGTGAGGGTGTGCGAGGGTGAGTTACGGAGTGTGAGGGTGTGTGAGTGGGTGAGTTTGAGAGTAAGGTTGTTTGAGGGTGACTGGGGGTGAATGTGGTTGAGGGGATGAGGGTAAGGGTGTTTGAGGGTGAGGGGTGTTGCTGTATAGATTTTGCAAGGCTGAGGGTGGCTGAGTGTGTGTGAGGGTGTTTGAGGGTGAGTGTGTGAGGTGTAGTGAGTGTGAGAGTGTTGAGGGGTGTGAGGTTGTGAGGGGAGTGAGGGTGAGTGAGGGTGATGGCGTGTGAGGGTGAGGGGGTGTGAGTGTGTGTGAGGGTGAGCGAGGGAGTGTGAGTGTGTGTGAGTGGTTGAGGGTGAGAGTTAGGGCGTGTGAGGGTGATGGTGTCAGGGTGATTGAGGGTGTGTGAGGGTGAGGGGATGAGGGTAAAGGTGTGTGAGGCTGAGGGGTGTTGATGGTGAGAGAGTGTGAGGGGGGTGAGTGTGTGAGGGTGAGGCTGTCCGGTGTAGTGAGTGCGAGCTTGTTGTGAGGGGTGTGAGTTTTTGTGAGGAGTGAGGGTGTGTGAGTGTGTGTGAGTGTGAGGGGGTGTGAGTGTGTGTGAGGGTGAGTGTGAGTGAGTGGGTGTGAGGCTGAAGGTGTGTGATGGTGTGTGAGGGTGATGTTGTGTGAGGGTGATTGAGGGTGTGTGAAGGTGTGTGAGAGTTTTGTGGTGTGAGGGTGATGTTATGAGTGTGTGTATGTTAATAAGAATTTTTTAATATGTGTCGTGTTAAAAAAACAGTGATAGAGCTTCCCTTTGTAATTGTCCTGCCTTATGTGTATTTTTTTATGTAATTTAACTGTGTGTGTCTTTTAATTAATGTGTGGTGTTATGTGTGTTTTTGGTGTCTGTGGAGTCCCGTATTAATTGTATTAATTTTAAAATGGCCGACGCAATGCGTCACCTTGACGTTCCCTACGTTAGCGTTCTAGTTTTTTTTGTGTTGTGAGTGTTTACGTTTCCTTGACGTTTATTCGTAGCCAATCGGAGCGCAACGTTTTTGACGTTGCGTTCCGATTTGCTTACGTCAACGGTGGAATTCCCCAGAAGATCGAGAATGTTGGTGCGCGGAAGGCGTGTTCTTGTTCCTGTGCGGTTGCTGCGTCGTTTGACAGGTAAGAATTTATTTCAAAGTGTTTTTTTAAGTAATGTAATGTAGTATCTATAGTATGTTTAACTTAACGAATGAATAGGAGTGTTTTTTTATAATTGTTGACATTGTTTGTTTTCGATCGCAATATTTGTAAATGATTATTATGTAATGTAAATTAAAGTCTTGTTTTTATTCGTCGATATGTAATGTATATGTTTTTGAAAACTGTAATGTAATGTATTTTTTGCTGGTGTTTGTTATTTGACGTACAAGAGTTGTTGTTTGAACTTTGAAGTGCTATGTAGTTTCTATTATATTTTTGTATGTTGTTTTTGCATTGTTTTTTTCCTGTGATGCTGAAGTAGCCTGATTATATGTTATTGAGCTAATCGATGTATTAAAGGAAACTTTTTGTATTTGCTGAATTTATTTTCCCTATCAATGTATTAAGAGGATGCACAGTGATGTAATGTGTGTATTTTATGTGTTTTGGGTAGGAAATGTTTTATTTTCCAATCCGTGTTTGCATATTTGTGTATTAATAGCTGCACTCTCCTTGCGTTGCTTTAAGTTTGCATTTTGGAATAGCTGCAAGTGTGTAATCCGCGTTTTACGTATATATCAAATAGTTGGTAAAAGATATTTATGTGTACAGTTGGAGGCTGGAGTTGTATTTGGAGTGTAGAGTTGTAGAGTGGTATTGTAGTTATAGGGTGTAGTTGGAGGCTGGACTTTGACGGTGTGAGGGTGAGTGCATGTGAGCCTTTTGGAGTTTGCCACAGTATGTGTGACTTTGTAGTAGTGTATGCAGTCTATTTTCTTTCCCAAACGTGTTTTTTATCTTTCTATGTGTTAGATCAGAATGTGTATGTGAACTATCTTTGATGTATGCAACAGTGAGAATAAGGGTGTTGCTTCCAATTTATGGGCATAAGGGGAGACGTCTTTGGATGTTTTTGTATTTTCTGTACTTCCCTAGATGTTTGTGAACAACTGCGTGTGCAAGGGGCGTTGGCTGTTGTGTTGTTGAGTTGTGTTCTTGTGATGCTGTTTGATGCTGTTTTGGTGTACGGTGTTCCTGTGGTTGTGCACTTAGCACCACCAAAACACTTCGTGCAACAGCAGCATCAGTCAGAGCAACCCCAGAGTCTCGTGCTTTTGTGATTAAGGACTTTGTTTTTGTTTTTGATTTTTTCTGGCATTGTTTAATGTTTTATTTTCCCTTACTTTAGTAAGTGCTTTATTTTGGTAATATTTTTCCTTTAGCTCCCTTTATCCACTGTTAATTTGTTGTATTATTTGCTGTGTATTCAGATGTTTGCCTATTTTGTGTGCATTTATGATCTTTGTGAAAGAAATGTTTTATTTTACAATCCCTTTCTTCATTTTTGTGTATTAATTGCTGCACTGTCCTTGCGTTGCATTAAGTTTTATTTTTTGAATAGCTACAAGTGTGTAATCTGATTTTTACGTATTAAAATAAATGTTGGGTGTGAGTATTGTGAGTGTGTGTGTGAGGATGAGGGGGTGAGGGTAAATGTTGCCTAACGCTATTTATGTGTGGAGTTTGAGGGTGGAGTTGTAGTTGGAGGGTAGAGTTGTAGTGTGGTATTGTAGTTTTAGAGTGTAGTTGGAGGGTGGACTTGGACGGTGTTAGTGTGAGGGTGAGTGGATGTGAGTGTGTGGGCGTTTGAGGTTGTGAGTGAGGCTGAGCGTGTGTTGGTGAGTGATGGTGTGTGAGGGTATGAGTGTGATTGAGGGTGTGAGGTTGTGAGAGTGTGAGGGTGTGATGTAGGGTGAGGATGAGTGAGGGTGTGTGAGGCTGAGGGTGAGGGTGTGAGTGGTTGTGATGATGCCTATAAGTGATCATTTTTTCTCCGTGAATATTGTACACTTGAAATGTATTAATGTTGTGAAGCGTTGTTTCTGAAGCTAAGAGACCTATGTAATGTTTATTGATGCTGTTAGCGCTGAATCCAAAATCAAAGACATCAGTAATTTTTTTTTATATTATACATGTAAATTTTTTTTTGGTAAGGTACACATGAAGCCGCACTGCAAAAGCTTTGCTTGCATTAACATAGATGCGCAGTCATTTTGGAGGGTGGAGTTGTAGGGTGGTGTTGTAGGGGTTTGGGGGGGTTGGGTGGAGTGTTTAGTCAAGTGGATGGGAGAGAGGCTCTGTGTTTGAATTCGTTCGTAAAAATCAATCTCCCTTCTCAGCCAACAGACATACTGTAAATGTTTGCATGTATTTATTGTTCCCAAGCATTGTAAGGGTTATAATAACGTAATCCCAATGATGTCAAAATAGGAAATGTTTTTTAGGTGCAAGCCTATAGATACAATCGCAAAAATTTCCGTAGCACGCTGTAGAGGGGGGGGGGGGGGGGGGGAAATAGTAGGCCTGCTGAATGGGGGTGAGTCTGTGTCTTTTAATTCGTTTTGACATAAGTATTTTGAAAGTAAAGCTAGCCATCCCTCCTGTGCCTCGAACTTGCTATCATTTTTCTTTTTTTGGTGTGGCGAAGTGGTATGAGCTGATGTATGCTGCTGAATGGGACAGAGGCTGGATGAATAGTCTTTAAAATAACGTATCCAATGTATGATGTTGAATGAGAGAGATGCTGGATGATTTGTATGTAAAGACCGAAATGTAGACACAGGTGTGGCAAAATGGTATGAGCTGATGTATGCTGCTGAATGGGACAGAGGCTGTATGATTACGATTGTAAATAATGTATCCAATATATGATGTTGAGTGAGAGAGATGGTGATTGATTTGTGTGTAAAAAACAAAATGTATATGGCGATTTAATTTGTAATTCGTCTGTGAAGTCGTTTGTTTTTTGCCGACGATTTCAGTTTCAAGTCTTGTTTATTGTGTTGTGCGAGCCTGGCTGTGTGCAGGGAGAGAGAGGGGAGGTGCTGGCGTCTGGGGAGGGGGAGTCGAATTGCGAGCCTGGCTGTGTCCGGGGAGAGAGAGGGGAGGTGCTGGCGTTTGGGGGCTGGGGAACAGATGTCGAAGGCTGTTGAATTTTGTTTACAAAATAGTCTGTTTCAGTGGTCAAAAAAAGATTTTTGCAGGTTTAAGGGTTTAAGACGAGACAAGGTTTAAGGGTTTAAGACGAGAGAAAGCCGTGATACTGCAGGGAGAGAGAGGGGAGGTGCTGTCGGATGGGGGCAATATGTCTTGTATTGGTAAGAGTTTAAGCTTTTGTCATTGTAAATGACAATGCCTTTAATTTATAAGTTTAGATAATTAACAATAAATTACAATGCCAATAGCCAGCGTTCAAAAAATGGTGACCCCAACAATTTCAAAATACAATGGCAGCCCTCTATCTGTTTCGTGTGGCTTGATGGGGTGGGTGACTGAGGGGGCTTTCAATGCGGCTTCCCTTTGCAGGCTCACTTTGAAGCCCTGGTCTTAAGTATGCAGCCTCAGCACTCGATACAAACTAAGTATCAGCAGAAAGGAACGGGCTGCAACTTGCAACCAGCATTTGAACGCTGCCGTTCACTACCACACATGTAGATAGTGTATTTTTTGTTTTCGGTACAAGGCAAATTAATGTGTGTTAGTTAATAAAAATTCTTTTAAGGACATGATGCTTCCAACATGTTTTAGTATTCAATGCGAAGCTGTGAAATGCGTGTTTAAGACGAGACACGGCAGGGAGGGGGAGGTGCTGCCGTCTGGGGAGGGGGAGGAGAAATGCGAGACTGGCTGTGTCCGGGGAGAGAGAGGGGAGGTTCTGGCGGCTGGGGGCTGGGGAACAGATGTCGAAGGCTGCCGAATTTTCTTTTAAAAATAGTGTCTTTCAGTGTGTGAGTTGTGCATGTTTAAGGCTTTAAGACGAGACACGTCCGTGAAACTGCAGGGAGAGAGAGGGGAGGAGCTGGTGGCTGGGGAGGGGGATGAGAAATGGCAGCCTGGCTGTGGAGGAATGCGAGCCTGTCTGTGTGCGGGGAGAGAGAGGGGAGGTGCTGGCGGCTGGGGGTGGGTATTGCTGTGGGAGGGAGCCTTGTAGCTTTCATGTGCGAGAGAGAGAGGGGAGGTGCTGGCGGATGGGGTTGGGGATTGCCGTGGGAGGGAGCCTTGTCGCTTTCATGTGCACGCGCTTTTAATGTCAATGCGCTTGCGCATTGAGCTTCAATTTGATGGGCACTGCAAGGAATCACCATGGAATCGCAAGTTGGTTAAAGTCTGTTTAAGCCCCCATAGTCTTGCAAGCTCAATGCGCATGCGCATTGACAGGCGAGACCTAAAAAATATATACGGCGCGGTGGTGAAAAGGTACGGCGCATTGGGGAGTCAGGGCTTACCATGTTAATTCCATGGCAAGATTCCAAGCGTAAAATGAATTACGGAAGTCACCTGGAAAATAACAAGGGTTGCATTGAGAGGGGGGGGGGAGGGGAAACGAATGGACCACACAAGAAAGGGGTAGGGTCGGGGGGGTCTTACCAGGATCGGGACCGGTCGGAAGGAATCGGAAGTCCGATCGTAGTTATGGTTGCAGGCAGTACCTGGGGAGGAGGGAATGAGAAGGTGGTGGGAGGTTAGTGGGAAGTTCCATAGATAGGGAACACAGGGGGGAAGGGAGGGGGGTCTTCGCGGAAGGTTGGGGCTTACCGGATCAGTCGTTATCAAGTCCTACTCGTCAATGCGCTCTGTGGTAGGCCGATGCAACGGACTAGCGTGGAGCACACTCATATGGATCCATGGACACATATGAAAATAGAAAAGGGCTCGAGTGAAAGGGGAGGGGTCGGATTACAAGGCGGCCATCTTAGAGTGGTGAGAGAATCTGGGGATTTCAGTGGAAGGAACGCGCAGTGTTAGTGATATAAAGGGGTAAGAAAGGGTGCCAGTGACGTGAAATGTGAGGTGTTCGGCGGTGTGAAGAAATTATAGACACATAGCCATAGAAACAGATAGTTATCCACTAAAACTCTTACGTTATGTACAATTCATTTCCGAGTTAACTGAAAGGTTCTTTACATTGAATACAGTTCAGTAGAAGCACTGATTAGACTAGATTTGTCCAGTCTTCCTGAAGATTAAGTCCGGTGTTAAGATTCCCTCCGACCGGTCCCGATCCTGGTAGGACCCCCTCGACCCTACCCCTTTCTTGTGCGGTCCATTCATTACCCCCCCCCCCCCCCCTCTCAATGCAACCCTTGTTATTTTCCAGGTGACCTCCGTAATTTATTTTCCACTCGGAATCTTGCCATGGAATTGACATGGTAAGCCCTGACTCCCCAATGCGTCATAACTTTTCACCACCGCGCCGTATATATTTTTTCAAAACGTCACTACCTCGCGTTTCGGCACTAATTCAATTGTTGGCTTATATCGAGCCCAACCGGCATTTGATCACCTATAACTACCGGCTCTGTCCACCGCAAACCTCCGATTCACGGAGGGCACTACTCCTCGATTCTGCTACAACCAGGATCACGCCAGTTCCTTGAACCCGTGTATCTGACAATATTTTCACCACAATTTCATCACGACAGTAGACTCCCACCCACGGGAACTACTGTTAGTCACAGAAAGCCAATGTCGACCCATTCATTGTCTTAGACACAGTCCCTCATTCCCCACGATCACGGCGGTAATCTTTATGGTTTGTGCATCTAATTGTTTTCAAACATACACCTTTTAAGCACCGACCATCACGTTGCAATTGGATTTTAAAAGTTCTCTGCTTAGTTCATAATCTCTTGCAATTCTCCTTTCCCCACATTTCCTTTTTAGGTTTTAGAGGCTTGTAACTATTAGGCATTTATCAAATGTCCTGATGATGATCCCTGTGATTTAAATGTGGGATCGAAACGCCGTCGACTAATTCATGTGCCATATACAGTGTGTATACCATGTACTATGTTGATGTAATGGCGCATCTTAGAATATCTGTTCACACTATGAATTAAAGAACAATTTAAGCTTTTTGCCTAAAAGCCCTTTCCTGTTCACTTTGAGTGTACTAAAGTGTCTTTGTGTAATTGAGGTACAGGCTTGTGCCCCACACCGTGAGATTGTCGAAGGATATTCTCTCTGTATTTTGTTATAAAGTAAATATACTTGTTGACCACTGTCCGGTTGGACAAGTCACACAAATACAGAATCCATTGTGTCTGTATTCATTTGTATGCTTTATCCTTTGTTGCATGGGACCATTGTTATTTTCAAAAAAATGCTCCCTGAGGTCCTTTGCTGATTTACTTGGGGTCCCTTGTTGTTTTGAAACACACGGTATTTAAAGTGGGCCATGTGTTGCAGCACAATCTTGTCTGTGGAACAAACAGTTTATCACAATATGACGTGCTGAGAATGACATCTGTAATAAGAGCCTCATGCACTGATCACTGACAGATGTTTAGGGACTTGATGCAAGAGCAGTCACCAGGTATATCAGTCGGGGAAAATAGCGTGGACACCGGTGGCCCCTTCAGTGCTATGGGCCCAACACTATTCTGAGGGCCCTAGGGTTTGGTATACTGTAATTTGGCTGCACAGAGTTGAGTGCTAGCAGTTACTCTCCTTAGCACTCCTCAACTGATCTCACCTGGGGTTTGTGACACTTTAGAATAGCTGGCCAAGGCCATCCGTGGAATTGACATAGTTTGCCATGGTCCATACACTAGATCATATCGCACCACTGGCACGCCCCGCGACTCAAGCATTAGTGATGTTCAAGGTTTCTGTTCAAGCGACCATCAGGGCTCCTGATATTCCAGAGATCTCTGATTTTATGGGAGCCCAGTATAAACTTGCTGCAGAAAAAATGTGGTCCGTGCAGCATTTATAAAAGTTTCTTTTAGGTGCAGCATTTATAAAAGTTTCTTTTAGATAAGAATCAGGATCTCTTATAGAAAAAATAGGAGGGGTCTGAGAATAACTGTGCAACAATATTAATGAGCTGCAGCTGTTGACAATATTGAATTGGGTCTGGGGGGGTTTTGAGGGACTAAGTTGTAAACTATAGGGGCATGTGCCTGATCTCATTGTCGCAGGTTCAATTCCCGGTGAGTTTCTTCAGCCTTTTATCCTTCTGAGGTGGAGCACCATTGTGATGGGTACCAATAAACATATGTGATTTCAGCCTTGAGATGCCCCCTGGTGAAGTCTGGCAATCACTTGTTAGATTACATCATGGCAAAAACTCCCAAAGATGGTATTCAGGGGTTTAATTGACGGTAACATGTTCTGCATCAGAGTTCCAACCAGTACGCACTTTGTGTCCCATGCCGTTTTTTGGTTATTTGGTACCTGGTCTCCTTGCTTTATATTGAACAATCCAGCAGCCCTCTGTCTACTGCCCTCGTCCGTTGATGGCACCGCTGAAAGCCGCACGCCTCCTGCCAGTTTTCCAATCCTGGGCGGTTTGTGCATATGCGCCGGTGACTCTCGTAAACACAACTGCTGTCAATTTAACCGGATAACCCAAGCAGTATTCTAATTTGTGTTGCCTCACTAATTGGGGTCAGTTTCAGGCTGTTGTGCAACTTTTTAAGGAAAAACAACAACAAAGTTTTGATTCGAGGAGCTGCGCGGGCATCCAAGATGGTCGCGTGAGCAGAGAGCTCCCGAGACCCGCGCCGCCCTTATTGATTTATCCTTCAGCTATCCTGGTCACTTTGACGGGCTTTTGAAGTGTTACTCTTGCTGATGCTGCTAAACTTTTTTGGGCCGGGATCGGACTTCGGGGACCATTTTACGTCGTCTCTAGCTTCCTGACCTAGCCCCGGACGGGACCGGGGACTCCGCTGCTTTGGATGGCCGAGCAGTAATGCAACAACAGCGGCTGCCTGGCATTTGCCTCACCGATGGTGTGCCACTTTCACTTTCGGTTTCTGGTCCTCCCTTGTATTGACTGCCTGAGACCTGCTCTTCAATCCTGGTTTGGTGTGCTCACTGGCAACACGCTTTCTTCACAGTGCCGGTTCAGTGGTCTGTGACAATTTCTTGCAAAAACCAGACTTTCGAGGTTCGAGGATCGCCGACATCCTGTCGCACCCGGGTGGTCCCCGTGAGGTGCTGAATTCAACATGGCGACGAAACCCGAGGTGGAGAAGCGCAGGAAGGCCACTACTCGTGGGGGATCGGTCCAGTCCAACGTGATCGATCGCTATACACAACCGAGAGGCTCCCCCAGTGCTGCCAGCTGCGGCTTGGAAGACCCAAAGACAGACATGGCGACCTCCTCGGAAGTGTCACTTCAAGACCTACTGGCCGCCATTGCGGGGCTCAAGGCTGATATGAGCCAGCAGTATGAGGCCATCGTGTCCAAAATAGACACGGTGGCTGTTGATGTTACCCTTATTCGAGCCGATTTGGCCAAGACAAACGAGAGGGTCAAGGCATTGGACCTAAAAGCATCCAGTCTGGTGACAGACATGGCGGAAGCGCAGTCGGAGATTGGGAATCTGCGTTCATCACAAGACCTGTTAACTAAACGCATGGAGGAATACGACAATAGGGCCCGACGGAACAACATTCGCCTAGTCGGGGTGCCGGAGGACAGTGGTGCTGCCTCAATCGATTTACTGGTTGAGGAGCTAATTGTTGCTAAACTCGCTCCCGCAGGCCTTAGTAAGTTCTTTGCGGTCGAGCGCGCCTATCGCTTCCCAGGTGGACAGGTAAAGCCGGGGGGACCCCCGAGGCTTATAATTGCTAGGCTGTTTCACTTTCGAGACAGGGACGCCATTCTTCAGGCCGCCCGCAAGCACGGCCCGTTGAAGTTCGACAACAACTCTGTCTCGATCTATCCTGACTTCACTCCTCAAGTGCAGCGGCAACGTTCTGGATTCCTCGGAGTGAAGCGTCGCTTGAGGGATTTGGGACTAAAATATGCTATGTTGTTTCCCGCTCGCCTGCGTATCTAATACAGGGACCGTGCTTACTTCTTCGATCAGCCAGACAGTGCCAGTGACTGGTTGGACTCGTTGCCAAAGGACGACGCCGACAGCGGAGGCCCCGGAGGCGCGGACGGGGGTGCAACGGCTCAGGACTGAATTTGGGCCCCCGAGGTCCGGTTTTAGATCATAAACTTTACAGAGTAACTTTTATCATGTGCTTTATGTTTATGTCCGGGGTGGGGCGGGTTGGGGTAGTTTCTCCCTTCCTCCTCAGGGGCGACAGGCACACTGCAGTTTGGGGTGGCTCTTTAGTCAGCAGGGGTGCAGGGTGGGGGGCGTTGTAACGGGTTCATGGTTGGGGGGTGGGTGGTGGGGACTTAGTTTTGTTGTGTGTTTTTTGTTTCTCTTTTCACATGGTACTCTCTTGCTTGCGTACATCCTTTTTCTGAGGTTCCGGGAGGGGGCCGGGTTGGGACACTCTTTTTGGGATGGGGAGGGGTGAGATGAAGGTTCTTTCTTGGAACGTCAATGGTTTGGGGGACAGAATTAAACGTGGCATTGTGCTGCAATTTATAAGGCGTCATGCCCCTGATGTTGTTTTACTTCAAGAAACCCATTTGATTGGTAATGCCTGTAAAGCTCTTGACCGCCGAGGCTACCAGCTTGTCGCTCATGCTGGTTTTACGTCCGGCTCCCGAGGGGTGGGCATAATGGTGAAATCCTCCTTGGCCCTTGAGATTGATGATGTCACCCTTGATGATCGGGGACGCTATGCTGCTGTCTCGGGGAGATGGGAGGGGAAGCTAATTGTAATAGTTGCTGTATATGTTCCCCCGTGGCTGCAGGCTACCACTGATGCTGATCTCGGCAAGACTCTCCTGGGACTCCCTGATGGCCTACTGATTATGGGTGGGGATTTTAACTCTGTGATGTCTGGTGAATGTGATCGGCTGCCCCCTAGAGTTCTGCCATGGTCCCAGATGTGGCTGACTGACATGGCCGAAACTTTTGGCCTAGCGGACGTCTGGCAATCGCTCCACCCCTCACAGACGCAATACACTTTCCACTCTGGTGCCCATGGCAGCCTCTCAAGGATAGATTACTTTTTCATGCTGACTTCTACCTTACCCTTGGTGCGGGAAGTTTGACATCTCCCTAGGGGTATTTCAGATCATTCTCCCTTACTGCTCGAGGTTTCCGTGGGTGGTCTTTCTGGAAGCAGAGTTCCCCCTGTCCCGCCCTGGCACTTTCGGAACCCTCGGCTCCGCTCAGATTTGGTTAAGGCGATCGACTGCTACTTCGATGAGAATGTGGGTTCAGTACCTTCCCCTATGGTTCTTTGGGAGGCCTTCAAGACTGTTATACGAGGTTCCGCACTGTCTCTTATTGCTGCTGAAAGGAAAGCTGGAAGGGAGGCTGCGCTAGCCCTTGAGACCGAAATTACCACGCTCGAAAGTGAGCTGGGTGGGGATGATACGCCTGCGCTCCTACACACCTTGGAACTCAAGCAGGAGGATTATAGAGCCTGTGTGACTGATGCTGCTAAGGTGATGCGTTTGAATCAGTTGGGCCGTTTGTATGATGTGGGCGACAAGGCTAGCAAACTCCTTGCGTGGCTGGATAAGGCTGAAAGAATGAATCGTGTTGTACCCGTCATTACCCGCGAGACTGGTGAATGTGTGTCTGATCCCGGTGAGATTGTTGACTGTTTCGTGGACCATTTTAGGAAGGTTTATAGCCCGGTGAGTGACCGTGATGAGGCCGACTCCCGTTTACTGCTGCGTGATATTGCTCTTCCCTGTGTCTCAGAAGAGGATAGATTAGCCCTGGAAGCTCCTTTTACGGTGGACGAGATCGCTCTCGCCATTAGATCCTTGCGTTCGGGTAAAGCGATGGGGTCCAATGGTTTGCCTATCGAGCTCTATAAACTTCGACCAGACAAAATGGCCGCCCACTTGCGGACCATGTTTCTGGATGCATTTGAGGCTGGAGTCCTTCCGTCTGAACAGCGCCTGGCTACCATAGTGGTCATTCATAAAGACGGCAAGCCTCGGGACCGCTGCACCTCCTATCGCCCCATCTCGTTACTGAACGCTGAGCCCAAAATTCTTGCCAAAGTCCTGGCTAATCGGTTGTTGACTGTAATCTGCGACTTGATCCATCCGGATAAGTCCGGTTTTATACCCCATCGAAACACAGCCCTTCATCTGCGTAGACTCCACGGCGTTCTCGCGAGAGCTGGAACTCTCACTGGGCCTGCGGTGGTGGCCTCCCTAGATGCTACAATGGCTTTTGATACCATTGAATGGCCATATCTGTGGGCGGCCCTTTCCAAATTCGGCTTCGGCCCTAGTTTCATTGCGTGGGTGAGGCTCCTATACGAGCAACCGTTGGCTCAAGTTGTAGTGAATGGCAGAAGCTCCGACCCATTTCCATTGGGACGCGGCACCCGTCAGGGGTGCCCGCTTTCCCCACTTCTGTTTGCACCGGCGCTTGAGCCCCTTGCGGCATGGCTCCGCTGGGAACCCTCGATTAAAGGGATCCGGTGGGCGCCGGATTTGGAGGATCGCGTCTCACTTTACGCCGATGACATCCTTCTCTATTTCACCTCTCCCCAGAAGTCATTGAACGTGCTCTTTGATGTTCTCACTTCTCTTGGTAAGAACTCCGGGCTGGTTATCAATTGGACCAAGTCCTGTGTTTATCTCATAGCGGGGGTGTTACCACCGCTGCCCCGTATGTTTCCTATTCAGGTGGCGGAAGATGGTTTCAAATATCTGGGGGTTTATGTCTCCATGAATTCCGCGATGCGATACGATCGGAACCTCTTCGCTCCCCTCCGTCGCCTTAAGCAAGATGTGCGGTGGTGGCGTGAACTGCCCTTGTCCCCATTGGGACGAGCGGCACTTTTTAAAATGATGTCGCTCCCTAGGTTTCTTTATGCCTTGCAGAATTTTTTCGACCCAGTCCCCGCTCGCTATTTCCGTGAAATCGAAAGCCTACAGCGGCAATTGATTTGGGATGGACGTGCCCGTATCGCATTATCTAAACTTACAATCCCCTGGTACGATGGCGGTATTGCTTTACCTGACATTAAGAGATACTACTGGACCTCGCATTTAAGCGCTATCAATCATGTGACATATTCTTCGGAGCCCGCTCCCGCTTTTGCCCTGGAAAAACTCTTGTTGCCAGGCGGCAACTTCAATAGAGCTTTGTACTCGAAGTCACCACTCCGTCTCCTGACTGGTCCTACGAAATGTGCAGTGCGTGCCTGGAAGGATGCGACAGTGGCTACGGGTTGGGGCGGCAAATTGACGCGTATGACCCCGTTGTATGATTCTGAACGGCTGGGCAACCTGTGGCGTACGAAAGGGTTTGATAGATGGGATATGATCGGGATTAGTAAGGTGGAGGATCTCTGGGCCAGGGGTACTGTGAAATCCTTTGAGGCCCTGAAGGTGGAATATCAGCTGGATGATAAGGAGTATTTCCGGTATCTTCAGGTGCGGCATGCCTTATCCTCCGCTTTTCCCCCCGGAACTGACGTCCCCCAGTCATCCCCGTTGGAAGATCGTATCCTTGATGGCCACGTCCCTGATAGCACGATTTCTTTAATTTATAAGAAACTCATTAACAACAGGGCTGACCTGCTGGGAAAGCTTCGTGCCTCCTGGGTGGCGGATGGGCTCGAACTAGACGACGAGGACTGGCAAATGGCTATTTCTTCCCCTAAGGAGGTGGCTATTCCGGCGCTGCTTCGTTTTGTCCAACTAAAGATCCTCCACCGTGTGTATGTGACTGGTACGCGTCTGGTACGAATGGGGCTTGCGGCGGACGGACTGTGTAGACGTGGATGTGGTATGGATGGTACCTTTCTTCATGTCTTGTGGGAATGCCCGGTTATCTCAGCTTTCTGGTCCAGGGTCCATGATGTGATGGGGCGTGTTACTGGAGTCCCCCTCCTTCCCGAGGCCCGACGCTGTTTGCTCAATGTATGGGAGCCTACGGACTGTACGGCTGCTCAGACCTCCCGGGTCATTCTGGGACACATGTTTGCCAAGAGAGACATAGCTCAGCTCTGGGGCTCTAATAGACCGTCGAGGCTCAGCACCTGGAAAGAAAACATGGACTGGTGCATGTTTCGAGAGAAGACGGTGTACGAGGCACAGGGTCGTCCTAGAAAGTGGAACGGGGTCTGGGCACAATGGACTGCTTACCGAGGTGATATCTGTACCCCTCCA
Organism: Lissotriton vulgaris; assembly: GCF_964263255.1. Lineage (NCBI taxonomy): Eukaryota > Metazoa > Chordata > Amphibia > Caudata > Salamandridae > Lissotriton > Lissotriton vulgaris. The sequence continues at coordinate 1,548,024,208 of NC_141687.1, read as the reverse complement.
CTTGATTATGCCGAGGCCATTCCCTCCTCCCCATGAATTGCGTTCCTTTCATTATTTACATTCTACATTCCCTGCATAAACCCCCTCCCATGTTTGACTTGCTCCCATTCTTGTATACTGTTTCCCGTTTTTCCCCCGCCTCCTGTAAGCCTTGCCAGTACTTTACCATGCGTTTGTTTTTTGTTCGTTTTTCTCTTCGACAAAATTACAAAATTAAACCTCTGCTATCCTCTTGATTGTTGTATTATGCACTACACCATAACGGAGCGCTAAGTGGCCACCCCTATTACATACTGTGTTCTACTTTTTGAATGTTTGTCATAGCCGCCGGCCCAACAGGGTTGTAGGAAGACGCTGTATATTGTGCATTTGATAAATAAAGGTTTAAAAAATAAAAAATAAAAGTTTTGATTGCGTCACTGAACTTGGGCAGCAGCATTACAACATTGTGCAGTAGCGTACAAATGCTAGGCCCAAGCATATTTTGCAATGTTGTTCTCTCAGTGAATGCTTGTCCTGTAGCTTGACTCTGTCGGCAAAGAGCTGCAATTTTAGTGGTTCAAAGCAGGTAAGGAGCAATAGTAGGTGAGCAGCAGACACCAATGAAAATTAACAACATGCAAAGTACATTAACCATCCAAACTACAGGAAGAGATGGAGAGGGACACCTGTCAGGCTCACAGTTCGGTCGGTCTTGGGCTTCTGCTGCCCATCGTGGGCAGAGGCAAGAGTCCTTTAGATTCAGGGGCTCTACTGATTAGCGCCGATAGGGCTGATGCCCTCTGTAGGATTTGGTGACAGTGATTGGATTACTAAGAGGTGCTCATTGGTAGTCTGATGTCAATGTTCCTCAGGTAAATGCAACTGGTGCTATGCTAGGCGCTCCTAATTGGTAATATGATTTTCAATGTCCCTCGCTTACTGCAAAATGGCGCAATGCCAGGTACTCATTTAAAATGTCACATGCAATGTTCCTTATGTAATGGAACTGAGGCTATGCTGAGCGGTTAGAATGAAAAACCTGGCTTCAATGTTCCTCAGGTAAATGCAACTGGTGCTATGCTTGACGCTCTTAACTGGTATTATGATTTCCAATGTTCCTCACCAAAAGCAAATAGCGCTATGCTAGGCGGCTCATAGAAAGTCATGTGCAATGTTCTTTAGGTTAGGTTAGGCTATGCTAAGCGGTCACAATTTGAAGGTCTGATTTCAATGTTCCTCAGGTAAATGCAATCGGTGCTGGGGCTAGGCACTCTTAATGGGTAATGTTTTTCAATGTCCTTCATTTAATACAGATGGCGCTATGCTAGGCACTCTCATTGTAAGTCACATTCAAGGTTCCCTATGTTAGGCTATGCTAAAGGGTCAGAATTGAAAGCCTGATTTCAATATTCCTTAGGCAAATGCAACTGGTACTATGCTTTGCACGCGTAATTGGTAATATGATTTTCAATGTTCCTCACTTAATCCAAATGGCGCTATGCTAGGCGCTCTCATGGTAAGTCACATGCGATGTTCCATATGTAATGTAACTGAGGCTATGCTCTAAACTGCCGGAAATGAACCTTTGATGTCAATGTAGAGTTTTAAAAGCCCTGGCAGCTCGTAGCCCGGTTAGCTTGCTCTAATTTCATTGCCAAGACTTTGCCCTGTTTGGTCACTTAGTCAAGTCAAGTCAAAAGATTTATATAGCGCGCTACATACCCAGAGGGTCTCAAGGCGCTTGAAGAAGGGTGGGGAATTACTTCTCGAATATCCACGTTTTAAGCTGCTTTCTGAATGCTAGGTGGTTCTGAGTAAGGCGAAGGTGAGTGGGAAGTGAGTTCCAGGTTTTAGCTGCCAGGTAGGAGAAGGATCTCCCTCCCATGGTGGTTTTGTTGATGCGAGGTACAGTGGCAAGGGCTTGGTGAGAGGATCGTAGCTGGCGGGAGGGGGTGTAGAAGGACAGTCGTGTGTTGAGGCATTCGGGTCCAATTTCGTAAAGTGCTTTGCGTGCGTGGGTTAGGAGACGGAAAGTAATCCTCTTATTGACGGGGAGCCAGTGGAGGTTTTTCAGGTGACCAGAGATGTGTTCTTTACGCTGGATGTCTAATATGAGCCTGGCTGAAGCGTTCTGGATGCGTTGGAGTTTATTCTGGAGTTTTGCGGTGGTACCGGCGTATAGGGTGTTTCCGTAGTCCAGGCGGCTCGTGACCAGTGCGTGGGTGACAGTTTTTCTAGTTTCGGTGGGGATCCAACTAAATGTTTTTTTGAGCATGCGAAGAATGTTGAAGCAAGATGAAGAAACGGCGTTGACTTGTCTGTTCATCAAGAGTGAGGAATCTAGGTTGACTCCCAGGTTCCGTGCGTGGTCCGTCGGGATGGGTGCTTTTCCAAGGGCCTCTGGCCACCAAGAGTCATCCCAGGCGGAGGGGGAGGTGCCTAGGATGAGGACTTCTGTTTTGTCTGAGTTCAGTTTCAGACGGCTGTTTTTCATCCATTCGGCTACTTCTTTCATTCCTTCATGCAGGTTGTGATGTCATTACATCCCATGCCTAATTTGTCACACCTTCGAGAGGCCCGCGTGGGCTTTTACAAATATGAAGATGAAGTAGGAGTCTGTTATTAAGTAGCATCTATGCACCCATTGCAGGTACACGTATGCATTGGAAGCTGGTTATGTCACACTATAGCTCTGCACCTGTGTGCTGGTACAAGTGCGCAACATATGCCTGTGGTTTGGCACACAGTACCCATGCACCCTTGCGCTCATACACTGGTGATGCCTTCTGTATTGTATCACACAGCATCTCGGCACCCTTGTGCCTGAAAGCTTAGGCATTGGTATATCCGAGGTGTGTCACACGGTACCTACGCACCCTTTGGCTTGTGCAATCAAGCTTTATATGCCTGGGGTTCGACACCCCTTTTTGTGCTCGTACACTTATACCATTAGGTACTGTGTCACACGGTTCCTCAGCGCCCATGTGCCCGAACACTCATGCAATGGTTGTCAGTATTTGTGTCATGGTACCTAAGCTTGGGCGCATTCTGGCATTAGATGCCTAGGTCGTATCATACAATACCTATGCACCCTGTGTTTTTACACTTTCACACTAGATACGTAGATGGTGGCACACAGTACCTATGCAGCCATTTTACTTGCACATTCGATGTCCACATTGTCACACTGTACTTCTGCAACCTGGTATGAGGGTTATGTTATGTTATGTTATGTTATTAAATCATTTATTGAGCGCACTAACACTGATTAGTTTCTTGGCGCTAAATTGACAGTAACACAATCAGAGGTAGAAAAGGTAGATTAAAAAGCTTGTCTAAAAAGCCAGGTCTTCAATGCTTTCCGGAAAGGTAAAAGGTCTTGGCAGGACCGAATTTCCAGGGGAAAGGTGTTCCATAAGCAGGGGGCTAATGTAGCAAATCTTCGTCCACCAGAACGTTTGAGTTTGAAAAAAGGGGTCTGGAGAAGGCCTAGATGGAGTGACCGAAGGTTACGAGAAGGAACGTATCTGGTGATCAGTTGATTAATGAATTTAGGGCTTTTGCCGTGTAGTGACTTAAAGATCATACAACCTGCTTTGAAGGAACAGCGTTGCATGACCGGAAGCCAATGAAGCTTAATAAGAAGAGGAGTTGCCGCCTGCCATCTTGGTTGCTTCAGGATCAACCTAGCAGCATAGTTCTGAACCATCTGGAGGCGCTTAAGTAAATAGTTTGGGAGACCCAGACAGATGGCGTTTGCGTAATCCAGATGAGACAGAACAGTGGCGATCACAACCTGAGTAATAGCTTCTGGTGTTAATAGTCGCCTGACCTTCCTTATTTTTTTTAGCTGGTAAAAGCATTTGGAGACCACTTGTCCCACTTGTGCTTTTAGTGAAAGATCACTATCCACGATGACTCCGAGCGTTTTAGCCGAAGGCGATGGTTGCGGTACTTGACCTAGATCTGAAGGCCAGTAGTGGGGACCCCAATACTTAGCACTGTCCCCAGTCAGTACCAGTTCGGTTTTACCTGGATTTAGTTTTAACTGATTTTGATCCATCCAGGATTTAATAAACCTCATGGTTGACTGGAAATGACTTATAGATTCTTCAGAATTATCAATGGTGAAGAGTAACTGCAGATCATCTGCATAATTAAAAACTCTCACCTGTTTGTCCCTCAAGGTTTGAATAAGGGGGAGGATATATATGTTAAAAAGATGGGGTGACAGGGAGGAGCCCTGTGGCACTCCACATGGGATGGACTGTTTAACACCAGTCAAATCCCCCAGACGCACCGCTTGGGATCGTTCCTCCAGGAAGGACCTCAGCCAGCAGGCCACCACGCCCTGAATGCCTGTCTGTCCGACACGGTCGACCAGGATGTTATGGTCGACCGTGTCGAACGCGGCCGACAGATCCAAAAGCACCAGGGCCTGAGGAGACCTTCTATCTGCACAATCTCGGAGTGTGTCCAAAACTGCGATGACCACTGCCTCCGTAGAATGTGCAGGCCGAAATCCAGCCTGATGAGGGTCAAAGCAGGAGGACTCCTCCAAAAAATTTGAGAGAATTTTCGCAACGTGTGCCTCTAGAATTTTTGCCAGGTAAGGCAGTAAGGAAATGGGCCTGTAATTCGCCTTACAACCAGGATCCGCCCCGAGTTTTTTTAATAGCGGTATAACCGTGGCTTCTTTGAAGGCGGATGGAACTGTACCTGACGACAGGGAATCATTTAGAAGGGCAAGAACAGGGGCTGGGTGAGTGGAAAAACATTCTTTCAGAATACGAGGGGGACAAGTATCCAGTGGGGAGCCAGATTTGACTCTCGTCATTAATTCCAGAAACTGGCCATGGGTTATGGGTTGAAAGCTGGTAAGGGTGGCATGTCCAGTCTTTATTGCCATGCCTGTTGTGATTGGGGTCTTTGATTGAGGAATGCTAGCCTTGATGTCGGTGATTTTGTCACTAAAGTAAGAATTGAGTGAATCACACAAACACTGAGTGGGGATTACTTTAGGACGGACATTCTCCAAGTTGGTCAGTTCATTGAAAATAGAGAAAACCTCTTTAGATTTGTTTGTAGAGTCTAAAATACGAGAGGAGAAATACTCCACCTTAGCTGCAGAGATGGCATTCATATATTCCTTCCTTGCCCTAGTATATTTAATTTTTTCCTCAGTGTCATAGTCACGGCGCCACATGCGCTCAAGATGACGGAGAGCCAATTTCTTGCTTTTCAAGTCGGCAGAAAACCATCTATTGGCATCCGTGCGCCGTGCAAGTTTAATTCTTTTGTACGGGGCATGGAGATTGCTGGCCGCTTGTAGCCAGTCGGTTAGAGAGGAAACTGACAGGTTTATGTCATTATCCAAAGGAGGGACATCATTAGCTAATGACTGTAAAAAAGCAGTCTTATCCATGGCGTTCCAAGGGTGGGAAAAGGCATAAGGGACCAAAAGGGTACAGTCTCACGAGGTAATCAATGGGCGTGGCATGCAAACAGCATCTCTTATCCAAAGGCTAGGAGCACTAATCATTTGTGTTTTATGTTCATTTATGTATGGTGGTTCCATGAATGTGACACCTGTGAAGTGACCCATACCGCAATGACGGAGAGCTGTCAGGGCCACTTCTGCTACGATGGGTCACACATCGCTATCTTTCAGTTCAAAAGTTATGAGTTTCGCCATCCAAGACGCCGTTTTGGATTCGGCTGACTTGCTGTAGCCTGTTGGTGCATTTTCATATGCCTTGCAAGACGCTTTATCCGGTGACTCAGGGAGCAGTTTTTGCATCAGTACACTGTTACATAGTATCATGTGCAGTAGTGTAGGTTCTGTTCATGTGAATTTTCTTTAACCTGTGACTCAGAGGGAAATTTTGCATCAGTACACTGTTACATAGTATCATGTGCAGTAGTGTGAGTTTTTTAGCCTATCAGGGGGGCAATACATTGATAGCTGTTCATTTTTTCAGTTGTTCCTGCAGTTTCACGAGGCCAGGGCAGACTGCGTGTGGGGCCATACAGGGGACTGGGGGGCCACGCTCGGATTAGAAAGTAAGGGACCACCAGCAATCCGGACCTGGCTCCTAGAGGGTAATGACCCGGCTCGCCTGGGACGAAGGGTCAGTCGAGTACAGGGGTGGGCGAGTTACAGGGCATGACCTTCCTAGTGGGCTGAGGGGGAGGACAGATAGTTGGGCAACTATGCTGTCCTGTGGCGGTAAGGTCATGATTGGTAAGCATAGTCTTTGGTCCTTAGCGGTCAGAACCATGTAACTCCAGGGGCAGTGACAGCCAGTAGGTAGGCTGTCGGGGGGGCCGGGGGAGACACTCTTCCTAGTGGGCCTGTGGCTACCCTCTCACACGCATCAGGGCGCAAGTATGCAGAGGTTTGCAGCCCCCCGTTTAAGGAGTTTAAGGCACAGGGCGTAGGGAGGGCCCAGGGGAGAATATCCGTCCAATAAGCTGTACCCCCTGCGCAAGCCTACTCCAGCGGAGTAATTGGTAGTCTACTGGGATCTAGAGGCTGGCAGTCATTGACCTTGCCGTAGGCTCAAGAGGGGACACGCAGAAAGAGAATATATGCAGTGTTAGATTTACGGTAGGAGTGTTGTGTGTATTGGAGTTTAAAGTTAGCCATGTTACATCATCTGTCTAACAATGTATCTGGACTTTCTCCGTAACTGTACATAATGTGAATAAATAATGTTTTTTTAATTTTGTAATAAATACGGCCGGGGGTTCCACCCCCTAATCCAAAAAAGTTAATTTGGTGTGGTCTTATTAATTGCCTTGAAGGAGGGAGGGTGACCCCATCCGTACAAGGCCTGCCGATACAAAAGGTAAATAGGGGACTCGGGGAGCACCAGACCATATGGGCAAGGCCATGCGCTAAAATAGCGGGCCGCCATTATGGCGCTCGCACCGGTCCACGGGGCCAAGGAGGAGGTGGGAGCACTCCCACCTGCCGTGAGGGTACCCGTAGGCGGTGTACAGGAGGAGGGCGTGAACCGGAAGCACTTTAGTGCTTCCGGTTCACGAGGATGCCCAATTTTTGGGGATATGACCGGTTTAGACTGGCCTGGCCTGTGCCTCCCCTTATAAGGGGCTGCGGGGAGCAGAACAGTCTCTTGTTCCTTTGCTCCCCGCAGGCACAGCACCCGGGCCACCAGCGGCCCGTAGTTTGTTTTATGGGCAAGGCATTTCTAGCAAGATAAATGCTGACCCTGTGCTGGCAGTTGAAAAGCCGCCCGCTCCAGGATCAAAGACTCCCCACACTGTCATCCCTGTTCCTCATATATGTATATATATATATAGATATCTAGATAGATATCCAACCGTAATCACTGGCGGCCGCCTTGTGCCAAACCGAGAGGGCACGTCAGATTACAGCACCAATAGTTCTGCTACCATGTAACACAATTGCCTCTTAAAACAAAGCTCAGATGCTTCTTGGGCGGAGTATGAACTCATTTATTCCATCTTGCCACCATACCGCGTTTCACCCGGACCAACGGCCTTGATCGCATACCAAAAGCCACCTTCTGCAATGTTTCAAAAGCAGCCACGAGCCATATTCTTGACATTATAGACATATTTCAGGTAAATTAATCACTGAAAGTGTTCATCAAAATCAACATCATAGTTTTCACGAAATGGAGCAAGAAGTAATAGGATACATATTTAAACTTAACTATTAATGGGCATTAATGCTTGCTAGCCATAGAATTTTTTTTTTGGGTCATTGCTCAAGTGAAACATGCAAAAATCATTTAAATATATTCATCATAAGCAAGTGTAAGCAGTATTGTGTATCTGAAAAGCGGTATGACATTTAAAAGACCTACATTTTCATATTGCCTTTATGTTGGTATGTTATTGCGATTCATTTTTTACTTATATATTGCACAAAATCATGGTATAGCAGCCAGGGCAACTACAATGATCGCTGTGCATGACATCATCATCGTCAAGCCCCAGTGGGCACTCATTCCGCTTAAAAAGTGATGGATGAGTTCTTGTTTGGATTAGAGTTTGAGTTCATTGTTTATTTTATCAATTTCCCCTTTCCTTCCATCAACTCCTTTGGGTCTATTTCCGCATGTTTGATCAAAATCTGCATCATGCAGGTAGAAGCGTGTATATTGTTCATTGCCCATTCATTGAGCATCTCCGGGTGGGGATTATCATAACTCTGACCAATCAAAAATTGTAAACCCCCCGGAATATGTCCCACTGCCAGGTAACTTTGGAGGGATTTGCTGGCCCACAAATATGTTGTCTCACTTATTGAGAGTTTTTCAAGTCTTACAAGTTTGTAATGTACATCCTCACTCTGTAATAATCTCCTTTACACTCCTGTTATGTTGCAGTCGGGTAACACTATATCGTTCTTAATGACTGAATCGGTAGACATGGTCCTTACAGCAAAGAAGGAAAATGGTGTACTTTCGCTACAGCATATATCTAATATTTAGTACATATGCTGGACCACTCTCCCGCTTCAGTGGAAATTCACTCACTAGCTCAGAGTCATCGGGCGTCTGGCGTCCTTTGACCCTACGACTCCCAGTCTAATATCTCCGTGACTAATGTCTAAACGATTCAATTCAAAATCTTTATTTCGTTTTTTGTAAACCATAAACGATGCATTTGAACCCGTACAGATTCCATAGCAAATAGTGCAGCAATGCTATAACAATATTAATAAATAAAAAGAGCATAAAAAGATGGGTGTTGTTTATGACCTGTCGCCATTACATTAAAAGCATAATTATGTTTAAAATAGGCATCCGAATAAAAATAGTTTTAATGCTAATATAAGACTCATTATTTTTGTTATTTGTTTATGCTTCCATCCCTAGGACATTAAAAAAACAATTTATAATAATAATAATTTCTCACTAACCTTTCTCACGCGCAAGACTCCCTTGTACCTATTGTGTCTACATACTCATTCCGAATTCATTTGTTATTGTCCTGGAAATACTTAGTCATATTCATTACAACTTCAACCCTGTTTTGGCCCTTAAGAAGCTTACGGCAAGTAAAAATTTACTGCCACTGAATACAATTGGTTGTGATGTATCAGTTTTCAAGATTCTTTCTGCTTCTCTGCAAGACCTAAATTCCATGTTTATACAGATCGGTTTAATCCATTTCTTTCTAGGCTTGGCATATAGAGGACAAAAGAATAATATGTGCAAATCGGTTTCTTTTGCCTTGTTTTGTGTATAAAGAACACAGTAATTCATCGATGGGGGGCTCTGTGGTATTTAAATCCATTATCTTTCCAATGATTGGCTGCTAAGGTGACAGGGGCATCAGAAAAGACAAAGCCAGCACTTTGCCGAAATATAGGGTTTTCAAGCCCAAATAAGGAACGGCTCTGACGCGACCTGGAGTTTCCATGATGCAATTTATTGAAAGTCTACCATAACGCTTTTCGGCCACTATATACGGTCTTGTTCACATATGGGCAGTAACATCTTGGTAGTGCATTTGAAAGGAAACTAACTTTCTGGATGAGTATAAACAAACATAATATTCCGTGGATACAAATGACAAACTATCCTAAGTATTTCATATAAAGAATCACATAAATCAAATGTTCTAACAAGTGCAACCGCGTAGTAGATCTTTTAAGAAAATACAATTAGACACCAGTGTTGCAGAGTCGCAGGTTTCCTCTGCCAAGGGTGCTTTTACAAGCCGTCCATCCAGGTGTGGGCACCTGGTGATCTAGTCTCGGAGAGAAGCTTGAAAGGGAGGGTTTTGAACTGGAAGTGAAGTCCTTTCTCGCAGATCTCAGTTGCTGCCTATGGCTCAGGGGTATGGGGACAAAGAAGTGGGCATCCCCTAGATCCTGGGAGGTAAGGCACACTTTCCTGCAGCATTTGAAGGACCTTTCGCAGGATGATAAACTGAAAGGACTGCTTCTTTGGGAACTCTTCGTCTTGTTAGAGATTCGTAATCTGTCTCCAATTACCAGTTTTCTTTAACAGAAAGAATTGTTCAGGAGGCGTGATTGATTTCTTTGGGCCATGAGCACATTTTCACTCATCAATGGAGTAGGAAGTGTATTTAATGCTGGAGTTCTTGCAGGTGGAGGTGGTGCTCTTTCCTAAGTGGACGACGAGATTCCCTGGAGGAATTCAAGGGTGTGCTCTGATGGCACACTTTGGATTACCTAGCCGGCACTGATAATGTCTGTCCATTTAGAAGCAAAGAAAGGCATGCTCCCTCCCACCAATAGACCAATGTGGAGGTTGAGGGAGGGGGCAGAATCAGGAGTCAGGCATGCTTGGTGAAGTCTTAGGCGCATGACTGAGATGTGCCTCTCTTATTACCTGACGATGTTTGAGAGGTCTTCCAGTTTTGTCATCTGACTGCAGAGTAATCCTGGTAGTAGTCCAATTGTTTTTAAGGTTAATAGTAATTATCTTCTCCTCACATTCTGCCTGTGGGCATATCGGAGAGCCCTCTTGTCTGTACCATCAAATGGATGTCAAAGGGGCTCACCTATGTTGGAGGGAGCGAAGGAAGCGCACAATGTACGTATCTCTGATGCTTTGTAGAGCGCCATCCATATGTTACTGAATAGAGTTTGTGCATTAAAGGGCATACCATGTATTTTGGCGTACACTTTGCAAAAAAGATTAATTCAAACATGCCTTGCCTCTTGAGCACTGCAGGCCCTGCCATCTATTGATAGCCTACATTTGACAGATCCATGGCAGCTTCAATAACAATGGCTACATATGCACTGGCGCCTTCCTCAGCCATGGCTTTCGCCTGCTCCCATCTATACTCCAGTATTAACTCCACCACTGGCTAGATAACATGTCACACCTGACAATAATACTATCAGAGAATGGCCAGAGCATTTGCTGTCTTTATTGATGTTGCTACCACACAGCTAACTGCATGCGCAGATTGCCTATATGTCTACAGTCACTATCCCGGGAGCAGAGCTAGGAGTTATGGGTTTATTGGATCACCTCTTGGCAACTGATTCTATGAGGTAATTTATTTGAGGTGCTGTTTAAAAACGCTTGTGTGCAATCAGGTGCTCTATATTTTTTTTAAGGCATGGTACAACTAACTGAACTGTGGCTGGTGTGGACATTAGCTTTAGCCCCTCTTTCCACACAGTCAAAGAGAGGGACTTATATTACCACTTTCCTTGGTTACACCTTAAAATCATATAAAAAGCACCGCTACTGCATACATCAACAGTTCAAATTTCTGAGCTGCCCTGTTCAAGAAGGTAAGAAGCCTGGCAATGTTATCCTGTGGGGAACCAGATAGGGGTGGTATTCTATCTTCCTCTTAGGGCAGAATGAAATTCCTCAGCTGCTCATTGTATTGATGGCCACTATCCTTGTACAGGTAATTTTCTGGGATCTCAACTTCTTTCCATATTTTCTGGTTCAGTGTCTTGATCACTAACCTTTGGGTCGTTCTTGCTGTTTAAATGGTTTGGAGGCAAATGGCATAATGCAAAGGAGGGGCAGGTGGTTCTTGTTGTAGTGGTAACTGAGATTGTTGAAACTATGGTGGTGATGGGTCAAGAGGATTTTGCAGAGGCGACACTCTGGGTGGGAGGCAGAGTGTGATACCACTGCAGCTGTGCAACTATCTCCTGTAAGTTCTCAATGCTGCAAGGTGCTCAAGAAAGTTACAGGAAGTTGCATCACAAGTGGTGATATCAAAAGTCTTGGCGGATTATCGCTGTTCCGGCTGCTACCCTCCAACGGAGGACCTGGCAAAACATACTCCTCATAGCATGGTAGTTCATGGAAAGGATCTCTAGTGAGTTCTCCACCTGGCCATCTCCCATACCTCTCCTCATATTCTGAAATATTCTGTATGTTCAGCTGTGTTGGGCTATAAGCTGTATCCATCGCCTGTTCCACATGACAAATATTGGCTTTCACTTCCCAAATCCAAGATGTGGGTTGATAAATGCATTGACATCTCCAGCCGTGATTGCAAGTAGGAGACTGATACCTCCATTTACAATAAAAATGCAATGTCAACTGACAATGGCAGGATCATCAACACAATATCTCTGGTATTGTAAACAGAGATGGTGTCAACATGATTGTTGCTGGAGTTGTCATTGATGCACTCCTTGCTAGTGGTGGAATCATTAATCATAGTGTTGAAGGTGCTGTCAACAGAATCTTATTGCTCGATGACAGGATAATCATCCACAGTGTGACTAAGACGTTTAGAGGGGATGTGGTCATTGATAACGAGGCAGCTGTCATTGGTGCCACTGGCCCAGAAAAGCTCCCTGTTGACAGTGATTTAGGCAGAAAGGCAGACTGAACCTTTGAAGAGCTTGGCTTTTTTTGCTCCATCTCGTATGCAGGGTGCTTAGGAGTTTTCTTAATTACTTTCTGAGGACCAATTGGAGCCCAAAACAGTAAGTTCGACTTCTCAAAGTTTAACATGCTTAGTTTCTTTCACAACCATGTGGAAGTGCTTGGAGGGGAAATGTGCTTGGAATCACTCCTGAAAAGGGCACATCTTACTTTTGAGTGCATTTATGAGATGGATATAGGAATTAAAAGCACTTTAAGCTTTTAGATTATTTTTTGAAGTTTTGAAAAGAGCTTTTCTTCTCCATGCTATGACGAAAGTTGGTAATTTCTCCCCTAGGCCAGGAAAAATGTATATAAATACCCAACAAAGAACCCACAGTTGAGTGGAGCTCGTTTTTAGGGCTGGCTGTCATCCAGAGAAGGTAATGATGTTGAAAATACAAATCAAATTAAAAATTATAAAGCAACCAGCATAGCTCTTTCCACATACTCACTTCCACGACTTTGGTACAAATGTTAGCTATGGTGGCCTGCAAGGGGAGAAGAGACTTCAGCATATCCACTTCACTGGTTGAAATTTGGATTGTTTCAGAAATATTGGATGTGTTACTAAACACACATGGCTATTGGGCTGATGGCCATTTTAACACCATATATTGCAGTTGTAAAATTAGCAGAGATTCCCAGACTAAATATGGCTCATCCATGTGAATCTAGGAAAGCTCCAAAGCTTGAGAAAGTGTTCAGTCTTCACCAGGATCCCAATGCCAGCCTCTTGAAACTTACTTTTTTCCCTGTAGAAAGAGGTACAGATGGTAGGAAGATCTCTACATCTGTATTGCACAGCTGTAATTAGGTCTGTATTCCTTGAAAGTCACTTATGTCTCTGCTCCATCTAGACTATGAACACACCTTCCAGAAGAGCTTTGAAAACTCACATGTGCTACCCTGCCTATGGATCTGTGAAACGCCTCCCACCTCCACCCAGTTATGTACAGAATATTCTTATGCCCCTTTCTCCTCCGCCGCTCTCAACTCCGCTACGCTTTCCTCCCTTCTAGCTAAGGGATATGGTTATCCATGAATGTGAGTGCATTACAAATAGTTTCAATAAAATAAGCATAAAGGAAAATCTTACATGCCAGCCTGGGTAACACAGATTTCTGTTCTGGTAAACGGGTCCCTTGCTTTTTTTTCATACTTGTATGAAATTGTTCCAGCATTTGTGTCTGGAAGATGATGATAGCAACGTTTTGAACAGATGAGGCATTCTTTTGACTTGCAAAATCAACCAAAGCATCTATTATGGCATCAGCAACCAACGATGGATTAACTCCTCCTTGACCTGTCATAATACAATGACAAAAAAGAGGATTAAAAAAAAAGGCACCATTTATTTCGTTGTTTGGTTAATATTGGTCAGGTCTTAGGTACCACATTTCCACTGATTTAAATGTCTTAGTAGGGAGTTGCAAGTAAAAGCAAAATTATGCGAGCTTTCCTTCAGAAGGAGTTACACAAACACAAAATTCAACAGGAGGAGACATTTAAAAGAACTGTATACATCTCCAGTCAACTAAACAATGAATTATTTGAACAAAACTTGATTGGTGAGCACCACATTAAATGAACTGCAATACACATATTTTCTCCATAATGCACCTATTACATTTGATATAAAATGATTTTCGAAGTATTATTTGGCCGTTTAATTTTAATAGTCCTTTGTTTAATTTCATTAAATAAAAATCACAAAAAAATTACAGGGAAGTGAAACAAAAAACAATTATATTTCCTATCATAATGGCCTTAGTGCAGAAACTGAAAGCTATGTTAATTGTAGCATGATCGGTTAAAATGCATATTAGTAGGAACGAGACAAACTAGGGGGAAATAACACTAAATGATTTCACTTAAAAAAAATCTCTTCATTGATAAAGTGTATACCACTTCTATTAGGCACATAATTGAATCACCTTAGAAAATAATGTTCCATTTATTTTCTTTCTATTTCTGTTTGACAAATTACAGATGCGTATATATTTTATGACACACCAAACCATTTTGTTTGACATACATGAAATAGAGACCGGAGCTACCTCTTTAATTGTATGACTAGCATACTCTCTAAACACAGTTTATTGGTATTTACACAGGTAGTCTTTAACGTACTTAAGAACAAAAAATATGTTAAATATCATCTAACACCCCCTGCAATAAAATCATACTGAGATTATTTAGAGACTGTATATATTTGCCAAATTGCTAAATTATTTACTGTCCTAAAGAAACCACTGCCATTTTCAATTTTTTGGTATTAGAAGCAGATCCAATCAATTAACAATACAGATAGAGCAGAAGAGTAGTTCATGATGCAGTAAGACAGTAACATTGTATTTTGGAACAATATGCATTAAACATACATATCAGTTATCCTAAAATACAGTAGTTTACAACATTTTTGTTTCTACTGATAAAAAGCTGATCAATGATCCACCTTGCCAGTAGGCCCCAAATTAAGCCCCCTCTTTTCTTTACATTGCTCCCCTTAAACAGAGTGCATTTTCTATATATTAGCTTGCTATATAGAGGTTCAGTCATTTTTAAAAGGATGGGGGATTGAGCCATTCCGCAGCTATAGGTATTCAACCAATAACGACACCTACACAGAGTGAAGGGAGAATGCAGATAACAATACCATGACTTATCATAATCGTCCGAGGTCAAGGCGAGATTGTAATCCAATTCAGAGAGCTAATGAATTTAAATATTTGCATCCAATACCGCTGTATGCTGGAACAGGATGTATATCTATGTAGTATATTGACACATTTGTTTCTAGAGCGAGGAGATTGTGAGATGGCATCATCATAGCCTAACAGGGATGTGATAAAGATAAAAAATGGTCATATAGTTCTAAATGTTAAGATTGGCAGAAAGTAGAAACAAGCCACCTGACTCAATAGTGTCCTTTAATGTCAACTTGCTCCGAACTCCAGTCTTGGTTTGGACTGGCTAGGTCCTCTCCCTTGCGTTCCATAAATATTTTATAATAGCCTTTGATCCTGTTTTTCATATGACTATTAATAGTATGCAGCAGTTCATTCTTTGCCAGAGAACTCATTTTTGGGTATTTTGCACATGGATGTCTAATCTGCAGATATTTAAAGAATGATTGTTTTGGCCAGTGCAAACTCTCACTGTAGATTCTCAAAGAAGCGGATTATCTCATTGCTATAGACTTCCACTAATATTTGGATACCTGCACTTACTCATACCTCACATTAGTTGCTCTGTAGGTTTCAGGGATTAACTTTGAATTCCACAGGGGATTATACCTATTGTATTTCCGAATTTTCAACATCTTGACTACATTTTTCCACTTGTCTGCCAGCAAACACTAATATCTTAAACTGTACTCTTTTGTAGTTATATTTAGCTAATCTTGAGTAAAAGCCAAGAGCATCATTGTCGCAAGTAGAATAATCCACAAAAATAGGTGAGTTTCACGATGAAGTTTATTCCATAAATGACTCCACCCCAGCGCGATGCATCCAGACAGCAAACAGCCCAACAGTGACTGAAGGACGTTAAGGCTCTTCCACTGAACGGACACACCGCACGGGAACATTACATTCAAAGAACAACAATCATAACATGCTGGGCATCGCGCGGCGCCCCATGCGAAGCTAGGGAGCATCGCGTCGAACCTCACGCGATTAACAATAAGCACGCCACTACACCACCTTCCCCCTTACAATAACGCGAAACAATTATATACACTTTTTTTTTTTAAACCTCACAAAACTATTACATTTCCTGGGAACTATAATGTTCCTGCCTCTAGAAGAGCACCTAGTGACATTCTGCACATGGGAATGAACACTTGACTGAGACTGGGACCCAACAGCTGGAACATGCTTCGCGTGGACCACCGAAGTATCCATCCAATGACTCCAATCCAAATCCAAATCAGATTCCCTCCGCTTATCTTGTATGATTCCAGCCTGCTGATGGGAACTTTTTACTAGATGACGCTTGTTCCAGCAACCTTTCCCATCAACAAATGCAGCTCCTTTACTGACTTTAAGAACTTGAATTGGTTCAAGAAACTTTGATTCCCCTTTCTTAACTTTGTCAGGTTTCTTTATTAAAACCCAATCCCCTACCAAAACATCCACATTCCTGGGACTTCATTTTTTTATCCAATTTTTTTTTCATTTGAGCTCGTTTCTCCTCCACTTTTCTACGAATAACACCTAAGTCAATGTTCTTTTCACTCGACAAGTTTTGCAACCAATAAGGAAACACATTTGAATGAGCTTCCCTGCTCCTTAAAAGAGCAAAAGGAGATATGCCAGTAGTACAGTGTGGTGATGTATTATAATGCCAAACCTTATCCCTAATGAAATCTTCTACATTGAGTTTGCACGTTAAAGCCGTTTGAATGCCTTCTTTAATTACTTTATTCCCTCTCTCGACCAGTCCATTGGACGAGGGAGAGTACAAAGCAACTTTCAATTGTTTGATCTCCAAATCATTTAGAAATTTGCACATTTTCGCAGAAGAGAAATGTGTGCCGTTATCAGTGACAATCATCCTCTAAGTACCTTCCACATTAAAAACTCTCCTTAAGAAAGCGATTGTTGAATCAGAATCAGGATTCTTAACAAATTCGTGGTACATCCATTTTGAATAATAGTCAACTAATAAAATCTGATACTTCTTCTCTTGATCCAAAATGGAATACGGTCCATAAAAATCTATACCAACTTTCTCCCAAGTGCTATGTGGGAACTCGGTTGGGTGCAAAGGAACTTTTAATGTTTGCCAATGTTTATCTGATAACAAACAGTCAGGGCAGGAATCAATTAATTTCTCCTAACCTGAACTTCCATAGAAGGCCACCAGTAATGATCCTTAATCCTCATGACCGTCTTGGTTACCCATAAATGTCCCTGATGAGCTTTGTTGATGATTGCAGACCGTAAACCAAAAGGAGGAACAAACCTGTCTCCCCTGCGAACAATTCCATTCTCAACAGAAAGTTCCTCGGACACCTGGGTGAACCTCCGTAACTCACCCTCTAAACTCCTAGGCTCAGGCCAATGATGAGTTGAATAATCAATGACATTCTGTAAGATCGCGTCACTTTCAATAGCGGACTTCCAATCAGACTCAGCTATGACTGTACTCATTTCACTCACTGTATCAACCACGGCAACACACTCAATATCTTCAACTGAGATATCCTCATCGTCATCCTTTACCAGAGAGTCTAGAAAGGCAGTCGGCACGGAAATTCTTCCCTCCTTGCATATGTTTTACTTCAAAATGGAACTCTTGTAATTTTGAAACAAGCCTCATCAACCTTGCAGACAAACAAGAAGAGCCCACTTTATTAAAAATGTAAGTCAGAGGCTTATGATCTGTGAATAGTTCAAACCTCCTGCCCCAAATATATGTCCTGAAC
The DNA here is from genome assembly GCF_964263255.1 of Lissotriton vulgaris. Classification (NCBI taxonomy): domain Eukaryota; kingdom Metazoa; phylum Chordata; class Amphibia; order Caudata; family Salamandridae; genus Lissotriton; species Lissotriton vulgaris. The sequence goes on along the minus strand of NC_141687.1, from coordinate 1,548,006,412 downwards.
TTTTCCACCGCCCAGGTGCAAGATAATGCTTCTCGCTCGATAGTACTGTACTTTGCTTCAAAGGGTTTAAGCGACCTAGAAGCGAAGGCAACAGTCTGCTCGTGTCCTTTCACCCTTTGTGTAAGCACAGCCCCAAGTCCAGACATACTAGCGTCAACTGTAATGATTGAAACATAATCCTCTCTAAAAGCGTGAAGAGCTTTAGCAGACACAATCATCTTTTTCACGTCCTCAAAAACCTTATCCAATTTCTGAGACCAAACAAAACTACAACCTTTCCTTAACAGAATGCGTAGAGGTTCAACTAATTGGGAATAAGATGGCACGAACCTAGCATAGTATTTGGCCAAACCAAGGAAAGACCGGAGGGAATCCTTATCAGTAGGATGCTTGGCATCCTCAATTGCACGGATCACAGAAAATTTAGGTTTAATTCCTTCGTGAGAAACGGTGTGCCCCAAATATTCCAGTTCACTAACTGCAAATTTACACTTGTCACTACGAACAGTCATATTTTTAGCCATCAAAATTGTGAGAACCTGCTTTAAAATCGAATTATGTTAATCAAATGATTTTGCAAAAATTAAGATATCATCAAGATATGCCTGAACTCCCCTTACCTCATGAAAAAGAAAATCCATAAGCTTCTGAAAAACGCTTCCTGAAGATGCCAACAAAAACGGAAGGTGTAAAAACTTAAGTGCCCTAAACAGGGTGATGAAAGTTGTCAATTCTTGGGACTCTTTTGATAAAGCGACTTGATGATAAGCCGATTTTAAGTCAATCAGCGAAAACCATTTGCCCCCCCCCAAATTTGCGAGAAGCTCATGTATTTTCGGCAGAGGATGGCAATCTATAATAATATTTTTGTTTAAAGTGCGCAAGTCCGCGCAAAGCCTAATTTCGCCGGTTTTCTTGCGTGCGACCACAATGGGGGCCACCCACTGAGAAGAGTCAACAGGTTCTATTATCCCCTTGAGGCATACGTCTTTAAGTGACTTCTCTAATTCTCCACCTACACTCAGTGGAACAGATCTTACTCTTTGTGCAACGGGTTGGGCACCTGGAACTAATCTTATGTTCAAAACCTTTCACCGTGCCAACATTACCACTAAATACAGGTTTGAACTCATCCATAATCTGTTCTAGAGAAAGAGAAACAGAACCAGAGGGGTCACAATCGATACTAGACACAGGTAGTTCCCTGGCCTTAATAGGGTTCTCGTCACCAGGAACTAGATATAGACCCATGCGAGCAAGATCCTTCCATCCAACAATATTTTTCCTTTTTTCAGCAACATATATCTTTGTAATGGTTTCCCTACCTAGGCATTGCACTAAACCTGTAAAATACCCAATCATGTTGATATCTTTTTCGCCAAAGGCTTTTGGGTTTATGTCACAATCTAATAAGTCAACCTTTCTTTTCCATAAATCGTAAAATGTTGAATCTCTCAAGATGGTAAATGGTGATCCAGAATCTGCCATCACCTGCAAAGGAACATTATCAATTATTGCAGACCATAACGGGCCCTTAATATCGTTCATTTCACCATCAAATCTAAGGTGACAACTATGTTGCTGATAGAATTACTGCAATATTCCACTTCAGAATCAACACAGTTTACATTAGGTGGTTTTCTCACATTTCTACAAACCCCTTGAAAATGCCCCACTTTTTTACAAATTACGTAATGTTTGTTAATAGCAGGACATCCTTGAAAATTCCCAATGTGGGACTTGGAGCCACATCTATAAAAAAACAAATTCTGCTTTTTCTGAGGAAATTTCACATTTTTGTTCTTATAACTCACTGCACAAATAGGATTGTCATGGCAATAATTAGCAGGGTTGACCAAGGTAATTCCGCCCGTAGCAGAATCAGACATCACCTTGCTAGTAAGGGTAGAACGCTCAATGCTTAAAGAAAGGTCTATCACTTCAGTTAAAGAAGGGTTGTTGCAACTAAGGATTCGTTCTTTGATTTCTCTAGAAGAATAATTGAAAGCGAACTGATCCCTGATATAACTGTCAGATAATGGACCAAAGTCACATGTTGTTGCTAAAACCCTAAGAGCGGATATATATTCTTCTACTTTTTCTTCATCTTTTTGTTTCCTAGCGTAGAAGTTATGACGCTCCAAGATAATGTTTGGTTCTTCTGCGAACTGCATCTTTAAGCGAGCTACTGCTTCAAGATAAACGTTCATAGCTGATCGCCAGACTGAGAAGCAGGAGGGGGAATAGGAGTAACACTTTTAAAAATCCTTTGTGCAGCTTGTCCAAGACAACCAAAAAGGATGGCAAATTTATGTTCAGGTGAGTAAGCAGCAGCGTCTATTGCAACCAAGTGATTTTCAAAAAGAGCAAACCACTCTTTCCAAATAATTTCAGGGCTCACAAGTTTTCTTAAGAAAGGGGGCGGGTGGGTAATTTGATGCTACCGTAAATTAGCCATAACTAGTCAATAAATTCAAGTTGCTATTAAATACTTAAATGAAATCTAGCTCAATGCTAATACAAACATTTATTCAAAACAAATATCAAATGCAGTACTATGCCTTCAATGTTGAAATTATAATCACTTTAAACTATATAAATTATTCAAAGTTCCAAGCGTGCGTATCGCTGTAGACACGCAGAATATCAAGACAGAAAAAAAATGTAAGCGTGCGTGTCGCTGTATGAATATGCAAGGAAAAGCGTGCGTGTCGCTGTAGATACGCTGAACATCAAAACTGTAATTTAATGGGAGCGTGCGTATCGCTGTAGTAACGCGCTAATAATGCGTGCGCATGGCAGTAAACCATCCACAATAATGAAAAGAATCAATATAGCCACGCGCTAGGTAAGCGTGCACATCGCAGTAGAGGCATAAAAGAAACGAGGTTAATTGGTGCTCTGACAATCCACAGTATTCCTCAGCAAATGTCACAGCGGCGCTCACTCAAATAATTTAAGCTTGCGCGTCGCTGTGGTAACGCCGAAGAGCACGACATTTTTTTTGTAGAGCTGATTGACTAATGGACCAATAGAAATAAGGACGGTGGTCCAAGCAAACACTCAATCCTTCCAATGAGAGCCACGGGCTGACTTCAATGGCCAATCATCCGGCAGATATGAAATGGCCAATCATAAAGAAGTCAAAATGACGAGGTAATTGGGCTCAAATCTGGAGCAATCACGCTTTACCATACATTCTTCACGTACCTCCTTTAAGTAATATTGACACTGATAGTCCTACCGGGATACTTTTTCACTCAAGATCGACCGGATAATGATGTAGGTACGTTATCGAGTTGTATTGTTGAGAAAATGAAGAAGATCTTTTGCGTGGGCGTGGTGGAGTCTCCGGATCGTCGCCAAATGTCGCAAGTAGAATAATCCACAAAAGTAGGTGAGTGTCATGATGAAGTTTATTCCATAAATAACTCCACCCCAGCGCGATGCATCCAGACAGCAAAGAGCCCAACGATGACTGAAGGACGTTAAGGCTCTTCTACTGAACAGACATGCCGCACGGGAACATTACATCCAAAGAACAACAATCATAACATGCTGGGCATCGCGCGGCGCCCCACGCGAAGCTAGGGAGTATCGCGTGGAACCTCACGCGGTTAACAATAAGCACACCACTACAATCATCCACCAGATGTAACTCATAGAAGGTATTGATTTCAGTTTATGATCTAGAATCAAAATTCTTATATGAATTAATGATGTTGCATGTCAGTAACACTTGAAATAATCCCTATCCTTTCTCTTCAATAGGCTGCTTAAGGCATTTTAGAGCCATTCTGGGTTGTTCATCATCCCACGCAAAACTGCTGCAGAGTAAGTATAGCTTTTTAAACCAGTTAACTCGAGGGGTATCACCCTGGAAAAATATAAACCTGCTGGTAAGATTATCACTTTCATAAAGTTACAGTGAACTATAGCAGCCAAATGCAAGCTGCTTAAACATTTGAGCTGGTTCTCTGTTATATTCAGAAGGAAGTCATAGTTTACTGGTATTGTATTATCCACTTCGGGTCCCAGATTTATACCCAAATACGAGACCGTCACAGTAATCCTGGGGTCTTGCACCTTACGGGAATAGTTTGATAATATTTGAGTTTAGCTTTTGTTCAACAGGTAGCAAGAAACCATGCACATTTTCTGTGCCTGGCTTCTATGTGAGATATCATCAGCATATGTAATCAATTCTTAATATTGTCGTTGTTCAATCATTTGAGTATAAATGGCTTAATGTATAATGCCAAAAGCACTGGTGAACACCGACAGCCCTGTTGTGTCCCCCTTTTCAGTTTAATGCTTCACGATTCCAGAGCCATAATTTGCAGTTTTACTTTGGGATTTTTATAAAGCCCTCAAGAAAGATCCTCAAAAGCCCATAAGCCTCATGACCTCCCAAAGACAGGCCCAAGCAATTCTATCACAAGACTTTTCTGCGTCGAACAGATCATTGCCAGCAGCAGCCCCTGGCTAGCTTCTAAATCAAATAGAGCAATGGCCCTGTTAACAAGATCAATGGTTTCCCTCCCTGCCAGGTATAAAAAAACATACCGATAGGGGGAGACTATGATATCAATTATTCTGCGCAAACATGTGGCCAATATCTTTGAATGCATTTTAGTGTTGCAATTTTTTAATGATATTGAGTGATACAACCCAGGACTTGTGGCCATTTTATTTTTCTTAAGACTATTATTTTTGTAGTTGTCCAAGATTGTGGAGGATTATTACTAGCATGGATCGACTAAAAAAAGTCAATACAGGTCCTGATTAGATGGAAAAAAGGTTTATAAAACTCTAGTGGAATGCCATCAAGACCAACCACCTAACCAGCTGATGACTGTATTGTCATTTAAATTTTTTAATCTCATCTCTGGCCTCTTTTTTTGCTAGTTATATATGTACGGTCTAATTTACCCAAAAATGTATTTATCGCATTGGGCTCAGGGTTATTATCTTGTTTATAAAACATTTAATAAAACTTGTGAAAAAGCCAGACAATATCTTCTGTTGTGTGCAAGGTTTCCTTCATTGTCATTCATTCCATCTACATAATTTTTAACCAACTGTTGTCTTAGCTTAAGGGCTCAAACGTTACCCACACTAGCCCCAAATGTGTAAATCTGCCATTTGTGTGCTGCATACATTTGAGCTGAAACTTCAATATACCATTTATTTAAATTAACTTTAGCAACCGTAATGTGTTCCCAAATGTTTAATTTTCAGGATCCTTGTTAGTGATGACTATCACGTATTTACTCTAAAGAATTATAAATTTGGCATAGTTTACATGCATCTTTTGTTAAATCTTTTTCTGATGATATGCTAAGTTAGCCCTTGGTCTGGCCTTTTCACCGGGCTTTAAACGATTCCCACTCTATGCCAAACTCAGCTGAGCAATATATTCAGGGTCTAGCAGCAAAGGCCATTCAAATGTCCTCTTGAAATAGATGATCAGTACATTTGAATATCAAGCACGATGGGGCAATGATCCAATAAGACTTCTGGATTTACCTTATTAACCGCATCCTGTAACAAACACGGAGAAATCAAGAAATATCCCAGTCTAGAACACCTCCCAGGTGTACACTTCCCAGGTGAATGGAATTCTATAAAATATCTACTTGTCCATGGGACACGTTGTTTCATAAATCTATTTGCCCTGTAATAAAATCCACTTGTCAGTTTGGTGTCACATAGTGTAGAGACAAATTATGGCAGCAATCTCATTGTATAAGTGCTCTGATAATAACCTCTCTAGTTATGCCAGGGCTCATACTATAGTAGGGTTTGAATATCAACAATTCCCTTATTTTGACACCTTTCTGCAGATATAGATAGAGGGCTTGGAGGTAGCGGTAAGCAATACTTACAGATTTGGAATGACCTTTGCAATATGTGCAAACCTTACAAACTTACATGTTTTAGGGGTTTTCACTAGCTCTTCTCTAATCTTTTCCCATACTGAGAAAGGTTGGAAACTTACTCATGGCAAGGGCAGAAGTAACATTTCTATCAGGGTTGGGGAAAAAAGTGGTTGGAAGGAAAGTGAACTTGTAAAGTACAATCGATTTTCACATGATCATATCTCCACATGCATATTTCGTCTTGCTAAAATGCAGTTCACAAATATTTATTGGGAGTACGATTTTCTGGCCTACTTTTGTAAATGCCTGTGAATTCATGAAAGCCATAGATCTGCAGTAATGATAGGGTCATGTATACCCTGGCTGCACTTTTGTGACCTTAAGAATTGTGCCTCTAATTTGGTCTGGTGTTATTTAAGATCTTTTGTTTTTATTAAATTCTATCTCTCTAGCTATCTTCTGGCTTTACTATGAGGGACAGCCTTTTTTTTATTTCATAAGGTGAATATTGGCACACAAAGTTGTTTCGTTCAGTGCCAGTGACTACTGTGGCAATGTGTGCTTTCAGAGACCAAATAGTTTTTGCCAAAGTTTGTTACAATGGCGAGGACCCAGTGGCTCCCACAACAGTAATATTTTTCTAAACCCATGTCAATACAAGAAACGCATTTACAAAACCAAAAGACTGCCCACCAATGTCAGACCTATTAGCTTTGCCAACGCTTGTTTATTTTCATGTTCCCCAGAATCGTGTTAACGCTGACTAAACTGACTTTCTATTATGACTATTTTTCTGGAAATACTAGCATGCGTCAACACATTTTACTAAAATCTCACAGAAGGTTCGAAAAGCGTTTTTTTTCCTAGTTGCATTTTTGTTGAACATTTTATCCTGAAAGCAAAGGATCATCAGTCTTGCTTTCAAGATTCTGGAAATATTTGCATTTAATCCGAGAGCATTCTTTGAGCATTATACGTAGCCTCATAATATTAAACTTTGAAAATATGTGTACACATTTTTATACTGAAACCAGTGTTGGTAGTAGAGTCCGAGCTTACAACGTTTCTCTAATGCAGTCATCCTAATAATAAAGGCTTTGGGATAAAGAACCATAAATTCAAGTTGAAACACCATTAACATATAGACAGAAATATTACCGTAACTGAAGATAAAGCCCTTCCCTGATCCATAATGTGGTACTGCAAACTAGCAGCTATCGGGTTTGTGCTGCAGGGGGTTAGGCCTACTTGTCCCAAGGACAAAATAAACATGACATTTTGTTGTCCTTGAGCCCAAATATTATGTTCTGGGCGTCAGGCTATAGGAATCCCACACCCCTGCTTATGCAGATGTTAGAAAAATGTATAGCCAGGATCTCCCTCTATCATTTTTTCCCACACATGGATCAAGCCGTGTTCCTGTTTAAATCTTTATACTAATGAACATCTTTTGTTCCCAATTAATCGGAGCTCAGTCTGAATTTCATAAGACTAGCAATGTAGACCTTTTAGCCAGCTCCGGATCAAAACCTCTGGATCTTCTAAATTTGATTTGTATATTGAACAGAGCATACATTATTGTGCACCAAGTAAACATTCCACAAACACTTATATGATAAGGACCTTCGTTCTTTACAGGAGTTAGATTTTGCTAAAACTGCAGCTCCTGGGGTGTTTGATGTTTGCGCTGTTGATACAAGACATCGAAGCCAAAGGTAATCCATAGAGCTACAATCAGGGCCACTGGAATTATGGGATTGTGTGGCTGCAGGAGTTTCACATATTTATTGGTTTGAAGCATTTGCCATATAATCATCACCTGATGCATAATCTGCAGATTTCAACAAAAAAATATTGTTACTAGCTCAAACAAATTAAAAGTTACTAAAAATGCAGCAACATCTCCTCCTGGGTGGAGTAAGGCCCTTTGCAAAGGTTGACTGGTCATATTTCTGTTGGTTAACTGGTCATCTTTCTGTTGCTTATTGCTATATACTGGTGTTAAAATTGTAATAATTAGTTGCAACCAACGCCCAGACACTGTAAAAATGACAAAAGAATTGCTATCACAAAATGTTTTGCATTACGCCGCATAATTTGCCTTTTCTTGCTGCATAATTTACGTTACCCTGATGCAGAATTTGGCCCTCCCCAGTCTCATAAATCCAGTGGCCATGGCTACAATCTGCGTGCTAATATGCATCCTCTGAATACATAGCAAATCTGCTTTAACATTTTATTTTTACTTTTTCCTTGACGGTCAGCATTTCTTTTCCTCATTTACCCCCCCTTATATTTATACATGTTATTCTTAGCTTATACATATTTTTTTTATAAACTTTATTTTCAGTTTATATAACATAAACAATAACACACAACTGGCATCAAATCAGTGTATGTAAGCAGATCGACAAGCTCATTAGCGGCACTTAGGACTACAGGTGGCATCAGGGAGCAAAAGGACTCATGGGGAAGGGATACAAAAACATACAATTAAAGCACCATGAGGAAGGAACAAGCATGGCACTGATGCGGGTGGCGAACATCACTGGGGTCCACCCTCTCGCTCCCAGTCGGACCCAGACCCAACGAGCATGTCCAACCCACTGCCCTCACTGTCAGTTGTGACGTGTGAGGAGGGCTCCTCTTCTGCCAGCCCAGACACACACATAACGTGCCAGGCCATTAAGTCGTCCTGCAGCTTCTCATCCCTCCGAGTGAGTTGCATGTGAGTTTCCTCGGCCAGGGACCACTCTTGTACATCTCTAAGTCAAGTGGGTACCTCCGGGGCCCTCTGCCCCATCCAAGTTATCGCCACCCTGCACCTGGCTAGTACCAACATTAATTGTAGGAATGTATACGAAAGTTTCTTTTTCTTGGGTTTCTGGACTAATGCAAGCAGACAATGCAAGGGTTTGAGTGCCATCCGAAGGCCTTTATCTGGAAGTATTCGCTCCGCCAGCCCCACCCAGAATTGCCAGACCAAAGGGCAATCCCATGCTAAGTATAAGAAGCCCGCTTTCTCAGCGTTACATTTAGGGCATCCTCTATCCCCAGAGATCCGCTTTAGGGATACCGGGGTTAGGTAGGTGTGGTGTAAAAAATGGAAGTGCGTCAGTTTAAACCTTGCGTTGCATGAGACCTTGCGCGTGAGGGATCCTATGTGTGCCTATTGTCTGTTCCAGTGGAGTGCAGAGATCCACCTCCCAGGCAGCCCGGGAAGGTGGCATCTGGGGCTTGAATCTTGTTTCATGGCTTTATACAGGAGAGAAGTCAGTTTACGCCCCTTGCCGCAGGAAAGGAGGCTGTCTAAGGTGTGGGTCAGTGGTGGAGCGTCTAGGTACTGGGGCCAGGTGACCTTCACCACATCCTGGAGTACACGGAAGTGTAGGTATGATCCCCGTCCAAGGTAAAAGGCCTCTTCTGCCTAATCGTAGGTAAGGAAGGACTTGTTTGGGTAAAGGTCAGCCAGAACTTCGCAACCACCCTCCCACTAGGATTGAAAGGACATATACTGCCCCATGATGATGAAGGGGGCCAGTACCCAGATCGGGAGCTCCCTGTGAAAGGGTGCCCTCCGTAAGACCCTCTCAACAAACCACTGCCATATACCGGCCGTGTGTCGCACAACATAAGGAAGGGACGTGTTCGCCCCCCTACCCTGCATCAGGGCAACCTGTAAATGTCTGGGTGTCTACTCTACCAGAGAGGAGGAGTGTCTCCTAATTGTCTGTGTCTGTAAACCAACGGGTCGCTTGTTGTAACTGCGCCGCGTAATAATATAGGTCGAAGCGTGGAGCTTCAAGGCCCCCCCTCCTTGTAAATAATGAGAGGCGGCACACCAGCGTCGTGTTGGTCAGGGTCTTTAATTGAGCAGAGACGCAGAAAACCCAACCATCAAGATCGGGACCAAACGGGCAACAAACCGCCGTTGGACCGAACACTGGACATGTCATAAGAACATAAAGCACGAGCTCAGCGCGCGACATAAGCTGAGGCACAGAATGAACAGGGTGAATATAACACATCTCTTTTCCGTAAACAAAGAATGAAGAAAATGCAACAAAACAAAAATAGGCAAGGATTACAGCACCCTATTGCAAGGAAACAGGTGAGACACAAAGAAAACAATTCTGCATTGAACCCACAGCTTTCTCTTGAGAATACAGGGCCAGGTAACAAAGGCCATGTAACCCCACACCCTCCCTTAAACAAACAAAATTAAACAAAGTCTTTTAAATATGCAGGAGCAACCCTTCTGCGAAGAGGTCTGCAAACCCCTTCAGCAACAATATTTCTAGAGACTGGCACTGAGGAAACAGGCTTAACCTTTTTCTGGTAAAGTGCCACCCTGCGGAGGTTCCAAGTTTGTCCATTCTGCAACTTTATGTAGTTGCCAACTACCGACTTCACTTGGTAGGGCCCTCTAAATTTGTTGAACATCCTCTGATTACCGCCAGGTTTCACTTTTACCAGGTCCCCTTCAGCTATGTTAGTAGAGACACATTTTCCCGGGATGTCGCATCCCACCTTGTTTACTCCCCCATGTAGCCAGGTAGGAATTAGTTTCGTACCCGCTGGCCTCCCCCTCATGAGCTCAAAAGGCGTCACGGACATGTTGCTATGAACTGTTGTGCGGTAAGCCCACAGCATTTCTTTAATTTTCTTCTGTACTGAGCGGCCTGAGGCTAAAGCAAGCTGCATAGTGCCCTTAACAAGTCTATTTACCCTTTCGCAAAGTCCATTCCCCTGTGGGTTGTAAAGCGAAGTACGCAAATGCTTCAAGCCCAGAAATACAAAATAATCCTCCATAATGGCAGAGGTAAGCTGTGTGCCATTATCTGTCAGAACCATGGAGGGGATCCCTTCACGTCTAAAGATCTCATCAAGTACCTTGACAGTAGACTCAGCAGTGATGCTCTTCATAAAGGCAACCTCTACCCACCTGGAAGCAGAGTCCACCAACACCAAAGCGAATTTCTCAGAATCCAACAGGTCATGAAAAGGACCTATGAAGTCAATACAGACCTTTTGCCACACACCATCGTCAGAAACAATCTGTCCCATGCCATCCTTACTTGCACGAACCTGTAACCTCTTCTCAGATTCCTTGCATAACTGACATTGTTCAACCCAACTCTTTACTTGTGCATCTACTCCCGGCCACCAGAAGTCAGCTTTGATGCGCTTGCTAGTAAGGGTTTGGCCTAGATGGCCCTCATGCGCCAAGGCAATGATACGGGGTCGAAGGGATACCAGAGGTATATATTTTTCTCCCCGCACAAGAATAAACTCGCCCTGTAAAGAGATTTCATCCTGTACCTGAACATAAGGCCTAAGACCAGGTGAGACCGTACTTTGCCTTGACACCCCTTCCTTACACATCTTAATTAGACCTTCCATGACAGGATCTTTTCTCATTTCCTCCATCCATTCCCTCCTAGATATTGAACTGGGTAAATCACTTTCCAAGTCATCTAAAAACGCGACCACACTCTCGGTCACCATCTCTTCGGGCTGCTCTTTGGTGTCGGGCAACCTAGATAAGCAGTCCGCAACACTGTTGCACCAACCAGGTAAATATTCCACATTGCATGTAAACTCTTGGACACTAACTGCAAGTCTCGCCAACCTCCCTGAGCAATTTCTAATACCCCCGGGGGCTAGAACCTTCAACAGTGGCTTGTGGTCCGTTCTGAGTGTGAATGTGATTCCCCATAAATACACTCGGAAATACCGGGTTGCCCATGCAGCCGCCAATGCTTCACGCTCTATGACCGAGTAATTCCTTTCGGTCTCAGTCAGAGAACGCGAAGCAAATGCAACAGTGTTTTGTTTACCATCCCCTTTTTGTGTTAGAACCGCTCCGATCCCAACAGAGCTGGCGTCAACAGTGAGGATGGTGTGATATGACTGTACAAAACTTGAAAGAATATTAGCATCCAAGATATTCTGTTTGATCAATAAAAAGGCATTTCTCTGATCTGCACCCCAAGTAAAACCTTTCCCTTTCCTCATGATGATTCGCAAGGGTTCTACCTTTTCCGCAAAGTTTTTAAGAAATTTCGCATAGTACTCAACCATGCCCATAAAAGACCTTAGTTTGTCTTTGTCATCAGGTTCAGACACATTACATATTGCGCTCACAAAGTCTTTTTTGGGTTGTATCCCAAAGCCAGACACGTGATACCCCAAGTAATCTACTTCCCCAACAGCAAATACACATTTTTCCCTTCGCAATGTCAAAACAGCCCTTGAAAGAGCGGTAAGGACTTTATCTAAAATAACATTATGGTCATCAGTGTTCAAACCATGAATCAGGATGTCGTCCTGGAAAAATACTACTCCTTCAATGTCTTTGAGGACATCCGTGATGATTCTTTGGAATGCACTTGCTGCAGAGCACAGGCCAAAAGAAAGTCTTTTGAACTGGTATGTTCCTTCCGGAGTAATGAACGATGTAAATTGCTTTGAGTCCGGGTGAAGCTTTACCTGGTGGTATGCGCTGCGAAGGTCCAATTTTGAAAAGATCTTTCCTCCACCCAAACTCAGGACAATTTCGTTTATGTTTGGAAGTGGAAAGTTATCCATTATCACGGCTTTATTAAGACTTCGCATGTCCACACAGAAGCGCAAAGATTTGTCCGGTTTCTGTGTGATAACCACAGGACTCAACCACTGTGTGGCCTCTACAGGTTCAATTATGTTATCCTCCAACAACTGTTTGATAATCTTTCTGACCTCATCCCTAGCGGATAGGGGTATTTTCCTTGCAGTGTGTTTCACAGGTGCTACACTCCTCTTGGTTTTAATAACATGTTGGTAACCAACAGCCTCCCCCAATTTCTCATTGAAGATGCTCTCATGTTTTTTAAGAATGTCCTCTAAGTTCCCATCAACAATATTGCACACGTTTTCCCCATCCACACACATTACAGGTGGATCAGCTCTCGGGTTCACTCTTATATTTAGCTCATATTGGTGTAGCCATCCCAATATTGCAGGACCATGTGGGGATACATAAACCTTTCCCCGAGTGGTTCTCCCCTTAAACTTAATATTGGCCTCAAAGAATCCAAGGACACCAATGCTCACCCCTTGATAACCTCTCAGAGTGATGTCAGATTTTACTAGAACAGATTCGGTGCAAGATGAATTATACAATTTCTTTGGGATAATTGTATAGAGCGACCCAGTATCCACCATTAAGTTCACCACGCTCCCATTCAGCTCAAAATCGGCTTTAGGCCGAGATAGGACAACACCCTCTGTTATCTTTTGGCTGCCAGCAGATGTAATCATCATTACTTCCGCTTCATCATCCGTAATTTCACTCTCAACCATAGCAATCTTTCTTGTGCTATTTGTTCTACACATGCGTGCATAATGCCCTTTCTTCCCACATTTTAAGCAATCCCTAGACAAAGCCGTACAATTCTTAGAATCAGCTAAGTGAAAAGGGCTACCACATCTGTTACAAGAACGTGTGGTCTGTTTAAACTTGTTTGTTGTCCCACTTTTATTAAAAGAGGTTGTAGGTTTTCCCACTTTATTTGTTTGTCTCCCTTGTATTAAACCCATGCTTTCTGAAACATCTACCTGCAAAGTTGCAATTTCCTGACTACTTGTGTGTCCCTGTTGTATTCTCTTAAGCTCTTTCATACATCTGTCGCTTTCTTCAGCAACTTTAGCAATAGTGATAGCCTCAGTGAGAGTGGGGTTTTTGGCCGCCCACAACTTTTCTTGTGTTTTTTTGCTAAAACATTGCACAATTAATTGATCCCGAATCATCTCATCCTGTATGTTCCCAAATTGACATTTCACGGAAAGTTCTCTTAGTCTAGAGACAAATTCATCTATTGTTTCATTTTCCCTTTGAGGAGCAGTGTAAAATGTATGTCTGCGCATTACCACATTTTCCTGCTTAGCAAACCTTGTATACAATCTAAATAGAGCATCTTTATAAACATCATCAATGTCTAAAGGCGGGTTCGGCAAATACTTAAATATTCTTTGTCCCTCCTTCCCCAAAGCACCCAGTAACAAAGCCTTCTTCCTGATAGCAGAAAACTTTGTTCCATCCAAGGCTATAATGTAATTCTCAAACGCCTCACACCAATCATCCCATTCCATGGATGGTTCACCCGGGGCACTTAGGAAAGGGACAGGGGCTTGGATAGTGTTATTCACATTCATAGTGGATCCCTTAGATTATACGTTACAGCAATGTAAACACAATACACTGAAAGTATAAATCAGGGCGAAAACTTCTTGGCAAGTGAGTGTATCACTGTTGTAGGTTGACAAAGTTCGTAATACACCAATTTAAAGTGTGTGTGTCACTGTCGTTTACGTTGTGATTGCGTGACACACTGTGATGAAGTTGCTTTAAAGTGAGTGTGTCACTGTAGCCTGAGTTTATTCCCAATAGTGGCTGTTTTAATGAAGTTCGTTTTTGTTTTAAATGCACTTCCCTTCCTCGAGTGCGTTTCCCTTTTTGTAGGCTGAGTTTATTCCCAATAGTGGCCGTTTTAATGACGCTCGTGTCTGTTTTAAATGCACTTCCCTTCCTCAAGTGCGTTTCCCTTTTAAATTGTTCCCCCCAGTGGTGGGGCTCACTGGTGCTGCCTTTCCGTTTTACATTTATTTCCCTTTTAAGAGCAATGACACCAAGGGGGCGCTGTTGCCTGCGTTGACGGGCTGAGGATCAACAGTTATGGCTCCGTCACGCTCTACACAAAGACAATTCTTTTGCGGTGAGTGATTTCACGACATACCTTCTCTTGAGGCTTACGTTACTTGTCGTTGATTAAGCGATCCTCCCTCACGAGGTCACAGGTGCTTCCCTTGGTCGGGTTTTCTTTTGCGCGTCGTTCCTTCGTCACACTCTGCTTTTGCCTTCTCACGTTAACCTCCGCCTTCGACTGTCGCCAAAATGTTGTAAATAATGAGAGGCGGCACACCAGCGTCGTGTTGGTCAGGGTCTTTAATTGAGCAGAGACGCAGAAAACCCAACCATCAAGATTGGGACCAAACGGGCAACAAACCGCCGTTGGACCGAACACTGGACATGTCATAAGAACATAAAGCACGAGCTCAGGGCGCGACATAAGCTGAGGCACAGAATGAACAGGGTGAATATAACAGTTTACTATCTATATCTAATGGAATTAAAAGGAATGCAATTGCATTTACCAAACACTTTCTTTCATCTATCTCAACTTCCTTTGTGGGGAAAACCACCTTTTGCACTCTGCCACCTGATTAGTAACCCCCCCAAATTTCTACCTAAGGCCTTCCATCATGAGAGAAGAAAAATAAGGTTTTCTACAAAAAAGAAGGGTGCTAACCCACATTAATTGGTTAAATAAATGCAACATACATACACTTCTCTATACAACAGATGTATAGAATTTGGAACAGATAATCCAGACATTACACAAAAATCCCAACAAAACATATTGAAGAATGGAAAATGTTACTTACCAGAATGCATCTGTTCTTGGCATGTAGAGCTGCAGAGTACTACACTTTTGCATTAGATCGCCACCTGGTGTTGGGCTCGGATGATTGCATGTTGTTGTGGTCTTGAAAGAAGTCTTTTGTAGTCACGAGATAGGTGACTCCCTTGGACTATAGTGCGCATGGGCATCGGCTCCATCATTAGATTGTTTTTCGCCATGACAGGAGAAGATGGAGCTAGTAGAAGTAAAGAAAAGTGATGTCCATGTGTATGCATCTAAGTAAGATGAGACTGGAAAAGATACAGGTCCCGGGGAGGCAGGAGGGTGTGTAGTACTCTGCAGCTCTACATGCCAAGAACAGATGCATACTGGTAAGTAGCATTTTCCGTTCGAGGCATATGAGCTGCAGATACTACACTTTTGCATCGATTGTGCAGCAGTGTCTCCCCTAGCGGTGGTCACCTGTATCTGTTGCAGTAGTTTGAAAGAGAGTTTTGAGGACAGCTTGGCCTACTCCAGCTTGCTGCTTGGCTTGCACATCAACACAGTAGTGTTTGGTGAAGGTGTGTGTTGTAGACCATGTCGCTGCCTTGCATATGTCTTCCAGGGGGATGTTCCCTAAGAAAGCCATAGAGGCTCCTAGTTTGCGAGTGGAGTGCGCTCTAGGAGGAACTGTTAATGTACATTTTGCATTTTGATAGCATATTTGTATACATTTTACAATCCACCTTTCAATTTCACCTTTAGAGATGGAGTTGCCTTTATGAGGTGGAGAGAAAGATACAAACAATTGTTTTGTTTTTCGAAAAGATTTAGTTCTATCTATATAGTAGAGAAGAGCTCTTTTAACATCAAGTGTGTGTAAAGCTCTTTCTGCTACAGAGTCAGGGTTTTGAAAAAACACAGGTAACTCTACCGATTGGTTTAAATGAAAAGGAGTAATGACTTTCGGTAGGAATTTAGGATTCGTTCTTAAAACCACCTTGTTACGATGTAATTGTAAAAATGATTCTTGTATTGTGAAAGCTTGTATCTCACTTACTCTTCTAAGAGAGGTAATGGCAATAAGGAAAGCTGTTTTTTATATGTGAGAAATTGCAGTTCACATTTGTGTAAAGGTTCAAAAGGTGGTCCCATAAGTCTTGTAAGAACAATGTTTAGGTTCCATACTGGAGAAGGTGGTAACCTAGGAGGAATGATTCTTTTTAATCCTTCCATAAATGCTTTAATAGCCGGTACTCTAAAAAGAGACATATGTTGTTTGTTCTGTAAATATGCCGCAATTGCCGCAAGGTGCAAGCGTATGGATGAATATGCTAAAGTACATCTTTGTAAATGTAAAAGGTAGCAAATGATATTCTGGATGGAAATATCCAGGGGATCTATTTGATAAATGTTGCAATAAATGGCAAATCTCTTCCATTTAGCTGCATAACAAGCTCTGGTAGTAGGTCTCCTGGCCTCTTTAATGAGGTTCATACAGTCTGGAAGTAGGTTAAGATAACTAAACTCTAAGACTTCAGGAGCCAGATCGCCCGATTCAGTTGATTTGGGTCTGGATGTCTGATTTCTCCATGGTTCTGCGTTAGCTGGGATGGTGTGAGGCATAACTTTTGATGTGGAACTAGAGAGAGTTCCAGCAGTGTGGTGAACCACGGTTGGCGTGGCCATGTGGGAGCTACCAGGATTAATTTGAGAAACTGTTGTCTGAGCTTGCGTACTGCTAATGGTATTAGTGGTAGTGGCGAAAAAGCGTATGCAAATCTGCCTGACCAATTCATCCATATCGCATTGCCCTTGGACAGCTGGTGTGGGAACCTGGCGGCGAAGGTTGGGCATTTTGCGTTCTTGTGTGTGGCGAACAGATCTATGTCTGGATGACCCCACTTGTGAAAAAAAAGTTGAAGAACTTTCTGATGTAGTTCCCATTCGTGAATCTGTTGTGTCTGCCGACTCAACAGATCTGCTATTTGATTGTGTACTCCTGGAAGGTGCTCTGCTAACAGGTATATGTTTTGTGGAATGGCCCATCTCCAAATGTTCTGAGCGAGCTGGGACAGATGTAGAGAGTGTCCCCCCCCCCCCCCCCCCCCTGTTTTTGTATATAATATATTGCTGTCATGTTGTCCGGCCGGATTAAGGCAGCTTTGGCTTTTACTTGTACTTGAAATGTTTTCAGTGCTAAGAATATTGCTAGCAGCTCTAGGTGGTTGATATGGAACAGTCTTTGTTGAGTGGTCCATTGCCCTTGAGTTGTAGGATGTAAGAGATAGGCTCCCCATCCTGTGAGAGATGCGTCTGCTGTGAGTACTAATTGTGGAACAGGTTAGAGGACCGGCCGCCCTTTTGTCAAGTTTTTGGTGTTCCACGACTGCAGAGAGTGATGTGTGCGGCTGTCTACCAATACCAGGTCTGTTAGTTTCCCTTGAGCCTGATTCCACTGTTGTGCTAGACATTCTTGTAAGGGACGCATCTGAAATCTTGCATATGGTATTAGGAAGATGCAAAATGCCATCATGGCTATAGGTCTCATGAACACTCTGGCTTGCAGAGATTGTTGTTCTTGGAAGATTGTGACTAAGGCTTGAATGCTCTCTATCCTTGCTGGACTGGGATAAGCTAGAGCTCTAAACGTGTTTATTGTAGCCCCTAGATACTGATGTATGTGAGAGGGCTGCAGGTGCGACTTGGTGTAGTTGATTGTGAACCCCAAGTTGTGCAACATTTGAATTGTCTGATGTGTGTGTTGAACACACTGATTGAATGACTTGGCTTTTATGGGCCAATCGTCTAGATAAGGGAAGACGTGTATTTGCTGTCTCCTGAGATGTGCTGCTACTACTGCTAGGCTCTTGATGCTGTTGTAACTCTGAATGGAAGGACTTTGAATTGATAATGTTGTCCTTCAAGTACAAACCCTAGATACTTCCTGTGAGCTGGATGCATAGGAATGTGAAAATAGGCGTCTTTTAGATCTAGTGTTGTAAGGAAATCGCCTTGTTGCAGCAGTGGGAGCACTTGTAAAGTGATCATATGGAAATGATCTGACTGTATGTAGTAATTAAGGGGCCTGAGGTCGAGAATTGGCCTTAGGGTCCCATCCTTCTTGGGTATTAGAAAATACAGCGAGTAAACCCCTGTTCCTTGGTGCTGTAAAGGAACTATTTCTATTGTGTCCTTTTGAAGAAGTGACAGGACCTCTTGTTTGAGCAGAGTAAGGTGTTCTGCAGACATTGGACGCTGTCTGGGTGGTATGTGTGGAGGGGTTGCTGTAAGTTCCAGGCAGTAGCCATGCTGGATAATTTGTCCTACCCACTTGTCTGTTGTGATGGAATTCTAGACAGGTAGGAACTGTGTTAATCTGCCCCCCCACAGGAGTGGAATGCTATTGGGGGAGCAGAGGAAAGTCACTATTTTGTGGTGGAAGAGGTTTGATTATTGTTGTTACCCCGACCTCTTCCTTTGTTGTGGTTTCCTCTATATCCTCCTCTAAAATAACCTTTGTTAGAGGATGCTTGTGTTAGATTCGAAGGATTTTGTATTGTCTGGTCCAGTTTGTTTGAAGCCTTCTCTTTAAAAGGACAGACAAATGGAACTTTTAGCTTGTGTAGACTGTAAAGCTCCCATAGATTTGGCAGTATCTGTATCCTTCTTCATCTTTTCAAGTGCTGTGTCTACTTCTGGTCCAAACAATTGATTTTGTTTAAATGGTTGGTTTAAAATAGTAGTTTGAACTTCCCGTTTTAAACCTGAACTGCGTAGCCACACATGTCTTCTAAGTAGGACACTAGTGTTCACAGCTCTAGAAGCAGTGTCTGCCACATCAAGAGCACACTTGATTGAGGCATTAGAGATTAGCTTGCCTTCTTGTATGAGGTCGTTTGCCTGTGTTTTATATTGGTCAGGTAGATGTTGTAGTAATTTCTCTAACTGATCATAATGAGCTCTGTCATATCTTGAAAGTAGGGCTTGTGTGTTAGCTATACGCCACATGTTAGTAGCTTGTGCAGCTATTCTTTTACCTGAAGCATCTATAACTTTAGATTCTTTGTCACGTCAGCCTCACCTGACATTTGTGAATTTGCCCTTTTCCTAGCATTTGATACAACTAGTGAATCTTATGGTAGTTTTCCTTTAATATAGGCTGGGTCCGCAGGTGCAGGCCTATATTTCTTCTCAATTCTAGGGTTTAGGATCCTAGTACGTACAGGGTCTTTAAATAATTCAGGAGGATGTTTGATGACCCCTTTGATCATAGGAAGAATTTGAACAGACCGTTGCGATTGTTCAAATGTGTCTAATAGGAAATCTTCCTCTGCCTCATCAGAATGCATAGTGACCTCATGGTAAATGGCAGCTCTGTTTAATAGGTGCCCAAAACCAATGTTATCTTCTGGGGGAGAAGGTTTTGATGGGTATGACTGTGGGTCAGGAATAGCTGGTACATCCTGTGGGTTTGGGTACTTCCAGTCTGGATCATCTAAAGTGTATGGGAAAGGCTCATCTGGGTCTATCCCTCTCCCTAAACTATACTCATCATCATTTTGAGTTGAGTGTGAAGACAGAGTGGGAGAATGTGGAGGAGAAACCTGTGGTGAAATGTTAAGAGGAACAGGGGATGAAGGAGAAGGAAGTATAGGAGAAGAAGGGTGCATAGGAGATGTGGCAGAGTCCTTCTTCTTGGCAGGCACTACAGGTGTAGGTGCTGTGTCGGCTTTCCTCTTGGCAGATACATGACCTGTTTTTAGGTCAATGTAGATCTTCTTTTGTAGAGGATCAGGATGGAAAAGTTCTTCTCCTTGTGGAACCTTTGTCGGCGCCGATTTTATCGGTGCCGGACGAGGTTGCTGCTTATCTTTAGCCTTAGGAGGTGTTACATTGTCCTTTGGCGTAGTTTTCGGCACCGAGGGTGTTGTTTTTGGTGTCATAGGCAGTTTCGATGGCTTGGGCGCATCGGGATCAGGCCTTGTCGGTTTCGGTACCGAAGACTATGGCTTCGGAGTGGAAGCCAGTCTCGTCTGCTTCGAGGCGTCGGACGCTGGCTTCATACCTTTGTCTTTAGAAGTATGTATGTATGTATGTAATTGATTTTGTATAGCGCATACATCACCAAAGGTCTCATAGCGCTGCAGAACAATCAGATAAATAGAAAGGAGGAAGGTATGGTCAACAGTTTCGGAGCTGAGGCTTCTTTCGGTTTCGGTGCCGATGGAGCTGGTGGATTCGGCACGTACAGCTTGGTCGGTAAGGAGCTCCCGGAAGGCTTGAGTATTTTCTTCGGAGCCGGGCTTGATGGCGGGGATTTTGAAGTGTTCGTTCGGTCGCAACTGGGCCCAGGAGGCAGAGTGTTGACCTTTGCCTTCGGTTTGGGAGCTGTGTGTGGTGCAGGTGCAGTAGTACTCACGCGCTGACCCGATGGTATGGAGTCATCTGAGTCGTCTGCCTCTGATACGATTTGGAGATCATCGGAATCTTCTTCGGGAACGAGCGGAACCTCTTTGTCGAAGATATCTACTGGTTCCGGAGCTGATCTCTGCATGCCGCGTCAACGGGCCCTTCGATCTCGGATGGTTTTCTTGGATCGAAAGGACGTGCAGGCTGTACAGCTGGATTCGTCGTGTTCTGGCGATAAGCACAGGTTTCAGATCTCGGGTGGTCACTGCGTGAAAACTTTGCTCCACACACAGGGCATTTTTTGATTGACGTCCTTTCCATAAGGTGCAGGCCTAATGGCGTGGATAGGCCGAACGGCCCGCGATGACGACCGGAATCGAGCTGATTGAGTCGAAACGATGTTAGTCGATATCGAAGGTAGTTAGGTAAAGTTTTGATAATTTTTTGCGCTTCTAAGTACTTGAAAAGTATATCTTGAACCGGAGCGGAAAAACAATGTAAGGATGGAGCCGATGCCCATGCGCACTATCGTCCAAGGGAGGAGTCACCTATCTCGTGACTACAAAAGACTTCTTCCAAGACAACAACATGCAATCATCCGAGCCCAACACCAGGTGGCGATCTAATTCAAAAGTGTAGTATCTGCAGCTCATATGCCTCGAACATTAATTTTCGTAAATTGTATATACTATTGCTTCCAGGATTACACAGCTTCTCAGGACTCTTAGAGCACTTCACAGGGGCGTTTACCCTTTTTGAATCGCCGAAATTGTTCATTTTTACAATCTGTTATTCTTTTGCCTAAAATTGTTCTGACTGCTGCCACTGCACCATATTACCCTACCCGCACTTTAAAAAATGAAATTACCTCATTTCACGCCGCTTTGGCGTGGCTAGAACTCCCGTGTGCGCCATCTTGTGTGAGGGAGGGTCGGGCTTGCTGCCATCCACGGGCGCCATTTTGAGTAGCGCTCTAGATGTCTGGTTGCTCCTCAGGGACACCTTACTTAAGGAGGGACTGTTAGTGCTCCAATCTTGCTTCCAGGATTACACAGCTTCTCAGGACTCTTAGAGCACTTCACAGGTGCTTTTACCCTTTTTAAATCGCCGCAATTGTTCATTTTTAAAATCTGTTATTCTTTTGCCTAAAATTGTTCTGAGTGCTGCCACTGCCCCATATTACCCTACCCGCATACCCGCACTTAAAAAAACGAAATTACCTAATTTCATGCTGCTTTGGCATGGCTAGAACTCCTGTGTGCGCCATCTTGTGTGAGGGAGGGTTGGGCTTGCTGCCATCCACGGGCGCCATTTTGAGTAGCGCTCTAGATGTCTGGCTGCTCCTCAGGGATACTATTCATAAGTGAGGAGATGCAAGCACGCAGCGTGCACGCCGATGGCGCGCCAGAGGCAAGCCCGTCTGCGCCCGTCCGTGCCAATACATCGCCTCTCGCTAGCTATCCTGGCCTATGTCAGTCAGGTAAGCTCTCCTACTCCAGAGAGGCATTACTAAACTTTCGACCTCTACTTCAAAAGTGCAGTTTGTCCCCGCTACCTCCTTTAAGTGGTCCGGTAAGTTGCCCGTGAGGCACGTTTTTACTCTCTAAACCCATGCCAATATTTGTACCCCCTACACCTCCTCCTCAATATCGGATAAAAATAATGCAATTAAACGTAAGGTCACTTGCTAAACATCATGCAGAAATATACGATCTAATTACCGACAAATCTCCAGATGCTTTCTTTTTTGACCGAGACTTGGCTCAGTGACAATATGACGGCTGTTTCAAACTTGGCGCTACCCCCTGACTGCTCGATCTATCTGGTGAATAGAGCAACGAGGGGAGGCGGCATTGCGGTGATTACCAGGTCGAATTATTCCTGCCGTTTTGAGAAAGTCAATATGGAAGGAGGTGAATGTGCACATTTTAATATTGCAGTGAGCACTCACTTCTCCCTCTCTGGTCTACTTATATATAGACCTCCCGGACTTACAAATGGCTTTAATACTACCCTTCTAGAAACTGTCGGAGCATTTGCTGTGAAATCAGCCAATTTTAGCATCTTGGGCAACCTTAACTTCCATTTTGACCTGGACCAGGACCAGACAATCCGTACCATGCTTGCTGATTAAGCTGCATTTCAGTTCACCAAATAGTTAAAAGCCCTACACATATAAGAGGCCATCTGCTGGATCCCATCTTTACCAACATGGATGGGGCCACTGCATTGACACCCATTCCCATGGCCTGGTCTGACCATCTCCTGGTTGAAATGATGATTCCCTTGCCTCTATCTCCACAGAATAATATGCAACGCTCGGTATATAAAAGACCGTGGCGTAAGCTTCGTTTGGAAGACTTTCATGCTCTTTAAAGAGCTGATCTGTTAGGCCCTTTGACTGAGGTCGAGGTGGGATATGATTCGTTCTGCGCCTGGATCACTCGGGCACTGGACACTTTAATACCGGCAACATGGATTAGAGGTCTTATACATGACTCTAACCCCTGGTATAATGACTCCCTGACCGTCCTTAGGAAGGCATGTAAATGATATGACCGTAAATGGAGGAAAGACTATGCCCCTGAACACAAAGCGCTCTACCTAGCAGAACTCAAAACATACCACAGAGCGGTATGTAGAGCTCGAGCAGAGTATTATGCTGCTGAAATCAAAATGAGCTCTAACCCTGCGAAAATTATCTTTAAAATTCTCAAAGATCTCAGTACAAAGAAAGCTCCGGTGCCCATATCTACATCGCAACCCCAATGCGAGACATTGGCCTCTTTTTTTGTTGAAAAAATACGGGCCATATATCGTTCTTTCCCTGTTATGGCTATCCCCACCCCCTCTCTTTCTACCAAGCCTGTTTTAGCCTTTAACCTGACTGCTATCCCAGAGATCTCCTGGGAAGAATTCAATAAGTTGGTGGGGAAAATTAAGTCCGGCGCTCCAGCGGACCCACTTAATCCCGTGCAGTTCAGAGACTCCTCTCTGACCTATATGCCCCCGCTACACCAACTGATTAACGCCTCCTTTTAATCCGCGACTGTTCCGGCGAAATGGAAACAGGCGTGGGTCTCTCCGATTCTCACGAAACCGAATCTGGACCCGTGCTAAGCCTGAGAACTTCAGGCCTATTTCTCTCCTTCCCTGGATAACGAAGGTGGCAGAATCCCATGTTAATACCGTGCTCACTAACACCCTGAGCGTTAATAACATCCTTAATGAGACGCAACATGGCTTTCGTGCTGGCTATAGCACAGAGACTGCCCTTTTGGCCATGACGGAACATCTACGAAACATTCTTGACCATGGTCAAATGGCGGTACTGATCCTGTTGGATCTTTGACACTGTCTCCCATAAGATTCTGCTCCACCGGCTTGAGGAGGCGGGGATTACCTATCTGTCTTTGGCCTGGTTCAGATCTTTTCTGACTGAGAGGTCCTTTCATGTGTCCACCCCTCCCTTTCTATCTCAGGCACACCAAATTGAACAGGGTGTTCCACAGGGTTCGGCACTAAGCCCTACTTTATTTAACCTGTATGTCCGGCCGCTAGCTGATGTCGCCAGCCAATGGGACCTTGCCATCGTCTCATATGCCGACGACACTCAGCTGGTGGTTGCTTTGACTGAGGCAGCAGCTCCAAACGTCTCCAGGTGCAGAAGTGTCCTTGCTGCCGTGGCACAGTGGATGACATCTACCTGTTTGCAATTAAATGCAAATAAGACAGAGGTGATACTGGTCGGAAAGAATGTCGATGTATAGGGGGACCATTGGTGGCCCACTGCCCTGGGTAAAGCCCCGGAACCCAAATCAGAAGTTAAAAACTTGGGTGTGTGGTTAGACTCCTCCCTTAGTTTCTGCTACCAGACAAAGAAAGTTGCGGCCACATGTTTCGGTATTCTACGAGGCCTAAGGTCTGTCCTCAAGTTTTTTGATTCATCTACAAGGCAGCTGATAGTCCAGGCCACGGTGCTTTCCCGACTGGATTACGCCTGTTCCTTGCTTCTGGGAGCTAACCAAGCTGAGATCGGCCGGATGCAGCGCATTCAAAATGCGGCCGCCAGAGCCTTAGTAGGCCTTCCTCGATTTTGTTCTATCTCTGATACCATCCGGAGACTTCATTGGCTCCCTATGGTTCAGCGTATCCAGTTTAAAACACTCTGCCTCTCCTTCAAAATTTTTAAACTCGCCACCCCTAAAATGCTCTGCAATCTCCTCACCCCGTATGTTACAACCCGCGTACTGCGCTCTGATGGCCAACATTTGGTCAAGATACCCCGGATCAAGCACTGCCGAGCGGGAGGACGTTCCTTCCGCTATCTGGTGGCCAAACTGTGGAATTCCCTGCCGGCACATATACGTGAACAGGAAAACCTGCTGAGTTTCAGAAGGGCCGTCAAAACCCCCCCTCTTTCCCCGAAACTAAGCCCCCTTGCTCTATGCTCTATTTCTTTCTCTGAAGTCAGTCATTTTCTGTTGCAAAGCACCAGGACGCCCCTTTGCTGGGGCAGCTGAGCGCTATATAAACTTTTGTAACATAACATAACATGAGCTCTGTGTTGAATGGTCATGAGTGAAAAACAATAAGGTTTTCTACAAAAAGAAGGGTGCAGTAGGATTTTGCCTCTATCTCTTGTTTATGCTTCCTTGTATTTTCTCTTTATAAACTTCCCCTCTGTGTAAAACCTGTGTTAGTTAAAAAAATTCACTTGTTCTGTATGGACTTTGGGTCCTCTCGGGCGTGCGGTGGCAGCGGACGATTGTCCTGTCCACAGGAGCCCCTGTTTTGGGCTTGGTTCAAGTTGAAAGCAGGAAGTTAGGAAGTGCCTCGTTGAAAGGAAGCAGGGGTTCTGATTTGGACAGTCCCGGCTGAAGCACTTCCATTAAGACATTAATTCTTCACTGCCACCGAGGGCAAACTAAGTTCCAGGGCCTTAGCGGCCGTCCACACCACCAATGCGAAAGAAGCTCCTTTCTCCATAGCCATGATAGGGGGGAGTAAGCATGCCAGTATATAGAAAGGTATCCAGTACACAGGCTTCACCCAGATCCTCACACCTGTCCAGTTGATCCTCAAAGGGCTGGTATTCTTCAGGGTACAGCGATCCCTCCTAATCTACCAATCTACCCCAAGCCCTAGCCCATAGGAATAGGGCTCAGGCACAGGAGGCATGGATCAAATAAGGGCCCCTCCCAAACCCACGGGCTCGAAGACGCACCAGTGGGAACAGACAGCCCAAATATGAGGTGCATGGCCTAATAAAATTCTTTTAATTGGGCAGGGGTCGCTCCGGTAACTGGAAATTCTGGAAGGCGTAGAGTAGGTCCAGGCGCTGGCTCAACCGCTGAGCCAGGCCTTGCAACGTGATGCTCTCCTGTCTGCTGACAGACAAATTGAAGTCAAAGCATTCTTTGACATTTTTCTTTTTGTAGAAGCAGGACTTACCAGAGTGGCTCGATGATTTGGAATGTGGCGACGACCTCAGACTCTGGGACTACTCCCGGAACCTTCCTCTCGACCAGGACCTCGATCATCGCACTGTCACATGTCGAAACGCTAGAAGGCCTCAAGGCCTTTGGGTTCATGGTGCAGCAGTTGGGTCAGGCCTTCGGATCATAAGCCTGTTCAAGGCACCATAGACAACAATGTGGGTCCATCCACAACATCTGCCAGCGACAGGCGCTGAAGGACTTGAAGGCGACCTTTTCAATGACATACTTGCCACACAGGAGGTAAACCTCAAAAGGCTTCAACAAAACATTGAAAAAAGCTCAGTCAACAAGTGACTAAGGGGTAGCTTTTCCAGGATCTGCACTGGCTGGCGCAGAAAGAAAATAACTGAGGGTGCGCCTGGTTGGGACCTATATAGCCACTGCAAACATCACTTCCGGCGGGGAAGACGCCAATGACACCATGCGGTGCTGAACTACACCACGTACCCGCGGGCAGGAGTAATACTCAAGAAGAATTTCTGGGTCAGTCTGACACAGGGGGATAATTCAAAGGTAAGGAATCTGCGCCTAGAAGTCTCTATCAATGCATTAATTTTATATGAAAAGGAGATACCTTACTCAGCGTTCAAATGTTCTCCTGTCTAAACTGAGACCATGAATAAAGGGTAAGCATGGTTATACCTGGCATCCTTGGCGTAGTTTCCCCCTAAATGTTTCCTCCAGACCTCCTATTTTGCTGATCTTGTTGTTGCTGGCCTTAGGATTGTGCACACTTTACAACTGCTAATCGGTGCTAAAGTGCTTGAGCTCTTTCCCTAGCACAAGATAACTTTGGATCATTCTCAATTGGCATATTGAATTAATTTAAGATCCCAATTGGCATATTTAATTAACTTATATGACCCTTGTAAAGCCACTACACGTGCTCAGGCCGTGTAAATTAAATGCTACCAGTGGGCCTGTAGCACTCATTGGGCCTCTCACTGGAGTAGCCTTTTAAACAGGTCTCAGGCCTGCCACTGCTGAGCCTGTGTGTGCCGTTTCAACTGCCTATTTCGACCTGGAAAAATAAACCTTTAGTCCGGCCCAAACCAACCTTTTTAATACATATAAATCAGCCCTAGGGTAGGCCCTGGACAGTCCAGAGGGCAAGGTGCAATGTATTTAATGAGCAGGACATGTACATTTAAGTTTTGATGTCCTGATAATGAAAAAAAACTCTGAAATTCGTTTTTCACTACTGCAAGGCCTATATCTCCCATAGGATAACATTGGGATTACCTTATTGCACAAGTTACTTGTGTAACAATATATCTGTAAGAGATATTAGTTAATGATAGATTCCTTACTTTAGAATATCCCCAAGCGTCAAGCTGGATCCGGAAAGTTTCCGTCAGCAGTACCCCTGCGCGTTGGTAGGCGTTGTCGTGCGGCTCTGCGTACGTCGCTGGCGTCGTAGTCGCCGAGATGACATCGCCGGAGCTACTTAGACCCGCCCATGCGCTCTGACGTCAGTTCGATACACAACTTTTTTTGCGCCAGGAGCGCAGAGCCATACCAGAGACCGACCACTAGTGCAATAGAACTAGGTCCCTGAAAGGGATGACCTGAACCCTAGAGATCAGTTTGCAGAACGGGGAGGATGGGCGGACGGTAAGGAATCTATCACTAACTAATGTCTCTTACAGATATATCATTACACAAGTAAGTAGCTTGTGCATCGGAAAGACACACGTTAGTAATAGAGTCCTTACCTTAGAATACATACCCAAGCAATACCAACCCCGGTGGTGGGTCTGCGAAGTGAGATTACACCAGAAAGTCACAGAGAACCAAACAGACAAAGAAGCCGTATCTCCAGACCTGAATGTCAAGGCAATAGTGCTTAGTGAAAGTAGGCAACGAGGCCCAAGTGGCTGCCTGACAGATATCTTGCAGGGGGACACCGCGTCCCAATGCTGTAGTACTTGCTGATGCCCTGGCCTTTCTTGGGTCCCACGTAGCCAACAAATAGCTGGTCATCCACCCGGAACTGTTGTGTGCCGGTGAGATGGAACGTAAGCGCATGTTTTGGGCCCAGACAGTGGACCCTCTCCTCTTCTATTGAAGTGTGCAGAGGTGAAAAGAAAGTGAGCAGAGTGACAGTTTGCCCGAGATGAAAGGCAGAGACTACTTTCTGTAGAAAGGAGGGACGTGGTCGAAGCACCACCTTGTCCGGATGAAATGCCAGGAAAGGAGGTTTACAGGAAAGAGACTGGAGCTCACGCACCCTCCTAGTGGAGGTGATGGCCACCAGGAAGACCGTTTTCAAAGTCAATAACCGCAAAGGACAGTTATGAAAAGGGTCAAAGGGAGCGCACATTAAGTATGTGAGAAGGAGGTTCAAGTCCCACTGAGGCATCACAAAAGGAATAGGAGGGAAAAGGTGAGTAATGCCTTTGAGAAGTCTATTGACAACAGGGGACTTGAAAAGAGAGGGTTGATCAGGCAGCGTGAAAAAGGCCAAAAGAGCAGAAAGGTAGCCTTTATAAGTGCCTAGAACAGAGCCCTGCTGGGCCAAAGAGAGAAAGAACAATAGGACCTCAGCTTTCACTGTGCACCACGCCACAACTTTGTTCCACCTGCAGGCATATACAGTCTTAGTTGAGGGACGCCTGGCTGCCAGAATCACATTAGAGATGTCAGGAGGCAAGTTAAATGGAATCAACTGCCGCCGCACAATCTCCACGCAAGGAGGTGGAGGATGGACAGGTTCAGGTGGAGGACTGTCCTCTGCTGCTGCGACAAAAGATCCTCCTGAAGAGGCAGCAGTATCAGGGGTCTACGCTCATACTGAGTAGCTAGGGATACCAAACTACTGGAGCCCAGTCCAGTGCCACAAGAATGACCTGGGCCCTGTCGTGTCTGATCTTCTTCAGCCCCCTGGGTAGAAGTGGTATAGGCGGAAAGGAGAACAGACCGCAACTCCACTCGCGTCGAAAAGCGTTGCAGAGCGAGTGCCGCCTTGGAAACTCCAACGAGTAGAACTGTGGACGTTCCGCCTTCTGTTCGGCAGCGAAGAGAGCTAACCAAGGTCTTCCCCACTGTTGAAAGAGACCTTGCGCAAACTCCAATTGAAGACGCCACTCGTGAACCATCATGCACAGACGGCTGAGTGTGTTGAACCACGAGGAGAATACCCTGGCGTTCCAGCTATGTCCAGAGGCGCAGAGCCTCCTGAAAGAGGGTTCACGACCCCACCCGCCTTGCTTGTTGCAGTACCATATGGCGGTGGTGGTATTTGTGAAGACCTGCACAACTCTCCCTTGACAGAGGGAAGGAATGCCTTCAGTGCAAGTAGGATCGCACTGAGCTCCAAAAGATTGATATGGCTCGTAGACTTCGCCTGAGACCAGAAACCTCTGATCTCAGTTTCTCCCATGTGACCGCCCCATTCCAGGAGGGATGCGTCCATCACCACTGTGTGCTCCAGTTGGGGGAGGGATAGGGATCTGCCACTGACCCAACACTGGTTAGTGAACCACCACTGCAAGTTTTGTGGCATGCCCTCAGAGATGTGGACATAGTAAGACAGGTGTCCCGGATGCTGCGTCCACGGGATCTTCAGGTCCTACTGCAGAGCCCGCATATGCCATGTAGCATAATTGATCAGCTGGATGCAGGAGGCTGTGAGGCCCAGCCGCCTCAGTGTCTTCCTGACCGAAACGTAGGACAAGGGTTGAAAGATCGGAATCATAGCCTGAATGTTTCAGACTCGCTGTTCGGGAGGGCAAACCCGAAATTGCACCGTGGCCAGATCCACTACGATGAAGAGGAGCTTCTGAGAGGAAATCAGATGTGACTTTGGCAAGTTGATGGAGAACCCCAGCAAATGCAAGAGGCCTGCCGTAGTCTGGAGGTGGTAGACGACTGCCTGGGTCGAGCCCACCTTCAACAACCAGTCGTCGAGATAGGGGAAGACTGAAACCCCCGATCTGCACAGACGAGCTGCGACCACAGCCATCACTTTAGTGAACACACGAGGGGTGCTGGTAAGGCCCAAAGGGGAGCCCGGTGAACTGAAAGTGCTCATGGCCAACAGTGAGCCGCAGGTAACACCGGTGGGCCGGCAAGACGTGAAAGTAGGCGTCCTGCAAGTGTAAAGCTACCATCCAGTGTGCTGGGTCCAGGAAACGATACACAAAGGTATAAAACACGCTCGATGGCCCCCGAGGCTAAGGGTGCAGCAACTTCCTGTTTGCAAAGCGTCAAGTGATCCCCGACATGTGGTAGTACTGACGTGGCATAGCAGTAGTCCCAAAGGGAAGAAGTAGCCCCTTCGGACTGGTTGCAAAACCCACCTGTCCATCGTGATGGCACGCCAGTGGGGGAGGTGATGGCGAACCCTGACGCCCACTGGCGTGTGGTGGGCCCGAGACTGTGGACTGAAACAGCAGACTAGAAAGGTCTAGAGGCAGCGGTGGTAGGGATGGACTGATCTGCTCGCTAGCCCTGGGACCCACCCTGCTGTTATACAAATTGCCCTGCCTAATGAGGATGCGGGGTTCAGACCACAATGGATGGTGAATCCCGTTGCATCTTGCCCTCGGTAAGTGAAGGGGAGAGCACCTTCCAAGCCTCCGATAGACACTGCGGCAGCACCGGCGCCACCGTGTCCCACACAGAGTTGGAATAGAGGGCCAAAAGGTCCTTGGAGAAGCAGAGTCCTGGACCACTGGACACTGTGGCGGAAGGTGTGCAATGAAACTGAGGTTGCCTCGTATGCACAGGCACCCCTGTGCTACGTTTAAAGTGCGTTATTATGCATGTAAGCGGCATGCAGGGGTGCAGGGTGGGGGTGGGGGGTTGAGAGGTTTTTTTTTTTTCGTATTCCAGCTGCTATTGTGTGTCACATTATTAGCAGTTTGTTTTAATCTTTTTGTTGTTGATGGCATCATTAAATTAGGTTTGACTAGCATGCAAGAGACAGAGGATGGTCACTTCCTTTTTGTATACGACGATGGGGGTAGGGAACTGAAGGTTTTGAGTTGGAATGTGAATGGGCTGGGGGACAAAATTAAACGTAGTGTGGTGTCCCATTCAAGTTAGCTTGGGCGGGTTCAAATATCTGGGGATCTTCATTTCTCTGGACCCGGCGGTCCGCTATGCTAATAATCTCCTTCCTCCTTTGCAGAGGCTTAGGAGCGACACTGCTAATTGGGGACTTCCCCTCTCGTTGTTGGGGCGAGCAGCTCTTTTTAAAATGATGTCTCTGCCTCGTTTCTTTTATGCTCTTCAGAATACCTTGGATGTGGTGCCGGCCAGCTATTTCCGTGAGGTGGAAGGGTTGCAGCGTAGTTTATTATGGGAGGGCAGACCCCGTATTGCTTTAGCTAAACTGTCGCTCCCATGGTATGATGAGGCGTTGCCCTCCCAGACATCAAAAGATACTACTGGGCTTCCCAGCTGGCCGCAATCAACCAGGGAACATATGGGCCCGTGACCGATCCCGGATATGCGATGGATATTTGGCTCCTCCCTGGGAGGCAGTTACAACAGGGCTCTGTACTCAAAGTCAACTGAGCTGAACTTGACAGGTCCAACTAAACATGCAGTGCAGATCTGGCATGATGCCACAAGTTCTTTGGGATGGAGGGACAGGTTGACGCTAGCTACCCCACTGTTTCCCTCGGAACGTCTGGGTACGCTTTGGAATACAAAAGGATTTGATAAGTGGGGTCTGATAGGGATCTCAACCATTAAAGACACTTGGGGCAAGGGATTTGATT
Source organism: Lissotriton vulgaris (assembly GCF_964263255.1). NCBI lineage: Eukaryota > Metazoa > Chordata > Amphibia > Caudata > Salamandridae > Lissotriton > Lissotriton vulgaris. Next base: position 1,547,974,442 of record NC_141687.1, on the reverse strand, counting down.
TGATTTGAGTCTTAAATAGCGCGTGGTTACCCTTGGGCATTCCAGCGCTTGTCAAGGAGTCCGTCAGACCGTTGCGAAGCCAATCCAACGTATTAAGATGGGAAGAGATGTGTTTTCAGAAGCTTCCGAAAACGAAGAATGCATGTCTCACGACGCAGTTTCAATGGGAGCGAATTCCAAAGGGTGGCTGTATGCACCGAAAATCTTCTGCCTCCAGTGCGGGCTTTATGAACTCTGGGGACCTGTAGCAAAAGTTTTTGATCAGAGCGAAGAGCTCTGTTGGCTTTATAGGGCACCACTAGCTTCCTTAAAGAAGGAGGTCCTTTCCCTTGGAGGATCCTGTGGGCCGTACAGAGAGCCTTAAACTTGACCCTCTCTCTCACCGGGAGCCAATTCAATGCTTCCAAGGCGGGCTTAGCTGATTGTCTTCTTGATGTATTAGTCAACAGCCTAGCCGCAGCATTTTGGACCATGATACACACATCTATACATACATTCTAGTATTAATCACACCTCCAACACAAACACCTATGGAAGGTATCAAAGTACTTAGTTACACAGAGGATCACTTTAATAAAATTCTCAATGGTCCCTCTATAAAAAATGTTTCTACTGTTCGGCTAGACAAATCAGACGAAGAACAGTGGCGTGCTCTTTGGAATTTAAAAAAGAAGGTGGTTAGGGCCGAATTGCCGATAGGGCCGATAGGTATTCACTAGAGAGAGACCTGCAAAGTTTTTTCAGGAAAGTCAGGCTAGCAATATACTTCGAAGACAAAGAGAAACATCCCAGCAATAACAAATCAGGCCTTAAAAATAAATCAGTATGGACCCCTAACATTACTATGATTCCGAAAGACATTGAAGCGTTTGAGCGTAGTATAGACAAGAGCGTTGACGACTTACTCAAACAGAAACATTGGGTTTGCCACAATCTCAGCAAGGATGAGAATGCAGCATTACATGAACTACAGAACAACATTGATCTGACCATCAAACCGGCAGATAAAGGGGGTGGCATCGTTGTTATGGACACCCCCGATTATAACACCAAAATGTTGACCTTATTAGCTAACAGAGAGCACTATAGATTAGCGCATATGGATGAATGGACATCCCTAAAGTTATCCATTTCGGATTTACTCAAACATGCTAGGGATGACAATGTTATCTGCGACGAGGAATACTCCTTCCTCCTTAATCAGGATCCCATTATCCCAGCTCTCTACGGACTACCGAAAGTCCATAAAGACATCCAGAATCCGCCTATGAGACCGATTGTCTCCAGTATCGGGTCCTTGACTTAGCCCCTGAGCAAGTACGCGGATGTTTTTCTACAACCTTTAGTCACATCCCAAAAGGCGTACACAAAGGATACCACAGACATCATTCAAAAAATAGAAGGCATTGCCTTTGACCCCCATTCTCAATTTCTAGTCACACTAGATATTGAATCGTTATACACGAATATCCCTCAAAATGCCACAATAGAAGTTGTTACTGCTATGCTCAACCAAGAAGAGAGGGATCTCAACACCCACGAACAGTTCATCATCGACTGTATCTCCATAGTATTAAAGAATAACCTTTTTTTATTTAACAAACAACTATACAGACAGACCAAGGGGACGAGAATGGGGGCCACATGTGCCCCCAGTCTGGCATGTCTGTATGTTTCTAATTTTGAAGAACATCACATTTTTAATATCGTATCTCCATTTTATGAAAATGTCTCAATGTGGTCCCGCTACATAGATGATGTCTTTTTCATCTGGACGGGGCCCATTGAGACACTTAGAGAGTTCATCACATGGCTCAACCTAGGAGATAACAACTTGAGGTTTACTTCCCATATAGACAGTGACAGGTGTGAATTTCTTGATCTAATCATTAAGAACACCAATGGATCATTAAGTGTAGAACTATTCACCAAACCCACTGACAAAAATACAATGCTCCACCATAAAGTAATCACCCACCCAGCCAGGTTAACAACATACCGTTTGGGCAATTCTTGAGACTCAAGAGAAACTGCACAACACTGCAAGACTTTGAGAAACATGCCAGTATCCTCAAAGCAAAATTCCTGGAACGCGGTTACCCTAGACGCCTAATTAGACACTCATACAAACGCGCCAAATACTATAACAGGGAGACTTTCTTCCAACCAAAAGAAAAGAGTGAGCAATCCAGCCAACCTATTATCTTTGTAACAAACTACAACCCCATTAGTAATAAACTTAAAAACATTGTGAATAGGAATTGGCACCTAGTGAGAGATAAACAAAATAATAAATTGCCCAAACCTATGTTTTCCTATAGAAGGAACAGAACCATTAGGAACAGCTTGGTTCATACTTATAGGGAACCTAACATAACTAAGCAACCGTGTATCGACAATGCCCCGATGCCGACGGGTACCTTTCCCTGTTCCGGCTGCATCAACTGTAAAAATATCATTCGTGGCAACACCATCACAATAAATGACACTGTCCTGAAACCAACGAGTTTCATGAACTGCAGAACGACCAGCGTTATCTACTTAATAAGTTGCCCCTGCAATTTAATCTATATAGGCGAAACCTCAAGAGAAGTTCGTACTAGGCTAAACGAACATAGATCTGCCTTACGAACACACAAGATAGGTGCCCCTTTAACAGAACATTGGAAATCAGCAAAACATGATATAAAAGATCTGCGCTGGTGCTGCCTGGAACATGTTACTCTTGGTACCAGAGGGGGTAACCTAACACAAAAGAGGAAAAGACGCGAGCAATTTTTTATGTCTAGATGCAACAGTGTCCGCGCTGGTCTTAACAGCAGAGAAGACTGGGAGAGAATAATATAAGAACAAGTAATATCATGAGATCTCTTTATATGTTAATCGACCCCCGGCTACACAGTTAACATTGTACCTATCCATATTCAAGTTGCTGTATGCGTGTTAGAGGTAATTACACCTCACCCCAAGAGGTTCATTCTCAACATGCCCTTCAGCGACTTGTAAAATAATGTATTTAGTTGAGAAGAGTTGGTACTTATATACTACACTAACACTGGCAAGCGTTTTTGATACGCCTCCGTTTCATATTAGCAATCGATCTCAGTCCAATCTCCACTATAATAATGATGGCGCGATCGTATTTGATATTCATAAATACCTATAAACAAAATTTTAGCTTTAACTTTCCCTCGTTGGGACGCTAATAACATAATAGCCCGGTTCCAATGACGGTTTCTGAATGGAACATTATATGTAAACATCTCGCTCGATAATGGAGAAAAGTAAACAAAGGACGTAGTCACATCACATGACATTACGCCAACCAATAGGTACGCGAGGCTTTTACCGCCCAATCAGCGTCCGTGTAGCATAAATAGGGATTCCCCTATGCTTCCTCAGATACCTTCGCCAAGACGACAACAGAAGACATACGGAGACGGTAGTGGGAGCAGGGAGGCCGAATTGCAAGCCGAAGGTAAGGAACCTGAACCGCCTGAACCGCTCTTCCGGTTTGTCAGACTCGCTGACTATACGCTGAGTACACTCAAATCCCAGTGAAGAAATTAGTTTATTTCTACCCGGTATTGCTATTCTCAGAAGTATTAATATGCCTAATTAGGTGTAACTGTCATAATATATTATGGGTTGATTTCACGCAAACTAAAATGCCCCTTTATTTGTGAATTCGACAAAAGATTTTTTATTTTTATTCTCTTAGACAAATGCCAATAATGAGAAATACTGGTTAGAAAATGGCTCAAGCATACTGGAGTTTAGAGGGCCTGCTCCATGTGTTTCATGTGCACAATGCCAGGGCTGTGGAAAATAATGAGATAACATGTTTATGTTCATGTTCAGGTGCACAATATATAGTGCTACTATTAATATACCTAACCAGGAGTAACTGTAATAAGACATAATGGGTGGATTTCACGCAAATTAAAATGCCCCTTTATTTATTAACTCGGTAAAGGTGTTTTTTATCAATAGACAAATGCCAATAATCAGAAATACAGGTTAAATAATGGCTTCAATACACTTGGAGTTGAGGAGGTCTGCTCCATGTGTTTCATGTGCAGAACACCAAGGCTATGAAAAATAGTGAGATAACACGTTCATGTTCATGTTTATGTGTATGATACATAGCGAATAACGTCAAGGCCATGAATAATACAGCGATATCCCATTATTTAAAATGCACTATCAGCATAACCAGATATTCCAAGTCCAACCATTAAGATCCTTCTGATAAGGCAGTTTGAGATATAGACTTAGCATATAGTAAGTAAGACTGGTACCCTAACAAGATACTTTCTCTCATTTAAATCCTAAAGACCCAGTGGCAGGACAATCCCCACCACGTAATGAACACTAAAAGCTGATATACAAGCATATTGAAAAGTACGTGTATCAGATGCCAGTCATTTAAATCTGGGTGAGTATAAATGTCTAATTTATGTATCAAAAAAGACCAGTAGACTATTGTCTATTACTCCTTACTTGCAATAAATTAATAGGGGCATTTATTTTCAGCAACACAGAAGATATATATCGGTGGCTCCTACTACCAGAACAAGTCTTATCCCCTTTTTATCTCAAGGTAGTAATTTCCAATTTATAATTTTGTTCCATCACCACTTTACGTATAGAGCACAAACATATAAACATAACCTTATTGCCATTTACAGATATCCTGACGAATTAGATTATAACAACAAGAAATTATCCTAGTTCATTACCGGATCACAAGACCGGCCCAGTGCCCTCCTGGATTTAGTTGGAGGCTACTAAAACCATTAAGGTAATTTCCTAAGTGGATATAACAGTTATAAAAGCTATCCACTACCGCAAATATACAAACTGCGACCCACAAGTAAGTGCCATAGATAAGAATTGAGGCACTCCCAGTAACATCAATCATGCCAGGTAACCTTATAGTGGTGAATATGAGTAAAACCTACCCACATAAGTGATTTCCTTCATCACTATGATAGTCAACATAGTGACCCACGATATGGTATCAGTATAAATGCGCGATGCACTTTAGCAATACCAAAACAACCAACCACCCTCTCACGCTCCTTCAAGTGTAATAACAGCACCAACTGTCAAATGCCATAGTTTAAGCTAAAATGTTGTTTTGGAAAATGACTATGTATGACAAATCGGGTTTGCAAGAAAAGTAATTATATGTTTCCTTCTAGAACTTGGTCCTGAAGAAGGTTGTCTATTTACCTGTAACCGAAACGCCGCGTCGACCCCTGTTCCTTTGAACTTTTAACCTGATGCTTATGTGATGTTTTTTTAAAACCTTTTATGAAATGTTATAACATACTATTGTACGGTTTTTAATGATTTGTAACTGTGTTGATAAAATGTTTGTTTGAATAAATAGAAAAAAATATATATATATTTTCCTAATAACACTATTCTCTGATTGGTTCTTTACACTTGACGTACTTTGTATTTCATTGGTGCTATATCTACAATTATTGTTGGTCTAATGAGTATAACATTGTGTTTATGACTTGCATCTCGCACTTTGGTAATTAGTAGAAGTACATGACTGGTATTGCTAAACATTGCAAAAACGCATTACTATTCCATCTCCTTCCCATTTTGGGGTAAACCTGTGGGACGTTTTATGGTTTCTTGATGCGGGGTTCAGACCACAATGGATGGTGAATCCCGTTGCATCTTGCCCTCGGTAAGTGAAGGGGAGAGCACCTTCCAAGCCTCCGATAGACACTGCGGCAGCACCGGCGCCACCGTGTCCCACACAGAGTTGGAATAGAGGGCCAAAAGGTCCTTGGAGAAGCAGAGTCCTGGACCACTGGACACTGTGGCGGAAGGTGTGCAATGAAACTGAGGTTGCCTCGTATGCACAGGCACCCCTGTGCTACGTTTAAAGTGCGTTATTATGCATGTAAGCGGCATGCAGGGGTGCAGGGTGGGGGTGGGGGGTTGAGAGTTGGTTTTTTTTTTCGTATTCCAGCTGCTATTGTGTGTCACATTATTAGCAGTTTGTTTTAATCTTTTTGTTGTTGATGGCATCATTAAATTAGGTTTGACTAGCATGCAAGAGACAGAGGATGGTCACTTCCTTTTTGTATACGACGATGGGGGTAGGGAACTGAAGGTTTTGAGTTGGAATGTGAATGGGCTGGGGGACAAAATTAAACGTAGTGTGGTGTCCCATTCAAGTTAGCTTGGGCGGGTTCAAATATCTGGGGATCTTCATTTCTCTGGACCCGGCGGTCCGCTATGCTAATAATCTCCTTCCTCCTTTGCAGAGGCTTAGGAGCGACACTGCTAATTGGAGACTTCCCCTCTCGTTGTTGGGGCGAGCAGCTCTTTTTAAAATGATGTCTCTGCCTCGTTTCTTTTATGCTCTTCAGAATACCTTGGATGTGGTGCCGGCCAGCTATTTCCGTGAGGTGGAAGGGTTGCAGCGTAGTTTATTATGGGAGGGCAGACCCCGTATTGCTTTAGCTAAACTGTCGCTCCCATGGTATGATGAGGCGTTGCCCTCCCAGACATCAAAAGATACTACTGGGCTTCCCAGCTGGCCGCAATCAACCAGGGAACATATGGGCCCGTGACCGATCCCGGATATGCGATGGATATTTGGCTCCTCCCTGGGAGGCAGTTACAACAGGGCTCTGTACTCAAAGTCAACTAAGCTGAACTTGACAGGTCCAACTAAACATGCAGTGCAGATATGGCATGATGCCACAAGTTCTTTGGGATGGAGGGACAGGTTGACGCTAGCTACCCCACTGTTTCCCTCGGAACGTCTGGGTACGCTTTGGAATACAAAAGGATTTGATAAGTGGGGTCTGATAGGGATCTCAACCATTAAAGACACTTGGGGCAAGGGATTTGATTTGATTTGATTTGAGTCTTAAATAGCGCGTGGTTACCCTTGGGCATTCCAGCGCTTGTCAAGGAGTCCGTCAGACCGTTGCAAAGCCAATCCAACGTATTAAGATGGGAAGAGATGTGTTTTCAGAAGCTTCCGAAAACGAAGAATGCATGTCTCACGACGCAGTTTCAATGGGAGCGAATTCCAAAGGGTGGCTGTATGCACCGAAAATCTTCTGCCTCCAGTGCGGGCTTTATGAACTCTGGGGACCTGTAGCAAAAGTTTTTGATCAGAGCGAAGAGCTCTGTTGGCTTTATAGGGCACCACTAGCTTCCTTAAAGAAGGAGGTCCTTTCCCTTGGAGGATCCTGTGGGCCGTACAGAGAGCCTTAAACTTGACCCTCTCTCTCACCGGGAGCCAATTCAATGCTTCCAAGGCGGGCTTAGCTGATTGTCTTCTTGATGTATTAGTCAACAGCCTAGCCGCAGCATTTTGGACCTGCTGCAGCTTACTGAGCGTGGCTTCCGGAGCACCAAGGAATATGGCATTGCAGTAATCAAGCCTGGAGATAATTAGCCCCTGGATGAGTAACCTCCTCGATGGCAAGGGGAGGAGGGGCAAGACTTTACGAGCTGAACGAAGAAGCCCAAAAAAGATCCCCTCCGTTTTCTTGGCTTGAGTTTTAAAGGAGAGATCTTGCTCCAGCCATACTCCCAAACTCTTGATCTCCTGCTTAGGGCTGGGGAGCTCCCCCAGGCAGCTGGGCCAAACGGTCAAGGGGAGAGAGGGGGTCTTGTGCCCTAACAGCATTATCTCCGTCTTGGAACCGTTTAGTTTGAGCGACGATTCACACATCCAAGTGTGTACATTGGTCAGGCATAGGCGCAGTGCGTCTGGATTCTTCTCCAGTTGAGATAATGCGACCACCAACTGGGTATCGTCAGCTATGCTGACAATTTTTATCCCAAAAGGGGCCACCACATCCTCCAGGGGGGCCATATAGACGTTGAACAGCGTAGGGCTCAACGAGGAGCCCTGTGGCACACCGCACTGGAGGGGGATAGATGGAGACTTCTCGCTGCCTTCCCAGACCTGATGGGTACGACCACACAGAAATGACCTAAGCCATTGCAATGCCACTCCTGTGACCCCCGCATTGGACAGCCGTTGGATCAACACTTGATGGTTTACAGTGTCAAAGGCAGCACTGAGGTCCAGGAGGATCACTGCCACTGACCCTCCTGAACCCAAAATGCTCCTTGCTTCCTCAACGACTGCCAAGAGGGCGGTGTCTGTGCCCTGCCCTGGCCGAAAGCCCGTTTGTGAATCTCTCAGCAGGCCATTGGATTCCAGAAAGACGGATAGTTGCCGGTTAACCAGTCTTTCAACGATCTTACCAAGACCCGGCAGCAGAGAAATGGGCCTGAAGTTTGCCAAATCTGACAAATCCAGATTGGGTTTCTTCAGAAGAGCCTTTACAACCGCTCTTTTCCAGCTCGGCGGCACCACACCCTGGGTACGGGATGCATTAATCAGGTTCGCTATAGGAGCCGCAACCACAGATGTTACCTGTTTCAGAAATCTCATTGGGGCTGGATCCTCTGGTGAACCACTCTTCATGGATCCTAGCTCCTTTGCGACCTCAGCTACAGGGATTGGACCAAGGGTATCCAGGCGGGCGCCTTCTCCTGCTGTCTGATTGCCTGTCTGTGCAACCTGCACAACTTGGGGCAGGGCAGCTATGATGTTTTCAAATTTTTTTTTTTTACAACAAGTTTATTGACAAAGATGAGCATATGTAATATGATGGACCCCCACAATCGGGATGGCACCATCAAACATTCCGGTACAATCAAGAAAATAGAATTGAGTACTGAGTAGTTAGTCGAGGATCATTGCAACACAAGGATACAAGAAAAGATCATCTCTGTCTTTATCATCAAATTACCCACTCTCCCCCAACTCCCAGAGCCCACCCCGGATCCCACCCTAACCCTATGCATGTGTGTATATACGGTGTCGATGAAAATTCTTAGAGTGGCAAGTGTATGTGTGGGGGAACGGGGCCATCTGGCCACAAGGAGTTAAAGATCTTCCTCTGGTTCTGCCGGGGGGTCCAGCGACAAGCCCCTATAGTCCGCCCATCTCTTCCATATCTTAAAGTGCTTACGGGGGCACCCTCGGGCTTCGAAGATCGGCTGTTCCAGACCCATGCAGAAGTCTATGCCAGCCTTCCACGCACTCAGGGGGGGGGGGTCTCACATCCTTCCATACTCGGGCTAGGTCTCTCTTGGCCACCACCAGCCCCAGGAGGAGCAGGTGTCTCTTGTAGATATTGCCACCAACCCCCTCTAGAATATGCAGCAGACCCAGACGGTGGGTACGAGGGAGGGTCCAGCCCAGCACCTCCGATAGGCAGTCCCACACACCTCTCCAGAAGCCAACCAGCCTAGGACATGACCACATTGTGTGGAGCAACGTGCCCCTCTCCACCCCACATCTCAGACAGTCTGGGGACTCTATCAGTCCCGCCTTCCACAACCGCTCACGAGTATAATAGGCCCTGTGCAGAATTTTGAATTGAATGAGTCGGAATCTGATGGCGATGGCCGCGCCCCTCGGGGATTCCAAGGCCTCTCGCCAATCATCTTCATCTAGCTGACCAATGTCTACCTCCCAGGCCGCCTTTAGCGGGAGGAGGGTGGAGGAGCAATGGATGACCATTGTCTGGTAAATGCGTGATACTTTTTTATCTCCAAGATCGCCCATGAAAACCTTAGCTTCAATCGGGCTGAAGTCAGGGAGTGAGTCAATGTTGGTAAGACTGGGCAGCAGCGCATGCCGGAATTGCAAATATCGAAAAAATTGAGATTGGGGCATATCAAACTCGGTGCGAAGGGCCTGGAAAGGTTTGAGGGTTGTGCCGGACAGTACATGGCCTAATTGCGAAATACCAATTGCGTCCCAGCCCTCGAAGCCCGATAGCTTAGACAGCTCGGTAGCAAGCCGTTACGCCACAGGGGCGTCTCCGCAGTCAGTCTGCCCCACCAGCCCATGCGACGCAGGGCCTGTCGCCATACCGCAAAAACGAGTTGTGTAACCCTCGGCAACGAACGACGCAACCGGGGTGAGTAAAGGATGGTGTGAAGCGAATTGTCGCCCATCAAAGCACGTTCCAGGGCATAGGCTGGGTCACCACCATTGCCATACCACCAGTCGTTCAGAATGAGGAGGTGTGCGGCTTGATAGTAGGACTGCAGATCCGAAGTGGCCAAACCCCCACAGTAAGTGGACAAAAAGCACGTACGTAGCGCAACCCTGGCGGCACCTCCGGCCCACAGGAAGCGGCCCAGCAGAGAGTTAACCTGTCTAAACCATTGCGGTGGGATAGGATATGGGTGGTTCTGCAACTGGTACAGTAGGCGTGGTAGTGCCACCATCTTAAAAATAGCGGAGCGGCCAAAGATTGACAGGGGCATCCGAGACCAAGTCTTAACGTCCGACTGTACCCGCTCCCAGACTGGCATAAGATTATGGTCCCAGGCAGTGTCCGCCGAGGCCGAGAGAAAGACGCCTAGATATTTCAGCCCGGTCGTAGCCACCCGCAGCCCTGAGGCCCAGGGATCCGCCAAGGTGCCCCCTTCCAGTACCCACAATGTGGATTTATGAAGGTTCAGATATAGGCCCGAGGCCTCCCCAAACTGTTGCATCACCTCCAGGACACGTGGGCCCGAGCGCTGCAAGTCAGTAAGAAAGAAGAGGACGTCGTCCGCATACAACGCTATTTTGTCTGACAGGGTGGCAGTCCATTGAAAGCCCCGTATCAGTGCATCCTGGCGCACTCTGGCAGCTAGGGGCTCCATGGCCAGCGCGAATAAATAGGGGGAAAGAGGGCAACCCTGTCTGGTCCCGCGGCCGATGTGGAACGTATCGGACACAGCCCCGGCGACCCGCACCGAGGCCGTGATGTCGGTATAGAGGAGCCGGACGTACGATAGAAAGACCGGGCCCAGGTTGAGACAGCGCAGCAAGGCAAACAGGTACGACCAGCTGACAGAGTCAAAGGCCTTGTTAATGTCGGCCAGCAGCAGCGCTGCCCGGTCCCCCAGAGTCCCAACAGCGTCGATCGCCGCCTGAGCGCGACGGATATTATGACGCGTTGCCCTGTATGGCATAAAACCTGCCTGATCAGGATGGACCAGGTCGGTGATATAAGGAGCCAGGCGGTTCGCCAGGGCCTTGGCCAAAATCTTGGCCTCAACATTAATTAAAGAGATGGGCCTATATGAGTCATGACTGTCTGGGGGTCTGCCCGGCTTCAGGAAGACCACTATTTCGGCATGTCGCCAATCCGGGGGCAGCACCCCTTGAGTACGCGCCGCTTCCAGCGCCCGGCGATAATAAGTTCCAAGCTGAACATGGAATTTCTTGAAGAATTCACTAGGGTAGCCATTTGGGCCGGGGGCCTTACCAGTATTAAGTTGCCCCAGTGCATCTCCCAGCTCTTCAGCTGTGAGGGGCGCATCTAGGGCCGTCTTGGTCTCATCAGATATTGGCACGGGCGGCAGCTCCGCGAGAAATCGGGCCAAGTCGTCATCCGACAACCGGTCTCGTGGGGCATATTGGGTGGAGTAGTATGTGGCAAAACTCGTAGCTAATTCATGCGGGTCGGTCATAACCTCTCCACCGCCATTCGTGAGACCAGGCAGTAGGAGGGGTTGGAAGTGTTGTTGGCACAATCTATGCAGCATGGAACAGGATTTGTCCCCCCATTGATATATCCTACTTCTGGTGGCCAGCCATGCCTGCTTGGCCTCATCCAACAGGAGGGACCCGTAAGTTTGCTGTGCCTGTAGAAGCAGACGCACCCCGACTTCACCACCCCCCTCATGGCTTTCCCGCTCCAGAGTTGCTACCTGTGCTGCCGCCTCTGTAACCTGCTCGCGACGCTTCCGACGGGCCGCCGAGCACCATGCAATATCTGCTCCTCGTATGGTATGCTTCATGGCCTCCCACACCATCCCTACATCCGCACCCTCCACTAGATTTTCCCGCCAGAAATGGTCAATAGTTTCACGCAAGTGATTAGCATATGTCGGTTGAAGGAGATGCCACGAGGACATCCTCCATCGAAACGGCTGCCTTTTCCGGAGGAGTTCTACTCCAATCGAGACGGGGGAATGGTCGGATAGGCCCCTCGGCAAGATGTCCGCACTCTTCACCCTGCACAAACATTCCCTAGGCACAAACACACAATCAAGCCTCGAGAAGGAGCCGTGTACAGCCGAGACATAGGTAAATTCCCGGGCTGTGGGGTGCATATGGCGCCACGCATCCACCCAGCCCAATCCCTCACTCATCGCATGCAATCTGGAGGGCGAAGGGGAGGGGGGCGGGATCTCAATTCCCCCTTGACGGCGTTGGCGATCCACGCTTACATTCATCACATCATTCCAGTCTCCCCCAATTACTGGATGTTTTCAATTTTTAAATGGAAAAATTCCGCTAGCTCTCTGCACTTCTCAGCAGGATTATCCTGAGTAAGCGGGGGCTCCGGGATTTTGAGGAGTTCCTTTACCACTGTAAAGGTCTCTCTCGAAGAATTGGAGGCACTTTTTATCCTATCCTCAAAGAATTGCGCCTTAGCACTGCGAAGTGTAAGAACAACAGGAGAAGACCCATAAACCTCGTTGGGGTGGGTGTATCATGTGAGCAAAGACAGTTCCCAACAGGTATTATGTAAAGACAGTTTTAGAAATGTATGCAACATGCATTACAAAGAAAGGAAGACCAAGGAGTCAAATGCTTTTCAGAAAGGGTAATCTTATTTCCAAAGCAAAAGGAAAAAAACTTTCAAGGGTCAATACAGTTAAAGCAGCACTGTACAGAGTGGATCTTGTGACAACCCGGTGACACTTGGTGCAAGTGCTATATACAATCAGTGACAAGTGAGTGTGCAAGTGTTAAAAACAACAGCAAAGGCGACGCATTGGCCAGAGTATAAACATCAAATAATGGCTCCAACAGAGACAAGTTGCAATCACTTGAAACACAATTATTTATATGGGAGCACAAGACGTGATATGCGTCGTAAAATTCAAGCTGTCTAGTCGACGGCGTTTCGATCCCCTTTAGTCGGGATCGTCATCAGGACGGGGTTGTCGATGAGAACAGTGCTGTGGACAGAAAGGGCAGTTTGAGCGCGGGGTCTGGGGTTGGCGTACGGAAAAGGGAAGGGGAGGTGCACAGGTGCTTGATCCGGTCTATATTACGGACTAAGTGGTGTCATGATGTGGGGGGGTGCGGGCCGGAATGGGCCGGGGGGTAGTGACATAGGGAGTGGCTAGGGTACTGCAAGATATGGGGTAGAAGCCGCTATAACTCAGTCAGCCTAGGTGGCCATTAAGCTAGTGAATAGGGTCGCCGCATATGGTAAGTAGGAAACTCACACTTAAGCTCAGGCAGGAAGGCGTCGTTGAAATCCTGTTTTAGGAACTCAATGGTCCAAAGTTACTGGGGAGCAAGTGGTAGACAGAGTTTTAGAGAAAGGCTAAACATATTGGCTAAGACTAGAAACCACGGTAACTGTAATTACCTGAATGTTTCTTCCGTCTGGGCAGCGAGTAAAACTGGCAAGGCCTAAGGGGGGGAGAAAGGAAAAGTACTCTGAGTGAGCACAGTTCGATATCGAGAGACCGCCACAGGTGTCTCGGTATAAAGGAGCGCTCGACGCGTGTTGGAAAGTATCTCTTACCTGATTTAATCAGGACTGTTGGCCGTAACCGGACCACAGCCACTACTACCCCCTGGTTTTTTAGGACGAGGCCGCGGACGCGGACAACATCCACCACCACCACAGAACCGCCAAACCAGAGCCAAACAATACCAACCTCCAGTTCCAGGCTACCGCCAAACTCGCAACCGGTACTATCAATGGGGACAACCACAGTAATTAATAATCAGGAAGTAACCACCACTGCTATGTACATCCCCATTTTCAATCTATCAGACCATACCCTGACCCCAGAAGAAACTAGACTTCTTTCACGTGGTCTTTCATTTGTGCCAACAGTCAGAACCAACTTCTTGGAACTACAATCGAACCTTCCTAAATTCTTCAGAAGGATACGACTAAAATATTTCTTTGCTGACAAACCAGACACCAGAACGATTCAAATCTCTCCATTTAGGCTTCCATCTACCTTCAATCCGCCGTCCAGCCAGATGACACCTGAAATTCTAACATTTGAGCGGCTCGTCCTCAAGGAAGTAATGGATCTTAAAACTACCCCACGGTTCATTCCGTACAATCTACCCTTTACAGAAAAAGAAGCCCTGAATACCCTGCAAAATAACTCGGAGATTGTCATCAAGCCCGCAGACAAGGGTGGTGGAATTGTCGTTCTAAATAATACACAGTATGACAAAGAAGTTGAACGACAGCTTACCAACCACGAACACGATCGGGTTCTTTCTAAAGACCCTATGGCAGATATCAGACAGAAGATTCTCTGTATTACCACTACAGCCAGAGACAATAATATCATCACCAAGAAGGAATTCGAGTTCTTGAACAACCCCCATCCCCGGACCCCGGTCCTATATGTCCTCCCAAAGATCCATAAAGACGCCAATAACCCACCTGGACGTCCCATCGTATCAGGTTGTGGTTCAATCTTGGAACCTCTGGGGAAGTATCTGGATGCAGTCATTAAGGAATTTGTACCCATTACCGATACCTACATACGCGACACCATGGATTTGATCAATACCATAGAAGACCAACCTTTCGAACTGGACATTCAAACCATGGCCAGCCTGGACATCGAGTCCCTTTATACCAACATCCCCCATCATGAAGGGCTCGAGGTAATCAAAAATCTACTAATGTCCAGACCCCAACCTTCAAAGATCCCTACTGACTTTATCATGGACCTTCTGAGAGTGGCATTACAAAACAACTACTTTATGTATAAAAACATATACTACCTCCAAATCAAGGGAGTATCTATGGGCGCTTGCTTTGCCCCAAACTTTGCCATCCTATATGTTCACAATCTGGAAAAATCATTGATTCTGAATTCCATCAACCCGTTTCGACCCCAAATCCATTTGTGGCGTCGATATATAGATGACATTTTATTGATTTGGAATGGAACAGCCGATTCTTTACAACCCTTCATAACCTGTCTAAATTCCTCACAAGAACATCTTAAATTCACAAGTGAGACCAAATCAAAAGATCTACCATTTCTGGATGTCATTATACACGCAGAAGAAGGCAAACTTGGAACATCGCTCTTCCGCAAGCCAACAGAACGAAATACCCTACTACACTACTCTAGTAATCACCCAAGGGGCTTACGAGATGGACTTCCATTCGGCCAATTCCTCCGAATTCGGCGCAATTGTAAATGGCGCAAGGACTATTTCAGAGAGGCAGACATCCTGGCCATGAAACTTATCAACAGGGGATACCCACGACGCCAGATTAACCGAGCGAAGAAACGCGCTTGGTATAACCATCGCGAGGATTTACTAGTGCCGAACCAAAACAGAAAATCCATGAACAGAATTCCTTTTGTTTCTGTTTTTAGCCCAGACAGCAACAGAGTAGCTAAAATAATCAAGAAAAATTGGGCAGTGCTGCGATTTGATGAACAATTTCATGCACCACCGCTTTTCTCATACCAAAGAGGCAATAATATTGCCAATCATCTTGTTCAAGCCATCACATGGCCAACTGCCACAACGGATAAACATACCATCACTGCTGCATGGGGAATGACCCCAGTAATTGGACACTTCAAATGCCAATCATGCAGCGTCTGCGAGCTAACCTACAACACCAAGGAATTTGTTTACAATGGACAGACTCATCAACTTTCCCACCACTCAAACTGTAAGACCCAAAACGTCATCTATGCTATCCGTTGTCCATGCGAACTAATCTATATTGGCCAGACCACCCAAATGGTCAAACAACGGATAATACAGCACAAAAGCAGAATTAACTGCAAAGTACTTACTGCTCCGCTGGTCGCACATTTCTTGGAAAAATCACATACGGACACTGACCTAAGATGGTTGGTCATTGAAAAACCAACACTGCCTATCAGGGGGGGCAACATGGCAGCCCTACTCAACAGAGCAGAATGCAAATGGATTGCACGAGTTGACTCTGTGAACCAGGGGTTAAATACCCTTGATGAGTGGACAAACACCATCTCCATCTAATTCCTCTGTCCATCCCTCCAACTGTATATCTATCCCTCTTCTGACTACCTCTCTATTATTGCAAAGAAATGTGATGTCGATGTTTTTTGTATGATATAAAAATGCCTTGAAGTCCACTGTAAATGCCAGTATCATTTAACCTCGGACGAGGTCCTAGTCAATTGTCCATCTATATAGACAATCGCCATGTATTTAACCACCCGGTTTTATACCAGACTCGTACCTTCATGTGTTGAATCATCTGTCTTACCCCAGAATCTTTATGTCATGAATAAGCCCTACAAAAATGGGATGACATCTGGGTGACCCGCGTTATCCTAAATGCACCATGTAAAAATGCCCAGTGTATATATTCGTAATCTGAAATGTCTCTCACTATGATTCATGGGGCAATTTTAATGGTAACAGTGTAACTGTGTTCGCAACCTGCCCGTCTCCGCTTCATAACCTGAGCGGTGCTCACTTCCACCTAACACGCTCCTACCGCGTCATGCTCGTTCGGTCTGACTTAGTGCTGATTCAACCTTTCGTTTGCCATTATCACCTAGGCAACCTTCCTACACACCCTATAGTCCTCCTTCAATGTCGTTAGGACTTCACCCCCAGCCCTCCCATAAGCCAATACCACTCCGGTATCTCCACCGGACACTCCCCCTCTCCGCCCCTGGCAGTCACGTGACTCCGCCCCCAGCCGTTTACTTCCTGATTTATATGGAGTATTAACACGGCTGCAGGTAGCTCGCGCATTCATTGCCTCCAGCCCGCTTGACAGCAGAGCCCCGGTTACGGCCAACAGTCCTGATTAAATCAGGTAAGAGATACTTTCCAACGCGCGTCGAGCGCTCCTTTATACCGAGACACCTGTGGCGGTCTCTTGATATCGAACTGTGCTCACTCAGAGTACTTTTCCTTTCTCCCCCCCCTTAGGCCTTGCCAGTTTTACTCGCTGCCCAGACGGAAGAAACATTCAGGTAATTACAGTTACCGTGGTTTCTAGTCTTAGCCAATATGTTTAGCCTTTCTCTAAAACTCTGTCTACCACTTGCACCCCAGTAACTTTGGACCATTGAGTTCCTAAAACAGGATTTCAACGACGCCTTCCTGCCTGAGCTTAAGTGTGAGTTTCCTACTTTCCATATGCGGCGACCCTATTCACTAGCTTAATGGCCACCTAGGCTGACTGAGTTATAGCGGCTTCTACCCCATATCTTGCAGTACCCTAGCCACTCCCTATGTCACTACCCCCCGGCCCATTCCGGCCCGCACCCCCCCACATCATGACACCACTTAGTCCGTAATATAGACCGGATCAAGCACCTGTGCACCTCCCCTTCCCTTTTCCGTACGCCAACCCCAGACCCCGCGCTCAAACTGCCCTTTCTGTCCACAGCACTGTTCTCATCGACAACCCCGTCCTGATGACGATCCCGACTAAAGGGGATCGAAACGCCGTCGACTAGACAGCTTGAATTTTACGACGCATATCACGTCTTGTGCTCCCATTTAAATAATTGTGTTTCAAGTGATTGCAACTTGTCTCTGTTGGAGCCATTATTTGATGTTTATACTCTGGCCAATGCGTCGCCTTTGCTGTTGTTTTTAACACTTGCACACTCACTTGTCACTGATTGTATATAGCACTTGCACCAAGTGTCACCGGGTTGTCACAAGATCCACTCTGTACAGTGCTGCTTTAACTGTATTGACCCTTGAAAGTTTTTTCCTTTTGCTTTGGAAATAAGATTACCCTTTCTGAAAAGCATTTGACTCCTTGGTCTTCCTTTCTTTGTAATGCATGTTGCATACATTTCTAAAACTGTCTTTACATAATACCTGTTGGGAACTGTCTTTGCTCACTTAGCACTGCGAAGGGCGTTTTTATATGTTCTTATTGCGGTGCGATATTCATCCCGGCATGCCACCTCCCAGTTTTTTCTCCAGGTTCTCTCCAGCCTCTTACATCCTTTCCTGAGGATACGTAAGTCCGACGAATACCAAGGGGCGGAACCCATCCTTTTACCCCTCTTCGCCACTCTTTTCTTAGGGAGAATGACGTCCAAGGAATTAGTTATCCACAGCTCAAAATCCGTATCAGCCGTAACTGGATCCGCTGCTACAGGGGGGCATGAGCTCTCAAGTCTCGCGATCCAGTTATCAATTGATAACCTGGACCAAGCTCTCTCCAGAGTACAAACTCTCGGAGAGGGGGCCACTCTCGGGTCCACTTGCAGACTGACCGGGACCAGGAAATGGTCTGTCCAAGGTAACGGGCTAACGGGTAGAGCTGTAAGGTATGGAATATTTGAGAAGATGGGATCAAGAAGGCGACCCTTGGAATGGGAGGGTCCCAGGTTTTTTAGGTTAAGATTGTAGGCTTTAAGATCACTCAGCAGATCCGCCGCCACTGAGTCCGTTGGTTCGTTAAAATGGAGATTCAGATCTCCTAACAGCATAAAATTAGTCGTCGAGGAAGCCAACTGCGTGACTGTTTCCATCAGAGAACCAACAAAACTCCCCAAGACTCCTGGTGGACGATAGATCAAGATGCCTGACACAGTCACCCTAGGAGAAACCTGTAGAGAGAACTGACAGCTCTCACAGTCCTGTACGTCACTGTTCTGCGCCTTACACACCAATGTATCTCTATATATAATGGCAATGCCGCCACCCCGCCCCTTAGGTCTATCAAAATGGTATATCAAAAAACTAGGGGGAAGGGCTCGAACCATGTCTGCACCTGAACTGGCAACAATCCAAGTCTCCGTCAGGAACAGGATGTCCAGATCATGATCTTGTATCAGGAAATTAATTTCCAGAGCATGACACGGGAGAGATCTACAATTAAGCAGCGCCATTAGGAGGGTGCTTTTTCCCTTATCTAGTTGCGTAATGAGGCATGTATTGCAGGCAGTGTAAGGTGTAGAACCCTTGTAGATATACTTACATGATGGATTTTTAGGAGCGCGCAGCGACATAATGTCCTCTCGGGAATAAGTTATCAGCGTTTCTGAAGAGAGAGACAAAGAATCAGGCCCTAGGCCCGCCTGGGCCCGGACGGGCACAGACGGGCTGGAAGATTAAATCATTTGAAGAAATGCAAGTCAAATTTGAACTGATGGGAAGTGAGTACTTTCGCTATGTGCAAATCCGCATTCACTACAGGCAGCCCTGCCTGAGGACGCGGACCTACTTGAGGCCTCACCTCTCGAGGATAGAATTTTAGATGGTCATCTCCCCGAAAAAACCACCTCCCTGATTTATAAGAAATTAATTAATCATAGGGCGGAGCTACTTAAGGAATTGAGGGATAAACGGTTGCGAGATGGCATAGAATTGGATGATGAGGACTGGCAATCGGCTGTGTCCTCTCCAAAAGTGGTTGCGATCAGTGGCGTCACTAGGGAGGTGCGGGGGGTGCGGACCGCACCGGGTGACACCCTCACATGGGGGTGACACCATCTGGTTACGCTGTGCATGTAACACAGTGACAGCTCTGCAGCCTTGCCTCTGCCCTGCTTGTATAAAGTATTCCTGGGCGGCGTGGGCGCGGCCTAATTTTCTGACAGTGATCTGTGTCAGTAGAGGCCGTGCCCAATTACTGTTTTCGCTTTACAGGACGTTACGTAATGTTACGCTGCCGCTTCCTGCGGTGGCGGGAGTGAGGCTTAGTACTGCACCAGACTCGAGTCTCTCATGGCCGCCCACCGTGCAAGAGAGCATGATCGATTGCGGCGGCAAGCAGGAAATTCTGATTTTAAAAGTAAGTGTGCCATCGATGCAGTGCACTCTGCCTCCAGTCTTACCCCAGGCTGTTGACAGTCGAGTCGACTCGTCCCGCCGCAGGAAATTCTGATTTTAAAAGTAATTGTGCCATCGATGTGCACAGTGCGCTCTGCCTTCAGTCTTCACCCCAGGCTGCTGGCACTCGAGTTGACTCGTCCCGGCCATCGACTCGAGTGCCAGCAGCCTGGGGTGAAGACTCGAGGCAGAGTGCACATCGATGGCACACTTGCTTTTAAAATCAGAATTTCCCGCTCGCCCGGCCTGCCTCTAAGAGTTCATTGCCACCCCTGTGCCAAATTAGATAATAACAGGAGGAGTTCGGTGGTCGTCCCGTCACCTCCTGACCTCGACACTTCCTGCCTTTTTAGTCCCTGTTGTGGGCGGGGGGGGGGGGGGTCTCTGAAGGTTGTGTCCCACACAGCGTGAGTCTGAGAGCAGGTGCTGTGTGTCTTTAAAAGGCACAACAACAGCACGGCTCTCTAGACAACAGTGCCATTTAGCAGATTATATAACGGTCATCACTACCTGAAATGTGTCCAGATTGCCAGCAGCTGCCTGTGTCCAAGGAGTGTGACAGACAGTCTGCATCCCCAGCAGTATTTAGATTTTCAGCTGCAGCACTGTGACTCGTGAAACTTGGTAAGAGTAAAAAATGAAAGCTGCTGCCATTTTAAATGTTCATGCTAAGGTCAGATTTTAAGTTTTATTAGATAGCTGCCAAGGTTTCAGATTGCTATGTGTGTCATTTTCATAATTTTTGTATAATTTGTTATATTTATATGTTTCCCTCATTTTCATTGCTTGATTTTTGCTCGCAAAAAGTGTCACTCATATTTGTTGAAATGTCACTCATAATTGCACTACAATTATGAAAATGTCACACATAGCAATCTGAAACCTTGGCAGCTATGAGGCTACAGGTTTGGAACTGGAAGCCTGGCTGGGCAATTGCGACTGTGAAGGCCGCGGTCATAGAATCAACGCGACCGCGGCTGGAGCTTAGGCACACGCTACAGTACTGCAGCTGAGCCTTGAATGCAGCGGGCTGAGGGAGTCCAGTAGATAGTTGAGGCCTGAAGGACTCACTATGCAAGCTTGGGGCGGCCCGGCCTTAAACCGCATTTCCCGTCTGCCGTTCACCCCCTGTAATGTAAGTACATTTATTTTCAACAGACTACTGCAGGTAAAATGTGCGTTATGTAGCGCGGCTCGCTGTAACGCACTTTATTTAAATCATGCCTCGTTAGCAATGGCTCTTGTGCATGCGTGCGTGCGCGCCTCGCACCCTTGTCCCCAGAATAAATAAGCGGACCGGGGCTCTCTGACGCGACGCCTGTAAGTCCACTCAAGTTTTTTGGCTCATTAAGGCAACTCACCTAGGCCGCTGGCTACATCGGTGCCCCGCCGGCTACACTGGTGCTTGGAACGTAGCAGCGCGCTGACTGGGCCGTGGACCTCTTCTGCTTTGGGTAAGAGTTTGTTGGAGCCTCGCACATGATTGTTAGGGCGGCCTAGTCGTGAAGGGCACTACGTTATTGCTCTTCCATTTGTGGTGCTTTGCAGCAAACTTTAGAGTTTTTCATTGCTCATATAGGTGTTATTTATATTTGTGTTTCCCTCGTCTTCATTGATTTTGCTTGTGAAAGGTGTCACTCCTATTTGTGGTAATGTCACTCATAAGTACACTAAAAATATGAAAATGTCACACGTAGCAAACTAAAACCTTGGCAGCTATGCTTTGCTTTATCATCAGGAGGAACCCTGGGTGGAGAAGGCGACGAGGAAAGGGTTAAAAGACCAGCAGGCGGGGGAGGGGGCTGCAGGCGGAGGGGGAGGGATGGTGCAGGCGGAGGGGGAGGGATGGTGCAGGCGGAGGGGGAGGGATGGTGCAGGCAGAGAGGGAGATGGTGCAGGCAGAGGGTGAGATGTTGCAGGCGGAGGGGAGATGGTGCAGGAAGAGGGTCAGATGGTGCAGGCAGAGGGAGAGATGATGCAGGCAGGGGGTGAGATGGTGCAGGCGCAGGGGAGATGGTGCCGACAGGGGAAGAGATGGTGCCGACAGAGGAAGAGATGGTGCAGGCGGAGGGGAGATGGTGCAGGCAGAGGGAGAGATGGTGCAGGCAGAGGGAGAGATGGTGCAGGCAGTGGGGAGATGGTGCAGGTAGTGGGGAGATGGTGCAGGCAGTGGGGAGATGGTGCAGGCAGTGGGGAGATGGTGCAGGCAGTGGGGGAGATGGTTCAGGCAGAGGGGAGATGGTTCAGGCAGAGGGGAGATGGTGCAGGCAGAGGAGAGATGGTGCAGACAGAGGGGACAGATGGTGCGGACAGAGGGGAGAGATGGTGCGGACAGAGGGAGAGATGGTGCCGGCAGAGGGGAGATTGCGCAGGAAGAGGGTGAGATGGAGCAGGCAGCAGGCAGGGGGTGATTTGGTGCAGGCGGAGGGGAGATGGTGCAGGCAGAGGGGAGAGATGGTGCAGGCAGAGATGGTGCAGACAGAGGTAGAGATGGTGCAGGCAGGGGGTGAGATGGTGCAGGCGGAGGGGAGATGGTGCTGGCAGAGGGGAGATGGTGCAGGCAGAGGGGAGATGGTGCAGGCAGAGTGGGAGAAGGTGCAGGCAGAGTGGGAGAAGGTGCAGGCAGAGTGGGAGATGGTGCAGGCAGAGTGGGAGATGGTGCAGGCAGAGTGGGAGATGGTGCAGGCAGAGGGGAGATGGTGCAGGCAGAGGGGAGATGGTGCAGGCAGTGGGGAGATGGTGCAGGCAGCGGGGAGATGGTGCAGGCAGTGGGGAGATGGTGCAGGCAGTGGGGAGATGGTGCAGGCAGAGGGGAGATGGTGCAGGCAGAGGGGAGAGATGGTGCGGACAGAGGGGAGAGATGGTGCGGACAGAGGGAGAGATGGTGCAGGCAGAGGGGAGATTGTGCAGGAAGAGGGTGAGATGGAGCAGGCAGCAGGCAGGGGGTGATTTGGTGCAGGCGGAGGGGAGATGGTGCAGGCAGAGGGGAGATGGTGCAGGCAGAGTGGGAGAAGGTGCAGGCAGAGTGGGAGAAGGTGCAGGCAGAGTGGGAGAAGGTGCAGGCAGAGTGGGAGAAGGTGCAGGCAGAGTGGGAGAAGGTGCAGGCAGAGTGGGAGATGGTGCAGGCAGAGGGGAGATGGTGCAGGCAGAGGGGAGATGGTGCAGGCAGAGGGGAGATGGTGCAGGCAGAGGGGAGAGATGGTGCAGGCAGAGGGGAGAGATGGTGCGGACAGAGGGAGAGATAGTGCAGGCGGGGGTGAAATGGTGCAGGCAGAGGGGAGATGGTCCATCCGGTAAGTTGTGAGGGGGTGACACCACGAGTTACCCGCACCGGGTGACACCAACCCTAGTGACGCCACTGGTTGCGATCCCAGCGCGGTTGCGACTTGTTCAATTAAAAATACTACACAGGGTTTATGTTACAGGCCCCGCCTTGTCCGGATGGGGTTTTCGGAAGTAGGGTTGTGTAGACGAAAGTGTGGTCTTGTGGGTACATTCCTCCATATCTTTTGGGAGTGTCGGTATATCACCGAGTACTGGGGTAAGATCCATAACACTATACAGGAGGTTTTGGGGGGTTGCCATGTTGCTGGAGGCAAGGAGATGTCTCCTTAACATATGGGAGCCCACTGATCTTAACTTGGCACAAACACAATGGACCACCCTGGGTTTCATGATAGCGAAAAGGAATATTGCTCAGCAGTGGGGATCAGAGTAGCCTCCTAACCTTGAGAGTTGGAAAAATGATCTAGATTGGTGTATGTTTCTGGAGAAGACTGTTTATACAGCAAGAGGTCGGCCTCGAAAATGGGCATCAGTTTGTGGACTTTGGAACAAATATAGGGGAGAGATCTGTGTGCCACCTAGAGAATCTGTGTTTGATTTACCCCCATCCCCGTGAATGTTCTGACATGTATATACCTTGATCCCCTGTTCCCCCCGGAGGTGTTATAAGGTAATATGATGTGATTCTTCTGTACTGTGTTCTTTCTTTTTGATGCCTTGTTCTAATAAAAAGAATTATTAAAAAAAATAAAGTGCGTTATTGAAGGGTAGTAGCGGCTCTGTAGTGGAGGCCGCTGCTGCAGGGAGGAGATTTGCCCTGATAGGCACTGTAGGGAATTTGAGGGTAGTAGCCTCCTTTAAGCCATATCACAGTGTATCAGGGTGTGGAGATCAGTCCAGCGTGCTGGGATTCTCCATATTGCCAATCTAGTTTAGATCATCCTCACAGCGAGCTGCGAGAAGGTCCTTAGACCAGAGCCAATGCCGGATCCAAAGGCAGCGTCGATGCCAGATCCGAAGGCAGCGCCGAGGTCGGGTTGCCAGATCCGAAGGTGGAGCCGAGGCCAGAGCCGATACCGGATTCGAAGGCGGCGATGAGGCCGGAGCCGATACCGGATCCGAAGGCGGCACTGAAGCCGGAGCCAAGTGCCTCACCGAGGCCAACGGCAGTGCCCCGGCTGGAGCATGTAGTGTAGTTCCTATATTCCCAATAGGCTCTGCGCATTGGAATAATATATCCTATAGATTTGACTGGGTCTCTATCGCATATACTAAACTTAATAGTGAGTGCCAGCTAGCTCAGAGGTCACTAGAAACTTTCTCGAATTCACAAGAAGGGATTAGTTTATGACAACCGCATAAACATGACAACTTTGTTTCCCAAGAATAAGAAATATATCTCTAGAGTCGTAGAAACAATAGATATATATTTTAGTCAGTCAATCGTGCATGCTTCGTTTCAACAGAGGTGCAGAGAAATAGAGAGACGGGCGTTTTCAATAAAAGGATTTATTGAACAGTCTTCTTTCTCATGCAAGTAAAGTGAACTGCTACAATCATAATTCAGGCTGCAAAGTATAATGCGTACAGCGAGAATAGAATTATAAAATAATACTGCAAAAGCATTGTATGGTTTCTAAACCATATAAAAGTACATAAAGAAAAAGTGGCTGGATTAGTCTTGCGCAACAACCAATTAGAAAGAGTAGGTTCCACAGTAGATTGCTCTAAGGGACAACGGGGAATCGGCCACTTACATCCCCAAAGTTCTCCTCTGTGAAAACACAAGGAGTATGAAATGAAGCATAAACTGTCCCCGAGCACAATAAAGCAAATAACAATTCTTAAGAAAAAAGAAAGTTCAAATTCCTTTTGTTTTATATATTCGTAAAGTCAGTTCCTTTTTATTTTCTTTTTTCTTCTTAAGTGAGAAGCCTCACTTACCATGAGGGTAGACAGCTGATGATGGGTGTACTCGCCGAGAAATTTATATACTTCCTTTTACTGGATTGCGATGATTTTGAAGATATCGATTTGAATAACGATGGACAAGTGGACGTTTATATTGAAAGAGGATGTTGCCGCTTAGATTATTCCAGTTTGATTCACTACTGTATCGTAGACAGGTTTTTCCTGAAGCGTGGAGTTTCACTTCATGAGGAATTATTTCTTGCCCTGAAGAAGTCAATGGGTGAACTTTCCCGTGACGAAACACGTGTCGGCTATGTTTTTCTGGCTACATTTGTATGACTGTTACGAACATTGTTTGAAGACTACCCATATAATGGAAATTTGACATTTAAGAAGAAAACAATAAAAAGGAACTGACTTTACAAATATATAAAACAAAAGGAATTTTAACTTTCTTTTTTCTTAAGAATTGTTATTTGCTTTATTGTGCTCGGGGACAGTTTATGCTTCATATAAATGTACATACATAAATAAAAATGGCTAAAAGTACTCAAGTAGTGCTTCTAAAATACGCCTACCCCAAAGTACCTAACCTAAGTCTAGTACGCGGGAAGGAGTAAGTATTTGTGTAGCATAGGTTTGGTTTTCTTTGCTAAGAATCTATGCAAGATTTTTCTTAGGGTCTAATCAGCTCCATACCTTAGTTTAGAATGAAAGAGGTCTGGTATCTCTGTCTCGGGACTCGATTTCCCAACACCCTGCGAAGGGAGCTTGGAAACACTGGAGCTGGATTCTCAGTGAGAGAAAGGACAGCTTCTCGATCAGTGCGTCAGCTATAGGGTCGGCTTCCTTCGGCACTTGCTGTAGCGAGCTGCGTCGGGCAAGTAGATAGTTGAACTGCTCCGAACCACTGGGTCTTGCTAGAGCAAGTGAAGGCATATTTATACCTTGAAGTAGCCTTGTTTGACGTAAAGTCAGGCATAATAACATCAGTAAAGAACCCCAAGGGAATAGTAGTTCTTATAAATTCCATGAGTTCTTGGACAAATCAATATTCAGGCAAGGGGAGGTCCCCGACTGCTTAAGCAGATTTTCCAAGAAATCGTTGTGACGTTTTGGTGCGGGTGGAAGTAGCCATGCCTGTATTTGGACTGCATGGGCTATGTCTAAATCTGGGTATGATTTCTATTCCTATATTGGGGCAATGTAAATTGTACCTATATAAGGGCATAAATTGGGAAAATTCGCTCGGATCCTAAAACTCCATACAGCACCCACTCCACTTTATTATGTTCGAAATTACTAAATTTTAAGCTTATAAAACATATCTAAAGCATTGTGTGTTAAAACCCCACCCAAAATACATAAAAATGCATTCGAAAAGGTTGCACACGAAGTGGCATTTGTGCTGTACGCATTTTAGTATTAAATCTTTTTATTGAAAAATTGGCTCTTTCACAAAGCATAAAACGTCCATCATACAAAGCAATGCTGCAGAAGTCTCCAGTAGAATAATCAGAACACATCCATATAGTAAGCCCACACGGCCCATAAGTCTCCTTATATACGCAGTGCAACTGCTGGGCCAGGTCCACTATCCTAGGAGTCAAAACAAGAACCAACCCCACCCTCAGTCCCCCTTTCCCAAACCACCCCGTGCCTACCCTACGCCCACCCCCGTCCAATCATACAGGCCCGGCTTAGGCGTCAGTCTGCGATAAGGGTAGCAACCGCAAGTATCGGGGCATGTCACCTCCCTGAATTCTGTCGCCAACAGGGACAAGAAGGGCTGCCACAACTCTGCGTACTTAGCTCCATCCCCCGCTTTAACCAGGGACAGTTTTTCCATACCCAGGACTGACCAGAGACGACACAGCCAACCCTGAAAAGTAGGGACATGTGAGGTGCACCACAAAGCCAGTATATTCTGAATGGCAGAACCCAGTGCTATTGCAATTAGTCAGCCCCTGCGTGCTCTCAAAGGGTAGGTGATAGCATTGGGGAGCCCTAAAAGAACATAGGCCGGGAATCTCGGGATGTTTGTCTCTAAGTGTGCAGCTATCTCATCGAGGATCCTCTTCCAATAACCCTGAGTTTGTGTATGGTCCCATAGGAAATGTGTCAACGTGCCCCTCTCCCCGCACCCCCCGCCAGCAGGATGCGTCCCTGGTGTGATCCATCTCATGCAACCTGTTGGGCGTGTTATACCAGTACGTCACCAGCTTAGTGAAAGTGTCCCTCCCGAACCTGGGAATTGAGTGCCCAATGACGCACCTGTAAATAACGGAGTCGCTCTGTTTCATGCAGGCCATAGTCCCGTCGCAAGCACTCAAAGGGTGTCACCCCCTCTCCGGAGTAGAGGTGAAATAAAACTACACAGCCTGCAGGACGCCAATGAGCAAAAGCCCGGACATCTCTACCCGGCCCAAAGTCTGGGTTCTCCAACAGTGGCGTGAGCAGAGATGGAAAAGTCGTTAATTCGTGCCGGACGCTAGTCTGATCCCACACCTCAAGCGGGACTCTCGTAATATAAGAAGCGTACAGGTTAGGGGGCCGGTGCTGTCTACGAAGGAAGGGGACTTCCTGCAGCGGGCGGCCCACCACCGCCTGATCTTGGAAAAGCCAGTGCCTTTCCGACTCCCACTTAATCCATTCCACCAGGGTCCGAAGTTGAGTCGCCTGGTAGTAGAGCAACAAGTCAGGCAGACCCAGTCCACCCTTCTCAGGGGTGAGCATTGCCAACCGCAGCTTCATCCTGGGCCGCCTCCCATTCCAGATAAACTGCGCGAGTTCCGACTGAGTTTGGCGGATCCAGCCCTCGGGCGGGCGAAGCGGAATGGCTCAGAATATATACAGGATCTGAGGGAGAATGGTCATCTTCACAGCGGCCACCCGGCCCAGCCAGGAGAGTGGGAGATGTCACCAACGCCCCAGTTCTGTGCTAAGGGTTTGGCGGAGGTTGGCGTAGTTGATACGCACTGTATCATGCAAGGTTGCCACCAGCGGAAGGGGAAGCGCTCCTCCAAGGAGGCACGAGTCTGCCCCTCCAGGGAAAGTTCAAGTGCCAGTGATTTTGTCATATTAACTTTGAAGCCCGATGCCCCTGCGAACGTGTCTAAGATCTCAACGCTGGACGGTAGGGAGTCTCCGGGGGTGGCAAGGGAGAGAAGGACGTCGTCAGCATATGAGCTGATTGTATGAACGTACGCCCAAAATTCGATCCCCCGCACTCTCGGATCCATCCGCAGAACCTGCACCAGTGGTTCCATATATAACGCAAAGAGCACTCAATGGGAAAACGAGGCGACGAACATCCGTTAACGCGCACCAACGCCGTTGGGAAAGTGTAACAATTCAGAACCCACGTGCTATATTTGACTCCCTGTCCCGCTTTTATCAGCACTCGCTCTAGATACGGCCAGTGGACCCCGTCGTCAATCGCCAGCATCATGTACTCTCCCAGCAATCTTGTGGCCAGTTCAACCAAGTGTAGCGCTCTCTTAGTATTGTCGGCAGTCTGTCGCTCAAGAATAAATCCTGCCTGGTCTGGGTCGATCAATCCTTGCATGAGCGGTGCCAGCCCTGCTGCGAGGATACTGGTGTAGAATTTAAGGTCCTCGTTAAGGAGGGATATGGGCCGATAGGCTCCGCATTGCGCACAGTCCTTTCCCGGCTAAGGGATGACAGATATAGTGGCGTCTAGAAAATCCCTCGGAATAGCCCCGGGGTCTGAGAACAAATTAAAAAGAGCGGTTAACAACGGAGCTATTTGTGGACAAAAGTTTTTGTAAAAAATTGCGGTAAAACCGTTCAGACCTGGTGCCTTAGCCAATTTGAGGCGCAAGATCGCTGATATCACCTCTTCAGGACAGATCGTACTGTCCAGCAGCTCCGACTGGTCCGCCAACATGGTCGGAAGCCAAACGGACTCTAAAAAGGCCTCGCCATCCGCGGGGTCAAGCCGGGCCCCGGCATTTAGGGAGGTGTAAAAATAGCTAAAAGCTTTCGCTGTGTCCCCGTCTTCGGTCACTCTACACTCCCCCTGTGTGATTATCTCTTGTACCGTGTGCCGCTGTTGCAATTCTCTAAGCGCTCGCATAAGCAGACGCCCGCATCTGTCCCCCCACCCGTGTAATACATGTGCCTCACCCTCAGGGCTGCAAATTCAGCCCGGTCCTGGTCTAAAGCCGCCAGTTGTTGCGCGCCAGGCGCAGCGGCCTCCAAACCAGAGGCGCCAGTGTCCTATGATGCATCCGTTCCAGTTCTCGGGTTTGGGGCGTTAGCTCCTCTCGTTTGCGCGCCCGTTTTACATTTTCTGCTGCCAAAATCGCAATAAACTCTCCCCACAGCACTGCCTTAAGAGCCGCCCAGTGCGTCACCAGTGAAGTGTCTGCAGTCTGATTGTGTGATAGGTAGTCTGTTATGGCCCCCTTGATTTTGTCCACCACTTCCTTCCGATGAAGTAGCGTATCGCGCAGTCTCCAGCAGCACGCAGCGCGGGTGAGGGGCGGGAAGGAGAACACTACCGAAAGCGGTGCGTGGTCTGAAAGCGCCGCTGCCCCTATTTCTACCTTTGACGCCAGCACTGTGAGTGATGTGAAGGCTAAGAGGTAGTCTAGCCACGCATATGTCTTGTGGGCATTAGAATAGTACGTGTAATCCCCGACTCCTGGGTGAAAGCTCCGCCAAAGGTCAATCATCCCCATATCTTTCAATCTGCTTCGCCCTCCTTCCGACAGGGTGCCTGATTGTGAGGAGCGCTGCCCCGACCTATCCAGAAGGTTATCAAAGACCAAGTGAAGTCGCCCCCAACTAAGATGTACCTATCAGTCGACGCGGCCGCCTCGCTGAGCACTTGGTGAAAAAAACTTCTCCTGCCCCTCATTAGGTGCGTAGACTGAGCTAACAGTAAAGGTGTTGTCCCCTAGCGAGAACCTGTAGGAAAGCAATCTCCCTTTGATTTCAACTCCCTTCTGTAGGACCTTACCCCTGAAATGTTGGGCCACCAGTATTGCAACCCCTGCGGTCCTCGTGGAGGCTGAGGAAAAAAATTGTATCCAAAAATGGCGTGATTTCAGCCTATGACAATCTTTGGGTAATAGATGTGTCTCCTGGAGAAGGCAGATATCCGCTTTCGAATTCTACAGGAGCGACAAGACCGCCTTGCGCTTTACAGGATTGTTAAGGCCTCGCACATTCAGTGTGAGGAGGCGCAGTTTAGTCACCGGCATAGGTAGCCACCAAACCCCGCGCTCTACAACACCGTTCACCTCCATTGCTGCAGCTTGCCCCACCTCCTTTATCTGATGAAGCAATCACCGATTACCCCCACCAATGCCACTGCTAGCCCCCTGGGACTCCACACTATCACACACACCCAACCATACTCGGACCTGGAACCCCCCCCCCCACCTCAACAATGCTATCCCATAAAACTTGCATTAAAAAAAAGTACAACCCCCCAACCAGAAACCCATATTTAGTGTCCATCATCCTAGGATGATTGGTAAAGTGTCACCTCAGGGTAGTTCGTTCCGCACAAAAGTTGTGATCTCCCTTCTCCCCCGCCGACAGCGGAATCCATCTTCACTGTAAATGCCCAGCCATGATGAGACTCAGTTCGACCTTCAGCTGGGGTGGGCCACTTCTGGACTGGAGGACACCGCTGCTCGTTGACCCTCTCCGATTGCTGCCACAGGAGGTTTACGGATCCGCCGCCGTCTGGACTGGTGCTGCCACCGGGGCTTCCCGTCATCACGCTCCGATGCGGGCCAGCCGTGTCCTCTGGTTCCTCGGGTGGGTCAATACCGAATAAACGGCATGCCTATGTCAGGGATCTCAATTGGAACAGCTTGTTGTCCTTTTTGAATATCAAGCGGAAGGGATGGCCCCAGTTGTAGGGGATGTTTTGTTGCTGGAGAAAGGCTGTGACTGGTTTGAAGAGCCTCCGTTTCTGCAATGTGATAGCAGACAGGTCCTGAAACAAAACTGGGGACTGTCCCTTATAGGAAAGAGGATGCATTTGTCATGCTTTCTGTAGGATTTCCTCCTTGGTGCGGAAGTCCTGCACACATGCTAAGATATCCGGAGGGGGAGCCGAGGGAGAGCGCGGCGGGACCACTCTATGAACGCTGTCTATACGTATCTGTTTCTGGAGAACGTCCCAGGATGTGGTTGAAGAGGCCCTTGGTGAAGCCCAAGAGGTCCTTGGTGTCGTCGGCCATTGTCACCCCCCGGATGCGGACGTTATGGTGCCGGGAGCAATTCTCCATGTCTTCCATGTGGGCCTGTAGATCCACGTGCTGATCGTGAAGTCGAACGATCTCCTGGCGCATCCCCTCTATCTACAATTCCCTGGAGTCGCTCTTGGTTTCCAGGTCGGCCACCCGCTCCCC
Organism: Lissotriton vulgaris; assembly: GCF_964263255.1. Classification (NCBI taxonomy): domain Eukaryota; kingdom Metazoa; phylum Chordata; class Amphibia; order Caudata; family Salamandridae; genus Lissotriton; species Lissotriton vulgaris. The sequence continues at coordinate 1,547,942,948 of NC_141687.1, read as the reverse complement.
AATGCCGTCCATGTCCCTGCGGACCTCCTTGATCTCGTCCGCTAACTCCTTCTTTAAGGCGTGGATATCTTCACATAAGGCGGTGAAGAGGGACTCCAGGAAGGCCTTAGTGATCAGGTCCTTGCCCTCAGTTTGCTCCGTCGCCGGTTGTGAGGCCCTTGTCGCTCTGTCTTTGGCCTGCTGACTTGCCTGAGCCGTCGCGAAAAGATCCTTGACCGTCTTCTCCTTCCATACCCTTGCGATGGACATTGTCGGTCCCTCGACCGGGACGGTCGTGTTGTAGAGAATCCCCGCCGCGCTAAGTCGACCGCCCCTCCGTTCTGCTAATCCTCTCTGTAGGCCTCTCCCGGCTCTCTCTGTAGCACCACCACAGCGAGCAAGCATGGCCCGCCCCTGGCCTTCTAGTCTCACCGCCTGGCCGTCCCCAGGATGGTGCCTCTTCCGTTCCTCGTCACCACCGGGCGCCCGGGCTCCGCTTCACCTCGCTGGAATGAGGACCTTACTGCCCCAGGCTTCCAGAAAGGTGCCGTCGCTACCCTACGTGGGTCCACGCGGTCCACCCTGCACCTCTCACCGTCCTACTAGGATTACCGCCTCACGGAACCAAGGGGGGAGCCAGATGGGCAGCCCGGGTGTTGGGGGTTCAGTCTCCGGCCTGAATGCTCGCCAGTAGTGGCCCGGGGGCCGAGCCTGGTGTTGGGAGGGGGCTCATTGCCTCTGCAGTCTGGACCCGGTTGGACCCCGCTCCTTCCCCGCCAATCCAGCCACTCTTCGCTCCTCCGGCGATGCGCGGCTGTGGCTACACGGAGCCGATGCAAAATGGCGGCCTCCACTTCGGGTCCTGGGGCCTAGAACGGGCCGACAGCCGTCCCCCGATTGGCCACCCCCACACCTTCGTTCTTTGTGCGTCGCGTGAATGAGCGCCTCGTCTTCACTGCGCTGCCTCCTCCTGCCCCCCAGGACTCAGGGCGCTCACTTCTCTGGATCTCCGGCCTCCACTGTAGCCGCTCAAAATGGAGGGCGGAAACGGCGCCTCTGTCCTCCCCGCACCCCGGTGGGGGCCGCCGCGTCTCACCTTGCAACGCTCCCGAACGGCCCCTCACCGCGTCCGCTGCCACCACCACCCCAGTGCGCCGGCTGGCACAGAGCCACACACCAACCGGGCTCTCTCCTCCGGACGTGGCCCAGTCAACCTCTGCTCCGGCCGCACTGCTCACGTCAGGCGTCCCGCTTCTCTCCGAGACTGCCTACCGGCGTTTTGGCCACACACCAGCTCCCGAGAGGACGACCCTCCCCGTCAACCCCCCCCCCCCCAGCTGCTATAACGGGCTTGGGCCCGGGCCGATTATCGCTGCCGGCGGGAGCTCCGGGAAGGTGCGTCCGTTCCCGCCGCCATGTTGGCCACGCCCTGTATGCATTTTAAAAGCAATGTTTTCATTCAAAGCATATACTATGACATTTGAAATGCTACCTGAATGAATCACAAAATTACATTTCTGAAAAGGCTCTTGAATACAGAAGAAAAGTCGAGACTATTCCATGACAAAATATATAAATTGTTTGGTTGTGGACAAGGTCAAATATTGTCTCCTGGAAGTGTTCAAAGAATTCTTGTTATCTAGGAATAGTTCTACTTTGTGCCAAAAAAAGTTCAAGTTTGGAAAAAAGTCAAATTGTAGAAAAGGAATATGCTACTTACCAGTATGCATCTGTGTAGGAAGGTGGATATCTGACTATGGTTGCCCCCAACTTTTTGCCTGGTGTTTTGCTGGTTTTCGACTTAGTTGGCCTGGGATCCTGCTATTCAGGACCGCAGGCTTCCTGCTCTCTATGTAAAATGGACTCCATGTACCTTAGGTACATATCTAATTGGATACTGGGTCACCTTATCAGTCCCTGTACAGAGTACCTTAGGTACCCAGGGCATAGGTGCAGTCAGGGCCTACCAGGGGCTGCAGCATGTATTATGCCACCCCTGGCTGGCCATCCAAATCTGACACAAGTGGCTGATCAATCATCTGGGGCAAGGTGGTGTAATCACCCTTTGCTTTAGATATAGTATCCCTATATCTAACCCTAAAATGGACACATATCCTCCTATCAGTCACTCCTATGACAGGCCTCATCAATCCTGAAGGCAGAGTGCTTGGTATTATGTGAGATGGTGCTCTAGCATGAGCTGAGCCTGTCTGCAGCTTTCGGAACCAAGTCCTTTAGCTGTTTCCATGATAACGCTATACCATATACTCTTAAGTGCATTATAATCCTCGCAGTTATTGCTAACTTTGGTATAGCATTATCAAAATATGTCGAGTAAGGTGTCATACGAATTGGAATACTACCCCTTCGCAAATTCTGGCGACGGGGGTAGCATTCCACCTTTCTAGAGGGACACGACATGTATGTAACTGTGAACCCCGGTTAAAGTTAGCTCGAGCCTCAGCATCACAAAATGGATGCTGCCACCACAGACACAAGTCTGACCACCTGCTGCTGGGAGTCCTTCCAGCGAGGGAGGCTTGGACAAAGGGTTTCCTGCATTGGGAGGTGCTAGCACCACCCCCAGACAGGATTTTGTGTATTGGGTGGGTCAGGGCTGAAAGGAATGAGACATGCCTGGGGCACACAAGGTGTACCTGTGCATACACCGGTCTAAACCAGCTCTGGCACAAGACCGGACAAAGGATAGGGGGTGTAACCACCCCCCTTCCTGGTCCCACCCAGATGAGGGACCTAGTCGTAGTACAGCCTCCTTTAGAAGGATAAAGGTAGAAGCTGGTTCCATTCCAAATTAGATTATCCTGAACAACTTTACAAGAAGAAACTCTGGACTTTGACGTTCTGCTCCACAGAGGACTGAAGAATCTCCCTTGTGGGCAAGGAGTGTCCACCCTGCAACTGCAGGCACCATCAAGCGTCCAGCGGCTTCACTTTGTCGTCTTCCCTCAAGGATCCAGACTTCAGAACCCGACGAGACCCGGATTCCCAGACCTCTCCGATCTCTACCTACATCTGCAGCACAGCTGAGATCCGTGGGTGCGACGAGACATGTGGGACCGGCCATCTTGAAAGAAACTGCACTTCGCTTCCAGCACGACTTCTGAGGTAACCTCAACGAAGTGCTTTGGGGATTGAGAAGCCCCAGCCCCGAGCAGCTCCTGCACCGAAGATCAGCCCTCCAGCCTCCACGAGATCTGCGTGGGGCCCTTCTGCTTGCCTGCTGCTCGACGCGTTATCTGGTCACTTGCCGGCTGGCTTGTGGCCTCCTAGACGACAAACCTTGAAATCTTCACTGCTGGTCTGGTTGCTCCAGACTGGCCCTTGCTCCCTTCCAAAAGAGGAGCACCCCGGACCCTCCTGGTCCGCACCAGACGCCGTTTCCACTCACTGCGTGGGTTGCCTTTGCCAAGGCCTGTTGACTCCAAATCCGGATCCGACACCGCCGACAGCAAGAGCCTGCGTGGGACAGCTCGTGCCTCCATCCTGGTCGTCGAAGACACCTCCTGGTCCACGTGCCTGCAGAGACAAGCATCCAATCTTCACCTGATCGTGACGACGACATCTGGTTCCACTCCTGGTTCCACTCCAGTCACTGGCTAGTGACTTTGAACATTGTCCCCTCTGCTTTCAGGTTCTTCTCTTCACTGATCCACCCTTGGATCACACCGGACATCTTCCTCCTGGTCGCCTGCAGCATCTTTTCTTCCAGGCTCCATAGACTTCAACGCCGGAACCCGACACGACTTCGCACCTATGCACCGGCAGCCTGTGGGTGGGGTAACAAGAGCATTTCACTGCTCAAGGGTAGCTTGACTCTCCTAGTGTCCAGTTCCATTGTCGTTTTAGTCCTAACAAGTCAGGATTGTCCGTACTCACCTTTTACTTGAACTGTACTGTCCATAGACGTTGTTACGAATCTCGCGTGTGAGTTCACACTCTGCATACGCGTTCCGTGGGCCTCCTATTACTTACCTAAAGTTAGTGTGGCGTGGTCCCAGCGATCCTACAGCCTCTGGACTGTGGTAAATAAAATTACCGGACTATTTTTCTATACATTAACTGACAATAAGGATAGCTCAATCAAATGAGAGGCAGAGTCCGTGGTATCTGAGTCATACGGGCTTTAATTAAGTGGCTCGAGTCACTGGACATCGGGTTCCATCACCACTAAGGTTCAGGAAGGGATATTCAACATTTTATTAACATCACACATTATATATAGTAAAACCATATAATTGAAATGAATACAGTAGGCGTAACAGGTGAAAAGAGAGAGATAAGAACACATGTGCGTAACAGGAGGCGTGTAAGAAGGCGTACACGTAGGCGTGTACTTGACGAGTCAGAGAAACGTCACAAGTGGGTGGATGCTTAGAGAAAGTTTGCAGGATCAGCAGAAACCTTTGGCACGTATGTGCGCGCAACTGAGCATGACGTGTAACTGGGTAGAGCTGGGGGCTTTGACTTTAGCACTAGTAGAGGAGACTAATGTCTGGGATGTCAGAACGACCTGTACCTATAGTATATCTGATATCATGTGTTTAGAGGATGTAGTGTCTGAAGTAAAAGGTCTCTCGGGCAGAGGCCGTTCATCACTGAATGCTAGTGCGTACACATGAATCTTCATGCAAAGTACGGGGGCCATGGGCCTACCATGGTAACGGGTGCAGTAAATTACTTGCATGGAGACAGGAAGGCAGGGCCCTTCGCTCTGCAGCCGGGAATATGTTTACCTATTTCACTAGACTGGAATGTGTTTTTGCGGAGGCTGAGCAGATAACTGTAGGCAAAATACTGTCTTGGCAGGCAGGCCAGGCCGAGCCGGGCACCGCTCGTCTGGGCAGGATGTAAGGTAGAGGTCAGGGATGCATACCTAAACTACAGCTTTCAGAGGCAGAAGAGACTCGGAGCCTCAATTAAGGGCCTGGCTCGGCTGAGCCAGAAAACATGGAGAAAACGTGTGCTTTATTTAAAAGTGTACCATGTAAAGACGTTGGCACCATAGGCCTAGAAGCCTAATTAACGTGGTTTTCTTGGAGAACTGTATAACTGGCATGTTAACGTTGGACGCAAATGCATATGCGTCTTCCTGGCAAGCACGGAAAAGGAATTACATGACATACATGGGGCACGTGTGTATGGATGGGGTGCGAGTGGGGGACACATTGGCTACCTAAAAATGTCTATTTCCTCAGGACAGCTCCATTCCTTCTATCGCCTTTCACATTCCACTTACTTAGTATATGGGTTGTCGTGCCCCTAGGGCACCATTGTAACTTGTGCAACTTAAACGTATTTTTCCTAAGAGATTGTCATGTGCTTAGCCCTCTGATCTCATAAAGAGTTCAGAAGTGTATGTTAGTTAATAAATATATTGTTTATTTTCATAACAACCTGTGTGGTGTCCTTTCACTTGGTATTCAAGGGGTTATATGTGGTAAAACAGCTGGCTTCACATGCCAAAAGAGTTTAGCCTAAGACTGCTTTGTCCATGCTACCATTAGGATAGCTGGTCTATAAGGTTGACTTTACAACCAATCACCATAAGGGTTGTTTGGACTGATACAAGGTGATCACTAGAACTAGTGAGCATCATATATCAGGCCAACTGCTCACAATCTGTTCTTGGCATGTAGGGCTGCTGACATTCATATATGTGCATAGATCGCCACCTAGTGTTGGGTCCGGATGATTGCACTTTGTTGTCTTGGAAGAGTCTTCGAAGTATCACGAGATAGGTGACTCCTCCCCTGGACCACAGTGCGCATGGGCATCTTCTCCATCCTCAGATTGTTTTTCGCCATTGTGGCAGAGATGGAGATAGGAAAGTAAGAGATGGCCATGTCTGAGATAATGCTGCAGCTGCAACAGGCACCGGGGTGGAGGGCGGGCGATATGAATATCAGCAGCCCTACATGCCAAGAACAGATGCATACTGGTAAGTAGCATATTCCGTTCGAGGGATGTGGGCTGCTGAATTCATATCTGTGCATAGACTGTATAGCAGTATCTCCTCTAGTGGTGGTTACCTGTGCCAGCTGCAGCAGTTTGAAAAAGAGTTTTGAGGACAGCCTGGCCTACAGCAGCTTGCCTTTTTGCTTACACATATACACAGTAGTGCTTTGTGAAAGTATGTATGGTGGCCCATGTGGCTGCCTTACAGATGTCTTCAAGAGGAATATTCCCTAGGAAAGCCATGGATGCCACCATTTTCCTTGTAGAGTGTGCTCTTGGGGGGACGGTTAAAGTGTGTTTTGCCTTTTGATAACATATTTGAATGCATTTAACTATCCATCTGGCTATTCCTGACTTTGAAATGGGATTTCCTTTGTGTTGTGGTGCAAAAGCAACAAATAGTCGTTTTGTCTTTCAAAATGATTTAGTTCTGTCCACATAATAAAATAGAGCTCTTTTTACATCTAATGTGTCTAGGGCTCTCTTAGCTACTGACTGTGGATTTTGAAAGAATACTGGCAGTGCTATTGATTGATTGATATGGAAATTGGATACGACCTTAGGCGTGAACTTAGGGTTTGTTCTAAGAACCACCCTGTTGGCATGTACCTGCATGAAGGGTTCTTGAATTGTTAGTGCTTGTAATTCGCTCACTCTTCTGAGTGAGGTAATGGCAACCAAGAATGCAACCTTCCACGTTAAGAATTGTAGTTTGCATGAGTATAGAGGTTCGAAAGGAGGTCCCATAAGTCTGGTAAGCACTATATTTAGATTTCAGACTGGGGAAGGGGGGTGTCTTGGAGGGATCACCCTTTCCAAACCCTCCATGAAGGCTTTGATTGCTGGTACTCTAAACAGTGAAAGGTGTTGCCTGTTTTGAAGGTATGCTGCTATAGCAGCAAGGTGTAGTCGTATTGAAGAGAATGCGAAGTTACATCTTTGTAGATGTAGCAGGTAACCTATAATGTTTTGTATGGAAGCGTCTAATGGGTTGATTTGGTTATTGCTGCAGTAAATAACAAATCTCTTCCATTAAGCTGCATAGCACGCTTGTGTGGTTGGTTGTCTTGCCTCCCTAATGATGCTCATGCAGTCTGGGGGCAAGTTAAGGTATCCAAACTCTAAGACTTCAGGAGCCAGATCGCTAGGTTCATCTGATTGGGATCTGGGTGTCTGATTTCTCCATGGTTCTGAGTTAGAAGATGGGGTGCAAGGCACAGTCTTTGATGAGGAACTACTGAAAGTTCTAGGAACGTTGTGTACCACGGTTGTCTCGCCCATGTGGGAGCAACTAGGATTAGCGTGAGTGAGTGTTGCCGCAGTTTGCGTACCACCAGCGGGATCAGTGGTGCTGGGGGAAAAGTGTACGCAAATCTGCCTGATCAGTTCATCCATATCGCATTGCCCTGTGACAAGGGATGTGGGAACCTGGCGGCAAAGTACTGGCATTTGGAGTTTTCTCTTGTGGAAAACAGGTCTATCTCTGGGTGACCCCAGTCCTCGGAGAATGGCTGGAGAACTTGGAGATGAATCTCCCATTCGTGTAGTTGTTGGCTGTGCCTGCTGAGCAGGTCGGCTATCTGATTGTCCTTCCCTGGAAGGTGTTCTGCTAGGAGAAAAATGTTTTTGGGGATTGCCCACTTCCATATGCTTTGTGCCAGATGGGACAGCTGTGGAGAGTGCGTTCCTCTCAGTTTTTGGATATAGAACATTGCGGTCATGTTGTCCGTCCGGATCAACACTGTCGTGCTGTACAAGTATTTCTGAAAAGCTTTGAGGGCTAGTAATATCGCTAGCAACTCTAGTTGGTTGATATGCAGCTTCTTCTGTTTGGTTGTCCAGAGCCCCTGTACTGTGTATTGAAGGAGATGGGCTCCCCAGCCTGTCAATGATGTGTCTGCTGTTAGTACTAGTTGTGGAACCGGCTCTTGGAACAGTCGCCCCTTGGAAAGGTTTTGTGGGTTCCACCACTGCAGAGAGTTGTGAGAGCGACTGTCTACCAACACTAGGTCTTTCAATTGTCCCCGAGCCTGGTTCCATTGCCTTGCTAGGCATTCTTGTAGTGGACGCATTTGAAGTCTGGCATGGGGGACAATGAATATGCAGGAGGCCAACATGCCTATGAGTTGCATAAAGACTCGAGCTGGCAGAGAGTGTTGTGGGAGGAATTTGCGAATGAGTATCTGCATGCCGGCTATCCTTGCTGAGTTTGGATATGCCTTTGCCACTAAGGTGTTTTTAGTGGCTCCCAGGTATTGTTGTGTGTGGGATGGTTGCAGATGCGATTTTGGGTAGTTTATTGAAAACCCTAGGCTGTGTAGCAACTGAAGTGTTTGAGACGTGTCTGTTGCACACTGTTGGTACAATTTTGCTTGTATTAGCCAATCGTCCAGATAAGGGTACACATGGATGTGTTTCCTTCTGAGATGTGCTGACACTGTTGCTACGCATTTTGTAAACACTCTTGGTGCCGTGGTAACCCCGAAGGGCAAAACCTTGAATTGGTAGTGTTGACCTTCTATTGTGAACCTGAGATATTTTCTGTGGGCTGGATGGATGGGTATGTGAAAATACGCATCTTCGAGGTCCAGTGTTGCTAGGAAATCTCCTTGTTGTAGCAACGGGAGCACTTGCCGCAGTGTGATCATATGGAAGTGCTCCGATAGTATATATTGATTTAGGGGTCTGAGGTCCAATATTGGTCTGAGGGAACCGTCCTTCTTGTGAATAAGGAAGTATAGAGAGTATACTCCTGTTCCTTGCTGGTGGAAAGAGACTTGTTCTATGGCCCCTTTTTCCAGCATGGATCTCACCTATTGTTGGAGTAGGGTGATGTGTTCCGTGGACATGGGACGGTGTCTGGGTGGTATGTTTGGTGGTGTAGAAGTCAGTTCTAGGCAATAACCATACTGGATAATTTATCTCACCCACCTGTCCGTGGTAATGGCGTGCCAGACGGGTAGGAACTGTTGGAGTCTGCCTCCGACCGGTGTTAGGTGGTCTGGAGGTACCGTGATGAAGTCACTGTTTTGTGGCAGTGGACGCTCTGGTGTTATTGCCTCCACGTTCTCTTCCCTTATTATTGTTGCCCCTATAACCTCCTCTGTTTGTGTTCTTGTTGAAGGAACCTTGTGTGTTACTTTTGTATGAGGCAGATGTTTGCGAGGTATTTCCTCGGGTAGTTGCTCTGTATGAGGAGCGTCTTAAGGAGCCTCTATGTTGCTGAAATTGAAATGCCCCCATTGATTTTGCGGTTTCTGTGTCTTTTTTCATTTTATCCAAAATGGTGTCGACAGCAGGCCCAAATAGAAAGTCCTCTTTGACTGGTTGGTTAAGAATGGTGGACTGCACCTCATTCTTAAAACCGGAAATACGCAGCCATGCATGTCTGCGTAGTAAGACGCTAGTGTTGATTGACCTAGCTGCGGTGTCTGCTGCGTTAAGCGCACATTTGATGGAGGCGTTTGTAATGAATTTTCCCTCCTGAATGAGGTCATCAGCTTGTGCTTTAAAAGGCTCAGGTAGGTGTTGCATTAGGCTTTCGAGCTGGTCATAATGCGCCCTGTCGTAACGAGCCATTAGGGCTTGTGTATTAGCAATCCTCCATGAGTTGGAGGCTTGTGCTGCTACCCTCTTGCCTGATGCCTCTAGTATCTTTGATTCTTTATCAGGGGGAGGTGCTTCCCCTATCGTTTGGGAGTTGGCCCTTTTACGTGCATTAGCCACTACCAGTGAGTCTAGTGGTAACTGCCCTCTGATGTAAGTAGGGTCTGTAGGGGATGCCCTATACTTTTTTTCTATTCTGGGATTGATTACCCGTGCCCTGGTTGTATCCTTAAATAGGTCAGGTGCATGTTTTAGCACTCCCTTTAACATGGGAAGTGTTCTGACACTTTTTTCTGAAGTAGGGAAGGTGTCAAATAAGAAGTCTTCCTCGACAGGGTCATTATGCATGTCTACATTGTGGAATTGTGCTGCCCTGTCTATGAGTTGATTGAAGACTATGGTGTCATCAGTAGGTGACGGCTTAGTTGGATAAGAGGGTACATCAGGGATGAGATGGGTGTTGTAAGGGTCTGTTGGCTCCTCTTGTGGTTGAGGATCTTGTGGGAAATCATATTGAGGCTATGGCTCGTCCCTTATGTTACCCTCATTGTCCCCGTGGTGAGAAGGAGAGTAAGGAGCAAAAGGTGTAGTAGGCATGATAGGATAGAAAGGGCTGAAGGGTCTAGAAGGAGAATCCCAAAGTCCTTTTTCTTTAATGGAATAGGGGAATGAGAGTCAGTGTCCAATGGCCTCTTCTTCCTGTGTAGGATGGTAACTTTACCAGTCTCTGGATTAATGTATATTTTTGCCTGGTCGTCTGCTGGATCTGGATGAAAGAGTTCTTCCTCGACAGTCCTAGGTTGAGTGTTAGACTTTTTTGGGTCGGTAACACCCTGTTTTTCTACGACTTTTGATGCTTTATTGCTTTTCTTCGGCTCGGGCCCTTTTTTCAGGTCGGCGAGTGATTTGGGGTCGACCTGAACTTTCGGCTCGACAAGTTTCTTGTGCTTTTTTGGTTGACTGTCCTTTTCCGAGTCGATTGTCTTTTTCGGATCGACTGGTGTCTTCGGAGCACCTATTTTTGGGTCGATAGGTTTTTCCGGCCGTGCTACGGGCTTGGGTACGGCACCCTTCTTGTCGGCGACATTTGCCGGGTCGACGGATTTTGGAACAGTAGACTTGTTCGGGGATGGCGACCTTTTTTGGTTCGGCGCCCTTCGGCCCTTGTTCGGGTCGACTACCTTTTTGGGGTCGACACTTTTTGGCTGAGCGGCCTTGTTGTGGTCGACAGTCCTCTTTGGCTCGACGCTTTTGGGCTGTACGGCCTTTTTCGGTTCGACGCCCTTCGGGTCGATGACCTTTTTTGGCTCTGGACCTTCTTCGGGACGACGGTACTGGGCCATGGGGTTTCTGAAGGTTTCGGTTTCGGAGCCGAGCCGGATGGCAGGGCTGGCGAAACTTTTTGTGATCTTGGCTAAGGCCTTTTGGCGATGCCTCGACCGGAGCCTTTGGTAACGGCCTAGTTGGTGTCGGGGGCTGTGTACTCACGATTTGCCCCGGTGGGATCTCGTCATATGAGTCAGAGTAGTCCTCGACGGTGACGATCTCTAGATCCGAGTCTGGAGCTTCCGATAGTTCCTGGTCATCTTCGAAGATGTTGTCCGGTGTCGCTGCATCTCTTGCCGAGCGGCCCGTCGGATCCGTATTGTTTTCTTCGACCGAAACTGGGCGAAGGCTGGGCAGGTTTCTTCCCTATGGTCTGGGGAAAGGCACTTGTTGCATACTGAATGTTTGTCAGTATGTGGGAACTTGGATTGGCATTGTGGGCACCTTTTAAACGGGCTTCTTTCCATCGACGATAGGCTCACGTGGCGTCGAAAAGGCCCAACGGCCCGCGTCGACGACCGAGTCGAGATGGAAAGCTGGATCGAGTAGAGAAGTACCGAACGAGAACAATACCGTCGAAGTCGAAGGCCTTTTGGCCTTTAGAAAAGTTTTGTTTCGATTCCGAAGTTGGAGTATAGAAGTTAGCATCCGAAACCAATGGCGGAAAAAAACAATCTGAGTATGGAGAAGATGCCCATGCGCACTGTAGTCCAGGGGAGGAGTCACCTATCTCGTGATACTTCTAAGACTCTTCCAAGACAACAAAGTGCAATCATCCGGACCCAACACTAGGCGGCGATCTATGCACAGATATGAATTCAGCAGCCCACATGCCTCTAACATAGAGTTCCAAAGTAAGAAGCTTGTTTTGAAAAGTGAAGGTCGAATACAGAGCCCCATAGAACACTGTGTGCTAACTTCAAAAGTCAGTCTCATTGTTTGGTGAAAACACCAAATCTTCTAAGCTGGTAAAGAATGGTCTACCACAGTAGGTGAAAGTTGGACCACTCCGTTAAGTAGTTCATTTGCACAAAAATGAGAAGCATCTCTATCAGCGTTAGCCGCATTAGCAATGTTCGAAGGAAATGGAGATGGTACCTGTGTGCCTGTCGATCCACGTATCTCACCGTCAGCAGTTTGGGTCTGTGAGACCTCAATGAATGCCGTCATCAGTATTGGTAGCCGCTGGGGACGATACAATGCATGAGCCGTTACCGATCTAAGCAAAGTATCAACATCCGTTAGCAGGACTGATGGGAGTGTAAGACAGATGTCTAACACGCATTCTTCTCCATATAGCAGGCTTCGTAGAACAGGTAAAATGCAATCTTGCCAGATAGGTCGGAATTATAGAAACCACGTGGTATTCATATCTCTTAAACGAGCCAAGCCCAAAATCTGTATCATGCGCAAACGACACTTCATTACCAGGAGAGTATTCTCTAAGGTAATCTGGGTCTTGCTGGTGACTGGACTTGCCATATCGGAGCAGAAGGAATAAAAGGAAAATGCTACTTACCAGTATGCATCTGTTCTTGGCATGTAGAGCTGCAGAGTTGCACACTATGCATAGATGGCCACCTAGTGTTGGGCCCGGATGTTTACAGTTTGTTTTTCTTGTAGAGAGTCTTTGGAAGTCACGGGATAGGTGACTCCTCCCTTGGGTGATAATGCGCATGGGCATCGGCTCCATCCCCAGATTGTTTTTCGCCATTAGGGAAGTGATGGAGCTAAGATATAGTGATGAGCATGTGTGTTTGTATCTAATGTCAATAACACTGGAACAGATAAAAAGAGCCGGGGAGGCGGGTGGGCGTGTGCAACTCTGCAGCTCTACATGCCAAGAATAGATGCATACTGGTAAGTAGCATTTTCCGTTCGAGGCCTATGAGCTGCAGATTGCACACTATGCATAGATTCTATAGCAGTACCCACACTAGCGGCGACCACTCGTATCTGTTGCAGTTGTTTTAAATAGTGTTTTAAGTACAGCTTGGCCTACAGTGGCTTGTTGTTTTGTTTGCACATATACACAATAGTGTTTTGTGAATGTGTGCGGTGTAAGCCATGAAGCTGCTTTGCAGATATCTTCTAAGGGAATGTTCCCTAGGAATGCCATGGAAGCCCCTATTTTTCTTGTAGAATGGGCTCTTGGAGGAATTGTTAGTGTACTTTAGCTTTCTGATAACATATTTGGATACACTTAACGATCCACCTGGCAATACCCGTTTTTGATATTGGGTTGCCTTTATGTGGTGGTGAAAAGGATTCAAAAAGCTGTTTTGTTTTCCTGAAGCTTTGTGTTCTCTCTATGTAATATAGTAATGCTCTTTTGACATTTAAGGTGTGCAGAGCTCTTTCTGCTACTGTTTGTGGCTGCGAGAAGAGAACTGGCAGTTCCACAGATTGGTTTAGATGGAACGGTGAAATTACCTTTGGTAGGAAATTAGGGTTTGTACGAAGAACCACCTTATTGTGATGCATTTGCAGAAAAGGTTCTTGAATGGTAAATGCTTGCATTTCACTAACTCTTCTTAAGGAAGTAATGGCTACTAGGAAAGCCACGTTCCATGTGAGAAATTGCAATTCGCATTTGTGTAAGGGTTCAAATGGAGGTCCTATTAGGCGTGTGAGTACTATGTTTAAGTTCCTCACTGAGGAAGGTGGCCTTCTTGGAGGTATTATTCTTTTGAGACCCTACATAAAAGCTTTAATGGCTGGCACTCTAAAGAGAGACAGGTGCTGTCCGTTTTGTAAGTAAGCTGCAATGGCAGCTAGGTGCAACCTGATAGATGTGTAGGCTAAATTACACTTTTGAAGATGTAGTAAGTAGCCTATAATGTGTTGAATGGATACATCCAATGGAATCAATTTGTTGGTTTGGCAGTATATCACAAAACCTTTCCACTTAGCAGCATAACATGCTCTGGTGGTGGGACGCCTTGCCTCCTTGATAATATTCATACATTCTTGAGGGAGTTTAAGATAGCCAAACTCTATGACTTCAGGAGCCAGATCGCAAGGTTGAGCTGAGCTGGGCCCGGGTGCCTGATCTCTCCATGGTTCTGGGTTAAAAGATGTGGAGATAGGTTTAGTTTTTGGTGTGGTACCACAGATAGCTGTAGCAGTGTTGTGTACCACGGTTGTCTGGGCCACGTTGGAGCTACTAGTATAAGCGTTAGCGAGTGTTGTTGCATCTTGCGGACTAGTAAAGGAATCATTGGTAGAGGAGGAAAAGCGTACGCAAATAGTCCTGACCAGTTCATCCATATCGCATTGCCTTTGGCTAATGGGTGTGGGTATCAGGCGGCGAAGTGTGGGCATTTTGCGTTGTCGTGGGTGGCGAAGAGGTCTATCTGAGGTTGATCCCACATCTGAAAGAACGGATGAAGAACTTGTGGATGAAGTTCCCACTCGTGCATATGCTGGGTCTGCCGACTTAACAGATCTGCCATGGTGTTCTGAACCCCCGGCACGTGTTGGGCTATTAGAAAGATGTTCTGAGGTATAGCCCACCTCCATATCTGCTGAGCTAGTTGAGAGAGCTGCAGAGAGTGTGTCCCTCCCCGTTTGTATACATAATACTCGGAGGTCATATTGTCTGTGCGGACTAAAACAGACTTGTCTTTGGAGTGCTTTTAGAGCTGCATTGGTGTCCACTTTCCCTGCGTGGTGTGATGCAGTAAGTGGGCTCCCTAGCCGGAGAGCGATGCGTCTGCTGTTAGTGTAATTTGTGGAACTGGCTCTAGGAACAGTCGGCCCTTTGATAGGTTTTATATGTTCCACCATTGCAGAGAGCGATGAGTCAGACTGTCTACCAACACTAGGTCTGTTAACTGACCCTGAGCCTGGTTACATTGCCGTGCTAGACATTCTTGAAGCGGACGCTTTTGCAGTCTTGCGTGAGGTACTATGAATATGCAAGACGCCATCATCCCTATGAGTTGCATAAACACCCGAGCTGGAAGCGAGTGTTGTGATTTGAACTTTGTTAGGAGCATTTGTACACTTGGTTATCCTTGCTGGAGAGGGATAAGCTTGTGCTAGTTGAGTATTGATTGTAACTCCTAGGTACTGTTGTGTGTAAGACGGTAGCAGATGTGACTTGGTGTAATTTACTGTGAAGCCTAAGTTGTGAAGTAACAGTATTGTATTGTGAGCGTGTTGTACACATTGGTTGTATGACTGTGCCTTTATGAGCCAGTCGTCTAGATATGGGAAGACGTGTATGTGCTGTCTTCTTAGGTGTGCTGCCACCACTGATAAACATTTGGTGAACACTCTTGGCGCTGTGGTTACTCCGAATGGAAGTACCTTGAACTGGTAGAGCTGTCCTTCCAGCACAAATCGTAGATACTTTTTGTGCGCCTGATGAATTGGGATGTGAAAGTAGGCGTCTTTGAGATCTAGTGTGACCAGAAAGTCGTCCTGTAACAGGAGTGGCAGTACTTGCTGAAGTGCGACCATATGGAAGTGGTCTGATTGTATGTAAGCGTTGAGAGGTCTGAGGTCTAGAATGGGTCTTAGAGATCCATCCTTTTTTTAATCAAAAAGTACAGGGAATATACTGCCTTGTTCCGTTGATGTTTTGGAACTATATTGCATTTTTCTGCAGTAGATAAAGTACTTCTTGTTTGAGCAGCGTTAAATGATCTTGTGACATTGGATGCTGTTTGGGTGGTATGTTTGGGGGGGTAGATGTTAGTTCTAGACAGTAA
This sequence comes from Lissotriton vulgaris, assembly GCF_964263255.1. Taxonomy (NCBI): domain Eukaryota; kingdom Metazoa; phylum Chordata; class Amphibia; order Caudata; family Salamandridae; genus Lissotriton; species Lissotriton vulgaris. Next base: position 1,547,927,343 of record NC_141687.1, on the reverse strand, counting down.
CCTGACTGAATTATTTGAAGCACCCACCTGTCTGATGTGATGTCTTCCCAGGCTGACAGGTGTTGCTGTATCCTTCCCCCGACAGGAATGGAATGGGGCGGGGGAAGGGGAGGGGAGTCATTGGGTAGGGGTGGAGGCAGAGCGGGAGTTGTTATTCTTGCCTCTGCCTTTGTTGTTGTTACCACGGTAACCTCCCTTTTGGTAGCCCTTACCGTAGGAAAACTGAGTGGGGCTTTTATAACCTGTGGATGGTGTATCTGATGAGTATCCTCTGTTCGCACCTATATATGTGGAGCGACGAAAAGAACGTTTGGGAGCCTGCGACTGCAGTGCTCCCATAGATTTTGCTGTGTCTGTGTCTTTCTTCATCTTTTCGAGTGAGACATCTACCTCAGGGCCAAATAAGTGTTGTACATCGAATGGCCGATTGAGTATGGCACTTTGGACTTCTGGCTTAAAGCCTGATATACGCAGCCAAGCATGCCTGCGCAGCAGGACACTAGTATTGACTGCTCTTGAGGCGGTCTCTGCTGCTTCTAGTGCACAGCGGATAGATGTGTTAGTAATAATTTTGCCTCCTTGATTTAGCTCACTAGCTCTATCCTTAAATTGGTCAGGGAGATGTTGCATTATGTCCTCGAGCTCATCATAGTGTGCTCTATTGTATCTCGTTAGTAAAACTTGCGTGTTAGCAATGCGCCACATGTTTGCTGCTTGTAAGGCTGTTCTTTTCCCTGACGCATCAAGGAGTTTAGACTCCTTGTCAGGTGGGGGAGCTTCTCCTGATGTCTGAGAGTTAGCCCTCTTTCGTGCGTTGGATACGACTAGAGAGTCGAGGGGAACTGGTCCCTTTATGTATGCTGGGTCAGATGGTGCAGCTTTATACTTTTTCTCCACTCTTGAGTTTATGACTCTAGCCCTGACAGGGTCTTTAAAAACCTCAGGGGCATGTTTAACCACCCTTTTGAGCATTGGTAAAATTCCTGAAGACCTTTGTGCAGTGTCAAATGTGTCCAGGAGAAAGTCTTCCTCTACTGCATCTGAGTGCATGTCTACCCCATGGTATTGTGCTGCTCTGATTAGTAACTGGTTGAACCCCATGGTGTCCTCTGGTGGTGAAGGCCTAGACAGGTATATATCATCTTGTGGGACGTCTGGGACGTCCGGTGTATTGTAATCTACCCATGGGTCTGGCGAGTTTTGGGGATCAACTGGCTCTTGTGGATAAGCCCCTGTGTCTGATTTATCATCCCCATTATCCCCATGTGTGCTAGATGATACAGGGGAGAGAGGTGGTAAAATATGGGGTGGAGGTGTGGGTGCAGGAGCTGGGTGGGGTACATGCATAGGTGAGGTAGCCATGTCCTTTTTCCTCTTTGGGGCCGGAGCTGGTGCAGGCGCCTCTGGTGGTCGTTTCTTTGATAATGTCAGTCGACCAGTCTTTGGGTCTTTAACAAGAGTCTTTTGCTTTGGATCTGGAGCAAACAAGTCTCTTTCAGGAGTATGGCCTGTCGGCGTGGAAGGACGTTTCGGCGCCGGTACGGCTTCTTTCGACCTTTCATCTTTCACGGGGGAAGCCGGTGTTTTTTTTCGGATCCGAAGGCTTTTTCGGTTCCGGGTGTTTTTTCGAGTCCGACACTTTTTTCGGCTCCGATGGGTGCTTCGGCTCCGGTGGTTTTTTGGTGCCCGAAGCTTTCGATTGCTCCGAAGTTAGCTTGGGTGCAGAGAAAACTGAGTAGTTCAGCGCCGATGGCTTCGGTGTGGTAGTAGATGGTTTTTTCGGTGCCGGTAATTGTGTGCCGGCACCGAGCGGGGGTCGACTCAAACCAGAGTCTCCCAAAGGCCTTATTGACTTCTTGGCCGAGCCCGAAGGTGAGACCGTCGAAGTATTGTCTCGGTATGTACCAGAGCCCGAGTGCGGGGGTTTGACCGTAGCCTTTTTTGGGTGTGTCGAGGAAGTGTGGGGGTCGACGATCTTACTTACGACCCGCTAAGCTGGAGTCAGGTCCTCGACATCTGAATCTTCTGCCTCCGATTCGCTGTCGACGTAGTGTTCTTCTGGGACGTCGACGCCTTCTTGGAAAATGTCGTCCGGAACCACCGAAGATCTTTGAGCCATTGTTGGTCTGGCTCTCCGGTCCCCGATAGTCTTTTTGGAGCGGAAAGAGGCACAGGCTGAACAGTCCTTGGCCTCGTGCTCCGGAGAGAGGCAGAGGTTACAGACCTCGTGGAGGTCGGTGTGGGGAAACTTCGACCCACATTGAGGACACCTTTTAAATGGCGTCCTTTCCCTTAGCTGGAGTCGAGGCCTAGATGGGTCCGAAGGCCGTATTCGACGACCGGAATGGACGTCCTTGGAGTCGAAGAGTTATGTTGACTGGAAAACGCCTTGTAGAGTATTTCTTGATGGCGATGAAGATTGCGCGTCTACGGTTAATCGGTTCCAACACGGAGCGCTGGAACCACATCCGAGCCCGGTGGCAGAAAAAAACAATCTGGGGATGGAGCTGATGCCCATGCGCAGTATCACCCAAGGGAGGAGTCACCTATCCTGTGACTTCCAAAGACTTTCTACAAGAAAAACAAACTGCAAACATCCGGGCCCAACACTAGGTGGGTATCTATGCATAGTGTGCAATCTTCAGTTCATATGCCTCGAACATAGTATTCCTGCTACGAGTCCTAAAATAAGAGGCAGGCTGCCGAACACACAGTGCAAAAAGTTTGAAAATATGCTGAGGACTGCTTCAAACGGTGCTAACAGTCCCGAAAAAGCGGTCTTAAATACATGTACAATACCACTGGTATCAGACATGTTTAAGATACGTCCCAAAATTTCTGCTAAATATATGGGGCAGTTTGTCGATAATGTTTTAAACGTATCTAGGACCCTAATTAAATATTCCCGATTCATGCCTTTATGTGGTTATAACAAATAATATCCTTATAAAGGCATAAGAATCATACCCATATTTAGTCATAGCCAATGCAGTCCAAATACGGCAAGGCTACTCCCATAGACTCCTAGAAAGTACAACGCATTCTTTAAACATACCAAGCCTCCAGCAGCCCGGGAATCCCCCTGCTTTTGTTTTGATTTGTGCAAGAACTCCTGGAGTCCAGAAAGAACTGTAAGTTCTTAGTGACGTCTTATGTCCAACCTTACGTCAAACTCGGCACCTTTCAGGTATAAATATACCAGCATTTGCCTTAAGCAAACAAACGGTGGTTTGTAGTAGAGCGGCTATCTACTTGCCCGACGCCCAGCAGATGAGAGTGCTGAAGGAAGCCGACCCTCCCATTTGACGCACTGAGAGAGACGCTGTCTTTTCTCCTGCCGAGAAATTCAGCTCCAGTGTTTCCAGTCACCCTTGCGGGTTGCTGGGAGATCGAGTCCTGTCAGAGAGATACAAGACCTCCTTCATTCTATAAACAAGGTACGGAGCTGATTAGATCCTTAGTGAATTCTTGATGCAGATTCTTGCCAAAACTATCTTAAATTACTCACTCCTTCCCACATATTAGGCTTAGGTCAGGTACACCGGGGTAGGCGTATTTTAGAAACACCAGTTGAGCACGTTTAGTCAGCCTTTTATCATTGTATGTATTTTATGCATTTTATCCATTTTAAGAATCATATGGCTCAGAAACCATATCAATGCTTTTACAGTATTTCATAATATTCCTTTTACTGTACGCATTTTACTTTATGACAAGTATTGCAATTGTGGCAATTCACTTCTCTTGCATGAGAAAGAGGACTGTTCAATAAATAACAACTTTTATTGAGAACGCCGTCTCTCTATTTCTCTGCACTCTGGTGAAACTAAGCATGCACGATTGACTGAGTGAAATAGCTGTCTATTGTTTTCACACGACTCTGGAGATATACTCCTTATTCTGGAGGGAGCAAAGTTGTCATGCTTATGCGGTTGTCAGAAACTAATCCCTTTTTGTCTATTCAGGAAAGTTAACTCCTTCCTCTTCACTCGAGAAAGTTTCTAGTGACCTCTGAGCTAGCTGGCATTCATAATTAAGTCTAACATATTCAGTAGAGACCTAGTCGACCTCAGTCCTACGTCTAAACTATCGTTTATGTTATTCCAATGCGCAGAGTCTATTGGGAATATAGGAACTACACTACATGGCGCCTAACGTTTGGTAAGGCGATAATCTAACGCAAGATACTAGAGTAACTCAGTTGTTCTTTTCACACAGACCCCTTTTATCGTAAAAACTCCAATAGACGTCTGGAGTGGGTAAAAGGTTAATATCCGCAGGAACTTAGTAGGAAGAGATTCCTATGTATTAGTTTTTGGTTTAGTCAACGTTGAAGGATACAGTGTTCCAAAATATTGTGCATCTTGAAACTTGATCTGCAACAAAAAACTTTCTGTCAGTAAAATGGGGGAAAGGAAAGAGCTAGAATAGCAGCTCAACTTCTAGCGGATGACACAAGTCTCCAAGATAATGACCCGAATGTTATAATCATTCCGGTAAATGTAAGAAGAACTATAACTGTAAAACTTATAGAAATGGACTATCATCAAGAGGTGGTACAGTCATATTTGTGGTAGAGGCCCATGAATATCGGCAGACAGAGGTATTCTATTCATGGATACATTTTCCAGCAGCCCATGCTGTAACACAAGATTTCCACTATTACAAAATAGAGGAATCTCCAGAGGAATACGCCCCTTTCGAGGACGTTGAAATTCCACTAACATACCAAGAGCACCTGCTCTGGTTTAATGGCGCCCTAAAACATCAAAATCACATCACCAGGCTCGGTCCACTAGGTAGACCAGGAGCCACATGGCCAGTTCTAGCCGGCTACACACCACATCCCGACATTGAAAAAATGTCAAGCGAAGAACTCTTAGTTAAGCTAAAAGAATTAGCAAAAGCATATAGAGAATTAGTTCAATTAACAATTGACGATACAACATATCTGCAGAAATTGAAAGAAACAGATATAGCAGAACAACCTTTTGAACTTGCCAGAATCAAAGAAAAATCAGATGAAGAACTAGGTAGAGATAGTTTGGGTGGGAAACCACTTAAACCAACCACAACTAACTGAAAATCCTGAAACAACCTTTATTAAAAATAATCTCAATACTCCAAAAAAGAGGTGGGAGGGTAATAAACAAACCACTCCCAGAGAAAAACAGTTTCAGTCCAGAGGAAAGTCTCCTCAGCGGAGAGATAGATCTCCAGAACGAGGGGGCAAGTCTCCCCACAGGGAGCCCTCTGAAAAAAGATACAACCTTAGAAATAGGGATAATTTGAGAAAACCGGATACACGTTATACAAGATATTGATACACGTCCCTCTCGATCTTTTCAGACTTCCTCACAGAAATCGGAAAGAAGAGGACGGTCAGAACACAAAGAAGAGCACGTCAAGTCCAAAGACAAGGAACCTGCTCATCAAAGTAAAAAATTACAATATCCAAAGAAGAAGGTAGCTAGTATTAAAATAAAACATGCCGAGGATTCTGAGGACACAACTGAAAAAAGGAGAATGGGCCAGACAATGCTAGACAGCGCAGCAGAAGTGACCATAGCTCGCAAGATCCTGATGAATCTTCTGGAGACAGTGGACACGAATGAATACATTCAAGTGGCAACTGCAGATACCAGAGTTAGCGTGCCCCACAAATTATACTAAATAACATTGCGTATAGAGGGGGACAAAACTAGGAAAATAAGGGGTCTCTTTTGGGATAACCTTTCGAAAGGTTATGATATCCTTCTAGCAGAAAAAGACTGGCCACCAGAGTTTGTCAGGGAGTGCCCACATGGCGAAGAAATGATTATGCCTGCCTTCTCAAATCAAATTCCAATTCATAAAACATATACATTTGCTAGAAAATGGGCAGTAGCCCAAGCTCCTGATTATATAAAAATCATGTAGGATGGGATGAGGATTCTCCTCACCATAAAATTCAGTTAAAGAAAATCAACCCACTGCACAAAGGCAGTACCCAGTTAAGCAAGAAGCTAAAAAACAAGTCAGGGAGATCCTAGATCAACTTGAATACCAGGGGGTAATTGAAACATGCACCTCACAAATGAACAATCCTTTGTTTCCTGTCTCCAAGCCAGACGATTCATATCGTCTAGTTTTGGACTACAGACACCTAAACTCCTGTTGCAAAACATTTGCAGTACAACACTCACACAGTGCAGCACTAATGAATAACATTGTGCGCAAAAAATATAAAACAACATTAGATATTTCAAATGAATTCTTCTGTCAAAACATAGCACCTGAAAGCAGGTATTTGACCGCTTTCTCAGCAATGGGGGCACAAAAACAATTCTGTTGTCTCCCACAGGAATTTAAGAATAGCCCAGGATTATTCTCAGCAAGGTAACAGAGTTACTACAAATATAAGCTGATGAGGCATTATCTTATGTCGACGACATCTATCTCACAGGCGATGACCTGGAGACTCACTTAAAAAAAGTGAACACCATAATACTTGGGTTCACAGCTGAAGGGTACAAATTCAACTTTAAAAAGTCACGAATTGCACACCTAACTGTCCTGTTTTTAGGATATTAATTATCAAGTGAAGGCAAAAGCCTAGCAGACAACTTCTTGGAGAAGTGTGCTGTACTCCAAGCTCCAAAAACGCTGAAGAACTTACAATCAATACTAGGTTTCCTGAATTTCGGAAGACCATACATTCTAAATTATTGAGAGAGGGTTAAACCTCTCTACGAATTAATAAAACCTGATTTCAAACCAATTAATTGGACTCAGAAACACACAGAAATTTTAAGATCATTACAAACAGACATGTTAACTAAAACAAAACTGCAAACACACGTAAACGTACGCAACCTTGTAATCGGAGTCATCCCAAGAAGATACGGATTCACATACCTGACCTCTAATGAGGGAGAAACGGTACCAATAGCTTATAAATCACACTTGTACACACAAGCTGAAATGAAATTCAGTTCAACTGAAAAAATTCTAACTGCGGTTCAAACTGCTGTAGCAAAAGAAAGAGCCCAAGGCAAGAGCATATCTGTTTTAACAGCAGTATCAGCCCTTGAGGCAGTATCAAGACCACGCATTCTAAATGCAGTGGCATTAGATCCAAAATGGATACAATGGGAAAATTCTCTTGCTGCAAAAGAAGTGAGACACGCTTTTGATCCGAAAATTTAAAGACTAGAAGATCTAGAATACGAACATGAATATCCTCTGCCAATCGAAATTCTGCCTCTAGAACAATACACCTACGCAATCTACACAGACAGATTTGCACAACACTACGTTGTGGGAAAACAAACTTACAATGCAGCGTGCGCGATTGTTAAAGGTCGCTGGCGCTTGGGTAAATTCAGACCGATGGTCACAAAAACTGAATCACTCAGAAACTGTACAGCTCAGCAAGCTGAAATAAGATCTTTAAAGATGGCGCTTGAAAATGCCGATCGCAAATTCCCGACACTTAGTGTGCGATTCACATTACTGCGTCCGGTCTTACAATAACAACATGCAGACATGGATTCAAAACGGTTACAAAGATAAGACAGGTGCCACAATAAAGCATAAAAAGCTATGGGAACAAGTAGTTCTTTCACAGAAAGAACTACAAAAGACTCATGTGATACATACAGTGAGTCATCAACGTGATGGCGTTCACGTTGCAGGGAATTCATTGGCTAACAGAGCCACAGCGGCAGCGGTTCAACCGGCTTGAGTAGCCACAAAAAAGCATTCTAAAAAACACATAGATGGAGAAACCATGCTGGCGGTAAAAGCCTCATTAAAAGGCGACTATGCAGCGTTACCTGTCAACTATCCACTCAGTAATACATACATAATTGATGCAAACTCCGTTCCTTTTGCTCAAATCCCTGGAGTGGGGGATAGAGTGATTCCAAACACGAACCGGAGGGCTTTCTTGATTCAAGAAGCACACATGGGAATGGGTCTGAGGCACCAAGAGATCTTGAGATCTCTGATAGAATTACAATCGGAGTACTGGTGGCCGGGGATGAGCGTGCAAATTTATAACTTTGCAATGAATTGTCAGAACTGCAACAGAGATCGCAGTTGTGAACCGGACCAGACACCTGCTCGGACACCTTTATTAGAAAGCATTAGGCTATCTATACGTAGAAATCCAGACGGAGAAATGCGATCCCATAATTATTAAGCAGAGACACACCAAATTGGCTTTGTTTGCTGACACCGCGTTACAGCTTACTCGAATCAGGACCAGTGCTGGTGTTCCGCTCTCCCTTCGCCGCTGCAGTCCAACAGCAGCCGCTGAGCAGAGGAGAGCGAGAGGGCTCAAAGAACTACCCTTCCCAGCTGCCCTTGCCCCTGGACCAGAAGTGACATCTTGCAGCGCGCCAGGCGGCGCATTAAATCCAGGCTCCACATCGGTGGAGCGGGGGACACACCAAATTGGCTTTCTTTGCTGACACCGTGTTACAGCTTACTCGAATCAGGACCAGTGCTGGTGTTCCGCTCTCCCTTCGCCGCTGCAGTCCAACAGCAGCCGCTGAGCAGGGGAGAGCGAGAGGGCACAAAGAACTACCCTTCCCAGCTGCCCTTGCCTCTGGACCAGAAGTGACATCCCGAAGCAGCGCGCCAGGCGGCGCATTTAATCCAGGCTCCACACCCGCGTCGCGGGAGCGCCGGACGAAGCACAGGCAAAGGGCGGGCCCTCTAAGGCCCTCAGAGACCAGAGGAGGCTGGGCTGGGCCACACCCTTAACTATTCGCCAACGGACAGCTGTGAGGACAACATCCTTATTGAAAGGTACTACTAACAACGTCATTAACCTTGTGCCCCTAAAGGTTTCCGGTGATATTGCCTGGTTTATTTAAGTCAGAAAGATATACTCTTCAGTTGGTGAGAATACCCCTTAAATCTGACAAGTACTGATCATAAAATAATGAGAAAGGTGACTAAAATTGCTAAGATGCCTACGCTACGCTCTAACACCAGACAGAAGGCCTCCATACCACAGCCCCTACCTACACTAACAGCAATAGATAAGATGTTGCAACAAACCATAGGGGCAGTAGCTACGGCAATTGTCAACACTGAAAGAAGGCTCTCTCTTCCACCGACTATAATTATCCAAGATGTAGATGAGGACCTTTCAGTGGCTGTAACAGATCTCCCGGACACAAGCTTCTGCTTTACGTCTTCTTACGCGGAGCTCCCCTGCGCACAGGCACCCACAGGGACCCCTAGAGTGGCTGAGGACATTCCTATAGATTTAAATCCTCCCCTCGCTCCAGAAAAGCCAAGATCATACAATACAGGTCCAAGAAGGAATAAGGAAACCTCAGTAAATAAGAAAAAGGGGAAAAATCATACTGTAAATCATAACCTGGTGACACCAATACCTAACACTACACCAGGCATACCCTGTTGGGTGGCAAACATGGTAGCGACTTAAAAGCAGGGCTGGAAGAAACTATCATCACTCATATCATACCCCTGATGTCAAAGATTGATAGACTAACCTCTATAATAAATAACAGGGGGGCAGGTATAACAAAGCCGGTGGCTCACGCCGGAACTCCAGCTTCGGCCGAGCAGGAAAGGGATACACCAAATAACATACATGAGGATAAGGTAGCACCAGTTGTTAATCCCTCAACAAAAAATACTAAGATGGGAACACAACTTATTACTTCAAAAAACACCAGAGCTCCCCTATCCTCTTGCCCCACAATCACTACCCCTCATGATCACATCAACCAGGGAGCGGGAAACCCTACAGCTGCAAATGGTAAAATAGGCACTAACCTGAAGGAGAGTAATAATGCGACCAAAAATAGCCTGCCCAAAAACGTAACAGACAAACCAGGCCCAGCTCGCTTCCCTACTATAAATCTCCCCCCGGAAGCCCTGTCCTTTGTTGTAGTACTAACGGGGGTTCCACCCCTAAAGAAAGGGAAAAGAGAAAACCACTTTGAGTTAAAAAAATAAGTGTGTGCAATGGCTAAGGGCGAATAGGCCGTTACCACCAAATATCTCAGGGGAAATACTTGCCGCCAGAACAGGGGAGTGGATTGGGAAAGGAGCAAAAACGATGGCAGGAGACATTGTAATAATACATTTCAGGGACACCTCAGCAGTGAATTATATATGTAATGCCCCCCTAAGCAGTTCAAACACTCAAATATATCCACTACATCTATCCTATTTCTATCCCACCATACCCCAGAGACCAGCGTATACAAATAGGGTCCATGTCAGCAGGATTTATCATCATGTCCCCCAGAAGAGAGTGCAACAGTGGCGAGAACCTGGGGAGGGTATATCTGTATACCATCCCGCTATCCCACTGCATGCCCATTGGAATAGGTTCTGTGTATTGGACGAGGTGGACTGACTCGCCTGCGATGTAATCTGTACACCACAATCTGCTAGGGGATTATTTGGTAAAGGGTCCACATGGCTGGGAAATATAATATCTACCACCCCCGAAGAAAGTAGCAGCAGGGGAGCCAGTAAGAAGGAGGTCCCAGAGCAACAAGGGGGGACACAGTGCATAGAGCTCAAGGCACGTAGAAAAGACAAGAGGGTTACATCATCCCCAGATAAATTAATAAGGCCAAATGCAGAAAATATAGTTGCACTAAATGACAATATAATAATAGCTGCGGAGGATAGGAAAACGCGCTCACCAGGGGATGGAGCAAATATGTTGGTCAGTCAGGACGGTCTCAGAGTAATATCCTGGAATATAGCAGGTTTGGCGGCCAAATACGGTTGCCAGGAATGGAGACAGTATATCACCAGCTTCCACATCATATGTCTGCAGGAGACTTGGGTGATTGATCCTAATCAGTACATCATAGAGGGGTTTAAATGCTTTCCAGTTCCTGCTGTAAGGTCCTCATCAGGGAGAGCGATTGGAGGCCTACTAATATATGTAGACATCCGCATACAAGGGGTATGGTCTAACCACAATTGTAACTCAAAAAACATGCAGGCGATAGGCTTCCATTCCAAAGGGATTCATATTTTATTGGTAAATTGGTACAATGCGGTAGGCACAAATAGTAGAGGAAACTTAATAAAAGAATTGGATTCCCGCCTAGATGCTCAGTTATCATTAATAAAGGCAGCAGCTGCCTCGCGCGTCATCCTTACAGGGGATTTGAATTGTCACCTATGTGGGAATTTGAGACCATTAAATAAGGACTGATCGCGGTGCACAGTGGCAAAAGGACCACACTTTGTACACTCCGTAGAGGGGTGGGAAATAGATAAGGTGACAAAAAGGCACAATTTGGTGCACACAATAGACTTGATCGAGCTAGGCAGTAGTGGGGAACCTAACCCAACTTTTAAGGGTAGAGGCTGCCACTCATACATAGATTTCATCATGGTTTCTCCCACACTTAGAAACTGGATTAGTAGCACGGCAATCTAAAATAGTATTTTTAGTGACCATAATGCATTGGTTATGGAACTAAAATGTCTAAATTTTAAGAAACCACCAAGCAGAGTAGATTCAATAGAAAGGGTGGTAGATCAGGGGAGGAGGCTTAGATGGGCCAAGATAGACGGAGATACGTTTTATAGGAGGTTCGTAACAGCATCGCATTTGAAGAAATAGCACGTCTTGTTGACGGCCTATTAAAGACCAGTAAAAGAAGCGAAACAGTCATTACATCTCGTTGGTTTGACAAAGATTGTATCAAGGCACATAAAGATCTTAAATATAGCCTAAAACAGCGCCCTAGGGACAACATCCGAATAGCCCATTGTAGATCGAAATACAAAAAGGCCCTGAAATCCCGTAAAGAAAGTCTTCAAAGACAAGCCTGGGAGGACCTAAGGGAGGCGGCAGAAAGAGGAGATCTGTCTGGATTCTGGAAAGTTATAAATAAGTCGTGCTTTCAGGACCCAAGCGCACCACAAATTCTGAACACCATCCTACCAGAACAGTGGCATACCCATTTCCAGAGTCTGTATAACCATACAGGAAAAATATCTCACGATGAAGGGCAGAGGTCAAAATTGACTGCACGGCTAGATTTTTCTATGGCAGAAGTGGAATTGGCAATTTTAGGGCTAACCAAAAATAAAGCACCTGGACCTGAGGGTATACCCCCTGACCTTTATCTGAGTAATATGGAATTGTGGGCTCCCATTCTCACGAGGGGCTTGAACGAGGCAGTTGTGGCAGGGCTGCCCCGCTCTTGGTCCTCGGCGACCATCGTACCAATCTATAAAAAAGGGAATCGGGATGACCCCCAATGTTATCGCCCCATATCTTTAATAGACGTGACGGCAAAGGTGTTGGGCCGCGCCATTTCAAATCGGCTACAAGATTAGGCAGAGGATAACCAAATACTTACAGATATCCAATACGGGTTCAGGGAGGGAAGATCAACCACCGATCAGTGTCTGAATTTATACCTCCTGACGGCTAAGTACACTTTTGCCAGTAAGGGGGCTATCCATCTGGGGTTTATGGACCTTTCCGCGGCCTTCGACCGCGTAAATAGAGAAAAATTATGGGCACTGATGACAAGCCTAGGGGTGGAACAAGAGCTAGTCGACACCCTAAAGGCCTTACACTGTAATACATCAGCAACGGTCCGCTATAACCAAGAAGGAGGCAAGACCGAACCATTCCTATGTACGAGCGGAGTGCGGCAGGGCTGCATCTTAGCGCCATTCTTATTTTTTTTATATATCAACAATCTGGACAAGGAACTATCCAAATTGAGCGTGGATTCCCCTCAAATAGGTCATCGTCCGGTGCCCGTCCTGCTTTACGCAGATGACGCGATGTTGTTAGCTCGAACACCGCGGGGGCTCCAGAGGCTGATTGATGGATTTGTCAACTTTTTGTTAAGGAAACAGCACGCAATACATTGTTGCATTTTACTAGCTTTCACCCTAAAAGTCAACGTGAAAGCATACCATTTTCACAATTCCTACGTGTCCGTAGAAATTGTACTAATCTCTCAGACTATGACAGACAAGCTGCCGTCATGCGACAGAAATTTCTTGAACGTGGTTACCCCCACCGACTAGTCAGGAGCTCATACAAAAGAGCTCGCTTTTATGACCGTGACCACCTCCTGAAACCAAAACAAACCCCTACCAAAGACCAACTAGTATGCGTGACTACACACTCTACTTTAAATGAGCGCGTAAGGCAAATTATTAATGCCAATTGGCATATTTTAAACTGCAATCCCACTTCAAAAGATGTGCTTCTAAAGCCGCTTTTTGCGCATAGAAGGAACAAGAATTTAAAGGACAGGATTGTCCATTCCAGATTTAGGAAAGCAGATGTTGTATCCGACCCAGCCCAGAGATCCCTGACAAGTAACTTACCTGTACGTGGTACGGTTAAGTGTTCCTCTTGTAAATCTTGCAACAACATCATTGACGGAGAAGAGTTCATACATAATGGCTTTGTCTCCAGAGCAAGAGACATGTGGAATTGTAAAACTACAAATGTAGTATATTTCATCAAATGCGCTTGTGGCCTTGGCTACGTAGGTGAAACGAGCAGGTCTATACAGGTGCGTCTGACAGAGCACAGATCGGCAATCAGGACAGGCAAGATAACAGCACCACTAGTCAAACATTTTCTAGAAAGTCAGCTTAAACCGGAAGACTTCAGCTGGCGTATCTTAGAAAAAATACGCATTGCTGACAGTAAGGGCGGCTGCGCCATTAGAAAGAAAAAAGAAGTTTTTTTGATTTTCGTTTTCAATACCTTTAAACAGGGTTTGAATAGCGAAATCCCGTGGGAGAATGCGATAACCTGAAAACTTAATATATATGCCGGCTGGCAATATATTACATTACATTCCTAAGATACCCTTAAATGCAATGGTTACATCTATTAAAGTGGACCTATTCCTTTAAATGGCGAAATAGGCAATCTTCCACCTTGTAAAAGGGTTCATCTTCCTATTGGACACCCAATGTCACGTGTCATAGCGTATTTAAATACGACATGTGATCCCCGCAGGTGTAACACTTTTCCAACGGTCCCGTATTGACGTCAGCGGCTATCTCGCTCAACGTCCGTGAAACCACGGTAAGAACTAGCTACAGACTCTCTGACAACTATGCTAGATCCCCCGGAAAAAAGCAGTATATATTTACTAAGAGCAGTCTGTAATTCTGCTTGTTTTTTCCTTTTGTGGCTAGCCTTATGTAAAAGAGAGCCCTGAAAGACAACCAGCGAAAAGTAAATTGCCAAAGAGAGACGATAAGCTCGATAGGGTTGTCGACGGCTCCGAGACGCTAGCAGTTTTCAGACGCAGTGTTCTTTTATACACGGTGAGCACACTATGAGCACTTTCGCATGATTGTTTGTTACATGCTATCGCCCGATGTGCTATTAATGTTTAGTATAAACTCGTCTGGAATTCTAGCGAGAAAATAAACACAGAAAGTAACGGACAATATCGACTATTTGGCATTGTTGGGATGTCAGTAGTGTGTCGTCCTAAAGTATCAAAGTCGGAAATTGTAGCGAGAAAATAAACACAGAAAGTAACGGACAATATCGGCTGTTTGGCATTATTAGGATGTCAGAAGCGTGCCGTCCTAAATTATTAGAGACACGAATAAGTCAGTGACACGGCAACTGCATAAACAACATGAAAGTTAATATAGCCTATATAAACCCTCTTGAATGTGGTCCTTTAAATTAACCAGAAGCATGTATTCTTTCAATCTCTTTACAGTAATTTGCTAAAAAGAATCCGCAAGAACAAATATAAAGTGGGATCGTACAACGATAATTTTAATCATACGTTACCTGTCAAAGAAGTATCCCTGAAACATAATCATGGTAAGATACGATAATGATAGCCTTCACACATTAATATATAAGCAGCAATCCGAAAAAGGTTATTTAGCAAGAAAGTTTATCTGTAGTTTTCTGACATTATCTAGAGATTCAAGGGAAATTGAGAAATCAAGAAGCCAGGAGTGAACCAAATCCTTTAGTTTCATTCGCTGACAAGCCGTTTTAACTAACACACGAGAATAATTTGAAATCGGCTTCTGCTTCTATGACAGAGAATGTAAGCCTGAACGTACTACCTGTAGATAATAATGTGTGTAATATCTAAAAGAATTTGTTCTATTCTGCCGTATAGTCATACCATAAGAGATTATTTTATCATTAAAAGCCCTTTCTCCATGGATACTGGGCCATATTGGCTTCCTGGAGTTTTCTTAATTTGCACAATGTACTTTTAAGCAAACATTTACCACCAGCTCATCATTGGGAGACTGGTCATTTTAGGTGTAATTCCTTAGAGATAGGAAAGGATACTTGTGTTAGACCATGCGATCACTGATTGAGAACAAGAATAAGGTTTTAATTTGAGGTTATTACTTGGTAATAACTGTTTCCTTAGCTTTTCCCTTTGATAAAATAGGGAGCTACTGCAACTGCTCAGATATACGTATCCAAGTGTGTAACTTGTTCTGCAAATGATATATTGCCTAGAACATGTAGGGAGGTTTCATTGCATTAGTATGTTCATAAATGGAAGAAATTACTGTATAGATTGTATTGTTTTATCACATATGTATAAATAGACATTATTGGTAATGTATATTTTTCTATGTTTTTGTTATTAGGTGTCTTTTTAGATAAATCTTGTGGCTCCTGAAGAAGGCGTTGCTCTGAACGCCGAAACGCGCGTCGAATATCAATTGCCACTCTTTCTTTGTAATTTTTAACTTTTGTTCATTAGGGTATGGTTTGAAATGTATTCCTTTTCATGTAACAATTTTATGAATTAGTTTGTAATGTGTTCAGTGTCATATTGTTTTCTGTATAATTCTGTTGATTTTAACTTGTTATACCAATTAAAAGTGAGATACAATTTTTTAATATATTTGGTTGAATTTCTTCCTTTTTGTGCAATTACCCTCCCTCTGTCTCTCCTGTTTTATACACATGATTTGTCAACTTCATGGCCACACTTGACCTGTCAGCTAACCTGGAAAAATCTTATGTTATGTCAGTTGGGGTAAGATCAAACAGGAAATTTGTCTATAGGATAGGCTCCCACAAAATAGGCCTGGTACAGCCCTTTTCCTACTTAGGCGTTTTATTTGATGAGCGATTAGACTTTAAATCCCTGACTGAAAAACACGCGGGAAAATTGGTGGCGTCATCAGGGGCCATAATGGGATACGGGAGAAGACTGGGCAGATGGTCGCCGGAACAAGTACTCAACCTGTACAGGTCAATATGCTGCGCTAAAGCAGCCTATGGGTCAGAAGTGTGGGGTTTCACAAATAAGCATATGCACCAGATTCAGGTGGAGGAAAATACGTTTTTTAAAAGGATACTGTAAGTGCCACAGAGTACCCCATCTTACATTATACATGAAGAACTGGGAGAGCCCTACATTGAAGACCGAATAAAGATCAGACCGCTGCTGGCTTGGATCAAATCTGGAATAATCCAGAGGCTGGCCTTAGTAGGCAAATCATTAAAGACTGTCTGAATCGCGACAGAGGGGGCCATATCCCCTGGATAAAGTATGTAAAAGATTCCTTGGAGGCAATCGGTTGCAAAAATTTCTACACCGCACCAGAAACCCTAAATGCCCAGAACAAGACGTTGGTCAAAAAACTGTACGGTAAATGGACATCTACAAGTAGGGCTGTCACCGAAAAGCGCAAATCTACAGTTTTGTCCTACAGTTTACTGAAAAAGGAACAAAGAATGGAACCATATCTAGCAGTGATGTACAATGCACAGGACAGATTTTATATGACCCGTTTTAGACTTAATATGTTACATCATCTACTTTCTGTCCCCTCTGGATTTACCCTATCACTGGAGGCGAAGGGTACCTGCGGCTGCGACAGTAGGTTTCTGCAGGATACCCTTCACTTTGTACTGTTATGCTCATTTTATTCAGCTCCCAGACGTAAGTTCTTGGTGGGGATTCTTAAAAAAGCTAAATTCAGACAGGCAAAAGCAGCTCTACTGTTTTTGCAGGAAGCCTCAAATGCTCACACACTGTTTTGTATAATAAGTTTTATGAAGGTGGCTATGAGGTTAAGGAACAAGAGAAGTAAATGATTGCAATGTCCTGTAATTAGAGACTGATATCAGAAGATCTTTGACATGAATTTAATGCCCCTCCTCTTCTCTTAATCATTTTAATGTGGTTTTTAAATGTTTTTAAATGCTTTTTTATGTACTTTTATGGTATCTTTCTAAGTGCCGAATAAAGATATTTGAATTGAATTGAATTGAAGATGAGATTCATTTAGATATGGCCACCAGCGCTCGGCTGATGCCAGAACTGTTATAAAAGATTTGGGAGTCTTTATCGGCACATACGCAATTGGCATGCTACATTCTGACCAGGGTCCTGCGTTTAGCTCTCGAGCTTACAAAGAGGCATGACCAGCATGGGCACTGCATTGCGGTACTCTAGTCCATTCCATCCCGAGGGAAATGCGATAGTGGAGAGAAAAAAACGTGACATAAAGCAATCTATAACAGCGAGGGTATTAGGTTCGGGTGATGGGTGGGTCAAACCTCTAACAAGTGTCCAACATAGTCTTAATAATCTGCCAAGAAATTCTCTAGGAGGTATCACTCCATACAAACTTTTGTTCGGTACTAGAATGATCATCCAGGACTTAGATTGTCAGACTTCAGCGGTGAAACAAAAAACCTTTGATATCAAAGATCGTTTGGCTGTTTTACAGGACTTAAATGAAACAAGAAGAAGTCTAAGTAACATAAAGCTAAAGCCAACAACCACTGAAGAAAAACCACCTGTCCCAGCAAGACCGGTCTGGATTCTAAAGATTGGGGATCTGGTCAGATAAAAGATCGCGGTGAAGAAGGAATTTGGGCCTTCTTACAGAAAAGCAGTACCTGTCTTAGCTGTCAGCGGAACAAGATCAGTAGTACTACCGCCCCTTGCTGGTAAAAAGGAGAACAGAGTTGTATCCATCGACCTGGTAAAACCACAACCATGTGGCCAATAATAAGTAGTAGGCCCAGTGGACTCCCAAGAAATAGCAGAAGACCAAATCTTGCTACAATCCAAGAGGTTCAAACTGAGAGACTAATCACTTTTGATAAACCTGCAGTGAATAAAAAAGGACTATGCAACAAAGCCATGGAACTTGTGCCTCTTGAAACCCAAATTGCAACAGTTCGTCAAGAATCACCTGTCTACAATGATGTAGCCTCAGACTATGCTAATGAAACAAAAAAGATTCAAAGACTAATGAAAATCCGGAAGCTATTCCAACAATTGACAGAACTGCATCTGGCTACTTCATCAATTTCGATGACTTTTCTGATGATCCAAGTGAACATGAAGAAACGCCAGAAGCAAAAACTTTCAAAGAAAAAATGACTGAACTCTTTCATCAACTCAAAGAAACATATGTGATTTCACCATGGATTGAATTATGGATTGTGTTAGGTGTGCTTTTCCTCCTTCTGTGGCTCATCTTGATTTTAAGTTTGGGTAGATTTATTGATGGAAAATATAGTACAATGGACACAGCAAGTCAGAACATCAACTTGGTCCTAAAGCCTCACAGATCCTCACACATCGAAAAAAGAGAACTATCATCAGTGAACATCACAGCCAATCCTATACCCGGCGGGGTAGCATGGGACAAAACTGATTACGAAATCTATGGCCCGATTGAGCTCTTGAAACATCCACATCAATTCAAGGTTTCCTTAAGTGACTTTGTATCACCAAGTACTTTCTCTGATGATTGGGACCTTGAAAAAAATAATAATACGATGTCAGATTTACAAATGTCAGCAAAATTCACAGACCATGATTATTTGCAGGGTTCATCAAATTATGAAGAAATGTATTGCTATAATCATTATGGGCATCACTATTTGCATAAATCTGCTAATCCTAGAAATGTTTTTCTTATAATCAATGGGAACATTGTCCAACACCGCCAAAAGGCAGCTCGAAAACATTTTATGAGAAATTCTCATACTTCTCAGGTTTTAATAACAGTGACCCAGAAACGTTTTATTTTAAGATGTTAAACTAGACAGGAATGAAAAACATGTTGACAAATACTAAATTGATTTATTCGGAAAAATTTTATGAAAAAATGTCTACATTTGGTTTTGAATTTTGGAAAAACAACATTGAGACAAAAACCATCTGGGGTACCAAAGACTGGCAGGTACAAGGTCTAGAATCATTATTCAGAGCCTGCATGATCCCAGAACAGATAATATTCCTGAATGACACCATTCAACAAACTACTTGTCTTGGCTTAGCTAAGATAAAAGACTTAAACAAACCGTCTATTCCAAAGCCCATACCTGATAGTAAAGGGACTACAGATGTGGAGATAGACGTATCCCATATTGTATACCAAAATAGAACAAATCCTGATTGGCAAAAATGGTTGATCTGGCCACAGACACAAATAACTGTCAAGATATATTCCTGAACAAAACACAGGGGTTCAAACAAAACAGGCCAGACCCAAGATATTCCCAGAGACAACATCCAGGGATAATTACAACATACAGTGTAGGGAATCTATGCCTCGAATGGCTACAGAAATCCACACTGCCTGAAATTAAGCAACACTTGACTTTACTTAAAGAAGGTGCTGACTTGCGAGATTTCATACTGGGACCTCGCAAACAGCGTCAAAAACATTTCATAGCGGCCGGTATATACGCTGCTTACAACGAAGATTGGAAAGTAATGCAAATTGAAACTGCAGAAAAAATACGAGAAATTGATCATATTCATTTGGAAAAATCACTTTCTGTAGTGGACAATGGGTTAACGACTCTGTCCTCCAGAATTTATTCACTGGACAGCATTGTATCATCTGCTATTGATATAATAGAGCAGGACTTGCTAATGTTACAACATGGCCAGTCCCAATTGCGTTCTATTGTACAGCTAGGCTGGACGTTGCAAAATCTGCGTTCAGGCTACGTGCCATGGCGTCTAATCAACACAACGTCATTATTTTCTATCTTTAACCTTACTGATAAACAAATAAGTTTGGCACAAAAAGGAGCAGACTATACGATTCTGAGCATTGAAAAATTTGAGAGATTACCATTGACAATGTCATAGAGACCAGTCATTGAATGGATAATACATGGAACAATTACAATACCGATAACAGCTTTTCAGTTTCAATATTGCCAAAAGTATATACCAGCAGGCCTGTATGAAAGGTTGGGTAAAGGATACATCAAGTCAACCTGGAATTTACCTTATACACATAGATGTTATAATGAAGGGAAAAAAAGAAGTATTTCTTAGTGGTAACAACTGTAAAAATTCACTAAGCGGTACATGTCTGTGTCAAGGTATTAACCTGCATTGAGCCTGCGAAGGGTCATCAAATAACCTTTCATGTCACCTGCACGGCACCCCTGCAGCACAGATAGAGCCTTTTTTCAGACAGCTTTCCAACGACAGCTACGTTCTAATAAGTGACCACAGCTGTTGTAGCATGGTGCCAGGAAAAGCCTATCTCGTAACCGTTACTTCCAGGGTCATTTGCTGTATGCAAGTATTGTATCCAAACAGCAAACCAGACAAGGAGGCAGCAATATGGCCTTCTCTGAATATCACTTTTATTCGGAATGATACTTTAAGCAGAATGAAGTCTATTCTTTTACAGACAACTGTGCATTTAACCTCGTCCAAAGAGACGTATGATCTGCAAGTTGCAAGGACAGCGGCAGAGATACATACCCTATTATCGACAAATTGCCCGTGCATTTCTTAGAAATGTTAATCCAAATTCTAAACATGTCTGATACCAGTGGCATCGCACATGTATTTAAGACAATTTTTTCGGGACTGTTAGCACCCTTTGAAACAGTTCTGGGCATCTTCCAGAATTTTGTGCATTCTGTCTTTGGCGGCCTGCCTCTGATCTTGGGTCTCGTAGCAGGAATTTTATTTTCCTTCATTCTGCTCCGATATGGCAAGCCAAGTCACAGACAAAACTCCAGCTATGATGGAAGAAACGATCCTAGCAATACGATACCGAGAACGGATCACTAGAGTCCTCGGATTGGCCCGGCTAAGAGATCTGAGTACTACCTGTTTTTTTTCATTCAGACCAATCTGGCAAGATTGCATCTTACCTGTGCTTCGATGTCTGCTATGCGGAGAAGAATGCATGTTGGACGTCTGTCTTGCACTACGATCAGCAGTACCAACGGATATCGATACTTTGCTTGGTTCGGTAACGGCTCATGCAACGTGTTGTCCCCAGCAGCTACCTATTCTGATGACGGCATTCGTTGAGACTTCACCATTACGATTAGGTGGCGGTGGAGTACGAGATGAAAGCAGCACCACACAGGTACAACCTTCTGTGAGCATTGCTGATGTAGAAATCGATGATGGCAATGATTCTCACATTTGCACTATTGCAGCTTTTTCAAAACTGGTCACACTTTCACCTACTGTTGTAGACAAATTTTTTACCAGCCTTTCTGATTTGATGTTCTCTCCTAACAACGAGAATAACATTTGAAACAGCGAGCACACAGGGTTCCCTGAACTCTGAATTCGGCCGTCAATTTTGATAAACAACTTTCTAAAAACATTGGAACAATTTTTTCCCCTGAAAGCGAAATTATTTTTTCCAAATTTCCAAAATATTTACTTTTTTTGGCACATGTACTCTGCTTAAAGTAGAACTATTCTTAGAGAACAGAACTTCTATTTTTAGAGACTCTAGAGACAATATTTTGACTTAGCCTCTAGCACATGTACAGTCTTGTATAAATATGTGATGAAATGGTCTTGACCTGCTCTTCTGTATTAAGAACCATTTCATAAATGTGATTTTCGCAATTCATTCAGCCAATATTTATATATGCATTATCTGAATGATACCACTGCTTGAAAAACGTACAGTATAATACTCATTTTCGTGTATCTATACCATTTCAAATGCATTTTTTTGTATTTTGGGGTAGGCTGGAAAACACATGCATACTTATATGTTTACATATTGCTTAGTATTTAGTAATGATGGACATTATACGTGGAGTGGGTGTTGTAAACGTATCTAGGACCCTAATTAAATATTCCAGATTCATGCCCTTATGTGGTTACAACAAATAATATCCTTATAAAGGCATAAGAATCATACCCATATTTCGTCATAGCCAATGCAGTCCAAATATGGCAAGGCTACTCCCATAGACTCCTAGAAAGTACAACGCGTTCTTTAAACAAACCAAGCCTCCAGCAGCCCGGGAATCCCCCTGCTTTTGTTTTGATTTGTGCAAGAACTCCTGGAGTCCAGAAAAAACTAAGTTCTTAGTAACATCTTATGTCCAACCTTACGTCAAACTCGGCACCTTTCAGGTATAAATATACCAGCATTTGCCTTAAGCAAACACACGGTGGTTTGGAGCAGAGCGGCTATCTACTTGCCCGACGCCCAGCTGATGCGAGTGCTGAAGTAAGCCGACCCGCCCATTTGACGCACTGAGAGAGACGCTGTCTTTTCTCCTGCCAAGAAATCCAGCTCCAGTGTTTCCAGTCACCCTTGCGGGTTGCTGGGAGATCGAGTCCTGAGAGAGAGATACAAGACCTCCTTCATTCTATAAACAAGGTACGGAGCTGATTAGATCCTTAGAGAATTCTTGATGGAGATTCTTGGCAAAACTATCTTAACTTACTCACTCCTTCCCACGTATTAGGCTTAGGTCAGGTACACCGGGGTAGCCATATTTTAGAAACACCAGTTAAGCACGTTTAGTCAACCTTTTATCATTGTATGCATTTTATGCATTTTATCCATTTTAAGTATCATATGGCTCAGAAACCATATCAATGCTTTTACAGTATTATTTCATAATACTCCTTTTACTGTACGCACTTTACTTTATGACAAGTATTGCAATTGTGGCAATTCACTTCTCTTGCATGAGAAAGAGGACTGCTTAATAAATAACTTTTATTGAAAACGCCAGTCTTTCTATTTCTCTGCACTCTGGTGAAACGAAGCATGCACGATTGACTGATTGAAATAGCTGTCTATTGTTTTCACACAACTCTGGAGATATACTCCTTATTCTGGAGGGAGCAAAGTTGTCATGTTTATGCGGTTGTCAGAAACTAATCCCTTCTTGTCTAATCAGGAACGTTAACTTCTTCCTGTTCACTCGAGAAAGTTTCTAGTGACCTCTGAGCTAGCTGGCATTCATAATTAAGTCTAACATATTCAGTAGAGACCTAGTCGACCTCAGTCCTACGTCTAAACTATTGTTTATGTTATTCCAAAGCGCAGAGCCTATTAGGAATATAGGAACTACACTACAATAAAAGGGCATGCATCTCTGCAGGAGACCTTGCAACGTGCAGTTCATACGACTCTTTGGACGATGTCAGTGGCACCGTTTTTTGTAAAAGAATGGCTTTCATTTTGCTTAAAGTATCAATTCCTATAGAAGACATGTTCAGTGAAGGCCATAACGGCGACTCCCCGTCTGTCTTAGTTTTAGGAAACAATACTTGCATACAACATGTGACCCTGGCTGACAGTTTTGAGATAGGCTATTCCTGGCAACATTCCACAGCAGCTGTGATCATTCAACATAATATAGCTTCCATTAGAAAGCTGCCTAATAATTGTATCTATCAATGCAACTGAAGAACCTTGCAGGTGGCCTGATAAGTTGGTCGAAGAACCATCGCAGGTCGCATGTAAGTTACTACCCTGACATAAAAGTGTACCGCTTAGTGCGCTTTTGCAGTTTGTACCACTAAAATACTTATTTTCCCCCACTCCAACATCTGTGTGTATATGGTAATTCCCAGGTTGACTTGATGTATTCTTTACCCAACATTTCATATACGCCAGCTGGTATATGTTTCAAACAATATTGAAAATGGAAAATTGTGACAGGCACAGTGATTTGCCCGTGTATTAGCCATTCTGTTGCAGGTCTTTCTGAAACAGTTAATTGTAATCTTTCCAGTTTCTCAATGCTCAGCATCGTGTAGTCTTCTCCACTTTGTGCCAAAGTGATTTGTTTATCTGTAAGGTTGAATATAGAAAACAATGACGTGGTGTCGATTAGACGCCATGGCACATATCCAGAACGAAGATTTTGTAACATCCAGCCTAAAAGCATTATAGAATGCAATTGTGACTGTCCATGCTGTAGCATAAGCAAGTCCTGTTCCATTAGGTCTATGCCAGAGGATACTATGCTGTCCAAAGAATACATTCTGGATGACAGTCGTTAACCCAATTGTCAACTACAGAGAGAGATTTCTCTAAATTAATACGATCAATTTCTCGTATTCGTTCTGTAGTCTCTGCTTGTGTCGCTTTCCAAGCTTCATTATAAATGGCATATATACCAGCGTATATAAAACGTTTATGACGCAGTTTAATAGGTAGTTGTAAGAAGTCCCTTAAATCAATGCCATCTTTAAGTAAAGATAAGTGTTGCTTTTCCTCTGTTAGTGTGGATTTTTTTAGCCACTCAAGGGACAGTTTTCCTACACTTTATGTTGTTACTATCCCTGGATGTTGTCTCTGGACATATCTTGGATCTGGCCTGGTGTATGTGAACCCTTGTGTCTTGTTCAGGAATCTATCTTGACAGTTGTTTGTGTCTGTGGGCCAGATTAACCATTTCTTCCAATCAGGATCAGTTCTGTTTTTAAGTAAAATTGTTTTTATGTCGACAACCCCCTCTGTAGTGTTTTTACAATCAGGTGTAAGTGTAGGTATGGACAGTTTGTTCAAATCTTTTCTCTTAGCTAGGCCAAGACAGGATGTCTGTTGGACAGTGTCGTTCAAAAACATTATTTGTTCAGGGATAATGCAGGCTCGAAATAAAGGTTCTAATCCCTGCACCTGCCAGTCTTTTGTGCCCCAGACAGTTTTTGTCTCAATGTTGTCTCTCCAAAAGTCAAAACCTAATGTGGACAGCTGGGCGTAAAAGGCCGCAGAATAAATTTGCTTAGTATTAGTCAACATACTTTTTGTTCCTGTCTTAACATGTTTCAAAGTAAAACGGTTCTGGATTTGAGACCTTAAAACCTGAGAAGTATGGACATTTTTCATAGAATGTTTTTGAGCTACCCTTCGGTGGCGTTGGACAATGTTCCCATTGAATAAAAGTATAAACATTTCTAGGGTTTACAGATTTGTGCAAAAAATGATGACCATAGTGATTATAACAGTACATTTGTTCATAATCTGATAAACCTTCCAAGTATTCATGTTTTGTACATGTGCAGACATTTCTAAGTCTGACGACATATTATTAACACTCTCAAAGTCCCAAATATCAGAAAATG
This sequence comes from Lissotriton vulgaris, assembly GCF_964263255.1. Classification (NCBI taxonomy): domain Eukaryota; kingdom Metazoa; phylum Chordata; class Amphibia; order Caudata; family Salamandridae; genus Lissotriton; species Lissotriton vulgaris. The sequence continues at coordinate 1,547,902,000 of NC_141687.1, read as the reverse complement.
TGCTGAGTGAAACAAAGTCACTCAAGGAAACCTTGAATTGGTGTGGAATCTTCAACAGCTATGCAGGACCAAAGATGTCATAATTAGTTCTGTCCCAAGCTTTACACCAGGTATAGGAACAGCTGTGATGTTCACTGATGTCAAGTCTCTTTGTTCACGATGAGATGATTTGTGTGGCTTGAGCAGTAAGTTGATGTTCTTACTTGCTGTGTCCTTTTTACTATATCTTCCATTTATCAGCATTCCCAAACGTAATACAAGAATTAGCCAAAGTAGGAGAAAAAGTTGCCTAGCACAATCCAAAGTTTAACCCATGGTGAAACCAGATACGTTTTTTCAAGTTGATGAAAAAGGTCTGTTGCTTCTTCTTTAAATGTTTTATTTGCTGACGTCGTTTCAGGTACACTGGGCTCCTCGGAAAAACGTATCAAAGTCAATGAAATAGCCAGATGTAGTTCTGTCAATTGTAGGTATTGCATCAGGATTACTTGAAATCATTGGAGCTACTGGATCCCTTATCATATTAGCATAGTCAGATGCTACATCATTGTAGACAGGTGTTTCTTGACAAACTGTTATTTGGGTCTCAAGAGGCACAAGTTCCATGGCTTTATTGCTTAGTCCCTCTTTTCACACTGCAGATTCTTCAAAGGTGATGAGTCTCTCAGTTTGAACCTCTTGGATAGTAGCCAGATTTGGTCGTCTGCAACATCTTTGGAGACCACTTGGCCTACTACTTATGATTAGCCACATGATGTGGTTTTACCAGGTCGATGGATATGAACCAGTTCTCCTTTCTTCCAGCAAGGTGCGGCAGTAACACTGTTCTTGATCAGTAGATTGCTAGCACAGGTACTGGTTGTCCGTAAGAAGGCCCAAATTCCTTCTTGTCCGCGATCTTTTCTCTGACTAGATCCCCAATCTTTGGAATCCAGACAGGCCTTGCTGGGACGGGTGGTTCCCCTTCAGTGGTCGTTGGCTTCTGCAATGTGTTGCTTTGCCTTTTCCATGTTTCATTTAAGTCCTGCAAAACAGCCAAACGGTCTTTGATATCAAAAGGTTTTTGTTCTACCACTTAAGTGTGAGGATCAAGGTCCTGGACAATCATTCTAATACCAAAAAGGAAGTGATTGCACCCAGAAAACTTCTTGGCAGATTATTTAGACTACGTTGGACACTTATTAGATGTTTGACCCACCCGTCACTCGAGCCTAATACCCTAGCTGTTATAGATTGCTTTATGTCCTGGTTTCTTCTCTCCACCAAAGAATTTCCCTCAGGATGGAATGGACTAGAATACCGCAATGCAACGCCCAGATTGGCCATGGCCTCCTTGTAAGCTTTGGAGCTAAACACAGGACCCTGGTCAGAATATAGCGTGCCGACTGCGTATGTGCCGAGAAAGACTTGCAATTCTTTTATAACAGTTCGGGCGCCAGCCGAGCGCTGAGGCCACATCCAAATGAATCTCGAGCATGAATCCACTGCGACCATGATATATTTATAGTTACCTTCCCCTGGTAAGGGACCGCAGTGATCCAGGTAAACGCAAGCTAATGGTTTATCTGAAATTAACAGGGGCATCACTGTAGAAATCTTCATCTTTTGGCAGATTTCACATTCCAAAACATAATTTCTGGTCTGTTTCCTCATGTGTGGCCACCAGTATCTTTGTTTTAATAATGATACTGTGGCGGAAACACCTGCATGTGCAGAGGCAAGCCCTTCATGTGCTGCTAAAATTAGTCCTAATCTATGTTCCATGTTTGGAATTACTCTATCCCCCTCTCCAGGGATTCGAGCAAAAGGAACATTATTTGCATCAGTTATAAACGAGTATTTGAGTGGAAAGCCTTTCGGTAAAGTTTTACCGCTGTCTTTGCTGGAAGCGGCGACAGCTTGCATTATTTCGCTGTCTATTTTCGTTTTCGAACAAGTGATTGCAGCTACGGAAGCTGCCTTTGCGGCTTCATCAGCCGATAAATTCCTGCAACGTGAACGCCATCACGTTGATGACTCAGTGTATGGATCACGTGAGTCTTTTGTAGTTCTTTCTGTAATTGAACTACTTGTTCCCAAAGCAACTTATGCTTGATTGTGCCACCTTTTGCATCTTTGAAACAGTTTTGAATCCAGTTCTGCAAGTATTCATTGTAAGATTGAACCCAGTAATAGGAATCGCACACTACGAGTGTGGGGAATTTGCGATCAGTATTTTCAAGCGCCATCTTGAATGCTTGTAGTTCAGTTTGCTGAGCCGTACAATCTTTGAGAGATTGCGTTTTTGTTACCATAGTTCGGAATTTACTATCGTGCCAGCGACCTTTAACAATCGTGCACGCAGCACTATAAGCTTGTTTACCCCCAATTGCGGGTTGAGCTGATCCGTCTGTATAAATTATACATTCGTACTGTTCTAGAGGCTGAATCTCAGTGGGCAGAGGACATTCTTGTTTGGATTGTAGAAATTCTTGTCTTTTCAAATAGGGGTCAAAAACGTATTCAACGTCTGTTGCAGCAAGAAAATTAACCCATTGTATCCATCTTGGATGTAAAGCCTTTGCATTCGGAATGCCTGCTTTTGTCACTGCCTCTACGGCAGGTACAGGAGTAACGACCATTATGCGTTTTCCCTGTGCGAGGGCTCTCTCTTTTGCTACTGCAGTTTGAAACGCAGTCAGAATTTTTTCTGTAGAAGTGAATTTCATTTCAGCTTGTGTGTACAAGTGTGATTTATAAGCAATTGGTACTTTTTCACCTTCATTAAAGGTTAAGTATGTAAATCCACATCTTCCTGGGATGATTCAGATTACAAGATTGTGTACGCTTACGTGTGTCTGCAAATGAGTTGTTGCTAACATGTCTGTTTGGTACAAAAGGGGGTGGTGATGGACGGAGCATCAGAATCAATCAAATTTTTACACCCAGTCAAAAGATCTGGGTTTAATCCATCACCGTTCTTTAGCCCACTCTGCCACCCCAGTTCAGGCATGGCTATATGCAAATCAGTCTGACCCTCTGCCTCATGGGAACAGTCCAGCCCGAACTGCCAAGCCATGTCTTCCCTGGACCGGAATCAAGCTTCCGAGGACCGGTTTCTGGCATTCCAGCCGTCTTCAGCCCGGCTTGCTTGAATCCAGTGGCAAAGTGAGCAAGGGACTCACGTCTGAGCATACCCTGCCACACTTATGGCGGCCAAAAGCGGTACAAAAGGGGGTGGTGATGGACGGAGCATCTGAATCAATCAAACACTCACACCCAGTCAAAAGATCTGGGTTTAATCCATCACCGTTCTTTAGCCCACTCTGCCACCCCAGTTCAGGCATGGCTATATGCAAATCAGTCTGACCCTGTGCCTCATGGGAACAGTCCAGCCCGAACTGCCAAGCCATGTCTTCCCTGGACCGGAATCAAGCTTCCAAGGACCGGTTTCTGGCATTCCAGCCGTCTTCAGCCCGGCTTGCTTGAATCCAGTGGCAAAGTAAGCAAGGGACTCACGTCTGAGCATACCCTGCCACACTTATGGCGGCCAAAAGCGGTACAAAAGGGGGTGGTGATGGACGGAGCATCTGAATCAATCAAACACTCACACCCAGTCAAAAGCTCTGGGTTTAATCCATCACCGTTCTTTAGCCCACTCTGCCACCCCAGTTCAGGCATGGCTATATGCAAATCAGTCTGACCCTGTGCCTCATGGGAACAGTCCAGCCCGAACTGCCAAGCCATGTCTTCCCTGGACCGGAATCAAGCTTCCGAGGACAGGTTTCTGGCATTCCAGCCGTCTTCAGCCCGGCTTGCTTGAATCTAGTGGCAAAGTGAGCAAGGGACTCACGTCTGAGCATACCCTGCCACACTTATGGCGGCCAAAAGCGTTTGCACTGAATGCGATATTTAGGTATGTTTCTGAGTGCAATTAGTTGTTTTGAAATCAGGTTTGATTAATTCGTAGAGAGGTTTAATCCTTTCTGCGTAGTTTAGAATGTATGTTCTTCCGAAATTTAGGAATCCTAGAATTGACTACGTTTTTAGAGTTTGAAGCAGCGCACACTTTTCTAAAAAGTTGGCTGCCAGGGTTTTGCCTTCACTTGATAACTCCTATTCTAGAAAAAGGACGTTGGTACGGGCAATTCTTGATTTCTTAAAGTTGAATTTATACCCTTCAGAGACAAATCCAAGTATAATGGTATTCACTCTGTTCAAGTGCCTGTCCAAGTCATCGTCTGTTAGATAGATGTCATCGACATAAAATAATGCTTCATCATCATACGTTTGTGGTAACTCTTTGAGGAACTTGCAATTATTTTCTCTGTACGATGCGCATAATCGATATTTTATAATTAGCATGATGTATCTAAATGTTACCTTATATGCACGTAAACATTAGCCTAAAACCATCTGCCATATTTTAGGAACTCCATCTTGAACCACTCCCCGCATTTTCAACTTCTTAGACTGACCGGTGCCATTTTGTGGCCTCTCTAGAAGCCTTACACTAGCAGACTGCACTCATCTTTTTCCCTATGTCAGCGTTTTCTTGAGAAATAACCCAACTGTTGCAGAACTGCTGTTTCAGCTCGTTAGGCCTGTCAAGGTTGTAGGTAGCCGAGGAGGGCCCGATAAGTACATTCCAGAAGGGAGCGGGGTGGGCTGTGCCGGAGCCGGCAGAAGGGAGTCACCCATTCGACCTTGCTAAACTGAGATGAGCTAAACCAAGAGTTCTTTGTGTGCCTAATATGGTCTTTTTTCCTTTCTACACCAACCTGTATCAGCTTGTACTTTTCCATGTTGGGCCATGAATTTGCCAATGCAACTGTATATATGTGATGTCCTGACAGTGTGCCAGCAGTCTTCTTGGCAGACCTCGTGGGGTTAGGTCGCAAGGAGCTCCTCTGGCAGCGTTTTGTTTGTTCTAATAAATGCTTGGACCTTCTACACTGCCAACTGACTGATTATTGGTAATGGGAATGGGATTGCTTATGATAAAGACTATAATAAGGGGTTTGTAAATAATTTTCGGTACTTCAGTTGGCGACTCCGCCGGGACTCCGCGTTGGGGTCGTCCCTCTGTATTACAGAGCAACCAGGACATTGAAAGGGGTGCTCTAGATCGAGGGGGGATTGCAGAATAGACCAACTAAGATTTGGGGTTTTGCCCTGCCCTCCCGGTCGCGAGGACCTCAGCTGCTAGTGGCCCCACGCCGGAGTCCTTCGGGTGTGACCAGAGAACCGGCCACACTGGCCCTACTAAGAGTTGGCAGTGAAGAACGTGCAATCAGACCTGTGTGCACCAGGTGAGTGTTTTATCCTGTTCTGTGTTGGATTACGTCTACAGATTTGGATTTGGTACTTAGCACTTGGTGGCCTGTGGTCACGGAGAAACTCTGAATAGGGGGTCTGACGGGGCAATAGTGAGATTGCACGTGCAGATGCCTCTTGTTTGCTTTGTATAGAAATACTGGAGATAAGGATTATACGCCTTTGGGGAACTGCGGTTCTCGCTCGGCCGGACTGTTCTCGGGAAAGCCGATGGTTGAGATTGGGTAGCACTCGGACAAATCTGGAGAGGCGCTTGAAAAAGTGGGCCTAGCCAGCGTCGTCCGGGAGGTGAACCATGAATACCGTTGGATGGCCTGTAGGCTGGTCTGTGGTTTAAAACCTGTGTAAAACTATCTCCAGACAGTCTAAGGATAAGACTGTGACTTATTTGTGACTTTGGATATTTGCATATAGAGTTCTCCAAGGTGGGAGTCGACGGGCTCCACCTTTCCTTTGCATTTTCTCGTTCATTGTTTGTGCGATTTCTGTATTGTTGGTGGGTTGTGTTCAATGGTTTATTTGAAACGTGAGGTTGATTCTTAATGGTAACATGGCCATGTGTCTGAGAGAACTGTGATTGACGAAATTGGAAATTGCTGTTCTTAATAACACCTGATTCCTTTTCAGCTCGCGTAGGATAATAAAGAAATATGCCGTGTTTCAGCAAGTTATGCTTTGGCTGTTTTCACCGAGGGGGCCCGAGACTGGATGAGAGCCAGCCTGCCCCTCTGGAGGGAACACCCAGTCACGATATGTATTGCAAACACGGCATTGGCCCCCTTCTCTTTAATTCCTTGTGGCATAAGTACACTAAGGATAATGTAGAACTACAATGGCCGAAAACTGGATCCTTTGATGAGAAAAAAATTCAATATTTACAAGAGCGCCTTTTTATCAAACGCAGCCGGCAGGCCATGTTTGACACTCTTAACCAGTGGCAAAAAGAGGCCAAGAGAAGACGTATTAGATCAGAGAAATTGCTTAAAATACAGCAAGGGCAAACACTTACACAGAAAGCTATTGCCCACGACAAAAATGAAAAAAAGAAAAGAATATTGAAAAGGAAAATAGACGATTTCGGCTACAAGTGGACAAAAGCTATGTAACACGAAATGAAGCCGAAGATGAGATTGAGGAACTGTTAGACCAAAGACCTCCTCCCCCATATGCCCCGCAGCGCATATATCCAGCGGTCCCTGTCCAAACGGCGGCTACACCCCAAGCATCCGCGCCGGAGGACCGTGCCTCTGTAGCCCCTACACATGACGCTGGCATCCTTTCTCCCTCTCCGGGGATCTGGCTACCTGAGTCTTTGATCCTAGAGAGGTCCTGACATCCCCTTGCGTACAGTCGAGCCTCCCGAGTCCCGTAGGGGTCTCTCAGTCAACCAGTACTACGCCCAGTATGGTAGAACAGACCCCGAGAGGGGCTGCTGGAGGATTGGATAAAAAGAACTTGTTCACTAGGTCATCTGTGGCATATGGTGAGAAGGAAGTCTTAGCAGATCAGGCTGTTAAATGGATAAGAAGTGATGTCTATACGGTAGAGGACATATGGAGTACAGTGAAGGATTTAGAGCCAGTAATGCAGCAACATGTGATTTACCAAATGTCCAATTCCCTCATTTGGTCTTGGGAGGCCAGCTTCCATAATGGCAGCGCTCCGCAGATTTTGTACGAGATTCGGGACTGGGCCTATAAATTTAATCTGACCCCGCAGGAAGTGTACAAAAACGTAGTCACTCTAGTCCAGTATCGAGGCAGATTGTTCTTGAAAAGTCCTCGATGGACCACGGAGAACCCCCTGCCTCAGTGGGCTTCGCAGCATCCTATGCGCGAGGTCTACCCTATTTATCATCCCGAAGTTCCAGAACAGCACGATGCTCAACAACAAGTCACACGAGCACGAATAGATGCCCGATTCCAGGAACAATGGGTGTACACTCCATGGAAGAGGAGTGAGGTCCTTTCCTTGAAAACCCAACTGCCCGACCCCAGAAAGAAACCGACCGCCTATTACAAAGAGTTGACTGAAGCCGCGGCCTCTGCCGTAATGACATTGGCAGATGTCGAGCTATTCTTTGGACTGCTTGTGCCCGTTGATATATGGCGGCAGGTGCATGACTCTGATCATGCTGAACTGGGCGGGACATGGGACGAGTTACGAGGGTGGGACGGAGATCGTAAACCGGGAGATAAGCCTAGGAAAGAAATAACGTCCTTGTCTGCTAGGATTATTGCCTTTATGCATACTTTGATACCTCCGAGGAAAGTTGATTGGGATAAACTGACTGCGTGCCGACAAAAGAAAGACGAAAGTGTGTCCCACTTCTTCACTAGGTTTGAAGGAGTCTTTATTGACTTCAGCGGGCAGGATTTGGCTACGGAGGGTGGAATTAGGCTGTTTGTGAATAGATTCGTTACGAACTTGGCCCCGGAAATGTCTGCACGTTTGCAAGCAGCCGAAAGTACCTGGACCACCTCTACCCCTTCCGTAATTCTAAGCATGGCTCAGTATTATGAACACAGGGAAAATGAGTGTAAGGAGAAGGTGGACAAAAAGGCCAAAGACCTTAAAACACGAGTATTGCTACAACAGGTAGTCCGGGGACAAGGAGGAGGGAGAGGAGCTAGAGGACCCATGTCCAGAGGGGCGGGTGCAGGCCGAGGCACGGGCGGGGCTCCGACTGTGGGTCTGAACCAGTGCTCCTATTGTAAAGAGGAGGGGCACTGGAAAGCATAGTGTCCGTTGTTGCTTGCCCAGAACGGAGCAGTCCGAGGGCGAGGGCGTGGACGAGGAGGCCCCGACCGGAGTGATATGCGCCGAGACGAGAGGTCAGGAAAGTCTGAATGTAATCATTTCGATAATAATCAGAGCAAACAGTACTATCACGACGATTATGAATATGAAGATCAGGACACCTATGTACAAGCATAGGACAGCCAGGGACAGAGTAGGGGCCAAGTGTCGATCCCGGTCAATCAAAAGGGACCCTATGTAAAAGGGGAAGTGATGGGGACTTCTGAGAATTTCCTAATTGACACGGGAGCAATGAATAGTTCTGTTGCTCGATCGTTGGTTCCAGGGGCGGCTCTGTCCGGGCAAAATAATGTCTCAGTGGGATTCTCGGGAGTCCCAGTAGTCAGTCCCATCTCCAGACCTCTCCCCTTCTCGATCGGTCCCACCACCATTGACACCCCTCTTTTGCTGACTTCACATTGTGGAGAGAACTTACTGGGTTTGGACATGTTGAAGAAATTAAACGCAACAATACACTGTTCTGCTGATGGGGTTTATTTGACGATTCAACCCAGCCCTGCCCACATGAAACAGTGCTTTGCTAAAAATGAACCCCTTCCCCCAGAGTTTGATGGCATCCCGGCCACGCTTTGGGCAACGGGGGATGCTGATGTGGGTAAGTTGGATATCCCCCCGGTTCACATCACGCTGAAGCAGGGTGCGAAAATGCCGCGCATCCCGCAGTACAAAATAGCACCCGCAGGGGAACGGGCTTTGTTGTCGGTTATTCAAGATTTGATCGACAAGGGAGTTGTTGGGGAGACAGCTGCTAACGTTTGTAATAGCCCGATTCTCCCGATTTTGAAAAGAAGTTCTGATTCTAGTGAAAAGGGTCAGGGTGCTGCTTATCGTTTAGTGATTGACCTGAGAGCTGTTAACAAAATCGTGGTACCCCAGTATCCCGTGGTAACAGACATCACCACAATCCTTACCATGATTCCGTCGACTGCCAAATACTTTTCGGTCATCGATCTGAAGAATGCTTTCTTCAGTATCCCCATTCATCCTGATAGCAGACAGATTTTCGGATTCTCGTTATCTGGGCGCAGTTTCCGCTTCTGTCGCGCACCCAAAGGCTATACTGAAAGCCCGAGCATATATAGTCAAGCCCTTAAGGCCCTGTTGGATGACCTGGACTTGCCGGAGGGCAATGTCCTTTTGCAATACGTGGATGACTTACTGATTGCCTCAGACACAGAAGAAGGTTGCAAGACCGCGACCGTTAAACTACTGCACCATTTAGCTGCAAAGGGAAATAAGGTATCCTTGTCCAAATTCCAATACTGTCGATAGGAGGTGACCTACCTTGGTCATCTACTATCGAAGGAGGGTAGACGACTAACACCTGAACGAATTGCTACTATTGCTAAAATGTCTGTTCCTTGCACGCAACGCGAAGTTCGCGCTTTTCTTGGCATAACCTCTTACTGTCGCCAATGGATACCTAATTTTTCACTTCTTGCTAAACCCTTGTTGCATCTGACTACTAAGGACGTGCATGAACCCCTCCCCTGGACGGATGAATGTCAGCACTCTTTTGATTCTTTGAAAACTGCTTTATGTTCCGCTCCTGTCTTGGGCACTCCTGACTACCGTAAACCTTTTGTACTATATGTGCATGAGGTCGACGGTTGCTCGCTTTCAGTGTTAACGCAGGACTTTGGTGGCCTTAGGCCGAAGGCGCGCCTAAGGCAAGCCCGTCCGCGCCGGGTCCGCGCCTAGCGCCGGTCCCCCTGCTTCTCGGCCCCCTATAATCACCTGGACCAGCAGTCAGCTTAATCTATTAAGACAAGGCGTCTGTACCCCCGTTGCCTGTTGCAACCCCCTATGCCTTGAGAAATCTACTTATATTTGCTCTCTGTGCAAACTCGCCATATCCAGCAAGCGAAATCGGAATTCCCCCATTCAGAAAGTCATTAAAACCCAGTTCCCCTCTAAATTAAAGGCCGCCTTAAGTAATTCTCGATCATTGCCTGCACATGCCTCTGATATTTGGCTATCATTAGATACCCACAAGTGGGATATATTATTCCTTACGGAAACTTGGCTTAAAGATTCTTCCAAACCAGACATACACTTGGCCACTCCCCCTGGCTATCGATTGCTGGGTGTCAATCGAGCTAATTCTAAATCCGGAGGAGGCCTTGCTGTTATCTTGAAATCTCATCTCAACTTGAGTATCAAAAAAATACCCAACCGTGGGCCCATTGAAGACATGTATTTTACAATTACGGATTCTGCCATCATTATTCTTGCCGGCATCCTGGTCTACAACCCCCCCACAGCCACTACTTTATCTCTTAACACTCTACTGCACGCTATTGCCGATCTCTCTCTCAAACACTCTTATTTTACGGTGCTGGGAGATTTTAATCTACATGTCCATAACCCCTCCTGTGCACAAGCATCCCTTCTTCTTGAAACCTTACAAGGATTAACTCTGTCCCAACTAATTAAGGGCCCCACCCAATAAGCGGGACACACCCTTGATCTTATTTTCTCTAACCACCCCGGCATAACCTCCCTGCCTTCTTTACCCCTCACATGGTCTGACCACTTTCTTCTCCCTTTTGAAATCACTATCCCTTCCCTGCCCCCTCCCTCTTCCATCAATAAGAGAAAATGGTCGCAAATGGTCCAAAGTCACCTGTGATACCATTGACCATTGTTTTCTCTATCAGTTTAATTCAACGGAAGATCTTAATGAGGAAATTGTGAGATATAACTATGCCCTTATCTCTGCACTAATTTCTCCACTTGCTCCTGTTACCTCCTCTAGATCTCGTCCATCCCTGGTTTTCCACTATGTTGCGAGAGGAAAAGAGTAGGTGCAAACAGCTGGAACGTAAATGGCGTCAGTCTTATGACCCCACTACCAAATTAGCCTATAAGATGGCCTTAAATAAATTTCAAAAACTTAAACGTTCCACGATGAGAGCTTACTTCTCACAACTCATTAAACAGGCAGCGAATTCTTCCAAAATTCTCTTCACAATTGTGAAGAATTTTGTAAATCCACCTGCCTTGAAGTCCCAGAGCTCCCCCAATCAAGCCCTTTGCAATGGACTTTCTGATTTCTTTCAGGAAAAAAATATTAAATTATCTTCCTCTTTTGATTCCGCACCCTCCAGTCCCTGGTTAGAAGAGTCACACCCCCAGCAATGCTCATTTAATTTTTTTGATGAGCTCATGCCAGATACAGCCATGAAACTACTAAACCAGGTTAAGTCAGGATCTCCATTAGACCCTGTCCCAGCCAAAGTGATGGGTTATCTTGCCCCGGTTTTAATCAATCCTCTCCTCGCCATTTGGAACTCTTCCTTGGCCCTTGGTCAGTTCCCTTCAGTTTGGAAACAAGCTAGGCTGCTCCCTATTTTAAAGAAACCAGATGCGGATCCCTCCCAACTCAGTAACTATCGCCCTATTTCTCTGCTGCCTAAACCTGCCAAGATCCTAGAGAAAGTGGTCCAGAAACAATTGGCCCGGTACCTAGAATCTAACCAGTTGCTACACGATTCCCAGTCCGGATTTAGAACCGGATACAGCACTGAGACTGCGCTGCTGGAGGTATCTGAGATAATCCGGGAATCGGTGGACAGGGGCGAGGAGGCCATGTTGGTCCTCCTCGACCTGTCCGCTGCATTCGATACAGTGGCACACAACATACTTGTGACTCGCCTTCAGCAGCTGGGGATTGGTGGCACTGCCCTGGCATGGATTAAATCTTTCCTTTCAGGCAGATCCCGAAGGGTACTTCTTCGTCCCTTTGAATCAGAGGATAAACCCCTTCTGTGCGGTGTGCCCCAGGGCTCGGCCTTGAGCCCTCTTTTGTTTAACGTGTACCTAGGCCCGCTTGCCAGGGTAGTTAAGTCCTGGGGGGTCAGGGTGGTCTCTTACGCTGATGATACTCAGCTTGTTTTTTCCTTTAAAGACCACTCTGACTCCCATTTTTCCAACTTTCGCAACTGCCTTGGCAACATCTGTGCATGGATGGCTTCTAATCATCTAGCCCTGAATACGGACAAAACAGAGGTTCTTTTTTTTAGCCAGAAATTGCCCCCCCGCCACCTTGTGGTGGCCTACTGTCTTGAACCCCCCTCCCAGTCCTGTACAGTCGGCCCGCAATCTCGGTTTCCTTTTTGACAACGCCATGTCCTGCAAAGCTCAGGTCAACAGACTTACCGCGGCCTGCTTTGGAAAGCTGCGCATGATTAGGAAGATCTTTCCATATCTCCCCCAGACGTCCCGCAAAACGATTGTCCATGCTCTTATTACGGCACATTTGGACTACGCCAACAGCTTGTATGCCGGTGCCCCCCTCTATCTCATTGACCGATTGCAAATTGTTCAAAATGCGGCAGCCAGACTTATTGGAAACATCCCTACCCGCAATTCGGTCACAGCATACCGGAACAACCTACATTGGCTCCCCATCGCCCATCGCATTGAATTCAAAATCTTGATCCTTGCCTTTCGGGCTATACATGGAACTGGCCCGGCTTACCTTAGTAAACGACTCAAATTATCTGTATCAGCAAGACATCTGAGATCTAACAGTCTCCGTCTATTGGTGGTACCCAGATTTAGGCTCGCCAGGAGTGGCGGCAGAACATTTGGAGTGACTGCGGCTAAGTATTGGAACAGCTTCCTCTGGACCTTAGGTTCATTGAGTCAGAGCAAGTCTTCCGACGTAAATTAAAAACCTGGCTATTCACCAAACTCTGATTAAACAAGCCCGTGGCCCCCCGTAGCTTCAGATCAGGAGACACATGAACCTGGTAGTCCCCCTTCCGTGATTAACCTGTATTCTCAGCGCTGGGACACCCCCGTCGGGGGTAGCTGCGCGCTTTATAAGCTTCCTAAATAAATAAATAAATAAGCAAAGACCCTGCGCGTATCTGTCAGCCACATTGGATAATGTCGCAAGAGCACTTCCAAGCTACCTGAGGGCCACAGCAGCTGTTGCAGTGGCCATCCGGCAGTCAGAAGGACTCGTCCTAAATTCTAATTTAACAGTGATGGTGCCGCATGCTGTGGACACATTGCTAAACAAAACGAAAACACAGCATCTCACAAGTACACGTCTCACTGGATATGAGCCAACATTATTTGCACCACATATTACGATCACCCGATGTGCAACATTGAATCCTGCCACGTTGTTACCACTCCCTACGAGTGAACTTAATGATGACATACATGATTGCATTTATCGCACTGTGGAAGAGACTAAGGGCAGGATCGATCTCACAGACACTCCTCTAGCTGGACCCCAAGGGGAGTTATATGAAGATGGGTCCTGTTTTAAACTAGCAGATGGAACAACAACAGCTGCATATGCAATTACGACTTTGAAAACAGTGGTCGAAACATTCCGAGTCCCTCACCGGTCAGCCAAGCTGCTGAACTGATGGCTTTATTATGAGCCTGTGAGCTGAGTGAAGGACTTGAAGTCAACATATACACAGACAGCCAGTACGCCTTTGGCGTAGCCCATAGCTTTGGGCGGCTGTGGAGGGAGAGGGGTTTTCTTACTTCCCATGGTCAGAAGATACAGAATGGTCCCCTGGTTTTGCGGCTGCTAGATGCCCTCACTTTACCAAAGAAACTAGCCATCATCAAATGTAGTGCCCACAAAGCAATAGTGGAGGAGGTGGGGGAGGGAAATGCCTTCGCAGACCAGGTGGCCAAGCAGACAGCTCAGTCCCCAATGTCAACGATGTTTGTGAATTCTTCTGCAAGATGGGTGGAGGAATCTGAATTGTTTGATAACACCATGGAGAGTGTGCGAGTGCTACAGAAGGAAGCTACACCTGCAGAGTTAGAGAGATGGGAAAGGGAGGTAGGAAGATTGGATAAGAATAATTGTTGGGTTGATCTGACAGAGAAGCGAAGATGGCTACTGGCCAATGCACTGGTACAGGCCGTTGTGACCATGTCACACGGCCCTGCACACATTGGAGCAAAAGGTATTTGTGGGCTTCTGGACCCAGTTTGGAACAACCCTAACATCCAAAGGACGGCTGTCCAGTTGGTCCAATATTGCATGGTTTGTCTACAGCACAATCCGGGGAAGGGAGAGAATGTCCCGAGTGGGAATTTTGCACCCCCGACCCTGCCATTCGAAGTACTCCAAATGGATTATATCCATATGGAGCGTGTCAACAATTTGAAATATGTTTTGGTAGTAGTTTGTGCTTTTAGCAAATGGGTTGAGGCCTACCCCACTAAAGAAAATACTGCCATGGCCACAGCTAAAGCCCTTCTCAAAGAGTTTGTGCCCCGCTTCGGTTTGCCCCGCTTGATCTGGTCGGATAACGGGGGGCACTTCCATGGGGCCCTCGTCAAGCATATCTGTGAGGGCCTGCGGATTAAGCAGAAGTTCCACGCTGCCCGACATCCACAATCAGCAGGGCTCGTGGAAAAATATAATGGTATTCTTAGGCTAAAAATGGCCAAAATACAGGAAAGCACAGGGTTGAAATGGCCTGACACCTTGCCTCTAGCCCTTATGTCATTACGTGTTACCCCACACTCCCGATCCGGCCTTTCTCCATATGAAATTATCTTTGGTAGGCCAGGCAACGTATGGGGGGTACCACGGCCACGATCCCTTTCTGATATTGAATATCCAATGTTGATCGATTACCTCTATGCTTTGACTAAAGACCTTTGTTCTGTTCATCAGCAGGTAGCCTCCGTACTGAAGCCACTGCCAGAGGGACCCGGACATCAGCTACAGCCCGGCCAGTGGGTATTGGTGAAGAAGTTTGAGCGAGACACCAGCCTGGCTCCAAGGTGGTCCGAGCCCCGGCAGATCCTCCTTGCTACCCGAACGGCGGTTAAAGTGGTTGGGAGAAAGCATTGGATACATGTCTCCCATCTGAAAAAGCTGCCGTTTCCACTTCCTTATCATCAGCAACATGCAGGGGGAATTCTGACGCAGGAAAGTGAGAAAGCTGCTGCATTTGTGCCCTTTTCTGACGCCTGTGAGATCGAAACAAGGCTAGAGGAGGGAGTGGCGAGACCAGACGACTTGGTCTCTACCGAATCTGTAAGCGCTCTGAATTCTGTTCTCAGTACCTCTGCAAACGAAGATTCTCATGTGCAAAAAGTACCTGGTGTACGCAGACGACACGTTACTCTACGTTCGGAACCCAGAATCGAACCTTGCCCCAGTTCTCCGAGAGGTGGTCCGTTTTGGTGCCCTCTCAGGCTTGCGAGTGAACTGGGAGAAATCAGCGGTATTTCCCCTGACCCCAGTGACGGACCGCTTCGACATGGACTACCTGCTCAACTGGACCACGGATCCCGTACGATATCTGGGCGTGATGATCCACACCGACCCGGAAGTGCTCTTCAATGAAAACTATGGGGTAGCCTTCAGTAAGTGCGAAGACGATGTGGAACGCTGGTGCAGGCTTCCGTTCTCCTTAATGGGCCGGGTGGCCATCATGAAAATGGTGCTCCTGCCTCGATTCTTGTTTTCCACCCTGCCCATAGTGCTTTCGCGGACCTTCTTTCGCAATATGACGAAACTAATGACTAGACTGGCCTGGGGAGGTAAGCAGCCGCGCGTGCGCTGGAACACGCTCACACTGCCGTACGAGCTGGGAGGACTCGGGGCGCCCGACTTGGAACGGTACTATAGAGTGGCCCAGGCTGCGCATTTGCATACGTGGATCCACGGAGACGGGAACATCCCGCACGTTCGGATGGAGCGGCTGTTTGCGGATCCTCTTCCGCTCCCAGCCACAATCTGCACCCCCGCGGACCGCCGAGTGGGCGTCCTAGATTCCATAACGGCCACAAACCATGCATGGAATGAGTTGTTAAAAGCTAGGGGTGAAGCGCTATTATATTCCCCCACGATGGCGGTAGAGTGGCTGCAATGGCTGACTCCCATCGGAGACGGGAACGTTATTCGTGCACTCCATAACCTCGGGATCAAGACGGCGGCGCATTGTTTGCGGACGGCCAGGCCAAAACATGGGACCAGGCGGCCCTAGAGGTGGAACACCCGACCCTGCTGCAGCGGTTCCAATTTCATAGACTTCGAGGAGCCTTGAGGGAAGTCCTAGGGTCAGATATGACAGAGCCGCCGGACATTCCGGAACTTGCTTACGTCATCGCCCACCCCTCCCCACGGCACTTGACGACGCACCTGTACAGGTGTATTACTTCACACAGGGCGCAGGAACCCTCCAAAGCCCGATTAGCCTGGCAGAGGGACCTGGAAATAGATATCGACGATGCAATGTGGACGTACTGCTGTAGTAATACCAAAAAAGTGTCTCTGAATGGCAGACACAGGCTTATTCATTTCAAATTTTTGCAGAGAGTGTATTACACTCCCGAACGACTACACCGATATGGCCTCCGTCAATCTCCAGAATGTGAGCGATGTCACGCACCGGTGGCAGACTTCCTGCATATGGCATGGAGTTGCCGCAAGATCCAAGAGTTCTGGATTGCGGTCTTCTCGGAACTCAGTGAAATACTGGAGCACGAGCTGCGGGTCGATCCAGCTTTGGCGCTGCTTGGCTACTCGAAGCCTCTGCCGATGGCGTGTAGGCGGTTGGTGGATATGGGTTTGTTGCTGGCGAGACGCATGGTGGCACAGTGTTGGATGAGAGGACCGACCCCGACTAAAAAACGATGGCCCAGGGACATGGTGTACTGCTGCACGCAAGCGGAGCACTACAGTGAGCTCCTCCCCCCCACCAGCAGGCCGAAAAACTTCTGGGGTCTGTATAACACCTTCAGATATGCTAGGGAGGAGGTAGCGGACACACAGGGTGCCGAGGGAGGGGAAGCACAATGATAGCCTTCGCCACTTCACTAAAGGGAAGAGGACGACTGAAGGGCTGGTTAGATGGCCGGGTGGAGTATTGATACCCGGCTTTCATAAGACAGGGGACGTGTGGGAGATTTTGAGTTCTGGAAACGGGATGGGAGTGAGTCTTTCCCTGACACATTCCAAGGAGACCGCATTAGGAGAGTGGGGAGGGGGCATTGACGAGTCCTTGATATAGAATTGCTTCCATTGAGTGGGTTTGTGGACAAATAGGACAGAGGGTGAGCAGGGGGTGGGGGCGGGGGTGGTGGTTCTTTTGGGGAGTTTGGAGGGTTTCTAAAAATACAAAATACACCTACATTTCTGTATGTGCAGCACCCGTCCTGCGTGACCAACCCCCCGTCCTTGAGCCACTGGGGAACATCTGCACATGGGCGAGGACGGCTCAGGTGAGGGCTCACCTTCAGCTTACTAGTTGCATTGTGATTTCACGCTGCCGTACCCCTGGGTTGACGGCGTCAAGCTGTGTACATCTTCTTACCGACTGCTCTACTGTTTCCAACTTTGTCGCTTCGCCGGCCCAGGTGGATTGTAGGCGGGAAGCTGTGTATGATTTGCACAATACTAATAAAGGTGTTTAAAAAAAAAAAGTACCTGGTGTACTATTCCCTGATCAGGAAGTGCCGGGTAATGTGCGATACAACCTGCGGCCAAGGAAGCAGAAAAGCGGTGCCTCAGACCCCAACCTCAGGAGATAAGGAAAGACTCTATTGCATAGATAGGACTTGCTAGCTGGTCTGGGGTACTGAGCGAGACACTTGACTGAACACGTTGAGAGCTGGAACTTTGATCATTGTGCTCTGTTCAGAAAGAAGACCAGGTAGCGAAAGAGGCCAGGTTGTACAACGGAGTAAAGATTTGATTGCCACTCTTTTGTTGCTTGGATGAACGATAGGAGTCTGCCTGTGAGAATCTGACGGACACAGGGAGAAGAACCCTCTGGCAGGACGGACTGCTAGGCCCGAGTTTATTTTTGGACTTTTAGCTAGGAATGTACCCTTTTGGCCGCATTATTCGAGACGAAGAAATTCCCATTGCACCACGATATATACCATTTTATGAGCCAATGTTTTCCACGTGGACCACGAAGGTCAAAGTAGCATTTGTAGTGGTTATAGCTGTCATAATAGCGGTGTTTATGGGACTATTTGTATATTTGGAACATAAGTACCCTCTGCAACATTTCCTACCGACTACTGTTGCCCCATCTGAACATTTGTTGTACACGTTAGCACCCCACAAAGAGCGACTTCGCCAGACTTATGCTAAAAATGCCTTTGTTGAAATGCTACACCAAACGCACAGTGTTGCTAATACCACTGACTGTTGGGTATGTGGGCTCCTACCCTCGGTGGTTCATAAGTTATTCATCTCATTGCCTATGACTTACTTAGGAAGCTGTGAAGCATGGTTCAGGCTGTTTTCGGCCATATATCGTCATTGGGGTGAACAGCGTAGAGATTTCGAGTACCACGAGCACAACATGGTTATGGATTATATCGATACACACTATGGTTTCAATAGATCGGGTAATGGGGGGCGAGGAACGATAGACCCACAGGCCTGTATGCAGCGATATCTGGCAATTAGGGATGAAGCTTGGATAGAGGAAGAACTTTATGATTTTAGAAATTTCAATGCTTCCAGATATTTTCAGCTTTTTATTGAACGCAATGTTACAAAAGACCGTGTTGTACCCATTCCTATTCTGAATGTTTCTTCAGTATTCTGTGTGCAAGGGAAAGGTCGTATACAGGTTGGAGAAAGTATCTGCAATTACACCTATCGTCTACAGAAACGCATCAGCCCTCCATTGGTCACCCCACCCAATGTCTATTTCGTTTGTGGTGAAAATGCATACACCTGGTTACCCCGTAATTGGGCGGGACGATGTTACATGTTCTTCCTCTATCCACCCGTGTGCATAGCACCTTCCGATTACCATCGAACACATCAATTACGCCCCGTGGGTCCCTTTTCTTCAGCGGTACCTCAAAGATGGCGCAGGCAGCACATTAAAACTGAGGTCGACCAAACTGACACCTCTTTACAGCAATTTACAGATTTTAGCAAAGGTTTAGTGCCGTTCTGGGACCCCATTTTTAATAGCAGAGAAATAAGGAGGTTGTCCCGGATAGTGGAAAATGTCATTAATATAACTACTGACATTTTAACTAACCTAACAGCTGAGCTTCAGGCGACGAGACTCGTTGCGCTTCAAAATCGTATGGTTTTAGACGTCATCTTAGCTGATCACGGTGGAGCATGCCGCGTGATCGGCAGCTCTTGCTGCGTGTATATTCCAGACTCCGCCCCCTCCGTCCATCTGGCAATCCAAAAATTGCATCGCATTTCATCTGAAATGCATACCGATAATGGGTCCTGGTCATTGTCTGGGTGGTTCTGGGGGCTCTTATCCACCTGGGGTTGGAAGTTATTGTTGATTCTGGCCGGGGCCGCGGGTATTATTTTTACTTGCTGCCTTCTGATACAATGTGGTCCGGCGTGTTGCTCTTATTGTGCTTCCCGGATCACCACTATTTGTGTGCCTGCCCCAGTTCCACCCAAAACTCAGATGCTGCAGAAGGAGATTCACGAATTGATGGGCATTAATGAAGATGTTTTTGAAGATTAGCATGCCTGACTATTGTATTTAGCTACACCACGCTAAAAGGAGGGTTTGAGGAACTTGCAATTATTTTCTCTGTACCATGCGCATAATCGATATTTTATAATTAGCATGATGTATCTAAATGTTACCTTATATGCACGTAAACATTAGCCTAAAACCATCTGCCATATTTTAGGAACTCCATCTTGAACCACTCCCCGCATTTTCAACTTCTTAGCCTGACCGGCGCCATTTTGTGGCCTCTCTAGAAGCCTTACACTAACAGACTGCACATGTCAGCGTTTTCTTGAGAAATAACCCAGAACTGCTGTTTCAGCTCGTTAGGCCTGTCAAGGTTGTAGGTAGCCAAGGAGGGCCCGATAAGCACATTCCAGAAGGGAGCGGGGTGGGCTGTGCCGGAGCCGGCAGAAGGGAGTCACCCATTCGACCTTGCTAAACTGAGATGAGCTAAACCAAGAGTTCTCTGTGTGCCTAATATGGTCTTTTTTCCTTTCTACACCAACCTGTATCAGCTTGTACTTTTCCATGTTGGGCCATGAATTTGCCAATCCAACTGTATATATGTGATGTCCTGACAGTGTGCCAGCAGTCTTCTTGGCAGACCTCGTGGGGTTAGGTTGCAAGGAGCTCCTCTGGCAGAGTTTTGTTTGTTCTAATAAATGCTTGGACCTTCTACACTGCCAACTGACTGATTATTGGTAATGGGAAGGGGATTGCTTATGGTAAAGACTATAATAAGGGGTTTGTAAATAATTTTCGGTACTGTACAAAAGGGGGTGGTGATGGACGGAGCATCTGAATCAATCAAACACTCACACCCAGTCAAAAGATCTGGGTTTAATCCATCACCGTTCTTTAGCCCACCGGACCGGTTTCTGGCATTCCAGCCGTCTTCAGCCCGGCTTGCTTGAATCCAGTGGCAAAGTGAGCAAGGGACTCACGTCTGAGCATACCCTGCCACACTTATGGCGGCCAAAAGCGGTACAAAAGGGGTTGGTGATGGACAGAGCATCTGAATCAATCAAACACTCACACCCAGTCAAAAGATCTGGGTTTAATCCATCACCGTTCTTTAGCCCACTCTGCCACCCCAGTTCAGGCATGGCTATATGCAAATCAGTCTGACCCTGTGCCTCATGGGAACAGTCCAGCCCGAACTGCCAAGCCAAGTCTTCCCTGGACCGGAATCAAGCTTCCGAGGACCGGTTTCTGGCATTCCAGCCGTCTTCAGCCCGGCTTGCTTGAATCCAGTGGCAAAGTGAGCAAGGGACTCACGTCTGAGCATAACCTGCCACACTTATGGCGGCCAAAAGCGTTTGCACTGAACGCGATATTTCAGTATGTTTCTGAGTGCAATTAGTTGTTTTGAAATCAGGTTTGATTAATTCGTAGAGAGGTTTAACCCTTTCTGCGTAGTTTAGAATGTATGTTCTTCCGAAATTTAGGAAACCTAGAATTGACTAAGTTTTTGCAGTTTGAAGCAGCGCACACTTTTCTAAAAAGTTGGCTGCCAGGGTTTTGCCTTCCCTTGATAACTCGTATTCTAGAAAAAGGACGTTGAGACGGGCAATTCTTGATTTCTTAAAGTTGAATTTATACCCTTCAGAGACAAATCCAAGTATAATGGTATTCACTCTGTTCAAGTGCCTGTCCAAGTCATCGTCTGTTAGATAGATGTCATTGACATTAAATAATGCCTCATCATCATACGTTTGTAGTAACTCTGTTACTCTAGCTGAAAATAACCCTGGACTATTCTTGAATCCCTGGGGGAGACGACAGAAGTGACGTTGTGTCCCCATAATTGAGAAAGCGGTCAAATACCTGCTTTCTGGTGCAACGTTTTGACAGAAGAAACCGTTTGAAATATCTAATGTGGGTTTATATTTTTTACGCACAATGTTATTCATTAGTGCTGCACTGTGTGCATTTTGTACTGCAAAGGTTTTGCAACAAGAGTTTAAATGTCTGTAATCCAAAACTAGAGGATATGTATTGTCTGGTTTGGATACAGGAAACAAAGCATTGTTCATTGACTAGGTGCATGTTTCAATCACCCCTTGGTATTCAAGTTGATCTAATATCTCCCTGACCAGTTTTTTTAGCTTCTTGCTTAACTGGGTAATGCCTTAGTGCAGTTGGTTGAGTTTTTAACTGGATTTTATGGTTAGGAGAATCCTCATCCCATCATACATGATTTTTATATAATGCTGGAGCCTGGGCTGCAGCCCATTTTAATAGGTGTATTTTAAATGAATTGGAATGTGATTGGAGATGGCTGGCATAATGATGTATTCAGGAATAAAGCGTGACCCTAAGTTGGGTGACGTACCCTAGTCACAGCTAGGTCCCAATAATTGGGTTGTAGAGTTAGTTTCTGTTTAGAAATGCAAATCTTTCAAAACAAATCCAAATCCAAATCCACAGCACAACATACGCTGCAACCGGAGAACATTTTGACCTTTTTGGCGTTTGCATTATTTCCGTTCCCCTTTGCTTTTGGGCACTACTTGATCAACTTTAACCATCTTATTCGGATTCACATAGTGCTTTGCTAACTTACCCGGTTATCATTTCCAGCATGACTCCGGATATAGGTTTACTATGGGCATCTTACGATAAAATGTACATTGATGACGTTAACTTTAATTTGTATTCATGTACTCTGATATATCCTTATATATGATCGTAATTTTTTGATTTTTAGAATCCTGTCCCTGATGAAGGCTATTCATTAGCCGAAATGCATTGGACAATGAAACTTTGGATATAAGGCTGGAAGCCATTGATTGATTTTTCCGAATTGATTTGAAGATAAGATAATGAAACAAAGATAAAGAATAAAGAAACTTGGAATATGAAAACTTTTGATTTGTTTTGAAAGATTTGCATTTCTAAACAGAAACTAACTCTACAACCCAATTATTGGGACCTAGCTGTGACTAGGGGACGTCACCCAACTTAGGGTCACGCTTTATTCCTGTATTTCAGTACTCCACGACGGAGAGTACACCCTAGAGCACGCAACAACTGATTGAACTCAAGTAAATCTCAGTGTGCAAGCGTTACACAATATTTTTGATAATGATGTATTCGCCATGTGGGCACTCCCTGACGAAATTAGGTGGCCAGTCTTTTTCAGCTAGAAGAATGTCATAACCCTTAAAGAGCTTCTCCCAAAAGCGAGCTCTTATTTTCCTAGTTAGGTCCCCCTCCATCTGGAGCGTTACTTCATATAACTTATGGGTACACTAACCCTGGTATCAGCTGTTTCAACTTGGATGTACTCATTCAAGTCCACTGTCTCCAGATGATCCTTCAAGATCTTGCAAGCTATGGTGATTTCTGCTGCGCTGTCCAGCATTGTCTGGGCCCACTCCCGGTTCTTGAGCTGTGTCCTCAAGATCCTCGGCATGTCTGATTTTTAGACCTGCTACCTTTTTTTTGGTGAATTGGCTTTTCTTCTTTTTTGGAACGTGTTGATCGTCTTTGGACTTCATACGTTCTTCTTTGTGTTCTGACCATCCTCTTCTTTCCGATTTCTGTGAGGAAGTCTGAAAGGTACGAGAGGAACGTGCATCAGTATCTTGATATCTATAAGGTTTTTTTCAAATTATCCTTGTTCCTGAGGTTATACCTCTTTTCAGAGGACTCCTTTTGAGGAGACCGACCTCGGGATTGAGTACGCTTCTCTTTAGAAGTTGGTTTAGTGTTCTCCCACTTCTTTTTAGGACCAATGAGAGTGTTTTTAATAAAGACCTTTTCAGGACTTTCAGTTAGTTGGGGTTTTTTTTTTTTTTTTGTATTCCTCATATACCAATTTTTTGGGTGCTCTAGATGGAGATCCTCCCCACCCCCCCCCCCCTGGCATCTCGATGTTACGACCACAGAATTCGATGCCAGTGAAGGCCCCCTCTAGTGTTTACTGTTTGCTTTATCCACCTCAGCCTCTGTGACTTGGCGACCCCCGGATTGGTTGAGGACTAAGCACCGACAGTACCCAGGTGAAATCATCGGAATACTCTCATCTGTTCCGCCATGCCACAAGGAGCTCCCAAATCTTGGACTCTGAGGAATTATCACATGCTATATCAGACTCACTAATATATATAATATACCTTAAACATTCAGAAAAAGTGGGAGCATCTTCAGATTTCCATACTTTACATATTTCTCGTCTTGCCAATAACATCACATAGAAAATAAATTTAGTCTGCTGATTATCGAGGTGGTAATCCGTCTCCAGACCGAACAGAATCATTACCGGTGACACCACAATCCGTGTTCCTAGCACATCCATCAAAAAACCCTCAATTTTTTTCCAAAACAGGTTAAGGCTAGGACATTCTACAAACATATGTAAGTCATCTGCCTCTAAAGATTTGCACCTTGGGCAGCTATATTTTAGGTTTGTGATCCTTGTCAATCTTTTTGGGGAGAAATACACCCTGTACAGTGTGAACAGATGGTTTCGTTTAAGAGGAGCTGATTTTACTATTCCGTTCACCAGGCTAAAAGAATCCCCCCACAAGTCTACCAGTTTGTTACTATCCAGCCCCTCAACATTTCCCCAGAGATTCTGAAGTTCCAAATCAGTAACTCCCTCTTTTTCCATCAATGCCTCATACCAAAAAGCAAGCTCTTTATCCCAACGCCCCTTTCTATTTACAAAATCAAATTTCGGGTTAGATGTACAATCCAATATTTCCGTAGACCACCAGCTTGACAGCTGGTAATATTTAAATCTTGTGAGGGTTCCTCCCGTCAACATGAAGAGGGAATCCCACCCCAATAACTGTTGATCATTTTGTAAGTCTCTCCACTGCATTAACCCTGCTAATTTGAGAGGGGTTGACAGTTGGTCTCTAAGACATTCTGGGGTCCCTGGAGAGTCCCATATTGGGGCCTGAGAAGCATAGTATGGAATTTGTAATTTTTTCCTGAAGAAAACCCAATTCTTCAGAGCCGTGACTAAAACCTTTAGTCTGACCTTTTTATAAAATCTGGGGTCTCCAAACTTAAATAAGAAGTATTCATGGCCTGGGGGGATACCATGCAATATTGCCTGAAACAAACGTCCCAAAAAAGATGCATCTGCCTTACCTGCCATAACTCTAAATTTTTTAAAGTGGAAGGCATGGGCATAATGCAAGATGTCAGGTAGCGCCAGACCTCCCATTTTTAATTGTCTTCTTAACTTTTTAGCAGAAATTCTGGGCATTTTGGAGTTCCAGATGAATGAACCTATTTTTCCTTGTAGTTTACCCACCGCCTTTGTATCAAAAGATAAAGGTATTGAGTTAAACAGGAAGGTTACCTTTGGTAGTATAATCATCTTTATAAGATTGACCCTCCCGAAGATGTTTAATGGGAGCCCGGACCAACGCTGTAATTGTCCACAAATGTCCTTATACACCTTGTCCAAATTAACTTTCGATATCTGAGTAATGTCCTGGACTAACTGGATCCCAAGGTACCTCATCCTTAATTTTGCTTCAGGCAACACTACCTCCTGATTCCATTGCATGATTTCCGTTTTATCCTTATTTATTCTATATCCAGAGGTCTCTCCAAAAGCTTCTGCATGTTCAAAAAGTCTAGGTATTGCTACCTCAGGATTGGAAGTGAACATTAAAAGGTCATCTGCATATAGGGCGAATTTTAGATCCAGATTGGTTATGGAAAAGGGTTTTATTAAATGATCTGCCCTTAATTTATTCACTAATGGCTCAATATATAAATTAAACAATAAGGGGGAAAGGGGGGCACCCCTGCCTAGTACCCCTTGATATTTGAACCCAGTCTGTGAGCGTCCCATTTACAAAAATCCTTGCCTTTGGGTTCAGGTACAGTGCTTTTATAGAGGTGATGAAGTTAGTTGGTAAGCCGAATCCGGACAGTACATCCCAGAGATACTCCCAATTTACCTGATCGAATGCCTTTGCGGCGTCTATTGCTACAATGGTCAACGGAAGTTTCTTATCAGTAGCATAGTCTATTGCTGTGATGGCCTGAAAAGTCAACTCGTTAATCTGCCTACCTGGCATGAAACCCCTCTGATCCTCATGTACAATAGTTTTAATCACTTTGGCCAGCCTCGCCGCCAAGACTCCTGCAAAAATTTTGTAGTCGGTGTTCAGCAGGGAGATTGGCCTATATGATTCAATAGTCAGGGGGTCCTTATTCGGCTTCAGGATCAAAGCAACTGAGGCCTCCAACCAGGTCTTTGGAATAGGTTCACCAGCCAGATATATTTTGTTGAACAAAGAAGTGAGAACTGGGACAATTATCTCCGCACCAGTTTGATATACCTCCACAGGGAGTCCATCCGGGCCCGCAGCTTTTCCTTTTGCCATCTTCTTCATCTAATTATGAACTTCCCCCTCTTTAATCTCAGATCTTACAAAATCAAAGTCGTCCTCCTGACACTGCGGAAGTCTGACCCCCTCCAACCATCCATCTACATCCAGATTAGATTTATCCTTGGTTTCGGAATATAGGGTCTGCATGTATCTTCTTGCCTCTTCCGATATTACCTCATTAGCATAGGAGACATCACCAGAGCTTTGCACTCTAAGGCCATTGATTTGATTTCTTGCTCTATCAGACCTAGCCTTCCATGCAAGAAGGCGGCCACATTTTTCCCCATATGAGAAATTGCTAAGTTTACTTGAATCCCATTTTTCTTTGATGATCTTATCAAGATTCGCCTGATATTTCGCTTTCAACTTTTCTAACTCTTGTTGTAAGATGTGTATGTTAGCATGTTGTTCAAGTGAAGCCTTCTGCAGCTGTTGCTCCTTTTGCTTAATCTCCTGTAATGAATTCCTCTCTGTTTCCTTCCTAATCTTACTTCTCTTAATCATTATAGTGGTAAATAGACCCCTTAAGTAGGTCTTGAAAGCTTCCCACACTGTTTGTTCTGGAGCGGTGGCCTTGTTAAACATAAAATATTCCTCCATTTGTCTCCTCAGATCTCCCCTGATTTCCTCCTGTTATAGTATCGATCTGTCTAATGTCCACCTTCTGGCCTGCCCTCCCTGTGGAATCTTTATAGACAGGGTTACTACTGAGTGGTCCGATAGTATTGCTGGAACATAGGAAGTGGTCATGACTTTAGATAAGAGCTCTTGATCGATTAAGAAAAAATCTATACGCGAATGATGTTTATGCCTGGTGCTGTAAAATGAGTAATCTCTATTTTTCTGGTTTTTGACTCTCCATACGTCTAAAAGACTAAATTCTTTCATGATAGTTTTAAGCTCTCTCTTTGATTTAGGTAGAGAGAGAGAGACAGCCCTAGAAGTACGATCAAGTTTCGAATCAAAAACTAAATTAAAATCACCTCCTAAAATAATAGGTGTATCTTGCTCCAATAGACTAGATTTTAAACTAATTAATGCATCTGGACAATCCTGGTTTGGCCCATAGTACACTCCACATGTCAACCTCATGTTATTAATAGTTATGAAGGCAGTCAGCCATCTTCCCGTGTCATCAGTATCGTACTTTTCCACCCTTATCCCACTATTTTCTCTAACAATGATAGCCACACCCCTTATTTTGCTGCTTTGATTGGAGCAGAGGAGATCTTGTTTCCATCTTTGATTTTTGAAGGCTATTTTACATTCTTTCTGGTCTAGATGTGTTTCTTCTAGCATAATAATATGAGCTTCTGATTTTCTCAAAAACTCACAAATTCTTTTAAGCTTTTTATCCTCTCTAAGCCCGTTCACATTCCAGCTTATAAACTTTAAATTATCCCCGCCATTAATCATAGAGAAGAAACAAGAAAAAGATGACCATCGCTGCGTTTATTCCAACCCTTCTGTCGTCATTATTTGCTATTACTATAATTTCCATAGCCATTTCAGATAACATTAATATATGAGGAAAATCTTCTTTTATATTTTTTAACCCATCCCGCCCCTCCCCTCCCTTGAGGAACCCCCCCTCTTGAACCTTGGCGATCTTATCGCCGTTGAGAGCCTTATCCCTGGCCTGGTCTCTGCCGCACCTTCGTGTATTAAAATATACTGTGTCAATGCCTCTATCTCCACCTCATATCTGTGTATTTAAGTGCAAAAAAAAAAAAAAAAAGAAAATAGTGATAAATAAAGGTTTTTTTTTTTTTTCTCTCCTCCCTTCTCTTCTTTCTTTCCTTTCCCCTTTCTTCCTTTCTACCTTTTTCCCTCTTGCTCTTTTCCCTTCCTTTTTGTTTTTTTTTATTTTTTTTATTTTAACTCCCTCTTTTTTTTCCCCTTTCCTTTCTTTTTTCTTTTCCTACCCTTCCCTTCTTCCTATATATTTTTTTTTCTCTTCTTTGTTGTATTATTTACGATGTTTTTTTTTTTTTACAATGTTTTTTTTTTTTTTTTTACATTTATTTAGTTTCGGGCCTCTCTTTGCGCTTGCTGAACTTCTTGGTGATCCTTCATAGCTTCAAGAAAACGGTCTACTTCCTGTGGGGAAATGAAGTTATAAGTCTTGTTGTTCCAAACAACTCGTAATGATGCTGGGAATTTCATCATGACTTGAGCACCAAAACTTCTCAGTTCCTGCATACGTGATCCTAACTCCCACTGTCGCTGAGCTGTTACCTTGCCTACATCCGAACGAATTGAATATTTAACTGAGTTGATCTGCAATGATGTATCTGTAAGCGCCCTACTCAGAATCAGCTCCTTCACCGAGAATGTTAGGAAATTTACTAAGATTTTCCTTGGTGCATTCCGCCCAGGATGTTGCCGAAATGGATCCCTGTGTGCTCTTTGGATCTCCTTTTCCAATTCAATGTCTGGTCTATCTTTCAATACACCTTCTCGCAGTAGTTTGCATATTAGAGTCTTCACATCCCCATTTTCTATTCCTTCCGGAACTTTTAGAAACTTCAAATTATTTCTCCTGGAATGGATTTCCAATCGCTCCAAATCTAGTTGCAGAGACCTGTTCTGCTCTTTCAATTCAGTTATGGCCTTTGAATGTGCCTCATAGACTTTTGTGAGGGTAGCAACCTCTCCCTCTAAGGCCTCCGTTCTAGTACCTATCTCATCCATTTTATTCTCCAAACTTGTGCATTTTCGAGTGATCTCACTCTGGTTGGCTTCCGATGTTGCAAATTTAGGGAGCAAACTCGCCAGGAGATCTTCCCTCAGAGTAAGTAGAAGGGTCTCTAAGCTTTGATTCTCTTTCCGCGGTTCATCTGATGATGATGCTGATGCTGATGCTGACATGGACATGGATGCAGATATGGGTATAGAAGAAGATATAGATATGGGTGCTGTCTCGAGCTCAAGTTCTTCTGGGGTCACCCCTAAATCTCCCAGGTCAGTCTCAGGGTCCAACAGCAGAGGGGCATATTTGTTCTGGAGCGTAACATTTAATTGTGAGGAGTTTCCCAATGCATTAGCCGGGGGGGCTGTCCTGTACCTGCACCAGTACTTGCTTGCTCCACTTGCTCCTTTTGCCCACCACTCCCTTTTGGACCTGATCCAATGTTTAATATAGGGCTGGAGACTGTCTTCTCCATTATCTTAAAGTAAGATACCAAAGAGGGAGGAGGTTTAGTTGATTTGGCAATAATACAGCCTCTCTTCTGCTTTTTACAATCCCCTAGTTTATTTTTTTCTTTTATCTTCTGTTTCGGGGTTAAGGGGGTTAATGTGGCTGGGCAGCCTGGTCCATTACTTCCTGAGAGTAGCAGCTCTTTGTCATGTAAGGAGCGTAGGAGGTATCTATTCCTAGCTACTGGGGGGGCAATAACTCCTGGAGTCTGTTTCAATGTTATGCCTGCCCCTCCGTTTTTTTGGCTCTCCTGGCCCCTTTGACCCTGACTCCCCTGCAATGGACACGACCTCTCCTCAATACTAGTTATGGTTGATGCTGTCACAATGTCCATTCCTTTGGGGCTCCTATACCCTGCTGGAGCCTGACCCTTTAATTCCACCACTGTCGCTGCACTAAACCGCTCCCAGTGCTCCACACTTTCCTTAGACACCCATATATCGTTCAGCAGCCCCCCTCTCTGCTTTTCATAGGGGGAACTGATCACGCTCACCGTGTTCACCGCTAACCTGCCTCTACAACTGCCATGTAGGTAAATCCTCGCCGCTGCCGCTCGCGTCCTGTACCAGACTCTTGCCAAACTCCAGGCGCTGCGCTGCTCTGTAGCTGCCCGTAGCGTCGCGTCTTTCGTGTAGCTCTCCCGAGGTCGTCCCATGGGTGCGCAAGGTCCTAGCGCCCCTGGGTTCCCACTCGGCGGCAGCAGAGTCTCGAAGGAAAATCAAACAGAACCGTCAAAATCCCGAGCCATTCTTTTCTTAACAAAAGCCCCGCATAATCTCACCGCTTAGATCGCTGAATTTCGCTCCTGCAGGCACGGACACCGCAGTCTCACTCGGCAGTCTCTCCCAGGTCAAGGACGTGCTCTTGCAGCCGGCGTTAGCCTGCCGCCATCTTCCTCCCGTCCACAGTTAGTTGGGGTTTAACTGGTTTCCCACCCAAACTATCTCTACCTAGTTCTTCATAGGATTTTTCAATTATTCTGGCCAGTTCATATGGTTGCTCAGTTACATCAAATTCTCTTATTTTTTTGCGGATTGCCACAGATGCTGTCTCACTTTTAATATTAGCTAATATTATAGCGGAGACCTGTTCAGTAGTTTCATACCCAGATTTAAAGCATGCTCTGCCCCGTATTCATTTTGAATCTGTTTAAGGACATCTGGTATTACCGCCATAGACGGAACACCATGTGTTTTTGTGTTGATTGCAGCAAAGAGTGTACCCCAAGTGTTACAATCCTCCGGGTGAGGTGCAATCCCAATTGGTAAACAGATTGTTAGAATCCTGTGTTTCTCATGAGGGGTAGTATCGGGAAATACTGCCTCTATTTGAGTAATTTTTTCAGCTATCCTGAACGGACGGAATGTGTTCCCTTTTGAGGGCAATTTACCAATTTCTGATTGTATAGTCTGTGGTATGATTTTATTTGTGTTCCCCTGGTAAGGGGTTTGTTGTGGAATCCTTATAGGAGGTTGGTCTGTTAGTTAGAGTCCGCATGACATACTGAACCAATTGTCTATGGATTTTGATTAGTTGTTTTAGTTGAACTAATAGTTCCGCATCCGTACTTTCTTCAATGTCAGTATGTGGTGTATAGCTGGCTAGTACCGGCCATGTTGCTCCTGGTCTACCTAGTGGACTAAGCCTGGTAATGTGATTTTGCTGCTGTAGGGCGCCTTTACACCAGAGCGCATGCTCTTGGTATGTTAGTGGAATTTCAACATTCTCGAAAGGAGTGTATTCCGTTGGATGTTCCTCTACTTTGTAGAAGTGAAACACATGTGATACTGGATTTGCTTCAAGGAAGAAAATCCATGAATAGAATACCTATGTCTGCCGATATTCAGGTGCCTCTATGACAAAAATTACCCTACCACCTCTTGGTGATAGGCCATTTGTTATAAGCGTTATAGTGATGTTTTTTTAAAGGTTTTCCGGGATGATTATAGCAGCCGGTTCGTCTTGTGGGAAACGTTTAACGTCAAAGCCCGGTTGGGTTGCAGTTGCTGCAGCTCCACCGGTTGCGTTATTGCAGTCGTTATTTGACGTTGTTTAATGAAAGTTTTCAGGAAAAGTTTCAAGGAAACAAAGATAAGGTGCACAATATTTTGGAACACTATCTTTCAACATTAAACAAACCAAAAACTAATACATAGGATTTTCGAACATACTCATTTATGGCAGATATTTTATCCTTTTACCAACTCCAGATGTCTATTGGAGTATTTTACGGGGAAAAAAAGTCCCTGTGAAAAGCACGACTGAGTTACTCTAGTATCTAGTGTTAAATTAGTGCCTTACCAAACGTTGGGCGCCATGTAGTGTAGTTCCAATATTCCCAATAGGCTCTGCGCATTGGAATAATATATCCTATAGATTTGACGTAGGACTTATGTCAACTAAGTCTCTATCGAATATACTAAACTTAATAGTGAGTGCCAGCTAGCTCAGAGGTCACTAGAGACTTTCTCAAATTCACAAGAAGGGATTAGTTTCTGACAACCGCATAAACATGACAACTTTGTTTCTCAAGAATAAGAAATATATCTCTAGAGTCGTGGAAACAATAGATCAATATTTTACTCAGTCAATCGTGCATGCTTTGTTTCAACAGAGGTGCAGAGAAATAGAGAGACGTGCGTTTTTAATAAAAGGATGTATTGAACAGTCTTCTTTCTCATGCAAGTAAAGTGAACTACTACAATCGTAATGCAGGCTGCAAAGTATAATGCCTGCAGCGAGAATAGAATTATAAAATAATACTGTTAAAGCATTGTATGGTTTCTAAACCATATAAAAGTACATACATAAATAAAAATGGCTAAAAGTACTCAACTGGTGCTTCTAAAATACGCCTACCCCAATGTACCTCACCTAAGTCTAGTACGCGGAAGGGAGTAGGTATTTGTGTAGCATAGGTTTGGTTTTCTTTGCCAAGAATGTATCCAATTTAAAAAAAAAAAAGAAGAATGTAGCCAAGATTTTTCTTAGGGTCTAATCAGCTCCATACCTTAGTTTAGGCGAGGGGAGCTTGGAAACACTGGAGCTGGATTCTCAGTGAGAGAAAGGACAGCTTCTCGATCAGTGCGTCAGCTGGAGGGTCGCTTCCTTCTGCACTTGCTGTAGCGAGCTGTGTCGGGCAAGTAGATAGTCGAACTGCTCTGAACCACTGTGTCTTTCTAGAGCAAGTGAAGGCAAATTTATACCTTCAAGGTGCCTTGTTTGACGTAAAGTCGGGCATAATAACGTTAGAAAAGAACCCCAAGGGAATAGTAGTTCTTTGTAAATTCCATGAGTTCTTGGACAAATCAATATACAAGCAAGGGGAGGTCCCAGACTGCTTAAGCCGATTTTCCAAGAAATCGTTGTGACGTTTTAGTACAGGTGGAAGTACCCATTCCTGTATTTGGACTGCATGAGCTATGTCTAAATAAGGGTATGATTTATATGCCTATATTAGGGCAATGTGAATTGTACCTATATAAGGGCATAAATCGGGAAAATTTGCTAGGATCCTAAAACGCCATACAACAAGCTAACGGCTGCGCTGAGGCTGGAGCCAACGGATGCGCCAAGGCTGGAGCCAACGGATGCGCCAAGGCTGGAGCCAACGGATGCGCCAAGGCCGGAGCCAACGGATGCGCCAAGGCCGGAGCCAACGACCGTGCCGAGTCCGGAGCCAACGACCGTGCCGAGTCCGGAGCCAACGACCGTGCCGAGTCCGGAGCCAACGACCGTGCCGAGTCCGGAGCCAACGACCGTGCCGAGTCCGGAGCCAACGACCGTGCCGAGTCCGGAGCCAACGACCGTGCCGAGTCCGGAGCCAACGACCGCGCCGAGTCCGGAGCCAACGACCGTGCCGAGTCCGGAGCCAACGACCGTGCCGAGTCCGGAGCCAACGACGGTGGCGATGAGGCCGGAGACTACTGCGCCACATGGTATCTTGCCAGCGTAACCGGGGCCAAAGGCGGCGGCACAGGGGCAGAACCACCCAAGGGGTCTCCTGGGCCCAAAGGCGCACCGGAGGGACCCGATGGGACAAAAAAAACGGGCAATGGCTGACAGAATTACCTGTACTTCTTCCGGAGGCACGTAATGTCCCCAAAAATGTGGGTAAGCCACAGGCAACAACGGAGGCACCACTGGAGCCGCGGGGGAGTGACCACCTGCCCCCTCCACTGAGTCCCGCGACCAGTGAGGGGTAGACGAAAAGCGACGCCGCTCCTTCGACCTTTAATGGCGCTTGGACTTACCTGTCCCCAATTCCAATGAACAATGGTGTCGGCTGTGCCAGCCATCCCCTGATCTCCCGCAGGACCTTGAGTGGCGCGGTACCCAGTGCCGGGCCTCCAACATCTTCCGGGAACGCTCCCACAAGCCTTCTGGGCCATGGGCCGATAATCAGGGCACGTCTCGGGGAGATGGCGTCCACCAAGCAGAAGAGACACAGGGTGAACGGGTCTGTCACCAACACGGTCCGACGGCAGTCCCACAGGACTTAAACCCAGGCATCCCTACTGCACCAAAAGTTGAAATCTCGACAAAAACAATAGACAAGTCTTGTAAACAAGTCAAATTTATTTAACAGTAGTACCGCTCTCTCTCGGATCTGCGGTTACTGGCACGGAAAAAGAAAGAACTGACGTCAGCGAGCGTTGGCACGTCTGACGAAAACTTTCCGGATCCAGTCTGACGCCTGTGGATATTCTAAGGTAAGGAATCTATCACTAACGTGTCTCTTTCAGATACATTTTTATAAGTGTAATTTCTAAATGGGAAGATATAACAGTATCAGGTTTGGTGTCTCTGGAATCCCAATTTAAAATCTTAGGTTATGGCACAGTCTGATATTAAATTACAGTTCTGGAAATGCCACTTTTTTTGGCAATTCTTGCCTTCGACGCCTGTAGCTGGTCTGTGGTCACATGACTGAGTGTAGTTGGCAGTTGGATGTCCTCCTAGACAGATGCACTATGGGAGCTTTGGTTTGACTGAATGGGCCACCAATAACAGGATGGGGAGGGAGGAGCTTGGCCAGCCTCACTTACACCTCGATAGGCTGTGCCCTGTCTTCACACAAAGGGCTGCATACTCCCTGTAGTTAGCCGAGAGTCAGGGCAGGGAAGGGAGGGCACCTGTGCACTTCATAGCCGTGTCTCTAGAAGTTTCTCCCCACTTCGAAGGCACAACTGCATATAAAAGAAGGACTTCAAACACCACTGCCTCAGTACACTTCTGAACCTGTGGATACAGTACCAGAAAGAAGGGCTACTGTGCTGCTGAAGGACTGCCACTCTTCTGTGCTCTGCTTGACTCATGCTTGGCAGTGCTTACCTGCTGCCCTCCTCCCTGGGCGAGAAGGATTGGGCCTGCATCTCTTGAACCCAGAAAAAACTCCAAGGGCTAGATGTCTGGGATTCTGATCTGAAGCCTCAGGCACACAGCAGGCTTTCATCAACCTTGCTCCTGCACCTGAACTCTGCCTTCTTTGAGTCTACCCTGCTAAGTGGGATCACCCCAGTCCTGGACCCTTGGAAGGTGCTTGCCAGTAGATCCGAAGCATCTCCTCTGCTGAGCGGCGCATTCCCCAGCAGAACGAACACATCTCCCAAGCTGAGCAGCCGATCCTCAAGCAGAACAAATGCATTGCCACTGCTGTGTGGATTGGACCTGTTGGAAAGACCCGCATGGCCCGCAGTCTTCAGAATCGGAGGGAGAAAGGGAGGCTTGACAGACAGAGCCTGTAGCTCACTCACCCTGCGCGCAGAGGTGATGGCCACCAGAAAAGCAGTTTTCAAGTGAGAAGTGTTAAAGGACAGTTATGTAGTTGCTCAAAGGGAGTGCATGTAAGATATGTCAGAACCAGATACGTTCCCTCTCGTAACCTTCGGTCACTCCATCTAGGCCTTCTCCAGACCCCTTTTTTCAAACTCAAACGTTCTGGTGGACGAAGATTTGCTACATTAGCCCCCTGCTTATGGAACACCTTTCCCCTGGAAATTCGGTCCTGCCAAGACCTCTTACCTTTCCGGAAAGCATTGAAGACCTGGCTCTTTAGACAAGCTTTTTAATCTACCTTTTCTACCTCTGATTGTGTTACTGTCAATTTAGCGCCAAGAAACTTATCAGTGTTAGTGCGCTCAATAAATGATTTAATAACATAACATAACATAACCAAGTTCAAGTCCCACTGGGGCATTACGAAGGGAACAGGAGGAAAAAGATGAGTAATGCCCTTAAGAAATCTAATTACAACATGGGACTTGAAAAGAAAAGGCTGATCAGGGAACCTAAAATTGCTGAGAGGTAGCCAATAAGAGTGTCCAGAGCAGAGCCCTGCTCGGCCAAAGATAAGAGGAACTGCACTCGATGGCACTCTTGGCAAAAAGTGTGAAACTTCCTGTTGGAGAAGGGTCAGAAGATCCTCCGACATGCGATGGTACTGAGGTGGCATGGAGGGAGTGGTAGTCTTGAAGGGGAGGGATTAGCCCCTTCGGACTAATTGCAAAACTCACCTGTCCGACGTGAATTTGTGTCAGTGGGGGAGGTGATGGCTGATCCTGCCGCCCACTGGCGTTTGGTGGCCCTGAAAGGTCAGACTAGGAAGGTTTGGAGGCTGCTGCAGAGGGGGTTGTGGTGGACTGGCCCGCCCTCTGGTCCCCAGAACCACGCCAGTGGTTCCCACGTCCCCGGCTGCGATGGGGCTGAACAGCTTGCACCGGCCTGTGGCTCTGGGCAGGATGTAGTGGGGCACCCCTTTTGCAGTCACGAAAGGGGCGAAAGACAGACTGCACCGGGCGGGTGGTGGAGAGGCCCAAGGACCTGGCCGGAGACCGAGAGTCATTAAAGAGCATTATCTGCCTTGTCGCCGAAAAGGCAAAGCCATCAAAGGGCATGTCCAAAATGGTGGATTGGACAGCCTCGGAAAAATCAGCCAAACGCAACCAGACGTCGCGTCGAAGGGCTACTAACTTTGAAATTGTCCTGCCAAGAGCGTCTGCAGTATCCAGCCCACAGAGGATTGTAAAATTTGCTGCGCCTCTCCCCTCGGCAACTGCACAGGAGAGTATGTTCCAGGCCTCCTCCAGGCACTGAGACAGCACCTGCACCATAGTATCCCACACAGAGTGGGTGTAACGGCCCAACAGACATGCAGTGTTTACCGACTGCAGTCCCAAGCTGGCGGAAGAAAATAGTTTTTTCCCTGGTGGAAGAAAATATTTTCTTCCCAAAGTGGTCCAGCTTTTTGGATTCCCTTTTCGGTGGTGCGGTAAGGAACGCGCCTTTAGAAGTAGAGGCTTGAACCAACCAAAGCTTTCAGGGGTGGGGGAGAGGAAAGTGGCGTCGCCCGGGGCTGGGTGGTGGCGTCGGACAATCATCCTGTCCACAGGAGCCCCTGTGTAGGGCCTGGACCAAGTGCCCAAAAGTATGTCCATGAGGGCTTCATTAAACGGGAGTAGGGCTTCGAAGAGCTTGCTGCCGGCTGAGCAACCTCTGTCAGGAGGTTAGTCCTGACTGCCAACGTAGGTAGCTCGAGGTGGAGAGCCTCGGCCGCCCTACGCAACACCACTGCGTATGACGCTCCCTCCTCCGTAGCCACGGTAGGAGGAGACAGCATGCCTAGGTCTGGGGAGGTATCCAGACCACTAGCATCCCCCAGTTCCTTTCTCCAGTCCGGATAGTACTCCAACTGGTCTGTCAAAGGGTCACCTCTCCCCTCCCAGTCTTCCTCACCCTCCTCTGGCAGCCTATCTGGCAGAAAATGGCCAGGGTGGAACACAGGGCCAAAATTACCCCTCGGTGCCGGATACGTCGGGGTGTAAGCTGGGGTTGATGCCGGCTGGGAGTCGAGTCGGCATCGGTTGCGGACATGGTGCTGGCTCAGGTGTAACACGGTCGACCTGGGCCGATCCGGATCGAGGCCTGGATCCAAGGGTGCCCTGCGGTGCCAGTGCGCTGAAGGCCTAGGGTCCCCGACTGCGTCCGTGGGGCCCGTAGGCGCACCAGCAGAGTCGGTCTACCCAAAGATAGAGTGCATCACTTAGTAAAATTGACGAAGCTGGCCAGGTGTCGCTCCCAGTCCCTGTAAGGGAGGCCAGAGTTGACCCTGAAGGCTCTGCACGCGGAGCCGCAGGGAGGGGGTGCGGCACCATCCGCAACCTTCAACAATTCGGCGTTGGACGAGAGGAAGTCAAAGAGCGACGATGCTACTTCGACTTGTTGTCCTTCGACTTACGTGACCCCGATGCAAAGACTTAGAAGAAGAGAGATGATGACTCCACGATCGGTCCCTTGACCTCCCATGCGACAGGGACCTTGCATGACGCGGAGCCGACTACTGGGCCTCGAAGAGCTTTCGGAACCGCTCCTGCAAAGACTTCGGGCCATGTTTCGACAGTCGGAGCACGACTGGGGGTCATGGTCGCACTCCAGGCAGAAGACGCTGTGTGGATCAGTCACTGACATCAGTCGAATACAGAAACCGCATGCCTTGAAACCGGGATTCCCTTGTGCACCAGAAGTCGGTTAAAGACTCAAAAACAAAGTCGACAAAAGTCCCAAAAAACTCAGTCAAAAAGTGACTGGATGTACCGCTCTCTCCGGATCTGCGCTTGCTGGCGAGGAAAAGAAAGAACAGACGTCAGTGCGCGAGGGCGGCGTCTATGTAGCTACCACAATGTCATCCCGGCGACCATGACGCTGACAACTGACGCAGAGTCGACCGACGCCACCTTCAGACGCGCAGGGGTACTGCTGATGAGAACATTTCCGGATCCAGTCTGATGCCGGTGGTAATTCTAAGGTAAGGAATCTAAAACTAACTGTTTCTTTTAGATGTGTCTGTCAGTGGTAACTTATGCTTCGGTGCCAATGGCTCTGTCGGAACCGACAAGTGCTTTGTGGTGGCATAGTGGAGAACCTATCCCCATGTTGTTGCATTATTGCCCAATTGGGATCGTGAACGTTTTTATGCCTTCTTGGCTCGGAGGCGTACTCACGGTGTAGGCCTGTGCTCGAGGGGTGCGTTGCAGCGTGGCGTTGCGGGGGAGAGTATAAGATCTTCTTTATACTGGAGGATGGTTTTAGAGGCGTTAGGGCGCATGATTACGATAACAATCACACAGACTCCTGTAGTTGCACTCCTGGGCTACACGGCAGATGTACCCCCAGCATATCAAAGGTATTAGCTAAGTGGCAAGTGGCATGCAGATGGGGTAGAGGAGGGGCGCCCAAATTTAAGGTCTGGATTAGAGATCTTGTACTCTGGCAAGAATAGACATTAATATATGCAGAACTGTGGCACTCAGCTTCGAGGCCAAGGGTTATCTGGGACCTACTGTGCCAATACCTGCTTAAAACCCCAGAGGCAGCTGGCAATACTAAGGAGCCCCTTACCTCCAGTGATTAGATGAGATGGAACCGGAGATACCAAACTAGAAACAAACACCCTCAGAATGCATGTGATCCTCCATCCCCCACCAAAAAGCTAACAACAAAAAAGCGCATGCTTCCCGAGACTTGAGGGTAGGGGGCAATGGGCGGGGACACCCCAGGACTACATCACTATTACAGCATATGACGGCTCAGCAACGCCACTCACACACACAGAGCAGACTTTGTTCTGGGCAGTGTACTCACCAAAATAGAAGGAGCAGGCAGGTGTTTATGTATGTAAATGTTCATGGAACTCTTGGAAATGTGAATGTACTGCATTTATAATGTATGCTGTAATGAAGAAATGTTAATAAAAAAGGGGGGGGGGGAAGAAAAAAGATCTCCTTTTCATGGGGGTCAACAGTGCTCGCGGTACATGGCGTCGTCTTGGTCCTACGCCAAGATAAGGTGATGAGCTCTTCGCTGTGCTCCACAGCATGTTCGTCCCCAGAGAATGTATCGAAAGTGACGTAGTGGGAACTGGCAATGACCACTCAACCTCCTACCGGAGCACATGTCTGGCCTTCCATGTCACGGTCGTGCAAGAACTCCACCTCGGACGCCAGTTCCATGGTGTGTGCCAAGAGTCGTTCCCTACGGGACAGAAGTGTATTTTGGTTTTTGACAATGCACAAGATGCACATTTGCCTTTTTTGTGTTCCGGAGATAGGCACAAATTACATACTTCCTGTGTGTCGGAGTGGGAGTATTTGGCCCCACACTGATGGCACCATCAAAAAAGTCATTATTTGTCTCCATCACCCAGAGAGAGTTATTCTTGATGGGCATGTGTGTATTGGGTGCTGGGTAATCAGTCCCTGGTGCCAAGGATCTGTGGATCTTGTCTTTTGATCTATGGTCTTTTGCTGGTTGCGTGGGCATCAAATACAGCAGCTCTCCGAAGCAGTC
Source organism: Lissotriton vulgaris (assembly GCF_964263255.1). Lineage (NCBI taxonomy): Eukaryota > Metazoa > Chordata > Amphibia > Caudata > Salamandridae > Lissotriton > Lissotriton vulgaris. The sequence continues at coordinate 1,547,862,488 of NC_141687.1, read as the reverse complement.
TGTCCAAGCCCGATAGTAGAAAAAAACGTTCTAACAAAGGAGTCGCTGAACATGTGCAATTCCTCGAGGGGGGAGGAGAAAACGCATGCAGATCATAAATCGTCCTTGAGGAAAAACAACTTGCCTTGTCTGGGCCCAATACTAGATGGTAGGAGTATGTACAGCATGCTTAATTACAATCAGCACATGCTACGAATACTGATTTTGCTTGTTGGTCCCCGCCTCCGGCCTTACGCCATTCTTCTCTTTGGAAAAAGCATGCAGGGTCCCAGCGAAGCCACTGGTCCCAAGGGCAGCCATGCGCCCCATGTTTGCTATACTTCTTCACTTTAGGAAATGTGATGCTATCCTAGAAGCTGCTAAGTTAACTGGATCCATGAAGCTTGAAAAAAAACCTGTAATGTTATTCCCTGATTACACTCCAGCTGTACAATGTCAGAAGCAGCTTTGCCAACTCTGTAGTCAGTACTTTTTGCTGTTCCACGCCAGCCTTAAACCGCTGACTGCACATGAGAGGAGACCTCCCCATTAATCGACGAGGGGTTGGTGAAAGTGGCATTAAGCTCAACAGAGCACTTCCTGCCCTCAGCAACCTCTACGTCGCCCCCTCCCCCCCCAAAAAAACTCATCATTGAGGACTGGTGATGGGCGTTACAAGCTGTGGAGTCACTGGGAGACCGTGCCGGCTCTTCGAAGGGAAGTAACAAATTCACAGTAACAAATGGACCGCACATTGGTTTTCAGACACCCTCACTATCATCCCACAAACAACAGACTCTATAATCTTACTGAACCCCCTTCCTTTATCCTCCTTCCCTCTTTTCCACTTCCTTTTGAGGCTAAGTCCCAGACAGTTTATTCATATTGAGATATGCCTGACTACCGAACCTATTTTGTCTCTCTTCGCCAGGTCACCATCCTAATTTTATTCATGGATCAAGACTCCACCCAGTTTGAACATACTGCTGTAAACAGCATGTCCCACATGTTGTTTTTTTGTACTACCCGTGTCTCCACACTCCTCCACAATACGAACCGACTGGGGTTGTACATCTAATAACATCTATGACGGGACAGGTGCTATTCTAAATCCCCTCAGGAGACTCCCTCTACCCCCTCTTGCCCCAAATTATTACTACCTCATGGGGAACTCTACCCATCCACCATATTGCCTCCCAAGGTAGGACAAGACTTCTTACCCTAAAAGTCAGAGGAATACGCACAGTGAGGAAACAATATGCCATCTACTCCTACATCAAATGCAAGAAGGCACACATTATCTTTCTCTAAGAAATGCACATCACATCACCCGAACTGCAGCGCTTATGGAATGCTGGAGGGGGCTATTCACAGCCACCACCCACTCTGTCTAAGCTGGAGCCCATATCTGGAATCGACCCTGGGTCCTAATACAGGCCTTAGATGCCATAGTGGATGGGGGATGGTATGCTATATTAGGGGGCCACCTTGACGGTTCCAACAGCCTTCTTCGCAGCATCACGCTTGCAGTGTAGAAAAGGAGAAATTTGGGCGACAGTTTCTGGAGCAAAGAACAGGGATGCCATGGATTCTCACTGGCGACTATAACTGCTCACTTGAGTTGCCCCTCAAATGCTCTCCCCCACCCCTTTCCCGTTCCCCTCCATATATTCAAACAGATCATTTTCAGAGGTAGGTCCACCAGTGGTCGTTAGTAAATGTGTGAAGATCCTTAAACCCTCATGCTCGAGTCTATTACTTTGACTTGGTAGTGCATGACCTATATGTGGCTTGACCACATTCTATTTGCAACCTCCATCCAGGATGTCATTCACCACACTGACTATTTAGGTCACCTAATCTCCGACCATGATGCAAACACCGTCGATATGATGTGGAATTACCCCAGTGGCGACTTCCCAGGGAGATGCCGGAAGACCCCGCCTCCCGAGAGTCTTAGTGCCAACTCATCACCCACTACTTCTCATGCAACCGAGGCACCGTAGAGCGATTGAGTGGGATGCCTTCAAGGTAGTGACATAGGGGCATCGTCCCTAAAATTAAAATTACGCCATCCTTAAACTTGCCCGAAATAGGAGTCTCGGCCTTGACGGCCTACCAGTCGAGAATTAAAATACTTTTGTTTCTCTCCTTGCTCCTCAGCTGGCCGAGGTCTATGACTAAGCTCTGTGAGATGGGTAACTAACCTTGTCCCTGCGAGAGTCACTATTGGTATCTATATTGAAGCCCAACAGAAATCTGACTTTCCTGGCATCCTATAAGCTGACAGCTGTATTAGGTGCCCACTATAAGATCCAAGGGTAAATCCTGTCTGAACGATACATTCAAATCCTACGGACCTAGGTATAACCAGATCAAAATGGCTGTGTGCCTGGGCGCAGCATCTCGCACAAAATATGCTGTCTGTCATTTGATTGATCAAGCTCCCTGCCGATTTTCATATGCACCCTGCTTCATACTGGACCTGGAAAAGGCTTTCGATACACTGGAGTGGGACTATCTATTCCAGGTGTTAGTCGCAATGCACAAGTTACTTACCTTTGGTAACGATATATTTGTAAGAAACACTAGTTCGTATTAGATTCCTTACCTTAGAATATATCCAGGCGTCAGACTGGATCCGGAAACTTTTGCGTAGCAGTACCCTTGCGCGTCGGTAGGCGTCATCTGCGGCTCCGCGTCCGTCGTGATGACGTCGCCGGAGTACTTAGACGCCGCCCTCGCGCGCTGACATCAGTTCTTATACACAGCTTTTCCGAGCCAGAAACGCAGAGCCATGATAAAAACCAACACTGGTGCCATGAAACTAGGGCCCTGAAAGGGGATGACCTTAACCCTAGATATCGGTTCGCAGAACGGGGAGGATGGGTGGGGCAGTAAGGAATCTAATACTAACGACTGTTTCTTACAGATATATCGTTACCGAAGGTAAGTAACTTGTGCATCTGAAAGAAACAGGTTAGTATTAGATTCCTTACCTTGGAATAGATACCCCAGCAATACCAACCCCGGTGGTGGGTCTGCAAACCAATGATCACACCAGAAAGTTCTGGAGAACGGAACGACCGAAAAAGCCATCTCTCCGGACTTGGCTGTCCAGGCAGTAGTGTCTTGCGAATGTGTGCAGCGAGGCCCACTTAGCTGCCTGACAGATGTCCTGTAAGGGGACTCCCCGGCCCAGAGCAGTAGTAGCCGCCGTGGCCGTGTGGAATGGCACGAAGCCCCACAGGAGGCTCCTTTCGAGCCAAGGAGTAACAAGCCTTGATGCACAAGACGACCCATCGAGAAATGGTTAGTTGGTGCACCGCCCATCCCTTCATAGCGTCCACGTAACCAACAAAGAGTTGGTCATACACCCGGAACTGGCGTTTGCGATCCAAATAGAATGAGAGCGCCCGTTTTGGGTCCAGACAGTGGAGCCTCTCTTCCTCTTTCGAAGGATGCGGAGGCGGAAAGAAGGTGGGCAAAGTGATGGACTGCCCGATGTGGAAGGGTGCGACTACCTTGGGCAGGAAAGAGGATCGAGTCCACAACACAACTTTGTCCGGATGGACTGAAAGGAAAGGAGGCTGAGAAGAAAGGGCCTGGAGCTCACTCACTCTCCTGGCAGAGGTGATGGCAACCAGGAAAGCGTCTTCAGAGTAAGGAGGCAAAGAGGACAGTTATGAAGCAGCTTAAAGGGAGCGCACATCAGAAAAGTTAGAACAAGGTTCAAGTCCCACGGGGGAGGGAAGCATCCCGGGATCCTGTAGCGGAACATGTACGAATTTTGACGAGTGACAGTGGGAACGGGGTGAAAAAATAAAAGCAGAGGGCCCCATATGTTGACTGCAGCAGACAACCCAGTCAAGAGAGTAAAATGTAAATGAGTAGCGCCGCCCGACCTCCGGGATGTGGGCTGAATGGCTGTGTACGAGACATCTGGGATGAGATAGGAGAACGACACTGCATTAAGAGATCCTGAGTCCAGCAAAGTACACTGTAATTGACTCTGCAATAAAAATTGTTAAAAAAAAAAAAGGTTCAAGTCCCACTGAGGTATCACAAAAGGAACTGGAGGAAACATATGAGTGATGCCCTTCAAAAACCTATTTACAACTGGGGACTTGCACAAAGAGGGCTGATCAGGTAGCCTTAAGAAGGCGGAAATGGCCAAGAGGTAGCCCTTCAGAGTGCCCAGAGCAGAGCCCTACTGGCCAAGAGAAAGATGAAAGAGGAGAACCTCTGAAAGAGGGTCAGAAAGGGGATCCACAGCCTTTGCTGTGCACCATGCCACAAATTTGTTCCACCTGCAGGTGTATACCGATTTTGTGGAGGGACGCCTGGCTGCCAGAATGACATTACAGACTTCAGGAGGCAAGTCAAATGGCCTTAACTGCCGCCGCTCAATCTCCACGCATGTAAGTGGAGACTGGACAGGTTCGGGTGGACGACCATTCCCTGCTGCTGCGACAGAAGGTCCTCCTGAAGGGGCAGACGAATCGGGGGAGTGACAGACATGCTCAGTAGCTCGGGATACCAGAACCTCCGTGCCCAGTCAGGAGCCACAGGGATGCTTGGGCCCGGTCGCGCCTGATCTTATTCAGCACTCTGGGCAGAAGTGGTATAGGCGGAAAGGCGTACAACAGACCACAACTCCAATCGCGACGAAACGCGTCTCAGAGCGAGTGCCGCCTTGGAAATTCCAAACCACAGAATTGATGACATTGCGCGTTCTCTTCGGTGGCAAATAGATGTAACCAAGGCTCTCCCCACTGCTGAAAGAGGACTTGCGCCACGTCCGAGTTCAGATGCCATTCGTGATCCATCATGCACCGACGGCTGAGTTCGTCCACCCTGGCGTTCAGGGAACCTGCCAGGTGTTGAACCACCAGGGTCACGCCCTGATGTTCCAGCCACTGCCAGAGGCGCAGAGCCTCCTGGCATAGGGTCCACGACCCCTCCCCGTCCTGTTTGTTGCAGTATCACATGGCGGTGGTGTTGTCCGTGAACACCTGCACTACAATCCCCCGGACCGAGGGGAGGAATGCCTTCAGTGCAGCTCCGGAAGGTTGATATGGAGCTGGGACTCCGCCGGAGACCAGAGGCCTCTGATCTCCGCCTCTCCCGTGTGGCCTCCCAAGCCCTGGAGGGACATGTCTGTCACAACTACATGCTCCGTGTAGGAGAGTAGGGTCTGCAATCCTATGGTCGCCCCAGATTTTTGCTTTTTGCTTCACTGGTTTACGACTTTCCCTGGCTGTAGGCCTGCTAATCAGACCCACAGCCTAGCTGTTCTCTCTCTAAATTGACATCCATGTACTTTAGGTGCATTTACCAATTGGTATTGGGTCACTCTTGTAAGTCCTTGTACAGTGTACCATAGGTACCCAGGGCATAAGTGAAGCCAAGGCCTACCAGGGGCTGCAGCATGTGTTATGCCACCGCTGGCTGGCCATCCAAATCGGACACAACTGGCTGATCAATCAGCTGGGGCAAAGTGGTGTAATCACCCTTTGCTTTAGATATAGTATACCTATATCTAAACCTAAAATGGACACATATACTCCTGTAAGTCACTCCTATGGCAGGCCTTAACAATCATGGAGGCAGAGTGCTTGGAATTATGTGAGATGGTGCTCTAGCATGAGCTGAGCCTGTCTGCAGCTTTCGGAACCAAGTCCTTTAGCTGTTTCCATGATAACGCTATACCATATACTCTTAAGTGCATTATAATCCTCGCGGTTATTGCTAACTTTGGCATAGCATTATCAAAACATGTCGAGTAAGGTGTCATACGAATTGGAATACTACCCCCTCTTCAGTTCTGGCGACGGGGGTAGCATTCCACCCTTTTAGAGGGACACGACATGTATGTAACTGTGAACCCCGGTTAAAGTTAACTCGAGCCTCAGCATCACAAAATGGATGCCACCACAGACACAAGTCTGACCTCCTGCTGCTGGGAGTCCTTCCAGCGAGGGAGGCCTGGACAAAGGGTTTCCTGCCTTGGGAGGTGCTAGCACCACCCCAGACAGGATTTTGTGTATTAGGTAGGACAGGCCTGAAAGGAATGAGACATGCCTGGGGTACACAAGGTGCCCTGTGCATACACCGGTTCAAACCAGTTGCTGAGGTGCTTCAGCCCCAGCTCTGGCGCGAAACCAGACAAAGGATAGGGGGTGTAACCACCACACTTCCTGGTCCCACCCATAGGAGGGACCTAGTCATAGTACAGCCCCTTTAGGAGAATAAAGGTAGGAGCTGGTCCCCTTCCAGATTAGATTAATCCTGCTTTGAAACTCTACAAGAAGAAACTCTGGACTTCGACGTTCTGCTCCACAGAAGACTGAAGAAATCTCCCTTGTGGCCAAGGAGTGACCACCCTGCACAAGCAGGCACCATCAAGCGTTCCAGCGGTTCACTTTGTCGTCTTCCCGAGTGGATCCAGACTTCAGAGCCCGACGAGACCTGGACTTTTAAACCTCTCCGACCTCTACCTACATCTGCAGGACAGCTGAGATCCGTGGGTGCGACGAGACACGTGGGACCGGCCATCTTGGAGAAATTGCACTTCGCTTCTAGTACGACTTCAGAGGCATCCTCGACGAAGTGCTTTGGGGATTGAGAAGCCCCAGCCCCGAGCAGCTCCTGCACAGAAGATCAGCCCTCCAGCATCCACGAGATCTGCGTGGGCCCTTTTGCTTGATTGCTGCTCGACGCGTTGTCTGGTCACTTGCCGGATGGCTAGTGGCCTCCTAGACGATGATCCATGACATCAACACCGCTGGTCTGGTTGCTCCAGACTGGCCCTTGCTTCCCAGCAAAGGAGAAGCCCCACGGACACTCCTGGTCCGCACCAGACGCCTTTTCCAATAATCGCGAGGGTTGCCTTTGCCAAGGCCTATTGACGCTGAATCCGGAACCAACACCGCCGACAGCGAGAGCGTGCGTGGGACAGCTCGTGCCTCCATCCTGGTCATCCAAGACACCTCCTGGTCCACTTGGCTGCAGAGTCAAGCGTCCAGTCTTCAGCTGATCGCGACAACAGCATCTGGTTCCTTCCTGGTTCCACTCCAGTCGCTGGCTAGTGACTGTGAACATTGTCCCCTCTGCTACCATTAGGATAGCTGGTCTATAAGGTTGACTTACAACCAATCACCATAAGGGTTGTTTGGACTGATACAAGGTGATCACTAGAACTAGTGAGTATCATATATCAGGCCAACTTCTCACACTCCGGTTGGGGTAGGGAGAGGGATCTGCCGCTGACCCAATCGCGGTCGGTGAGCTACCACAGCAACTGTCTTGAAGTGCCCTCCGAGATCAAGACATGGTCGGACAAGTTCCCTGATGCTGGGGCCACTGAAACTTCAGGTCCCACTGCAGAGCCCGCATCCGCCACCTGGCGTGATGCACCAGAAGGATGCAGGAGGCCATCAGCCCCAGAAGCCGCAGCGTCAACCTGACCGAGACTCGGGATAAAGGCTGAATATCCCGAACTCGCTGTTCGGGAGGATAAACCCGAATCTGCGCTGAGTCTAGAACCGCTCCGATGAAGTGGAGCTTTTGAGAGGGACACAAGTGCGACTTCGGCACATTGATGGAGAACCCCAGCAGGTGCAGGAGGTCGGCCGTAGTCTGGAGGTGGCTGACGACTGTCTGGGGCGAGCCCGCCCTCAACAACCAGTAGTCGAGGTAGGGGATGACTGAAACCCCTAACCTGCGCAGATGAGCTGCGACCACCGCCATCATTTTCGTGAACACCCGTGGGGAGCTGGTAAGGCCAAAGGTGAGCACGATGAACTGGAAGTGCTCGTGGCCTACCATGAACCGCAGGTAACGCCGGTGAGCCGGCAGGACGGGGATGTGGAAAAAAGCATCCTGCAAGTCGAACGCTACCATCCAGTCTCCCGGGTCGAGGGCAGCTAAGGCCTGAGCCAGTGTCAGCATCTTGAACCTCTCCTTCCGGAAGAAGCCGCTGACGTTCCGCAGGTCCAAGATAGAGCGTAGGCCCCCTTTGCCCTTCTTGGGAACCAGAAAGTAGTGGGAATAACAACCACACCCTACTTCTAGCCCAGGAACGCGCTCGATGGCCCCCTTGGCCAAGAGGGCCGCAACTTCCTCCCGCAGAAGATTCAAGTGATCCCCCGACACACAGTGGTACTGCGGTGGCATGGCTTGAGGGGTCGCCTCGAAGGGGAGGGAGTGTGCCCCTTCGGACGTTTTGCAGCACCCACCTGTCCAATGAGATGTTGCGCCAGTGGAGGAGGTGATGACAAACCCTGCTCCTCCCACTGGCGACACGTGGGCCTGAAAGCTCGGACTAGGCGGGCTTTGAGGCGGATGCTGCAGGGTTAGATGTGGACTGGTCTCGCCGTTGTCCCCGGGCACCGCCACGGCAGTTACCACGTGCGCAACCACGCTGGATATTAGTCTGCGGCCCGTGGCTGGCAGAACGTGTGGGGGGGCCCCTTCCTTGGCCACGAAAGGGGCGAAAGGCAGCAGATTGCTGGCGTGGGGCCGACAGGCCCAAGGAATTGGCCGTAGCCCTGGATTCCTCAAAGCGCTCAAGCGCACTGTCTGCTTTGTCGCCAAAGAGGCGACGGCCATCAAACGGCATGTCCATAAGGGTATTTTGGACATCAGCTGAAAAGTTGGCGGACCGCAGCCAGGCGTTGCGACGAATCACCACCATCGTTGCCATCGCTCTACCCAGCGATTCGGTTGTATCCAGCCCACACCGGATGGAGTACCGTGCCGCATCTCGACCCTCCGCAAGGGCTTGGGCGAGTTTAGTCCGGGCCTCCTCCAGACATTGTGGCAGCACGTCCGTGACCGTGTCCCACAGAGAGTGGGTATAACAGCCCAAGAGGCAGGCGGTGTTAACGGACCGCAACCCCAAACTCAGGGAGGAGAACATCTTTTTGCCATACTGTTTGTACCTCTTGGATTCCCGATCGGGGGGAGCCGTCGGGAATGCGGTCTGGGAGTTGGAGTCCTGTATGACCAGGCTCTCGGGAGTGGGGTGGGTGGACAGGAAGCAAGGGTCGCCCGGAGCCAGGCAGTGGCGTCTGGCCACGTTCCTATCTACAGGGGGACATGTAGCGGGCCTGGACAAGGTGCCTAGAAGAACGTCAGACAAGGCCTCATTAAACGACAATAGAGGCTCCGAAGAGCTTACTTGCGGTTTAAGGACCTCAGTGAGGAGGTTAGTCCTCACGGCTGCAACGGGGAGTTCAAGGGATAAAGCCTTGGCCGCCCGCGTTAACCCCACACTATAGGAAGCCCCCTCCCCTGTAGCCACGGTAGGAGGGGAGACAAAACCAGTGTCTTGCGAGGTGTCCAAACTACTGGCATCCCCTAGCTCACCTGCCCAGTCCTGATAAGACTGGCACTCACGGGCCAGAGGGTCCTCAGACGCCTCCAAATTCGCCTCGCCACCCATCTGCTGGTACTCAGGGTCAAATGATGGGGCCGGCTCATAGAAGAAAAAATCTCCCATCGGCGTCGAGTGAGGTCGCTCTAGTGCTGGAACCGGGTCTAGGGGGGGGACCGAGGACGACGTCGTCCGTGGACGGCGCCGGAGGCGCCACCCTAGGGGCCGGCACCGGCGAGGTCGTAAGGTCGACCGGTGACGACCCGGATCTGGAACCGGATCCAGCGGGACCCTGCGGCGCCGGGACCGAAGTCGCCGACGGCGCCGGGGCCGAAGCACCCGACGGCGCCGGGGCCCGAAGCACCCGGCCCGCTTGGGCTCCCAGTCGGGGCCACTTGGCCCGAAGGCGCCGCGGAACCCGACGGAGGAGTGAGCGGCCTCATGGCCGTGAGGAAGGCGTCGATCTCCTCCGGCATCGCGTTCTGCCCAGGGTCCAGCAGGTATGGAGCAGGCCGCGACGCCCGCGGCTCCGGCGGAGCCGCAAGGGCAGTGTCGCCCGAACCCCCGGCCGCGTCGCGCGAGCATCGGGGGAGTTGGAAGAGCGATCTCGCTTCTTCGACTTCTTGTGCCTCTTACCTGAGGACTTGGAGCTCGAGGAGTGGTGACGATCCTCCAAGCCGTGATGACTACCGCCCCCGACCGGTCCCTCGACCTCCTCCCGGACCGGGACTTCGAACGGCGCGGGGCCGACTGCCGGAGCTCGAGGCGCTTGCGGGACCGCTCCCGCCTAGCCTTCGACGTCAAGGCCCGGCAGTCAGGGCACGACTTGTCATCGTGGTCGGGACCCAGGCAATGAAGACACCGGCGATGGGGGTCGGTAACCGACATCAGTCGTTGCAGTCGACACAGGGCTTGAACCCGGCCATCCCTACTGGCACAGTCGGAGTCGTTCGACTTCGCAGAAAGATCAAAAATGATCGAAAAAGCTTACTCAAAAATTGACTAAGGTTACCACTTTTTCCAGATCGGCGCTTGCTGGCGCGGAAAAAATAGGTACGGACGTCAGCGCGCGAGGGCGGCGTCTAAGTACTCCGGCGACGTCATCCCGGCGCCAACGACGCCGACGTGGAGCCGCAGATGACGCCTACTGACGCGCAAGGGTACTGCTACGCAAAAGTTTCCGGATCCAGTCTGACGCCTGGGGATATTCTAAGGTAAGGAATCTAATACTAACCTGTTTCTTTCAGATAGGGATAGGCGAATGTCTCAAGGCCTACACTCAGATGCTGGGCCCATTAATCTCCCCGCCATTCTCGACAAGAAGGGACAACAGACAGGGCTGCCCCCTCTCCCTTTTATTGTTCGTGCTAGCAATGGAACTCCCCCGCCACCAGACTTCCCTTTATGTGGAATACCTACTCTTCTACATCCGTTCAGATGTCACCCCATCTATACCACATTGCATTTTTTTATGCCCACTGCTGGGCTACGACCAAGTTCAAATACTTTATTCGGTTTACATTGTTAGAAACCATAAAAGTTACATCTTATAAAATACAACACAAGCACAAAATATAAACACAGAATATACATATCTTGGATAAAAAACAGTAGTCGTGAATTAACATTGACGTTAACATGAAAGAGAGAGGGTGTTAGGAGGCCTCTAAAGAACCATAAATACTCCGTAACCATTTAAAAAAGTACCAAAACCATTTAAAAATCTAGACTTTTTCTATATTTCATTGCACATTTCAGAAATCCGGCCACAAAAGGGATACAGTCTGGTTTTAATAATTGCAGATAAAAGAGAGCGGGACGTACTTGCACAAAGTTTAACCTTTTTTAAAAGAGTTTTTAAATAAAATGTCCTGGGCATTTCATAGTATTTACAGAAGAACTTAAAGTGAAGCAGATCCTGAGGAGACATATTGTCGCAGCCACAGGGTGCTAACACTTTCCCTTTGTAACTGCCCCTTGGCACAGCTAATAAAAAAATGAAAAAGATTTAATCTGAACCTGATTAATAAGAATCGCTCGTATGCTGGTAAGGGCCATAATAAGTTAATTCCAAGCCTAGTGAGCTTTTTAGCATCAGGTGTGACCTCACACTAGGCTTCAGCAATTCCTTCTCCTCTCTTTCCAATTTTTTAATGTGACTGAAGGAGTACTTTACGAGCGCTATATCCTTTCTGGTGATACATTCAGGTTTTAAAAACAGATCCCGGCGTCCCAACTCACTAAAACTAGTTTTTAAGTATTTAATCCAGGGGATGTTGATCATGATCTAAACTCAAAACCTCTTTTAGGAGAGAGTTTAAAAGACCTAAATGCTTGTTGAGCCAACATTGTAACCAGAAGGTAAGGGGACGTAAGGCCAAAGTGTCACTTATGTAAGGAGTACCTGTTTCTTCGTGTACTGACAGGTTTGCGGTCCCCTTTGGGACGCTCAGTAGTTGTTTGAGGAAATTGTTTTCTGTCACCTGGAGACCATTAAGGCCAGAATATCCCCATATGTCGCTACCATAGCTGGCTATCGATATGCATTTAGCGCGGTACATTTTTAGCACTGCTGCAACTGGACGGTTACCCAGTTTGGCTGCAAATCCAAATAACGCAGCATTCGCCCTGATGACCTTACCCCTTTTTTTGTTCAAAAGAGCAGCCCAGTTGAACCGGTGATTCACCAGGACTCCTAGGTAGGAGAAAGTTGTACAATTTGGGACCCTGTCTCCATTCACCGCAAAAGGGTACTGTTTTTTTGGGCGCTGCCCTACCTGCATCAGATGAGACAGTGTTATTTATAGACAGATCTCGCTTGACCATAAAATCGTGAAATGCGTCAAGTAGGGTTTGTAACCCTTTTGGGGTGCGTGCCAAGAGGACTGCGTTATCCGCATATAACAGGACGGGCAGTCCTCGCCGACCCACATAGCGGTAGTCAGCCCTTGTGTCGAGCAATGATCCTTCTAGATCGTTAATGTAAAGATTAAAAAGGAAGGGGGGGCAAGAATGCACCCCTGCCGGACCCCTCTTTCGATGTCAAAGTTCCTTGATACCTTCAAGTTACTAGTATATCTAATGTTGGCCTTGGTGTCTCTATGAAGATCCCTCAGGAAGTCCACCAAGTTTCGCTCCACTCCCATGGCCTCCATGGACTGCCACAATTTTCCCGATTGACACAATCAAAGGCAGATGAAAGGTCCATGAAGGCCATGTAGATGGTACCGGAGCGGGCGATGGTGTACTTTCCAAGGATCAGATAAAGGTTTAGGCACTGATCCATGGTCGAGTGACCTGGGCGGAACCCATATTGGATGTCTGAGATGATCTTATTCTCCTCCTCCCAGGTGAACAACCTCTTTAAAATGACTCCCCCAATGACCTTTACAATAGAATCGATCAGGGAGATTGGCCTATAATTCTTCATGCAGTTATAATCCCCCATTTTATTAACAGGTACGATTGTTGAGACTCCCCAAGACGCTGGGCATTCTTCCTTAGACGCTGCGTTACCCACTGCCATCAAAATCCGGGCCCAAAAAGAGGGGGTTTGATTTAAAAAGGTCCGGAGGAATGCCATCCGGGCCTGGGGCCTTTTTTATTTGTGAGGTTATTAAAACCCTCCTCAATTTTGTCAACTAAAAACACCACTACTTCCCTGTCCATAGTTTTATCGGGATAGTCTATCGGGATAGACGTATTTTTAAAAATTTAACAAAATGGGACACCCATTCGTCCTCTGTTATGTTGGAGCCCACTTCTCTGACCCCTTCCGCTAAAAAAGGTAATCCGTTAATGGTGCTCCAGAATCTCGAGGTGCTTGCTAGAGTCTTGGGATCTAAGAGCTCCCTCCATATTGCTTCTTTAATTTCTGCTTTACCTTTGGCCAGAGCAATTTTATAGTTTTTCCAGAGGGTGCAAATCTGGGATCTATCCCTTGGTTTTAATTTCAGGCCAGCCTTAAGTTTTCTTGCAGCCGTAGAACATGCACGGCAGAACCATTTAGGTTCCTAGACTTACTGGTTCGCCCTCGGACAAGTAACATGCTTCCAACTTTTGATGTAATCCCCTCATAAGATTCCAGGATACCTGTTGCTAGTGAATCATCATTAAGACAACAGGAAAATTCTGCCTCACAGGCGACCTTGAGTGTGTCATGGAAGAGGGACGGAATTACTTGGCTCCATTTAATCCGCCGCCCTCCGTCAACAGGTTGCAGATTATTATTACCTTCTGCACTAACCCTTTTCTTCATGATGCTACCTCTTAAAGTCACACAAACAGAATTATGATCACTATGTGCGCTAGGGGTTATAGAAAATCCCTGAAGGACTGAAGGAGAGGTAAAATTGTTCTGGATAGAAGAATATGCTCTACGAAGGACCCGTTGCCTCTGCCCTTAAACGTGGGTTCCCTTTGTTTACTTAGTGGTGGGGCAAAACTCAGTGCAGAGGATAAGTCTTGTTCATCAAGCATATCATTGAGGGCATTACCTTGTTTAGTATGCTCAAAGGGGAGTCCTGAAATCAATGGGCAACCCACTGTCTCCAAGGCATTTGACTTAGGGTCACCACATGGGTGAACGTTAAAGTCTCCTACGATGAGCAAGTTCTTTGTGTTGGGGCCACAGCCCAGCTTTACAAAATTATTCAGTTCAGAGATCCCACACCCTTCTTCTTTGTTGAAAGAGTTATAAAAATGTATCACCTGGAGGGTGCTGTTTTTTTGACCCAAGGAAATGGCCTGTATATTTCTGTTATTTGAGGGGATGTCACTGATACTACATCTTTGAGCTAAAGACACAAAAATGGCTAAACCTCCAATCGCTCTACCGCTGGTTGCTCTAATCGCTGGAACAAAAAAAGCTCTATACCCCTCCAGCGCGATGTTACAATTCACAAGCCACGTTTCTTGTGGGCAAATTAACGAATAGTTGCTGACAAACTGCACCCATAAGGGGTCTATTACCTTTCCTGCCAATCCCGCAATGTTCCATGAGAGTACATTGAGGTCTTGAGGCTTCTCCGTGGAACCCAGGGTAACCTCTCTTGGGGGGACAAATGGAAACTCTACATATTGGTTATCCTCCCGGACCCCTTCAGCTGGGATGACAGTAATATTAGCTAAATTGGCCACCACAGGTACAGGCTCATGCGCTGGTCTCTCTGTTGGAAGGATGATTATATTAGGTGGACTATTACTAGTGGATTGGTTGGGGATAGAACGGTTCCCACACAGTCAGTCACAGTCATTGAGACCAGAAAGAGCTGCATATCTGTTTGGTCCCTCTAGGGCAGGGGGAAACCCGTATCCACCCCAGATGGGTACCCTTAATGAACTCGACATTGGTGGGCCCATTCCCTGTTGTCCCCTATTGTAAGAAGTCCTATCATAGTATCCCCTATTTCGAATACCGAGTTAAGCTCTGGTTGCTGACCTACAAAAGAAACCTAATGGCAGAATCTCAATGCATTGGCCGTTATACCCCCTGCATAATCAGCATCCCTAAAAATCCTTTCTGCTATTATTGGACTATTAAAATTTACAACGACGCAGTCGCCGTTTCTGGTTTTGCGTTAGCTGCCTAACCAGGACACCCGGCGAACTATGATAACGTGGTGACCAACTCTATTTCCCTCCCTGGTATTACAGTGCAGCCAATGCATAACCTTATTTTTCAGTTGGCTATGATCATCTGTGGTTCCTTCGGGAAGGGGTGGTACGTTACTCAGTACTACCACCAGAGGTGTTGCTTCTCGTGGTAAATCAATAACAGGGAGGTGAACCACATTTCAGCTAAATTCATCTATCTTTCCTTTACCCTCAGCCTGTGTGGTTGTTGGGGTGTTATGTTTTGAATGCTTGTTGTTATCGGCCATGACGTCTGTATTATCTGTGACCCCCAGTTTGTTAGTTTTACCTTCCTCTGTTCCGCTCCTCACGTTGATGGTTTTCCTACTTCCAGCATCTATTATGGTTGGAGCCGAGCGAGATAATGAAGGTGAATTTATAGTCTGTTTACTAGGATGTAACTGGAGGCCTCGCAAATGGGTACTAACTGTTAGACTTTCCAATAATAGAGTATTTTCTGAGGTTGCCTGTTATAAGTTTCCCATGTTCTGGTTGATTACCTTCAGTCTCTCTATGAGTGCAAGAATGAGAAATTTTGACATCTGTTCCACTTGTACTATGAGACCTACGGCATCACTAGGGACTGGGGTGGCATGTATAAAAGGCTGATGGACAGTTGTTTGTATATTTGGGAAAAACTAATTTTTCTGATTTATTTATTATCTTGGGAACTTTTGGTTTTCTACCCATTTGTTGACCCCCACCCCTTTTCCTTTCCCCCAGTTGTTCTAAACAAGTAGCTACTGTTTTCGGTATGTCGGCGACGGTCGCCTTCTTTGTGGGTATTGCAATTGGGCAAAATTCTTTGGGTGTTGAAATACTATCTAGTGAGGTGTTCGTGGAGGAGATGGTGTTATGCTCTTCAGGACCTGTACCTATGGTAATCGGGTTAATCCCACTTGTACTCATAATGATAGGTTTTTCTTGCGTGATAGCATTCATAATTTTACCCAGAAGGGATCGTTTTGTGCTTAAAAGTTCCAGGGATAGCCGTTTCTCTGTTAAGGCTATTTCGCGCTCTATAACATCTCCTGCTCGGATAGTAAAGTTGTCTAATGTCCCTGACACGCTGCCCCCTACAGAGTTTCGCGCCATCTTTCTCGCCTTCCCACATAACAAAGCCATACTCAACAATTAAAATCTTACTCAGGTCAGAGAGGGCAAGCACCGGTATCCACAAAAAGGGTGCAGCATACAGTGTTTACAATCTCAGTCACTTGAGAATGTACCTGCCTAGAAAAATATCATGTTTGGAAGGGTGGCCCAGCCCGGCCTCCTCCGGCCTGTGACGGCCTAGGACGGTCCCGCCCTTGTCCCGGGCTTCTCCCGGGACGTTCCCGCATGCTCCCGCGAAGTGGGGGGTGTCGCGCAGATTAAAGCGCCTCCTGGCGCGGAATCAACGTTGGCAGTTTCCGGCCGCAAAGGCACCCGGTAGATGTAGTCCTGCTTGGTTCCCCCCCCCTCCCCCCCCCCCCCCCCCCCCCCTCACTGCGTCCGCGCTCTGCTGGAAAAGGCTGCGGCGGCAGACCGGGTACAGCGATGTGGGGCTGAGTAGAGAAGCGTGCCCAAGACAGTGCCCCCGACAGGGACAAGGAAATGGCAGGGAAAGCAGCAACGCCACAGGTAACAACTGGGCTACGAGAGAAGGTGCCAAACTGTGCGCATTCCCTCTTAGCGGCACCTTGCCCTTTCTCAAAGTGCGACTGGGGGAATGCTACTAAACTGAAAAGGTGACAGTTCAATGCTTTTGGGTCCGCCTTTACCATTCTCCCACTAACCTCAATGAGGGCAACCTCAAGAGGACCTTTACGGCTCTGAATTTCCAGGTACAATTTTTTAAAGTACTTCCCTTGGCCACAACTGGCAACATAGCCTCATCCACAATGATCTTTCTCCCTCACCTGCTGTATTATTTCCCAATCGACCGCTGCTCCCCCCTCTTGTTTTGCTAATGACCTGAACATGATGCTTGGTGAGCTTATTTGGGGTGTTACAAACCATCACATTGCACTACACAAACTGCAGATACCAGTGGCCTCGGTTCACCCTAATTTGAGGCCTACTACTTGGTAGCTCAGCTCCAGTATGTCTTGCCATGGCCCAGACAAAGCAACCTAGATGAAACTTGTGCGGGTGATATCCCCCTGCTTCCTTTCGTGCTCCAGAGTTTCCTTTTGTGTGAGGCAGACCCTAAGACTTCGCAGCTGCTGCAGATCCCAATCGCTTGCAGGTGTCTCAAGATAATAGCTTACCTTACCCACCATGTCCTACCTTGTGCTCCAGCATTCCCTCTTTGGGGCCTGCCACACCCCTCTGACTTCCATTCTCCTCAGCAGACCTAGCACCCTGGCTCGCTTGCTCCCTGTCTACTGTTTGCAACCTCTTTGCAGGTTGTATTTTTTTCTCCCTCAACCAACTCATCGACAATTACGCCCTTCCTAGGGGTCAATATCTGATATACCACCATATGTGAAAAACGTTTCGCACCCTCTGGTCCATAGTAAAGGAGGAGCATCAAACTCACTCTGTTATACAAACTCTACTGAATCTTGGGAATGAGCTGTCATCTTATTACATGGTTCTACAAGGCACTCAGTGAACATACACCGGTTCCGCTGACGTCACTGAGAGACAAGTGGAAGTTTGACTTTGGATGGGTGCTTCATGACCCTGAATTGGACAAAGCGCTTGAGTACCCATATTGAGTCTCTCGCAATTCATGCTTCAATAGCATACAGTTCACAGGGTCTATTTAACACCCAAATAACTAAATCGCAATTTCCCAACTGCCCATCTGGGCTGCCCACGATGCCACACACCGTCACCAGATTTTAAGCTCATGCTGTGGTAGTGCCCTGCTCTTAATACATACCGGCACTTTTTCCACACTACGTTCCATGAAGTAACAGAACTTCCTGATATTTATACTTTGGGAGGCCTTCGCCGTCGGCATCTTCGAACATGGGAAGCGCACCAAGGTAAGGGCATGCTTCTCTTGTCCCACTCTCCTCCTCGTCAAGCGAACCCTCACACTACACTGGAGATTGCATCAGTCCCCTATGCCTGAGGCCTAGTATGGGGCATTACAGTACCGGGAGGAAATGACGTATATTATGAGGAAGTTCGACATCTCTGCAAGCGCCACATCTCCCCTGTCTAGGACGCCCTACTTGACTTTCTTCAGCTAATTCAAAACTATAACCTAACCCCGTAAATCCCGGCGTGCTGCCTCCTCACCAGGGGTCCTCTTGCCCCAGGTCCCACCCCTTTGACCTTTTCTGCACTTTGCCGGTCCCTGACAACACCAGGCTTGCCAACAACCCCCCACCCCCACCCCCCTCGTTATCCCTGGATACCTCTCTTGCAACAACTCCAATTTAAGTTACCTCAGTATGCCTTTCGCACCCTGTACACCTACTTACAAACTCCATCTAGAGAAGTACTTGTCCCACTCCACTGCCTCACCCTTTTACTCCCCCAGTTTATTAACAAGCCTCCCACTACTAAAAGTTTGAACGCAAGATGCAAGTTGTCATTGACTGTCTATTGCCTCGTAATGTTTTTCATATCACTCTCTTTATCGTCGGATGCCCAAGGCTTACATTTGGCTGTCAATATTATTTCTTTCTATTACAGAATTGTATTCCACATGGGCTGTTCAGATCACGGTTACTGTTCACTATAAAACTCAAATAACACTAGGTTAAAAAAAAAAACGAGTGTGAGGACTTGAGAACATTTTCCTAGAACAGGCTTGGGTGGTGAGGCAACCTCAGGCACAGAGGAGATCAGTGGGAGGGGTAGCGCTGACGGTGCTTTGTTGATCCCTCGAGCTCCACAAAAGAAATTAAGGGAATTCTGAATGCTCAGCACAATGCCTGTGGGAGAAATAGGGGAACAGGGCTGCAAATTGTTGGGGTTGTGTCTCGTCAAACTGCAGTGGCGGTGAAGGGTAGAGCTGCGTGTGATTTACGGAAGGAGAGTACTGGTGAGGCCAGGGGGACATCTTTCTTGGAAAGAGTTTAGGTAGTTATATGAAGGTGTTTGTGAAAACTAATGTTACCCTGTTGTCAGGTTTTCAGGTTTTGCGTCAGTTTCTAGTTAAGTTGGGTTTTCCAGGGAGAAATGTTATATTCTTTTAGAAGTGAAACAGCATGAGGTGGGCAACAGACACGGACAGCAGCACACATTTGAAGTTGAGGTGCACTTACACTGGACTCCTTTAGGAGGTAAATTAGACCAGGGTGGGAGTTCTATATGCGATGATTAGTTGATCAATTTCCTTGTGTTCATTGACCTGAGTAGGACTACATCTAAGTTTCGATTTGCAGCTATTCATTCACAAAATGGGGAATAGCAGGCTGAGGAGAGCCCTTTCAGAAAACTTTTGGGCTTTGCTACAAGTCTTGGGGTAGGAGAAGAGGAGGGAAGGGGTGGAATAGGGGATGGAAGTGATGGTGTCAGCTGTTAAAGACATTAGCAGATTTGTTAAATGGGAGAGGTCATCTAAACGTTTTGGTTATTTACTTGGAAGAGAATCTTCTTGTGCAGTTGAGAGGAATAGTATTGCTGAGATGAATTGGAATATGAAGGAAATTAAGCAACTATGGTTGTGGACAACCGCAGTGTGCATGGAGTTGGTACTGCGGACAGTGTAATGCAAGGCAAGAAATGCTATGCCCATGGAAATACTCACTGTAGGGTGACTATGGAGATGACTGGTTTCTGCTGAATGGAAAGGACAGACTATGGCACAGAAATCTTGGTTTTGAAAGAAACCAATTCTTGAGAATGACGGTGTATAGGTTTTCTTCATGGTGGTGGACTTGCATTTGCTGCAGCCGAAGGAGAGACTGGCCACAATACTAGGGGAACACATTTATTGTTCTGCGAGGATGCTTTTGCTAGTTAGTGAAAAGAGGAGGGGAATGGGCCTGGAAAATGCCTTATGGGATGGATTTTCTCGGTGGCCGCTTTTGATGCTCAATAAACTAGAGTGACGTACAAGTTACTTACCTTCGGTAACGATGTATCGGGTAGAGACAACTCTAGACGCAGATTCCTTAACGTAGAATTATCCCCAGGCGTGAGACTGGACCCGGAAAACTTTCTTGCCCAGCATCTCTGCACGCCGGGGTGGGGCGGTACCTCCTGAATGAAGAGTTCTTGTTGTGTGAGGGCTTGCGGGTCACTAATACCTCTAAGACATGTTATGGCCTCCAGAATAGCTACCTTCCAGGAAAGGTAAAGGCTCAACAGGGGGTCCTACAGTTTAATGAGGACTTTACTGAGTTTCCAGACCAATTCCACACCAATTCAAGAGTCCTACATAAGTTCTTCCTCTACAAAGTTGACTGGGCATTCTGCAGTTCCTAAATTTGAAGGATAGATAATAGAGGAAAACATTTGTCAGTGGTACACAATCCCTATCCAGCTTTCTTCTTTCTTCCAACTGAGTCCAGGACTTTTGGAGGCTAAAATAAAGTTCCCTAACGTACCTTGACTCTTATCTAAACCAGACTGAAGTGGAATGTTCTTGAACAGACAGTTTAGCTTAGGGAGGAGTGCCCTCTTAACTAAGTTTGCCTTGCAGTGAAGGGTCAAAGGGAGGTGCACACAACTAGTTAATAATGCCTCGATTTCCTTTCTCACCCTCCCAAGGACATGTGCCGGAACCTCTTCTAACTCGTGCAAGTCTGTGATGCCCAGATACCTGATCATAGTTTCATACTGCACCCCTGTGCTTACTAGATTCCACACCATCACCTTGGTCTTCTCCATATTTATAGAATAACCAGAAAAGGGACCAAGTGCTTCAGTTATAACCTCCATGAGTCTCACTGTTATCCATGTTTCCCTTATATACAAAATAATATAATCTGCATCAAGACCCAACTTAATCATGAGATTCAAAAGGTACCATCTCCATGTCCGCCCTCAAAGGCCAAAGGCTCTGGGAATAGAAAAACAGGTATAGTGGGCAACCCTGATGTGTCCCCCTTGAGATGTTAACTTTCCTTGTCAAGCTCCTGTTAACCAGAATCAGAGCTGCTGGTGGAGTGTAAAGAGCTTTGACTAGAGCTATAAACCCTGAGGAGATCCAAAGATCTTTAGAACCTCCAAAGGTATGCGCAGCACACCCTACTAAACGCCTTGGAGGTGTCAATAGTAACAATAGCCAATCTGCCTGAATTTGTCATTGCCATATCAATTTGCTGATATAATTTGATGTGTCAAATCATGCAACTGCCTACCTGGCACAAAATCCTTCTGATCTGGATGTTCTACATTACCAATGTTCAAAGAGTCTCCTAACTAAGCTACCAGCAAAAAACGTATAAATCGAAGTTTAGTGAAGAGACAGGCCTATATGAACCTGCTTTCTTGGGGTCTTTATTTGGTTTAAAAAGTAAGACTATCACAGCATCATTCCAAGATGGAGGAATTTCTGAGCCACACACCAATAGATCATTAAACAGATCCCTCCTTATCGGGACTACTATTTCTGTCATGACCTTCTAAAATTCACCCAGTAGAGCATCTATGCCTGCAGATTTTAAATTCAGTGATTTATCAATTTGTAAAATAAATTCCTCCTTCGTGTTATCTTCCAAAAGGTCTTGTTGTTCAACACTAGAACAGCCCGAGAGTTGCATCTCCGTTAACCACTTCCTTACTTCTGATACCCTGAAAGTCCCCATCTCGAAGTACCATCTTTTTACATGACATAGAATATATCTGACTCCAAACAAACATGCCAAATTTGCTGAAGGCGCTGCCACTTGCTGCAATTGGTGTGGAGAGGAAAAGATGGATGATATCCATATGTTTGTGTTTTGGCCCAGGTTGTACATCTTTTGGTATGGCGTGTGCATAGTGATCTTTGGGATTTTACTTGATCTTGCTGGCAAGGTGGGAGATTGAGGCCCACCCGCCTGCTTTTAGCAGGATCACTGATGTCAGGATCAGTCATATAAATGCACATTTACATTTATATGCTGTGATAAAAAACACAAACCTGTTCCAAGCGCAGGAAAGGCCACAGAAGTCAGTTGCCGCTGCTCGCACTCCTGGAGTACATTATTCACTGTTGTTTTGATCTGCTGCAAGTCAGTCTGTCCAACGACATGAATTATATTTTTGCATGCCAAGGCTCCATTGGTAGTAGTTATAGACCCATTGTTTGGGAGAGTAGCTGGTGGAAAGTAACAAAGATATATAAATAACTGACATAAGTAGACCAATTGGCATGTACATTCAAAAGGCAATAATTGCGTAAAGAGTCACCATACTTTAGCAAATCGATGGTACTGCACTGAAATGGCTTCCATTTTATCCCCGATCATCAGTGCACAAACATCTACATAAGATAGTGTACTTCTGTACCAGGTCTAATTGACTATATACTCAACACAAAAATGAATTATGTTGTGCACAGACTCCATCCAGATTATTCATCAAAAATTCCTTTATTCACATCATGCTTTTAAAAAAAAATAACTTTTCTCCACTGTTGCCAACGCATTTATTCAGTTAACAGAGACATCTTCGGGGTTTATTGTGTTGTTTGGCTTCTATGTCAGTCAGAATACAAAAAGTTTACAAAATGGTTTTCCCTCTTTGGCTTTATCATGGAGCCAAAGGTTTTGGTAAGCAGTCTGTATCTGATCCCAATAATATAGGAATATCTTATATTTATGTCATTATTCCATCGCTTTATCTTTAAAAATATCATCAACACATAGTGTCTAAATAGGCATCCAAGCTAGGACGGCTTATTTACTAGTATGTGGAGTGGTGAATCTAAGAAATTTAAAGATGAACAAACTGCTTTGATGCCTCCTTTTAAAAAAAAATTTTTAGAACAAATTTTATTGACAGATTGCACATAAGACGCGACACTCCGTTCTCCGGAGAGGCCGCAAGCAGGTAAGCATTGGTCATAGAAAAGCAATCCATACATTAGTTTAAAGAGAACCGTCCCCCTCCGTCAACTTCCTCACCCTAACCCCCTGCACAATGTTCACATGATCCTAAAAGAAAAAAGGTAAATACAAGATATTGAATGTACATTCCCCCTCACCCAGGATCTAAGCGTAACAATCCTGTATCGTCTTCATGTAGCACTGGCGCCGGCTCCAGCCACAGCCCCCTATAGTCTGCCCATCTCTTCCAAATGTTATAGTGTTTCCTAGGGAAGCCCCGGGCCTCAAACACAGGACGCTCTAACCCCATGCAGTAATCCAAGCCCTTTTTCCACACTCCCACCGGCGGGGCCCTGGGGTCCTTCGAGGCCCGAGCCACATCTCTCTTGGCTACGATGAGGCCTAGAAGCAGCAGATGCAGTTTATAAATATTGCCTCTTTTGTTTTTTAAATTTTAAAAAAACCTTTCTATTTGAACTCATATGACTTTCACCTTTAGACAGCAGCTTTTAACTTTAAGTTAAAAAGTGCATTTTTTATGGTATATACTTAAAATAAAAATATATAAAAAATATATAATAAAATAATATAATAAATGGTTAAAGCATACACCACTACTAGTGATCAGTTCTGGAGTGGGAGCAGGTCATTTAGGCCCTTTTTACATATATTATGGGAATGTTCTGTGACACAGCCTTTCTGGAAAAATGGTTACTATCTGCATATCAATGTAACAAGTATCTGTGTTGCACTGTCATAAAAACTGACGCTAGTGAATAAACTATTTGAAAATATAACAAAAGCATCTTTAATATGCCCTTATTAGTGGCTAATTGATATATAGCCTCTATATAGGGCAGAGCCATACCCATGCCTTCTGAAAACTGGTGTCTAGACATTTAGTGTTGGAAAATGGTAGAGATGGTGGTATACAAAAGTCATGGATTCCATCGGAAGTTTGATTAAATATAAGATTAATGACGGGCATTTTCTGGGCTTAATTATGGTTCAGGTGAACATTGGAGTGACACAGGTATAATACAGCTCCTGACAGTAGTGCTGATATACATACACGGATGTTTATTTTCTTAAATTCATCTATAAATATATATATATACACACAAACACATATACACACACATATATAGGCGGCTAAGGGGCGAATGGGATACAGGTACACATGCGTACACGCAACAATGCATTAACACACATGCGCACACACACAAATCCATTCTCAAAACTCACTTCCAACTATTCATACATACACGCAAGCACACACCAAACATAAATAAATAAAACAATTCCACTTGCCTTCTGCTCTGTCTCGGAGGCCCCAGGAGGTTTGAGACTGCTGCCTCCATTGAGGGGAGGCATCAAAGTCTACTTGTAACAGAGTGGGATGGGGTCAGTGAGAGTTACTGACCCCAACCAACTCTGTGACAAGGTGTCAATGACTGACAATCAGACCTGGGTAATACGGGGCTTGAAGCTGAAGGGCGCAAGGCAATCACTGACACTCCTCCTCGTCATGATGGCGAGGGACTCGAGGACCTTAGCTAAGCTGAGGAGGTCCGCTCACAGGAGCTGTGACATTCTCAGTCCAGCTAAATTCAGCTCAGGCAGTCAGGAGCCTGCACATTTAGCGCATTTCTAGCTCTTGGCTGCCGGACCTGAAAATAAGGAATGCCTGTCAGGCTGACCTTCACCTGACAGATACACTTATTGATAGGAAAAAGCTGAGGCGGCGTGGGCCTAAGCCCTAATGGACAGGCCGTGGCCGTCAACCATGCCTCCATGTTTGCACCATTGCAAATATTAAATAGTCTGGCCCGTACAGCAAATATGGTGCATCAACAGTAAATTATATATTTGTTAAGTTTGAAGAAAGATCTTATTGGCAACACTATAGGGACCAAAGGTATAGTGCTTCTTCAATTCTTTAATCATACCAGGGTAATACCACTCTGTATAAATTCCCTTTTTTTAAACATTTCCTCTTCCACACCCTCAATGCCAGCCTCACAAAATGTGAAATTGGCACGAGGATCAATATCCTGAACCTTATTGAACAACTGAGTGTAGGAAGTTACTAAAGCAGGTGTCTCCCACCAGTTAATTGTGAGCTTCCAGCAGCTCAGAGACACCTTTAGAGTAGCTTGCAGCTTTGAGTTCCTTTTTAGGTCGAGTGTGGGTGTGGCAGCGAAGCTGCCCAGCCTTGCGAGAGATCTTGTAAACAACAAAGGGACTCTAAGGCCCGCCCTTCCTTTCCATTGGGTAGCATCAGCATTTAGGGTAAAAGGAGGGTTTTCGGTTGCCGCCCTGTCCGCTTTTTGGACCGCCCTTACGGACATGATGGCCTGGTTTATGGCTGTTGTAAAAGATTTGTTATCAGAGGCTCGATCATGCTGCCTTCAAGGCTGGAGCACGAGCCACTCCGGCTCTCTGATTGGGCCTGTGGGGATGGATCACGCGCCTCTGTTTAGCAGGAGAGAGTCTCGCTTCCCTCCGAGCTGCTGCGGTGAGGTCACTGCCTGCCCCTCCTCCTCCTCCGCCCACCCGAGCTCTGCTGCCTCCCTGGCTCGGTACACTGCTTGCACTGCGGCACGCACACGTTGTGCCTGACCCCAAGCTGGGGAGAGTGTGGGAACACAGCGGCAGAAGGACCTGCTGAGCATTGAGTGGCTACAGGAAGCTTTTGACATCCTGATACCACTCAAAAGAACAAAAGAAAACAAGCCTTTACAATGCAATGGTCTCAGCATTATTAAAGGTAGAGCTATTGGCATTGCTTTTTTTTAAAATTATAAATAAATGGCATTGTCATTTACATTGCCAATAGCTTAATCGTTAAATAAATGGCATTGTCATTTACAATGCCAATAGCTTAATCTCTTGCAAATCTCTTGCAAATGCATGACCTATTGCATTACACCCACACAGAGCCACCCACACACACACACACACAGAGCCACCCACACACAGAGCCACCTACAAAAAAGCTATCCACACAGATCTACACACAAACAGAGCTACACACACACACATGCACACAGAGCCACACACACACACGCACACAGAGCCACACACACACACACACACAGAGCCCCCCCCACACACACACACACAGACACACACACACAGCCACACGTACACACATAGAGCCACACACACACAGAGCCACACACACACAGAGCCACACACACACGGAGCCACACACACACGGAGCCACCCACACACGGAGCCACCCACACAGAGTCTCGCCTATAACTGAGTCTGCTTCTTGGAAAGCGGGGAAGAGGCGACCCTTTGATACCGACTCCAGCAGTTTGTGTCCGTAAGGGGCAGATCCCACATTCCTTTCCATGCACTCACACTTCTAACTCCTCCTAAATGTTTGTGGAGGGCATGCCTGGTGGAGGGATGTAGAGGAAAAATGTTGCCTTCCTGGTGGCATTGGCCCCTTTCTGAAATGGATTCCTAGTGGTTCCCAGATACAGTCTGCAAATATGTGCTCCCTCCTTGCTGAGACGGAAACTGCAACATTTGGGGACAGACACTGTTGCTGTGGGACTGGTGCCAGCATAGGGAGACAGGCAGACTCTTACTGGTGCAAGGACGGACATGGTGTTGGGGCAGACCTCAGTGGTGAGGATGGGCACTGGTGGTGCGAGACATACTCAAGTGTAGGTGGCGACGGATGTATGGGAGGGACATGTATGGGGATAGACACTGGTATGAGGGACAGATACTGGGGGAGGGGTGGACACTAAGCGACAGACACTGGTGAAGTGGAACAGACACTGGTGACAGGAGCCAGACACAAGTGTAGGTGGCGACAGATGTATGAGGAGGGACATGTATGGGGATAGTACTGGTATGAGGGACAGATACTGGTGTTAGGGCAGATATTGGGGGAGGGGTAGACACTAAGCAGCAGACACTGGTGAAGGGGAACAGACACAAACAGACACTTGTGTAGGTGACGACAGATGTACAGGGAGGGACATGTATGGGGATAGAGACTGGTATGAGGGAAAGATAACTGGTGTTAGGGCAGATATCGGGGAGGGGTGGACACTAAGCGACAGACACTGGTGAAGGGGAACAGACACTTGTGAAGGGGAACAGACACTGGTGAAGGGGAACAGACACTGGTGAAGGGGAACTGACACTGGTGAAGGGGAACTGACACTGGTGAAGGGGAACAGACACTGGTGAAGGGGAACTGACACTGGTGAAGGGGAACTGACACTGGTGAAGGGGAACTGACACTGGTGAAGGGGAACTGACACTGGTGAAGGGGAACTGACACTGGTGAAGGGGAACTGACACTGGTGAAGGGGAACTGACACTGGTGAAGGGGAACTGACACTGGTGAAGGGGAACTGACACTGGTTAAAGGGAACTGACACTGGTTAAAGGGAACTGACACTGGTTAAAGGGAACTGACACTGGTTAAAGGGAACTGACACTGGTTAAAGGGAACTGACACTGGTTAAAGGGAACTGACACTGGTGAAGGTCAACAGACACTGGTGAAGGGAAGCAGACACTTCTTGAAGGGAAGCAGACAGTGGTTAAAGGGAGCAGTCAGTGGTTAAAGGGAGCATATGGAATAACTTATGTTGAAAAGAATTTTCCACGTTGTGAAGTAACAACAATATGGAATGCAAATAAACAATACATTTGGAAGACTTATCCTACATGTGGATTTTTGGGATTTAAAGATACCTAAACTATCGTAGGACACTGTCTTGAAAAGCAGAGAACACGTCTCACCAAGTGCGCCAGTAGAGTGCGGTGTCATACCTTTGACACTATGCAAGCACTGTTCACAATTTTTACTCCCATTGGCCAGAGGGAGTACACTCATTGGCACCCATAAGAAATTTGATTTCACAAAGTACGCACCAGAAGCGTTATTAACTTTAATACAAGGAGAGTGCCGCATATTACGCATTTTCACTTCTGCAAAGAGCAGAGTTGTTGAGACCATGTGCAGATCACACAGTAGGTGCACATGATCTACGAGGAAGTTCTGCTGAACTGCCTTAACTGCAGCTTTCAAGTTTGTATACAGGACACTGATTAATATAATATAGCGTATTTAATTTATTTAGTAACTACTGACAGCAGCTCATTTTTTGAGGCACAACTTTTAAGCCTTATTTATGAGTCACTCACCACAATGCAAAAATAAAACCTTCCATAACGTTTTTGTACTTCGAACAAAAGTTTTCCAGACGCTACTAACTTGTGCTTACGACTGTCGACTTCTTCTATTAGTAGCATTGTAAATAAAGAGTGTTACTATTGGCCAATCAGTAACTTGCTTTATGGTGCTTGATCTCGCACTACCGTTGTTTCTAGGCTCTGTAAATGACAAGTTTTACTATTACTCCATTTAATGGTACTCAGTTGACCAATCTCAGAAGGATGGGAGGGTGATCTGGATTTCTCTCGATTTGAACTCATGACCTGCAACCTTCAGATTACATTAGATGTCAGCTCGGAGCATTTAACTCAAGGAGCCACCTTGCCATGCTGATTTTCTCAACTTACGAAGCAGGAGCGGCTGACACAGCCCTGTAGGATTCAAGACTCAGATATTGTAGTTAAAGTGGATCACTACAGAAGCCATCTTAAGCCTCTGAATTATTTGAATGGTAGATAAAACGGTGGCACACTTGGTGCGCCTGTTGCGGAAAGTAAAGGTTCCCATGAATAGCATGTTTACACTGTGAACCTCACATACCACAACATTATGATTATGCAGTAACCGGCTTCTCTTGCTCCCACGTGAAGCTTCTGAAGATGGTGAAGGAATGTAGGGTATTCCTGTATGTGAATCCATAGGAGGCTAGTCTGGTACGGGTTCCTGTACATCTCCATGTCCCTGGAACACCAAGGGCTCTCTGGATACGGACCATTACATTTGGCAACTTTTGTCCACTGTCTTAACTGAAGTGCCCTCAACTGATGGGCCTAGTTACTTAAGCAGTTCTACGAGGTAGTAAAAGTTTTCTGGTCTTTGATATTTTTTTTTATGCTGAAAACCATTGATGTGCAATTTAGCACCAAATTAAATATTTGAAAGTTGATTGCTGTTTTGGTCCATTTCTTTTTGTGAACGTCAGTGCTACTCGGAGTAAACAAAAATCGGTATTTGTATTTTGATTATGACAAGCATCATTACACGCGATCACCAGTGTGACTGTCTCTGGTTTACACATCAATGTCCAATGAGGTACTTCTTGAGGTAGCAGCACAGTCTCTTCTCCTTGTGAAAGTGCATCACCTCCGTCTTTTATACTCAGCTATGTGGGCAGGCAGTTCAAACTGATGCACACAAAGTTTCAAACCCTCAAAGCAATCTCATTTCCAATCTATTTTCCTACAGTTTTTCTACAACTCATTAAAGTGCTGTGGCTCTCGGTGACGGCTGATGTGGCATTCATGTGGTGAGGCAGCGCGGGGGAGTCAGTGTAGGGGGGCAGTGCGGGGGAAAGAATTAAAAAAATGCTTACCTGCCATTTGCAGTTTCAGTTCTTCTACAACTCATTAAAGTGCTGTGGCTCTCGGTGACAGCTGATGTGGCATACATGTGGTGAGGCAGCGCGGGGGAGTCAGTGTAGGGGGCAGTGCAGGGGAAAGAATTTAAAAAATGCTTACCTGCCATTTGCAGTGTCGGTGCTCTTCTGTTCCTTGACTCCTGCAGTGGCACAGGCTCCCCTAGCTGAGGGTTGTGCCTGGATGCAATCCCTCGTCTGACCCCCCAGGCGACGGGACCAGCTCCGGTGAGATCCTCGCAGCCCATCCGGAGGGATGAGGCGAGCAGGGGACGTAAGGTGGGCTGCAGGCGGCTGGCGAAACAACAGGGGGAAGAGAGACGGGAGGAGACGGTGAAAGGAAAGGCGCAGGGAGGTAGAGAGGGAGGGAGACACGGCAGCGAAGGAGAGAGCGCCAAGGACAATATGGAGCTTCTGGAAGGAAGGCGAGAGGTCAGGGGTTGAGAAGGAGACACTTAAATTAGTAACGACACTGAACCAGGGGAGTAAAAGCGAACCAGAGACAGAGGAACAGAGACGTGGATGCCGAAGTAGGGATCGAGAAACAGGAAAATGTGAGCAGATATGAGGAGGAAGGGAGACAGAAAACAGCAGGGAAAGAGAGTGAAAGAACCTCATGGTCACAGAGTCATAGAAGAGAGACAGGCTTGGGTGGGATAGAAAACAGAAGGGAACGACAGAGAAAGTGTCAAAATGGCGGCCGCAAACATCCGAAAATTTCAGATTCGGGGCGTGTTTTTAGCGTTCTGAGTGACGGATGACGTCACAGTCGAAAGAACGCAAAAAACACGCCCCCGAATCCGAAAGAGAAGGGGCTTTATTGGAGTGACTCCCTTCTCCTCCAATGGCTGGCCTCCGTTTAGGAAGCCAGCCAATGGAGGAGAATTTATTTATTTATTTATTTTATGTAGTTTATAGAGCGCACAGCTACCCCCGAAGGGGTGTCCCGGCGCTAGATCCTGAGTCTCTAAGGGGGAATAAGGAGCAAAGAGCATGGGGAGCAGCAGGGAGAAATCCGAGTCCAGAGAAGAGCCAAGTTTTGAGTTTGGCTCGGAAGATGGATTCGGAAGGACAGAATCTCAGATCAATTGGCAGAGCGTTCCACCATTTTGCCGCAATGACACTGAACCCTCTGCCACCCATTCTAGATAGTCTAAAACGGGGAGAGATCAGGAGGCGGAGGTCATTGGATCTCAAGGATCTGATGGAACGAGATATAGAGACGCGTTTTTTCAGGTAGTTGGGTCCGAGGTCGTTGATGGCTCGGAAAGTGAGGGTAAGGATCTTAAACAGGATACGGCTGGCCACTGGAAGCCAGTGAAGCTCCTTACGGTACGCGGAAACTGATTGACGGTAGGGAATGTTACCAATCAATCTGGCCGCCGCATTCTGGACAATCTGAAGTCGGTCTAACAGATACTGGGGGGCACCAGCATAGAGGCTGTTAGCATAATCCAGGTGGGACGTGATGAGGGCATGGGTAACTGTGCGGCGGGAATCCAGAGGAAGATAGGGGAGTATTTTTCTGATCATGCGCAACTTCAGGAAGCAGGCAGAGGTCACTTTATTGACCTGAGTTTTGCATGAGAGGGAGTCGTCAAACTGGAAACCCAGGTTACGTGCAGAGTGAACAGGAGAGGGAGCAGGATCAAGTGCCGTGGGCCACCACCAAGAAGAGGGGATGGGGTCTTTCTGATTGAAGAACAGCACCTCCGTCTTGTCTGCATTTAGTCGGAGGTGGTTATCAGTCATCCAGACACTGATGTTGTTGAGGCATTGGCGGAAGTTGGTGAATGCGGAGTCCGAGTGGTCTCTGAAGGAAAACACCAGCTGAGTATCGTCAGCATAGGAGACCACCCTGACTCCGTAGGACTCCACAACGTCGGCCAGAGGGGCAAGGTAGACGTTAAAGAACAGGGGGCTGAGGGCAGAGCCCTGTGGCACACCGCAAGACAGGGGTTTTTCATCCGATTTGAAAGAATGGAGGAGAGAGGCAGGTTCAAGCCCCCATACTCCAAAAAACTAAATCTTCAGGACTCCGCCCACTGCTTCGCAGTGCGACGGTCCCTCGACCTAAAAAGCACCTTGGAGAAACGTAGAAATAAAAGGCATAAAACAACAAATTAGAAAGCTGCAACATACCTGGCTCAAAACAAACGCCAAACAAGACAAACTTCACCTACAAAAAACAACAGATTATATAAGTCAGCTATCAAAAAAGCTAAGAAAAGGTACTATTCAGACAGAATTCAAAACGCTAAATGTGCAAAATAAGTGTTGTAGACAAATCTAGGACTCTAGTTAATATTCCCAATGTATGCCCTTATGTGGTTACATTAAATCATATCCTTATATAGGCATAAGAATCATACCCATATTAAGTCATAGCCAATACAGTCCTAATACGGCACGGCTACTCCCATAGACTCCTAGAAAGCACAACGCGTTCTTAAACAAACCAAGCCTCCAGCAGCCCGGGAATTCCCCCTGCTTCTGTATTGATTTGTCCTAGAACTCCTGGAGTCCTGAAAGAACTGCGAGTTCTTAGTGACGTCTTATGTCCAACCTTATGTCAAACGGGGCACCTTCCAGGTATAAATATACCAGCATCTGCCCTAGCAAGACACACGGTGGTTTGGACCAGATCGGCTATCTACTTGCCTGACGCCCTGCTGATGCGAGTGCCGAAGGAAGCCGACCCTCCCATTGACGCACTGAGAGAGACGGTGTCTTTTCTCCTGCCGAGAAATCCAGCTCCAGTGTTTCCCTGTCACCCTTGCGGGTTGCTGGGAGATCGAGTCCTGAGAGAGAGATACAAGACCTCCTTCATTCTATAACCAAGGTACGGAGCCAATTAGACCCTTAGAGAATTCTTGATTCAGATTCTTGGCAGAAACTATCTTAACTCAAACTACATCTCATTTACTCCGTCCCATGTACTAGGCTTAGGTTAGGTACTCCGGGGTAGGCGTATCTTAGAAGCACCAGTTGAGTAAGTTTAGTCATTATTTTATCATTGTATGTATTTTATCCGTTTTAAGTATCTTATGGCTTAGAAACCATATAAATGCTTTTACAGTATTATTTCGTAATACTCCTTTTACTGTACGCACTTTACTTTATGAGAAGCATTGCAATTGTGGCAATTCACTTCTCTTGCATGAGAAAGAAGACTGCTCAATAAATAACCACTTTTATTGAAAACGCCTGTCTCGCTGTTTCTCTGCACTTCTGGTGAAACTAAGCATGCACGATTGACTGAGTGAAATAGCTATCTATTGTTTCCGGCACTCTGGAGATATACTCCTTGTTCTAGGGGAGCAAAGTTGTCATGTGTATGCGGTTGTCAGAAACTAATCCCTTCTTGTGTACTCGAGAAAGTTTCTAGTGACCTCTGAGCTAGCTGGCATTTCATAATTAAGTCTAACATAATCAATAGAGACCTAGTAGACCTAAGTCCTACGTCTAAACTATTGTTTATGTTATTCCAATGCGCAGAGCCTATTGGGAATATAGGAACTACACTACAAAAGAATTCTATAAAATACTCAATGAATTTCGAAAACCAAATTGCCTAGAAGGAGCTCATCCTGTTACTCTAGATTTCACAAACAAACTGGCAAATCATTACACGGATAACGCAGACACGTTGGACTTGTACTTACAACAGAAACAAAGCACCAGCACTAACCCTTGTACAAAACAACTATCCAAGAATGCTCTAATCAAGCCTCTCCGTTCCTTCCAACACATCTCACACAATGAATTTATGGACCTGGTTAAAGCAAGCAGGCCTGCCGGCAGCCCTTCTGACCCCTGTCCGCCACAAACTTTCAAGACAACCTCTGCTGCCATTCCAGTAAGAAGAATCATCAACGATTCCTTAACTACTGGAATATTTCCAGAAGAACTCAAAAAGTCATACATACGCCCTTTACTGAAGAAAACAAGTTGGACCCGCTGAACCCTGACAACTACAGACCCATTACAAATGGACCTTTCCTGGGCAAACTGTTAGAAAGAGCAGAGTTTGCCCAGATGTCACAATTCATTGAAGAGAATGACATACTTTCAGTTTTCCAAACAGGATTCCGTCCGGGAAGAGGCACTGAATCTGCCCCCCTTGCCATCTGGGATGACCTAAAGAATACAGTTGACCGCAACGGGGTTGCTGCGCTACTCCTCTTGGACCTCTCAGCTGCCTTTGACACGGTTGACCATGACACTCTGAAACAAAGACTTTATGAAACCGGCATAGAGGGAACTGCTCTAGACTGGATTGCGTCCTACCTTCGAAACAGAACTAATGTCATCCACACCCCACCTTTCTCGTCCAAACCGTACTCCACAAAAGCAGGGATCCCTCAAGGTTCTATCATCTCGCCCATGCTTTTCAACATCTACATGAAGTCTTTACCAGTACTGATCAATAAATTTCACCTCACGTGCTACAACTATGCAGATGACACGCAAATACTCCTTCAACTGGAATGCCCCAAAGACATTGGAAAATCACCAATTTTCAGCTGTCTCAGAGCCGTGGATCAGTGAATAACTGGGAGTCATCTCAAATTGAATGCTTCAAAAACTGAAATACTCACGTGTGGCAATTGGAAAAATTACAACCCGCTTGCTGCATGGGCTGATGAACTGGGATCACTGCCTAAAGTATCTGAGGCAGTAAGAAACCTCGGAATGACCATGGACTCCAAGCTGTCGATGAATGTCCAAGTGGATAAACTAGCAAGATCAAGCTTTGCTACTATAAAAACGCGGCGACTAATTTTCCCTCATTTGGGATTTTCACACAAGGTCCAAGCTACCATCTCCCTTGTTCTATCCAAACTCGATTACGCCAATAGCCTCTACCACGGATCACCTTTAACGACCATGAAAAGACTACAACGGATTCAGAACTCGGCTGCCAGACTACTCTTGCATATCAAACCATGAGACCACCTGCCTTGAAAGCTCTGCATTGGTTACTGGTTGCCAGAAGATCCACGTTCAAGCTGCTTTGTATTACCCACAAAGCAATACATGGAATAGGACCACTCTTCATCAGGAATAAAATCACCAAACACATTCAACAAAGGAACCTCTGCTCTAAAGGAGTATCTCGCCTCAAAATCCCAACATACAAGAGAAAAACCATGGGTGGCACATCCTTCTCTGTTCAAGCAGCCAAACTATGGAACTCTTTACCCCCCAACATAAGATCCACTGACAACCACCTTATCTTCAGAAAACTACTCAAGATCTGGCTCTTCCCCACATAAGCACCATACGGAAAAATAAATTTACAGCATATTCCTCTGTATATAAGCATTTGTTTTCACTATAGATATGTACCTATCTTTGTGTATTACTTTATAAAACATGTAAACCAATTATGTTGTTAAGCGAAAATAAAAAAATAAAAAATAATAATAATAATATTCATCAATAAATAAAAAACATCTTTGGTCTACATGTACATACTTCCATTGTGCATCTATGTACCTTCCATGCACTTGAATCTGTGTGTCT
Organism: Lissotriton vulgaris; assembly: GCF_964263255.1. Taxonomy (NCBI): domain Eukaryota; kingdom Metazoa; phylum Chordata; class Amphibia; order Caudata; family Salamandridae; genus Lissotriton; species Lissotriton vulgaris. The sequence goes on along the minus strand of NC_141687.1, from coordinate 1,547,827,474 downwards.
GTTACTTTTCTCCTGAAAAAGCATATCCAATGCACTACCCTATTTCACATCCTGTGCCTCCATCAATATATTTAATCTAAATATACTTACTTCCTTTATGTATCTATATACTTTCAATGTACTTATGGATCCATATAGTTATCACTTTCTTCTAATTTAGCATTTCCAATGCACTAGCCTATTTCTCAGCCTATACTTTGCTCTATATATCTTCCAGCCCAACCTTCTGACTCATCTCAAACTTCTTTCTACTACTCCTTCTAATGCACTACCCTATCTCTCATCCTATACATCTATCAATATATCCTCTACATCCACTCTCTCATTTATCCCAAACCCCATACCACTACTATGATCGCCAAAATAACCCTTTCTAGACTATCTCCTGCTCTAACGGTGATGGATTAAACGCAGATCTTTCGACTGGGTGTGAGTGTTTGATTGATTCAGATGCTCCGTCCATCACCACCCCCTTTTGTACCACCCCTCCTTGCATCATCTGACACCTCTTTTTACTACACGGATCCCCTAAAACAAACCTTTCTAAACTCTCCCCTCTGACTCCTTCCCTCCAAAATCCTCTTCCTACTGCTAAGACCTTAAAAAAAAATCCTTCACTCTTTTATCCCTCCACTATCCTTTTCAATCAAAATTAACAGACTAACATGTTCACTTCTCAAATTCCATATTCAACTATACTAATATACTGCCCAAATAACTGAATAACATATCTACTACTTAAATTACTTCATATTTATACTATACTAATTTTCAACACTAATCCTTTATGGGTTCCGGAGTGGCGTGCTACTCGCCAGAAAAGCGATTCAACACCCATCAGGGGTAACAAGTGCTATATGAATGCAAATATTTCTTCCCCTTTTATCCATCCGCTATCCTTCTCACTCCAAGTAGCAGACTAATATCCACCACTGAAATTACCTCATATTTCACCATATTAATTCACCACTAATCCTTTATAGGCTTCCTGAATAGCATGCGTCAACAAGCGACCAATAAATAAATACAAACCTTTGTCCTCCTCTATCCTTCTGCTATCGTTCCAAATCCAAATAACTGACTAACCTATCCACCACTTAAAATATACTTCCATGTTTCACTATACTAATTCAACACTAATCCTCTATGGGTCCCGGAGTAGCGTGCTACCCGCCGAAAAAGCGCTTCGACGCCTCGTCAGGGGTAGTAAACAATAAGGAATATGCTACTTACCAGTATGCATCTGTTCTTGGCATAGAGGGCTGCAGAGTGGTACATTATGAATAGATCGCCATCTGGTGTTGGGCTCGGATGATTGCACTTTGTTTTTCTCTTGGAGAGTCTTTTGTATGTTGGTGACTCCTCCCTTAGTTGGTAGTGCGCATGGGCATCTGCTCCATCCTTAGATTGTTTTGCCATAGTAGGGTTAGATGGAGTAGTATAGTAGAATACAGATAAGAGTGCCCATGTAAGTGTATCTAAATAAGATAATGTTGGAACAGACACAGGTTTCCGGGGAGGCTGGGAGGGCATGTACCACTCTGCAGCCCTCTATGCCAAGAACAGATGCATACTGGTAAGTAGCATATTCCGTTCGAGGCATATGGGCTGCAGATGGTACATTATGAATAGACTATACAGCAGTTCTCTCCCTAGCGGTGGTCGCCCGTGTCTGTTGCAACTGTCTGAAACAATGTTTTTAATACTGCTTGTCCCACTCTAGCTTGTTGTGTTGCGTGCACATCAACACAATAGTGCTTTGTGAAAGTGTGCGGTGTAACCCAGGTAGCCACTTTGCATATGTCATCTAGTGGAATGTTTCCCAGAAATGCCATAGATGCTCCTAGTTTACGTGTAGAGTGAGCTCTAGGAGGAACAGTTAATGTTCTCTTTGCCTTTAAGTAGCATATTTGAATGCATTTTACAATCCATCTGGCAATGCCCGCTTTGGAGATGGGATTGCCTTTATGTGTGGGAGAAAACGCAACAAATAGCTGTTTTGTCTTTCTGAAAGTTTGTGTTCTCTCAATATAGTACAATATGGCCCTCCTAACATCCAGTGTATGTAGGGCTCTTTCCGCTACTGTTTGTGGTTTTGGAAAGAAAACCGGTAATTCCACTGACTGATTGATGTGGAATGCTGAGATAACCTTTGGTAAGAATTTTGGGTTTGTTCTAAGAACCACTTTATTTTGATGTAGCTGCATAAATGGTTCTTGAATCGTAAAAGCCTGCAGTTCACTTACTCTTCTAAGTGACGTGATAGCTATCAGGAAGGCCACCTTCCATGTGAGGAATTGTATTTCACACCTATGCATAGGTTCAAAGGGTGGCCCCATTAGTCTGGTAAGCACTATATTGAGATTCCAGACTGGGGAAGGTGGTCTTCTTGGTGGAATGACTCTTTTGAGTCCTTCCATGAAAGCTTTAATTGCTGGTACTTTAAACAGTGACAGGTGTTGCCTGTTTTGTAGGTACGCCGCTATGGCTGCTAGATGAACCCTAATAGAGGTATATGCTAGATTACATTGCTGTAAGTGTAATAAATAGCAAATGATTTGTTTAGTGGATGCGTCCAGAGGGTTGATGTGCTTACTGTTACAGTGTATAGCAAACCTCTTCCATTTTGCTGCATAGCATGCTCTGGTGGTAGGACGTCTTGCCTGTTTAATGATTTCCATGCATTCTGGTGGTAAATCTAAATACCCAAACTCTATGACCTCAGGAGCCAGATCGCTAGGTTCAGTTGTTGGGTATTTGGGTGCATTATTTCTCCATGGTTCTGTGTAAGATGCATGGGTAATAACCTTAGCTTTTGATGTGGTACTTGTGAGAGTTGTAGCAGTGTGGTGAACCACGGCTGTCTTGCCCACGTGGGTGCCACTAGTATCATTGTCATTGAGTGTTGCTGCAGTTTCCTCACCAGTAATGGAATTAGTGGTAGGGGAGGGAACGCGTAAGCAAATTTGTTGGACCCATTTATCCACAGTGCATTGCCCTGGGACCTTTGGTGTGGGTACCTGGATGCGAATTGTTTGCATTTTGCGTTCTGATGATTTGCAAACAGATCTATCTCTGGTTGCCCCCATTTTTGGAAGAATGGCTGTAGTATTTGGTCGTGCAGTTCCCATTCGTGAACTTGTTCTGACTGTCTGCTTAGGATGTCTGCTATTTGATTTTGAATTCCTGGTAGGTGTTCCGCTAACAGGTAGATTTTTTGAGGAATGGCCCATCTCCATATGTCCTGTGCTAGTTTGGACAGTTGGAGAGAGTGTGTCCCCCCCTGTTTTTGAATATAATACATTGCAGTCATGTTGTCTGTTCTGATCAGGACTGCCTTGTTTGTTATTTGCATTTGGAAAGCTTTTAGTGCTAGAAATATTGCTAATAGTTCCAGGTAGTTGATGTGCAGTTTCTTTTGCTGCGCACTCCACTTCCCCTGTACTGTGTATTTGTCCATATGCGCTCCCCATCCGGAGAGCGATGCGTCCGCTGTTATTATTACCTGTGGAATTGGCTCTAGGAACGACCGTCCCTTGGAAATGTTTTCTGTGTTCCACCACTTCAGAGAGCGATACGTCCGGTCGTTTACCAACACCAGATCTGTAATCTGACCTTGAGCCTGATTCCACTGTGTCGCTAGACACTCTTGTAGTGGGCGCATTTGTAGTCTGGCATGTGGTATTAGCAGTATGCAAGAGGACATCATGCCTAATAGTTGCATAAACACTCGTGCTGGTAGTGAGTGTTGTGGTTGAAACCTTTGTATTAACCCGACCATTGTCTGTACTCTGATTGGGTTGGGGTATGCTATTGCCTTTTCTGTGTCTACTGTAGCCCCCAGGTATTGCTGGATCTGGTTTGGTTGCAGGTGTGATTTTTTGTAGTTCACCGTAAACCCTAGGTGGTGCAGCAGTTGAATTGTCTTCTGTGTGTTGTGAAGACATTCCTCCTTTGATTTGGCCTTTATTAGCCAATCGTCCAAGTATGGGAAGACATGTATTTGTTGTCTTCTTAGGTGTGCTGCCACCACAGCTAGGCATTTTGTGAAAACTCTCGGTGCTGTTGTGACACCGAACGGAAGGACCTTGAACTGGTAATGTTGTCCTTCTAGCACAAACCTTAGGTATTTTCTGTGGGCTTTGTGAATTGGGATATGAAAGTAAGCGTCTTTTAGATCCAGTGTAGAAAGAAAGTCCCCTTTCTTCAGTAAAGGGAGTACTTGTTGGAGCGTGACCATGTGGAAGTGTTCCGAATTTATGTAAGCATTGAGAGGTCTGAGGTCTAATATTGGTCGTAGGGACCCGTCCTTTTTGGGGATCAGGAAGTATAGAGAGTATACTCCTGTTCCTTGTTGATCCTTTGGGACCTTCTCTATTGCATGCTTTTGTAGAAGTGCTAGTACTTCTTCTCTTAACAATGTCAGATGATCCTGACTCATTGGACGCTGTTTGGGGGGGATGTTTGGTGGGGTAGCTGTGAGTTCTAGGCAATAACCATGTTGGATAATTTGTCTCACCCACTTGTCTGACGTGATGTTTTCCCAGACAGGTAGGAACTGTGATAGACGTCCCCCGACCGGTGTTATGTGGTCTGGGGGGGAGATCTATGAAGTCACTGTTTTGGTGTTGAGGCGTTGCGGTTGTTATTATTTCCGCGGCCTCTACCCTTATTGTTGTTACCTCTGTAATTACCTCTTGAATTACCTCTGGGTGATGTTGGTGTGAAAGATGTGGATTGCTGATTTGTTCCTGTGTTTTTTGAGCCCCCTCTATAGGTGGATCTACGAAAGGAACCTCTGTGCGTTGGCTGTTGCAATGCTCCCATTGACTTAGCCGTTTCCGTATCTTTCTTCATCTTTTCTAATGTCTCGTCTGTACTTGAACCAAACAATGTCTTCTGATCAAATGGTCTGTTCAGTAGGGCTGTTTGAACTTCTTGTTTGAATCCTGAGATTCTAAGCCACGCGTGCCTTCTTAGCATGACACTAGTGTTAATAGACCTTGCTGCAGTGTCTGCTGCGTCTAATGCACACTTAATGGAAGTATTGGTTATTATTTTACCTTCCTGTATTAATTGGTCTGCCTTCTTCTGATGTTCTTTTGGAAGATGTGTGAGAAGTTTTTCTAACTCATCATAATGTGCCCTGTCATAACGTGCGAGTAGTGCTTGTGTATTAGCTATACGCCAGCTATTTGCTGTCTGTGATGCTACTCTTTTGCCTGATGCATCTATTAACTTCGACTCTTTATCTGGTGGCGGAGCCTCTCCTGTAGATAATGAGTTTGCTCTTTTACGAGCGTTTGAGACCACCAGCGAGTCTAGAGGTACATGCCCTCTAATAAATATTGGGTCCTTTGGAGCCGCTTTGTATTTCTTATCGATTCTTGGGTTTAACACCCTGGCTCTCACTGGGTTTTCGAATATTTCTTCTGTGTGAGTGAGAAGACCCTTTAGCATAGGAAGAGTACCTGATGTTCTCTGTGCACTAGGTAGAGTCTCTAACAAGAAATCCTCTATCTGAGGTTCTGTGTGCATATCTAGTTTGTGATATTTTGCTGCCCTATTAATGAGCTGCACAAACCCTGTGTTATCATCAGGTGGTGAAGGCTTTGAGGGGTATAGCTCTGGGTCGTTGTCCTCATCTGACCCTACATCGTAATTTTCCCATGGATCTTCCTCATCTTGGATAGATTCGTCATCCCCTTGAGGTTCTCCCTCCCCTATATCACTGTCTACATCTGACTGAGGTGTAGCTGGTCTTGGTGTGGAGGGTGTAGGAATATGTGGCCTATTGTGAGGAATAGGAGAAGAGGGTGTGTCTCTAGGACGAGGAGAAGCAGGAGGAGTTATGTTCGTCCCCATTGTTCTCTTTTTTGAAGGAAGAGGTTTATCTTCTGACTGTTCACTCTTTCTCTTCTTTGTGACCACTTTCCCAGTCTGTGGGTCAATAAACAAGATCTTTTGTTTGGGATCTGTTTGTTGCTCTTGAATCGGTACCGAGGGTCCTGGTTCCGAGAGCTGTTTTTGTTTTCGATCTTCAGATCTTTCTGTTTTCGACACCGAATGTCTGCTCGATTCCGACTTTTTGGGTATCGAGTGTCTTTTGGGCGATACATCATATTTCTTTTTCGACATGGAATGTTTCGATACCGAGCTCTCCTTTGTATGCAGCCTCGGTGTCGAAGTCGATGACGCCCTTTTCTCGGATCCGACGTGGTGGGATTCCGAGTGTTTCGGTTTCAGTTTCGGTTTCGTTGCCGGGCCCGAAGGCAGGGCGTCGGAAACTTTTTTCAGCGGTTTGACCGGGCCCGAGGGCGGGGTCGTTACCGCACGGGGTCGGTTTTTCGGTAAGGGGACGTCGTCACTCACGGTTTGTTGCTCGAAGAGTTCTTCAACCTCCGACTGGTCCCCTTCCGACCCCGACTGGTCCTCTTCTTCCTCGATTTGTTAGTCTCCGAACAGCTCCGGGATTGCCTCCGCCTGCATTCTGGAAGCCTCGTGTCTTCGGGCTCGACGATTTCTAATCGTTAGCTTGGAGGAGAATGCTGCGCAGGCTTCGCAGTCCCTGGATTCGTGTTCAGGCGATAGACAGAGGTTGCACACCTCGTGTAGGTCCTTGTGTGGGAACTTAGCACCACACGATGGACATTTTTTGAATGGAGTCCTTTCCATGGACTCCGGGCTTGACTGCGTCGAGAAAGGTCTCCTGTTCTTCGACGTAGATCCAAGTTTTTCTCTTCCATTTTGAATTTGTAACGCGTCGGAATGGAAAAGAACGCGTTCGCTAACAATACCGTCGAATTGGAAAGGGAATACGCGCCGAAAAATCACTTTCTTCTGAAGTTGATCTGGAGCGTCTCGATCTTCATCCGAACCCGATGGCGGAAAAAAACAATCTAAGGATGGAGCAGATGCCCATGCGCACTACCAACTAAGGGAGGAGTCACCAACATACAAAAGACTCTCCAAGAGAAAAACAAAGTGCAATCATCCGAGCCCAACACCAGATGGCGATCTATTCATAATGTACCATCTGCAGCCCATATGCCTCGAACATGCAATTACAATACAATAACTACCATTAGAATTAGATTAAACAAATTTTCTAGACTGCCGTCAGACAGCAGCGGTTTTCATCTATTTACACAGAAAAGTTACACTAACTATACCTCAGCAGAGCTGTCCCTCCGCATGTATACTGACACCGCAGACCTAGCCTCAATGGGCCTCAGTCTGGAGCTGAGGTCGGACAACGCACGGCTATCCACGCAGGAGCGCCAACGTCTGGGGCAGTGGTTCCCAAACTTTTTTGTCCCGTGGCTCCCTTGTCCAAATTGGCAGTTGGCCGTGGCTCCCCACCATTTTTTTACCCGCGCACCGGGGTGCCGCAGCGCACACTTTGGGAACCACTGGTCTACATGAAGAATCAAGCCTAGACGTGATGAAGGATTCAGAGAGTAGCCATCACCATAAAACTTTATTTGCAATCACAAAGATCTTATAAAGTACATGTCAATGCATACAACACCATCATAGAGTAGTATAAAGCACTCCCACTAAAAGTAACCAGGCTAGAGAAAGGCTCAAGGAGCTCTGTGGCGTTAAAAGAAGTGTACGTGGGGTGGGCTCTGATCATGGGCGTCCGCAGAAATGTTTCCAGGTGGCGCAAATTTTTAACTTCATCACCACCCCCCTTGCACCCTTCTCCCCTCTGCCTTACACCCTTCTCGCTCTACCCCTTGCACCCTTCTCCCCCTGCCTTGCACCCTTCTCCCCTCTGCCTTGAACCCTTCTCCCCTCCCCCTTGCACCCTTCCCCCCTCTGCCTTGCACCCTTCTCCCCTCTGCCTTCAACCCTTCTCCCCTCCCCCATGCCCCCCTCTGTGGACGCCCATGGCTCTCATGAACCCAAGATGGCTCACCAGATCCCATCTACCCAGTGTTTTAAGTGGGCTGGGTCCCTATCAAGCTCTCCATTTTTGCCTTCAGCCTCAAGATGAAAAAAACAATCTTAACTCTGTAGCAGTCACTTCACTGCCTTTGAGGTAACACCAAAGAGACTTGTTATAGTTCTTTCAGTCTCATCATAAGGTTTCTAATGAAAAATAATAATAATAGCTTTTAAGTAAATCGTCGTGTAAGAATAAACGATACGCCCATCTCTGAAAGAGTTGTTTGTCTTCAAGGAAAAATGTCACTTGCTGATTCCCGTTTCACCACGAATGAAGGACGTGTCTCTCAGTAAATGTATTTCTGTCAGACACCGAAAGGTGTCTCATGGCGCTCAAAAAACAATCCCCCACTTGCGAGGGGGGGTGGGGCGTTTGGGGGGATGAGCTATCCCCAAGGAAGGGCTACAATAAAATAAACTAACACACCAGAGACCCCCAGGACCCTGTCCTGCTCAACTTCCATCCTAATACTTTACACTGCCCTTGGGGGTGCTTTCTCCCACCGGAGTCTAAACATCCAGTCATAGGCTCAAGGCGGTATGACATAGCATTGAGGCCCCCGGACAGTGGTGAGGCACACACGTTTCATCATCAGACATTCATTTCACGGGTCACCAGGAGAGGATGTGGCTAAACGACTAGAGCGGCCAAATTTAAAGCTGGGGAACTGGGTTCGAGTCTCGGCAGGGATGCGCAACACCGTGTGATTCTGGGCAAATCACTTAATCTCCCCGTGCCTAAAAATGAATGTGTCCGTCTGTAACGCAACTGGTGCTAATGTAAAGTGCTCTGATGCCTTTGGATGGAGTTTGCGCTATATAAAACTGCAAAAAAATACTTGGTAGGGTGCCTTGTGCTGCTTTTGGGGAGCATTAAATCAGATGACGTAGTAAAATTACAAAGAGCACGGCGCAAGAGGCTTTTCACATCACCATAAATTCATAAACAGCCTCTGAAGACGTTTAACCAGTAGGCGCTTTATACAGCGCTATATATGAAGCTGTTTGTGTTCCGCGGTGCGCATTGTGCCTACATGAAACAGTGGAGCTGGCAGAGTGCGGCTGCATCAGGGCATAGGCCTCGTCCTGGGCCGAGCTCTAGAGGACATAAAAAGAAGCACTTCAAGAATCTGTTTGAGGTCACCTACCAAGAGTCAAAGGTCAGCTGCACCTGCGTTAGTTCAGAATCACCTCGTGTAAGGAAGGCTAAGGGACCCCTAAGCCTTAGGAGTGACCACTCATCTGGGCCCATTAGCAGTAATTACAGAGTCCCCCACCCCCAGACATTTCCAGCACGATGGACCTCCCTTCCTACAGATTTACGACCCCCCCATCAGCGCCCCCCCTTTCAGGACAGAGCTAGGCGCTCTTCTAAAAAACAGGCTCATGTCCTCCACAGCGCCTGGGTGTCCACAATTCTATATTTTTTTTACCTTTTATATTTTAAATCAGGATCCAAACTGAGGTTCACGTTCTCATGACCTGCATTGTATGCAAAACTACGTATCTGTACAATTTAATGTATTGTTTATCATTTATTGTTTAAATGTTATTTAGATTTTACTTGATTTTCTCTGTCCCAGGAAACGAGTCAGCACAATGCTTAAACATATCTTTAAGTCTTGTCTCACAGCATAACAAACATATTGATACTGATAATCATGCCTTCTTATGTCTTGCTCACGTACCGCCATTGTTTTGATCTCTAGGTCTACCTTAATCTGTAAAATTTGTGAAGCGCTCTGATGCCTGCGGGTCAAGTTTGCGCTATATAAAACTTCACAAATTAGTGCTCTATATTCTCTTTGAAGACTTTCTCTCTCACACTCCCTATTTTTGTCCTAATCTCTCTGTTTTTCTGTGTCGTTGCCTCTCTCTCTCTCTGTCACACTTACCTATCTCTTGGTGCCTTTGTCTTTTTATTTTCCATCTCTCTCTCCTTCTTATGTGCGCTCACTCTCACATAACCCCCGCACGTGCCTATTCCGTGGTTACCCAACCGCAACTCCCCGGCTTCTCCCTCCCCTCAGAATGCCCGCATGCCATTCTTCCAAAATAATGTCAGCCAACAATAACGGTTATTAGTGATGGTCGTTGTTGGCCGCAGTTTTATTAATATTAAAACACATACTGGTTATGCAATCTTCCATTTGCGAACTGTACCCATCAATCATACATGTCATATACAATCCATGACACCATCTTGTGATAACAGGTGTCAGTCTTTTGTGTACTCCTCAGTTCGTAAATGGCACTGTACAAAACCAGTTCCTTGTCAGTCCATTGGTGTTCCAGTGGTTGGTTGCCCACGCCTTCTGCGTGTCGTGGAGGGGAGCTTTTCTGTCTGGAGTTAGGTCCCCAGCTCGCTACCATTTGCGCCCTGCCGTCCGGCCGGGTCTGGGCCGCGAGTGCCGTCTTCTCCTGTTACTCCCCTCCTTGGTGCGGCCACGTCACCCTGCCGTGCGGCATTCAAAAGTGAGTGGCCCTCCTCCTACACACCGCCCGCGTGTTTCCTTAGCCAACCATTGCAGGATTTCTGCAAAAAACGCCCCTGCCATCGTCCAGCACTGCGACTTTGCTGTCCCTTAGGTGTGGGTGGGTGGGCTTCAATTGTCGTTGTTGTTGCGCCGCTCTCCTAGCTCCTCGAAGAAGTTATGTCTTTGCTGGGAGAGGCGGCGACCTAAATCCCCTTGACCCCTCCATAGGGGCCTCAGGTGAACCCCCCTGATTGGGGGGTTCAAACCAAGCCATGGTGACCATTGGCCGCCCTTTAGGGGCGCCCAGGTCACGGGTCACTTCCGGTCGGAGTGGCTGGTGCGCACTCCGCTTCCGCTGGTTCCTGGGCGCTTTCAGGCGCCCAAAACCAGTTTACCCCACCGGTGGGCACCGCCTGGGTTATGGCGCCGGCCTCTAAGCCTCTCCCCCCCTGCGGGGGGTGCGGCGGCCTCTGCGATAACCCCCGCACGTGCCTATTCCGTGGTTACCCAACCGCAACTCCCCGGCTTCTCCCTCCCCTCAGAATGCCCGCATGCCATTCTTCCAAAATAATGTCAGCCAACAATAACGGTTATTAGTGATGGTCGTTGTTGGCCGCAGCTTTATTAATATTAAAAAACATACTGGTTATGCAATCTTCCATTTGCGAACTGTACCCATCAATCATACATGTCATATACAATCCATGACACCATCTTGTGATAACAGGTGTCAGTATTTTGTTCAATTTTCTCCTTGCATTATCCACCGCCTTGAGGAAAATTGAATTTTATATGGCCAAGTATGTCCCCTATCATGTACCCCAACGTTCAATGTATGTGTATGTGCATGACCTCCATGCATTTTCCCTCCATGGCCGAAAATGAAGACACTTATGAAGACGCATTTACATTTGCGTCCAACGTTAACATGTCATCTACCAAGTCATCCATGGAAGCAACATTAATTTGGTTCTTAGACCCATGTTGCCAACGTCTTTACATGACACGTTTTTCTGGCTCAGTCGAGCCAGGCCCTTAATTGAGGCTCCGAGTCTCTTCTGTCTCAGAAAGCTGCAGTTTAGGTATGCATCCCTGACCTCTGCCTTTTTTTCTGCCCAGCGAAGCGGTGCCCGGCTCGGCCTGGTCTGCCTGCCAAGACAGTATTTTGCCTACAGTTATCTGCTCAGCCTCCTCGAAAACACATTCCAGTCTAGTGAAATAGGTAAACATGTTCCCGGCTGCAGAGCAAAGGGCCCGGCCTTCCTGTCTCCTTGCAAGTAATTTACTGAACCCGTTACCATGGTAGGCCCATGGCCCCCGAGCATTGCACCAAGACACGTAAGCACCCACTAGCATTCAGTAATGTACGGCCTCTGCTCGAGAGACCTTTCACTTCAGACAACACATCCTCCAAACACAAGATATCAGATATGCTATAGGTGCAGGTCGTTCTGACATCCCAGACACCAAGACTCCTCTACTTGTGCTAAAAGTCGAGCCCCCCAGCTCTCCCCAGTTACACGTCATGCTCAGTTGCGCACGCACACAGGGTAAAGGTTTCTGCTGACCCTGCAGAATCTCTCTATGCATCCACCCACTTATGACACTTCTGTGACGTTTCCAGTGCATACCTCCGTGTACGCCCCCTTACACGCCTTCTTTTACGCCCATGTGTTCTTATCTCTCTCTTTTCACCTGTTACGCCTACTGTATTCATTTCAATTATACTGTTTTACTATATATAATGTGTGATGTTAATAAAACGTTGAATATCCCTTCCTGAACCTTAGTGGTGATGGAACTCGATGCCCCGGTTCTCGAGAATCTTAATTAAAGCCCGTATGACTCAGATACCACGGACTCTGCCTCTCATTTATTGAGCTATCCTTTATTATCATTTAATGTATAGAAAAATAGTCCCGGTAATTATATTTACCACAGCCTTGTTGGAGTCAGCACCTCTCCAGTGCCTCCTGCTGATCATTTCAGACCAGACCACCGTCGTGGGGCCCAGCCATGTCGTCGCCTTGGTGAGGTCCCTTTGGATGGCCTGCCCCACCGCCTTGCGCCCTAGCCGCGTAAGGTCGTTGCCTCCGAGGTGAATAATCAGGACGTCAGGCAGCCACGCCGAGTCTGCCATGAGGCTGTCCAACGTTGGCAGTAGTTGCTCCCATCTCATACCCGGTTGCCCTATCCAGCGGATGTACGTCGCTTTGGGCCTGCTCGCTTTGTGCCCCGACCGCCGCCACCAAGACTCCATCCTGGACACGAATGAATGTCCCACCACCCAGACCAGCCGCGGGCGTCCCCCTGCCAAGAGAGAGAATTCCGTTAAGGTGGCCTGCTGCGCACCGGGTTTGGCTGAGAGACGAGAAACCGGCTATGGTGGCGTGCTGCGCACGGGGTTTGTTGTTGGCAGTGTGGGGGCATTTAGTAGGAGGGTGGCCCCCCAGCACCCTGCCGAGCGGCATCCCAAAGTGACTGCCCCTACCCCCCCCTTTCTTCTTACTTATTTGCTGTTGCTTTTTTTTTTTTATACCAGGTGCGGGCGTATGTAAGACTTGTAGGCCCTGGATTGCCATCTGCCCACGGCCTGGATCCTGTCCTCAGGCATGCCATGCTGCGATGCCGAGGTCGCCGCGCCGATCCTGAAAGAGTGAGGGGCAAAAGACGCCAAGTGAAACCCGGCTTTTCCAAGACCCTGGCGCATCACTGCCGTGAATTGAAACTTGCTCAGGTTCCTTCCATCCTGATGTTTAAAGAGGGGGCCCTTGCCAGCCTGGCGGGCCACCATGTACTTGAATAGCCAGCATACAGCACAAAGCCCAGCCTCTGGAATGCAATGGAGACGTATCGTCACCCCCTTACGTGCCCTGTCCGTCTTGGACTGCCTCAGTGTGAGCTCCACGGCCCTTGCCATCGGTTTGATGTCCCTAGCCTGTAGGCATCGTTGTGCTGGGCCTGTCTTGTTGGGCGCAACTATCTTGCTGATGCGAAACGCGACGAAGAAGGCCGTGGTGAATGCTGCCCTAAATAGCAGTAGCTCATACTTATCTGAAATGATTCCTACTAAAGCGCCCAGGAGCTGGCCCAGTTTGTCGAAGTCAATGGGGCGCCTGTTGTCCTTCTTTGTCCCTTCAACCCTCCTCCAGCCCTTCAAGGCTGTCTTTAGATATGGGGAGGCCGTGGGATCCTCCCCTGTGTGGAGCCTGGCAAAATGGGCAATGGCGGACAAGTGTGCCTGTGCCCAAGATCTTGTTTTCTTGGCGTTGAATGCCCATTGCACGAACTTCTCTACTGCTGTACGTGTCCCTGCTTTGTCCTCGAGTGATTTTATGCCCCCGACTCTCATTACTGTGCTTGCGCATTTCTTGTATCTCCTGGTTGCTTCTGGGGTGAGTGAGTGCCCTATCAGTCTGGACAGGTCTACCCCCCAGGTCCCAAAGGTACGCTGAAAAAAAGGGTCATCTCCGTGTCTGCCCCAGGGACCAACTCTCTGAACCGCTTCATTTGGGACCGGGATAGTGCATCCGCCGCCGTGTTCTCTGCCCCTGGCACGTGGCGAGCCTTCAGGTCCAGGTTCCCTTCCAGCTGTAATTTAATTAACTGCCACATTAGCCTCAACATGTCAGGGCATCTCGCTGCGCCTCTGTTAATGGCCTGCACTACTCCCTTATTATCTGACCATAGGGTGATTTTCAGATTTTTTATTTCCTTTTTCCAGATGGTCAGAGCCACTATTATTGGAAACAGCTCAAGGAATGTGATATTCTTGGTGAGCCCCTGCGCATGCCACCTGTCTGGCCACTGGCTCGCACACCATCTTTTCCCCAGGATTGCCCCGAAGCCCAGGCTCCCGGCTGCATCCATGAAGAGAGCTATCTGCTTGGCCGTCACCCATCCCTCTCTCCAGATCAGAACCCCGTTGAAATCCTGAAGGAACTCATCCCACAACCGCAGGTCCTGTTTTACACCCGCACTCAACCGGATGTGGTGATGTCTGTGGGTGACGCCTGCTATCAGCCCTGTCAGGCGCCTGGAGAATACCCTGGCGGTGGGGATCACTCTGGCTGCAAAGTTCAGCCTTCCTATCACTCCTTGGATGTCACGGAGGGTGGCTTTGTTCCGGCCCCGCAACTTGGCCACCTCCTCCCTGAATTCCTTCACTTTGTCCGCGGGCAGCCTGGCTGTCCCTGCAATGGAGTCCAGTTCAATGCCCAGGAAAGTGAGTCTCGTGGTTGGGCCTGTCGTTTTTCTGTTGCCAGGGGGACCCCAAGGGTCCTAGCCAAAACCTCAAAAGCTGCCAGCGTACTAGCGCACATAGGGGATCCTGCTGGGCCTGTGAACAGGAAATCATCCAGGTAATGCAGTTTGCCGCCTTCCTGGTGACCGTCATGAAGAGCCCATTCCAAAAAGGTAGCGAATTGCTCAAAATAGGCACACGATATGACGCAGCCCATGGGCATGGCCTTCTCGATAAACATGTCTCCCTCCCACTGGAAGCCCAGTAAATGAAAACTGGAGGGGTGGACGGGCAGCAGGCGGAAAGCGGATTCGATATCCGCATTGGCCAGGAGGGATCCCTTCCCTGATGCTTTAACTAGCTCAATTGCGTCCTCCACAGATGCATAACCCACTGAGCAGGCTTCAGGATTGATTCCGTCATTCACGGACGATCCTTCGGGAAATGAGAGGTGATGTATTAATCGAAATTGACCCTGCTCCTTCTTGGGGACCACCCCCAGCGGAGAGACCACTATGCCTCTGTGTAGTTCCTTTGAGAGAGGGCCCTCTATTCTGCCCAAGCTCTTTTCCTTCGCTATTTTGGCGCTTACTACTTCCGGGTGCTGCATCGCTGATTTTAAGTTGTACGTCCCCTCTAGTGGTAATGGGCCCTGGAATGGGATGACAAAACCCTCCTCAAATCCTTCCACCAGCACCCTGGCGTCCACTCTGTTTGGATATTTGTTTGCCAATCTGCGCAGCTGTTGTGTATTAATAGGGGATCTGGCCAGCTGGCAATCTCGAATGTCTACCAGGTCGCCCCCTCTACCTGCCTTGGGGCTAATGCTTCCTGTTCTTCTCTTTTTTGTCGCCCTTTGACTCGCGCTTGCCCCCCTTGCATGCCGCCGCGGCGTGCCTGCCTCCACAGCTGGAGCATGCGTGTTGGAATTTACAAGAAGAGCCCCATGAGCAATCCCCTGCATCATATCTCCAACAGATCGCTTTGGCTTTGGTTGGTGAGTAAGATCTCCCCGTGGTCTGTCTCTGATAAGTTCTGCTCCTACCTTTCTGGTAAGAACTCCGAAAGGACTGGTCGTTTCTACCTGCCCAAGATCTCACTTCTTTGGCTGCGAGCATTTTGTGGATGAACCCCGAGACGTCCTCCTCATTCTACTCTATCTCAGGATGCCTCTGCATCTTCAGTCTAAAACCTTTATCGTATTCCAGCCATGCCTCCCCAGGGAGCTGCCTCTGTGCTAAATGGATATTGGCCTCGTATAACCATAAATCTGCCGCGCAGCGGGGAAACTTTTCTACTATAACACATGCCATAATTCTGAATGCATCCAACCAATTTTCAAAATTACGCTCCTTTCTGGCACCGCGCCTTTCTTTCCTGTCCTCTTCTTTCCTGTCACACATGGTGAGGTCGAGGCCCTCAAGTTGTATCTCCAGTAGGGAAAATATGTCTATGAATTCCTTGCGCCATATCCTTTCCTTCACAGCAAGGGGGATGAGGCATGCTAGGCCAGTGGCTTTCGTTGTCAAGGACGCCGAGCCTGGAGATGGCCTGGCGTAGGGGTCAGTGACTAGCCCACCCAGCGCTGGACTCCCTGACGTGGGACCGTACCCCCAACCGGATACCGGGGAAATCTGCTCGCCCTGTGCTGACAAACCCACCTGCTCCTGCACCCTCGCCTGGCACGCCCACCCTGGGTCAACCATATGCCACGCCATGCCTGCTGTTTCTTCTGCGCGCTGCTCCCTGGGCCCCACTACCCCCTGCCCTGTGCCATTAAGCAATGCTGGCGCCAGTGACTTTAAGCATTCTTTTAGTATGTTACTGATATGCTCACCATTCGCTGCACTGCTGGTCGCCTCGCTCTGGTCCCCGTCGTCCAGCCTTGGCGGAGGGGCTTTCTGGCGCTTTTTCTTTGGGGGGGGTCTTCTTGGATGCCTTCTTCAGCGGCGTGCCTTTGCACTTCTTGGGTGCTGAAGGGCCTGGTTCCTCCTCTGTCCGGTCCTCCGGTCTGTTCTCCTTCCCCATGTCCAAATGAGGCTGCAGCCAGTCGTTTCCGTGGATGGCAGATACCTCACGAATCCTTTTCAGCAGCTCTGCAACCTCTTCGGGCTGACCCTCTGCCATGGCTCCTTAGTGTAGCTGTAGTCACCTCTTGCTGGCCGTTCAGCCTCTGTTGTGGCTGCCTCTGACGTCTCAGCGCGCTTGCATCAGGCCGTTTGCTGTGGCACCGCTCGATGCGTGTGCTCTCACAGGGCTCTGAGCGTACCGCTCCCTTTATGGCAAATGCTCCCCCTGATGCGTGGGCTCCGGTAGTGGGGGCGTGCTCTTACTACGCGCTCCGATCCCCACGTGGTCGGAGGGGGGTGTGCCCAGGAGTGCGGAGTCCCAGCGGGCTACTCCTGCGCCGCCAGCCGATCGCCGGATCAATGTGGAAGTCCTGGCCCGGGACTGCGGGGGGGAAGGTATGCTCTCTGCTCGCCTCCTTTTTCTTTTTAGTCCGGTGAGGTCGCCGAGGCGGGGAGGGAACCCCGCGCATTCCAATGCAGCCAGAGAGCGGGGCGTGCTGGCAACTGCTCTCAGGCCCACCCGGATTCCGCCGCTCGTAGAGCTCTCCCTTCCTCGTAGCGGCCCAATGCGCTCTAGGTCCGAGGGGGGGAGACGGAGGAAAGGACAGGTTGCCTTCTCTGTGAGGGCTTGGCTGGTGTTGCCGAGCGAGCTCCCACGTCGCCTCCTGCGGTTCTTAGCCACGCTAACTGCTTCGGCCCTTGCCTGGCTGCGGCGATGGCGTGGACGCTACCTTTTGCGCTGCTGACTCGAGGAGATGAGGAGAGGTTCGGCGCACTGCACGGCTGTTG
Source organism: Lissotriton vulgaris (assembly GCF_964263255.1). Classification (NCBI taxonomy): domain Eukaryota; kingdom Metazoa; phylum Chordata; class Amphibia; order Caudata; family Salamandridae; genus Lissotriton; species Lissotriton vulgaris. Next base: position 1,547,809,943 of record NC_141687.1, on the reverse strand, counting down.
ATCCCCTTCGATTCCGCGACCTGGAGTTCACCGACAGGGCCTCGCCTTCCGACTTTCGCCTTCTGCTTCGATTGTCCGCTCTTCAATTGTCGTTGTTGTTGCGCCGCTCTCCCAGCTCCTCGATGAAGTTATGTCTTTGCTGGGAGAGGCGGCGACTTAAATCCCCTTGACCCCTCCATAGGGGCCTCAGGTGAACCCCCCTGATTGGGGGGTTCAAACCAAGCCATGGTGACCATTGGCCGCCCTTTAGGGGTGCCCAGGTCATGGGTCACTTCCGGTCGGAGTGGCTGGTGCCCACTCCGCTTCCGCTGGTTCCTGGGCGCTTTCAGGCACCCAGAACCAGTTTACCCCACCGGTGGGCACCACGTGGGTTATGGCGCCGGCCTCTAAGCCTCCCCCCCCCTGCGGGGGGGGTGCGGCGGCCTCTGCGAGTTACACGTTAAGTGTGTGTCTCACTCCTGTCCAAGCCGAGCCCGCCGAATGACGGACGACTGAGGGCTGTTGGTAGCAATTTCCCACAGTGTGCCCGCGGCGCCCCTGGCACCTCATTACGGCGCACCGGGGAGCCGCGGCGCACAGTTTGGGAACCACAGGTCTTGGGGCACCGGGGCTCCGGCCCCAACAACATTACCGCCCAGTGACTCCACGTTGAAACTGCGCGGGAACTCGAGTTCCGCAATGGAGGTTTTATTCTTGCCTGATGCTGCGCTGCCACGGGGAGTGTCGCAGGTTCTACTATATGGCAGAAGCCACCCCCATGGGGGCTTCTCTGTGTTTGTTTTAAAGGAACGTGAATGGGTGCCCCCAAAAATATACCTCTGAATTTAAATGCAATCTCACCACTTCATTGACTGACCTTTGATTACCTCGAAATGTAAATACCTAAAATCACAAACTAAACCTTGAGGTTTTTGTTAGTTAATACTTACTCTGGCCCATTGTCACCTGTCACTGTTTAAGCCAGTCCAAGTTTTTCGTTTTGTGTGCTCATCTGTACATTCCCCATATGTAGAGAGGAATTTAATTAGCCAGCAGAAGATGAATGTAGTGCCATAATTTCTTCCCCTTCCAATTACCTCTCACTGCACAGTTAGACCCCACGTAGCTGCCAATTTTTGTATGGCAGCGGATTCGTTGTTTCCGCGCAGCAGAAAACGCCTCAGGTGGTGGAATAAATGATGGTGTGTCTCTTTTAAGAAGACGGGACGGGGGGCGGGGAAGCGAGGTATGAGGGGTGCTGGCAATTGAAAGTGTGCGCACTTCACTCTTATTCAGTGTGAAGGCTAAATGTGCTGTGATGTGCCTCAGGTCACACAGAGCGTCGGAAGCCTCAGGGTGAAGCACTAGGGTGATCCCAACCCTGGGTTCACATAGGGAGATCGTGCAGGGTCACCCTGCTCTCCAGGAACCTAGACATGGTGAAGAGGGAGGGAGATTAAAAAAAAAAAAAAAAACATTTTCAGTTTATGAGAGGATGTGATCGCACTGGGCTGCCGACTTTGGAGCTGGGGAACCAGGTTCTATCCTCGGCGTCGGCTCAGCATCCTGTGATTCTGGTCAAATCACTTAATCTCCCCCTGCCTTCCAAAAACAAACAAATGAATGTGTCTTTGTGTAACGTAAGTGGTGATCATGTAAAGAGCTCCAATACCTTTGGTTTGAGTTCGCGCTATATAAATCTGCAAAAACAAAAAGTTTCAGGAGCGCACTCTTAACTATTGGGAAGGAAATCTCACAGCATGGACGATGCTGCAACAGCCTCACCAGAACTTCAGACCGAACTCTGCGAGACAGCTTGGTGAGTTTAGAGCTAGCTGCTGGCGCCTGTTCCGGGCCATCAGTCGCAACTTAAAATCTTGGCACCAGCGCCCGCTCAGCCTTTCCTCGTTCACGGTGTGTTTAAACTGAGCACCATCGGGCAGGTGCCTAAACAACACTCAGCTTATTTATAGCATTTCCAATCGGTCGACCTATAGGAGCAAGCGCTATAAAGCCATGTATTATTAAATGTAGTAGCGGTATTTCTATTCTGTGCCACGACAAATGAATCACTTATGTTGCTGCTGGCCAAGGGCGCTAACCCCGCTGCGCGTGCAACGCTAGGCTCACATTTCACTTGTCTAGATAAGTGCTCATTTATTTGTATCCTTCTGCTTGTGTAGGGGGTACTGCGTTAACTAATTGCTTCTAGGCTCTTGATAGAGCCGCGCTGGGCCTGGGGTCTTGATTGCGAAGCTTGATTTTCCGGTGTCTCGCAGTAGTGAAGAAGTTGTAGGGTCTGTAAAGCCCGAGTCGGGCCCCGGTAGCGTCAGGGTGCTGTAGGGAGCTCGGGTACTAGTCATGGAAGCCCAACTGGACAGAGCAGAGCCGGGCCAGAGAAGCACTTTTTTGTAATGTTTAATAAACTCATGCGGATACTTTTTAATGATGGTACATGTCAGGGTGATGGTTTATTTATATGTTTTTAATGTTGCCGCTCTTCATGTTTTATGGACATATGTCTTAATAAACGTTATTATTGCTCCTACAACCTGAAGAGACTAGACTAGATAGGAAGCACTATGCGCCTTCAAGGTACACGCTGCTGAGCTGGGGGATCGGCTCCTCGAAGCGTAACGGCTCCACCACCACCTATCCAGAGTGCACTGAGGGGCAAAGTGATCCGGGAGGCTGCTCCTGAACTCACTCTTCACATGTTTGTCATGGCTGGGCGAGGCCCTGCTACCTCTTGAGAGATAGCTAACCGAAGATAAGCATTTCTTTGTAAGCGTCTGTCCTCCTACAGGGCAAAACGTCGAAGGGTGTGTAGTACGTTATGTAGCGCTTCATACTCGTGACAAGGCCACTAAGCGCTGTGTTCCAATGTGAATATGGGAGCACTGGAGACTGTGTCTGCTTCCCTTGGAAGAGGACCGCCTCCTTAAGAGAGCGCGAGGACGGAGGAGGGTTGGGATTTCGATTCTGGAGAAGGGGAGGAGAGTACTGAAAGTCGAGGTGTCTGGGGAATAGAAGAGGGCGCGGAACGTAGACGTCTGTGTGAGGAGTTTGTAGGACGAATCTGGGGAGTGGAAGAGACTGGGAGTGGAAGAGACTGGGGAGTGGAAGAGACTGGGGAGTGGAAGAGTCTGAGGAGTGGAACATGGAAGAGGGTGGGGGAAGTGTTAGGGAATTGGAAGAGGTTGCAGGTGAAGATTCTGGGTAGGGATAGTCTGGGGAGTGGAAGAGGCCGAAGACTGGGGGAGGCTACAGAGTGGAAAAATGCAATAGGTGTCGCCTTTCATTAAGTTAAAGCCATTTGCTTTGCTATACAATACCATTAGCAAAGCAAATGGTATTAACTTAATCAAAGGCGAGACCTGTTGCATTTTTAATGCTTGTTAAACAATCACCTAGTCACAGCTTTCTTTTAGAGTTCAGGGAAGGCTTTGTTTATTTTAGATTATTCATCATGCTGTAGCTAGCAAGGCTTTTAATGAGCAACGCTAGAGTCCGATTTATGACCCAGAGTGGAGCACAGAGCTGAAGAACTAAAGCACTGAAGTATTGAACTCTTCCATAAAAATCCTTGTCAACTCTATGTTTGAGTGTACAAACAAAATGATGCTTCTGAATGATTTTAAATGGGAGAAAATTAAGACGAAGAGTTCTCAATGATTAAGTAAAGACTTCATTTTAATTGTTCTTAACTTCAAAGTGTTACATTTAAGCTCCCAGTGATCAGCAGACACTGTGCCATATTTATAACTGTAAAACAAAGTCATTTTTTGTAAAATGGTAGAAATTTTGAAGTGAAGACAAATATTTCTATTTTTCCACTTTCAATTAAGCCAATTACATCTTAATATTTTAGGATGTATGTTTCTTCACGTCAAACTCCTCCCATTTAAACAAATGGCTGTATTTTTCCGTTATATAAGGCCCCGTGTCTACAGGCCACGGCGTGCAAGATGCTTTCCATTTGTAAATGCGAAATTGAAAGGTGAGAATATTTAAATGAGTTTTGAGTGTTAATGAATCTATTTAAACAAAGATGACTACAGTTTAATTTTCTCCCATTTTCAAGTGACACATTTACACACAGCAGGCATCTTGTTCCTAGTGCCCGGTAGAGACAGAACCATATTTATGACTAAAAAATACTGCCATTTATTTTTTTAAGTGGGAGAAATTTAAAGTGTTCCATATTATGAACATTTTTAAAGAACATTTTTCTGCACTTTAAATATCTCCTATATAAAAAAACAATTGTATGTTTGACTTATGCATTGAACAGTAACACATATGGTGAAAGGTATGTCCTGTGCCACAAGTACATAGAACACAGGCTCCATTTCACCCATACACATATATCCCATTCATTCACACACATGTTCATATATTCCCAAAGACCACACTTCTACTGACACACAAGCCATCCCTGCAATAGTAATCCTGATCAAAATATTTTGTTCAATCCATAGTATCTGGCTTTATGGACATTCGACTTAAACTCAATAAAGCTAGCCATGGGGGTATCTAGTAAAACTGCACAAGTGGCTTGGCTTTCAGTAGCCCACAATGATTTTCACTGATCAGAAGTAGCTCGTACTACATACAAGGTTGCAGACCCCTTTACTAAACACATGCTACTGAAAAGGACTACTAATGCTAGACAATTAATTCCACTCCACTAATAGCACACTTAGCAGACTGAATATAGTTTTGGGGGCTTTTCTTTTTGCAATGGAAGGAACTTTTTACACACCCTGCATGAGACACACTACCTAAATATACAGTCTCTTCTGCAATCGAGTTACCCTTGCGTTCACTCTCCTTTGTAACTAGTGAACACAAAGATTCAATGCAACCCAACCTAAGCTCTAATTAAGAAGTAAACGCAATGTGCTTTCAGAAACCATACAGTGTCCTGCAGGGATCCATCACGGCCCCAATACCATTCAATCTATAAATGAGTTGATGTGACAGACAATTGAACAGTTGGGTGCCAAGAGTCACTAGTTCAGTAATAAGCAGCTGTTTCTGTGAGTAGGGTGTGTCAGATAGTAAACATTTAGAGCAACATCTGGAGAAGAATTGAGGCAAGTTGGGAAAATCTCTAGTTCAAGATCAGTGAAGCCAGAACTAATGTTTGGTGGTACCTTGCTATTAAGAAATGAAACATTCATTCTGCATCCTCGAAGAGTTATTAGTTGATGATATTATAATGCCTTTGTCAGTGTGCACCAAATCAGCTTTTTTGATTTACTAATAAGTCAATATGAAAGCTCAAACAAAGAACAACACTTGGTCACATAACCTCGATATTTTGGGTCACTGAGCTGTATAAAATTATTATTTAAACCAAATCATTAAATGTTAATTGTCCAACCCATAGTTCTATCCACACTGGAACATGGTTGCTGTTCTTGGCTGGCATTTCCAAAACCTCATTACTTCCATGGGGAGCAAGGCTAAATTCTGCAGCTAGGTTGGCTTCCAGAGCAAAGCAACAATTGTTCACTCCAAACCTATAAATTCCCACTTACTATCTATTACCACAGCATTTTCAAAGTGCCTTGCTGACCCTTAATTTTTTATTTTAAAATATATTTTTTTTTTTAAATGTCCTCATTCTGCAATAGAGTGTATTTGGAGTTATCAGGGACCCGCAACTTTACTTTCGAGTCCCTCCCAACATCTGGAGTCGGGGAAATTCGTTATGTTTCTTTACCTAGACGGGTCCCCTTACGTCCATGACACTTTCAATACTTTTTCTTCGGAGTAGGGGAGCTGGCCACCATGGCCACTCACACAAGCATCATGCTTGTAGAAGTATTGTCATTGCATAATCATTGGAAATGAATAGGGCTTAGCATGTCACTTTTATAAGTCTCCCAATTAGTTAAAAAATTGTGAATCTTCCCAAACCTCCCAGTAATTGTATTTCCTACTAGGTTTCCCTTTCCTATCCCACTTATTTACTCTGTTCACGGAGGCCACCCATTCTAAATGTGTGGGGAGGACTGTCCTTATCCACTTAATACAAATTTCCCTTCGTGCCAGCAAGATCAACATAAACAACAAATTCTCTTCTTTTTTTGTTGAGGCTGTTACCCCATCTTGATGACTGACCCCAAAAATAACAAGGTCCATACTTACTATGAGTGGTCTTCTCAGTACTGCTTCTAAGATTTTACTCACTTCCTCCCAAAAACCGTCAAGCTGGGGACACTGCCAGAACATGTGCACATCATCAGCCCTTGGGAAACCACATTTGGGACAGGATTTCGTATTAGTGCCACTGAATTTGGAAAGACGCTTTGGCGTCAAATAGGTTCTGTGGGAGGTAAAGAGGTGATTTCTCCTTAGGGTAGCAGATTTCCCAATGGACCAACATTTGCTCATGGATACATGCCACAGGTTTTGGAGGTCCAGCGATGGAAGATCCTTCCACCAGGTATTTTCCGGGATCAGCAGGTCCTCCTCCCTGGCTTCGATCATTGCCCAGTACCATAGTGCAATTTCTTTTCTCTTTGGGGAAGTTGTCATCATCGAAGCCTCTAGGGTTGTATTTCCGTTGCACTTCTCATTCAGCGTTTTCCCCCATCCAGAGAGTTGATAATACTTAAATTTCGAAAGGGATGTTTTTGTACTTGCTCAAAGGATCTCCCAGTCTATTAGAGTATTCTTAGCTATTAATTGGCCCCAGACCTGAAAACCTGATGTTTTAAGTGGTTTTGCCAAACTATCTTTAAGGCATTCTGGAGTTCCTGGGGAGTCCCATATAGGCGCGAACTCACTATAGTACGGGATATTGAGAGTACTCCTGATCTGAAACCATAATCTGGCTGCTGATTTTAACATCTTCAGTTTTATTTTTTTGAAGTACTTTGGGTGACCAAATTTGTACAGGACGTGGCCAGTATTGATGGTCATAGCTTTGAGGTGTTTGGGATACTGATCTTGATTGCCTAGTCGAACCCTGATGTACTTAAATTGGAAGGCTCTGTGATACTCAATTAGGTCAGGGCTAGCAATTCCTCCTTCAGATTTTTTTCTCAGAAGTTTTCCCCATGCTATATGAGAACTTTTAGAAGCCCAGATAAAGCTTGCTATTTCACCTTGTATTTTCTTCAGAGTATCTCTCTTAAATTCTAGAGGGATTGCACTAAATAAAAATGTAAATTTCGGGAGAATAGCCATCGTAATCAAATGAGATCTGCCAAAAAAGGTTAGAGGGAGGCCTCCCCACGCCTTCAGCAACTTTTTTACTTTAGCTAATATCTTGTCTAGATTTGTCTTGGTTATTTTATCTAGACTTTTAGTCAACTCTATCCCTAGATATCTGATTTTCTCCCTGGTGTAAATGCAATTTATTTGAGAGTTCCAGCTCATAATTTCTGTTATTGATTGATTGGTTTGATAGCCGGATATTTTACCAAAGTCATTTAGGGTTTCCTCAATAGCTTTAATTGATCCTACGTAATTATCCGTGAAAATCATCAGGTCGTCTCCATACAAAGCTATTTTCTTTTCCCATCCATTATATTTGTACGGGGTTATTTTCAAATTAGATCTAAGCCTCTGCGCCAACGTCTCAATGTATAGATTAAACAGTAGTGGCGAGAGGGGGCATCCCTGTCTAGTCCCTCTATTTATATCTATACTTTCTGTTAAACTCCCATTTATTAGGATCTTAGCTTTTGGAGATCGATACAATTCTTTAACAGCTTCCTGAAAATTTTCACCTAGTTTATATTTTTCTAGTGTTGCGTTTAGGAACACCCAGTTCACTCTGTCAAACGCTTTAGCCGCGTCCAGCGTTAATATTGTTTAGGGGATTTTTTCGCTTATCGCTATATCTATTGACCCAATTAGCTCATGAGTCAGATCCTGTAGGTGTCTGCCTCCTACAAACCCTTTCTGATCTTCTTTAATCAGTTTACCTGCAATTTTGCCGAGCCTTTTTGCAAAAATTTGTGTAAAGATTTTATAGTCACAATTAAGTAAGCTTATAGGACGATAAGATTCGCATTTAGCAGGATTTTTACCGGGCTTGAGCAAAATATTTATCGTGGCGTCCTTCTCTAGATAGATTTTGTTTAGCAGGTTTGTGAGCGGGGAGGATAGGACCTCGCTAAGTTTAATGTAGAGTTCATTTGGAAGAGCATCCGGCCCTGCTGCTTTGCCCCTCTTCAGGCCTTTCAGTACCTCTTCCACCTCCTCCTTCGTAATTGGGGCACTCAATTTTTCTTGTTCCAGATCTAGTAATACTGGTATTTCCAGGTTTTCAAGGTACTTATTTAACTCCTCACTTAGAGGGGCTGAATCCTCGGTGTATAACAGGGAAAAAAAGTCTACAAATTCTCCTCTTATTACTACTTCTTCTGAGCTAATATCTGAACCATCCTGTGGTAAAATATTGTGTATCTTATTTCCACTAGCATCCGTCTTTATTTTCCACGCAAGCAGCTTGCTGCACCCCTCCCCATACTCGTAGTGCGCCAGCTTGCTTGCCTCCCATCTCTCTCTGAGTCTACTCTCTAATTCTCCTGTTAACTGTTCTTCGTGACTCCCCTTATCCTCCTCCAACTTCTTTTTTGTTTTGGGATCTGCCTCTTCCTCTATTAATAGCTCTAGATTTTTGATGATAGTTTCCAACCTGCCTATCTCTTGTTTTGATTTTTTTGTTTTGTATGCAGACAAACTGAGAATCCTTCCTCTTATAACCGCCTTATATGCATCCCATGTGATCTGCGGGGATACATCCTCCTTATTATTCTCAAAGTACTCGGGGGTCACTAAAGATGTTGCGGTCCACTGTCCATCTTACTTCCGGCTGCTGACTACCCAATTGGGTCTTTAGTAGCACGGCTGAGTGGTCCGACGGTATGGCAGGCAAGTGTTCAACTTTGAATATTTTATCTGCCAGTGCTTTATCTTTTAACAAAAAATCTATTCGAGATTTTATTCCCAATCTTTTATTTTTGAAGGTAAAGGGGTGTTTTTTTATCCCCCTTCTCCTTCCAAATGTCCGTCCAACCTAAATCTCTTTTATAGATCCCCAACCATTCCCGCATTTTAGGGAGATTGACCTGATTCAAGGGGGGTTGACGGTCTACCTTAAGGTCTGGAATCAGATTAAAGTCCCCTCCCAAGATCACCGGGGATGCACACGATAAGAGGTGAGTATACAAGCTCTGTAGGGGAGAAGGGTCATCAGAATTGGGTCCATATTAACCCGCTATTGTATATGGTGTATTATAAATTCTTACCCTGGTGATTGCCCATCTGCCCTTTTTTATCCAGTTCAGTCTTTTCAATTTTTACTTTTATGGATTTCTTGAAGATTATCGATATTCCCTTTACCACGCATTCCTGATCTGTACATACATAGCAATCCACCCAATTCAATTTTTTTATGATATCCTCCCATTCCATCTTCAACAAGTGCGTTTCTTGTAGAATTATGATCTCACAATCTGCCACCCTCAGATATTCAAGAATTCTTCACCTTCTACTTGGGAGCCTTAGCCCATTCACATTCCAAGATAGTATGTTAACGTTTTCCCCATCATATCCTCTTTCTTTCACATGCGGTTTTTCCATGTCCTCCCTAGGCCTATACTTCGCAAGCTCTGATAACTCCTTTTCTGCCTTTTGAGGGTTTTTTCCCCTAATTTGCTCCCCACCCTTGTGCATATTTAAAAAAAAATTTGATGTAAAAACAACCTCTCTGGGGAAGCCTCCCTGGTTTTCCCTCCTGGGCTGCATTATTAGCCCTTTTTGAGCTCCGTGACTGCCAACTTTTTTTTATTTTATACAAGGTGCTCCCTTTTTCATTTCCAATAAGAGCAGTTCCGAGTATAATCTCCCATTGCGTTAATTACTATTTTCTTAACCTCCTTGTTTTCCTATAGTACTATTGACTCTCGTCTCTCCTGCCAGGATTAGAAATCAGCTACCAGACCTAGAGCTGGACCCAAACTCCGGCCCAGACTGCATTCTCACTTGATCCTTCATCTGTTCCAGGAAATGGGTCACTTCAGCAGGCTCCCTTATGTTTGCATTTTATTTCGCCACATAATTCGAAGTGCGGCGGGGAACTTCATTTGTACCGTGGCCCCTAGACTTTTCAACTCCTGCATGTATTGACCTAATTCCCATTGCCTATCTTGAGTGGCTTTGGAGATATCAGACCGGATCCTAAATGTCCAATCATCTTTACTATGTGAGCCGATTTTTAACGCCTCACTCAAAATTCTCTCTTTAATGGTATTGGTTTTGAAGTTTATCAAGATTTTCCTTGGGTTCTTTTTTTCTTTATACCTACCGAAGGAGTCTCGGTGTATTCTTTGAATGTCTTCATCTAATCCTGTCTCCCTTGTCCATGGAAAGTGTTCCTCGAGCAACTGTACTATAAACTTCTTTTCGTCACTCCATTCTTTCCCTTCTGGGATATTCAGTATTCTCAAATTGTTTTTTCTCACCTGATTTTCTAAAGATTCCAGTTTCTCATTGGTACTTCTACCACTTTCTTTGAGAAACCTTATATCTTTTTCATTTCTTTCCATTTTTTTTGAGAGGCCATCCAGTACTGACTCTACAATGGTGCCCCGGCCATTTAGAGCAATCATCCTATTGCCTAGTGCTTCACATACTTCCCGGATTTTACTCTGATTTGTTTCCGACACTGCAAATTTTGCCCTCATTTCCTCTAACCTCGGGGACTTGGGTTTGAGATTGCTCTCCCCCTAACCAGTCTTCTTTATGCAGTCGTCTCGGTTGGTCTACTGGTAAGTGAGGGTGTATGGTATCTGGTCCTTCCAGCCCGTCAGTCGTTAGGTCTGCCTGCCCTTGTATTGTGGTAGTCGTCAACTTTTCTTGCGTGGGACCCCCAATTCTCCCTCCTGTTATAGAGGGGGAGGATATATGGTCTTGTAGGGCCGACATACCTGGTATTGGGTTCATATTTAGGGACCCAGCCATAAGTGGGCAGAGTTTGGGAAGTGAGGAAGGAGCAAATCTTTCTGAAAGATTAACCTCTTGAACCCTTTGATGGGAAGTGTTTGGCTCTGGTCCTGAACGTGGACCTGGACTCTGAAGAAGGATCTGAGAGAGGGAGTGAGTCGAAGAGGTGGGTCTTGAGAACCTCCGATCCTCCCGGTCTCTTTAGGGGTTTTCCTCTTGGTATAGAAGTTATTGGAGTCTGACTTAGGAATTTTCTTAGACTTTCTTTTGGTGCTACGGGGGGGGCAACAGCTTGTTTAGCTATGGTTGGAGACATATATTTAAGGAATTGTCTGTTTCTCAAGCAATAACTTGATATGCCTTTCTCCTGAATTGTACTGACTCTTGTCACCTCTGTGAGTACCTCCTCCACAAGAGCTGGTACTGCTGCCCCTCTACCCTCCTCGATTATACCACTGCTAGCCTCCGTGCTTGCTTCTGTGCAGTCCACCTCAACTTCCACTCTTAGTTTGTGTACTTGCTCTAGATCTGAGTTGTCTGAATTATTTGTGTTCTTGTCTCTCCCCTTCACAACTTTTCCATCCCTAAGTCTACCTGCGTCCCTAGAGTTGTCGGGATTGCTAATCCGCTGCTGTTTTTGTTGCACACTGGGGGTTTCCTCTGCTTGCCTTACGTCCAGAGTAAGTGTATTAAGTATATTTAGAGTACTTGTGCCTCTCCCACCCTCTCTCCCACCTTGTACAGGCACTGAATTAGGTATTTTCCTCCCTTGATCCCCTAAGGATTCCTTATTTTTAACATTCAATACAGCGTTTTCAAAGGCAGCCTCTTTAAAACTGCTTGTCACCCCTTTGATTTTAAACCATTGTATAGAGTCACTCGCCTGTCGTTTTGTCTGTCCTCTTGTGGTGTCCTTGGCTTCAGAAAGGTGCCTCACTCATCCCTCGCCGACCTCACTCCCTCTAAACAGAAAAGAGACTCTGCCTGCAGCCCTCCGGCAAGCTCCGCGAGCCTCCTGCGCTGCACTCCACAATCCTGCGTACGGCAGCATCACCAATCCCCACCTTCCCCGACTATCTATGCAGCGATCCGATAGTGCTGCAGGGGGAAAGCTCATCTGATCGAGTGCCGGCATGCAAACACCTCCTCCTCCTCTCCACCGGCTAATCTCAGACAAGCAGCGTGGAGTGATTACAACTCCGGAGGAAGAAAGCTCTCGAGGGTTAGTGCTTTTCCTATGAAGGCAGAATTACCAAATGTTTTTACCGAGTGTTGCTCATTCTGTTTGGACTGTGGACTCTTATCAACGTTTTTTTTTTTAGAACTTTTTAGAAGGTTTAAGAGTTTAACGAAGGTTAATATTCAGCGGTGAAAAAGTAGTTTGGCAGCACATCTCCACGTTTTCACAGTTTTTACTGGGCAGTCATTCCGGAGCTCCCGACCTACCGTTCTAGCCGGCCGCCATCTTCCCCCTGGCCCCTCGACGCCTTTGAATTTTTACAGACTGGGGACTTGCTGTGTCTCTAGGAATCCTGACTACCTGCCACCCTTGCTGACCCTTAATAGCCTTTGTTGTACACCCTTCAATTTTGCCACAGTGTTAGACTGAGAGGTGGAGCACTATGAAAAAAGGAAAATGCTACTTACCAGTATGCATATGTTCTTGGAAGGTAGAGCTGCAGATACACACACTTTGCATAGATTGCCATCTGGTGGTTGGGCCCAGATGTTTGCACTTGTTTTTGTCTTGGAAAAGTCTTTGGAAGATACGAGATAGGTGGCTCCTCCTTTGGATCATAGTGCGCATGGGCATCGGCTCCATACTCAGATTGTTTTTTCGTCAGCAGGAAAATGATGGCGTTTTGTAAGAAACAGAAAGACACCCATGTATGCTGTGCTCAAATAAGATAATACTGCAACAAATAAAGGTAGCTGGGGAGGCGGGTGAGCTTGTGTGGATCTGCAGCTCTACATGCCAAGAACAGATGCATACTGGTAAGTAGCATTTTCCGTTCGAGGCTTATGAGCTGCAGATCACATACTTTGTATTGATTGTATAGCAGTACTACTCCTTAGTGGCGACCACCAGTATCTGTTGCAGTACTTTGAAATAGTGTTTTGAGTACAGCCTCACATACACTAGCTTGTTGCTTTGTTTGCACATCTACAAAATAGTGTTTTGTCAATGTGTGCAGCGTAGACCATGTAGCTGCTTTGCAGATTTCATCTAAAGGAAGGTTCCCTAAAAATGCCATTGAAGCCCCTATCTTTCTTGTAGAGTGGGCTTTAGGAGGAACAGATAAGGTACGTTTTGCTTTGTGATAGCAAATTTGTATGCATTTAACAATCCACCTAGCTATCCCAGATTTTGATTTGGGGTTGCCATTATGTGGTGGTGAGAAACATACAAAAAGTTGTTTGGTCTTACGAAAAGGTTGTGTTCTTTCAATGTAATAAAGCAATGCTATTTTAACATCTAGAGTATGAAGAGCTCTTTCTGAGACTGTCTGTGGTTGCGAGAAGAACACTGGCAACTCCACAGACTGATTGAGGTGGAAGGGAGAAACAACCTTAGGGAGGAATTTTGGATTGGTTCTGAGAACAACCTTATTGTGATGGATTTGTTAGAAGAGTGTTTGAATAGTTAGTGCTTATAGCTCACTAGCTCTTCTAGGAGAAGTGATGGCCACAAGGAAAGCAACTTTCCAAGTTAGAAACTGAAGCGCACATTTATGCAGAGGTTAAAAGGGAGGACCCATTAGTCTTGTGAGGACTATGTTTAAATTCCACACAGGTGAGGGTGGTATCCTGGGAGGAATTATCCTTTTGAGGCCTTCCATAAATGCTTTTATGGTACTGGCTAGCAGCAGTGTGCTCCCATCGTTGATTCCTGTTAAAGGGCTCCGGTGAGCCCCTAAGCTGACGAGCTTTTGGAGATGCACCTGCGCGCCTGAGAGGCAACGAAGCCTGTGACTGTTGTTTGGCGGCCTTCTCAGCCACCCCAGAACTTTTCTCTACTGATGAGGGATACAATCCCGAAACACAAGCCATGTCTCGTGTCTAGAGATAATGGAAAAATATCAAGCACTTACTTGCACCAACCTTGGTGAAACACTCACAAACTTTTTCTGAACTACGCACTGCATATACCAGAATGCAGAGGGGTGATCCGGCAGAGAGGCTAGCAGTGTGCTCCCATCGTTGATTCCTGTTAAAGGGTTCCTGTGAGCCCCTAAGCTGACGAGCTTTTGGAGATGTACCTGCATGCCTGAGAGGCAACGAAGCCTGTGACAGATGTTTGGCGGCCTTCTCAGCCACCCCAGAACTTTTCTCTACTGATGAGGGATACAATCCCGAAACACGAGCCATATCTCATGTCTAGAGATACTGGAAATATCAAGCACTTCAGTTCAGTAAATCTTTATTTCGATGATTAAAAACCATCATAAAAATTCATTAATACAAAATCGTCAATTACATTTCTGAACCTAAATACATTAAAAACAAATTTTATACAATTAAAAATATGATATTCTATACAGCGTTACTCAGCCTCTCGTATTTCTTGATTTTACTGCAACTTTAAAAAAACTCATTATAGAGGATAAAGTGCGGGTATCATTGGCCCTTTGCAGAAAAAGTAATGCAGTCTTAGCGTGGCGGAATTTTAACTCTTTTAAAATATCCACAAGAAATCTACGCCGAGGGAATCGATAAAATGAACAGAAAAGTACAAAATGAAGGGTGCCCTGCAGAGACCTATTGTCGCAGCCGCAGGCACCCTTCTGCTCAATTGTTAAGGTAAAACCAGAGGGATAAGCTAAAATATTAGGTAACAAATTGAGCCTAACACAACACATTAAAAATCTATCTTGCTGATTATACATCAGAAATAAATAAGGTTCCATACCTTCCCCATTGCTTACTAAGCGATGTGTTGCTACTGATCTTTTTAGTGAGTTAGGGTTTGATCTGCCCCGTTCATATTTTTCTAATAACCGTTTTTTGATCTGGTGTTTACAGGAAGTGGTGATCAGAATCGGGTCCCTGAAAAGTGTATGCTGGTCTATACTCCCTAGTGTGTCCTTGACATAATTTAGCCATGAGATTTGAAGGCACTTATCTTTTTGTAAACAGTCTTTGACTATTATCCTGCTTAGTTCCGCCTCCGGGTTTACCCAGATGCGGAGCCACGTCAGGATAGGTCTCACCTTTACCTGGTGGGTAATATGTGGGATCCCTAGCTCAGTGTGTACAATTTCTGCTGGGATACTCTGTGGTGTCTTCAGAATCCTACGGAGGAATTTGTCTTCCTCTACTTGTAATTGTTTTGCCTCCCTAAAACCCCAGACTTCTGCCCCATAGATGGCCTTTGCAGTGCTTACGGCATTGTATAAATTCATTATTTGTTCTGGTGACCAGCGACCCAGCCTACGGGTGAAGTTTAATATCGCATCGTTTGCAGAAACCAATTTTCTACACCTATCCTCAATTAACGAATCAAACTTAATCTCCCCATCGAATAAAAGACCAAAATAAGAAAAGGTGGTTACGGTTTCTAAAATGTGGGCCCCTATTTTAAATACATATTTCTTGGAGGGTTTTTTGCCCGCCACCATCACAAAGGATTTGCTCAAGTTCACGGTCAGATCGAAATTATCCATGAACTTCACAAATCCACCAACCAGATACTGCAAACTCAATGCTGTTCGTGCCAGCAGGAGCGTGTCATCCGCGTACAACAGTACTGGAATGTAACGCGTTCCTGCTTTGGGGCAATCAGTGTTCAGGGCGACCTTTGTTCTTTCTAGGTTGTTTATATACAATGAGAATAAAAAGGGAGCAAGGATACACCCCTGTCTCACTCTGCTAGTGCACGGGAAGGGATCAGTGCTCCCCCCCCCCGCGCTATAGTGGACCTTAGCAGTGGTGTTCCAATGTAATTCTTTTAAGATGTTTATAAGACCGGGAGCAATCCCCAGGTTGCTCATCAGGGCCCAGAGTTTATTCCTGTTCACGTTATCAAAGGCCGTGGCCAGGTCCACAAATCCCATGTAAACTGTTCCATTGCTAGCTTTTGTATATTTAGCAACTAATAGATAGTGGTTGAGGCATTGATCACTGGTTGATTTACCCGATCTGAATCCATATTGTGTGTCTGCCAAAGTATGATGTTCTTCTGCCCATGCTGTAAGGCGTTTTAAAACCGCCCTACCCAATAATTTGGCTGATACATCAATGAGCGATATTGGTCTATAGCATTGAGGATTGTCCCTACTCCCCTTCTTGAAGATAGGGACCATTAATGCTATAGACCAAGATCGTGGGAGTCCGGATTTTATGGCTGCATTTAGTAGCCTGGTCATAATGGAAGCCCAGAGATCAATGTTACTTAGGTAAAGGTCTGGTGGCGTGCTATCAGGCCCTGGGGCCTTATTTCACGTCAGACCTTGAATGGCCTCGGTGATTTATTGTAAAGAAAATTCTAGTTCCGTAGGCCTAACCCCTTCCCAACCCTCTACCGAAACTGTGTCGCAGGGGTGATTATAAAGGCCCTTAAAATGGGTCACCCACTGCTCGGGAAGTATATTAGTACTAATTACAGGTGCACTACTGTCTTGAAAACACGGCCTATTGATAATTTTCCAAAATTCATTGTAGCCCCTGTTTTCGCATGCTTCCCTCCGATCAGCCCATACTTCTGTTTGGAGCGTGGTAATCCTTTGTTTGACCTTAGTTTTGTAAGTATGTCTGCAGAGGGCTATTTTATGCTTGTCTCTCGGAACAGTTTTAAGGCAGCATTTTAGGTCTCTCAGTGCCCGAGAACAACTAGTGTCAAACCATCGTGGTTGTGTTGACTCCTTTGTGGGTCCTTTAGTTTTCAGTAAAGTATCAACCAGAGTGGTTAAGGACTCTAACGCTGAGACCACCTCACTTCCCTCCACTGTGGGTTCTAAGCAATCTTGAATCTGATTATTGCCTTTTACAATTAGATTTCTATAGAATTCCTGGGCATTAATTTTTGACCACTTTAATCATCTTCCCTGATCCGTTGGCCGCACCTCGGTGTCTGCCAGATCATTCCTTACTGAGATACCATTGTATATAATTTCAAGAACTAAGGGGTTGTGGTCACTAAAAGGACTCCAGTCAGTTCTCACCTCTTTAACCTGTTCCTTAGCAAAGGTAGATATTATCATAAAATCTATAATAGAGGAACAACCTCTGCCTTTAAATGTAGGTATAAGTGTACCATCTTGTCCCGGGACCACCAAATCTATTGTATGTGTGAGGGCATAGGTATCTAGTAGTTTCATTAATGAAGTGCCCTCCTTATTATAGTCAAAATGTGGTCCACGTTCTATCGGGCAGGATGACCAATCCGGGCTTACAGGCAAAAGTTTTGGGCAGAGGTGACAGTTAAAATCCCCCATAACCAGGACAATTGGTTCCCCACCCCCTTTCCTTTGCTTAGTTTCTTGGTTTAATCTACACTCTAGTTCCTGAATAACTATGTTATTCCCATCTACAGGCTCGGAGTTGTAGAAATTTAATATCAACAACCTCAGTCTTTGCCCTTGGAATAGCGCTGCCTGGAGAGTATGTGAGGTCCAGGGTGGTTGTGTCCATATGCCTTTTAAATCAAGATCTACATACAAGGCTAACCCTCCCTTTGCTGTGCCCGATCTGACCTCTTGGGCTGGGACAAAAAACATTTATAACCCTCTAACTGGTAGGTTGAGGAATCAATCGCCCACGTCTCCTGTAGAGCTATTATGTGGAAGCCGCAGATGTGCTTCCTCCAATCCTCATTTTCAAATTCCTCCCCCCAGTCCCGCTATACTCCAAGACAGTAGAAGAAGCCCTGCCCTAGTTGATTTTCCTCCATTGAGATCCTGGTCATTTAGCTTGGGTGCAGACTTCCTTAGCTGCGTCAACCCATAGTCACCCTCTTCTCCCGTTATTTTGGGTTCTTCCGATCTCTCTGCTTCGTGACTTTCCCTGGTCCCCTTTTGATTGTGTTCAGTTCCCTCACTTGTGCCCACCCTTTCTGGGCTATTTCCTAGTGGGGGTAGTCAGTTGTTTTCCTCGAGAGATTGTAGCGGACTGAATCTGTTTGCCCACTGGGGATAATCTAGGTTTGGCAAAAAATGACTTATTTGGTCATGCACTCTGCCGCATTGTCTAGCTGGTGCCCTTCCTATGCTACGGTTAGAATATGTCTGAGTATGAAAGAACCGTCTCCTTGGATAAAAATATCCCAATGGTAAGGTGCGTATGGTACTTGTCTGATTCCTGTTTGGGTTACCTAGAATATATTCCACTAAATTGGTGTCCCTAAAATTCACCACAATACAGTCCCCTGTGATGTCTTTTCTTCTCCCACCTAGCCAATTAGCTCGTCTTACATGAAGAATCTCCCCACATTCTCCCCTTTTTAGAGGCCTATGTATATTCAGCCATTTGATGATCTTGTTTTTCAGTGTGATTCTCTCTCAGCAGCCCTGAGTTCAGGTACCCCAGCAAAAACAATAACGTAAGGGCATGCTTCAGGGGCAGGTTTATGTGTGGTGGGAAGTTTTCTGGTCTATCATTAGGTGGGTAACCTATTTGATTTGTTTGAGACAGATCTTGGGTTGTAGAAATCCCTGTTTGCCCCGTTTGCGTACATGTGTGTTGTTGAGCCTTAACTATGTTCTAATTGCTCTCTTTTTGATTATTCCCCCTCTCTGGAAGATCATGTACTTGTGCAATGGTACATTGCACATTAATGACGCAATTATTTTTGCCCACCATTTGACCAACTGGCGTAGCGGTTGATTGAATAGGGTCTGGGATGACATTACTACTTGTGGGACCCTTTAATTTTCCCTGTTTACTCAGTTCATTTGCGATTTTATCAAGCCTGCTAATGATTGGTTTTAGCTGGCTTATACTAAGGACTTCAAGGTGTTTTTGTAGGTCTCCAATTACTTCATCCATCCATGCTGGTGGACCTGAGTGGGTGAGTGGGATGGTGCTACTTCTACAGTGGTCACATCATTACTGTCTTTCAGACGATGTGCATTTACGGTTGGTTTGTTTTTTCTGGGTTGGTCCTTTCTACCGCCCCGTTGTTTGGGGGTTTTGCGTGTGACTTTATTACTGTCCCTAGTGGTGTCTGTCCCTATCTCGGCTACCAACTGGGCACAGGGGATACCCTCAGTTGAGTTTCCCAGTATCCCAATTTGAGAAATTTCTGATGTATTTAGATCCCTAGGTTGTGTGGGTGTGACTAGGATAGGTATTGGAGAGGTGGACAGGCTCCTCTCCATGCGCTCAATCTCCCCTGAGACTTTCCTCAGCATCAAGTCAATGGCAGTGGGTTTTAATTTACGAGACAGAGCTACATTTGGCTCTAAGCCTGCAGGATCAGGAGTACAAGGTAAGTGTGCTTTACTTGTGGCCGAGCGCGTTTTCGGTGGTTTAGACATAATAAAAAACCAAAGGGGATGCAATCATTTACACTTGCTACTCTATCCCCTGGTGCAGGCCTTCCACGGGGAAGCTAGTATATGGACTCTTCCTGTTGTGGATCACAGTATACAAACAAATTAGTTCCTTCCCTTCTCATCAGTACATAAAGTATGTAGTCTAACATTCAGGTCGTCCTAGACAGTCAAATCAGCAATTAGTGGGGTCGTGGTGTCAATCCAGTAGGAAAAGTTCAATACAAAGTACCTTTTCAGGGGAGTCAAGGGGGGTGGCCCAGCCCGGCCTCCTCTGGCCCCGGACGGCCCGCCCTTTGCCCGGGGTTAGCCCGGCACGTCCCGCGCGCGTCCTCGCGGGACGAGATTGCTCGCTGAGCTTTAAGCGCCTCCTGGCGCACAATGATTACAGGTGTGGCAGCATCCTGGCTGGGGCAGCTGGGAGTCGTAGTCCTGCCCGGCGGAGCTGGGCCCGGCCAGACAGGAAAGCAATGAGGGTAACTCGCTCGGCGGAGCGAGGCCCGGCCGTTACCCACAACAAACAAACAGGCAAAAGGAATTGATGGTGAACGCCTCAGCGGAGCAAAGCCCGGCCTGCGTAATCCCTCTCTGAAGCAGCCCAGGGTCCTCGAGTGCTCGCTGAGCTTTGAGCTCCTGCAGGCGCACGATTATTACAGGTGTGGCAGCGTCCTGGCTGGGGCAGCTGGGACTCGTAGTCCTGCCCGGCGGAGCTGGACCCGGCCAGACACGAAATCAATGAGGGTAAATTGCTCGGCGGAGCGAGGCCCGGCCGTTACCCACAACAAACAAACCGGCTAAAGGAATTGATGGTGAACGCCTCAGCGGAGCAAAGCCCGGCCGGCGTAATCCCTCTCTGAAGCAGCCCAGGGTCCTGGAGTGCTCGCTGAGCTTTAAGCGCCTCCTGGCGCACGATGATTACAGGTGTGGCAGCGTCCTGGCTGGGGCAGCTGGGAGTCGTAGTCCTGCCCGGCGTAGCTGGGCCCAGCCAGACAGGAAAGCAATGAGGGTAAATTGCTCGGCAGAGCGAGGCCTGGCCGTTACCCACAACAAACAAACAGGCAAAAGGAATTGATGGTGAACGCCTCAGCGGAGCAAAGCCCGGCCGGCGTAATCCCTCTCTGAAGCACTTACTTGCACCAACCTTGGTGAAACACTCACAAACTTTTTCTGAACTACGCACTGCATATACCAGAATGCAGAGGGGCGATCCGGCGGAGAGGCTAGCAGTGTGCTCCCATCGTTGATTCCTGTTAAAGGGATCCCGTGAGCCCCTAAGCTGACGAGCTTTTGGAGATGCATCTGCACCCCTGAGAGGCAACGAAGCCTGTGACTGTTGTTTGGCGGCCTTCGCAGCCACCCCAGAACTTTTCTCTACTGATGAGGGATACAATCCCGAAACACAAGCCATGTCTCGTGTCTAGAGATACTGGAAATATCAAGCACTTACTTGCACCAACCTTGGTGAAACACTCACAAACTTTTTCTGAACTACGAACTGTATATAACAGAATGCAGAGGGGCGATCCGGCGGAGAGGCTAGAAGTGTGCTCCCATCGTTGATTCCTAATAGATGTATAGGCTAAGTTACACCTTTGGAGATGTAGTAGGTAACCGATGATGTGTTGGATAGACACATCTAGAGGATTGATGGTGTTGTTATGACAATATATGACAAATCATTTCTACTTGGCTGCATAGCAGGCTCTAGTGGTGGGACGTCTATCCTCCTTCATAACGTTCATACAGTCAGGGGGAAGGTTGAGGTAACCGAATTCTAAGACCTCAGGAGCCAGATCGCAAGGTTGAGCTGAGCTGGGTCCAGGTGTCTGATCTCTCCACGGTTCTGGGTTAAGAGGCGCGGAGAGAGGTGTAGTTTTTGGTGCGGAACTACAGAGAGTTCCAGTAATGTGGCGCACCACGGTTGTCTTGCCCAAGTTGGAGCAACTAGAATGAGAGTCACTGAGTGCTGCTGTAGTTTGCGCACCACCAGCGGAAATGAGTGGGAGAGGCAGAAAAGCGTACTCAAATCTGCCTGACCAATTCATCCATATCGCATTGCCTTTGGACAATGAGTGTGGATGTCTGGTGGTGAAGCTTAGGCATTTAGCGTTTTTGTGTGTGGCGAAGAGGTCAATGTCTGGTTGGCCCCACATTTGAAAGAATGGTTGAGGAACTTGCGGATGAAGTTCTGTAATGACTTGGTTTTCTCTTACATTTGGTGCCTCTGTCAGTTACCAAGCCATTATTTACCAAAGCCCTTCTCAGGACTCATAAAAACACCACACTTTAGAATACTTACCTGATAATGGAATAAACACTGATAGCTAGAAACTAAACATATAAGACCATTGCCAAGAAGCTTGCAAATAACAACACGCCACAAAACCTCCCCATCCGAGAGGGTACACAGCAAATCACAACACATCCCCATCCGAGAGGGTACACAGCGCATGCTCCTCCTAGCAATGTATTGGATAGAATAATTAGAATTTATACATCCCTGCTGGGAGCAGATTTCCCTCCCGTATCAACAACTAACCTATGGAGGGGAACTTACCCATCCCTTCGTGAGCACTTGGTAAAAAAGGGGCCCGACCTTCCCTCACAAGTGATACAAACAAATTATATGCTCTGGAGTTTCTTTATTACACAATGATAGAATGGCAAAAGAAAGAAATAACTAAACATCACAGTAAACATTTGTCATGATAGCAATTACTGACATATACATATATATATAGAAGCTGAAAATAAAAATAATAGTTAGATACAATAGGTATACATGGAACACCTCACCATAATCTTAGGAATCTTGCATTCGAAGAAGGGTCCGTCTCTCTGGTTCGATCAGGACTCTCTGTTCCACAATCACGTCTGCCCTGTGATGTATCACCAGACCGCCAAATCCCCAGACTAACTCACACTCTCTCTCTCTCTCTCTCAAAGCTCTTGGATCCATTCTCTCACATAAAATGCAAGCCTCCATAGAATTTTTTAGCAAACTCCGCCTCCTTTCCCATCAGATTCCTGTACCACCTCGTACCGAGAGACCACAACAAATGGAGGGGTTAGTGATGAGTTTACCCTCCTGTATGAGGTCATTGGCCTTGTTTTTATATTTGTCTGGGAGGTGCTGCAATAGGGTCTCTAGTTAGTCATAATGTGCCCTATCGCACCTGGCTAATAGAGCTTGAGTGTTGGCGATATGCCGTATGTTAGCTGCTTATAACTCTGTTCTTTTGCCAGAGGCGTCCAAGAGTTTAGACTCTTTGTCGGGGGGTGGAGCGCCCCCTGATGTCTGAGAGTTAGCCCTCTTTCTAGCATTGGAGACTACCTTAAACACTTCAGGTGCATGCTTGATGACCCCTTTTAGAATAGGTAAAATAGAGGTGGACTTTTGTGAGGTATCAAAAGTGTCCGGTAGGAAATTTTCTTCCACTGGGTCTGTATGTAAGTTAACCCAGTGGTATTGGGCAGCTCTGTGGACGAGCTGATTAAAACCCATGGTGTCCTCCGGAGGGGAAGCCATAGAGGGGTAGATGTCATCCTGTGGAACATTAGGGATATCTGGTGTGTTGTAATCTTCCCAGGGGTCAGGGGAAGAAGGTGGACTAGGATCTCCTAGTGGCTCATCGTCCGCAACCCTGTGTCATCAGAGGTGTCCTGTGTCATCAGAGGTGTCATCATCGTCCACAGGTGGAGGAGATGGTGTAGGAGAATGGTGTGGTGGGGGAGGTGGAGAAGGGTCCCTGAGAAGAGATGTGGCAATGTCCCTCTTTTTAGGTGGTGGAGCCGGTGCAGGCGTATCCAATGGTCTCTTCTTATGAGAGTTAGCTGACCAGTTTTAGGGTCTTTTAGAAGAGTTTTCTGTGTAAGGTCTGGTCTAAATCGGTCTTCTGGGGGAGGCTGGGCTTTCGGCACCGACTGTTTCGGTGCGGGAGATTTGCGCAGCACCGACTCCAGAACGGTTTTGTGCTCCTTTGGCTTGGAATTGTGATGCTTTACAGTCTCTGTGGCTGCCTGTGGAACTGGTTGTTTTTTCGTTTCCGAGGCTCTTTTCGGGTCTGTAGGGTGAGAGTCTGGACCGTTAAGGAGTGGCTTCTTGCTCGGGTCCGAGGGTTTTTTCGGAGTCGATGGGTCGGTGCAGAGTGCTTGGATGTGGAGGCAGCGAACGGCCCGGAGGAGGGCGGTTTCTTTTTCGTTGCAGGTGACTGGGTTTCGGTACCGATGGCAGACTGACTCGAGCCTGAGTCGCCTGAAGGCTTAGTAGGCTTCTTTGCCGGGCCTGAGGGCGGGGCATGGGAAGCAGTCTCTCGGTGTGCACCTGGGCCCGAAGGTGACGGTGTGACCGAAGCCTTTTTCGATGGTGTAGGGAAGGGGTCGGGGGTCGATGTCTTTACTCAACACCCGCTGCCCAGGAGTGAGTTCTTCGACGTAGGAGTCATCGTCTTCGGAGGCGCTGATGAGGCCTTCTTCGACCCTCTCCTGTTCTGGCACGTCGACGCCCTCTTGGAAGATGTCATCGGGAATGGATGTTGATGAGCGAGCCATGGTTCTTTAACTTCAACAATCTCAAATGGTTTTCTTGGAGCGGAAAGAGGCACATGCTGGACAGTCTCCGACCTCGTGCTCCGGTGAAAGGCAAATGTTACACACCTCATGCAGATCGGTGTGGGGAAATTTCGACCCACATTGAGGACACTTTTTGAATGGAGTCCTTTCCATGAGCCAGATGCCAAGGTAGGCCCGAAGGCCTTCGTCGACGACCGGAATCGAAGACTTCGAAATTGAAGAGATGCACGACGACTGGGGATCGCGATCAAAAACAATACTTTAGAAAGGGTGAAGGATTGCGTGTCGAAAGTGGAATCGGTAACGGTTCCGAACTGGAGTGCGAAAAACACATCAGAACCCGATTGCAGAAAAAAACAATCTGAGGATGGAGCCGATGCCCATGCGCACTATGATCCAAAGGACGAGTCACCTATCTTGTGACTTCCAAAGACTTTGCCAAGACAAAAACAAGTGCAAATATCCGGTCCCAACACCAGATAGCGATCTATGCAAAGTGTGCGATCTGCAGCTCATATGCCTCAAACAAAAAGATTTGTGTTAGTGAGTGTAATTTAATTTTTTTGAACGCGAGGCACACGAGACCCTTCTGTATGGGTTGAAGGCATTTGAAAAAGTGAACAATAGATGGTCTGCAGAGCCCTATGAGATGTGGGACTGTTAGAGCCTGAAAAAACTGAAGCAAAGTAATCAATGGTTAAGACCGTGGGCTAAGTTCTAAGTTAGTTTTACTTATGAAAAATGTCCCTAAAATGTATTTCTCCTTCTCAAATGTATACCTTTAAAATCATAAAACTGTCAGGGCAGGACAAAATTACGAAAGTAATCTTCTGGAGTCTTGAGAACGTGGAAATCCAATGGATGTTAACAAAATTAATTAATGCCGATTTAGGAAGCTGGAACAAGATCTGGTACTCGTCCCAAGAGTGAAGAGGAATCGGATGGGTGGAAGGTTCTTTAGGCTCCTGGAGGCCAGAAAGTGGAATGAACTTCCCACTCAGCTCTGGCTGGAGCCATCGGAGAGCAGTTTTACATCAGAGCTCAAGACGTACCTGTTCCGACAATAGGGGAGCACGCTGCAATCTGCAGGGATGGAGGGGTTTTGCTCAGCTACTCACTATAACGCGGGGACACGCCATCTGGCGTAACCAGGCGCTTTACAAGCTCCCTTATTATTATTAAGATGAGCACTGGGTGTCAGTAAACTTTGACTAGCTGACAAAATACAGCACCAAGGAACAGAGAAGATCTGAAGAATTAGTGAGGCTCTGTTCAAAAGTATTGATCTCTAGCAGCAAAGAACAAGGATTTGCAATGCCATAGGTCTTGCATTTAAGAGAGTTTGAGCTATTGGCATTGTAAATGATAGTAGCTTAAATTGTCGCAAATTTGAGACCAATTGCAGTGGAAATATTTGTTTTTTCTAAGTGCCCCATGCCGCGCTTACACGTTAATAGAGGCCAGGCCCCTTTCTTTAGACAAACCGGGTCTAAAGAACGGGGCGCGGCCACTATTAAAGTAAAAGCGTAGTATGGGGAGCTTTTACCAAAAAGGCATTTGTTTGAAAAACAATGCTTATTTGGTGAAAGAGCACCAAACAGCGCTTCGTTTTAATGGTGGAGATGGCCCTTTCTTTAGATGTGGCTCATCTAAAGAAAGGGGCATGTCCTTTATTAACATGCCAGCGCGGCATGGGGTGCTTGGAAACAACAAAAATGAGAAAGTGAATAAAGAGCAAAATAAAAGAAACATTTTTAAAATGGCCACACTGCAAATAAACCAAAAGCGCGGCAACCCCTGTGGCGTGGTGAACCATAAAAAAAATGTAAGTGTTAGGAGAGAGCGAGTCCACAGCAGGCAGATGAAAACAATTTAAACAAAATAGTGCACGGAGGCTGTAAATAAAGCCTACTAATAACACATATTAGAGGGCCAGTTCTTATGGGAGATAACAAGATGAGACAAGGCGGTCCTAAGGAGGGACTACTAAGGCTATTGACCAATGAAGAGCCAGAGTTTACAAAGGACAATGACACAAGCCAATGAAAAATATGGATGGAGAGTCGGCGGAGCTTCAAGTCCATACCTGAATACCCCGAGGAGAACCCCAAATTTGGAGGGGTTCGAAAGGTGTTGACCTTCTGTGTTGCCAATCAATATATAAGTCACTATAAAAAAGAATTGTTCTTTTTCTAATTTGTCAATTGCTTTTTGGTTGGCTTCCGTTTTATGAATAGACGTTTTGATTATATAATATTGAATTGTGGGTTAGTGGTTTGGGATGCTGTAACGTGTTTGAAGTTGAATTGAGGGGTGTCTGAAAATTTGCTTGAGAGTGTTTGAGAGAGTGGGGGATGAAAGACAAGAGGTTGTGGGTGAAGGATGTTACAAAAATGTTTGCTGTGTGAGTGGAGAATATGGTAGCTGAAGAAGTTTTAAACAGATTGCTTTTTGCTTAAAGTTTGTTTCATTCATGTGATGCTTTGAATAAATATTTGGATTAATTCATACACAAAAAGAGGTCGTTTGTGGCATTGTTTCATTTCAATGCACTGTCAAGAAGGTTAGAATTGCGTATCCGTACTGGCTTTTTGGTGTTATTGATTTGAATAGGGCTCAGCCTTACTGATTTAGAGCCTAAACCCCCTTTTTTCCTTGGCTTCATACCTGAATACAGCAAAACCAAAGGGGATGATAGACGGAGTGTTTGCATTGCAAGCACTGGCCCCCAGGCAACTGATCTGGGTTTAATCCATAATCATTCTCTAGCTCACTCCGCCACCCCAGTTCAGACATGGCCATATGCAAATCAGTATGACCATGTGCCTCATGGGACCAGTCCAGCCTAAACTGCCAAGCTATGTCTTCCCTGGACTGGAAACAAGCATCCTGGGACCGGTTTCTGGCTAATCAGCCGTCATCAGCCAGGCTAGCTTGAATCCGGTGGCAAAGTGAGCAAGGGACCCACGTCTGGGAATACCCTGCCAACTTAGGGCGAACAAAGCAAAACCAAAGGGGGTGATGGACAGAGTATTGAACATTGCAAGCACTCACCTCCAGTTAACTGATCTGGGTTTAATCCATCATCATTGTTTAGCTCACTCCGCCACGCCAGTTCTGCATTCCATCCATCAATTGTGTGGCTTTTGCTTTCTTGCCCCAAGTGCGCCAGGTATGCCCAGACGCGGGTCCTGGGCTCACAGTGTCACTGGAATCAAGCTATCCTGGTGGCCAGAGGGATGAAACCCTGAAACCAGTCCTAGGATGCTTGTTTCTGGTCGAGGGAGGACCTGGCTTGGCAGTTCGGGCAGGACTGTTCCCATGAGGCACAGGGTCAAGACTGATTTGCATATGGCCAGGTCTAAACTAAGGTGGCATGGTGAGAAAAAGAATGATGGATTTAACCCAGATCTCTTGACTGGGGGTGAATGTTTTGATTTGTTCTGCATTCAGTCCATCAATTGTGTATCTTTTGCTTTCTCGCCCTAAGTGTGCCAGGTATGCCCTGGCGTGGGTTCTGGACTCACTGTGCCACTAGAATCAAGCTATCCTGGCTGAAAAAGGGTGAAACGCTGAAACCGGTCCTAGGGTGCTTGTTTCCGGTCCAGGGAGGACCTGGCTTGGCAGTTCGGGCTGGACTGTTCTCATGAGGCACAGGGTCAAGACTGATTTATATATAAACTTGGGTGGCATGGTGAGCAAAAGAATGATGGATTTAACCCAGACCTCTTGACTGGGGGTGAATGTTTTGATTTGTTCTGCATTCCATCCATCAAATGTGTGTCTTTTGCTTTCATACCCGATTACAACATGCATCGCAGAGCAGCACATGCGCTGCCCAAGCTTGAACACAAGAAAGTGCATTGGAATATTAAATGTATCAACTGGAGCAACAAGCCTAGTTGAAAAAATGATCACATTAATAATAACTAAACAAGAAACGACTGTATCCCCCGCTTCGGAGACCCCAGCTCCAAAATATTAGATAATACATAAGAGGCAGGTAAATATGCTTCATATAATAATAAATAATTAATTATTCTATCCCCAAGATGGAACGTTTTCTGTGATTTTGTCCAGGTTGTGACTTTAAAATCTCATCGCGGTTGCTTATTTAGCAGGATTGTCTCCGAGGTCAGTGCAGTATCGCATCAGAGCATAGAAAACAGCAGGTGATGCCAAGGACAAATGACGGTGCCCGCCACAATTTACAGATCTAGCCCCCAGTTTGAGACAATCTGGCTCCACAAAGTAAACAGGATACACAGCACTTCTTGCAACAGAACACTGTTCATTGAAGTGCGAGCTCTGCTGAAGTGAAGATTTTCCCACATTGAAAAAAACACTTTAATCACACATTCCTCACCTCTGGTAAGATACGTGAGGCGGTGACTCATAAAAGACATTTCAGCTACTATTTTGTGCAAACTAACCAGGAGGGTGAAAATGTCCAAAGGGGACAGAATGAATCACCTCCATGATAAAGTTTTCCCTGTTTTCCAATTCTCTAACTAGTTGTCTAAGTTCTCAAAAGAAGGTTATTACCTCCTGTTGTGTTACTGTGCATGTTTAGTTGAAAGTTTATGCTAATGAAATCAGCTATTCCCAAGCAAAAAAAAAAAAAAAAAAAAAAGAGTATTGCTTCATTTCACATTAAAATTACACACGCCACAAGCTCTCAACATTGCCAGCATACAATACTTGTAAAAAGTTTAAAACTTTTTGGGGGGAGCGAAGTGAAACAAGACATACTTTACAGAGCAGTGACGTCACTCTAAGTTCACAGGACCTGGAGACTGAGGAGAAATGTAGCCCGTGTCCATTTGTTTCCTTCCCGTACTATTCCGCACCACAGACCACTGCGGCCCTTGATCTGCTGGATGCGGACATGCTGGCAGGGCAGGGAGAGATGCTGGCGCTGCTCTGGAGGTGTGATCCTCAGCAGTGAGTCAGCGAGGGGGCATGGAGGGGCCCATGATAGCTGGGTTCTGAAGGGAGCGCAGGCAGCACCTTCATATGTATTCAGCACCACAGACCACTGCAGCCCTTGATCTGTTGCCCGCGGACATGCTGGCAGGGCTGGGGGGATGCCAGCGCTGTTCAGGAGGTGTGATCCTCAGCAGTGAGTCAGCGAGCGGGCATGGAGGGGGCATGATTGCTGGGAGAGATGCCAGCGCGGCTCCGGAGGTGTGATCCTCAGCAGTGAGTCAGCAAGAGGGCATGGAGGGGCCCATGATGGCTGGGGGAGATGCTGGTGCTGCTCTCGAGGTGTGATACTCAGCAGAGAGACAGCGAGGGGGCATGGAGGGGCCCATGATGACTGGGTTCTGAAGGGAGCACTAGCAGCACCTTTATAGCAGCAGCGAAGGCACATGGCACAGCAGCAGCCCCAGCGCCCGGCCTGCACCCTTTCCCCGACACTTGCAAAGTCAGTCTGGGGGGTGCCCCCGGGTGCACCTGGATGTTATGAAAGTAACGCTCCTCTCGCAAGAGCGCACATCCCAGCCAAACAACATGGAAGTGCGGGTAGAGGGTTGCCCAACACAGAGATACAAGCGGGAGGGAGGGGTGATTAACAACGCATGGACAACAGGAGGTGGGGGAAGGTAGGGAAGAGGGAGGGGGTAAAAGAAGGCACCAAAGCAGTTGTGCCTGCAGTAAGAGAAACAGAATAATGAAAGTAGTACTCACAGTCTACATAACGGCGTGATGAAAACAGACTAAGTAGAAGCGCAGGAAAGTGACAGCGCACCATGAAAACAGACGCCCGTGGGTCTGCAGAGAATACAATGCAAAAGAAACTGGAGGCACATCTTGCGCGCACACTGTACATGTGCACATCTCCTGTCGAGCAGGTAAGGCGAGCAGGAGACAGGGAGGGAATAAAACATGCCTCCCTTCCAATGAAGCATGCATTTTGGAGCTGCGCCAATCAGAAGCATGGGTGGAGCTTCCACCCCGCTTCCGAAGCCAAATCAACGACAATAGATCTCGCAAGCGTGCAGCGCATGCATCGCTAGGCGAGACCCAAAAATTGGCATATAACGAAAACCACAAGTCTGAGGATATTCAGTGATTGTAGATGATAGACCTCCAGAAAAACTTCCCTAGGAGGGAAAACCCAGTAACACTTGTGCCACATTCTAGAAATATTGCCTGTGAAAACCATGGACCCACTTTTGACATGGTTCCAATAGTACTCTAGTACAGTTTATGCAGTGGACTTCTTGATGCCCCGGTTTCTCTGGAGAAACCATCACAAAGACTCCACTGAATGTCGATTTTATCCTTATTCACTCTCCTAAAGTTCTATGAACTAATGGAATCTCCTGATATCAAGTCAGATTTGATTGAGAAGCCTGATCATCCAATGCACACAGTGTTCGTTGTGACTCCTGGCATTGCAGCCCCAGCCAAAATATAGGACTGGGGTAACAGCATAGACTGTGCTGGTGCCCTTTCCTCCTGAATCTATGGTACCAACACAATAATAGCTCAGCCTTCAGCATTGCTACAGCTCCACTACAGTTATCGGAGTCAATGATCGCCTCGGCTAGAGAACGATGATGGATTCAACCCAGATCTATGACTGAGAGTGAGTGTCTGAAAGTTTCAGCGCTCCGTCCATCATCTCCTGTGTGTTGTCCAGCAGGTGGCGTTCGTGTGCTGTTTCCGAGCCTAGGCAGAGCGAAGCGAAGTGAAGCAGCAGCCGGTGTGTAAGCCTCGCACCCCCACCCTCTCCCAGCCTGCCCTCCTTTGCCATCGCCTCACCCGATCCTCTGCTGCACGGGAGGTTGCGAAGCTGAGCCGGGAAGCCGAGAGCGGAGAGCAGAGCAAAAGTACTGGCGTGACCTGGCCCTCACACCCTCTCCTTTCACTTCGCCCCGCACCTCGGTTGGACGGACGGACCTGCACGGAGTTGCCGCTGCCACTGAGTGAAAAGGTGAGGAGCGGCTGGCGAGACCGAGGTGCGTTGGGGGCTGGCATGGGTGCTAGCGTCCGCCAGCAGTGGCTCCTGAAGCTGTGCACGAAGTTGTGCCGGAGTTGTTCACGAGGCAGGCGGCTGGAGGAAGGAGGCAGGCGGCAGGGTTTTGTGGGACTGCATTAAGCTCCCTGTCTCACCTGCCTCATCTGGAGGTGTGCGCCACGAGATCTTGGGTGTAGCAGTAGCAGAGGAGCAGTGAGAAGCAGTGAGCACAGCGAGAGGCCGAAACGGTGCAGTACAGTGCAGTACATGGAGTGTGGTGCCCTGTTGTGCGCACAGCGCGCGAGGCGCGATGTGGTGAGATGGGACGAGGCACGAGGCACAAGACATTGGGACAAGGCAGCAGGAAACCGTGCAGTGGGCTGAGGAAGCTGAGGAGGAATCTGAGGAGGAAGCAGGTATGGTGAATGGTGACCACTAGAGTGCGGAAAGTGGAGGAGAGCACTGAGACAAAGTGAAACGCCAACAAACTATACGAGGAGAGAGAAGAAGTGGCGGTATTGCCACTGGCACCAGCTCCTTCTTTCTATCGTTCCTGCTTTCAAGCGCCCCAGCGGCGTCCCCCCACGGAGCCTTTGTTTTGTGATCGAACAGGGAGGATCCAATTGGGTCTAACAGGAGAAGAGTTGAACAGGAGGGTCAGAAAGGAGAAGACCTAAACTGCTCTGAACAGTACTATACTGTACTATACTGTATCAGTGAGCCAGGGAGACGAAGAGCAGTAACAGCATCAACAATTGTGTACTGTAACCCATCCCTGTGTTGGAGTTAGTTTGAGATAGCTGAGTGCTGAGAAAGAGAGAGGGGGGGAGTGGGCCAAGGGCGGGAGCCTCTGTAGTAGTAGTAGCCGAATGTAAAGGGGGGTTAGTCCTATGCCCCCCCTGCCCCGTCTCCTCTCATTCACCGCTATTGTTGGTTTATCGGTTCACCTGTATTTCCTGTATTTCCTCAGCCGTCATAGTTCTGGTTGCCGGACGGGTGTCAGCGTGTGGTTCTTGTCTGAATCGCTACTGAATCGCCCAGGCCCAGGGCGGGGTGGCATGGTGTACGGGGCAAAGCAGTTGTGAGCTGCCATTCCACAAGGTGGTGGTATTTGTTTATCGTAGATTTTGGGCACTCTTTACGTCCAATTGTCTATTCATCTGTTCTTTTTAATTGTATTCTCGTTTGTGACACTTATTCTAGTATTCTATTCTAGTATTCGGTGTTTTTATCTTAAGTAACCACTAAACATAATGACAGCGAAAAAGCTAAGGTCTGGGCGCTTACTGGTAGGAAGGACTTGTTCAAAGGCTAAATCTAATCCCCTACGCAGCAAGGATGTTCCTGGTATGTTGTTAAAAGGGCAATGTCAACTTTATAGATTATGGGAAAGGGGAAAGGACAGAATCCCCCAAGTAGGACCAAATATTGTAAACAGTAAAGGGGAGGGAGATGGAGATGGAGGACTAATTGTGAGTGGAAACAGCAATTATGTTGAAATAGTTGAAACATTAGATATGGCAGACGATAAAGAAGCATATACTGTCGGGGAGGGTAGGTGCCAATGTACCCTGGAGCCCCTGAGCCATTTGATGCAAATCCCTGTGGTTCAAAATGGTTCTCAAACTCTCCATGTATCCTCTGGTCCTACTTCTAAAAAGTGGAGATGAGCGTGCATAGACCCATACTTGCCCCCGGTGGAATCATAGAAGACCCTCCTGGTCCCTCTCCGGTTGCGGAGGTACGAAGTGATGATTTCACCCTCCCGGATCTAGATCTAGAGATTTGCAGGAGATATATCGCCTGTGATACTAGCAAGATTATAGAATTGGCAAATACCCCAGTAGTAACAGCCCCTATAGGACTTCAATTATTCTGTAGTACTCCATCTAATAAATCTAATTACTCTCTATCACAGTCCCGCACCTCCACAAGCCCTGATTTAAATATTACTGATATCCAACCCAGTCAAACCATCAGGAAGGATATACTTGTTTCGGACTCTTTGTCATCGTTAGAACTCCATTTTAAAGTTACTTGAAAAATTCGTTGGAGGGTCAGACTGTGTGCTGGAAACCGTACCACAAATACTAAAGGTATTATTAAACAGCAAACAGAGGAGGGAACTTAGTTTAGAAACGGACTCTATTAAAGTAGGATCGGAAGCGAAGAATGATAAGGTGGTGGAGAGCAGGTTTGAGAACGCTAATTGTGATTCAAACTTAATTGACCACGATGGTATACCCCAAACCATTAAGCAAAAGAATATAGTGGTTACGATAGAGAAGACTCTTGATTCCTCATTAAACCCACTATCAGTTGATCGCGCTCATGAGTGTGTTCAAGAAGATAAAATCGCGGTGGACTCAGAAAAAAGGGTAGATAAGGAGCTATTTCCTATCTTTAAGACCCAAACAAATGAAGAGAGAGAGTGTGTCCTGGATTCATCATGTTTGAGAAAAAAGGAAAAAAATGGGAAACTTAAAAAAAAAACAGAGGGAAAAAGATGAAACCAAAACGAAGATTCGCAAAAAAGAGGCAAAGGAAAATTTGTTTTATGGAAGACGTAGAAACCTCCATGGGAAATGATCCTTCCCAGGGGTTATTGCACAATATATAACAAGATATGAACCAGCATGTCAAAGTAGATCAAGTGATCACAGAGCCCAAAGATTTGGCGATAGGGCCATTGTTGACTTATAATGCCTCCCCCCTAAATACTATACATCCCCAGTTGCTCCCTATACTATTGTAGCAGAGGGACTTCCAAGTGTTAAAATGACGGTACAGCAGACACCTGCTAGCCTAGTTTCTTCAGCACTTTATCCCTTGGCTATGCCATTCCTGGAAATGGAAGAAAGTAAAGGAGAATCGAAGTTGCCTAATGATGTTCGCGTAAGGGAAACGATAGATACATTTCATTTAGACTTCTTGCCCCTGTTTGATAGGGATCTTATATTGAATAGGTCTTCTCTCCTCAAATGTCTTTTGGAGATCGAAAGTTTGAAACTCATTCAAAGTAGTGACTTAAGTTTAGTCTCTATCTTTAAAATAGAAGTTAGGTATATAACGAGGGTAAGGTTTAATTCTAAAATCATTGTAAATCTTATACTCCAATGGTCAGAAGGCCTGCAAAGTAGGGGGATCGATGTCTTCCCTTTTGTAGAGAAACCACAAAATAGAGTTCTAGATAACAAGCCCCCGATAACTCAGGCGGATTCAGTCACTAGAGTTCACCCTCTAGAATCCGAGGACTTAAACATCTGTATTTCAAAAAAGGGAAGACAAGTGAGACTTATAGACCCTAGCTCTCTCCCCTCCCAACGGAACTCCATAGAGGAGAGCCTAAAATGGAATTGGCTACCTGGCGTCCTGTCGAGCAGATCCTGTAATAATTTCCTCCTGCATCCATTCTTTTAGCAATGAACTAAAAATAATATCGTTGAATGCTGCAGGAATAAAGAATAGTAGGGAAAAGCTGCAATTTCTACTCACACTAGATGCAAACATGATCTGTCTCCAAGAGACTTGGTGCACAGAGAAATTATTACTGGGCAAAGATTACTTTACGTTGGACGGCAGAGCAATCCCATCCAGGAGAGGACATGCAAGGGGCGGGGTGGCTTGCCTGTTGTCTAATAAGATAAAATGGAGGTATGCTTATTACATAGACCCTAGCAACCTTTTTCAGGCAATAACATTGTTCAACGTGGGCAACGCTGGAAAAGGTAAACCATTGATTCTGATAAATGCTTACATTCCTCCAGATGCCTGCCACAATGTACTTTAAAAAAATGTCCTTTCATACATAAAGAAAGTCACTGAAGCAGATCCTACCGCTCATATAATTTTGCTAGGGGATCTTAATTGTAAAATCTCCAATCTTAATCTAGAGATTTTCAGAAATAAGGATAAAGAAGAATCCTTGCAGATTCCTCAAGCGATCTTTCCACAAAACATCAGGACAAATACGAGAGGGAAAATGCTTCTTGATGAATTGATAAAAGTTGATGGCATTATAGCAAATGGAAGGCTCCCCTCAGATACACCGGCGAACTTTACCTGTAAATCAAATAACAGTAAATCCATCTTAGACTACGTGATAGTGGGAAGTACCTCCTTCTTTCTCTTGAAAGATCTTAAGGTCTTTAATACTCACCATAGCGACCATAAAGTGCTAACTCTCACTGTAAATTTAAACCCAATTCAGACCGATCCATGGTCGTTAAATAGTGATTTGGTCGGCTTTGGTAAGAAATCAGGAAGATGCCACCGGGATATCAGGGCTATTAGGGGTTTGGAAAGTATTCTAGAGGCCACCGTGGTCAATTTGGGTAACTGGAATGGCTCTGAAATAGCATGTTTTGCCGACTTTATGGAATCAGTGATTGCAGTTGCAAAAAAGTCGATCCAAAGCAGTAACACTAGAGTACTTCCCAGATCTCTACGTCTACTTAATATTGAAATAAATTAATTAATTAGGGAACAGTATCTGACCAACTCCTCCGAAAGAGATCGTAGAATTTTACTACTCAAGAGAAGGAGGACTAGGGTGAATGTTGAGAAAAGAAAGGGAGGATAGTATATGGATTAAATTGAGGGAAGCTGCGTTGAAAAGTCAAACAAGAACATTCTGGTCTCTGTAATGACCGACTTTTTCGGCCCTCTTTGGAGGGAGAATGATGGAAGATGACTCCAGCCTATTACCCTTTTAGTACAGGGATTAGGACTATAAACAGGATTTATCCATGAGGCACAGTAGTGCATTTTCGTACCCTTTTCTTTAGATCAGGGCTTATAAATTTAAGTTAGGGGATAGATTCATTAGTATTAGTGATGATCCGTCCTTTTGCAAGAGTGTTAGTATACCTTCTATGGAGTTATGCTTATTTCGGGCCTTGTAGGCCTCAAACGGGACAGACTTCATTTTGCTTTCTGCCCGGTAGCTTGAGAGGCTTTCTAGGTCAAGTGTAATGTTTTAGTTTCGAGATGTTGTTCGCTTGGAGAGAACCGGCTCAGGCTGGCCCTTATCGAAAGACTGTACTTTTCTCCACTCCGAAGACACAACTTCAGGCCGGCTGGCTGGGAACGTGTCCTTGGTACGGGGAGGTACAAGAATTTGGTGGGCGGCAGGTTACTGGCCGTAACTTTCCATGAAGGGACAGGCTTCGATATTAGCGAAAGTGTTAGGCAATGAGTCAGTCAGTCTGTAGGCGGCAGCTAGCCGTTAGCATCTATGCCATTAATTATTTCCAGGCAGACAGTCGCCATTTTGAAGTCCGAGAAAGATCATGAAACTGAGACTCTCTGAGAAGGATTCAAGGAGAAGGAGAAGTAGCGCAGAGCGATCAGAGACAGAGAGAGAGAGACAGCAGCTAATAACGAGAGAGGTTCCAGTGACTTGGAGGGAAGCAGAGGAGATCGAGCATAGCGGTGCAGACGTGTACTCGTGACTGCTAAGGTGTGATTCAGAGACGAGCCAAGACACAGCCGAGAAGGGAACCTAGATGACTGCCGAACCCCGACTTCACGTTAATCAGGTGACCTCCGCCCTTTCCCTTATAGAGTGCACATTCTAACCTTTTACTTTTCTTTGCAGAATATATGCTATCGTATAGTATTGTGTTTTTATAATTATTGTAATAAAAATACCCCAGTTCTTAGTGAACCGACATGTGCCTTGTATTCTTGTTCAATCAGGGTAACCTGGTCTTCTAGTCGGACATTGTTTGCATGAACGGATGCGAATACCGATCAGGTATGAAGTGACTGAGCAAGTAGGGAGAGAGGGAACGTTTGATGCCAAGAGCAGAAGGTACATATTTCAATTTGGAAAACCGTACTAATTTCTATTATCGTAGTTTTATCCTGAGTAGACAATGAGAGATTTCTTCCATAGGTGTTCATAGGAAAGTGATCATCGTTGGTACGCGGCGTTAATGAGAGCACCGGGGGGACACGGTGTGGAGATCTGCCGGATTGTGGATCGTGTTGTAAGTGAATGAGAGCACCGGGGGGACACGGTGTGGAGGTCCGCCGGATTGTGGACCGGATAAGTAAATGAGAGCACTGGGACTGCAGGCCCGTGTGTAGGCACGCCGGATTGCGTGTCGAGTGAGCACTGAGAGAGATCAGTGTGTAAGGGTACATAATCAGATCTGCCCCAGGGTAGATTAGTCTGGGCCTAAGTGGCCGCGAGACTAGCTGGTATGAATAGGATATTGTAGAAAACTTGTGCATGTTTATTGCTATTTTCCCCCATCCTTAGGTACGAGATGTACATACCTATATCTATACCCATTGTAAATATGTTCTAAGGAGGGAGGTGATTACGTTCCGATTGGGTTAGAGGGGCTCCTAGGAGCTGATCCCATCTTGTCCGAAAATCCGGTCGGTACAGTCTCTTATCAGGGAGGGCTGTGGAGTTAGATTAAAACCAATTTCAGTTGATATTGAAGAGCATATATGGCTTGGCTATATCCAGAACCTTTATGCAAGTAACGGGAATGTGATTGATTGTAGCAGAGTAAATGAAGACCCCTCTCCATATGGACCAATTTCTGAAAAAGATATTGAACTGGCCATCAAGGGTATGCGCTCCTCGGGGGCAATGGGCCCGGATGAACTCCCAATTTCAGTTTTGAAACAAAACAGTGCAATGTGGAGTAAAATCCTTTTCCCGGTCTTTAGATTTTGCTTTGCAAATAAAACCGTTCTCCAATCTTGGAAAGGGAGTATTTTAGTTCCCCTCTTCAAGAAGGGAGACCGCGATGCCCCACACAATTACCGACAAATTGCACTTTTAGATGCCGTGGGTAAAGTCTTCGCCAAATGCCTCCTGATGCAAATCAATGTCTGGGTGGACTCAGGTGAAATTATCTAACGGCATTGCAAGTAATAACTGAAAAATATGTTAAGGTCCGAGGAGGGAAAGTGTACGCAGCTTTCATAGATTTCTCCACAGCATTCGACAAAGTAGATCATCCTTTGCTGTGGAGAAAACTATCGGACCTCGGTATGCCGGCAACCCTTCTGGAGTTGGCTCTCCATACGGACACTTGGTGTAGAGTCTTGATGGGAGGGGAAGAGGTCTATCCCAAGTTATTACTACAACAAACGGCCTAAAACAAGGTTGCTTGTTGGCTCTCCTATTATTTTCCTTATATATATCTGATCTACCCTATGCCCTGTCTTTAAGTGAAAGTATCGCCCCATTATTGGGGGGAAAATCGATAGTCTGTTTGCTATATGCCGATGACATAATAATACTGGATTTAACTCCGAGGGGATTAAATAGTCGTCTGCAGGTATTACATGAATATGCAGTGGCCCATCACTTAAAGATAAATGTGTCTAAAAGTAAAATAATGTGCTTGCGGGGAAGGAAAAAGTTGAAGTTTGGGAATTATGTTTGGTCTGTTGGTGGATAAAAATTGGAAGTGGTAAATTCATATGTCTTCCTAGGAAAAATAGTGTGTGGAAACTCAAGTGAAAATGCTCATATAGGAAACAATATTAGGAAAGCATTGGTACAAGGTAAAAGCTTAATCTCCCTTTACAGATCCACAGGCAGAAGACACTTCGCACTCCTACTAGAGGTTTTCCGTGCTAAAATCCCAGCGTCCTTGTTGTATGGTATTGAACTACTCGACTTAAGAAAATGGGGCTTTTTAAATACAACAGAAGGTAAAATTTTGCGGAATCTAGCCTCAGTTAACTCTGCCTGTGCTGTTGCGGCTCTTAGGCTTGAATTTGGGCTGCGCAGTAGTTGGGTACAGGGTCTCGCAGAGATAGTGCGCTGGGTTACAAGCCTTGTAAAGGGTGAACCTGGTACATTAAGATCCTTTATTCAGAAAGAATTATTAGGAACCTTAAATGAGCAATCATTAGTTGTAAAAAAATTTAGAACTGCGGTGGACTTGCTTCAATTGGACGAATCGGTACTTTCTGCTTTATCATCATATCAGCTTAAGGCAACTTTGAAGCAGGTCACATGGAAATTACGTTTTACTATGGACAGGGAAGCACGTATTTCTAAGAGAGGCATTCATCCAGCTATTGATTCTTGCCTGATAAACAAAGTACAATCTTATATTACTTTGAACCTCCCTCATGGAGTGCGTCGTTTTTGGCTTTTACTGAGGAAGGGTTCTCTTCCACTTAACAATGTATTGTCCAAATGGTACGGTTCCTCCCCTGAGTGTAATTTGTGCAATAATTCCACCCAGGATGTTACCCATGTGTTCTTTATTTGTCCGGCTCTTTTATTGTATCGACGTAAGTGGATGAGGCCAATCTGCCTGCAACTATCCATTTTGTCTGCCACCGCATTTATAGATGCCATTTATAATCTTCTTAATGAAATGTTTTGCCACAGGATTTTTAACTTTTTAAAATGTTTTTTTAGATATATATTAAAATTTCTAAAGGATGTTATGATTATCATCAGTGATTTCATCTGACGTTTTATAAGAATATGTATATTTGTATATCTTATTCTATTGTTCAAAAATGTATGTTTTATCTTTTGTGTTTCTTTTTATGTGGATCTCATTTGAGATCCAAAATCATAAATAAATTGAACTTGAACTTGTATTTGCTTTGTTCGCCCTAAGATGGCAGGATATGCCCAGATGTGGGTCCCTTGCTCACTTTGCCACTGTATTCAGGCTAGCTAGGCTGATGAGGTGTTACCCCGAAACCGGTCCTAGGATGCTTGTTGCTGGTCCAGGGTAGACCTGGCTTGGCAGTTTGGGCTTGACTGTTCCAATGAGGAGCAGGGTCAAGACTGATTTGCATATGGCTAGGTCAGAACTGGGGTAGCAAAATGAGCTAAAGAATGATGTAGGATTCAAGCCTGATCTGTAACTGGGGGCGAGTGTCTGAAAAGTTTCAGCGCTCCGTGGATCATCTCCTTTTGTTGGCTCACCTTGAAGTAAAAAGAATGCGCTTTGGCAAGAGAGGCAAATTTCTGAAGTTGAAGACCTAACTTGGACAATTGAGGCTTTTGTGGCCTCTCCTGCTTCCTTC
This sequence comes from Lissotriton vulgaris, assembly GCF_964263255.1. Lineage (NCBI taxonomy): Eukaryota > Metazoa > Chordata > Amphibia > Caudata > Salamandridae > Lissotriton > Lissotriton vulgaris. Next base: position 1,547,769,935 of record NC_141687.1, on the reverse strand, counting down.
CTTAAGACACTGGGGAAATTTCTCTAAGACCTAGAATTGGTAAACCTATAAGAGGTGCCAGCAGGAAAAGAACATAGATGGGATTCTCTCCATGGGCCGTTTTCTGCACCAGCTCCTTCATGGTTAGTGAAACAAAATGAGCATTCTTGAAGGCATCTGAAAAAAGATGCACAGCATTAACTGTCAAAAGGCCAGCCACTAAGTAAACCTCCTTTCCATTAAAAAAAGTCAGAACACTAATGGAGAAAACAAATGTGGAACACTACCACTGCCCAAAACCCTGACCAAATGGAGGCTTATGGAGAATCTTAAACAACATTAGGGTGTAAACATTTCTATTTTAAAAATTGTCCTAGGAGAAAAATATCGGAAAATGAAGATAAAGATGAATAATGCGGTGTAGAGGGAAAAACATTTAGAAAAATATTCTGAGAAAACGAATATGCTACTTACCAGTATGCATCTGTTCTTGGCATGTACGGCTGCTGACATTCATATCTGTGCATAGATCGCCGCCTAGTGTTGGGTCCGGATGATTGCACATTGTTGTCCTGGAAGAGTCTTCGAAGTATCACGAGATAGGTGGCTCCTCCCCTGGACTACAGTGCGCATGGGCATCGACTCCATCCTCAGATTGTTTTTAGCCATTGTGGCCAAGATGGAGTGAAACTAAGTGAATGATGACCATGCTAGAAGTAAGTGTGAATTCTGCAGCTGCTACGGGCGCTGGGGAGGAGGGCGGGCGATATGAATGTCAGCAGCCCTACATGCCAAGAACAGATGCATACTGGTAAGTAGCATATTCGGTTCGAGGCATGTGGGCTGCTGAATTCATATCTGTGCATAGAATACATAGCAGTCCCTCCATTAACGGCGGCCGCCCGTGCCAGCTGCAGCAGTTTGGAAAAGTGTCTTGAGAACAGCCTGTCCTACAGCTGCCTGCTGTTTGGAGTGCACATCAACACAATAATGCTTGGTAAATGTGTGTGTGGTAGACCATGTGGCTGCTCTACATATGTCTTCCAAAGGAATGTTTCCAAGGAATGCCATAGAGGCCCCCAACTTTCTGGTGGAGTGGGCCCTTGGGGGAATGGTGAGAGTACGTTTGGCTTTCAGATAGCAGATCTGGATACATTTAACGATCCACCTAGCAATACCAGCCTTGGAAATAGGGTTACCTTTGTGGTGTGGTGCAAAGGCGACAAAAAGTTGTTTAGTCTTCCTAAAATCCTTGGTCCTATCGATGTAATACATCAGGGCCCTTTTGACGTCAAGGGTGTGGAGCATTCTCTCCGCCAATGACTCAGGATTTTGGAAGAAAACAGGCAAATCAATAGTCTGGTTGATATGGAATTGAGACACAACCGTGGGAAGAAATTTAGGGTTAGTGCGAAGCACCACCCTGTTAAAATGAATTTGAATAAATGGCTCTTGGATAGTTAGGGCTTGCAGTTCACTAACTCGTCGTAGCGATGTAATCGCTATGAGGAAAGTCACTTTCCACGTCAAGAACTGAATCTCGCAGGAATGCAGTGGTTCAAAGGGAGGACCCATCAGCCGGGTGAGGACCACATTGAGGTTCCACTCCGGAGCTGGTGGAGTCCGCGGAGGAATGACTCGTTTGAGTCCTTCCAGAAAAGCCTTAATGGCAGGCACCCTGAAGAGTGAGAGGTGCTGCCTATTCTGGAGATAAGCGGCCATCGCAGATAGATGTATGCGAATGGAAGCATAGGCCAGATTACATTTGTACAGATGGAAAAGGTAACAGATGATATTCTGAATAGAAGCATCTAGAGGGTTAATGTTGTGGTCCGCACAATAAATGACAAACCGCTTCCATTTCGCCGCATAGCATGCTCTGGTAGTGGGCTTCCTTGCCTCCCGAATGATGTCCATACAGTCGGAAGGTAAGTGCAGGTAGCCAAACTCTAAGACTTCAGGAGCCAGATCGCCAGGTTGAGCTGTTGAGGATCTGGATGCTGAATGTCGCCATGGCTCTGCGTCAGAAGGCTGGGTGTGAGACGTAGCCTCTGATGCGGTACCACGGACAGTTCTAGAAACATGGTGTACCATGGTTGGTGAGCCCACGTTGGAGCAACCAGGATGAGAGTCATCGAGTGCTGCCTGAGCTTGCGAGTCACCAGCGGTATCAGAGGTGCTGGGAGAAAAGCGTACGCAAATTTGCCTGACCAGTTCATCCATATCGCATTGCCCTGCGACTGTGGGTGTGGGAACCTGGCGGCGAAGCTTTGGCATTTTGTGTTCTCCCTTGTGGCGAACAGGTCTATCTCTGGATGACTCCACCTTTGGAAGTACGGTTGGAGTACTGATGGATGTATCTCCCACTCGTGCATTTAGTGGCTGTGCCTGCTGAGCAGGTCCCCCATCTGATTGTCCTTGCCCGTGAGGTGTTCTGCCATGAGGAAGATGTTCCTCTGAATGGCCCACTTCCACATGCTCTGAGCCAGATGAGACAGCTGCGGAGAGTGTGCTCCTCCCTGCTTCTGAATGTAGTACATGGCTGTCAGGTTGTCCGTCCGGATCAACACAACCTTGTTGCACAGATGTGCTTTGAGTGCCATGAAGATCGCCATCAGTTCGAGAACATTGATGTGCATCTTCCGTTGCTGTTGCGTCCATAGTCCCTGCACCGTGTAATGGAGTACATGAGCTCCCCATCCCTGGAGAGAGGCGTCCGTTGTCAGGATGATCTGTGGCATAGGCGCTTGGAATGGTCGGCCCTTGCAAAGGTTTCGTGGATTCCATCAATGCAGAGAGTTGTATGCCGGACCGCTCACCAACACTAGGTCTTTCAACTGCCCGTGAGCCTGAGTCCACTGACGTGCTAAACACTCCTGAAGCGGACGCATATGTAGCTTAGCGTGCGGGACTATGGAAATGCAGGAGGCCATCATGCCTATCAACTGCATGAACACTCTTGCTGGAAGCAAGTGTTGAGGTCTGAATTTCTGTATCAGCGATTGAATGCTGCTGACCCTCACTGAATTCGGCTGTGCTGTGGCCGCCAGAGTGTTTATGGTCGCACCCAGATACTGCCGTACGTGGGCGGGCTGGAGGTGGGATTTTGGGTAATTCAGTGAGAATCCCAGATCGTGCAGGAGGTGAATGGTGTGGGACATGTGGGCGGCACACTGCTGGGCTGACTTTGCTTGAATGAGCCAGTCGTCCAGATAAGGGTAGACGTGGATGTTCCGTCTCCTGAGATGCGCCGCCACTGTCGCCAGGCACTTTGTGAACACCCTGGGTGCCGTGGTGACACTGAAAGGCAAAACCTTGAACTGGTAGTGCTGGTTTTGGATGGTGAATCTGAGGTATTTCCTGTGTGAAGGGTGCAGTGGAATGTGAAAGTACGCATCCTTTAGGTCCAAAGTTGCAAGAAAATCCCCCTGCCTGAGCAACGGGAGTACTTGCTGCAGGGTCAGCATATGGAAGTGCTCCGACAGGATGTAGTAGTTGAGTGGCCTGAGGTCCAGGATGGGCCTGAGGGACCCGTCCTTTTTTGGTATTAAGAAGTACAGGGAGTATACCCCTGTGCCTCTTTCCTGCAGTGGCACAAGCTCTATTGCTCCTTTTTGCAGCATGACAGTGACCTCCTGCTGCAATAAGTGCAAGTGCTCGTCCGACATAGGACGGTGTCTTGGGGGCATGTTGGGTGAAGTGGATGTTAACTCCAGACAATAACCGTATTGGATAAGTGATCTGACCCACCTGTCCGTGTTGATGGACTTCCAGACGGGCAGGAACTGCTGGAGTCTCCCCCGACCGGTGTTGTGTGGTCGGGGGGCAGTGACAAGGCGTCACTGTTTGTTGGTGGCAGAGGATCTGGAGTTGTTGTTTCCACGTCCTCTGCCCTTGGCGCTGTTGCCACGATATCCACCTCGACTTTTGTTGGTGTAAGTGGTCTGAGTGTTGCCCTTGAAGTATTGCGTGGACTGGGAGAGCTGGCCCCTGGAAACGCCTCTAGTACTGGAGCGACGAAAGGACCCACCCCGAAACTGCTGGGACTGTAAGGCACCCATGGATTTTGCAGTCTCAGTGTCCTTTTTTTATCTTTTCTAGGGTGATGTCGACCTCTGGGCCAAACAGGTGATCTGGGTTAACCGTTTGGTTCTGGATGGTGGTTTGTATTTCTGGCTTAAATCCAGAGATTCTCAGCCAGGCATGACGCCGAAGCATAACACTAGTGTTTATAGCTCTGGCAGCGGTATCAGCTGCGTCCAGAGCGCACTTGATTGAAGCGTTAGAGATCAGCTTCCCTTCCTGAATCAGCATCTCTGCCCCTTCCTTGTATTGATCAGGCAGGTGTTGCAACAGGGTCTCCAGTGTATCGTAGTGTGCCCTGTCATAGCACGCCAGAAGCGCCTGCGTGTTAGAAATGCGCCAGATGTTGGCTGCCTGTGCTGCTACCCTCTTCCCCGAAGCCTCAAAGACCTTGGATTCTTTGTCTGGGGGAGGAGCATCACCCGTAGTCTGAGAATTAGCCCTCTTCCGGGCATTCGAGACGACAAGGGAGTCCAGAGGCAACTGTCCTTTGATGTAGGTAGGATCAGTAGGCGCCAACTTGTATTTCTTGTCAATCCTAGGGTTTATCACCCTTGCCCTGGTAGGTTTTTTAAAAATCTCAGCAGCATGCTTTAAAACACCTTTCAGCATAGGCAGAGTTTTAACAGTTTTTTCTGAAACTGAAAAGGTGTCAAAGAGGAAATCTACATCCACAGGGTCAGCATGTAGCTGGACGTTGTGATTGTTAGCTGCCCGCTCAATGAGGGCATTGAAAGCTGTAGAGTCCTCTGTAGGGGACGTTTTAGCAGAAAAAAGTTGAGGGTCTTATCCTGATTGAGGATCCCCAGGGTCACCACCAGCTGCCCAGGGTTCATTGGTATCCTCAGGGTCTGTATAGACTGGATAACTGTATTCATCCTCACCAGCGTCCACATCTGAGTAAGTGGGCCACACATCATGAGTCTGTGGGGAAAGTGGCTCCACCAAGATGGGAGAGCAAGCAGAGTCCTTCTTTTTCTTGAGAGGGATCTTGTAAGACTCCAGTTGTGGTTCTGGGGTGATTTTCCGCTTCAGGAGGGAAAGCCTGCCCGTTTCGGCGTCGATGAAGTGTTCCTGACGCTCATCCCCCGAAGGTTGTCGAGGTCGCGGGCCGTGGACCACCAATGACGCTTTCGGATCCGAGGAGATCTTTTCGGGCACATCGTCCACTGCCTTAGGAGCGAAAGCCTTCAGCGCCGTCTTAGGCGGCAACGTGAAGTGGATTGGCGTGGACGCCTTAAGTGGTTTCTCCACAGGTTTCGCAGGCGGAGGATCCTTCGGATCGGCCGACGCGGTGCCCTCATGGATGCGCTGCAGGGAGTCCGTCACCTTCTTGGTGAACGCGGCGGATCGGCGCGCCGGTTCGATGGAATCCTTCGAGGCCACTTTTGGAGTCGACCCTCGGGGCGCAGCGCCCTTGGCCTTGTCCTGCGGACGCGGGGTTGTGAGGACCTTCGGGTCATCGAGTCGATTCTTCGGGTCACCGAGAGTCTTCTTCGGCTCGCCGACAGCCTTCTTTGGGTCGCCGATACTTTTGCCTCTCATCTTCGCCGCCGACGCGCTCGTCTCGACCACTATCACTTTAGTCTTCGGCACGGCAGACTTCGTCTCGACGCCCTTGACTTGAGCCTTCGGCTCGACAGCTACCTTCGGCTTCTTTGGCGCCGAAGCCTCCGAGGCCTTGGAGCCGACCAAAGCTATGTGCACTTTCGGTTTCGAGACTGGCACCTGCGCAGTATCTGGCGTCGAGACCGTAAGTTTCAATTTCGGTTTCGTTTTGCCAGGGAGTGGCTCGGCAACAATGTCCGTGGCCGGGCCCGAAGGCGAGGCCGTGGAACCCATATGGAGATCTTGGGTAAGGCCCGAAGGCGATCCCTCGACCTGGGCCTTATAAATCGGCACGGCCCCAGAGTCAGTTCGAGGATTCTCCTCATCCGAGCTATCCTCCATGGCCCCGAGGGCCCCGTTGTCGTCTCCTACCTCGTCGACGACTTCTTCGCCCTCGAACATCTCAGCATCTGCGTCGTAGTCATCTTCGACGTCCGACGCGGGGTTTGATTCAGAAATGTCCTGGATAGATTCGTCCTCAACCTCCCCTGCATCCAAGATGTCCACAGGCGCCAGAGCAGATTGCTGGGCCTCCTGGCGCGCAGCTCGTCGAAGCTTAAGCGTCTTCTTGGACCTGAAGCGTGAACAAGCCATGCACTTGTCCTCATCGTGGTCCGGTGACAGACACTTGTTGCACACCGGGTGGACATCGATGTGGGGATACTTCGAGTTGCAGACGGGACATCTCTTGAATGGACTTCGTTCCACGATGGACGGTCGATAGGTCCGGAGCGTCGACTGGGCCTTCCGCGCCGAGAGCACGCGGGAGTAGAGAATCCGGCTCGGAACCGAGCTAGAAGAAGTAATGCCGAACGCAAGACGATACCGACGTATAGACGAAAGACCTTTTGGTCTCAAGAAAGTTTTTTATCGATTCCGACAAGAGGGAACCCAAAGACATCCGAACCCAATGGCGGAAAAAAACAATCTGAGGATGGAGTCGATGCCCATGCGCACTGTAGTCCAGGGGAGGAGCCACCTATCTCGTGATACTTCGAAGACTCTTCCAGGAAACAATATGCAATCATCCGGACCCAACACTAGGCGGCGATCTATGCACAGATATGAATTCAGCAGCCCACATGCCTCGAACAAAGAGTGAGCCAAATTACAAAGAGTGTTAAAATGAAGCAAGAGATTAGATGCCTCTATGCAAGATTCTGTGCCAGTTGAGTCTCTTTGTGCCTTAGGTCCACAGTGGAGTTTTTCCGATGGAGAGAATATGCTTCCTGGAACGGTTTTCACCTTTTTAAAAGGTAAATTAAAATAGGGTTAGCTAAAATTGCCACCATATGCATTCACTGATTGACTGTGTTATAAAAGTTTAAACAAAATTTGTATTTAATGACAAAAAGAAATGAAAATATATCCTTCACACGATAATTCAGCATGAATAGTTGCAAAGAAAGATTCTCTTTATTGAGAAGTGTTTCAAGATCTGAATACTAATGAAGCCCCCCTTGACCATGAGGCAAAGTATTGCTTCGTTATAAGTATATTATTCATGTTATTTGTTATTGTCTGTATTGTTTGTTATGTTTTTATCACTGCAAAGTCACGAGGAGCAAATTTTAAACTTGTTACTTTTACCGCACACTGAATCACAGTGCCTCTTTATTCTATTTAGGCTTTTAGGCAAGCGGTTTAGTTGTTTCTTCTTCAACAGTCCAGCACGGCGAAAGACACGATCATTACAACTAGGCACACACCGTGAAGAGCATCATGGAATTGGGTTAATTTAGGATCCTACCCTTCTGGGAAGGGTGTTACTCTTAACAAATGTTCTTTTTCTTTATTTCAGATACAACATGACTAATAAGTGTTGCATGTATTGTTAAACTTATGCTTATTATGTAGCATTTTTTAATCACATTTAACCTCACCTCAGGTCACTTTCGTCGTGGTACACGCAGAGCTGGACCCTGTGTCGTCCTGAAGAAGAGCATTGGGGAAGCTTGAAACATGTTGACTTCTACTAGGGACCCCTGACTTATTGAAACCAGGCACCCTAGAGACCCACCCCGTTTTTAACATATCAACTAGGAGCAAGAATAAAATGATTTCCCCCACTAGTTAGATATTTTTAACTTACTCCATTCCATATACACCACTGCACCGCACCTACGTAATTCCGCAAGTCGTAGCTCACCTCAACCCGCAGCGGGTGTAGATGGCCCCTACGATGAAGCATGTCACCGTGGGGAATACCCGGTGAGTGAGGGGACTCAAGAAAGGACAATTTTGCCCTTTTGCCAGATTTTCGGTCTCATACTGAGCGAAAATCAATTTTCGCTGCTAGGTTCTTTATCCGAAAATTTCAGATTTAGTACGTCAACATCCTCAAATGACCAGGTTCACAAAAACTGTCTTTTATTGAAGACAACCTGCTAAACAGAGGAATATGAGCAGCAGAAGTGCAACCGCAAATTTTTAAAATGCTACCTGAAGCACCACAAGAATTACAAGTCAGCACAAGAAACCACCTTCAATTAGTGGCAGTTAAAACTTTACATAGAGACCAGAGAGCCACAAATCAACAGGAAAAGAGGCAGCTCACGAGCAAAGCGTATAGGGGTCTAAAGTCTTTTTGTTAAAGGCAGCAGACATTAAAATGGGGTCCAAGAGCAATGTAGAAACCTAGGGGATCTCCTGTTGTGAACAGTGTGGGAGAAATTGATAACGTATACCTTTAGTCAAAAGGTTCTAGGGCCTTGTGACTACATGGGACATATGTTCTTTGAGTGTGACTCCCACGGGGAGCTGATAGTTTGCTCTGAAATCCAAGTATGGCCATGTTGTAAGCAGGTATTATCATGTTGAACTTTACCTTTCTGAGCACATTCTTGTTCCACTATTTGTCCAGCAGCTTCCAAGATTTTCTTCGAAACACCTTACAAAAGAGAACATTGGTTACACATTTATGTAAAACACAACCTTCAGTGCTCTATGAATGTCGCATCTTAAAAATCATGTTTGTAAAGTACTCAACAAGAATATAAAGAAAGATGTACTTTATTTTAAATAACTTTTTGTGCCAAAATGTATAACTTCAACATTACAGACAAGTATGTTTAAGAGTCATCCGCTGAATCGAAATTGAAAAACAGTATTCAAAAGAGAAAATACAAAACGTATTGCGGAAATTTACATAACAATGATAGAGAGTGAGGAATAGACTAGCCTACAATGACACCAGAATCCAAGGAAACCAGTAGTTGCAATGCTATAGGTCTTGCATTACTGAAAGTTTGAAATTTTGGCGTTGGTAATAATACTGCAACGTAAATAGCTTAAACTTTCAGTAATGCGTAAGCGATTGCATTGCAAATGTTTTTTTCTATTTATTATTGTTCAAGCAATAAGCGCGGGTGCAATGCAATAGCTCTCGATTTACTGAAAGTTTTAACTATTGCGTTGCATTTTTATTAGCAACTCCAATAGCTCAAACTTTCAGTAATGCAAGACCTATTTCATTGCAAATGCTTGTTTTCAGATGCAGGCAGGACCCAGATGTAGGCAGGACCTTCAGAGAGGCAGGATTAATGTGGCAGAGCATCTTAGTCTGCAAAGTGCGTTTTACAATGATCGAGAAACTGACTGCGCATGGACGAGAAATGCCTGACCATGTTGAGCATGTTAGGGTCTGGCATTTTTTAAAATAAATAATGCTTTTAACTTGTAAGAAAGAATGTAAATGTTGTTTTCCAGTTAGCGTATTTGGTTTTGCTCATACACAGTTAAAAAAAGTTAGCTGGCCTAGAGCACTTATGTTTTTAGGAGCCAAACATACTCAGTATGTTTCATGCCATCGCACACAGTGGTCGGACTGCATTAAATAGAGGCACCTGCGCTTTAGCTTAAAATATCTTAAGCTAAAGAGCGGGTGCCGCGATTGCTCAAAAAGTAAACAAATGGACAAAACACATTTTTGGGACATTAAACTAAAACAATTGTTAAAAAATGGCTGCTGCATGCTTTTTTTCCTATTTATTTAATTTTGTTACAATGGCGGAACCCGCACTTTAGCTTTAAACATCTTAAGCTAAAGCGCCGGTGTAGCGACTGGTTCAAAAGTAAAAAGACGTAGGGACACATTTGTTTTCTTTTTCTTTACTTTTGAAGCAATTGCGGCACCTGCGCTTTAGCTTAAGATGTTTAAATATAAGTGGGGCGTGCAGTCATTGTAAGAAAAGTAAAGAAACCGAAAAAATAAGGCATGCAGCCGCATTCGGCGATCGCCACTAACAAAAGAAAGGTGCCTTTATCATTCCAACTGATACTTAAAAATAAAAGGGGCAACCCAGTAACGTGAGCTGGATAATATTTCACAAAGGAGTGTTGTCCCTAAGGGGAAAGTGTAGCCCTTAACTTCCAAGGCAGAGTGTTAGGATCAGGGTGCAAACATATTTAACACAATTAGCTCAAAGTTACATATTCAGTTTGTTCAATTTATTCTTTGAGGTATGCAATTCAATTTTAGACTTAAAACAATTGTGAGGTGTTCCCAGAGAGTGATGGTGCAGTAAAAGTGACTATTGGTGCAAGAAGTGCATACGTGCTATGTACAGAAACATATACATGTTGATAGGGATAGTTGGATACTTCAAGTTGGCACCCATGGAGCGAGTGTTGCTATCCACCATCAATATAATAAAACACAGTCCACATAGGCTATTTTGTCAATGTTTTGACCCCCTAAATATGTATTATTCAAAACGGGGTCATCATCAGGATGAAAAATACATGATTTTTTTTTTAAACCGTTTTTATTGCAGGAAATAGTTCAGTTCACATCTGTACAATAGACCTTCTACACAGGCGCCAACGCGCTTCCCTCCCTTCACTCTTGAAGTATACACAGCCATTAAGCCCACAACCCGGAGGTCGGGCGGCGGCAGTGAGTGGGTCATCCTGCTTGCCATCTTGCGCATGTGACTTTTCGATATACTCGGAGTAGCCCCACCTGCTTTTGATATTTTCGCCCCGCCCCCCTCTAACAACCCCGCCCCCAGCCCCCCTCCCTGTGACCCAACTCCCCAACCCTCCCCAACTGGCTCCCCCCCCCCTCACCCCTCCCCCCCAAGTGCTCTTCCCTGCGCCTAAGCTCTACCATAATGTACATGTGTGTGTGCTATCAGGAGTGGTGATGTCTTGTTAGAAGTGTGCACCTGGTGAGTGTCGGGGTTCTAGTGAGCCCGATTCAGAGAGGCTGTCCTCCTCTTCTATCGTGCTGTCTCGGAGAGCTTGCACCAGCATCTCCCATTCCATGGCCGCTTCCAGTGCTCTGTCGTCTGATCTGCGACGGGCTAATTGGTATCTGAGCGTGCTTTCGCTGGCTGCCCACTTAAGCATTTTGTTGGTCCACCTCCTTATCGTTGGGCATTGTTTAGATTTCCTGTTCCTAGTCAGTTCTCTCTTAGCCAAGATCAGGCCCATATCCACAAATTTGCTAGAAATCTTGTTTTTGGGTGTGTGCGGGAACCAATGTAGCACTGTGTAGGAAGGTGGATACCTGACTATGGTTGCCCCCAACTTTTTGCCTGGTGTTTTGCTGGTTTTCCGACTTAGTTGGCCTGGGACCCTGCCAATCAGGACCCCAGGCCTACTGCTCTCTCTGTAAAATGGATTCCATGTACCTTAGGTACATATCCAATTGGTACTGGGACACCTTATCAGACCCTGTAACTCAGGGCATAGGTGTACCCAGGGCCTACCAGGGGCTGCAGCATGTATTATGCCACCCCTGGCTGGCCATCTAAATCTGACACAACTGGCTGCACGACAGCTGGGGCAAGGTGGTGTAATCACCCTTTGCTTTAGATATAGTATACCTATATCTAACCCTAAAATGGACACACAGATTCCTATCAGTCACTCCTATGGCAGGCCTTGACAATCCTGAAGGCAGAGTGCTTGGAATCGTGTGAGATGGTGCTCTGGCATGAGCTGAGCCCGTTTGCAGCTTGCGGAACCAAGTCCTAATAGCTTATCCATGATAACGCATACCATATACTCTTAAGTGCATTATAATCCTTGCGGTTATATGCTATCTCTGGTATCGCTTTATCAAAACATGTCGAGTAAGGTGTCATACAAATTGGAATACTAACCCCTCGCCAATTCTGGCGACGGGGTTAGCATTCCACCCTTCTAGAGGGACACGACATGTATGTAACTGTGAACCCCGGTTAAAGTTAACTCAAGCCTCAGTATCACAAAATGGATGCTGCCACCACAGACACAAGTCTGACCTCCTGCTGCTGGGAGTCCTTCCAGCGAGGGAGGCTTGGACAAAGGGTTTCCTGTCAGGGGCGGTGCTAGCACCATTCCAGACAGGGTTTTGTGTATCCTGGGTAGGCAGGGCTTTAGAGGAAGGTGACTGCAAGTGGCACCCCGGTGCTCACTATGCATCTGCCGGCTAGAAACAGTTCCAGGGGCACACCAGCCCCTGAGCTGGGGAAAGTCCGGCATGGGAGAGGGGTGTAACCACCCCCCTTCCTGGTCCCACCCATGGGCAGGACCTAGTCGCGTGCCAGCCCCTTTTCCTAGTATAAAGATAGGAGCGGGCCCCCTTCCAAATTAGATCATCTTTGAATCCTGAAACTACTTTCCACGAAAGGAACTCTCAACTTCTTCTCAAGATTTCTCCCTTGTGACTAAGGAGTAGTCACCCTGCACCCGCAGGCACCATCCAAGAACACTGCGGTTTGCTGCACGTCCTTCCTTCGGAATCCGACTGACCAGCACGACGAGACCCGGCTTCCCTGGCACCTCTGACCTCTACCCACATCGTCAGCTCAGCTGAGATCCGTGGGTGCGACGAGACCTCGAGGGACCGGCCATCTTCAAGACTGCACGACTCTTGCCCAGCACGACCGCCGAGGGATCCTCGAGTGAGTGCTTTGGGGTCCGAGAAGCCCCAACCCTGAGCAGCTCCAGCACCGAAGTTCAGCCCTCCAGCATCCACCAGATCTGCGTGGGGCCCTTCTGCTCTTTGCTGCTCACCGCGTTGTCTGGCTACTAGCCCGCTGGCTTGTGGCCTTCCCGACGACGAACGACGACATCAACACCGTTGGACTGGTTGCTCCAGACTGGCTCCTGCTCCCCTCCAAAAAAAGAGCACCCCGGACCCTCCTGGTCCACTCCAGACGCCATTTTGAGTCCACCGCGTGGGCTTGCATTTTACAAGACTTGTTGCCCCAATCCTGGGTCCAGCGACGTCGACAGCAGATACCATCGTGGGACAGCTCGCACCTCCATCCTGGTCGCCGACAACGCCTCCTGGTCCGTGAGACTGCAGAGCCCAGCGTCGCCCACTCACCTGGTCGAGGTGACTCCATCCGGTGCCATCCTGGTGCCCATCTAATCACTGGCTAGTGATTCAGAACTTGGTCCCCTCTGCTTACAGGTGTCTTCCATCTCCGATCCAGGCTTCGATCCATCCGAATCTCTTCACTGGTCGCCTGCCAGCAACTTCTTCTTTCAGGCTCCTGGTTCGTCAACGAGGGTTTCCGACGACACTTGAACCCTATGCAGCCGCAGCCCCTGGGCTAGGTAAACCGAGTACCCCGGCTCTCCAGCGTAGAAAAATTCTCTAAGTGCCTAGATCCACTTTCGTTTTTGACCTACGTAGTCGGGTTCGCCGGAGAACACTAACTTTGCATTTACTAGTATCCATAGACTTTGTCCCGCATCCCGCGTGAGAGTGCACACTCTGCACCCGAGTCCCCTAGGCCTCCTGCTAGTAATCTGAAGGTTCAGTAGTCCAGTCCTAGCGATTCCAAACCCTATGAGATTAGTACTTACCTGCTAGTAATTTCGCATTCCACTTTTAGAGTATATGGTTTTTCGTGCCCCTCGGGCATTTGTGTAAATTGTGCAACTTAAAGTATTTTCGTAAGAGTTTTGTTGTGTGCTTAGTACCCTGTCCTCATAAAGAGTACAGGGCTGTTGTGATCTAAATAAATACATTTTATTTTCATAACACTTGTGTGGTGTCCTTTCACTTGGTGTTCAAGGGGTATATGTGATGGTATAACAGCTGGCTTAACACGCCCTCTAGAGTTTAGCCCGAAGACTGCTCGTATCCATGCTACTAGGATAGCTGGTCTATAAGGTTGACTTACAACCAATCATCAATAAGGGTAGTTTGGACTGATACAAAGTGCTCACTAGAATAGTGAACATTATATATCAGGCCAACTTCTCACACACGCCTACCGCCTTTCGGTGACAGTATTCAGAGTCTCAATAATCTCCCTCCAATAGTCCCGCAGGTGTGTGCAGTCCCAGAGCATATGTCCCAGGTCCGCCCCCACTGTGTTGCATCTGGGGCATGCTGCATCCGCCACTCCGAAATACCTCTCGATCCTCCTGGGTGTGAGATAGGCCCTATGCAGTATATAAAAATGAATTAACTGAAAACGAGCGTTTCTAGTGCTCTTTCTCGCCCGCCTCACTAATTGTGCCCATGTAGTATCCAGGATCTCAGTCTCCAGTTCAAGCTCCCAAGCCTCTTTCAGCGTGGTTAGGGGTTGCAACGTCTCGCGTAACATTCGCGAGTAGAGGCATGTCACTGCTTTATACGTGCCGGCCGCCATCATTGTATATTGGCAAGCCATTGATGTCGGGGGCTCTTGAATCCCCTCCCCCCAGTGCGCTTGCATCGCTCGTGTTATGGCCGCGTGCATTAGAAAATACCCCCTCGGGAGATCAAAGCGGTCCTGCAACGTTTGGTAGGGGATCAGTTCGCCATTCTCGTATAGGTCCCCCAGTATCTGCAGTCCTGCATCTTCCCACCCTTGCAGCCTCGACCAGTCGCCCCCGTGCGGGAGTGCCGTCACCATGCGCAGGGGAATCTCAGGCGCATACATGCGTCGCATCATGGCCCGAGGAGGCGCAGCAAGGCTATCATTTTCACCAGGGATATGCGTCCCGTGACTTTAAAACCGGAGAGTAGCCCAGAAGACCATATTACCACGCAGCGCCCGTATACAGCGGCCCACGTTGCCCTCCAGCAGGTCTGTGGCCTTGTGATATATGTACAGTCCCAGATATTTCAAGCAATCTGGCGCCCAGGCAAGCAGCGGGCGGGTAGCAGGTCTCGGTTCACCGTGACGTAGCGGGAACAAGCATGATTTAGACCAATTCATCCGCAGCCCAGACAGTCTGCCAAAGGACACCAGGAGTCTCTCAGCCCCCTCCAATGCCTCCTGCGCATTCTCCAGGTATAATAGGAGGTCGCCTGCGTATAGTGAAACAAGTTGTGGATGTCCCCTGTAGGCCAAGCCCTTGTAAGTGTGTCCCTTCCTGATTTCTGCCGCGAAAGGTTCGATCGCCAGTGCGAACAACAGGGGGGATAGTGAGCATCCCTGCCTGGTGCCTCGACGCACTGGGTACTGGTTCGACACAAGGGGGCCCACACGCACGCGTGCCATCGCTGAAGCGTATAACACTCTCGTCCAGCGTATATAGCCGTCTCCGAGACCGAAGTACTGCATAACCTTATATAGGTATTGTTATGTTATGTTAGCCGGATTTGTAGAGCGCGCAGCTGCCCCAGCAAAGGGGCATCACGGCGCTATAATGGACAAAAAGCCGGACACAAGCAGTACCAAAGACACAACCATAACAACTCTAGGAATCCGGAGGAAAAAGGAAAGTTTTTACGGCCTTCCTAAAGACCAGAAGTTCGTCAATAGAGCGGATATGGACAGGAAGAGAGTTCCATAGCCTGGCAGCAAGCACTCTGAAAGAGCGGCCACCGGCCCTAGCCCTCTTGAAGCGCGGGACTGTGACCAGATGGAGTCCTGAAGATCTTAGAGACCGCGGGGGTACATACGGCAAGATAAAATGCTCCAAGATCTGAGGAGAGGAGTTATTCAGAATTTTAAACGAAAGGCAAAGAGACTTAAACTTAATCCTCTGAGCAACAGGGAGCCAATGGAGTTTATAGATTTTTTTTTGGCCAAACAGAATCTCGGCAAGCCTACCAGAGCCCTGGCGGCAGCGTTTTGAACGCGTTGAAGTCTGGAAAGTTCGGCCTGATTAGCTCCCAGCAGAAGGGAACTCGCGTAGTCCAACCTGGACAAAATCGTAGCTTGTACAATAAGCTGTCTGGCTGGAGCATCAAAGAATTTAAAAATGGGTCTGAGCCTACGAAGAGTCCCGAAGCACTTGGCAGCGGTTTTCTTAGTGTGAGAGACAAAACTAAGTTTAGAATCCAACCAGTCCCATTCCAGGCTGTCGAATGCTTTTTCTATGTCAAATGACAGTACTACCGGCGTTTGCGTGGCGGGCCACAGTTCTCCCAGCAGGCGAACCAGCCGGCGTATGCTAGTGGTCGTGTTGCGGGTGGGGATAAAGCCAGATTGGTCGCTATGGACCAACTCCGTCATATGTTGCAGTAACCTGGTCGCCAATATGGCACTCAGAATTTTGTAGTCCACTGTCAGCATGGACAGTGGTCTGTAGGATGCCGGGTGTTTGCTCTCCCTGCCCTGCTTCAGCAAAGGAATCATGAGAGCCTCGCACATTGATTCAGTTAGCCCCCCCCCGAACCTTAGCTTCGTTGTACACCACCTGAAGTCGCGGGGCCAGTTGGTCTATGTATTTGCTATAAAATTCGATAGGGAGCCCATCCAGGCCCGGAGTCTTGTTACGGGCCATCTTCTTCACCGCGCTCCTTATCTCGCCCAGTTCTATATTCTTACCCAGGGCCACCGCCTGCTCTCGTTCCAAGCGCGGCAGCTGTAGGCCCTCTAGGAAAGCAGCTGTCTCAGTTTCTTGATCTTCGAGCGCGCTCTCGTAGAGCGTCTCGTAGTACGAGCGGAAGCATTCCAGTATCTCCGCCTGGGTGTGGCGAGCCAGGCCATCTCCCCCTTCAATAGCTAAAATTGGGTGGCTACGTCTTGTGGGGTTGGCTAGCCGGGCTAGCAGCGTCCCCGCCTTATCCCCCTCCACGTGCGCCCTGGTCAAATAGGATTTATGGTCGAAACAGCGGAGCCGTTCCATTTCCACAGCCACCGCCTCCTTGGCAGCACTCACCGTCCCTTGTAACTCTGGGCGATTAGGGCGCGCTTTCTCGGCATCGCGCAAAGTTGTTTCCGCTCTCTCTAGGTCGCCTTGCAGGGATCTGCGAGCCCCAGTGTATTTCCCTATACAGTGGCCTCTAACAACTGGCTTAAAGGCAACCCACTCTTTCGTTCTAGACGATGCCGTGCCCTCGTTCTCTTCGAAGTAGCACATTATCCTATCTCCCAGCGCTTCTCTGAACAACAAGTCGTCCAAAGTGTCCGGTCTCAATTGCCACGTCGAGACCCGCGGTGTCTCGGTCATCCAATTAAGGGTTAACAGTAGAGGATTGTGATCAGAGATCGTGCGGGCTAGGTATTCCGAGTTGGACACCACCGGTAGCACCTGTGAGGAGCATAAGAAAGTGTCCAAGCGGACATGGAGGTCATGCAAACCAGAATAGAAGGAGTAGTCTCTCGTCGTCGGGTGGTGTACCCGCCAGGCGTCTTGTAGTTCACAGCTCTCCTGCCATTCTAACCTGCGCTTCGCCAGTCGGTGCATGGGAGATGACCCCAGAGGAGGATGAGATCTATCCAACTTCACGTCAGTCACCGAGTTAAAATCCCCTCCTATTATAATGGGACCAGCTAGAAATCCTGCCAGCGCACCTGAAAGTTTGGTGAAGAAGGACGCTTGGTCAATGTTAGGCGCATACACACTACACAGCGCTATGTCCCTACCTTTCAGTTTCCCTTCCACTGCCATAAACCTACCCTTCGGGTCTATTATGTGCCTATTGACTTGGAAAGGAGTCCCCGCCCGTATCCAAATCAGCACCCCTCTGGCAAATGCGGAATATGCGGTATTAAACAGTTGTCCCCTCCATCTCCTTTGCAGCGCTATACCCTCTTGCTTCATCAGATGCGTTTCTTGCAGCAGCGCTATCTGCACCCCTCTTCGAACCAAGTATGCATGTATTTTATGCCTCCGTGCCATCGTATGCAGACCCCTCACGTTCCAGGTTACACACTTCACATGTCCAATATTAGCCATAGTCCCATGTTGTACAGCAAAATCCAATAACGGTGCGCAGCCTGGCACACAGGGTCACACTCATCCCTCCCCGCCCACCCCGGTTCGAGCTCCCCCAACTACTCTAAGCGCCCTCCCCCCAGAACAGGGCCCAGCTTCGCAAGCGCGGCTCCCATCCAAACCTAGTAAGGACCTGGTGTCCTACCCCAAGAACCCAACTATACCGCAGTCGACACTATGGTGGCCTTAGGGGCCCGAAAGGCGTAGCTCGGTTCCGAAGGTGGTCGACCTAGCCCCCTTCCCCCCCATCCCGCGAACCACCCATGTGAGTCCAGAGCTCCATCCTGCTTTCCAATGTTCGTCACTATCTGCCAGCTAAGGCTCACCCCAGGCACCTTACAGATCCAGCGTGGGGCATCTCCATTATCATTCGTCCATTAGGCCTCCCGACGTCTGTGGTGTAACGTCCGGGCCCTTAATACTGTTCAAGTCAGATAGTTCCGCTTCCGAGCCAGTAACTAGTCCCTCTGCTTCCAAACTTTCACACGATCTGGACCTGGCAGTTCCCGACAAGTCCTTTACCGCTTGCAACGCGGCTTTCCTCTCGCCTTCAGTCTGCGATACCGTCGGTTTTTTTAGATCTTTGTCGACGCTTCCGGATCCTCTGTGATTTCCTAGTCGGCTGCTGGGTTCGTTCTTCTTCCGCTCTGTATTTCGCTCCATCCGTGCCGGTTTTGTACGAGTCCCACCACGCCCAGGCGTCCGCCGAGTTATGAAAGAAGTGCGCCTTGTCGTCCACTACCACTCTGAGTTTGGCCGGGAACAGAAGTGAATATGTTATTCCCTCCGTTCGAAGTTCTTTTTTGAGCGACAAGAAAGAGGCTCGCAACTTCTGTGTCTCATATGTGTAGTCCGGGAAGAGCGTCACCCTACTATTATCCACCTGGAAAGGGCCCACGTCCCTTGCCCTCCGTAACAGCCAGTCCCGGTCCTTGTAGTGCAACAGTTTTATCACTACCGGGCGGGGCGGTAGGCCGGTTTAGGCGGTCGGGCCGGGACCCTGTGCGCTCGCTCTAGCGTAAAAAAGGGTGATAGGCCATCGGGCGCCACCTCAGTCTTCAACCATTGTTCAAGATACCCTACCATATCGTCCCCTTCCTTCTGTTCCGGAAGGCCCACCAAGCGCACGTTGTTGCGCCTGCCGCGATTTTCTGCATCTTCCGCACTCCTCTCCAAGGCCTGGATGCGATCGAGCGCGTCCACGAGCCGCCCCACCATAGATTTGTGCTCGGGCAATATCTCCTTGAGGGTGTGTTCTGCAGTTTTGACCCTATCCTTCAGTTTATCGTTGTCAGCTCGCAACAGCCCCAGTCCCGTCGCCACCTGGGCGATATCCTGCTGTAGCGCTTCTTAGGTGGCTTGGATGGCTTCCAAGATGCATGTTTGTAATTGCTGCAGGTCCGTCGGGGCCTGTGACGGTCCTTCCGCCGCTCCAGAGTCCGCAGCCTCCTCCACTTTTCCCCTAGGCTTTCCCATTTGGTTCACTGGGAAAAAAAGGGGGGGGAAACTTCCACACCCTCGCCGTCTGATCAGTGGAGGGCAAGCGGTTCGGCCTCGCCGATGGTCAGCACTGGGCTTTCAAGCACTTGTAATGTTCACTTGGTCGCGATTCACCAATGACCAGTATCAACGGTTAGCTCCGCTATCCGCTCCGCGTGGTTGCTTAGGCCTCTCCCTCGAAGAATGGGAAACTCAGTGCGCCAGTGCCACTTCCGTTGGCTCCTACCAGTGAGCAGTCTTCCCGGAGTCACTCGGGCTTCCGATCCCTGATCGTCCGTGCTAAGGTCGCTCCGGTGGCTAGGCCCACACTCCGGCTCTTCCGCAGTGCGTCGACTCGAGGTAGCACTTCCCACTCCTCCGCCGTGCGGTCGCGGGTCAATCTCAGGATGTCTCCGAATGCCTGCCAAGTACGCCTCAGGTCCGTACTGTTAAGGCCGCCATGCTCCACTACCAGGCGCTGAGCTCTTCACGGCCGTCGGGTGCCAGGGTAGCCGCAATCTTGTGCTCTTCAACCTTTGTTCGTAGGGGGTCCGGTCCACCCCAGCGACAGGGCCGGCGAACTCCTCGAGAAAGACCCCGGCAAGCTCAGGCGATGGCACTTCTGTCCCAAGGCGTCTCCAGAGGGGCGCCGTGGGCGCTCGGTCAGCTTTGTTCTCGAGTCTAAGCTCCGGCCGCCATCTTGCCTCAACGCTCGCTCAGCCCCTCTTTGTTCTTCCTTCGAGTCGAAAAGCGCTGGGGACACCTTAAGTCCGTGGCCCGGGGGACCGTTGCCGTTCAGGTGTCCTTTAGTGATCGAATGATGCTCTCTAGGATGGATTTCGTGCAGTTTTTCAGGATAAAAACGGGGATCGGGAGCGGAGCTCCGGGCTCACGCCGCCAGTCCGCTCGGCATCCAAGCCACGCCCCCTAGGAGACACCAACTGATAGGGCAACTGGTTCCACAGTCAAGGGGGTATTAATCCTCAACGTATCTTGAATCTTTCATGTGAGACCATCGTAGACGAGACTTGGGCTTTTGAAAGTGCATGTGTCACCAAGGAATATAACTAATGTGTTTCAAAATCGCATGTCTGCATTTGATCAACAGCTTCTTTTGACAAAGAGCATTCCTCCCGAATGGATCGGCCAGTACTAGTAGCCCCTAACATTTGGTGTCTCCTATGTATTTTTCTTCCTAATGATGACCCCGTCTCTAGGAGCACCTCAAAATTATTAAAGTCTAATAAATTGAATTGCATATAAATTGAAGAAAATTAATATACAACTTTGAGCTAATTGTGCTAGAGGTGTGTGTACCCTGATCCTAACACTGCCGTGGATGTCAATGGCTATTATTCCAGCTGAGGCATGTAGCGCTGGTTAAATAAAATTTAAAAAATCATTGCGGGAGAGAGTGTCCTGCAGGCAATAACAGGCAGAAGAAA
Source organism: Lissotriton vulgaris (assembly GCF_964263255.1). Classification (NCBI taxonomy): domain Eukaryota; kingdom Metazoa; phylum Chordata; class Amphibia; order Caudata; family Salamandridae; genus Lissotriton; species Lissotriton vulgaris. The sequence continues at coordinate 1,547,749,236 of NC_141687.1, read as the reverse complement.
GCCATTTAAGAAAATAGTGCTTTGAGGGAGTCAATAAAACATACAGAGTAACAACACATGTAACAGGGGGTGTCCTCATGGAAGGTTACAAGAATGGAAACGCAGTACTAAGGAGGGACTACCAAGCCTATTGACAAAATAAAAGCTGGCTAATTACTCTGCCCCTATATGAGATAAATTAGTACCCAACGTTTCCAAGGTATTTCAGGCAGGGAGAGAGAACAGGGAGGGATAGGGAGCAGCATTCATAGCCTATTTAATGCTTAAGGTCACTTCATAGTCTGTAGAGCCTCTTCCCAACTGTGAACTCTTAACTTTTTCATATAGGTTATTAAGGTGATGTTACATTTTAATTCAATATATTGCTAGAAAATGCCTCCACTTTAAATCTATCAATGACTGCAGAAGGAACTTGTGTCCTTAACATGGAAAACTAAACATTTGTTTAGATGACCTTAAGTGCTAGCTAAATGCCCCATTGTGAGGTTCCTAAATAGCGTTTTTCATCCTTAGCATGGTCAGCAGAGAACTTATCCACCAGGCAGAACATCATTGTGACCCAAAGTGTTCCACCCTGAACAGTGTGTCACTTTGGAAGACCCAGTCTAGTTTACATGAGATGACCACTTTGGCATCTATTTCTCCATTACAATTTCTGGTACCGCCAACACCTACTGAGGATTTGTTTTTCAGAAAAAGGAACTCGAGTGGAAAAACATCTATGTGATCTTAGTATGTCCCGCAGTTAAAAAGGTAATGCTACATGAGAAGGAAATCTCCTTTGATGACATTTAAACAGTACCTTAACCTGTGCTCTAATGACATACCACGTTTCACAGTAAAAATACAAACAATGGGTACATCACAGCTGTTGTCACTCACTTGAGCTGAAAAGTTAAACTTGAAGTGCTTGTTAGGCTGAACAGAAGTAGAAAAAAGACTATTCTCAAAAGGTTCTATACCAAAGTAAATATAGCAGGCAAATACTAAAATACACAAGGCTTAGAAAGCATATTATTTTGAATGCATTACCTGAGCCCGTACTTAACGCAAGGAATTGTTTCATAACAAAGGGGATTTCAAGCTCCCTGATCAATGGATTAATTACTTCATCCTTCTGTGTAATGAAAGAGCCACTCTTGTGATTTTGGCACCCTATGATGACCCTCAACCACCACCATTTTAATTGACTTTAGTGTGTTTCTTAATGTAGGATGGTCCTGTATACACCTGCTTCTCTTCTGTCCTGTAATCTTGCTGTCTTTCAGTGGTAGCGGTTACTGAGTGGAACAGTCTTGCCAAGAGCAAAGCGTGTGAGATGTGCATTTAAAGGCGTGCAGTTGTGCAGGAATGTGTATTGTATTGTGCATTGAACACCAACTGCCACTTTGCCATCGCGCCCCTATGGCCAGGAAGATGGATGCTGCTCTTTTGTGCGCTCAGCTGGCGGCTTCGCGCCGGAGCCTAGTAAGTGCCCTCCAGGACAATGTCACTACATTTTCGAGCTGGATTAGTGGTGCAGTCACTGCTCTAGCGGCTCTGGGTCCCTGTAAGTTGGGGAGAGAAACCCCCTCCAAGCCTTGGTTTACCTCGGAGTTGAGGGATTTGAAACACTCCTGCAAGGTTTTGGAGAGAGCGTGGAGGGTTAGTGGCTACTGTCCTATGGCCAAATTGGCTCTTAGAGCTAAACAGAAACAGTATTATATAGCCATTAGCACGGCAAAAAGCACGCATTTTGCTGCCCGCATTGATAGGGCGAACAATAATGCAAAGGAAATCTTTGCCATTGTGCAGAGTTTTGTGGCGCCCCGTGCGCAGGAGGTAGTGGCTACCCCCTCAGTCATCTGGGCGAACACTCTGTCCAATCATTTCAGGGAAAAAAATCAGGGTTATTCAAGATTCCTTCCCCAATAACCCGATGTCGACCCCGCTTATGCAGGGGTCTAGTTTGGAGAAGGATTCGGATCACTCTTTCTTGGCCTTCAGTCCTATCGACCTCTCGGCCTCCCGTAGAATCCTTGGGGCTTTGAAATCTGGCTCCCCCAACGACCCCCTGCGCGGCTCGGCTGTTGGCTGAACTATCCGACACGGTCAATCCGGAAGTTAACCTGCTGATTAACCAATCGCTTCGTGAGGCGCACGTCCCGCATGCGTGGAAACAGGCCCTCCTTCTTTTACTCAAGAAGCCTACCCTCGATCCATCACTCCCCACCAATTATAGACCTATTTCTCTCTTGCCTAGCTTGGCTGAGGTCTGCGAAAAGACGGTCACCTCGCAGCTTACCAACTATGTGACGAAGGCGGGTTTGCTGCATCCGGCGCAATCGGTGTTCCGGGCCTCTCATAGCACGGAGGCAGCATTGTTGGAGGTGGCGGAGGCTATCCGGGACTGTTTGGATGCCGGCGGGAGAGCAGCTCTGGTGTTGCTGGATCTCTCGGCAGCATTCGATACGGTTCCTCACTCTCTCCTCCTCGAGCGGCTTGCTGGCATAGGTATTGCTGGCACAGCCTGGAGCTGGTTTCGATCTTTCCTGGAGGCTATGTCACAGCAAGTTTGGCTATCGCCGTTTGCCTCGTCTCCCTCCCCTCTCTCCACTGGTGTCCCGCAGGGCTCCTCGCTTAGCCCCCTTTTGTTTAACATCTATATGACTCCCCTGGTTTATCTGGCGGAGTCATTGGGGGCTAAGGTGATAGCCTATGCAGATGACACGCAGTTATTGTTCACCTGGAGAAGAGGTGAGGATTCGGTCAGCACGGCTCAGCATTGTCTCTCTGCTGTGTTCCGCTGGCTGGCCAAAGCACAGCTTAAGTGCAACGAGGAGAAATCGGAGGTAGTCCTATTTGGAGCGTTTCCTGCTGATTTCAGAACCAGACTGTGGCCTCCTGACTTTCCGCCCCCTCAGTCAGACAAAGGACTGGCCAAAAATGTGGGGGTTTGGTTCGAGGAAAACCTGTATTTCACGACGCATGTCAAAAAGCTTACAGGGACTTGTTTTGGCATACTGAGAAGGTTGCACAAATTCCTCCCCCTTCTGCCTGCGGAGGCTAAAGAAACGGTGGTCTGGGCGTTGATTCTTTCCCGTTTGGACTATTCTAACTCGCTCCTAGTGGGATGTCTGAGTTATTTGAAAAAAAGTTGCAGGTAGTCCAAAACGGGGCTGCAAGACTCCTGCTAGGTCTTTCTGCCAGACAGAGTGTGCGGGTTCATCTTCAGCACCTTCACTGGCTCCCAGTCGAGGCTCGCCTGAAATTTAAAATGCTGGCCATTGTCCAACGGGCCTTGTATGGACAGGGCCCACTTTATCTTCAGAAGCGCTTTGCTTTTTATACCCCTTCTAGGCATCTGCGGTCATCGGACCAACTCCTCATACTGAATCCGCGGTTTCTGCGTCACAGGTTGGGTGGGTGTTCTTTCACTCGCAAAGCTGGTTTAGCCTGGAATGCGCTTCCTTTTGCTCTTAGGAGGGTTGCCGACCCTGCAGTCTTTAAGAAGAAATTAAAAACATTACTGTTCTGATCTCTTTCCTCTTGTTGGATTTCTTCTCAGCTGGCTGGTGGGGGTCTCATGGTTGCAGCGCCGGGACACTGAGTAGCTGTGCGCTTTAGAAATCCAGTATATAACATAACATTGGTGAGAATTAGGAGTTCTTACTATTGGCTTTGATATGGTTTAATGTCATTCTGTTTTCTGACTTTACTTTGCTTTATGGCAGTGCTTAGCTTTGACATGCTTTCAAGTCATCTTGCTTTTCAATTCCATCCTGCTTTGGGCCTTTCTGTGTGCATGGCCTAACTAACTCCATTTTCATGACTGAAGCTATTTTCTGTGCTTGCACGGAGCTGCAAAGTGGGGCGGGCTCTTCCTCCTGTTTTTCACACTTTACTGACTAAAGGAAACCGGTTCTTATCAGAGTGTACGAAGAACTGCCTGGCCTACATTAGCTTGTTGTTTTGCTAGCACATCTACACAATAGTGTTTTGTGAATGTGCGAGGTGTAGACCATGTTGCAGCTTTACAGATGTCAGCTATGTGAATGTTTCCTAAGAGATCCATAGAAGCCTCCAGTTTGCGAGTGGAATGCGCTTTAGGGGAAATTGGTAAAGTCCTTTTTTGCTTTTGCATAGCATGTCTGAATACATTTGACTATCCACCATGCAATACCGGATTTAGAAATGGGATTGTCTTTGTGAGGTGGAGCAGAAGTAACAAAGAGTTGTTTAGTTTTACGAAAAGGTTTTGTACTTTCTATGTAATAAAGTAATGCTTGTTTAACATCTAAGTTGTGTGGAGCACGTTCTGCCACAGAAACTGGATGAGGAAAGAACACAGGCAACTCAACCTATTGTTTGATGTGAAAGGCAGAAACTACTTTGGGTAGAAATTTAGGGTTAGTACAAAGAACCACTTTATTATGGTGTACTTGTAAAAATGTTTTTTTATGGTTAGTGCCTGAAGCTCACCCCTCTCCTTAGTGATGTGATGGCAGTGAGGAAAGCAACTTTCCAAGAAAGAAATTGCCGTTCACATTTATGCTATGGCTCAAAGGGTGGACCCATTAGTCTGGTAAGAACAATATTAGGATTCCACATTGGGGCAGGTGGAAGTCTTGGGGGAATAACTCTCTTAAGTCCTTCCATAAAGGCATTAATAACAGGCACTCTGAAAAAGAGACAGCTGTTGTCTATTCTGAAGGCATGCGGATATTGCAGCAAGATGTAAGCGTATGTGTGTAAGCTATATTTGACCGTTGTAAATGCAGTAAATAGCAAATGATATTTTGAACTGAAGCATCAAACGAGTTGATATGGTTATTACAATAAATAACAAACCACTTTCATTTTGCTGCATAGCAAGCTCTTGTAGTAGGCCGTCTAGCTTCTTTAATAATGTTCATACAGTTTGGCGGAAGATTGAGATAGCCAAACTCTGACTTCAGGTGCCAGATCGCTAGGTTGAGTTGTCTGGGATCTGGGTGTCTTATTTCTTCACGGTTCTGCGTGAGGAGATTGGATGTGAGATGTAGTTTTTGATGAGGAGCTACAAAGAGATCCAACAGGGTGGTGAACCAAAGTTAACAGGCTCATGTGGGAGCTACTAGGATTAGTGTGAGGGAAGTTTGCCTGAGCTTCCGAACCACTGGTGGAATGAGTAGGACAGGTGGCAAAGCGTAGGAAAATATCCCTGACCAGTAAATTCAAAGTGCATTGTCTTTAGGCAATGGGTGTCGATACCTGGAGGCGAAGCTTGGGTATTTTGCGTTTTGGGGTGTGGCAAAAAGATCTATGTCCGGGAAGCCCCACATCTGAAAAATGGGAGGAGAACTTGAGGGTGGAGTTCCCACTTATGAATCTGTTGTCTCTGCCTGCTGAGCAGATCTGCAATCTGATTGTCTACTCCTGGAAGGTGTTCTGCTAGGAGATAGATTTTGTGATGTATGGCCCACCTCCAAATGGCCGGTGCAAGGTGTGACAGTTGGAGAGTGTGTACCTCCCTATTTCTGCATATAATACATGGATGTCATGTTGTCTGTGCGTATCAGGACAGCTTTGCCTACAAGGTGAGTTTGAAAGGCTTTTAGCGTTAGAAATACTGCTAGTGGCTCTAGGTGATTTATGTGGAGTTGCTTTTGCTGTTGACTCCACATGCCCTGAATTGTGTGAGTCTGGAGATGAGCTCCCCAACCAGTGAGCGATGCATCTGCTGTTAGCACTGTCTGTGGAACTGGGTCGACGAAGGGCCGCCTTTTGGAAAGGTTTTGTGCATTGCACCATTGCAGAGAGCGATGAGTGTGGCCGTCCACCAACACTAGATCTTATAATTGACCCTGAGACCGATTCCACTGACGTGCTATGCATTCCTGAAAGGGCCGCATTTGAAGACTTGCATAGGGAACTATTAAGATGCAAGACGCTGGAGGAGCCAAGATGGCGATCAGGAAGGCAGTGTAGGCTCCCGGCTCCGTGAGCTTCCGAGCCCCGCAAGACAATCCTGTCCGAGATCCTGGCATTGCATGGCAGCGGGGCGACGGTGAAAGCGCGCAGATATCGCTTGCGCGATCCCGGCGCCTCTACCGGCCCCACAGACGGAGATATTTACGTAATTGACTGGTGGCGCCAGACGACCCTAAGCCGGGATCTTGCTGGTAAACATGGCCGGGCGCTGAGTCCTCGGCGGCAGCTAGCTGGACCTGGGCGGAGTCGGCCCACCGGGACGCTGCAACTCCAAAGAGGTGTTTACTGAGGGTGCCCTGGATGCCACACGATGCGGCTGGAGTGCATTATCGTCATGGAGGCTTGATGGACCTACTGCTGATTGCGGAGTGCAGAAGGTGAGCCCGTCGGCTTTATCTTTGGTCCTACCCGTTTTTTGCGGGCCGCTCCCGAATTTGATACTGTTGCTGAGTCGGCGAGGGGATGGCTTCCGACGTGGACTGCTTCTCAGGCTTCTACTCTTGAGGCCCTCGGAGTTTCAGCTGTGGTCTGTCTACACCGGACTTGTCCCTGCCCTGCCTTTGTTCTCCCGACCTGTTGGAAAAGCCCGATGGGTGCCTGAATAAGATGGAGTGCAATGCCCTGCCTACCGAAGTGCTATGTGAGGGTGAGTGCGAGCCACCGAGTAGTTTCGTGATGGGGGAAATACAGCCTGTGCTGTCCCGCAGTGATATTCTTGCGGCTCTGAGTGACTTCCACACTGAATGGAGGGATGGCTCCCGAGCGCTTGGTGGAAAGCTAGACGATATCGCGCTCGCACTGGAGCGTCTGCGCTCGGATGGCCCCCAGGTACACGAGGACTTGCCCCCACCTACGTTTGAGGAGTGTACTGTGGCTCTACTCGGTTGCGGAGGGGAATGGACGATTCCGGACAGTGTGGGTGCCTGGGACAGAATGTCCACACGTTTCTATTGTGCTGAAGAATGCCTTTCCCAGCATTTGCAAGTGGTTCCATCCATTGTGGCGCCGCGGAAGACTCGGACATTGGTTCAGCTATTGTTGCCTACTGTGACTGCTTCCTCTTTCCCCGCCCCTGTACTTCTGCTGGGGAATGCGTCCCCAGAACTGAAACTGGGAGTGTTGGTCTTCGGTGAAGGGGACTCTGTCGGTGGTCGTCGGCGTCCATTTTGTACTTGCGAGTTGTACTTCTGCCGCGAGTGGACATCTTGTCTTCCTATGTCTGCTGAGACGGGATCTCCTCTGCAGGCACGCCACGGGGGACTTACAGGAACGGGCCAGGGCTAAGCGGTTCTATCTAATGTTTGAAGTCTGTGTGGCTGGTGGGGAAGCGGGTTGGCGAGTTCTTAAGATGTACCTAATGGCGCAATACATGATGCTTCACCCCCATTTTTACTGTGCTAAGTGATAGATGCTTTGATTGTTGCTTCTAGGGTGGAGACTACTCTCATGGAAGGGGAGACCGGGAGCCTGTTGGGATGGCCCTCCTCTGATGTTATACAATACTTTTTCCTTTTCCTTTCTCTTTTCTGTACCTAAATTTCGGGCTCTTGTTTTTCGGGCGACAGGCACACTACTAGGGGGGGGTGGGCCGTAGCCTCTGCATGCGTGCTGGGTGGGGGGTTGGGGGGCGGGGTTTTTTTGTTTTGTCTTAGTTTCTATGGGCCTTATTTCTTCTCTTCTCTTTTCCTGGTTCCTTTCTCTTTTTCTTCCTTCTTCTGGGTCAGTATGGTGCTTAGGTGTAGCGTTGCCTATCGTTTTGTTGTTAGTGTTACCGCTAACATTAGTTAAGACGCTCCATGTTCATGGGATGGGTAATGACCAATATGTACTGTGCACACATGTTTTTTATCCTGATAAGCGTATCTTTCAGCTGATCTTCCGATTGTGACTCTTAGTATCGTTGATGACCTGCTGTGTTCATTGCCCATTGTGTGCTTGCGGCGGATTGTATGGCGTATGATCCTCCTTTTTTATAATTTAAAAATTAACCTAACTTCTCCTGTACTCGGCGGTCGCTTTTCCTATAAGTGATATTTTGGAAACTTGCTGCTTTTAAACCCCTAGGGACTGCTGAGCTGTTTTATGGTTGTATTTTGTGCCGCAATTTGATTTCGAGGCCGGCCAGGTGGTTGTAGGCCCGTACCTGTATGCTGGTATTGAACAATAAAGGTTTCCCAAAAAAAAAAAAAAAAAAAAAAAAAAGATGCAAGACGCCATAATTTCCAGTAACTACATGAATATCCGAGCTGGTAATGAGTGGTGGGGCTGGGACTGGGAAATTAGGGCCTGAATGTTGCGGATTCTGGCTGGACTGGTACATGAAAGATTTTTTTTGTGTACCAAGAGTGGCTCCCAAGTACGTTTGTATGTTGGAGGGTTGGAGATGGGACTTCAACAGATTTACAGTGAATACGAGATCGTGCAGCAGCTTACTGTTTTGTAAGTGTGTTGTAGACACTTCATTTGTGAACTGGCTTTGATGCACCAGTTGTCCAAGTATGGGAAGACGTGAATACGTTCTCTTCACAGATGAGCTACGACTGATGCCAGGCATTTGGAGAATACTCTGGGAGCAATGGTGACTCTGAATGGAAGCACTTTGAACTGGTACTGTTGTCCCACTACCACAAACCTGAGATATTTTTGATCAGCGGGATGTATTGGAATATGGAAGTACGTATCCTTTCAGTCTAAAATAGACAGAACGTCGCCTTGCTGAAGAAGTGTGAGCACTTGTTGGAGTGTCACCATGTGAAAATTATCTCATTGGATATACAGATTTAGGTCTCGGAGTTCCAGTATAGGCCTGAGAGAGTCGTCCTTTTTGGGTATGAGAAAGTATAGGGAGTATAAGCCGGCCCCTTGATACTCGAATAGAACTGGCTCTATAGATCCTTTCTGCAATACAGAGTCTTGTTTTGAGTAGATTCAAATGCTCTGGTGACATTTTGTGTGATCTTGGAGAAATGTTTGGGGGACTGTCGGTAAGCTCCAGGCAATAACTAGATCGGATAATTTCTGGAACCCATCTGTCTGAAGTTATTGTATTCCAGACGGGTAGAAATTGAGAAAGACGTCCCCCGACAGGTGTGTCCCAGGATATGTTCTTTGAGCCCCCTCTGTAAAAGGAGCGGCAAAAGGAGCCCCGATTGGAAGGGCACTGCAAAGCCCCCATGGATTTTGCAACCACTATGTCCTTCATTTTTTCTAAAGAAGTACCTGCTACAGGTCCAAAGAGGTGTTCATTATATAAGGGTAGATTTAAAATGGAAGCTTGGACTTTAAATTTAAACCCTGAACTTCTGAGCCAGGTGTGTCTTCTTAAAAGAATGCTAGTGTTGACTGCGTGAGCTGCAGTAGTATCAGCTGCATCTAAGGCACATCTAATGGATGTGTTAGACCTGGCATCGTTGCCGTGAGTCTCCCTTCCATTTTTACTCATTGCCTCCTCTGTTTTTGATATGTTTTTGCTGGTTATATGCTTTTGTGCACGGTGCCACTGCTATTCAGTTTCATAGGCAAGTGCTCCCTATGTTAAATTGATGTACTAATTAGTGATTCCATGGTTGGATTATTTGATTTACTTGTCAGACACTAGTACAGTACACCATGGGTGCCCAGGGCTTGTAAATCAAATGCTGCTGGTGGGCTTGCAGCACTGGTTGTGCCACCCACAGAAGCAGCTTGCAAAGTGTGTCTCAGGCTTGCCATTGCAAGGCCTATGTGCAGTCTGTGGCTGCCATGTCGACTTGGGAAGTGCACCCAATTGCCAGTCCTTAAACCTTCCCTTTGCTTCATATCAGACACCCCTATGGTAGGCCCAAGGGCAGGGTGCATTGTAAGTATAAGGTCGGACATGCCCTGGTGTGTGTAGCATGTCCTAATAGTGAATTACAGCCATTTTTGTTTTCCACTATTGCAAGGCTACCTGTTCTCCATAGACCAGAATGGGCAGTTAGATTATTACATCTTATAATCCTAACTGGCTCAGGGAACATGGTAGAAACTCAAATTTAGAATGCCTGAACTCTGAATGATAAAATACGTATTTTAGTAAAGTTCAAGTTCAAGTTAAAGATTTGTATAGCGCATTACTCACCCAGAGGGTCTCAAGGTGCTTGAGGGAGGGGGGGGGGGGGGGCGTTACTTATCGAATATCTAGGTTTTTAGTTGTTTTCTGAAGGAGAGGTGGTTCTGTGTAAGGCGGAGGTGGGTCGGGAGAGAATTCCAGGTTTTGGCCGCTAAGTAGGAGAAGGATCTTCCCCCCCATGGTGGATCTTTGGATGCGTGGAATCGCGGTGAGGGCTTGATTGGACGATCGTAGTTGGCGTGTGGGGGTGTAAAAGGTCAGGCGCGTGTTGAGGTATTCGGGTCCTAGGTCATAAAGGGCTTTGTGTGCGTGGGTGAGGAGACGGAACGTTATTCTCTTGTTGACAGGGAGCCAGTGGAGGTCTTTCAGGTGAGCGGAAATGTGAGCTTGGCGGGGGATGTCTAGGATGAGTCTGGCTGAGGCGTGCTGGATGCGTTGGAGTTTTTTTCTGTAGTTTGGCTGTGGTTCCGGCGTAAAGGGTGTTTCCGTAGTCCAGTCGGCTTGTGACTAGTGGATGGGTGACCATCTTTCTTGTTTCGGTGGGGATCCAACGGAAATTTTTTTTGAGCATACGTAGGATGTTGAAGCATGATGATGAGACGGCGTTGACTTGTCTGGTCATCGAGAGGGTGAAGTCCAGGATGAAGCCCAGGTTACGTGCGTGGTCCGTTGGTTTGGGTGCGTTTCCCAGGGCCGGTGGCCACCATGAGTCATCCCAAGCGGAGGGGGATGATGCTAAGATGAGGACTTCCGTTTTGTCAGAGTTCAGTTTTAAACGGCTGTTCTTCATCCACTCGGCCACTTCTTTCATCCCGTCGTGTAGGTTGGTTTTGGAGGAGTTTGGGTCTTTGGTGAGGGAGAGGATCAGCTGGGTGTCGTCTGCGTAGGAGATGATGTTGAGGTTGTATGCGCGCGATGGATGCGAGGGGACTCATGTATACGTTGAAGAGGGTGGGACTGAGTGATGATCCTTGTGGAATGCCGCAGATTACTTCAGTGGCTTCCGATTTGAAAGGGGGGAGGCGGACTCTCTGGATTTTTCCAGCGAGGAACAAGATGATCCAGTCCAATGCTTTTCCTTGTATTCCGACGTTGCTGAGGCGTTGTATAAGGGTGCTATGACAGACTGTGTCGAAGGCTGCGGAGAGGTCAAGTAGGATGAGGGCAGCTGTTTCTCCGTTGTCCAGTAGAGTTCGAATGTCGTCTGTTGCCGCGATGAGGGCGGTCTCGGTGCTGTGTTTGGCTCGAAAGCCGGACTGTGATGGGTCGAGGGAGCCGTTGGATTCGAGGAAGACGGCGAGCTGACTGTTGACGGTTTTCTCAATGACTTTAGCAGGGAAAGGGAGGAGCAAAATGGGGCGGTAGTTCTTAAGTTCAGTGGGGTCTGCTGTGGGTTTCTTCAGGAGGGCGCTGAGTTCGGCATGTTTCCAGCTTTCCAGGAAGGTAGCGGAATTGAGGGAGCAGTTGATGACATCTCGGAGATGGGGTGCGATAATGGAGTTTGCCTTGTTGAAAATGTGGTGGGGACATGGGTCGGTTGGCGATCCTGAGTGGATGGAGTTCATCAAGCGGATGGTGTCTTCAGTGGTGATTGGGTTCCAGGCGCAAAGGTTGTTAGTGGGGGGTTTTTGTTCGGAGGTAGATGGGGTGGATTGGGCGCCAAAGCGGTTATGCATGTCAGCGATCTTGTTGTGGAAGAACGAGGCTAGAGAGTCGCAGAGGTCTTGAGAGGGAGTGATGTCGTTGGTGCCGGCAGTGGGGTTGGTAAACTCTTTGACGATGTTGAATAGTTCCTTGCTGTTGTGGGCGTTGTTGTCGAGTCGATCCTTGAATGCTGATTTCTTGGGGGTTCTGATCAGTTGGTGGTGTTTGCGGGTGGCGTTCTTGAAAGTGGCCAAGTTGTCAGTGGTTGGGTTTTTTCGCCATGCTTTCTCGAGGGTGCGACAGATCTTTTTGGATTTCTTAAGGTCATCATTGAACCAGGGGGCTTTTTTGCTACCTTGTATGATTTGATGGTTTTTCAAGGGTGCTAATTCGTCAGCGCTGTGGGTGATCCATTGTGTGAGGTTGATGGCTGCTTGGTTAGGGTCCAATGATTTGGTAGGAGGGTTTTGGTGAAGCGATGTGAAGAGCTGGTCGGCGGTAATTTTATTCCAGTTTCTGCGGGGGATTGGTTGTTGGTGGTTGTGGCTCGTGGTCTTTTTGTAGTTGAAGTGAACGCAGCTGTGGTCCGTCCAATGGAGTCCTGTGGCGTGGTTGAAGGAGATGTGCTTGGTAGAGGAGAAGATTGGGTCGAGCGTGTGCCCGGCATAGTGGGTGGGGGTGTCTACAAGTTGTTTGAGTCCGAGATTGGCGAGGTTGTCCAGAAGGGTGGTTGTGTTGCTGTCGTCGTTCTTTTCCAGGTGGAAGTTGAGGTCTCCCAGTAGAATGTAGTCCTCGGAGGGGAGGGCGTGTAGGCTGATGAAGTCTGTGATGTCTTCGCTGAATTGTGGGCCAGGTGGTCTGTAGATGAGGGTGCCTCTGAGTGTGGTCTTGGGGTCGATGTGAATCTGGAAGTGAAGGTGTTCGGCAGCTGTGAGGGTGTCGTCAGAACTGGTCGTGATGCGGATGGTGTTCTTATGGACGATGGCGATGCCTCCACCTGTTTGGTTGATGCGGTCCTTTCGGATGATCTTGTAGCCGTCTGGGATGGCTATGGCAATGTCGGGCGCTGATGAGGCGTTCATCCAGGTTTCTGTAAGAAAGGCGACGTCCAGCGATGTGGTGTCTAGTAGGTTCCAAAGTTCAGTTGCGTGTTTGTGAACCGAGCGGGTATTGAGCAGGATACACTTCAGGTGGTTAGTTACGGAGCTCTGTTTGGAGTTTGTGGATTTGGTGTGGGTCCTGATGCTGTCGAACTTGCAGGAGTGGCAGGTGAAGGGTCCATGGGTGTGTCCTGGGGAGGCTTGGTAGCAGTCTGGGAGACGGCCGGGGTTTAGTGCTGAGAGGGTGGTGGCGTCGTACGTTATGCGGGTGGAGTGGATTTTGCGGGGGCCAGGAGGTTTGGCGCTGGGCGTGGTCCGGGCGTAGACGGGCTTACCTTTGGCGCACCTTCGGCGCGCATGGGGCGCGCCCGCTGCGCGTATGTTGCTCTGACATAAGTGGATAGTGGGGGGGGCGGAGCGAGGGAGGAGCAGCTGGGAGGCGGGAGCGGGGTGGAGAGCCGGGCTGGGAGGCACAACAACAAACAACAAAATGGCAGCAAAACCAAAAGCGAAACAGGACGAGATTGGGGCACAACCTTAATAATCGCTATTAAATGGACAGTGGCACCAGCACAATCAGGCACAAATAATTAAAGCAGGCAAAGCGAGCAATGCACAGTTGAATAATAATTGAAGAGCAGTCTAGCAGTAAAGCGCTACAATATCGATATAATCAGGCACAATTAATTGCAGTAAGCAGTGCGCAATTGAATTCAATGGCAATGAGCAGTCTGGCAGTAAACGCTACGATACAAATTATTGAGCAGGGAGCGGCGTGAGGAGCGACCGCTTAGTTTGAGTGACTGGGAAGGGCATTCCAGGAGACAGAATAAGTCAGCCCAGTGATGAATAGGGAGATCTGCATCTAGATGGGAGGGAGAAGTTGCACTTTGGACCTGAATAGGGCTGGGCCTTCCCTCCACAATGCTGGCTCCACCGCCTGTGGGGCGTCTGATGTTTCTACCCTGCACTGTGAAAGGAAAGAAGGAGTCCTGTAAACAAAGTGCTCAAAAACTGGTTTTCACTAGGCAGAGGCCCCTCTGCCTTCAGAGAACAAAGAGAAAAGTAGTATAAATATTGGGACTCAGACGCAACAACTTTAGATCACTTCTGGGAACAAGACTAACCTGTTGCCAAGGAGAAGAACCAAGGAAGCTGTAGGAGTTTTGGACTGCCCCTCGGCCAGTGTGCTGTTCGCTGGGTTGGCCTGCAGTGGTTTCTGTATTGCCAAAGAAAAGGAGAAGGAACTTTTTAAGGACTTTCATCATCTTACAGAATGTTCTCCAAGGGCTTGAATTTGTGCTTGCCTCCTGCTGAAGTCTCAGGGACAAAAGGCTTCATATCCAGCTTCCCCCTGAATTTCCTTGCTGGGAATTCTAACCGCAGAAGCCTGTGTGTTGCTGGGAGCTGGAAGCGTGACGCAACGAGAAGATGCGTGACGCCACCGCAGCTGAAATCGTCACACCGCCAGAGAAGCGTGCCACCGCCGCATCTCCCAGAAAGCGTGTCTTCATCAAAGCTGCCTGCTGTCGCATCACCAGAGAAGCGGGACGCCAACAAGAGTCGCCATCGCATCACCGGATACGCGTGTCACAGCGCCTGTCGCGGCTCCAAAGTACAGAGTCATCTCAAGGATGCCAAGGCATCTACGCATCGTCGCATCAAGGGTGCCATCTTCTCGCATCGCACCAGGATTGTCGTATCGCATCGAGGCACCATCTTGCGCATCGCAACCAGACCGCAAGACGAGAACCTATCCATCATCCCCACACCGGTAAGGATCACGACGCATCCCCTACTCTGCGCAAGCATTGAGGCGCGACGCATCATCTCCCCCGGATCACGGAACCGACGCATCTCCTTGTCAGGGTCCAGCGGGTTGTGCCTGCCTAGAGATGAAGAAAGACTACATCTCCCATAATGCCTAGCGGAAGGGGGACGTACCGCAAAGGGCATATAGCCCCTGGAGAGGCAAAGGAGGACGCTCGTGATTCGTCCTTGGAGTCAGCTGGATTTGCGGACGTCTGATTCCCCGCGGAGTCGCTGCGGAGTTTGCCTTGTCCAGTTGTTCGCGTAGCCTGACCTGCTTTGTGGCTGCAAAGCAAGTTTGTTGTTCTAGCTCGGTCGAGCTAGTATGCCTGAGACAGTTACCGGCTGGTATTGTCCGTGTGCAGAGAGGCACGAGCGACGCCGGATTGCCCCCTCTGCGCCCTCGTTGTGTTCTCTTCTTTTTCGAGGCAGTCACCGGCTGGGGCTGCCATCATCCTTCCGTGAGGCGCGAGAGACGCAGGATTGCCCCCTCCACGTCCTCACGGTGGTTACCTGGCCTGAAGCAGTTCCCGACGGGGTACTGCAGTACTTTACCTTGGTGTGGCGCGTGAGACGCCGGATTGCCCCCTCCACGCTCCCTCGTTGCACTCGGCTGAGTGGAACCAACCAAGGGATTCTGGGGCCAGTACTTAGCTTGAGAATTCGGTCAGGAAGACGCAGGATTGCCCCCTTCCTGACCGTATCAAGTAAAACGGTGGCAGTTGCTATCATTCTTTCCTAGAGTCAGGGGACGCTGGATTTGCACCCCCCTGGAACTCTACTTCTATTGTTGGTGGTAATGGTTCTACCACTTCCCTAGAGTCAGGGGACGCTGGATTTGCACCCCCCTGGAACTCTGAATACTATAGATTCCTTTGGGGTATTTCTTTTGATAACATTCCTGAGGCAACTTTGTCAGTTATCTTCGTGAGGGGTGTGGTTTGGCTTGGAGAACTGAATAGCTGAATACCCACGCCCTGTTCATCGTATTACCCCTTTCTGACCCATATTGCAGCAGTAGGAGAGTTGTATCTCCGAAGAGGGACGGGTTCATCTCCTGAGTAATCAGGTATGATTTAAAGGGTGTTGAAAAGTTCAGGAGCATAGAGAGACGAGGGGTGTGTTCTAATGTATGTCCTTTTTTTGTTGCAGGTCCCTCTATCCCTGCTGCTCCTACCCCTACCTATCCCTCGCTTGATTGCCGTGTGCTCTGGAAGATACTATTAGTCAGAGTGCAGGGACATCAGGAGGTGGACCCCATTTGAGCATCGTTCCGACCTCGAGGAGCCAGCAGCCGTGACAGAATCACGAGCCCACGTTAACCTCTCCTCCGGGTCAGAAGGATCCTCAAAGTATGGCGACTATGGACGATGTGCTTCAGGCTCTGCTGCTGGTACAGCAGGAACTAGCCACGTCTAAAACAGAAGCTGATGCATTAAGAGAAAGAGTAGACAGACAGCAGGGTAACCCTTTTGATGCATCCTCATGGTCTCGTCAGATACAGGTAACGGTCCCGCCACCTATTCCGTTAGCTAGCCCTGAAAGGTATTCGGGGGATCCTCAGAAGATACAAGCCTTTTTGACCCAGATCACCCTTCATTTTTCTTGTAGGCCTGCCTTGTTCCCCACGAATCTGTCCCGGGTGGCGTTTGCCATTTCATACTTAACAGGGGATGCAGCCAACTGGGCGGTTCCTTTTGTCAAGAACGACGACCCTATCCTGAACGATTGGTCTGCTTTCCGTTCGGAGTTCGAACGAGTCTTCAATCGCACAGCGACCACTCTCAGCGCAGATAGGGAGCTCTTAGAGCTCCGCCAAGGGAGAAAAGATCTGGTCACATACATGACCACGTTCAACCGTTTGGTGGCCGAAACCGCATGGCCGGAAGAAAAGCGGATGGCATTGTACTATCAGGGTTTGTCAGACGACTTAAAAGATGTGATCGCCCAAATAGACCCTCAACCGACTACGTGTGTTGATCTTATTAACCTCACACTACGTTTGGACCATCGACTAGCAGAAAGGGGAGGTGATCGCAGGAAACATGAGAGATATTCAGGCGGGCCAGGACAGCCGTCGCAATCAGCCAAGGTGCCCAAAGATAGCGCCCCGGAACCCATGGATGTAGGTGCCATTCGGTCGCCTTTGTCCAGAGCAGAACAGGAGAGCCGCCGTACACATGGGTTATGTATGTACTGCGGTAAGAAAGAACACTATGTCAGGGAATGTCCATCCAAACCCAAAAAATCTAAGTCCTTTTATTCCGGAAAAAAAGTGGCGCTTACCACCAGCAACCTTGGTGAACCCACAGACACCGATCCAATCAGAAAAGAGCCAGAGGGGAAAGTATGGAAACTGACTTCTTTGACATCCAACATAGATAAACCAATAGTCACACATATCCTTCTGTCCACAATGTTGCAATTTCAGAAGCAACAACATTCGGTGTGGAGCATGATAGATTCAGGGGCTACTGGTAATTTTGTGGATGAGGGACTAGTGCGACGTTTGGGATTGGGACGAGTACCCAATACAAACCCAGAGACTGTGCTGGCGGTGGATGGGACACCCCTGAAATCCGGTCCCATTATTGAACGCACAGAGGAGGTAGTACTGATCCTGGAAAATAACACGGTGAAACATACAGAGAGCATAGTGTTGAATATTATAGAAGCCCCGCAGTATGAGATCATCCTGGGAATACCATGGTTGGAACTTCACAATCCTTTCATAGACTGGAAAGCGAAAACAGTGAGTTTCGTTTCGGAGGATTGTCAGACCAATTGTATGAACACACCTACGTCCCACACGTTAGCTCTGGCTCGAACCATGCAAATAGCTACGGCAGCAGAGAAAGAAACGACCCTGCCGGTTGCTTATGAGGCATATAGGGAAGTGTTCAGTGAGGTTAAGGCAGAAATCCTCCCTCCCCATAGGGAGTACGATTGCAGGATAGATCTGGTAGAGGGAGCCGTGGTTCCGTCTTGTAGGGTGTATGCCTTATCAGAGCCAGAGACCAGACACCTACAGGAATATTTGGCTCACTTTAGCGCTATTGGGTTTATCCGGCCATCTAGATCTCCGGCAGCCTCGCCTCTGTTTTTCACGCCTAAGGCAAATGGCGAACTGCGCACATGTATCGACTATCGCCAGCTGAATAAACAGACTATACGAAACCGCTACCCTCTTCCGCACATCCCCGTCTTGTTGGACCAAGTGAGGGAGGCAGTGATCTATACACGGTTGGATCTCCGTGGTGCCTATCACTTGGTTCGTATACGCGAGGGGGATGAGTGGAAGACAGCGTTCAAAACCCGATACGGACTTTTCGAGTACCTGGTAATGCCATTCGGGTTGTGTAACGCCCCAGCGGCGTTCCAGTACTTCTTAAATGACGTACTGAAGGAATATATCGATCAGTTCGTTATAGTCTACATTGACGACATTTTGGTTTATTCAGCATCCCGGGCCCAACACGTTAGTCATGTGATACTAATCCTCAAGAAACTGTTGTAAACTCAGTAAATGTGAGTTTAGTGTGGAAGAAGTAGAGTTTCTGGGGGTTATATTGACTCCGAAAGGTTTCTGTATGGCAGAAAGAAAGATAGAAGCAGTGCGTGCTTGGCCAGTGCCGAACAGTGTAAAAGAGGTGCAATGTTTTCTTGGTTTCGCCAATTATTATAGGCGCAGTTCTCCTTGTTGGCCTCACCAATAACCAACCTCTTGAAAAAAGGGGTTCCTTTCAGATGGAATCCCGCAGCCATGGAGGCTTTTGAACTGTTGAAAAGAGCTTTTGTCACTGCCCCGATACTGAAGCACCCTCAGTTGGATATTCCATTTGTAGTGGAAGCAGATGCATCAGACTCAGCAGTGGGGGCGGTGTTATCACAAAGAGACATAGAAACGGGACAACTGCACCCGGTTGCATTTTTGTCAAAAAAGCTCAACTCCGCCGAGGCTAACTATACCATCGCAGAAAAGGAGTTGCTGGCCATCAAGAGGGCGTTCCAGGAGTCGAGGCATTACCTCTGGGGAACACAACATCCCATAACTGTGTATTCCGATCATAGGAATCTGCAGTTCATGAAGACCGCTCGCCATCTCTCGCACCGTCAGATGAGGTGGATGCTGTTCTTTGCAGAATATAACTTCATTGTTACTTTTCGCCCTGGTACAGAAAATCGGAAAGCTGATTCTCTCTCTAGACAAGGGTGAGATACGGTACCCACACTAGAGACACAGCAAGCCATCATTGCCCCAGAAAAGGTGGCCTGTTCAGTCACCGCGGACCAGTTCATAGATTTAGTCAAGATGTTGAAAAAGGTACAGGCAGAAGACCTTTTCCGAAGTTAGTCGCCTCTATACCCACTCAAGTTTATCCAAACAAAGAGGCAGGCGCTGGAGACTGGAAGGCAGGAAACAGAGAAGAACACATCAAATCAGACAACAGGGTATCTTCTCGAGGTGCTCTAACCGCATCTCTGAGGCCTGGCCTCTTATACACGAGTTTATTGCTTTATTACGTTAAACACATCTCTGTCATTACTTTGATGTAAG
This sequence comes from Lissotriton vulgaris, assembly GCF_964263255.1. NCBI lineage: Eukaryota > Metazoa > Chordata > Amphibia > Caudata > Salamandridae > Lissotriton > Lissotriton vulgaris. The sequence goes on along the minus strand of NC_141687.1, from coordinate 1,547,730,083 downwards.
GAAAGACATCCTCGGAATCCCCGCTTCAGGCCCGTTCCCACACATATTTACAGTTGAAGTCCCCACACCGGTCACAACAGGTGATGATTATCGCGCAGCTGGACATTCCGCCGATTCACGGAATGTGTGAGGTCGATCAGATCTCATGGGGTGGGGGCTTTGATCAATTCATGGATCCTTTGATGGGGGAAGCTTCCTACTGTACAGGAGGGGGGGGCAATGACAGTATCCGCAGGGCCAGGTGGCGGCCTGGTAACGAGTGAGACAAACGGGCACAAAGGAAAGGGGGGTTTTATCAAAGGATCCGGAACCATGAAAGGAATGGAGGGAGGTGTCGCGCTGGGAACAGGATGGGGTTCCGAGGCAGAGCTGCGTGGAAGAGGGGTTTATGACCCAAGGCATGTGAGAGTGGGGGCTGTCGGCGTGCGGGGGATGCTTTGCGAGGTCAGGAGAGAGAGAGAGAGAGACGCGCTGGCTATCAACGATGGGCAGAGAGGCCATGGTGCTCAAAATGGCTGCCGCTTACGCGCATGAATGGGCTCGAAAAGGGGGCAAGATGGCGCCGATAATGTTGATGCTGCAGCCTAAGGTTTAACAGTCCTCCCTTTTCAACATATCTAGCCAGCTTGCCTATTCGATATCAATCTTCATTAGATCTCTGACCTCGGCATCATACAAGGCTCCCATGCGTTCATTTCTAAAGTCCACAGTTTTAGGGCAAATACAATTTGTACATAATGAACACAGAGGTGGCAGGCATTGAATTCCTAAGCATAGACCGCATATTACAACTACAGGAATCAGGATAATGGTAAACAGTCTCCAGCCCCAGTTCTTAACAGTACTCCAGAACCAGCCACCAAGCGACCATTCTTCCTGTTCCTGGTGGAGTTCTGAAGAGAGTCTGTGGAGCTGTTCGATGGCCTTGTACACTGAGGGTGAATTGTCCGGTATGAATGTACAGCAGCTGGACCCAATAATTCGGCATGCTCCACCACGGTCCGCAAGAACCACATCTAGGACAAGGCGGTTCTGGAGTGCCACCAGGCGAACCGCTTGAAGTTCGGCGGTGTTGTTAGCAAGGATGCCAGCTGTGATGTTCATTGTGGTCTCAACTGCCTGAGTCAGATGTCGGATGGCACGGCTTTTTGCCATCGGGCCCCAGAGCGGAACAAGTCCCTTCATAGCATCGAGGAACTGTGCTCCTGTTGAGTCGGCTTGTTCAATGTCCGTGGCTCGTTTTTGTCTATGATGGTTCGCTGGAGCCACATAGGTCAGAGGAAGGATGAAGGAGATGAAACAAGTGCCCCCCCAGCCTTTGGGGAGCCAGGTGTAAGCTTTTGTGCCGCAGACGAAGTACATGTTAGGGGACGACAAAAAGGAAGGTGGATCGGTGGAGTCCAAAGTTCTGGTGAAACGGCAGGCACTGCGGCCTACCAGCTGTGTCCCAAGCCCTTCTATGCACATGTGGCCTGTGGCCTGTGACGTTGATGACTGACAGGGCCACAGTCAGAGTGGTAGCCGTTCGTTTCCGCAGGTAGGAGAAGGTGGGCCTGGTTGGATTGTTGAACACCTGCATTTCAATTCGTTCTTTAGCAGGGATGTCCATGTGGATTGAGTCGTTGGAGGTCTGCGGGCAGAAGTGTGTCTTTGTCCGGTTTCGCCAGACACCATGATAGAAGTGTGTCATGGTTTTGCCGGTGGTAGCATTGTCTTTATAGCTTTCTTGTAGGAGGATCAGCCAAGCAAGGCAGGAGCCGTGAACTGAAAAGGGTGAAGGGATGAAAGGTATAGAGTGTCCAGTGGCGTGGGGTAGCAACCCACAGATCCAACAGTTGGTGGCGTTGGTGGCAAGATTGTGCTGGTGCAGCAACTGTACAAAGGAGTTATTCCAAAATTCCTTTCGCCTCTCTCTAAGTTGAGGAGAGAGCGAAATCAGGTAATGTTCCTTCATGGTGGTAGGCTGAGCAGTGGTCAGGAATGTTTCGTGAGCAGGTGCATTTTCTTCCATAATCCAGAGCGTGGTCATGAGGAGAAAGCAGAAAAGGATCGTGATAAAAAGTGCAATTGTCTTTGAGCTGTGGAGTCTGTCTGCTTTCGGGTTTCTGTAGTGGGTATTTCCTGTTGCTTCCATCATCTTATTTGGCGCTTCCATCATCTTCTTATTTGGCGCTTCCATCATCTTCAAGGTGCTCGGTAGCGGGCAGAACCACAGACTTCGTTTAGCGTCTCTCCGGGTGACCCTTGGTGATGTCTAGGTCACCGTTCCGAGATTTAACTTAGTCCGTGGTCTGCTTAGCCGAAGCTCCCTCCTTTCGTCGCAGGAAATACCCTTCTCTGGATGGCACAGTAGGATCAGAGAAATTTGCAAGTTCAAGGGCTTCGGAATCAGGATAGCAGGCTAAAGACAGTCGGTCCTTGTTCAGGAGCTCTTCTTGGTTGTCGATGTTTTCTGTTGCGGTCAGGGTCGAAGAGACCTTCTTGCAGTGGTGCGCGTGCAGCCAGTGCCGCTTCCCCTCCACACGAAGAGCCGTCCGGGTGGTGAGCAGCACTTGCCAGGGGCCCGTCCAACTGGGTTCCAGACTTTTCATTCGCTGAAAATTCCGGATCAGCACGAAATCTCCAGGTTGGATGGCGTGACCCGGACCCCTGGAAGCATCGGGGATGGCCTGCTGCACCTGCTGATGAATGACAGATAGAGTTTCAGTCAATTTATACAGATAATCAGACATTAGGACGTCCGGGACGTCATGAATGGAAGTTGGTTTCGGTGCAGACCAGACACTCATGGGTCGACCAAAAACAACTTCGTAAGGTGTCAAGTGGTGTTTGGTGGGGGTGGAACGCATCGATAGCAATGCCAGTGGGAGGGCGTCTGGCCATTTCAGACCCGTGGTAGCCACTATCTTGGCCAATTTGAGCTTTAGGGTGGCATTGTGTCGCTCAACGAGACCCGCAGACTGGGGGTGAAAAACTGCGTGGAACTTCTGCTTGATGCCCAGCCCCTTTATGATGAGCTGGATGACTTCGGCTATGAAGTGGGGGCCATTGTCGCTCCATAAAATTCGACAAAGGCCATAGCGAGGGAAAAATTCCTTTAATAGTACTTTTGCAGTGGCCATAGCAGTGTTGTCACGGGTTGGGTATGCTTCCACCCACTTGCTAAATGCGCATACTACTACAAGTACATATTTCAGGCCTTGGCATCTGTCTAGCTGGATGTAGTCCATCTGCAGGACTTCAAACGGGTGATTTGGGACCCCAAACCCTCCCCGGGGTACTACAGTTCCCTTCCCGGGGTTGTGTTGCAGGCATATCAAGCATTGTTGGACCAGACGTTTGGCAGAGTCTGTGATTTTATCATTGTGCCAAACTCTGGAGACAAGTTCAATCATGGGGGCTGATCCTATGTGGGCAGGGGAGTGTGCCATAGTCAGTATGGGAATCAGGTACGAGTCAGGTAGCAACCATTTGTTTGTGTCTTTTGTCCGCCAGCAGCCTTCGTCATCCTTTAATCCCACCCGTGTCCATTCAGTCAGTTCGTGTTGTGTGCTAGCCATTTGAATGTCTCTAATAGTGTCCCTAGCGTCAGTCCATTTTTCTGCTTGTGACCTGGTCACGTACATACGTGTTGTCGTCCTATTTTCGGCTGTTGTCCGGGCAGTGATGTCGGCTAGTGCATTTCCCTGTCCAATAATGTCCGTCACCTTCTTGTGTGCCTGGCATTTGATGACCGCAAGCCTTTTGGGGAGAAGGACAGCTTCGATCAAGGCAGAGACTAGATCTCCATGCAAGATGGGGGTGCCGTGTGAGGTCAAGAATCCCCTTTCTCTCCAAAGGAGCCCAAAATGGTGAACCACCCCAAAGGCGTACTGGCTGTCAGTGTAAATGTTCGCTGTGGTTCCTGCTGCTAGAATGCAGGCTCGTGTTAGGGCAATCAGTTCCGCTGCCTGGGCAGATCGTTGCGTGATGCGGGCTGTCTCGACTACAGTTCGAGCCGTGGTGACTGCATAGGCAGCTGAAGTGGTGCCATCGGGGAGTTTGATGCAAGAACCGTCCACCCACAGCTCTCCGTCAGGGTCAGGAAAAGCCGTGTCTCTGAGGTCAACCCTACTTCTAGTCTGTTCGTCCGTAAGAGTCACGCAGTCATGTACAGGGGGCACATTGGGATCGTTCTCTGGTAAAGGTAACAGAGTTGCCGGGTTCAGTGTGGTGCATCTTTTCAGGGTGATATGGGGTGCAAGCAAAGTCAGCTCGTATCCAGTCAGTCGTGCACTCGTCAGGTGTTGCGTCTTGGTTTGGTTTAGGAGGGTGTCAACTGCATGGGGTACCAGTACTGTGAGGGGATTCGAGAGTACGATCCCCTCACTCTGTCGGATAGAGATAGCAGCGGCAGCCACAGCTCGAAGGCAGGCAGGCAAGGCTCTGGCTACAGGGTCAAGAGTGGCAGAGAAGTAAGCGCATGGTCGTTGCTTTGGGCCAATGGACTGGGTCAGGACAGACAAAGCGCACCCCTCCCTTTCGTGAGTGTAAAGGGAGAAGGGCTTTGTGTAATCGGGGGTACCTAGGACAGGGGCCGAACAAAGGGCATCTCGTAGTTCCGTGAAGGAGGTTTGGCATTCAGGGGACCAAGGGAGTGGGAAGGGGACGTCTTTGGCTAGCAGAGAAAGCAGCGGTTTCACAATGAGGCTGAAGTTTGGCAACCACTGTCGGCAGAAGGAGGTGAGGCCTAGTAGGGAGCGAACCTGTTTCTGAGTCTTAGGGACAGGAGTTTCGAGAATGGTTTGGATCCGGTCGGGAGTGAGCTTCCTCCCGTCTTTGGACAGGAGATGGCCTAAGTATGTCACTTGGGGTTGGCAGAATTGCAACTTCTTTGTGGCCATTTTCCACAAGGAAGTGTAGGAGTTGAATGGTGGCTGTGACTGCTAGTGGAGTGGTGTCGGCCGCCAAAAGGATATCATCGACGTATTGCACCAACACTACTCCATCGGGTAACTGGACTTGATCCAGTTGTTTCTTGAGGGCCTGGCTGTAAATGCTAGGGCTTTCTGTATAGCCCTGGGGTGCTCGATTGTTTCTTGATGATGGGTAAGATAGGGCTGTTGCAAACGTTGCTAACCACTTCCTCTACCACTCCTACGTCTATCAGAGACTGAATAATCTTTACCAATGCCTTCTCGCCCCCGGGCGATATCCGATATTGTGGAAGTTTTGGGAGTGTTGCGTCTGGTCGGACAGTAATGTGTACTGGGTCAATCATCATGCGCCCTACGTCCGAATCTGTCTTGGCCCACAGATATGGTGGCAGAGTGTCAAGCAGGGATGTGTCAGCGTCAGTGATGGAAAACATGCGTCGGGGAGGGCAATGTCTAAGCAGAACGGGGTTGTCGTAAAGGAAAACTCTAACTCCGTCTTGAGAACATCTAATTGTCGCTCGGAAGTGTTTCAATAGGTCAAGTCCCATAATGGCGTCAGGGCTATTGGAGGAAAGTAAAAACGTGGTGTCAGTGGTGTTGTTCTCCAAGTCGAAGAGAATCGGAGCGGACAAAGGGTTAGTGGAGGGCGTTCCATCGAAACCTGTCGATGTTATAAGCGAGCCAGACAAGGGTGCCCTTGGAATCAGTCGTTTAGATAACGCACTACGTGTTGCGCCAGTGTCTACCAGAAATGGAGACTTTGTACCCAAGACCTTAGCAGTGACGTAAGGGCCTTGCTGGTCAACATATAGCTCAACTGGATCCCTCCCTTGCCCTTGGCAGTCCTATGCAAAGTCGTGGGCGTCATCGTAGTCAGATTGCTGGCATTGGTTCTGTCTGGGTCGATCAAATGTATTCGGTCTGCCTGATCTGTCGTTAGTCGTGTCATTTGGGGGCCCTCGCTGCTGTTCTCTATTTCTCGGTCCACTTGCTATGTCCTTGGGGTCTTTGTTTCTGATTATTTCCAGAAGAACCGGGCATTGGGATTTCCAATGGCCAGTCCCTTTACAGAAAGCACACTGGTCCTCTCTAATGTCTGTACGTCCAATGCGGGGAGTCAAAGTGCGGTCCTTGGGGGGTGCTGTCCTAGGGACGTTCGTCTGATAGTTTCCCCTGTATTGGTCTCGTCCGATAGTCACCCCTTGCAGTTGTGCAATCATCACCCTCTCTTTCAGGTCTTTCTTCTTTTTCTCTGTCGCTCTATCGTTTTCATTCTTCTGATGCTCATAATATTGGGCCATCTGGAGGATAGCCATAGGTTTGGAGGCTGCCCAACTACTCTCGCTGGCCTGCAGTTTCTGGGAGACCTCTGGTGACAAACCCTTAACATAATTCTGGACGAACAGATGGTGTCCGGTTGCAGAGGTCATGTCCTGGCCGCTGTAATCGGAGAACACAGTTTCAAACCGGGAGAAGTAATCCGATACATCCTCCTGGGGTTTCTGGCGACAGGCCGTTACTATCGACCAGTCCACTTTCTTTTCTGGAATCAGGGTTTTTAATTTCTGTAGGATCTTATCTGGGAGGTCTAAAATGGATTTCAAAGGCTTTTGTCCAGGTTCTCGTTGTTTATCAATGCCATCGAGTTGTGACCAGGTATGTCCAAACAGCTCAAGGTGGTCGACTTTCCGGATTTGCTTCCACACAGCAGCTGGTAGACATAACCCGAAGAACAAGTCGATGTCAGCCAGGGTCATAATCGTTGAACCTAGGGCTGTAGCTAACTCAGTATAGAAGGCAGTGGGGTTTTTACGTAGATCAGGCAGAGATTTCCGAAACGTCAGAATCTCTTGCCGGTCCCACGGCTGGTAGACCCAGTTGTACACTACCCTTCCCTGTGCATCTTTGTTGTTTGCATCATCGTGAGTCCCTTCACCTCGTGGAGGAACCCAGTAAGGGGCAGCTTCTCGTATCGGCATCATGGCGTTAGGTTGCTCAGTTTGTGGTTCGGTCACTACGGATGTCGTGGTTTTAGTTCCCGACTTCTGTTTAGTGAGGTGGCGGAAAACCTCAAGCGTGCGCGTAAGGAGGTCCGTCACATCACACTCGCCCTCATCCCCGATATCGACCTTCCGGTACAGAGTCGTTAGGCTCTCGGGACCTTTGTCTCGATATCGGTCCTCGTATGCGTTCAAGACATAGTAACACAGTCGAACGGTAAAGTGTCGTCTGTGACTTCCTGTATACGATTTAAACATATCTGTGATATACTCTTCATCTTCCTTTCTTCCTACCAGTGTCCTTGCTATCTTGTCAATCCCTGCTCGCTCATCTTTGCTTAATCTGTTTGTTCTTCCAGAACCAGCCCTTCGGGTCTCAGGGTCGCCTAGCGTTGTCGTTTGTGTAGGATCTGGTACAAGGGGTTCGGCCGGTACGGAGGCCATGGGGGCCGAGGCTGTGGCGCTACTCTCGTTTGTACCTGGGGGTGGTGGGTGCTGTGCTAAGAGTTGGGAAGGGGCATATGGAGGGGGCATGTAGATGATCGGAGGACCTAACAGCAGATCATCGTTGGCTCGTTGTTTCGAGGGTAATTCAGGATAGAGCGTAGGGGGCGTTCTAACCGGGCACTGGTTTGATGTTTCTATTTCTAATTTCTGTTTGGCTTCCTCTCTTTCCTTTATCTCTTCTTCTAGTTTCTGAGCAGCTAGGTGGGCTGCTTTTCGCAGCTCTTTTCCCAACCTACTCTCAGTTTTCTTTTTAGGTTGTTCAGTTTCTTTGCGCCACATGCCGAAACTATCAAGCATAGTGGGCGTTGTCTTGTTTTTACCAAGGGCTGTTTCTAGCGCGCTCATTTTATCATCATCGAAGGATCCTATCAGTGGCCACTGACTTTCTCGATCCTTTTTCGTATATTTATGCCACAGCTTGCTATAAGCTATAGCGATCAGTCCATGCTCCATGAACATGTCCTTATTAGGGGTGCCTTCCAGTGGAGCCGGATGGTTCATCTCTAATAAGCGGTCCGGGCTAAACAGGTTACCAATCAGTGGGGAGAAGACAGGCATGACGGAAATGGGGACAAGAGTCAGCACTACCTATCTTATCACTGTGTGCAAAGACTAGACAGAATATTTCTTATTCTACGTTGTTTGCAGGCAGTGAGTACCTCATGAACCAATATCAAACAATCGATGATCAAACAATTCAGTGGGGAGAATAAGTAGGTCCGCAAAAGTCTGCGTTACCTACCCTTTCACCATCTGCAAAGAGGGAACCTGTTCTTTCCTGTTTGTAGATAGAGAATCTCCAGAAAATGATCTGCGAACGGTAGTTCGGGTTCGATCAATTAATCAGTGGGGGAGAAGGATAGGCGTGATGGATGACAATGGGGATAAAAGTCTGCGTTACCTATCCTTTTCTGCTTGCAAAGGGAGAGCCTGTTATTTCTCCGTTTGCAGACAGCGGATCTCCAAAAACGAATCAACAAAGAGTAATACTAGTATTTTCCAAACAATCAATCATTTCGCAATTCGTCGTGTTTACACGACCTTACCCGGACCGCATGGACAGTTTCTTGTCTTCCGACTCCAGCGCCCGATCGTCCTCTATTCTTCGTATTCCTCGCGGCACTCCTGATGGTTCCCAGTCAGGACCGTAGATCACTCGAGAGAGGTCTGTTCGGAACCAGTGAAGTTCGGATGATCGGCTGTCAGACGAGGGTCTATCGGACAGGTGCACTCCCGATCGTTGCAGTCGTTCACTCTGTCGTCAGGACCTCTCCCACTGGATCCACTGGTCGCTGATGGGCCCCACGTGGGCGCCAATTGTTGAAAAAGGTACAGGCAGAAGACCTTTTCCGAAGTTGCCCGGCGTTAGTCGCCTCTATACCCACTCAAGTTTATCCAAACAAAGAGGCAGGCGCTGGAGACTGGAAGGCAGGAAACAGAAGTTTTATTCCGACGGAGCAGAACACATCAAATCAGACAACAGGGTATCTTCTCGAGGTGCTCTAACCGCATCTGAGGCCTGGCCTCTTATACACGAGTTTATTGCTTTATTACGTTAAACACATCTCTGTCATTACTTTGATGTAAGGAAAGACATCCTCGGAATCCCCGCTTCAGGCCCGTTCCCACACATATTTACAGTTGAAGTCCCCACCCCGGTCACAACAGGTGATGATTATCATCGCGCAGCTGGACATTCCGCCGATTCACGGAATGTGTGAGGTCGATCGGATCTCATGGGGTGGGGGCTTTGATCAATTCATGGATCCTTTGATGGGGGAAGCTTCCTACTGTACAGGAGGGGGGGGCAATGACAGTATCTGCAGGGCCAGGTGGCGGCCTGGGAACGAGTGAGACAAACGGGCACAAAGGAAAGGGGGGTTTTATCAAAGGATCCGGGACCATGAAAGGAATGGAGGGAGGTGTCGCGCTGGGAACAGGATGGGGTTCCGAGGCAGAGCTGCGTGGAAGAGGGGTTTATGACCCAAGGCATGTGAGAGTGGGGGCTGTCGGCGTGCGGGGGATGCTTTGCGAGGTCAGGAGAGAGAGAGAGAGAGACGCGCTGGCTATCAACGATGGGCAGAGAGGCCATGGTGCTCAAAATGGCTGCCGCTTACGCGCATGAATGGGCTCGAAAAGGGGGCAAGATGGCGCCGATAATGTTGATGCTGCAGCCTAAGGTTTAACAAAGAGACAAAGAAGCCAGGCCCAGTGGCAGGTATGGGCGGACCAGAACAGTCACCGCACCTTGAAACAAGGTATACCCTTACATGATGGAAAACTGTTTCTCCCAACACACGCCCTGAGGATGAAGGCGTTCAATTGGTGTCATAACGATGTACTCGCAGGGCATCCTGGAAACAGAAAAACTGTGCATCTGGCTAAACGCCAGTTCTGGTGGGAGAACATGGCTAAGGACGTGGAACAGTGGATTAAACAGTGTGACACTTGTGCTCGAGCAAAGGGAGATCATGCAACAAGCAGAGGAAAGCTCATGCCTCTACCCACTCCATCGCATCCATGGCACACCATAAGTATGGATTTTGTTGTCGGCCTTCCCAATGACCAGGGATGTAACGCCATCATGGTTGTAGTCGACAGCCTAACAAAGATGGGACACTTCATCCCGTGTAAGAACCTGCCAACGGCCAGTCAGACTGCTCAGTTGCTCTTGCCACATGTGGTGCGGATACACGGCATTCCTCGAGTAATCGTCTCTGATAGGGTACCACAGTTCGTGGCACGGTTCTGGCACATGTGGTGTAAGGCTCTTCGGGTGGAAGACGCTCTATCAACCAGCTTTCATCCGCAGACCGACGGGCAGACAGAGCGCCTCAACCAGACACTTAAGCAATACCTGAGGTGCTATTCAGAGGAAGCAAGTCAATCCTGGGTCTCTCTGTTATGGCTCGCGGAACTGTCTTACAACAATGCCTGGCACAGTTCCATCGGAGAGACAATGTTTAAAGCAAACACAGGGTTTCATGCAAACACTCTGCCCATTACGGTGCCAGAAGAAGTCCAAAATCATCCTACGGTAGCCGCCCATGTAAAGGCCCTTCTGCTAACGCATCGGCGAATTCAAAAGAACCTGGTTCAAGCCAAGACTTTGTATGCCCGACACCCGCGGAAGCCAGGCGCTAGGAGGCACAGAGAGGGGGGGCGTACTGTCAGGGTCCAGCGGGTTGTGCCTGCCTAGAGATGAAGAAAGACTACATCTCCCATAATGCCTAGCGGAAGGGGGACGTACTGCAAAGGGCATATAGCCCCTGGAGAGGCAAAGGAGGATGCTCGTGATTCGTCCTTGGAGTCAGCTGGATTTGCGGACGTCTGATTCCCTGCGGAGTCGCTGCGGAGTTTGCCTTGTCCAGTTGTTCGCGTAGCCTGACCTGCTTTGTGGCTGCAAAGCAAGTTTGTTGTTCTAGCTCGGTAGAGCTAGTACGCCTGAGACAGTTACCGGCTGGTACTGTCCGTGTGCAGAGAGGCGCGAGCGACGCCGGATTGCCCCCTCTGCGCCCTCGCTGTGTTCTCTTCTTTTTCGAGGCAGTCACCGGCTGGGGCTGCCATCATCCTTCCGTGAGGCGCGAGAGACGCAGTATTGCCCCCTCCGCGTCCTCACGGTGGTTACCTGGCCAGAAGCAGTTCCCGGTGGGGTACTGCAGTACTTTACCTTGGTGTGGCGCGTGAGACGCCGGATTGCCCCCTTCGCGCTCCCTTGTTGCACTCGGCTGAGTGGAACCAACCAAGGGATTCTGGGGCCAGTACTTAGCTTGAGAATTCGGTCAGGAAGACGCAGGATTGCCCCCTTCCTGACCGCATCAAGTAAAACGGTGGCAGTTGCTATCATTCTTTCCTAGAGTCAGGGGACGCTGGATTTGCACCCCCCTGGAACTCTACTTCTATTGTTGGTGCTAATGGTTCTACCACTTCCCTAGAGTCAGGGGACGCTGGATTTGCACCCCCCTGGAACTCTGAATACTATAGTTTCCTTTGGGGTATTTCTTTTGTTAACATTCCTGAGGCAACTTTGTCAGTTATCTTCGTGAGGGGTGTGGTTTGGCTTGGAGAACTGAGTAGCTGAGTACCCACGCCCTGTTCATCGTATTACCCCTTTCTGACCCATATTGCAGCAGTAGGAGAGTTGTATCTCCGAAGAGGGACGGGTTCATCTCCTGAGTATTCAGGTATGATTTAAAGGGTGTTGAAAAGTTCAGGAGCATAGAGAGACGAGGGGTGTGTTCTAATGTATGTCCTTTTTTGTTGCAGGTCCCTTTATCCCTGCTGCTCCTACCCCTACCTATCCCTCGCTTGATTGCCGTGTGCTCTTGAAGATACTATTAGTCAGAGTGCAGGGACATCAGGAGGTGGACCCCATTTGAGCATCGTTCCGACCTCGAGGAGCCAGCAGCCGTGGCACTCCTCTTTTGCGAGCCTTTTGTTCATTTTGCGATACCCATCCAGGTACTTTGTTGAGAACTATGTTAAATCTATCACCAACTTGAACTAAGTAACTTTTACCATCTTTAAGTCAATCTTAAGTATAGTATTGTGGATTTTTGTCGTTTATGGTCTTGTCTTAAGTCTATATAAAGAATACCTATTTTGATAAAAACCTGTGTGGTATCCATCTGTAGTGCTTTCACTGTATTACTGAGTGTATGCACAAATGCTTAACACACTGCCTCTGAGATAAGCCAGTCTGCTCGTGCCAAGCTACCAAGGGGGTTAGCAGGGGTTATTTAGGAGTGTAATCCCATTATCCGGACTTAAAAGTAAGGGTCCCTATTTGGACAAAGGTGAATACCATTGCCAACTAGAGACCCCCAGATCTAACAGGATGTATTAGAAATAAGCTTGGTGAATTTGCAGCAGTAATTAACAAATTTGGGTTAAGTGGGCAAGGAGGTATAAGAGGAGGAGGAGAAGGAATAGTACCAACATTTTCTTTTTAAGTGGAATGTGGTAAACTTCCTCCATCTCTGGCTTCCGTTTATCTGGCAATTTTACGTGAAAATGTCCAGTTTATGGATTAATTACTAGTTCTTTCTGTTTCGGGTCCATGTTGGAAGGCGGGACATCGAAAAGAGCTGTCTTGTCTGTCGGGGCCAGAATTTTTGGTGCCGATGCTTTCAGATCTGAAGATTTAGGTTTCGTGCCAAACGGATGGTCGCAATGATGTGTTTGGATTTTGGTGCTGAAGGTTTCAGTTCGGTGTGCGAATGGGGCCGACTCGATCCCGAGCCGGAAGACTTTGATGTGTGTTTTGGAGCAGAGCCTGAAGGCAGGGCGTCCGAAACCTGTTCTCAGTGCCAACCTTAGCCTGAAGGCAGAGGAGGGACCGGAGTCTTCTTTTTCAGCATATTTTGGGGCACAGGAGTATCAGTACTCATGGTATGCTGATCCAGCGGAACATCTTCTTCCATGTCGGAGTCGTCTTCGGACACGGAAATGTGTTCCTCCTCGGCTCCTTGTGAGTTGAAGACTTCATGGTCCGAATCTTCACCGAAGAGATCCAGTGCGAAGCTGCTTTGTTGGTGCACTTCGTGACGTCAAGCCCAACAATCAGGGGGCGTCTTCTTGGATCGAAAAGATCGGCACGTGTCGCAGTCCTGTCCGTCATGTTCCAGGGAATAGGCACAAGTTGCACACAATGGAGTCCATTTCATCGACTGCGAGCTGACCAGACGCGGTTAGGCCCAACGGCCCTCCACAAATTTTCTGATTGAAGACTGTGAGCCGATGCAATGGGAATGGGAAATGCCATCGAGAAACAATACCATCAAGGGTAGTGGATTGCACACTGAGGGGAACCTGAGAAACGGTGCTGACCCAGAGTCAGCAATTCACGCCCGGACCCGATGGCGGTAAAAAACTATCTAACAATGGAGTCCATGCCCATGCACACTATCACCAAAAAGAGGAGTCACCTACCTTGTGACTGGAAAAGACTTCTTCGAAAAAAAGCAAAGTGCAAACATTCGGACCGAACACAAGATGGCAGGCTTATGCAAAGCATGTGATCTACTGCTCACATGCCTCAAACCTATATTTACTATAACATATCATCACCCCACCCTCCAGTTTAAGGTACATGCAGCATATGCTGCCACACTTTTCTTCAGCTCTTCTCTTGCCCAGGCGATTTTAGGTCCTGGAGAGTAATGAGATAGGTTCAAGGCTCTAACTTATTCACGCAGTGACCTTTTGACAGAGTGGATTTCTCTTGGTGGTTTGTGCCCATATGTACTAGAAGCACATCTTCCAATACTATTAAAAACTAACTAGGCTTTCAGTCATCTCCAATACAAATGGAGCTCTAAAATCCCCCAAAATAGTCTCAATGGCAATCAGACAATATGTATGTCCCTAATTCCTTCTTGAGAAGGTTAATGTAATAAACTGGAGACCAACATGAACCTTATTCAGGGCTGAACTAGCTCATTGAATCAGCGATATCTGTTCTTCTTGATATTCTTGGAGTATCTGTGTTTTTGTCATTACTGAGGTTTCAAAAGAAACATTATTTCTATCATCCTTTACTGTCCCCTGCAGAAATCCATGGCATCCCAGTAACTATGGCCTGGAGGGTTTGTGTATGTGTTAAAGTCACAATTTCCACATTGATAAATGCTTTAACAGGTTGGGTTTTAAGATTCAGGTTGCTCTCTAAGCTAGTTAAGTGTTTCAGAGAACTTGGTGCAAAATCACCTCACTGCCCACAGAACAAAAGAGTCCTGGAGTAAGGAATGCACTTCCTGGAGGCACGCTGGAAGGCTCTGGGTTAAGCATTTACACCATTAAGTGTAGACCATGTGGCTGCCCCTTTGCTCTGCCACTGCTGCAAGGCATTGGTAGTGTAAGTTTAATGGTCCATCTAACTGTACTGCATCTGACTCTGTCCGGTAGGGTGGCCATATCACTGTTCATGAGGACGTGCTGCTTGGCCAGAGAGATGGGCAGCATTTGTTCCCCCCAAAAAACGTGATCCTCTCCATCCACCAGAAATGAAATTCAGCCAAAGGAAAGCTACGGAACTGGAATGAATAGGCAAGGTGGAGGCTCTATCGTCGTGGCTTCAGGCCGTACTTGTCTCTCAATTCATTAGCTAGTCTGACATGATGATGGATCTATCACTTAATACATGCCAAAGCCTGTCTGGGACCTGTTGTGTTTACTTTATAAGCACGTGTATCTGCATAATACATCAGACTGTGTTGCACTATAGTCACATACTCAACAGCAGCTGCAAGCAGAATAAGTACCAGGCTTTTAAAATAGCACCAGCAAAAATTAAGCATTAATTATGGACAATTAGCACATTACAGCCTGTTAGAACTATGCTAAATATAAAGAACATTGAAAAAGTATTAGGTCTTGGCATTTTCTGCCATGTAATGCCAGGGCTTAAACACTGGTGGTTTTGACTTTAGAGACTTAAAAGAAGGAGAGGATTTGAAAAATTATTTCTTGCTAAGAATCAAGCAAAGCCTTGAGTAAGAGGCAGGGAAACCAAAAGACATGTTGGATGCATCTACAAAATTGTGTACAAAAATACATCAAGAAGCCATCTGTTCTGAGTTTTGGAGAAAGGGACGGTTGAGCATGTGCACTATTGTACATAAAATGCATATCCAACATCAATGTCTTCTTTAAGTTTGTCGACGAGGGAGAATCATGGATTCATATAGAGATGGATCAATGCAAGTGAAGTTGGAGTCAATCTCAGTAGACCTAAACTGCCAGAGCGCAAACGACATTTGGCAGAATTCAACCTGTTCTGCACAGTCAATTCGAACATTCCATTACTCTCCACTAGAGACCAGATATCTGTTGGAGGATTCGCCCAATGGTGGAACCTCCTGGTCCTAGAGCTCTATTCCTGGCCATTGAGCTCTACCCCTAGTCACCTACCTCATATTGTGGGAGATATGACGTATAGCTAGGCAGGGAAACCTGGGGCCTCTAAAAGATTACAGGTTCATGAACAGCTCCACCCCAGGAAGTCTCCTTCCAATCTACACCAAGATTATCACAAATCAAAATATTGTACATGGTTTATTACCATAGATTCAGACTGTTTGCAATGGGTCAAGATCTTGCTTTGGTGTCCTATCAGTTCCTTCCCACAATCTGAGTTTCCCGACACTTCAATGAGTCTGGGATACTGATTAGGCAGATATTTTCTCCATTCAAGAACAGAGGGGAATGATTACACTCTGCGCGAGGGGCAAGGCTAGTGCAGCCAATATTGCGGTTGTGCCCTATGGAGCTTTGTCAAGAAAACCTAAATTATTTGCTGCAATCCTGTTTCCAGCCGCTTCATAGCTACTCAATCTGATCTGGCCACCAGCCCGTCGGTGGCCGCAGGCCAACAGTGCCTGCCCATAGTGAACAAGCCAGCCTACCGACCCCCCGGTAACCATCGCCTCGCCACAGCTGGCCAGAAGCTGACGGAGCTGGCCTGCTGGTGAATCGCAGCCCAGCGGCTGAGGTTCTGGGTCTGCTGTGGAGGATGTGATTGAGAGGAAGGGGGGCACCGAAGAAGCTGGCTGGACTGACCGATGAGTGCCCTGCGCAGCGTTGAGGATCCGGTTGGGGCCCTGCCACTGCTGGTGTGAAGCCGGCCCTGCTGAGACCAGAGGCCTCATTGCTGCCTTGCGGGGGGAGTTTACCGCAAACCCTGAACGCTATGTTTCTGGGGTCATATCCAGGAATTGTAGGCCTCTTTACTGTTCATGAGGCCAAAGGTACTGAGGTGACGAGTCATGATTGCCTATAGACCTACCACTCTGTACATCATCTCACTGCACCATCTTGAACTCTACCAACCTTGTAGCTGCTGTCTGTTCCTAGGGCTCTCAGTGAGGAGGGTGCCATTGCCGTGCGGTAAACCTGTCTGGGCTCCTCGTGTTGCAGCGCTTGGATGGACCCTGAGGTGCTAGCACGTGGGCCAAATCTGCTGACTGCCTTTACCCTGCGACTACACTGACATATCAGGACACTGCCTCAGGGTGGGCCGCCTCCAGCTGGGCACCTCCACTGCGCCCTTGAAGACACTTAGCAGAGGCGTTGTGGTGGCTGGCCTCTCCAAAACTGTGGGCCCCCATGATCACTCCTCATCGCTGGAAGACAAGCTGGATGTAGTGCTAGATGCCGTGGAGAGGACCCACATGTACCTGGAGAGCACTTGTGCCTCTTTAGAGTACAAGATTGGCAGCATATCAACAGACCTTAACCTACTACACACTGACCATTGTAAAATAGCAGACCAAGTGCGCACTGCAGAGCAAACCATAGCCGACCTTCAGCCGACGTCCAAAGAACAGGTATCCTTTGTTCAACTGCTGATGGATCACGTCCACACCCTTGAGACCAGGGCAGAAGATGTGGAGGGCTTATGGAAGGCAGCGAGAGCTGTAACACTGTAGAATACTTGGGCAGCTGGCTGTGGGACCTGCTCCCGGCTAAGTCCCTATTGCAGTTCTTTTCGATATAGCAGGCTCACCACGTCCCTACCCGGAGACTCCCACCTGGCTCCAACGCCAAGCCGGGGCGCATTTGCCTACTTCATTACCACGACTTGGACATCATACTAGGCTAAACCAGAAAACTTAAAGAAATTGTGGTAGACAATGCCAGCATTGTGTTCATCTCGGATTACACAGGAGCAGTACAGCGTCATAGGGCCTCCTTCCTGGCTGTCAAAAGCTGTGTATGCAACCTCGACTTGAAATACTCGCTGCTTTTCCCGGCAAGATTGTTTGTCATGTCAGGGGGCAAAGCGTGCTTCTTTGACCCTCCTGGTGACCCCTGGGAATGGCTGGAGCGATCTGGGCTTGCAGCGCCCTGCCAGGCCGCGGGGAGGGAGCCTGCTACTTAGAGAGCCATCATACCACTGCGGGCACCAACGTGCAATGCGGTACCCTCCTAGACCTGCAGCAGCTCGGACTTGGAACAGCTCAACGAGGAAAGAAGACGGGTCCTTCAGTCCAGGGTGGCAATAAGTATGCTGACCTGACACCAGCCCTGATGAACAATCTGTGCAGTCTTCAAGCAAAGATGGCTCCTCCACCGTTTGGCCTACAGACACAGATGCCTTGGCCCCACCAGGTGTTACTCTGTAGACAGCTGAGGACATTATATGAACTGCTCCTAACCATGCATGTCACTCTCCTTGTTTTGTCTTGGCAGATCATGCACTATTATGTAATGTTGTTTTTAATCCAGTCACCTGGTTCCTCAACAATTGATCTCTTAATGCATTGCTAGCTCACATACTATGTACATGTGCAACACCCAGCCAACTTGTTCTATATCCAACACCGACTGGAAAACACACGCTTACACTACATGGGGTACACCACACCCCCAAAAAGAAAAACAAAACAGTTACACCCTGTCTGCTGTATCTCGCATAAGTATTTCAACAGTTTGGGCCGAAAACCTATTGTTCCTCTGCCCTATTTACATTTAATGTTTGCATCTCATCCCCACCCCCTTGGTTTAGTTTTGCCTCTGTGCTTTATGAAGCCCTACCCTGGTGCTCGACCCTATGCTTCACTACCGTGGTCACAAGACAGGTCCCTTGCATCATTTATGACAGTTGCACTCCTCTAGTATACAAAATGCCAACATGACACATACTAATTTTATTACCTGGAATGTATGAGGCATGCATAGACCCTCCCGCAAATACGCCATTTATGCCTATCTCAAGCGCCACTCCACGCATGTGGCCATGCTCAAGGAAACCCACATAAAACACTGGCTGAAGTAAGCAAGCTTCAGCTACGCGGTCATGGCCAGGTCTATGCTACCGATTTCTCCTCCTTTGCAAGAGGGGTATTACTTTAGATCAGACCTGGGGTCTCCTTCTCCAGTGAGAAAGTGGACAGTTACATACTTGTCAAGGGCAGTTTAGATGGCCAAAACATCCTTATTGGCAATATATACGCACCTAACACAGAGCAACCCCATATCCTCCGGAGGTTATCAGAAGCGTTCTCTCGCTGGGGTGGAATTCCATGGCTACTGGGTGAAGACTTTAATTGTATCCTAAGCACTGCTCTTGACAGATCATTCCTTTCACTGCCTAGTACCCCGGCCATCTCTAACACTCAGGCCTTATATGACTGGATTCAGCACTGGCACATGGTATATATTTGGCAACAGCATAACGCTCGTACGAAAGTATACTCCTTTTCCTCACCACATCACTTACACATTAGTCTTGACCGATTTGTTGGCACATCATCCCTACTGCTCTCTGTGGCACACACTAACTAACTAGGATTCACCCATACTGACCATAACCCACACTGTCTTCATCTGCATGGGTTACTGGCTGGCCTACCGTCCTGACATGGCGCCTGCAGCCAGCGGCACTTGAGGACCCCCAAATTCTGTGCCTCACTGCACATAGCCCTTGAAGACAATTTCAGACATAAACACCTGTCAGCAACATCTAGACTGACTGAGTGGGAGGCTTTTGAAGTGGCAACCAGGGGCTGCTTCCTGGGGATGACTTAGAATATCCACTGGCAGCTTCACAAAGATACACCTGCATAGAGCGTACATTCTTGCAACATGAGACTGACGCAGCACGGAATCCAGGGGACTTTCAATGCCTACTGGCGTTGCAACACAAACATATTTCCCTCCTGTAACATTTGTGTTGCCTGAACTGTTCGGACCATACTGCACGTACACATGCCACTGCCAACAAATCTAGCACACAACTGGCATGGCTAATACGGTTGGAGCAGCCCTGGCACCCTATCATGGCGCTAAGATCGGCTGTTGGTGACCTACTATACACTCAGCAGGACATACATCTAGAACTAGCCATCCAGAAATGCCTCGCTGTACCAGTCTAAGCTCACTGATCTCCCACCAGACACTGAAGTCTCCTCCACTATTACCCAATTATGCTTTCTAAAATACAAGAAGCCATTTGCCTCAGACAAGACTCCCTAACGGATGGCTTGCTTGTTGAATTTTACAAGGCATATGCAGTGCTCCTGGTGCCCCTTTTGCTCACTCTCTACAAAGATGTGCTGGCAGTCCCACCTCCCTATGCGAAGCACTACTTGTATCCCTTCCTAATATGGACAAAGACCACACTGATCTAGGATTTACCAGATCTTGGCGTTGCTCAACACAGGCTACAAGGTACTCGCAAAGATACTGGTTACTCAGCTGGCACCTATGGTACCAATGGTGGTACACCCTCACCAGAAAGGATTAGCGCCATCTCGCAGTACATCCTTAAACCTGGGACGCCTGCACCAGAATCACAGCCTTGAGCGGAATGTCTGGTACTGGATTTGGCCAAGGCCTTTGACTCCTTGGAATGGGCCTTTCTATTCTAAACCTTAGGATGTTCTTGTAATGGGGATCGCTATTTATGGCTGGTCAAGCTACTCTACACTTGTCCACTAGTCGGGGCCAAAACTGGCCCCCTGGAATCGGAATTATCCCAGATTCACAGGGGTACTTGCCAAGGCTGCCCCCTCTTGCCCCTGCTTTTCTCACAGGCCACAGAACCGTTGGCGCTTGCCCTCTGTGCAGGGGGTGCAGAGTAGGGTATTCTGCAGCGAGATGGCCTGCAATCTGTTTCTCTCTATGCAGATGATCTACTCATTTAACTTACAGAACTACACTCCATCCCCGATGCACTTGATCGTTTCGCTCATCATTCCGGCATTAAGGTCAACTCGACTAAATCTTGCTTGTTTCCTTTTATTCGTTAGCTGGTGGATCCCCACCTTACTGAGAGCGCAGATAAGATTCTGGCGTATGCTACCACTATCAGTGGCGTGGCGTATAGCACTCCTTTAGATGCTCTGTCCTGCCACCGCCTCCTTTATTACTTTGCCAATCTTCCAATCTATATTCCTGCACCCTTCTTTCGCTTCCTGGAAAATGCAATGCAGGAATTCATATGGAACAATCCTCGCTGCCGGGTTGGATTGTCAAAATTATATCTGCCCACAGACCAGGTTGGCCTTGCTGTGGCTCACTTGAGCACTATTATCTTGCATCTCAACTTCAATGGGTGGATAAATGAATGTCAGGCATACAGCTGGAGCACACAGCAACAGCTGCACCGGTGTTTAACACCAGCACACCTATGCCAATATCTAACTCCTTGTTGTTGGGGGTGGCATATCGCTGTTCCCACCGAGCTCTTTATCAAACACATACAGTGACTCCTTATGCCCCAGCGATACCGCTGCTTGCCTTGCCCAGATGACACGCCATTACGTCGTCAGCAGAAATAACCGCCTGAGATCCTTTACCAGGATAATAGTCTCCTGCCCTATGAGTTGCTGATGGTAGAAAACTTCTTCCCTCCCGGCCACTTCCTTCTATTCAATTTGCTAGTGACCACCATGGGAAGTAGATGGGGTGTCATGGCACTGGAACTTGAGACATACCTCACTATGCAATACCTGCATGTAGTGGGACTGGGCAGATATCAGTTCCGCTTGTTTGCAGACTATGCACTGCCATGCTGTGCCACAGCTCAAGCCTCTCTGGTGCAGGTGGAAGAACTTGCTCGTCCATGCCCTGACAAAAATTGGAAAAACACTTCAGTAGGGTTCGGTCCATGTCCACCGCAACACCAGATTCTGCCTTCTACAATACTATATCGTGCACAGCGCATATCGCACTCCAGCAAAAATAATCCACTATTTCCAGCAAACGGACACCGCCTGCCCCCATTGTTATCTGGTAGATGCGGACCTCCTGCACATGCTTTGGGGGTGCCCATGCCTGCAGCGTTACTGGCGGGGAGTCACCACCCAGCTGTCCACCTGCACAGGGTGCAGAGATGTGAATCATGGGTCTCAACCGAAAGACTAAGAAAAGTAAGGTCAACTCTTGTTTCCTTGACTTAGGGCTAGTAACGGTCAAGCGCCACATCAGGAGCAGGAGCAACCTGTGATTCAGCTTGGGCACAATCTCTTATGACTTTGTCTCATACAGAAACTGTTGCCTTGCACAGGGAAGACAGTTTAGTGCTATGCAAATACCCCATAGTGACCAACTGGGATGCTACCCTGGTTGACCTGCAAGCCTCCATTCAGTCAGATGGAGGAAAGGGCACTAACTTGCTGCCACAACGGACAGAAGACATTGTTCACTAATCAGTTCAATGGCTGCTAGAGCAGCTTCCTGTACGCACTTCCTGCCTTATACAGGGCTCCAGGTTAAGATTTGGTTACAGCCCCTCTACGAGCGCATCAATTAATTGTCCAGTATGTGTCAAACGTATTTATTGAGGGGAGGGCCAAGACAGACGGAGAAACTGTTGTCGTTTTATTATAGTATCTCTTTCTTTTTGCTCAGTTCACCTGTTTATTTCTGGGTATGCAAATTGCATCATCGCTGTGAATTATTGGGTGTAGCACAAAGATTATCCAAAATAGTAAACTGTAACTTGACATCTTTATAAGCGCCATAACTTGTACATCTCCTTTGATACATCTAACTACTAGTTAGTGTAACACACTATACGGCATATGCCTAAGTCTTGTAATGCTGCACTAATGTATACTATGCTAATTGTTACACCACATGTGCAAACCGTACATGATTGTAAAACAAAATTCAATACACAGATTCAAATAAAAAACAATTAAACTATGCGCAGAACCATTCTGAGCATACAAAATAATCTAGAGATTCCTAAATGGAAATTAATTCAACATGGCTAAGGATGGATGACATTCAAAAGCAACATAGCCAGTGATTGGAGCAAGAACGTCTACCCAGACTGAAAAAATTGAAAATAAGTATGGACTGGTGACTGACCAAGGGCTAGTCGCTTTATGAAGGGTGGGAGTGGCTGAAAAAGGGGTTGCCATAGAGGGAAGCTTGAACAATTGGTGAATGATTTTATGGATGGAGGAATATGTTAGTGGATTTGATGACTGATGGTATTATCCTACCTATGTTAGCAGAAGTAGACTGTTTACTGCATGGGAACTGTTCTGGCTTCAGCGGAGACCATCCATTTCTTCATCACTCATCGTAGATATGATTTTTGAAATAAGCCAAGTGTCTGTTCTATCACTGTAACTGTGAACGCTCCCTCCATTGCTTGCATTGTTTCTCTGTTCTCTTGAAACCTCAATAAAAACATGACTGTAAAGGCGACAACTACACCAATGTGCTGCTCATTTTACTATTACTGTGAATCTGCTTAACCTTCTATTTTTATAGTTTTGTATGGAAGTTTATTTTCTTGTTTAAAGCTCAATAAAATATTTTGAGAAAAAAACACGTGTACAATAATTTGATCCATAGACTTCCTGTACATGTCAACTTAGGCTTGCTAAATAGACAAACTTACCATCTGATCTTCAAAAGAGCTAGGTAATTTGCTTTATGTGCTGAAAAATAAGCTATCATTGCATTGTTGGTCTCAGACACGATGTCAGATCATAACAGCTAGTGATACCGGCTGTGGGACTTGATGGCGATTGAAGCAACTGAGGTGCCTTGGAGCAAAAGGAAGGGGCTATAAAGGAACATGGGCCAACAGCCTAAACTTCCTTGCAGTGAAATTTAAGGAATTAAATTGTATCAGATATCTTAGGGCATTCGCTGACTAACTGTTCCAAAGCCATCCATAAAAAATCTGGGGATGTGGCTTGACCACAACCTGTCCATAGAAACTCAAGCTATAAAACTTTCAGCCATCTGTTTCGGCATACTGCACATGGTCCATAAGATCATGTACTTCATTCCTGAAAAGGCACGCAGAACAAAGGTCCAGGCCCTAGTGACTTCAAGATTAGACTACAGCAACTCCTTGTATTTGGGTTCTCCCAATACGTTGTTAATAGGCCACAAGTTGTCCAGAACGCTGCGGCCAGGAGGCTTCTATAAATTCCTAGACAGGAGTCAGTTAGATCCTCGCTCAAAAAACTGCACTGGCTCCCCAGTCAATCCAGGGCGAGGTTCAAAACCCTTTGCCTAGCTCATACTGCCATGTATGATAGGGGTTCAGCCCTGTTAAAAACTATGGTCACCCCCTATGTCCCTAACAGATCATTCAGGTCCTCCTCTGACTATCTTATGATCACTCAAAGGGTAAAGAGCTTGAGATGGGGAGGGAGATCAATCATGCACTTTGCCCCAATGCTCCAGAATTCATTGACCAAGGAGCTGAGGCTGACCAGACATGAAGACATTTTCTGAAAAAAACGTAATTCCTGGCTGTTCCCTTAATGCTCTTTTCCACACTTTGGTTCC
Organism: Lissotriton vulgaris; assembly: GCF_964263255.1. NCBI lineage: Eukaryota > Metazoa > Chordata > Amphibia > Caudata > Salamandridae > Lissotriton > Lissotriton vulgaris. The sequence continues at coordinate 1,547,706,394 of NC_141687.1, read as the reverse complement.
TCTCAGCAGCACTGTGAAGCCCCTGGGCAGCCAAGCACTTTATAAATCCCAGAAACACACTGTCAGGTCTGGGGAGACAAAGATCTGAGGGTGGAAAGTACACAGCAGAGTCACCAAAATACATAAAGTCACAAAGTGGAAATGAGTAACTGTTACTGTATACATCTTCTGTTATTTGAGGGTCTTACACACATATATATAATTTGAGATAAAGGACACTGAGAAGGTGGGGCTGGAGTTACAAAGTTAATTGTTGGTGTGGATTTTTGTCCCGCTGGCGGCAGGTTGTAGGCAGAAGATGTACTTCAAAATTTCTTAACACATGCAATTGAGCTTCAAAAAACTTCAACTTGGGGGCATGGCCAAGATGGCGACCTAGGTGGACGTGCTACCTTGAGGCTCCCAGCTCCGAGTTCCCAATCCCGGCCATTTCGCAGCAAAATATCCCCGATTGTGCGTGGAACTTGGTGGGGACCAGCAGAGATGCGGAAGAGCCACACTGGTGTGCAGTCTGAGGCGGTGTGAAGTATCAGAAAGCCGGCGCAGCGGTCCACGGCCTGACGCCGTGAAATGGCAGCTGAGCAGTACGGGCACTAAGGAAGGTGCGACTGTGCCCAGCGGGGGGCCCCTAGGGCCGTGGAGGGTCCTTGCAGTCTGCCGATCGCCAGCCCAGAAGTACCGATTGTGTGTGGCAGCAGCGTCGAAGCGAGAGGCAGCGGGCGGAGTATGACAGCGGCGGCTGGTGCTGGCAGAGTGCCCAGATGCGGAGGGTGTGAAAATTGAGGCCGGGAGCAGTAGCGGATCTGGCCGATACCCTCACTGGGCCCGCCGAGAGAGACTTGAGCGCCCGGCCCTGGTGTGCACCGCTAGGAGCAGAGGTGAGGAGCGGTGACTCTGCGGCGCTGGAACGACCGACAGTGAGCTAAGTGCAACGCCGGAGGTTGGGGCTGGCAGAGGGCCCCGTCGCGGAAGGTGCGAGAATCGAGGCAGGGGCGGCTGGGCCTGCGAGAGCGAATCTAGCTGCCACCTCCACTGGGTCTGTTGGGCAGGCCCTGACGCTCTGCCCCGGTGAGTGCCCCCCCCCCCAAGCACGGCAAATATCGACGTCCGCCTGTGGGAGGAAGGGCAGGTCCCACACCGGCGGAGGAAGGGGATGCAAACTCAAGGAGGCTGCAGGACGGTGGTGAGCGGCTGGGAGTCCAGCGAGGCGCAGGTAGAGAGACAAAACGGGAGCGAAGACCCCAGACAGAGGCCTCAGCGGGATTGGAGGCCAGGGACCAGCGCCTTGATGGAGCCCACATCACATCAGGCGCCAAGAGACCCAGAGGAAGAGGCCCTGAGCTTCGGGGACAGCGGAGGGTCCGTCAAAAACACCCCATACTTTTACCCGCTCTACACGCAAGGCACCCCCACGGAATGGGGCGAGGGCCCCCCCAAGCCAGATGAGTGCATGGACAGGGGCTGACCGGCGGACGGCATAAGGGCACCAGAAGGATCAGTCGGCCGGCCTCTTGGCCAGGCACCAGGAGCTCTAGAGACCAAGGCCCCCGCACTTAGGGAGTCAACAACAGGCACAACTGCAAACCCTGCTTCATTGCCCGCTTCCTACGCTTGCCCCCCCACCCCCCGCGCAGCAGAGAGAGGGAGCCCCCGCTAGCATTGTGTATTTGGACAGTGGCTAACCGAGGTACGTGGCTAAAGCATCAGATGGATCGGGCAGACGAGCTCCAAGGTCAGAGGGGGAGCAGTGCCAGATAACGGAAGGCCGAAACTACCCGAGTGCAGGTCGTAGCTTGGACGAAGGGTCAGTAAGTGCTCTGCTGCATGAAAGGATGGCCAAAACCGCCAGAGAGCGTTCCTGTAGAGGGAAAACCAGTCGTGAGGCCCTAGCGGCAAAGGGAACTAGCGTGCGTACTGCCCGCTGGGGCCTTGGAGGGATATTAAAATGTCTGGCATGAGAATGAAAGGGGAGAGATCTCAAAGAAATGCTTACCAAATCCCCTACAACAGTGGACAAAGGGGGCCCGCCCCAGCCAGCTTCTCAGCCCCAAATGGACCGGTCACCTAAGGATACGCCCATCACTAGGGAATTCCTGGAATCGCTGTACAACACACTCCACGATGATTTCCAGTCGCTCAAGAAGGAGGTAGATGGCGAAGTTGAAGAAATACGCTGTGATGTTGATAAGCTGGGGGAGAAGGTCACAGCTATTGAGGATGGTGAGCACTCCAAAAGCGAAGAAATCGAGTCCCTGCAACAAGAAATCATCCACCTACAGGACCAACAAGTGGATCTTCAAGCGCACGCCGAGGACCTGGAGAATCGGTCTCGACGCAACAACATTTGCGTCAGAGTTGTCCCGTGGTGAGAGGAGGGATCAGATGTGGCGGGCTACCTCCAGGGCCTCATCAGAGACATCCTCGGCGAGCCTTCGGACTTTGAGATACGCATAGATCGCACGCATCGAGTGGGGTTGGGGAGGCGGGTAACGGCCCCACCACCGGACATTCTAGTCTTCCTGCCAGACTTTGTGCTGAAAGAACGTATCTTGCGGGAGGCCCGGAAGAAACAACCTATCCAGTACCAGGATCACCCCGTAGCTTTATTCCAGGATCTGTCCTCCATAACATTGCAAAAGAGAAAAGCCTTTAAGGAAGTGACATCTTATCTGAAAGATAAAGGGGTGCCGTACTCGTGGGGCCACCACTTCCGCCTAATTTTTAAATGGAACGGCAAGCTACACCAGATGAGATCGCTTCAAGAAACCTGTAACTTCTGGGCCTTGAGGGTCGCAGCCAGGAGTCTTCCCCTACCCCATCGCAGTGGCCATCGGGAAATGGTTGGCAGACAGTGGGACGCAGACATTCTCCCAAAATGGACATGAAGCCAGACCCGGTGGCATTATCCCAGGAGAGGGCGTTGGCCCTGGAAGTGGTGAAGTGAGACACTTCAGCCCCTGAGCGAATGTGCAAACTCCAATGGGGAATACATAGGACGGTGACATGGCTGTTCCGGGGGGCGGGGCGACGGGGAGGGGGGGTGCGGGTTCGACTATGCTCCACGTGGACCCTTCACTCTTTCTTTATCCCAAGCGCCGGCATTTCAGGAAGGCAGATATTGGTCGGTTGGGGATGTTCTGTTTGGGTTAGGGTGGGGGGTTGGATGGGCTTGGGGTGGGGGCAGAGGGTAGGGAGGACCGAGTGGGGATGGTTGGGGTAGGGATGGAGGGGAGGGGGTAGGGGGAGGAACCAGTGTGTCATCAGGGGAGGCTCCCAGCAGGGCATCTAATAGCGTCTGACAATTTCGGGGCGACACTGTTCCACCCCATCCATACACTATGAAGAGTCCTACCTTGAAAGTAGTTACCCTCAATGTAAAGGAGCTCAACAACCCCATCAAACGTAGAGTCATTCTGCCCTACCTAGAGAACTCCGGGGCCTCTATATGTCTCATACAGGAAACACATTTGCTGTCTAAAGATTGGCACAGGATGCGATCCCGTGCCTTTCCTCATCAATACTACTCTTCCACTACGGATAAGAGGGCGGGGGTCGCCATACCTAGTTATGAACCCAGAGCAGGATCGATCGGGCCACCACTATGGCTCGACAGGGGCGATCTCTCCCAAGGAGAGGGCCTGGTTGAGACAAAGAGGGCTTCTGGATGTCTGGCGGGAGGCCCATCCCAAGAGCACACATTATTTATTCTACTCACATGTGCACCATACATATGCTAGGTTAGATCATTTCATTAGCTCCTCAGAACTTTACGCATTCGCTGACAAGGTGGACATTGTCCCTGCCTCACTCTCTGACCACGACACAGTGTCAGTCTCTCTCTCAGTCCCCCGCACCTACAAATCTAAAGGAAAATGGAGGTTATGATAATCCCTACTACATAGGAAAGAGATGATCCAGCAGCTCAACAAATGTATTGCTGACTATCTCTCGACTAACGATCAGCCAGGCACATCTCTCCCAGCGATTTGGGGGGCTCTGAAAGCGGTCGCGAGAGGGGAACTGATAGTGCTTTCGGCAGCGGAAACTAGGGAGCGGAAGGAAAAACGAGATCTGCTCACGCCCAAAGTCACGGAACTCGAAAGAGTACAAAGCTGCACGGGAGCCCCAGGATATGGCACCAATTGAAGGCGGCCAGGGCACAACTTGCAGGCCTAGATCTGGACCGAGCTGAGTACGCTGCCCTGCGGCTCAAGCACACCTATTATGTAGGAGGTAACAATACAGGGCGCCTCCTTGCGAGCAAACCACAGAACTCGTATCCTGCAAGCCAAGGTCTCTGTTATCAGCGATGCCCGGGGCGAGGCAGTAGTATCCGACGATCTAATAGCTGAAACATTCAGAGATTCTATGATTCCTTATATAGTAGAGACCTGACCATTGACACGGCCGGTGGGGCCTACCTCAGTCAGGCAGCGACCACGGCCCTCAATGCCTCTGGGTCAACAGCTCTAGAAGCACCCATTAGGATCAAAGAGGTGATCGGAGCGATCTCCAGGCTCAAATCCCTGAAATCCCCAGGGCCAGACTGCTTCTCGGCGGGTTTCTCCAAATCATTCTGCCCGCTTTTGGCACCGATTTTAACCAGACTATTTAATTCTTTCCAGGGGCCGGGCTCAATACCACTGGATATGTTAGGAGCAGACTTAATTGTGCTACCCAAACCCGGGAAAGACGCTACCCAATGCTCCGCATACAGACCTATCTCCCTACTCAACCTGGACCTAAAACTTTTTACGGGGGTCCTGGTTTCTAGGCTGGGCCCACGGCTACCGGGCATCATTGAGCCTGACCAATCTGGCTTTATCCCGAACCGCCAATGCAGCAACATCACCAAACGCTGCATGCATCTAATCGACAAGGCTCACTATAACCATCAGGACGCCATGCTACTGTCGATCGATGCCAAAAAGGCGTTCGGCAGGGTGGATTGGGGGTTCCTAGACAAGACGCTGGCACACTTTGGCATAGGGGAACGCTTCAGGGCCTGGGTTGCGAGCTGCTATGACAAGCCACGGGCATCGATCAGAGTAAATGGCACACACTCACCCCGTCCACAGAGCAGTTTCCCTGAACTACGCGAACCTCACCTCTCAAGTTCAGGGAGATCTGCGTCGATGGCAAAAACACCGCTGTCACTTTTGGGTCGTATAGCGGCGATAAAGATGTCCATATTGCCTAAAATACTACACGTCTTCCAAACCATTCCCGTTGGACCACCCCTGGGAACACTCCGAAGGCTACAAGACGCTATCCAACAATTCATATGTGCAGGGAAGAGGCAGCGGATGTGTAAGGATTTGTCTCATCGGCCTCCCGATGAGGGGGATGGGGATCCCTAACCTCCTACAATACTATCAGGCAGCCCAACTCCGGTACTTAGTGGAATGGAGCCGACCTGAATCAGAAAAGAGATGGCTCTTTCAGGACCGAGCGATGGCACAGACGGCTCTCTGGAAGATACCCGGCCTGCGGCGAACGGATGGGCCGAAATATCTTAATAGATCCCCTATAACGCGCACGATTATGAGGGGCTGGGACGCAGGAAAATGACGGCACACGAAAAGTGGCGAGTCACTAAAGAAACGGATCGGAAGTTGATCTCGGAGCTCTGTCGAATTATCTACCCGCCGACCGCTAAGCCACGCTCAGCCGGTCAGAAACGATGGGAGGGAGAGCTGGGTAGGGCTCTCTCTGATCAGGAGTGGCAAGCCATATACTACAGGGCAAACCATACCGCTAGGAACACAGCGAGCAGGGAAACAGCGGTTAAAGTAGCAACCTATTGGTACTTAACACCGGTCCGTCTGAATAGAGGTAATTCTGACCGTAGCCTTACTTGCTGGAGAGGATGCGATGAAGAGGGAACACTGACTCACCTGTTATGGGGCTGCCGAGAGGTGGAGGGATACTGGATGGAGGTTCTCAACGAAATCGACAAACACTTCGACACGGAAATCCCTAGGTTCCCAGTATACACATTCTTGGGATTACCCAATAAACTCACTTTCCCCCTGAAATCAGCCCGTGGGAAACAGATGGGACTAGTGATGGGGGCAGCAGTGCAGCATATTTTGTCGCTCTGGGGCATACAGACCAGACCGACTAATACAGGGTGGCTCCATAGATTGTGGTATATAGCGGACATGGAGCATATTCAGGCTTCCCTCACCGAATCCCTGTCTTCTTTTGCTACTTCTTGCCAGCTGATGATCGCAATTTTGGCGACAGACTTCAATGAAGTCACATGCCCAAAATATCTTCGCCTCCTGCGACTTACAGACTCTTCACCTTCGGAGGATACTACTGGGGACTAGGTGTATCTAACTCCCAATGTGCCATGTCCACAATTGGAATATCTCAGACACACCGGTTCCGGGAGGGGGGAGTGGGGAGGGGAAGGGAGGGGACTGTTGGGTTTTGGTTTCTTTATCCAAATGAGTTTCTGGTTGGAGAACTTGGCAGGAGCCTTTGCCCAACACACTTGCTGCACAGGCGGACTTTCCCACGCTATATGAAGCTGCTTGGGGGGTGGGCAAGGGAGAGGGGTGGGCCCCTGTATTTATGCAGAATTGTAAAACGCTTGTACTGTGTAAAACTTCAACTTCTTGTTTTTTTCGAGGTCATATTTACTGTGAAGTCAATTAAAAAAATATTCTCAAGGTGGTGGTGCTGTATGACCTACTGCTGGCATCACAGAGCCATTCAAACAAATGCTGGTTATCTACACCCACAATTGAAATTTTGAAAAAATAAAAAACATTCCTAGTCATACTGCTCAATAGAGTACATGTATCTCTAATATAAAACATCTAAATGCAACTGGAATTGAGGAGGGAGTGAGAAAAGGTTTACAGTTGTTTAGAACATTTTACAAAGTGTAATTAGCTCTTTAAATGTCTGCATTACACATAGATTACAGTATACACACACAGGTATCATGATTGAAGAGCAAGATCATCAACATACCCTTTGAGGAAAATAAAAATGTCTGTCACATAAGATGGAGTATTATTTATTGCAATCAATGTTACATTTTCTAGGGTTATATCCTGTTTCGTTCATAAGATACACATTCAGGCTAACTCAATCATGTGAATAAAAACTGCAACAGTAAAGTAATACAAGGCTGCTGCATAGATTTCCTTCTAGTACATTTAAGTGTAACAGCTCACATATTGGGGAGGTACTAAGTAAAACATAAGTACAGTACCTTGTTTGAGATTAAATGTTTGATTTGATGAGTTTACAATGACATCTGTAGATTCTTTTGTAATGTCACCAGACTTTACTTGTAATTTTACAGGCCCAATCAGCATTTCGTATACTCCCAGGGTTGGGACCGTGACCGAGCCAATGGATACTGTGGAGAAAATAATGGCCAGAAGTTATTCACTGGTGAAGTGAAATACCTAGACATGTCAATGATGGGATATGCAATGCCCTCAAATCAACTATAAGGCTGGAGCAGTGCATGGAAGAAGATATGGTTAAGTATCTCACAGATGTCTGGAACGTAACCACAACACCATTAATAAAATATAATCACAAATGACATCAATGATAATGACATCACAAATCACAATTGGCATCAAATGACAGAGTGGTACATGGGGCAAGAGCAAGACCTGGTTGTATGCTTAAAGCCTTCCAACAAAGGCAAAGTAAGAGATAAGTGAGTGGGAAGAGAAGGAGTATTTAACTGGATCATTTCAAAGATCAGGTTCAGCACATAGACCATACTGTGCACAGTCTTTGGTTACTTTTGCATTGCACCTATAGACAACTGGCTTCTAAAGTCTATGCACACTTATATCAAGGAAAGAGGTGCTTACTGGTGGATAAGTGCTGCAGCCCATTGGACACAGCTAAATGGTTTGCAAGTGAGACTCTTGGGTTAAGGACTTAAATAAAGGGTGTGCCCGAAGACTGGTGCTCCCAAATAGTGCACATTAAGCACTAAAGGCAGTAATGTTCAGAATGCCCTACAAGATGGAGTGATGCTCTCAAAACATTCTAGGCATAGATGTCTGTGCCCACTAAGCTCTTGGGGTATAGGCACGGAGTAAAATAACTTGGAACAACAGCCAAAGCTTCTTGTACATGAATAAATTAACCGCTCAGCACAGTCTCAAGTCTTGACTCTGGGCCCAAAGCGCGCTAGTCTCAGCAGAATTTGTCTGTCCTCAGCACCTTTATGGGTGTAGGTGTTAGTGGAGGTGTGGCTTTGTCGCTCAAGATGGTTGACCAAAGCTATGGGAGCTCACACAGTGCGGAACAGGAGAATCCACATTTACCCTGTGTTTTTTTGCAGAAATGTCCCTGTCAGTGGTAGGGAAAAGCAGTGCCAGCAGACTCAGCTTCCGCTGCAGCCGAAAAAAAGAATGAGACACCAAACACAACATCGGTGCGAGCCCAACTGGCCTAGGACAGCACCGCAGCCGCGGCTAATGATGGACAGGTGATTGTGAGTTGGGGGCCGGTGACGTGCAACTCCAGCGTCCATCCCTGCTCTGAGGAGGAGCCCTGACGCGGTTGCCAACAAGGGAATCTGAACTTGCACTGCCTGCCGATGGGCCCTAGAACAGGATCTGCCTGGCCTGTGGCGAAGCAGATGACTGCACCAAAGGCCCTATAGTTTGACAGGGCCCTGTGTACTTGTTGGAGAAGAGGGGCCCAACAGACTCACCCCTTCAAGGTGGCGAATGCTCTCGCAGGCGGCAGGGGACTGCGAAAGCAACAGGCTCAAGCTCTTGCTGAAGCCAAAGTGAGAGCGAGAACGATCCCCTGGGTGTGGTGGGTACACAGGCCTGGAGGGCCCGGGACAACACTTGTTCGCCATACCTCTCGCAGGTTTGAGAGCCCTACCCGAGCTCGGGGGAGACCGCACTGAGAGAGAGGATCACGGGTGAGTCGGAAACCTTGAGGGGTGTGGAGAAGGACTGCTGAGGCCCACTGTCTAGGAGCATGTCTTGGACTGGGCATGTTGTGCTCCCTTGGGACCTGGCATCAGGGCTCGGGAGAATGAAAGAGACCTACAACACTGAGCTGGGCCTCCACAGGGCCCACAAATAAGGGGGAAGAAGGGAGGCAGGGTGGCTACTGCTGAGACTGCGAGAGAGGCATCCCCCTCTTCAACGCAGGGCCAAAGGTTTCGCAGCATATGTGGGATCAGTGGAGGGCCCACCTTCAACGGAACAGAGAGAACCAAAGGATTAAAATATACTAAACCGAGGGTTGAGGGTCTAAGGGAAACTTTTAGAGACCAGAGCGGATAAATTCCCCAGGACAACTATAATGAAATAACAATTATCCGTGGGTTTGGCAAGCTAAGAGAAGCTCAAAGAGCCTGTAGGGACTTTGATGTTTAGTGCTGGAAATAGTGTGGGTCGGGTGAGGGCATACGCTGGGTGTTGAGGTTCAGTAAGATTTTGTTAAGGCCCAGGATTAAAGTCTCTAGTTGGCTTTCTAGTAGAGCGAGACGCTGCATTGTCTTCCCAGAGGCGGGGGTAGGGAGTTCTGGAAGAGGAGAGCTTGTCTGTGTTGCGCTCGGTTTTGGAGTCGGACGATGTCAGTGTTGCCACTGTGGGTGGTCATGGGCAAGGGGAGATAAGAATTACGTTGTGATGCTGGCGTTCTCTTGTGTGTGGGTAGAGAGAGTGCGCTAGGAGTCATTGATAGGTTTAGGGTCGCCAGTTGTTGGTTGAGGGGGGTATTGTGAGGGGGAAGTGGGGAGGCAACGGTCAGCCTGGGGTTGGAGAGCCTCAGTTGAGTCGTACCACTGGTTTGTATTGAAGGGAGGGTATGTACTGTGAGTGTTTAGAGCGGGGGGAAAGAGGGGTGGCGTGGGGGTTTGTTCCCGGGGGTGGGGGGATGTTGTCGTTATTGGAATCGGGGGTGGGATAGGTTTGCAGTATCTTGTGGTGCATCGATCTGTCAAAGGGAAAGGGAGTTGGTCAGGCAAGGGTGACTAGCATGAGAGTGGGTGTTGCGTAGCGAGTGGAAGAGGGAGTCAAATGCCCCTAGGTTGACGTTGTTGGCTTGGATCATGACTGTGGCATTGGAGTAGATGGTTGCAGAGGAGTTGCTGATGCGCAAAGGGTGGTTAGGGGTTGAGAATGTCAGTTTGTAGCTGTGGGGGGTGTTTGTTGTTTTGGCTATGTGGAAATGGAACCTGAGAATGGAGTTCCTGTTTTCCGGTCTGTCCATGCGGAAAATGAGATCCATTTTCAGCTGGCCTTTGGAGGAGCAGTGGAATGTCTGATCAGTTTCTGTTTTAAGTTTCTTTTCGCTTTAGGGGAGAGGTTAGGGGGGGGAATGATGGAGAAGGGGTTTTAGGTAGTTAAGTGAAGAGGGGCTGAGAGAGGTTGGTGTAGTAAATGGCATGTTTTCTGGTTAGAGAGGGGTAGCTCCTTGGAGCTCTACTCCTCCAGTTGGGCTTTTATCAAGACTAGCTTTTCTTTTCTGAGCTGAAAGATTGTGTTCAGCATTCGGTGGGGCTGGTTCATCTGTAGTGGAAATGCTAGGGAGCCTAGGGATGCAGTTGAGTATATTGGTTTATTGCGATTCAGTTACGAGGACTGTGTTTTGTACCTGTGCTATAACCGATAGACAGGAGATAAAGGTAGGGCGAAGCCGCTGTCTTAGGCATAGGCATCATGCTAATGTCATGCGGCGGAATCAGGTATGCATTATTCGAGCCTCTGTTGCTGAGGCTCGTTCAACTGTAGGATTTTTCTGGGGAGCCTGGGGATGATATTAAGGGATAAGAGTGTAGCGGTTCATTGATGAGAGTGAGGAGCCTGTCCGCAAGCTAGGAGTAGTGGGTAATCAAAGGCAGTGATCTTGAGGCCAGGCATCGCGCTGGCGTCTGGTACTAGCAGTTGTGTCTACAACCTCTGTGCCTTCTAACACTGAGGCAGCGTGGCAATATGGTTGATCTGGGGAGCCTGGGGGAGTTGCTTTGGAATGAGGTTGTTGCGATAATCAGGAGGGAGCTCGGAGCTTTATCCAATAGATGGAGATTAATGTGCATGTGGTACAAAACTGCGCAGCACGTACCCTGCTGCAGATTCCGCGAACCCAGTCAGCCAGACCTGGACTGAAAAGTCTGCACTGGCTGCCAGTGAGGCAGAGAGTGGCATTTAAGGCGCTGTGCATCGCACATCGGGCCTTCTGGAAGACGGGCCCAGCAATCAATAACAACCTTGTCATCCCCTACCACCCAAACAGGAACCTCCGGTCCATGGAGGCTTTCTTGGCAGTTGTTCCTAGAGTGAAGAGAGCCAGGACCGGGGGTAGGCTGTTCTCTTTGAACACCGTTAAGCTTTGGAATGCTCTCTCCCTCTCACTTCGGTCCAACCCAGATCTGCTCTCATTCCGAAAAAAGCTGAAAACACTACTGTTTGCCAAATCCTCCGAGTTCTAACTCCTCTGCTCCGTCACATCTCTGCTTCAACTCAGCGCTTGGACGCCCGTGGGCAGCAACCGCGCTTAACAAATTTATTTTCATTTCATTTCATTAAGGCTGAGCGGAGGTCGCCATCCTGGGCACAGGCATACGTGGTGTGGCAGAATGAAGAGTGCTGTGTCGCGTCTCTGTGCGTAGTTGTTGCCAGGTTCGCAGAGACACAGTGGGCAATGGAGGTGATGATAGAAGTGGAGGAGATTGGTCGGTGTTAATAAATGAGTAAGCGTGGCTTGAAAGCCGCCATCTTAGGGTCAGGCAACAAAGTCACAAGACCTGTTTTTCTTTTCCTGGGACGGCGCTTCTAGTGAAGACTATTTCACGAGCTAATGGCCAAGTGAGTCGACCCTTCCTCAATTATTGACTCGGGTACTCACCGTGGCTGCTTGCTGGTTGTTGTGGGTAGGATGCCGCCATTTTAGGGTCAGGCAATGATTCCTCCGTGATTACTGTCGGTCTATTTCGCGTTGCGCCTGGGACTGCTGGGCGTCTGCTGCTTGCCAGTATTCAGTGAGAGGCTGTGGGTGAAGGCAGATGGGACTAATGTGACGGGTATTCCTCGGCTATTAAGGAGGCTTAATGGGGGTTGAAGGCCGCCATTTTTAGTTCAGGCAGCGGGGTAGCGAGCCCTCTCCTAAACCAGACACAGAGACCCAAAAGAACAGGAGCTGCAATGTCCACGAGCGAAGCGATGGAGCTTGTCCTCGTACAACACTCCCTCCTCTATCGCCCCATAAGCCAAGATCCAGGTCATCACAGGATTTAGGAGAGACCATTCTCCACCCAGACCTCACTAACATACCCAGGGCCCCTCTAATTAAGAAACAAAACCGGGAGGACGTCCACCAATTGCATGCTCAAACTGCAGATCAGCCACCAAACATGCAACAGAGCTGGCAGAAACCACCCCTACTCATGATATGGACATCACATTCATCACTGAGACATGGCTAAATGAGTGCTTCTCCCCAATTATCGACATGCTTGTACCCCCAGGCTTTGCAATCATCAACAAAGACAGAAAAGACCAGCGAGGAAGGGGTCTAGCAATCATACAAAAGAACAACATCTCCGTGACTGAAACTGACACCTTCATCTACAACACCTTTGACTGTCTAACCGGCAACATCAACACGATCGACAACAAACCACTACTCTGTCACCTCCTCTACTATCCGCCTGGCTACACCTCTGCATTCGGAGAACACTTGTCCGACCCGATAACTCACTGTTCATTCCGTGACGCCAACAACTTATTCCTAGGTAACCTCAACCTTCACCGGAATAAGGAAAACAACTTACTGATCCAAACCCTGAACGAGCTCCTACACAACAATAACCTTACCCAACACTGCGCAGAAGAAACCCACAATGGAGGATCAATCCTGGATCCCATTATTGCCCAACCAGACTCAGTCAGGATCGACCACATCCTGCCCATTGACTGGTCCGACCACCACATCATCTTATTCAACATCAACCAAGTGCTCCTAGGCCAGCCCCCTATGCAGGACCCCCCTCACAGGGTGAGAAACCGAACTCAGATTCCCCCGGCTGACTTGGAGGAAAGGATTAGCTCTCTCCTTCCCATCCCTCACTGAGGATCTCACCACAATAGAACTCACCTCTCACTACAACAAAACTATGACTGTCATTCTTGACGAAATAGTGCCATTGAAACAAAAAAGAGTCAGAAACATTCCATCTGGATCTTAGTTTAACACAGACATAAACTCTGAAAGAAGACAACTAAGAGTTGCGGAACAACCTGTCCACAATCCTCTGAGACCAACTCAAAGCAATACGCAGGAAGTACAAAAAACATATCAAGAATGAAAAGACTTTTTACTTTTGCAATGCTTTAGACAACGCAAAAAATAGGCCTAAGGAACTCTTCAACCTCATTCGGCAACAAACTTCCAAAACCCCTGCATCCTCAGTTCTGGCCTCCAAAGACCTGTGTGAGAACTTCGCCAACTTCTTCAATGACAAAATCACCAAGATTGAGCTCTCTCTAGATGACAATCGAAGTCCCCCTTACAGGAGTGCGTCCCAAGGAACAGAAGCAATCACACCCAAGCTACCCCCTAAACACTGGAAAGCCTTCAACCCCAATTCTGAAGCAGAGATAGTCGAAATTATCTCCACCTCCAAACCCTCTTCACACGCCTCGGATCCTGTACCGGCCCAGCTGGCCAAAAAGCTCAATCTTTCACTAGCCCCGCTCTGGACCAAGATCATGAACAGCTCCCTTAGAACCGGAATCATACCGGACTGCCTCAAAGTCGGCCAAGACACACCATTACTGAAAAAAACAGGCTTAGACACTAATGATCTCCTAGCTAAATCCTGGAAAGGTGTGTTCTCCTCCAACTGTCTCAACACATAGCACCAACCTCTTAGACACCCACCAATCAGGTTTCAGAAAAGGCAGTAGCACAGAGACAGCGATCCTCAATGTCATTGACGATTTACACAAATCAATTGATGCAGGCCAATGCTCCCTACTCATACTCCTGGACTTATCGGCTGCATTCGACACAGTGGACCACAACCTACTCATCAAGGTACTTCAAGAAAGGGTAGGTGCAGAAGAGGTGGTCCTAAAGTGGTTCTCCTCCTTTCTCCAGAACCGCAACCAAAGAATAAAGATCAGAAACTTCTCATCAGATCTACACCCCGTCAGCAGGGGTGTCCCTCAAGGATCAGTTCTCCCGGGCCCCCAACTGTTCAACATCTACATGGAACCCCTTACCACCATACTCAGAGACAAATATCCCCTTCCACCTCCATGCTGACGACACCCATATTTACCTTCAAACCTCCTCCATTGGTGACATTCATAGACTCAACGACACTCCAAGAGAAGTCCAACACTGGCTATCACTAATCCACCTGAAACTCAAAGACAAAACAGAAATCCTCCTCATCTCCAACAAACAGGAGAACCCCCAAATCGTAGAATGGCTAAAAGCAATTGATGCTCTAAACAGCAATCTCACCCTGGCGGATTCCGTAAAATCGCTGAGACTCACCTTATACCCAAAACTACACATCAAGATCAATGCAAAAAGAGCTAATTTCTTAACCTGAAACAACTCCGCAAAATAAAACCCTTCATCCTGCCAACGACCTTAAACAAGCTACTCAATCCCTGGTGCTGTCCAGACTAGACTACGGGAATGCTTCCCTCACAGGTACAGCAAAATTCCACTTATCACCTCTCAGATAAACTCTCAATGCAGCAGCTAGAATGGTCACCGGAGTAAAGAAGTATGATCAAATCGCAAGCACTCAGAGAGCTAAAATGGCTCCCAAATGAAATGAATGCCAATTTCAGAATGGCTTGCCTCACCCACAAAGCCCTGCACACACAGAAACCCGCCTACCTGGCCGCCAAACTCAAGAAGGCCGGTCAGACAAGGAGCCTCAGAAGTTCCAACAGTCTACTCCTAATCCTGCCGAAAATACGCAAACAAAAAAACACTTCTCAATCCTTCTCTGGAAATGTGCCCAAAATCTGGAACTCAATCCCAGTGCACATCAGGACTACCCCCTCCTTTACACAATTCAAAAGGCAACTCAAAGACTTCTTCCTCAACCGTTCTCTCCCAGATGGAAGCCGCTGCTGAAATGCTAAAGCTTGCACATTACAGGACACAGGCACTTGTCACTAAGACGTCTACCTCACCCCCATCCTGAACCCTCCCTCTTTTTCCACCTCCGTAAAGGTGGCCCGGCTCGAGTCTATGTGCTCAATATTGTGATTTTCTGTGTCTTCCTTTCCTGCAATGCTGTTCAGTGAGCCGAGACTTCCAAAGCGCCACGAATCAATATGTATACGACTGCCAAACTGTGTGTTTTTACCCATGCTGTAAAGCGCTCCAATACTGTCGGGTCTGGCTAGTGCTATATAAAACTCTTCAATAAATACATACAGTACAAGCAAAAAGCTCCTATTCATACATGGGGGAGTCCTTTTATAGTGACGTAATTCCATCACCCATCGAAGTGGCATTCTTCATCATCTGGGAGCTCCTCTTGGTTACAAGACCTACTTCAGCTAAGGGCTATAACCCCCCTCACTGTGAGGGAGGAGCTCAGGGATGTTTCGATAGATACTAATCAGTTGTCGGATCTTCTAAAATCCACCTGATGTGAAGCGGTGTATTGTTTTTGAGTGATGGGCACAGAGCATAAAGAAGAGAGGATGATATGTGATCTAATATTGGCTACCAAGAGGAAAAGGGTACTTTATTAATTAACTCTTGGTGTAAAGATTAAAAAAGAGTGCAGTTTAGGAAATATTGGCTGCACTTGTCCAGATATCAGGTCTACATGTTTCGGCCATTGTGATCTGAATGTGATTGCGGCCTTCCTCAGGACCTAGATGTTCTATACTACTGCACGTTGAGGAGAGAAAGTGAAAGTGATAATCATGAGAGCACTTGGTAATGCGATTGAAGCACAAGTTACTACTTGTGTAACGATATATCTGTAAGAGACATTAGTTAGTGATAGATTCCTTACCTTAGAATATCCCCAGGCGTCAGACTGGATCCGGAAACTTTTTGCGTAGCAATACCCCTGCGCGCCGGCAGGCGTCGTCTGCGGCTCCGCGTCCGTCGTCGGCGTCGTGAGCGCCTGGATGACGTCGTCGGAGTACTTAGACGGCGCCCATGCGCGCTGACGTCAGTTCTGACACACAGCTTTTCCGCGCCAGATACGCAGAGCCATGATAGAACCAACACTGGTGCCATGAAACTAGGGCCCTGAAAGGGGATGACCTTAACCCTAGATATCGGTTCGCAGAACGGGGAGGATGGGTGGGAATCTATCACTAACTAATGTCTCTTACAGATATATCGTTACACAAGTAGTAACTTGTGCATCTGAAAGAGACACTTTAGTGATAGATTCCTTACCTTAGAATAGATACCCCAGCAATACCAACCCCGGTGGTGGGTCTGCGAACCAATATCACACCAGAAAGTCCTGGAGGACGGAACGGCCAAAGAAGCCATCCCTCCGGACTTGACTGTCCAGGCAGTAGTGTCTTGCGAACTTGTGCAGCGAGGCCCACGTAGCTGCCTGGCAAATGTCCTGCAGTGGGACACCGCGGCCCAGGGCAGTTGTCGTTGCCGTGGCCCGAGTGGAGTGAGCCCGCAATCCAGCCGGGGGCTCCTTCCTTGCCATGGAGTAACATGCTTGGATACACAAGATGATCCACCTAGAGATGGTCCTCTTGTGCACAGCCTTACCCTTCTTTGCGCCCACGTAACCAACAAAGAGTTGGTCATCCACCCGGAATTGGCGTGTGCGATCTAGGTAGTAGGAGAGCGCACGTTTTGGATCCAGACGGTGGAGCCTCTCTTCCTCCTTCGAGGGATGCGGAGGCGGAAAGAAAGTGGGCAAGGTAATGGACTGCCCGATGTGGAAGGCCGTGACAACCTTGGGCAGAAAGGAAGGTCGTGTACGTAACACCACCTTGTCAGGATGAACAGACAGGAAAGGTGGAGAAGAAGAAAGAGCCTGGAGCTCACTCACTCTCCTGGCAGAGGTGATGGCAACCAGGAAGGCAGTCTTCAGAGTAAGGAGACGAAGAGGACAGTTATGCAGTGGCTCAAAGGGAGCACACATCAGATAAGTGAGAACAAGATTCAAGTCCCACTGGGGCATCACGAAGGGAACAGGAGGGAACATGTGCGTGATGCCCTTCAGAAATCTATTTACAATAGGGGACTTGAATAAAGAAGGCTGATCTGGTAGCCTCAAGAAGGCTGATAGAGCAGAAAGGTACCCTTTAAGAGTGCCCAGAGCAGAGCCCTGCTGGGCAAGGGAAAGAAGAAAGAGCAGCACTTCTGAAAGGGGTGCCGAGAGAGGATCCACAGCCTTTGCTGTGCACCATGCCACAAATCTGTTCCACCGGCAGGCGTATACCGACTTTGTGGAGGGACGCCTGGCTGCCAGAATGATATCACAGACTTCAGGAGGCAAGTCAAATGGCCTCAACTGCCGCCGCTTAATCTCCAAGCTTGTAGGTGGAGACTGGACAGGTTCGGGTGCAGGACCGTCGCCTGCTGCTGCGACAGAAGGTCCTCCCGAAGAGGCAGACGAATCGGGGGATCGACTGACATGCTGAGTAGCTCGGGATACCAGTATCTTCGTGCCCAGTCCGGAGCCACAAGGATGACCTGGGCCCGGTCGCGCCTGATCTTCTTCAGCACTCTGGGCAGAAGTGGTATAGGCGGAAAGGCGTACAACAGACCGCAGCTCCACTCGCAACGAAAAGCGTCTCCGAGCGAGTGCCGCCTTGGAAATTCCAACGCGCAGAACTGAAGACATTGCGCGTTCTCTTCTGTGGCGAATAGATCTAACCAAGGCACTCCCCACTGCCGAAAGAGACCTTGCGCCACGTCCGAGTTCAGACGCCATTCGTGATCCATCATGCACCGGCGGCTGAGTTCGTCCGCCCTGGCATTCAGAGAGCCTGCCAGGTGTTGAACCACCAGGGTCACGCCCTGATGTTCCAGCCACTGCCAGAGGCGCAGAGCCTCCTGGCAGAGGGTCCACGACCCCACCCCGCCTTGCTTGTTGCAGTACCACATGGCGGTGGTGTTGTCGGTGAACACTTGCACTACGCTCCCCCGGACAGAGGGGAGGAATGCCTTCAGTGCTAGACGAATCGCCCGCAGCTCCAGAAGGTTGATATGGAGCCGGGACTCCGCCGGAGACCAGAGGCCTCTGATCTCCGCCTCTCCCATGTGGCCTCCCCAGCCCTGGAGGGACGCGTCCGTCACAACTACGTGCTCCGGTTGGGGTAGGGAGAGGGGTCTGCCACTGACCCAGTCGCGGTCCGTGAGCCACCACTGCAGTTGTCTCGCAGTGCCCTTCGAGATCAGGACATGATCGGACAGGTTGCCCTGATGATGGGCCCACTGAAACTTCAGGTCCCACTGCAGAGCCCGCATCCGCCACCTGGCGTGACGCACCAGAAGGATGCAGGAGGCCATCAGTCCCAGAAGCCTCAGCGTCAACCTGACCGAGACCCGGGATAACGGCTGGAAGATGGGAACCAGAGCCTGAATATCCCGAACCCGCTGCTCGGGTGGGTAAACCCGAAACTGCGCCGAGTCGAGAACCGCTCCGATGAAGAGGAGCTTCTGAGAGGGACACAGGTGTGACTTCGGCACATTGATGGAGAACCCCAGCAAGTGCAGGAGGTCGGCCGTAGTCTGGAGGTGGCTGACGACTGTCTGGGGCGAGCCCGCCTTCAACAACCAGTCGTCGAGGTAGGGGAAGACTGATACCCCCTGCCTGCGCAGATGGGCTGCGACCACCGCCATCACCTTCGTGAACACCCGTGGGGCGCTGGTAAGGCCGAAGGGGAGCACGGTAAACTGAAAGTGCTCTTGACCTACCGTGAACCGCAGGTAACGCCGGTGGGCCGGCAGGACGGGGATGTGGAAATAGGCGTCCTGCAAGTCCAACGCTACCATCCAGTCTCCTGGGTCCAGGGCAGCCAGGACCTGAGCCAAAGTGAGCATCTTGAACTTCTCCGTCCGGAGGAAGCCGTTGACGTTCCGCAGATCCAAGATAGGGCGTAGGCCCCCTTTGCCCTTCTTGGGTACCAGAAAGTAGTTGGAGTAACAACCACGTCCTACTTCTGGCCCAGGAACGCGCTCGATGGCCCTCTTGGCCAAGAGGGCCGAAACCTCCTCTTGCAGAAGTTGCAAGTGATCCCCCGACACACGGTGGTATTGAGGTGGCATGGATGGAGGGGATGACTCGAAGGGGAGGGAGAAGCCCCTTCGGACAATTTGCAGCACCCACCTGTCCGAAGTGACTGTATGCCAGTGGGAGAGGTGATGGCGAACCCTGCCTCCCACAGGCGTCACATGGGCCTGAAAACTCGGACTAGGAAGGTTTTGAGGCAGGGGCTGCTGAGGGAGGTGTGGACTGGCCTCGCCGCTGGCCCCGACCACCGCCACGGCGGTTCCCACGTCCGCCACCGCGTTGCTGTACATTCTGCAGCGCGTGGCTGACGGTACGTGGTGGGGCGCCCCTTCCGTGGCCACGAAAGGAGCGAAAGGCACCCGATTGCTGGCGTGGGGCCGTAAGGCCCAAGGACTTGGCCGTGGCCCTAGAGTCCTTGAAACGTTCCAGCGCATGGTCTGCCTTGTCGCCGAAGAGGCGACGGCCATCAAACGGCATGTCCAGGAGGGTGGCCTGGACATCGGCCGAGAAGTTGGCGGACCTCAACCAGGCGTGGCGTCGAACCGCCACCGTCGTTGCCATCGCCCTTCCCAGTGAGTCCGTAGTATCCAGCCCACACCGGATAGAAAAGCGTGCTGCATCTCGGCCGTCCGCCAGGGCTTGGCTGAGTTTAGCCTGGACCTCCTCCGGGCATCTAGGCAGCACCTCCGCAACCGTGTCCCACAGGGTGTGGGTGTAGCGGCCCAAGAGACAGGCGGTGTTCACAGACCGCAGCCCTAAGCTCACAGACGAGAAAACCTTCTTCCTGAACTGTTCATATCTCTTGGATTCCCTGTCGGGCGGGGCCGACGGGAAGGCGGTTTGGGAGTTTGAGGCCTGGATGATCAGACTCTCGGGGTGGGATGGGTGGACAAAAAGCATGGGTCACCCGGTGCCGGGCGGTAGCGTCTGGCCACGTTCCTGTCCACAGGGGGGCCTGTGGCGGGCTTGGACCAAGTGCCCAGAAGAACGTCACACAAGGCCTCATTGAACGGCAGGAGGGGCTCCGCGGAGCCTGACTGCTGTTTGAGGACCTCGGTGAGGAGATTAGTCCTCACGGCCGTGATGGGGAGCTGAAGGTTTAAGGCCTTAGCTGCCTTCGTCAACACTACGCTGTAAGCAGAACCCGCCTCCGAAGCCACAGTCGGGGGCGACGTAAATCCAGTGTCTGGCGAGGTGTCAATACCACTGGCCTCCCCAAGCTCATATGTCCAGTCCTGCTGCGGCTGGCAATCACGTGCCAGAGGGTCCTCGGACCCCTCCCATTGCTCCTCGTCACCTGGCTCCTGGAGACCAGGATTAACAGCCAGGGCCTCCTCGTGGAGATAAAAGTCTCCAAAGGCCGACGGAATCGGCGCCCAGCGGCGCCCTTCCGACTCCTGAGTAGGACCGTAGGAAACATTGGGGGCGGCAACCACATCGGCTGCCGGGGACGACACCTGAAGGGACGGCGCTGGCGAGGTCGTAAGGTCGACCGGCGAGGTCCCGGATCCGGAGCCGGATCCAGCGAGGTCGTGCGGCGCCGGGGCCGAAGCACCCGACGTCGTCGGGGCCGAAGCGCCCGACCCGGAAGGACCTCCAGACGGAACCGATCGGCCCGAAGGCGCCACGGGAACCGACTGAGGAGGGAGGGCCCTCATGGCCATGAGGTACCTCTCGACCTACTCCTGCGACGCGCCGTGCCCAGGGACCCGAAGGTGTGGGGCAGGCGGCGACGCTTGCGACTCCCGCGGAGCCGCGTGGGCAGTGTCGCCCAACTCCCCGGCCGCATCGTGCGAGCGTCGGGGCGGGTCGGAGGATCGATGGTGTCGCTCCGACCTCTCATGCCTCTTACCTGAGGACTTGGAACCAGACGATCGGTGTCCACTCCCGGAACGTCGATGACTCCGACCTCGCGACCTGTCCCTCGACCTCCCGTGGGACCGGGACCTGGAGCGGCGCGGGGCCGACTGCCTCAGCTCGAGACGCTTGCGGGACCGCTCCCGCCTAGCCTTCGACGTCAGGGCCCGGCAGTCGGAGCAGGACCGATCGTCGTGGTCGAGGCCTAAGCACTTCAGGCACCGGCGATGGGGGTCCGTGACCGACATGAGTCTGCCGCACTTCGAACAAGGCTTGAACCCGGGCATCCCTGGCACCGATAGTCGAGATAGTCGACTAAAGAGAAGATCAAAAGGATCAAAAATTTTCAGTCAAAAAGTGACTGGGGGTAGAGCTTCTTCCGGATCTGCGCTAGCTGGCGCGGAAAAAAGAAGAACTGACGTCAGCGCGCATGGGCGCCGTCTAAGTACTCCGACGACGTCATCCCGGCGCTCACGACGCCGACGACGGACGCGGAGCCGCAGACGACGCCTGCCGGCGCGCAGGGGTATTGCTACGCAAAAGTTTCCGGATCCAGTCTGACGCCTGGGGATATTCTAAGGTAAGGAATCTATCACTAACGTGTCTCTTTCAGATACAAGTACAACCTACAAAAACAGTCTCAGTTGCGATGGTTCACATTATGTTGATGTCACCTGCGAAAAAAAAAAGTGTGACTTAAAATCATGAATCAACATTACCAAGTGGTCTCATGATTATCACTATCACTTACTCTCCACTAGGTCCTGAGGAAGGCCGCGATCACATTCAGATCACAAAGGCCGAAACATGTAGACTGGTTATCTGGATAAGTGAGGCCAATATTTCTTAAATTGCACATGCACTGCTTTTTAATTTTGACATCAAGAGTCAATTAATAAAGTTCCTATTTTCTCTCGGTAGCCAATTTTAGATCACAAATCACCTTCTCTTCTTTATGCACTGCAACCATCACTCAAAAACACTACAACGCTTCACATCAGGTGGCTTTTAGAAGATCCGACAACTGATTAGTATCTATCAAAACATCCCTGAGCTCCTCCCTCACAGTGAGGGGGTTGTAGCCCTTGGCTGCACTAGGTGTTGCAACCAAGAGGAGATCCCAGATGAGGACCCATGCCACTTCACTGGGTGATGGGATTCCGTCCTTATCAAAGGACTCACCCCTTTTATGAATAGGAGCTTTTTGCTTTTACTGTATGTTCTTTGAGCTTCTCTTAGCTTGCCAGACCCGCGGATAATTAGTTATTTCAGCAGCAATGGATTGCCAGTAGCAGGGCAGAACTCAACCTGATGATCAGGGAACTCCCACCCCAGATGGAACGCCGAAGAGCATGGGTCCCAGGAGAATATCGGGAGATACATAGCATTTCTATGAATCTGAAGGCAGCAGGAATCCCCGATGCGGACCCCCACCACACCATGCTTGTTCTACAATGGGTCACCAGAAACCAACATGCGGCCCCTCCCAGCCACCTTCACCTTCCTCCAAGCCCCTGGGGAAGACAAGTCTAATCACACACCACTTACATACCCCCTGCAGCCCCGGGACAAACTGGATACCATTCTAAAAGTAATAGAAACATAACGATCCTCCATAGAAACAAAGATTAAGAAGCTCCTCAGAGAATTCAGCCTCTTTCACAACGACCATCAGAAGCTGGCTTCCAGGGTGGCAGAAACTTAGCGCACCATAAAGGACTTTACACCCCAACTGGACGACCCGGGATGCGCACTCCAGATCTTGCTGACAGCGTAAAGTGACTTGAAAATCGAGCTGAAGATGGTGAAGGGCGAGGTTGCTTGAATAATATTCACATGGTGGGACTCCCAGAGGGAAAGGAAGACACCAGCACAATGATCGCCTTCCTGGAGGACAGCCTTCACCCCTGCAAGAGACCGGTCATCGTACTTTTCTCTCTGATCGAGAGCACT
The DNA here is from genome assembly GCF_964263255.1 of Lissotriton vulgaris. Taxonomy (NCBI): domain Eukaryota; kingdom Metazoa; phylum Chordata; class Amphibia; order Caudata; family Salamandridae; genus Lissotriton; species Lissotriton vulgaris. The sequence continues at coordinate 1,547,683,362 of NC_141687.1, read as the reverse complement.
GGGTCCTTGCCTGCGGACAGTCACCTGGCTCTTTTGTGGCTCAGCTCCTCTACTATAAGGACAGACATGCTATTCTGAAAGCCGCCCAATAAGCAGACCCATTCGCACTAAAAAACAACAAGCTCTACGTGCTCCCAAACTATAGGGTGATGGTAACGCAGCAGCACTCATCCTTCCTTGGGGTCAAGCACGACTTTGAGACCTCCAATACTCACTGTTGTACCCAACTGAATTGTAGGTTATATGGGACCACTGAACCTACTTATTTTAATCAATCTATCTTCAGCCTGCGATTAGATTGAACAACACAAAGATGGTGGCACCTGCCCTCCGGTGGTGACCACATGCATGACAACAGACAGAGGTGCGGATGAGGAATTCGCCATGAAGTCCAACCACAGAAAAACCTGGAAAGCCCTTTTAGCAGGAACAATGGAGGGAGCAATAATCTGCCCGTGCCATGGTGTTCAACCGGCCCACATCCCTACTAAACCCAGACACTAATTCTACCACCAGCGAGGAAGGCAGTGCCTCCAGCTCTTCCGACCACTTGGATGAGGCCTCCGATCTGCAGGTCACTCTGTAAACCGCCAACGACCTGCTCTGAGGTATCCCCCCACCATCCGCTTTCTGAGCGCTGCCTCGGTTGCTTCCACGCTGTGGGATTGGAGGGGGGATCCGGCTCTGGTCGGTGAGAGTGGACCCCATGGACATTATTCCCCTCCTGTGCATGACCCTTCACAACACTTTAATACAAAAGCCCAAATGGGAGAGTCACCAGCGAACAGCACAGTGCTAAGGCAGTTATGAACAAGGATTCCCTGCACCCTTTCCCTGGTACCACTATCTTCCAATTCTCCACACTTAGGTCACCATTTGGCAAATGCGATCCCCTTCACATATGGTGTATTTGCCCGGCAATGGTTTGAGCATATAGCTGGTTGCTGCAGGTCCTGAACATAGTTTCAGTTTTCAATGTTTTCTGTTACAGCAGTTACTTTCCCCTGTGGCAGGGACATTGTAAGAAACCAACCCATCTATACATGCTGGATAGAGGTGGAGGGCGATCAGGCCGGGAGGGAAGGCAGAGCCGGGACCGACACACCACTGACACATGAAGCACGCCTACATACGCACTTCCTCCCCCCAACCAGCCACCACTCCCCATGAAGGGCTGACATAGGATTACTCAGAATCCCTCCGCCTACACTGCCCGTCCCGGCTCAAGGTTTTAAATGTTTCCAAGATATTCCTGGCTTGTACCCAAACTGCCACTTCTCCAAATGAATGAGAAATGGACCTTGTTAACAGCTGCAGCCTTACTGCTCACTCCGGGTGCCCACTCCCGACTTTCACTCTACCAACACACCCATTACATACACTGTGCTGTTTAGTTACTACCCCTCCCAATACCTTTTTCCTACAGAGGTACACACAATCCCTGACCAGCGGTTTGAGACCCATACTCGACAGAACACAGCTCTGCTTTATATGGTCAGCGCGCTCCATCACAAGTCCCCGCGAGGAGCCACTATAATGCCACACTGCCCTGACGTGCTACCTTTATGGCGCTGCCTTGTGGATTAGAATATGTTACCGGACTCCCTGACTACCAATCAAGCCTGTACAAATGTAACTGTGATAAGCTGTGAAAAAAATTGTCAATAAAGAGTTTTAAAAAAATCAGTGTCGTTATTGGTCACTGAACCCAAATCCAAACCCAAGTCGTTATTGGTCCCTGAACCCAAATATGCAGAGTACGGGAAAAGGTTTATCCAATTCAAATGGGTGCTCCTGTTCTTGAGTTTCTTCAGTGATGTTATCGATGTAAATAGCGATATGATATTATCTGTTAAGTCATCCATGCTGTCATAAGCAGTAGTTTTCATGCAAATGAGTAAGCATTTTAACAAACTATATTTTCTCTTTTAAGTAAAGAATCATGATAACATTTCCTTAACACAGATTTTGAGAAAATCGTTTGGTTTTCCAAAGATGTTTTAGCCCCTGTGCAAACCAAGAACCTACTGTGCACGGCCTTCGTCCACTCCAAGAACCCACCATGTTGGGACACTGTAGTTGTGCATATTTTCTGCTGGATATTGACTCTTACAGGTGCAGATATTGGTTCTCACCCTTCTCCTGCCAAAACTGAGGAAGCTGATGATTGATTCCAAACAAGAGCACCTTTTACAAGTCTTTCTCCTCATGCCTCAAGTACTCTTTACTTTCGCTCTAGTGCAGTGTTATTACATGCCGGGCCATAGTGGTTGTTAAATAAAAGAACTGTTGGCTAGGCCTCCTTCCTGAAATTTGCGATCATTAATTTTGCATATCTCAACCCAGTTCCACACCAGGCTGAAGGTATGGACAGGTGGAGCAAGTTCCTTACATTAGACATCTCTGTTCTCATAGTGTATGCCATGTTGCTGCTGCTCTTGTGCTCTGGCTGAATGTGAAGAAGTAGGTGGTGTGCCTCCTGCCTCTCTCTCAGATCGATGGAGGCAAATATCGCTGCTCCATCAAGAAAGCAGATTCACTTAAACGTCCGTTTTCATTAGCAGATACAGTGACAATATTTTTATATTTACTGAATTTAAATCTGTAGATGAATCCCCAAAAAATTATCTTGTAATTATGGATTCTTTAAAATGTGACATTTAAATGTTTATTTATATTATATTTTGAATTTGTTTTCTCCAAATACAGGCGTGTTCGAAAAAGGACAATAATAATTTTCTAGTAGTTTTAAAGCTGTTCAAAACTTCTGAAACATTAACAAAATATGATTCAATGTTAACACTTCAAATATTTGTTCCCCACTATCTCCTTGAGAGAGAATGAGGAGTGCACATGTGGTTTTTGTCATACACGGTGCCCAGAACCATTGACAGGCACAGTCACAGGAAGTGGCCTGTAGCCATGCTTTGCGATGACTCTCCATTGGCAACTATGCCCAACTTTCAGACGTGCCCTGAAGGATTTTGTTGCAAAGCATACTCGGGGCCAAACCCTACATCCATGCCCCAGAGTTGCAGAGGCTGCTGGACCAGAGAGCCTACTGTGTGCAGCAGGCTCCGACTGAAGTGCACTCATGCCTTGAACCCAGTATTCATTGTGTCATTTATTATTTAGTATAAACGATGGGTTACCTTGTAATATGGCTGAATATTGCCACTGAAGGGTTACAAACCACAAGGGTGAAGACGACGTGGTTTGTACACGTCAAAAGAACCCCAAGATGGTAATATAGGATCGTATTACACTTGTTCCTTGCTACGTGTTTTTTATATTACATGTTTATTTTGGGATAGTTCTCTTCAAAAAAGAATTCTCTTAAAGTTGCAGGTAACAATGGACAATGACTGCAATTTTAGGTTTAGCTTTCATGAATAAGCGTTTGATAAAAACAATGGATAATGGTGAGGGTCAGATATTTTATGCAATTTTATGGCCTCAGCATTTACCACTTCAATACGGATTTACTGCAAATGGCTCAATTTGCTGTGTAGTGCAGATTTCACAAAAAGGAAAACATGATTAACCCACTGACCCATCTGTTTGTATTGTGTAATGCTTTAGATTTTCATGTTCTGCATACCCCTGACATTTAATGTGAGGCCAGCCATGTGCAACTTTTTTTTTTCCTCAAAGAACTTCAAGTCACAACACCCCTTGATCTCAATTAACCAGCACACAGTCTCCTTCTCAGATCGTTTTCCACTCAGTGGGCAAGGAGTATAAGTCGAGTGGAGTGTGCAGACCGAGAATGCTGTGCGTAACAAAATGATTAAATAAAAAGACATAGGAAACATCTGTGATCATCACTGGCTTCCAATGAAGCGGGTTGGCACATGTGAATCTGCAGCACTACATGCTACAAATAGATAATTACAGGTTAAGTAACATTTTCCATCTTCGCATGCATGGCTGTAGATACGATACACATATTCTGCATAGGCTATAAAGCAGCCCCTCTCCAAAGCGGTCGCTAGGTAGGAGAAGATGCAGATGCTTGAAATAGTGTTCTAGATACTGCTTGGCCAACTAAAGCTTGTTGACGTGCTACGGAACCGCTCCGTCACCAGCCTCGGTTGAGCTGTGCTCATGACGCAGCGGTTCCGTCATGGCCCCGCCCGCACAATAGAGCAGGGGCGAAATCAGCGGCGCGCAGGCGCGTCGGGTTGGCCATGACGGAACCGCTCCGCCATCAGCACAGAAAAGGTTAAATTGCCAAACTCTACAAACTCAATTGCCATATCACAAGATTAAGCTGTTTTGGATCTGGATGTGTAAGATGCCTCTGATACTGAGTGAGAAAGTCAAGTGATGCATAGAATTAATTACATGTAATTTAATTACATTTTATTAAAAATTAATGTTACACTACTTTATAAAGTTTGTTTATAACGCAATGGGAAACATTATTTTCCACTTAAAAATTACCACATGCTTTAATATTGAGTATTTACTTGTTTCTAATAGACGTGGGACCCAGTGTTTGTTGGTTGTATACGCGATGCTGGTAGCGTATATTACACAAAGGTATTTGAGCATGCCAATGGCAGAAAAGTTGGGCAGCTTTATCCTCATAAGCAAGAGGGTACACAACAGAGTTAATCTCTAAACATATGACACTATGGCACATTACATTAATGAAATTGATGTATCCACACATCAGATTTATGTTGGAATAAATGTAGACAAGGAGGCTAGTTGTATATAAAAAGGTTTGGTCCCTGATTGAAGGTTTTTTAGAAGGAAAACCAAAACCGTGTGAGGGGGTGCTGGAATTTCTAATACAAACTGATCCTGCCGCAATCCTACTGAATTTGTGACCTACTATTGGTCTACAAAATCTCACTATTTCCGATCAGGGAATGGTCACCAATATGACACTAGCTGTGAAATAGCTGATTGCCCACAAATGAAAAACTACGGCCATTCAGATGATACATGAATGGGCGCATAAGAAGCATACTTTGTTGGTGCTGGCAAAATTATTTTGGAGCTTTACAATATGGGGAGAAAATATGAAAATCCATGGTGTTCTTTGGTTGACTAACTAGGAAGGATCCTTCTCTGGGATGCCAGAGATCATAGAGATCCTCGAAATTAGCTATCTAAACTGAAGTCTGGCCTACCTGAGTATCACAAAACAGGTGATTTTCACTTTCTAAGCAAGACAAAGTGTGTTGATTTGAATGTGCTTGTTTTAAAAAACGTTATCCTGAACTTTTAGTAGTTTTATTTCGGGGTGCAGTGAGGGATCGGTTCCTAGATTGGCCTTGACGAAGAAAGTAGTTATTTGTCAATGTAGGAAGGTGGATATCGGACTATGGTTACCCCCAAACTTTTTGCCTAGTGTTTAGCTGGTTTTAGACTTAGTTGGCCTGGGATCCTGCTATTCAGGGCCCCAGGCTAATTGCTCTCTCCTTAAAATGAACTCCATGTACCTTAGGTACATACACAATTGGATACTGGACCACCTTATAGGCCCCTGTAACAGTGTACCCTAGGGACCGAGGGCATAGGTGTAGCCAAGGCCTACCAGGGGCTGCAGCATGTATTGTGCCACCCCTGGCCTGGCCTCCATATTTGACACAACTGGCTGATCACTCAGCTGGGGTAAGTTGGTGTAACCACCTCTTACTTAGATATAGTATATCTATATCTAACATATATGGACACATGGTAACCTATAAGTCACTCCTATGGCAGGCCTCGACAATCCTGGAGGCAGAGTGCTTGGTTTCATGTGAGATGGTGCTCTGGCATGAGCTAAGCCTGTCTGCAGCTTTCAGAACAATGTCCTTTAACTGTTTCATGATATTGCCATACCATATACTCTTAAGTGCATTATGAACCTCGCGGTTAAATGCTATCTTTGGTTTGGCTTTGTCAAAACATGTCGAGTAAGGTGTCATACGACTTGGAATACTACCCCCTCGCCAGTTCTGGTGAAGGGGGTAGCATTCCACCCTTCTAGAGGGAGACAACATGTACCTAACCTGAAACCTGGGTAAAGTTAAACATGAGCCTCAGAATCACAAAATGGATGCTGCCACCACAGACACAAGTCGGACCTCCTGCTGCTGGGAGTCCTTCCAGCTTGAGAGGCCTGGACAAAGGGTTTCCTGTCAGGGGAGGTGCTTGCACCACCCCAGACAGGATTTTGTGTAGTGGGTTAGGGAGGGCTGAATAGAATAAGACATGCCTGGGGCACAAAAGGTGTCCCTGTGCATATGCCAGTTCAAACCGGAGCTGGGGCTTTCCAGTCCCAGTCCTGGCGAGAAACTGGACAAATGAAAGGGGGTGTAACCACCCCCCTTCCTGGTCCCACCCAGAGGAGGGGCCTAGCAGGTGATCCGGCCCCTGGATTTGGTTTAAGAGTAGGAGCTGTGTCCTAAGACTTCAGATCATCCTGAACTCGACTTGAAATAAGAAAATAAACTGGACTTCGACGTTCTGCTGCACAGAAGACTGAAGAGAATCTCCCTTGTGGCCAAGGAGTGACCACCCTGTGAATACAGGCACCATCCAGCAACTCGACTGCTTTGCCGCCGCCTCCCGCCGGAGCCCGAGCCCAGAGCCCGACAAGACCAGGATTCCCAGACATCTCAGAGTCCGATCCACAGTCCCTGAAAAGAAGAGATCCGTGGAGGTACCGAGAGACGTGGGACCGGCCATCTTGGAAGATCCACGAGGAGCTGACTGCGCAACCCCTGAGGCATCCTCAATGCTGTGCTTTGGGGTTTGAGAAGCCCCACCACCGAGCAGCATCTGCACCGAAGACCAGCCCCCCAGCATCCACGAGATCTGTGTGGGGCCACTCGACGCGTCATCCCGGTCACTGGTCCGTTGGCTAGTGGCCATCTTGGCGACGAAATCTGAAATCTACACCGCTGGTCTGGTTGCTCCAGACTGGGCCTTGTTCCTGTAAAAAGGAGCAGCCTCTCTGACCTTGCTGGTCAGAGTAAGAAGCTTGCATAGTTTCCTGCGTGGCTTGCCTTAGCCAAGGCCTGTTTGCTCCAATCAAGAAGCAGACACCGCCATCAGCTAGAGCCTTCGTTGGACAGCTCGTGATCGACTCCTGGACGTCGCTGACCTCTTCGTGTCCACGTGGCTGCAGAGACAATCTTCACTTCTTCACCGGTTGGCACCCGACATCGCCTGGTTCCCTCCTGGTTCCACTGTAGTCACTGGCTAGTGACTTTGAACATTGTCTCCTCTGCTTTCAGGTCTTTACTTCTTCAGATCCACCCTTGGATCCAACGGAACTCTTCTCGACTGGCCGCCTGCAGCATCATCATCTTCAGGCTCCATTGAACTGCACGACGAAACCCGACGCACTTTCACACCTATGCACCCGCTTCCTGTGGGTGAGGTAACGCTGGCACTCCGGTGCTCCTGTGTAGAGTAACATCTCTAGTGTCTAGGTTTCAAGTTGTTAGGTTCTGGTCCATCCGGAAGACTCCCTTTGCAGTAACTTTGTAACTTTTACGCACCCATTGAAAGTCTATGGGCGCCCGCGTGTAACTTCTAACACTGCACACGCACTCCGTGGGCCTCCTGGTCACTAACTCTTGTTAGCTCCTTGTAGTCCCAGTGATTCTGAAGGCCCTAGGCCTTACCACTGTTCGTATAGCGGTTCTTATACCACTATTTTAGGATATGGTTTGAGTGGCCACCAGGGCCTATCCATATTGTGCAACTTTTGTATATTTAAACACTGTTTTGTTTTAACGCATTTGCTTCTGTGCTCATAAAGAGTATAGGGGATACTTGTAGTAAATAAATATATATATATTTTCAATATATATCTGTGTGGTGTTCTTTCATTTGGTATTCAAGGAAAGTGTATATGGTAAAACAGCTTGCTTCACATGCCTTTACAGAGTTTAGCCTAAGACTGCTTTGTCCACGCTACCCCTAGGATAGCTTGTCTATAAGGTTGACTTACAACCAATCATCATAAGGGTTGTTTGGACTGATACAAGGTGGTCACTAGAACTAGTGAACATCATATATCAGGCCAACTTCTCACAGTCAATGCCTGAAAATATCAATAAATAGCCATTGAAAGAAAATATAATTAATTCATATTTTTTAAATATATTTTCCAACACTAAATTCTATTTATAGCTATTTTACATAATTTAAATTTCATATTGGTTTTTATTTGAAGTCCAAACTGCCATTGTTATCTTATTTGAGGGTGTTGAAGTACAAGTTACTGGGCATGTCTGGGACTGAACTTACTTCTGGTGCTTCTTTTTGGCAGTGGTAACTTACATCTAGTATATTTAGCTCCACTCCGTTTCAGAGGGTAGAGCTGTGTATGTCTACACTTTTGAGTACCGTTATATTTGGATTGTGTGAACAATTCAAATTAGTAAAGTTATTCAAAAGGTTAAGAGTAAACTGATGTGTAAATTAGAAGTGTAAGTTACCTATGTGATTAGCCTTGTAAGGCCCTAGGGACTGGACAGTGGAAAAGGTGATATCCGTGATAGGCCTCCTTTGCACTCAATTTTGTGAAGTTGAAGGAGGGCTGTAACAGACCACAGTTGTACTACTGATCTAAAAGTAAATGTACACAGTTTAGATGGGTAGCTGTAAGCTGCCCTGCCTGACGTACTCTTTTGACACCCTCCCCCTTAGGAATGGTTAATAATAGATTTTATTTATTTATTTATTTAAGAAGCTTATAAAGCGCGCAGCTACCCCCGACAGGGGTGTCCCGGCGCTGAAAGTACAAGTTAATCACAGGAGGGGGGTTGCCAGGAACAAACCATCCAAACCTGAAGCTGCAGGGGCTCGCCTGATCAGAGTTTGGTGAACAGCCAGGTTTTTAATTTGCGTCGGAAAATTTGCTCTGACTCAATGAACCTAAGGTCCAGAGGAAGGCCATTCCAGTACTTGGCCGCCGTCACGCCGAACGTTCTGCCGCCACTCCGGGAGAGCCTAAATCTGGGAACGGTCAGTACGCGGAGGCTGTTGGATCTCAGGTGTCTTTCTGACCTGGATAATTTAAGTCTTTTGCTCAGGTAAGCCGGGCCAATTCCGTTAATAGCCCGAAAGGCAAGGATCAGGATTTTAAACTGAATGCGTCGGGCGATGGGTAGCCAATGTAGGTCGTTCAGATATGCTTTAACCGAATTGCGGGTAGGGATGTTTCCAATAAGCCTAGCTGCCGCATTCTGAACGATTTGCAATCGGTTTATGAGATAGAGGGGGGCACCAGCATATAAGCTGTTGGCGTAGTCCAGATGTGCCGTAATGAGAGCGTGGACAATCGTTTTACGGGACGCCTGAGGGAGGTAGGGAAAGATCTTCCTAATCATGCGCAGCTTGCCGAAGCAGGCCGCGGTAACTTTGTTGACCTGAGCTTTGCAGGACATGGTGTTGTCAAAAAGGAAGCCGAGATTGCGGGCTGACTGTACTGGATTGGGAGGGGGGTTCAAGATAGTAGGCCACCACAAGGTGGCAGGGGGAGCTGATTTCTGGCTAAAAAAGAGCACCTCTGTTTTATCTGTATTTAGGGCCAAGTGATTAGAAGCCATCCATGTGCAGATGTTGCCAAGGCAATTTCGAAAGTTAGAGAAATGGGAGTCAGAGTGGTCTCTAAAAGAAAAGACAAGCTGAGTATCATCAGCGTATGAGACCACCCTGACTCCCCATGACTCAACTACCTTGGCAAGTGGGCCCAAATATGCATTAAACAAAAGAGGGCTTAAGGCGGAGCCCTGAGGCACACCGCACACAAGGGGTTTGTCCTCCGATTCGAAGGGACGCAAAAGTACCCTTTGGGATCTCCCTGAGAGGAAGGATTTAATCCATGCCAGGGCAGTGCCGCCAATCCCCAACTGCTGTAGCCGAGTCACAAGTATGTCATGAGACACCGTATCGAATGCAGTGGACAGGTCGAGGAGGACCAGCATGGCCTCCTTGCCCCTGTCCACCGACTCCCGAATTGTCTCAGATACCTCTAGCAATGCAGTCTTGGTGCTGTATCCGGTTCTAAAACCGGACTGTGAATCGTGCAGCAGCTGGTTGGTTTCTAGGTACAGGGCCAATTGTTTCTGGACCACTTTCTCTAAAATTTTAGCAGGTTTAGGCAGAAGAGAGATAGGACGATAATTGCTGAATTGGGAAGGATCCGCATCTGGTTTCTTTAAAATGGGGAGCAACCTAGCTTGTTTCCAGACTGAAGGGAATTGACCAAGGGTCAAGGAAGAGTTCCAAATGGAGAGGAGAGGGTTGACTAAAACAGGGCCGAGATTACCCATCACTTTGGAAGGAACTGGGCCTAATGGTGATCCTGACTTGACCTGTTTTAAAAGTGACAGAGCTAAATCTGGCGTCAGCTCCTCGAAAGAATTAAATGAGCATTGCTGGGGGTATGATGCTCCTGGCTGGGGGCTGGGAGATGCAGAATCAAAGGAGGAAGATAGTTTGATAATTTTTTCCTGGAAAAAATCAGAGAGTCCATTACAGAGAGCTTGAGTGGGGGCGCACTGGGCTTTCAAGGCAGGTGGATTCACAAAATCCTTCACAATTGTGAAGAGAATTTTTGAAGAATTCTCAGCCTGTTGAATCAGTTTTGAAAAGTAGGCTCTCATCGTGGAACGTTTAAGTTTTTGAAATGTATTCAGGGCCATTTTATAGGCTAATTTGGTAGTAGGGTCATATGACTGGCGCCATTTACGTTCCAGCTGTTTACACCTACTCTTTTCCTCTCTCAGCAAGAGGGAAAACCAATGAGCAGAAGGACGAGATTTAGAGGAAGACATGGGAGCAAGAGGGGAAATGGTATCTGGAGCAGTGGTAAGGGCAGAGTTATATCTCACAGTTTCCTTGTTAAGATCTTCCGATGAATTGAACTGATAGAGAAAACAAGGGTCAATGGTCTCACAGGTGATTTTGGACCATTTGCGACCAATATCTCTGTTGATAGAGGAGGGAAGGGGCAGGGAGGGAATAGTGATTTCAATAGGGAGAAGAAAATGGTCTGACCATGTGAGGGGTAAGGAAGGAAGGGAAGTGATACCGGGATGATTCGTGAAAATAAGATCAAGCGTGTGTCCTGCTTTGTGGGTAGGACCCTTTATTAATTGAGACAGAGTTAGACCTTGTAAGGATTCAAGAAGAAAGGATGCTTGGGCACAGGAGGGATTGTCGACATGTAGATTGAAATCACCCAGTACTGTAAAGTAAGAGTGTTTGAGGGACAAGTCCGCAATTGAGTGCAGCAAGGAGTTGAGAGATGCGGAAGTAGCTGTAGGGGGATTGTAGACCAGGATGCCGGCAAAGATCGTGATGGCGGAATCCATAATTGTGAGATACATGGCTTCAATAAGCCCCAGGTTAGGTATTTTTTTAATGTTCAGAATGAGGTGGGATTTTACGATGACAGCAGGGCCCCCCCCCAGATTTGGAATTGTCTCGATTGATTCCTAGCAATCGATAGCCAGGGGGAGTGGCCAAGTGTATGTCTGGTTTGGAAGAGTCTTTAAGCCAAGTTTCCGTGAGGAATAATATATCCCATTTATGAGTATCCAGCGAAAGCCAAATATCTGAGGCGAACGCAGGCAGGGAACGGCAGTTTATTAAGGCAGCTTTTAATTTAGAGGGAGGCTGGGGTTTAGTGGCTTTCTGAATGTGGAGGTCCCGTTTTCGCATTATGGGAAGGTGGAGTTTGCACCGAGAGCAGGTGTAAGTAGACTTCTCTAGATCCAGGGGGTTACAGCAGGCAGTGGGGGTGCAGACGCCTTGTCTTAATATGGCGAGCTGGCTGCTGGTCCAGGTGATTGTTGGGGGACGAGAGACAGGGGAACTGGCGCTAGGCGCTGGCCCGGCGCGGACGGGCGCAGACGGGCTTGCCTTCGGCGCGCCAATGGCGCGCCATTGGCGCGCCCGCTGCGCGGGCGGGATGGCCTCTTACTTTTAATCATTTCTGGGGGAGGGTGGGAGGCGTCCAGGAGCTGGAGCGCTACCCTGCCTCCCCCCAAGATGGCGGTTGCGCGTTCTCCCAGCCGGCGAGAGCGCTGTGCTCGGCTGCGCCGGGGGAGAGAGAGCAATGTCAGGACCCCTGTGACGAAGAAATCTCGTCAGGTCAGACAATGTAGGCAATTACCGATTAAAAGCGTATCGGTTAAAATATGTACAAGTTTTAAAATAAGATCACTCGTAATTAGGACTGCACACAAGTATTGAATCACAATGCATACAGTATAAATTCTGTCACACGCAAGTAGAGCCTTCCGCTGCTAATGAGGGAAAGAGGAGATGCCCCGGGCTTCCGCCTCAGGGGTGAAAAAACAAGTAATCAGATCACTGTAATTTAGTAAGGAGGGGGCTGTGACAGAATACTGCTCCCTCTATGACCAGGCCCTATTCTACCAAACCAACAATAAAAGTTTTTCAGATATGCAGCATGACCTCTGGGAACAAGGCCTGGCTTACAGCCAGACTCTACACCATCCTCATCCAACCCCAAACACACTGTCCATAACCAAAGGTAATGCCCAACATGCCCTGGGTGCAGGGCCTGATTGAGGGCTATCCCTTCTCTGAACAAACCAACTGTATACAGTGAGCACTTGGACTACGTGTAGAGCAGACTCTAGGCTCAAGGTTTGGTCTACGCTAGGACCCTGATCCAAAGCCATATCTTACATGGACACTGAGTATGACCATTGGTCCTCGTGCCAACATCAATCACTTCACCCAGCCACTAGCCTTCTTGTGCTCAGATCAGCCCCAAAGTTGACAGAATCCAATGTGGCTGACGGCTAGTATCCTCTGTAAGATTGTTTTTTTTCTTAAATCCCTGGGGAAGCATTCTTTATTCCAAGACTACATTTGAAAAGATTAGTCTGGGGATCCAGATCTGCAAATTGAAAATGATGACTCTGATAATCATGTGTAAAAAAATGAGCGATCATTTTTAATACTTGTGGGCAGTTCTTGCCCTTAGGGGAGCCCTGCTTATGGTCAGGAAAGGGTTGAACCAGCCCCCGTGTAAGTGCCCTGACTTTCTTCCAGGATGCAAGCCCCACATACTGTATTGGCTGCCACAAATAAAAAATGTCAGTTCTGGCCAGTAATTCAGAGTGTCCGTGATCCTCAGCTATTCTGGGGTTCTGCAAATCTGCAGACAGACCGATGAAAAAATGTTGCTTTATCAAACTACATTTCTTTATTGTCACAATTTGATTGCGGGATCAGCAATCTAATATGCCGGTCCATGGTGAATGTATCTAAAGAATTTCTAACCTCATGCGAGTCCTACTTTTTGAAGGTTTTCTTTTTTCTTTTTTTTTTAAAGAAAAAATTAACACTGACCAGATTTTCATGAAATTTAAACAGGATCTCTAGTTGATTCTGACAGTATCGGTGTCAAGTCAATCATGTTTCATGAAAATCCAACCAGTGATTTTCACTGAAGAGATGATAGTTTTTTCACGGTGGAAATTAACATGGGGTGTATCACTTTTGGGAGCCCCTTCCACTATAAGATTTATCCACTTTGACAGATCCCAGTATAGAGACAGTGTGTATGAATCAAACTTTACTAGGTCTGTGGCAAAAATTAATCAGACTTTTAAAAAAAGGAGTAGCATTGGAAATGCAAAGTAACATACATTTTACTTACCTGTAACAATCAGTTCATAGCTTTTAGAGGAATAAATTAACATTCTGTGTGCACTCATGTCGTTTAGTGTAGGGCTACATTCTGTGTGCACTCATGTCGCTTAGTGTAAGGCTTGTAATGTTACAAGTTAATTTAGTTGGTGAAAGGTGTTTCAATTTGGGGGTTGCTCACTTTACCTCCGCTGAAACCCACAATGCAACAGGACCTCACAAACTGCTCAGTTTGAGTTCCCTTAGGGGTAGGCGCATGTGCAGAGATACAAAGGATTGCAAGGTCAGCGTACTGGCGAAGGAATATATATTTTAATCTAAGTGTGCAGTATAACAGTTCTATACGTCATTCCTTGTGCTCACAAATGTAAAAGTCAGTAGGGCACAGCATTACAAGCTACAAATGGTCTGTTTAAAGGTAAGTACAATTTTCTGTTTGCAGTCTGTGCTGCAGTAAATCAACAAGCTGTACATAGACTGCATAGCAGTACCCAAATTCCAATGTGGTGGCTTGAGTTTCTTGGCAGGCATGAATGCCTACACAGTAATGTTTAGTGAATGTACGCTTTGAAATCCAAGTCACATCCTTTCAAATGCCAGCCAGCTGAATATTACTCAAGACCACTGTTGTGACTCCTTTTAAGGAGTGGAACTTGCTCTTGGTACATCACCTAGTGTGTGTTTGGATTTGGGATAACAAAACTGGGTGCATCAAACTATCCCCCTTGCCACGTCTTCCTCTGAAATCTGTTTCCAAGGTATGTTTTTTATATAGTTTTTATTTTACAGAGTTTTTAATAGTGCGAACGTGACCCAAAGCTATTGGGTATCAGAGCACTTTACATACCACCAGTTGCGTTACATGAGGACACATTTTTTTTCTTCTTTTGTGTTGTTAGGCACGAGGAGATCATGTGATTTGCCCAGAACCACAGGAAGTTCAGCGTTGTTTGCAGAGACTCAAACCCAGTTCCCTAGATTCAAGGTCGACCGCCCTAGCCGTTAGGTCAACTGGTAATGCAAAAGCGACAAACAATTGGTTTTCTGATGAACCGATTACTGTAACCATAATAAATGACGGCTCTTGTAAAATTTTTATTCTTTTCTCTACTACTGACTGTGGCTGGGGGAAAGGAAATGTAAATCAATAGATTGGTTCCCTTGAAATGGGAAGAAAACAAGTGAGTTCGCAACATAACTCTGTCTTTGTACATCTGCTTGAAGAGTTTCTGGACTCTTGACAAAGCCACAAAGTTCAGTAAAAGCCATCAGAAGGTTGGACAACACAAGAAAAACTACCTTCCAAGAAAGGAAGTGCAGTGAACACAAAGAGAGCTGTTCGAACGGTGTGCCCATAATCCTAATAATGAATGCAATGCAATATTAAACTGCCACAAAAGGATTACTCATTGAAAACCTTCCATGTAGGCCTTAATAACAGGGACTTTAAAAATAAAGTGATGTTCTCCATTTTAAATGTATGCAACTATTGCTGCAAGGTGTACTCTTAGGGTAGTGGAGGCTAGCTCTGTCTTTTGCTGGCAAAGGAGAAGGCAAAGCATTTGTTTGACTGTGGTAATTCAAGACTAAATGTAGTTGACAGTACTGTAAATGACCACTTTTTCAGTTTAACAGCACAGCATGCACATGTACTAAGTTTTCCAAGATTTTTTAAATATTTGCATACATTCATTTGGGAGCTACAAACATCCAAAGTCTCAAAACTCAGGTACAAAATTATAAGACAGAGACTTAAAGATGGGATGCAGTAGCCAACTATAATCCATCTGGACAGAACTTAAACGGTAAACAACGTTTACAACGAAACTTTATCTCAGCGGGGATTCACAACGCGGTCGTTATCACGTCCGCGTTGTGATTCCGCATACCATTACTCCGCAAGTCGGAACAACGACTTGCGGAGAGGGTGGGGGAGGTGTTCGATTTAAAATCCAACACCTTCCCTAGTGTCCGCACAGACTGGAGTTGGAATAGTAAATTATACTATTCCAACTTCCAGCGCCCCCCTCTGCAAGTCGTTGTTCCGACTTGCAGAGTAATGGTATGCAGAATCACAACACGGTCGTGATAACGACTGCATTGTGATTCCCTGCAGAGAAAAAGAATGCGGGATTTGATCATATATTCAACTGAAACATGTGTGAATTAAATGAAATATCTAATAGTACAGAGTATCACAGTTACCTGGGCCTTTCAGGGCACTGGCAACTCATGTCATTGGTGTCTGCCACATTTTCCATGTTATGCAAGGGATTAGAGTCAGCAGAGGAAAAGCATAAACAAGTATCTCTGGGAAGCTTTTCCAATAGAGTATTGCCTAGAGATCGTGGGTGCAGGTATTTGGAGCTTAGGTTTTGGAAATTGCATTCTTATGGGTGAAGAACACACTGTTGGGCTCCTCCAATGGCAGACACATTGGAGGAGGATTTTAGCATCGATTGAGAATTTTAGAATTTATCTTCCATTTACGAGTTTCCTTGCAAGTTCTACGGAGTAGATCAGCAAAGGCATTGTCCAACCAAGGGAGATGCAAGTGCTACTTGATAACACAGCACTCTGTGCACAATTGCCTGGGCTAGCTTTGACAATTGTGGAGCGAGTGAGCTGCCGTTTTTCTATATGTAATACATGGTGGTAATATTGTCTGTTTAAATTAGAACCACCTTGAAGTATAGAATGGTTTTAAAGGGTGAAAGGTTTTAAGAGCTAACTGTACCACCATCAGCTTCAACACACTGATTTAGAAAAGGTACTCTTGCAGTGACCACATACCCTGATTAGTGTGGTCCCCCATATCGGCTCCCCAACCTATGAGGGACATGTCTATGTTGATGGTCACCTGCAGCTGTGGGTCAAGAAACAATCTGCCCTGTAGCAAGTTGTTGTAGATCTAACATTGCAGGTTGTGCTGAACGCTGGGCTCCACCAGCACTAGGTCCTCCGAGTCGCCCATTTTGCTAGACATTCCTATAGAGGATGCATATTTAATCTTACATTCATTATGTGAACAATAGTTGCTAATATCCCCAACATTTATATAGAAACTCGCATTTCTGGAGAAAGAGATCAGGAGAAGCAGCCTCTGAAAAACCATCACTCATTCACCACAGGGAAAAGATTCCCCTGAGGCTGCAGTGTGGCTCCCAAAACCCCTAGAGTCCACTGCAGAGAAAATATGATACTTTTTTTTACACAAATGGTGTAGCTTAATCTGTGGAGGAGTAGTACAGTTTCTTGAGTGTGGGAGAGGCAATGCGTATGGCATTTACGCTTTACCAGCCAGTCGTCGAGGCACAGAAACACATGAATTTAGCCATGTCATAAGGAGCGCTGCTATTATGGTGAGGCATTTGGTAAAAACTAATGAGGCTGCAGTGACCCCCTACAGCTAATGCTTTGAACTGGGAATGTTTTTATTTAACACAAATTTCAGGTACTAGTATGGACACTGAATTTTTAATATGCCACTATGCTGCTGCACCCAAATGCTGTGCGCTTCCCATGTGTGTCAATCTTCCGTCTGTCTTTGTCAGTGGTGGAGTGTCTAATTTTCCATGCTTGACAGCATGTTTAGTGCCTTTTTGCACCATTAGGGTGTTCTAAGGGACACATATAAGTTAAGGAAAGAGAGAAGACGCCACTGGTTCCAGGAACAGGGTGCTATAGTTGAATAAAGCCAATAGAGTAACCCTGGAAAGTCCAAAGCATAACTATATTTACTTCACTATCTCATTCTTACATTCCACTCATCAAGCATGCTTGGCAGAGATGCACATTAAATATATTTAACACACTAAAATGTAACGTTTACAATCTTTATTTTTTTAAAAAAAAGGAGAATAAGAGAACCTTTTTCTTCACAGTTATGGAATTATATAATGTGTTTTTAATGTATATGCTTTCAGGAATTTTTCTGAAATTGTATAAATTTGATAACTGTGAAGAAAAAGGTTCTCTTTTTCCCCTTTTCTAAAAATAAAGATTGTAAACATTACATTTTAGTGTGTTAAATATATTTAATGTGCATCTCTGCCAAGCATGCTTGATGAGTGGAATGTAAGAATTAGATAGTGAAGTAAATATAGTTATACTTTGGACTTTCCAGGGTTACTCTTTTGGCTTTGTTCTAAGGGACGCCCCTTTAGCTAAACAGGGGTTCAAAGGGGCGTCGGGTGGGCTTAAATTTCTTACCCACTCTTGACGCAACCACCTTGATTTTGATAGGGTCCTTCAAGTTCCCCTCCAAGCACTTTGGCATTATTCTGAGAACTGACAATATCGGTCTTAGAAAGGATCCCTATGAGGAAATCATCCTCCTTCATCTGCAGAGGTACTTAATGATGAGCAACCCTTACTGTAACTAGGTGGCACTCAGATGTATTAGACTGGTGAGTGTTTAATGGGCATGCGTCCTTAACATCCACGCTGTAATAATGCAAGGCATCTTCATGCTGTTCTGTTAGCTATAGATCCTGATAAGGAGGCAGTGGACATGCTGAGTGGAGGTTATCTGAAATCCAAGTGGTGTGTGATGAAGACATTTATGGTTGTGGAGTAGGTGGAGTGATGTGAGTTTTACCCTTGGAAATAGGCACCACAGTTGCAGAGTTATCCCCAAACTTTTTGCTTCTTTCTCCTTTATTTTTTCTGATCCGTGGTGGTTGGCTAAAGGACTCTGGGCACTCTACCACTGCTGATCAGTGCTAAAGTGCATATGCTCTCTGTATAAATTGTTATTATGAATGGTTATCCATGATTGGCAGATTTGTTTCATCAGTAGGTTACAAGTAAAGTGCACTGAGTGTGCCAGGGCTGGTTATTCAAATGCTACTAGTGGGCCTGCAGCACTGATTGTGCCACCCACATGAGTAGCCCTAAAATGGTGTCTCAGGCCTGCCACCGCAGTACCTGTGTGCAGTTGCTAACTTCCATGTTGACTGGGCAAGTGCACCCACTTGCCAGTCCCTAAACCTTCCTTTTTCTGCATATTAGTCACCCCCTATGGTAGGCCCAAGGGCAGGGTGCATTTTAGGTAAAAGGTATGACATGCCCTGATGTGTGTGGCATGTCCTAATAGTGAATTACAGCCATTTTCGGTTTTCACTATTGCAAGGCTTCCTGTTCCCCATAGCTAGAATGAGCAGTTTGATTTTGTTATGTTATTCATATTTTTAAAGCGCAAGCTGCTACCCGAAGGTATCCTGGCGCTATCTACAGCCTCCCCCAACGAGATCTAACCTATGAGCCTCGACTTAAAAGCCAAAAAGCCACGTTTTTAAGGCTTTTCTAAATGCCAATAGATTGGAACAGTTTCTAAGATGGAGTGGGAGGGCATTCCATGCCCTGGCTGCACCTGCCAAGAAGCTCCTACCTCCCCAGCTCGCTTTTTTTGAGATGGTGACTTATCAATTTTGCTCCCGAGGAGCGAAGTGGTCTGTTGGGAACATACCACTGAAACTGCTGCTTCAGATACTCTGGACCGGTGCCCTGAAGAGCTTTGTAAACTGTGCAGAGCGACTTAAACTGCACCTGTTTTTTAACAGGTAGCCAGTGAAGACTTCTGATATCCCCGGACACCGAGGCAAATTTAGCCGTTCCAGTAAGCAGTCTGGTGGCCGAGTTTTGTAGAAGTTGGAGTCTATGCAACAGTCCCTCCTGAATATTAAGGTAGAGGCTGTTGCAGTAGTCCAGCCTCGACACGGTTAGTGCAGTCACTACAGTGTGTTGATTTTCCTTAGGAAGAAACTGTAGGATTTTCTTGCAAGTTCTAAGAGCAAATGTATTGGCCGAGACAACTGAATTAACTTGGTCCTCAAAGTTAAGTTTGTCATCAATCAGCACTCTCAATTTTTTACTTTCTTGGTAGGGATCGGAAGCCACTCAGCGAATCTGGCCACCAGCTTGGGCTCCAGAATTTCGGATCATTACCAAACAGAATGACCTCTGTCTTACCGGAATTGAGTTTTAAACAGTTTAGTGACATCCAGTTGCCCACTGCTTCCATGCAATCACGAAACCGTTTATAGCCTCTTATAATCCTAAGTGACCCAGGGAACATGGTAGATATTCGAGTTTAGTATGCCTGAACTCAGAATGACAAATACATCTTTCAGTGAAGTTGGTTTTAACATTCTGTGTTTGAAAATACCACTTTTAGAAAGTAGGTATTTTCTTGCCTAACTATCCAAGCCTGCCTTTACTAGGTTGTGTATTCCTTGTCTGGAGTTTGAGTGACAGGTGCGGGAGAATTTCAGGAGACAGGGTGAGTCAGCACAGGGCTGAATAGAGAGATCTCCATGTAGAGTGGTGGGATGCTTTATTCTTTTAAATTTTAAATGTTTTTTGTTTTAGTATCGTTTCTTTTTTTTTTACCATGGATAAAAAAGGAAATGTTTTGGAGGTTGTAATCAAATTTTATACCCGTTAATGTGGATCTAATGGTTTTAGATGTATCATGCGTTTATGAGTTTTTATCTTGAATAAAGCAAATTTGACTTGACTTAACTTGTGGTGGGAGGAGTTGCACCTGGGGCCTGAATAGGGCTGAGCCAGCCTTCCACAATGCTAGCTCCACCTCCTGTGGTGTGTCTGATGTCCCTGGCCTACACTGTGAAAGGAAAGAAAGTCATGTAAACAGAGTGCTCCAGTACTGACCAGAACTGGTTTGGACTAGGCAAAGGACTCTCTACCTTCAGAGAACAAAGAGAATATGGGTATCTATACTGGGGCTCAAACCCCTGAACTTTAAATCAACCTGGAATCAAGAAGGAACCACTGCCAAGGAGAAAAGCTGGAAGACTGAAGAGGAAGGACTGTCGTGCTGAGTGTATGTGGGCTGACCTGCAGTTGCTATTCTGCCAAGGAGTGGGGAAGGACTTTGCTGTTGCTGTGTCCCCTGATTGAAGAGATCTCCAAGGGCCTGAGAAGAGCTGGCCTCCTGTTTTGAAGTCCCAGGCACAAAAGGACTTCACCCCAGCTTCCCCCAGAACTCTGCTGTGTGCGTTCCGAACTGCCTAGAGTGCTTGATTCAGTTGTGGGGCCTCTGGAAGTTGTTTGGGAGCTGAACAAGAGAAAAGAAGCCAAAGAACTGTATTTCCGACGCCATCAATGCCGCTGATGTGACGCCGCGACCTGTACCAAGGCCGCTTGTGAAGTCAACGACTCAAGAGCCTGCCCTGCTCCGCAGCTCCGACGCCCTACAACGTCCACCGACGCCAGCAGTGATCGGCCGTGATCAACGCCAATGCCTCACATTGACTCCGGGTCTTTGCTGGAGGGTGGCCTCCTGTTATCGTGGCGCCAATAACGGCCGAGAGTGAAGCAAGAAGCTCACTGACGTCACATTGACACCGAAGATGACGCCACTCATCAACGCCGTCGCATCCCGAAGATCTACACATCGTACCTGTGCATCACCTGCGCATCGGACCCAGCACAAAGACTTGACGCCACCCTCCCCCTACAGACCGGACTCAACACTGCTCAACGCCGCCTCGCCTCCCCAAGGTCTCAGGAGTGCCACATCTATTTGTTTTTCGACGCTGCAGCTGTTTTTGAAACTCTCTTTGCAGAAACAGTTACTTTGGGCAAAGCATGGCACCTCTGCGGATTATTTTGATACAATTTCTTGAACTCTTTTTAAAGTCAGATTTTTAAACTGTGTATGTTGGATTTTTGTCGTTTTGGTCTTGTGTAGTCTTGATAAAAATACTTTATTTTTCTAAACTGGTGTGGGGTTAATTTGTGGTGTTTTCACTGTGTTACTGTGAGTGTTGGTACAAATACTCTACACATTGCCTTTGATAAGCCTGTCTGCTTGTGCCAAGCAACCAAGGAGGTGAGCAGGGGTTATCTAAAGAGTGCATCCCCCTTACCCTGATTAGAAGCAAGGGTCCCTATTTGGACATTGATGCCTACCTCTACCAACTAGAGACCCCCAGATCTGACAGCCCGTTTATAGGCATTAAGGACGACCAAAGAGTCTAGTGGTAACTGTCCTATAATAAAAGCTGGATCAGATGGTTATATTTTTTGTCCATTCTGGGGGTGAAAATACAAGCACAACAGGGTCTTTGAATATATTGGCATGTCTCATCATGCCTTTACGCTTAGGGAGAGTCTGACTAGACCTTTATGTGTTACTGAGCGTTTAAAAAAAGAAATCTTACTCTAGGGACTCTTTGATATTCTGCAGCTCTAGCAAGTATTTCTAGATATCCTACATTATCAGGAGGGGAAGGCTTTGCAGGGTAAAGATCTGGGTCATTGTCTGTGGTGAAACAGTGTTGTAGTCTTTCCAGAGATCTACCAGTAATATATTATCCCCACCATCTCCATCATCATCGTCATCAGATTGTGGTGGTGGAGAGTTAGTTGGTGTAATAAGTAAATATTCTAATAGTGGGGAAGGTGGCGTAGGGGAATGTGGTGGAAGAATAGGAGGAGAGGGGTTAGTACCGACATTCTTGCTCTTCAAAGGAATGTGATAATGTGGGTCCTCTGACTCAGGTTTGCGCTTATGAGGCAGTTAAGTAAGAACATGTCCTGTATCGGGACCAATATAACGTTCCTTTTGTTTTGGGTCCGATTTGGGTGGTGGGACATTGAAAATCAGATCCTGCAGCTTCGGAGGAACATTTTTCGGTTTGGGCACCAAGGACTTCGATGCAGGGATGCAAAGACTTTGCGGCACGCAAGATTTTGGTTCCAAAGATGTCTTTGATTTCGGTGTCAACGGTTTCGGCTCCAAAGCAGTTTTGGCTCTGAATCTGAAGGTTTCGGCTAGGTGCCTGACTTTGGCTGACTCGATCCCGAGCCAGAAGCCTTAACAACATGTTTTGGAGTCCAGCCGGAAGGCAGGGTGTCGGAAACGTCTTCTCAGTGCTGACCGTGGCCCGAAGGCGGGGATGGAACTGAAGCCTTTTGCTTGGTCTGAGGTGGATTTTGGGGAAAGGGGATGCTCAGGATTCACGGGCTGTTGACCTTACGGTATGTCGTCTTCCAACTCGGAGTCCGATTCCGGAATGGATACTTCCTGTTCTTCTTCTGCCCCTTGTGCATCAAATTCTTATTGTTCGGATCCTTCACTGAAGATGTTTGGCGTGTATTTGATGTATCGCCTTTTCATTTCACGACATCGAGCCCGACGATCGCGGAGCGTTTTCTTCGATTGAAACGATCTGCACGCGTTGCAGTCCTGTTCATTGTGCTCCAGAAATTAGAACAAGTTGTACACTTCGTGTGAGTCGGTGCGTGATACTTTGTGTGGCACAGAGGACAGAATTTGAATGGGATCCGTTCCATCGACTCAGAGGTGAACCGACGTGGTTAGGCCCAACCGCCTTCATGGAGTTTTCCGATCGAAATAGAGATTTTCCTCGACTGATAAGCGTTCGAAACAATACTGATGCAGGTAGAGTGGATTGCACACCAAGGGGAACCTGAAAAACGGTTTTGAACCGGAGCGCAGCAATACACGTCTGAACCCGATGACGGAAAAAAATGATCTAACAATGGAGTCGATGTCCATGCGCACTATCACCGAAAAGAGGAGTCACCTTTCCTCATGACTGGAAAGACTTCTTTGAAGAAAAACAACTCCGAGTCCAAACACTAGATGGCAGGAGTATGCAAAACATGTGAGCTACAGCTCATATGCCTCAAACATATGTATATATATGTACGTGATAATCACAGTGAAACTAAGTAGCCCAGTTCCTTAAAACAGATGAGTTCTGGTGATGTGAATTACAAAAGACTGATTGAATTGTCACCAAAACCCAGAGCATGCATTTTGGGATTTTAATAGAAATAGGGTACCCATCAGGTAACTTTGTATCACACGAAAAAAACATAGGCATCATATTAGATACATGGTAACCACGACACTGTTTAGTGGTTTAATAATGACCCTAAGCAAAAACAGGAAATGTTAAAGATAAGTGTTTTTCACATACAGGAAAACAAATATCCAAATCAATGAGTTGAAATCTGTAGAGCACTGTTTGATGGCGTACAAGGAACGAGTAGGATTTTTTTTTATTTCCGTTAGCCAATTGGTGGGGTTTTACTACAGAAATGTCATGTTTAATTTGCTCTATAAATATATTTTGGGTGCAGAGGTGAGGCATTTTGACAGATGGTTTGCTAGATTACCCAACAAATCTGATAGAATGCAGACTATATAAACAGGATTTATTAAACTGTAGTATTTGTACAGCACTTCAATACCCCTTACAGGGCCACACAGTACTCCATCAGGTTCCGGTTAGCCTTTTAAGAGAGCATGATTGGTATGATATTTTTATGCAATATGACTTACATGGGAGGTGTTGGGTGAGGGGCAAAGGCACCCTACAAACATGTTGTGGCAAACACGGCAGCACATAAGTATGAAAGACAGTGTCAGAAGGGGAATGAATTGCACGTTCTTTAAGATTTGTGTAACAATTACGGATTTATCAGGCTAGCTGATACATGTTGTGTCTGTGTTAAAAAAAATGATATTTAATTTGTCTGTAGCAACCAGTGCTTCTTGTTCCTAGAGACAGCAAATGTATGATTCACAAGGTAATTATCAATCACTTGAGGAAATTTGAGATCATGGCAATAACCAGGAATGGAACAGCAACCATTATAGTTTTGGGATGCCACATTTGTGTTTTAGAGCTCTACAGTAGACCATGATGTACAGAACATAGCATGACAGAACAGATGCTCAGAGCTCAAACAGGAATTGAGGCCATCACTGTGGTATTCCAACAAATACCAAGAATTTATTTAAGTAAATTAGGACGCTGAACTGTGACAGTTAAAAGGTTGTGCCATTTTTACCACTTTCCTTCCGAGGTTAGGGTACATTTATAATTCAATGGTTAAAATAAAGTATTACCTGAACTTTGTGAAGCACTAGCATTTGCTGACACATCTGCAGTCACTTTCAGAGTTCCTTTCTTATATTCAACTTTTCCACCAAACCTTTTCTCAAGTTCATCTGAAAAAGCCTACAACCAAAACCAAGTGGGAGAAATTCACATTTTCAAAAACAAACTGCTCCAAATTAAACAAATCAGAGAATATAATTTACAACAATCAGTTTGACAAAAAATGTAAATTCTACAATTCTTCCATGGTTGAAAATATTTTTCGCAAAAAAAACCTGCAAAGTCTGTATCTTGAGGCATTAAAGGTAGTACAATGGTTAGTTTTGAAACAGAGCATTAATAAATGTAGGATACCCATCTTTTATGCAACAAAATGCAGAACAAAATAATGTATGTTCAATAACTTGGAAGATGTTTATCTTTTCTTACTAGTACTTCTTTAAATTGAGAAAAAGAATCATTGTATGTACATGTAGGTAATATTTGAAGGGAAGTTGCATTAAACTCAAATCTACTGTGTCCAATAGGACGAATGAAAGGATAACTCCACGAGGTACATTAACGCATAACCTACATCAACCTACAATATTTTCTACATGAATTGATCTTTACTTCAGTCATTAGTAAGATATAGAGACAAAACACTGACACTTTCCAAAAAGGAAAAATAATAAAATAAAAAGGGGATGGGGGAGGTGCACTGTTTGAACTCCAATTATGTATGTCATGAAAATGATACCAGATTTCTTCGTATGTTTTTTGTAGGCCCACTTTTTTTTAATGCACTTTTGCTAGTTTTGAAAGACGAGATATGTCTAAAATCCAACATTTTACATGGATACTCTTCATTATTTTAATTAGCCACAATAAGAGGACTAATGGTACACAATATTTGTCTATGAAAATAGGTTCTCAGTAGGAAAAATTGCAATCAGAAATAAAAGATCTAATTATATGCAAAGGATCAACTCAACACAGTCCACCTCTAAAGACTTGTAAATCACTTTGCAATTATGGCTTAATTCCAGAATTTTACAGAGAAGTAACAGATAGATTGTACCCAATGTTACTCTTCATCTATAACAGCCATTTGGAGAATGAAAAAATACCTTTCAGTAGGTGTATAAACTTCAGACCATTAGTTTGTGGAATGCTAAATAAATATTTTACTTAAAATCATACCAATTAAAGAATTCAGGTTGAACTTTTTATGATAGAAATTATAGGAGAATCTCAATCTGGATTTACTAAAGGCAGACATGGCTCTAACAATATTATGGTATTTATACATTTAGTGTAGTTTAATAATGAAAGTGGTCAACGTTTGGTTCAATCAATCAGTCAGTATTTGTATAGCGTGGAGGTTTGGAGGTAGAGTGGGAGGTTGTTTCAGGACTTGGTGGCAAGGTGGGAGAAAGAACAACCGCCGCTGCTGTTGTGGTTGATGTAGGAGGGTCTAAAGTTGTGGAGGGCCTTTTAGGTCCGTGTAAGCAGCTAGAATTGGCATCTCTTCTGGACTGTGAGCCAGTGGAGGTTTCAGAGGTGGGGAGTGAGGCTGGTCCGTTTGGGGGGTTGAAGATGAGTCTAGCTGAAGCGTTCTGTATAGTCTGTAGTCTTTTGAGGATGGGGGAGGTTGTTCCAGCACAGAAAACATGTCCGTAGTCCAGTCAGTCGGCTGGTGATGATGGCTTGGGTTACTATTGTCCTGGTGTTGACAGGGAGCCCCCTGAATATTGCACTAAGTAGTAATGCTGAAAAGCATTTACTAAAACTAGCTGATTTGTTGGAAGATAATGTCTAAATTTGGATTTCATTAAGGTTTCAGGGACATAATTAAAGGTTTGTATACACAGTAGGGGTGACACCTCTCCTTCTTCTAATGTAATATTGCCTCAGAGGGGGCGTGGCCTGCCGCATCAAGATGGCGGTCGCAGTTTGAGAGCGCTCCGGACCCCCTCCGTCATCCGCCGCCTAATCGCCGCTATCAGCCTCTGATTCCCTTCTCCACTAACCGGACACCATTTCCTGTGCTCCCCTTGGCCCCTCGGTGTCCTTGAGCGGCCAAGTCGGCTCTTCTCCCTTCCAGCCCGCGGCCTGTCATACCCGAAATGGCGGCCCCCAGGTAGCGCGGGCCGTGCCCTGCGACGCTCCCTTCCTGTGACTGGCGGCGAGGGACGGCGTGCCCGCGAGGCTGATCCTGCGCCTCGGGACCGCGAATTCGCCTGCTGAAGCTGAAGCTGGGGGCCTGGAGGAAGTGGGGACGCCCGAGACCCCGGGTGCCTGGTGCCGCGCACAGGAGTGGCTGGACCGCGGCGCTGCCTGGACCTACAAGCGGAGCTGCTGGTGCTGTGACGGCGGTCACTGGTCCCGGTGCGACACTGGAGGTGCGGAGCGGGAGCGGCCATCCCTTCTTAGAGCTGTGCCTTCGTGGGAGGTGAGGAGCACCTGGAGAGGGGGGAGCGCCCGGGGCCCTGCTGTACGCCCTGAGGCCTGAACTCACCCGGATCGCCCCGGCGCGCCACCCCGTGGGAGAGGTCCCTTTGCTCCAGGATCTGGTGTCGCCCTGAGTGGGGCTCGCCGAGGAGGGCTGCGGATTGCCGATGGCCTGTTGACGCTGCCCCCGGGACCTTTCTTCCTCCCCGGCGGGGGAGGCCTCACCACCGCCGCCCCCCCTCCCCGCTGGACTGGTGGAGCGGAAGCCGTCGGCCTGGTGATTCCCCGAGGGACGGGGTGGACCTGGGTGGACCTGGTTCGCCCGGAAGCCCAGCGACTCGACTGAAGTGCTGCACGTCTGGTCTGGCGGCCTGTGCTGCGACAAGCCCTTCTCTTGCGGCCCGTTGGTCTGGATGCCTGTCGTCCCTGTGCAGCGGCCTAGCCTGGGGGTAAGTCGGCCATCTTGTCGGGTGGCATCTCCATCAACATCATCCCCCCCTCGCCCTCCTCCACCCTCCCCCTCCTCCCGGAGCTGGGATTGGGGGTTCCTGGGGTTGACGGATCTGAGCATAGGGGTGAAGCTCGGCTGCTGTATCGGGTGGTGGGCGACGCTGCGGGGACGCCCTTCTATTTCTTCCTGCCCACATGCTGGTTGGCCTGCCTGGGACCATGGGGAAGCCCCGCTCCCCCGACCTCTGGCCCCTCAACCCAGACGAGGATCAGTTCGCAAAGTCGGATCGGGGCCCCGGCGGCGGACCACCTGCCGGCTCTGGCCTAGCCGGGGGAGATCTTTCGGCTATCCTGATCGCTCATCCCAGGCATCCATGGAGAACAAGATAAGAGAGGTGTGAGTGGATGTGGCTTTAATCCGCCAAGATCTTCGCAAGGCCACAGAACGCATCACTGAGGTGGCTTCTTGAGTGCCCACGGTGGAAGACGATGTAAACGCCCTCAAGTCTTAAGTAGCCGGTCTCCAGTCGCAGTCCTCCGAACTACAACGCAGAGCGGAGGATGCCGAAAACAGGGCACGTCGCAATAATCTGCGCTTCCTGGGCTTTCCTGAGGGAGTTGAGAAAGACCATGCCGCCACCTTTATGGAGACCTGGATCGGCTCCTGGATGACTAAGGAGAAGCTCTCCCCCTGGTTCGCGGTCGAGCGGGCCCATCGCTCCCTCGCCCCCAGGCCGTCGCCGGGTGCCCCTGCACGTCCAGTCATCCTTCAGGTCCTCAATTTTCGCAACAGGGACACTGTCCTTGGTGCGGCCCGGAACCTGGGGCCACTCCACTACCAAGACTCTAAAATACTGGTGTTTCCGGACTACTCCAGAGAGGTCCAAGCACAACGTCGCTCCTATGACGAGGTGAAACAAAAACTCAGAGCGATGGGCCTCCGCTATGGGCTCCTCTTCCCGGCCCGCCTCAAGGTTCTCTTCCAAAACAAGACCTACTTCTTCGACCCCCCCCCCCCAGGCGGCATGGACCTGGCTCACGGAGGAGTGGCCCCTCCTGCCGGGTGTCCCTCTTTCCCCTGCTCGGGGGGCCTTAGGACAACAGAGTCAGCCTGCGCCAAAGCCGCGACGACGCCGGACAGGATCCCGGAGGAGAGGTGGCCGTCGGGGTGGGGGCTCCCGGTCGCCGGAGGTGTGGTCCCGGCGCTCGCCACCTCAGGCCCAGGGACAGGGACCTGCTCCCCCACCGTCGGCTTCCTCCTTGATTGACCTGGAAGAGCGTCCCTGGTCCAAAGCGCAACTCTGCGGCGTGCAGTGTCGGACTCGGACTTGTCGGGGAGCCCTGTGATCCGTGGCTTGGATGGAGAGACCAGATCGTGAACGATGCTGCCTCTGACGCCTGGGGCTTCACCCTGGAGTCCCTTATCGTTGCGACTGCCTGTGGCTCCCTGTACCACCTCCTGCGGAGCTCACTTGACTGGTTTGGTGGGGAACTCATCGAGGCTGTTATCCGGGGCTATAGCAATCTAACCAAGATGTATCTGTTCTAGCTGATAGCCTTTCATTCGTACGCATGGAGAGGGGTCCGACTCAGCCATGTTCTTCTGTGGTTGCTAACCGTTTTAGTTTACCTATTTCCCTCCCTGGGGAGGTGCTAGTGTTTACTTGTTTAGGGCGACAGATGCTTCACTTTGCGAAGTATAGGGTGGGGGGAGGTGGGGGGAGTTGGGGGGCGAGGGTGGGGGTGAAGACCGTTGTCTCCTGGAAGTTTGTTATTTTTGGCCGCCTACGGGCCGCCGTGTTCTGTTCCTATTGGTAGCACAATGGCTTTCCCTTCTTCCCTGGCTGGCGCGCACACCGTTACCTCCTTTACCCTTGTCCTGGGACCCCGGGTCTGGGTGGGGCTTCCTCTTCGGCCCAACACGACTTTTTTCACACACCTGCAGTACCTGACTTTCTTCTTCATACATGTCTCCTGCCCATAGCAGACCTCTCCACATTCTCTCCTGGAATGTAAACGGCCATTTAGACCGCATCAAGCGCACCGCGATGCTCCGGGCTGCCCATCGCCACATGTCCGATGCCTTACTTCTCCAGGAGACGCACCTGCTGGGTTCACACTGTCATTTCTTGGTCCGTTACGGGTTCGATCGAGTCTGGCACTCCAGCTTCACCCGGGGTTCCCGGGGGGTGGCCATTCTCCTTAGATGGGAACTTCCCTTAAGCCTGGTTACGGTCGACACAGATGCGTAGGGGACGTATGTGGCCCTGTCGGGACTGATTGAAGGAAATCCTGTGAACCTGCTGTGCACCTATATTCCCCCAGCGCTCTTGGCGCGGACTCTTCGGCGCCTGACGCAGGTGATCTCCTCCCTACCCCAGGGCCTCACGGTCATCGGGGGTGACTTTAATGCTGTCCTGCAGCCCTCCCACGATGTGACGGGCGCTTTGTTGGCGCAGCGGTTGGTCTCTGCGAAGGCCCTAATGCAATGGACCTTGGCTATAGGTCTCTGCGACGTCTGGAGGGTGTGGCACCCCCGATTGAAACAATACACACACACACGTCGGCAGCCCACCACACCCACTCCCGTATAGACCTTGTCCTAATGCCCGCCACGGATTGTCAACTGGTGTCGGGCGGTGATCCTTCCTAGGGGAATCTCCGACCATTCCCCCATATCTCTCTGCCTCAGCTCCCCCACTGCGGGCCCTCGGACGGTTTGGGTCTGAACGCTTGGGTCCTGCAAGATTCCACATTGGTGGAGTCCCTAGGTCAGGAACTGCAACACTATTTTTCTACCAAAACGGGTTCGGTCCCCGCACAGGGAACGCTCTGGGAAGCCGGTAAGGTGGTGGTTCGAGTGGTGGCCAGAGGACTGGTCCACGCCAAATGTGCTGACCAGGTTGTCCAACTGGTCCAATTGGAATCCCGGGTTGCACAACTGGAGCGAGCCCAGCTGACTAGTGATACTAGCGACACCTCAAGGCAATTGGCGGTTGTCCGGGACGAGATTCGGCGGATCTCCTTGGAATTGGCCAAAATGCTCTGGCGCTCCTCAGTGGCACGTATTCTATGGCTGGGGGGATAAAAATGGTAAACTCCTTCATAACCTGGTGTCCTACCCCAGAGCCAACCGAATTATCCCGGAGATCAGGTCGATTGCGGGGACCCGTCATGTGGCGTTGTCGGCCATGGCACAAACCTTTGCACACTACTATGCGACCCTATATGCCGCGCGCCCCCCCCCGGTTCCTCCTTAGCGGGACTAATGGAGGAATCCGGGACCCAACTGCCCTGCCTCTCCCGAGAGACCGGCGAGGCTCTGGATGGCCCCTTCACCCCAGAAGAAATACACGGGGCCATTTCCCTGCTGCATTCCGGCAAGACGCCCGGTCCCAACGGGTTCCCCCAAGAGTATTACGCAATTTTCCAGGACGACCTGGTTCCCCATTTGACAGAACTTTTCCGCCAGGTGGTTGAGGAGGGGTCCTTTCCGTCCGAATCTGATGTGGCTACCATTGTGGTCATTCCCAAAACACAGCCGCCCTCCCTGGAATGCTCCGACTATCGCTCGATATCGCTGATTAACATGGAAATTAAGATCTATGCCACCGCGATAGCCCAACGACTTCGACCCTTGCTGCAGGATCTGGTCCATTCCGACCAGTGTGGCTTTATGCCTACCAGGGGCACCCGCCACTGTATCCGCCGCCTCCATCTGGCGCTAGCCCACCGTCACCGCCTGTCCCCATACTTGGTGTTGCTTCTTGTGGATTTCGAGAAAGCCTTTGACACGGTGGACTGGGGTACCTGGACGATGTCCTGGAGAGGATGGGGTTCCACCTTCTCTTCCGCCGCCTGATCAGGGTTCTTTACCACAGCCCTAGAGCCCATGTCCTCATTAATGGAGAGCTGTCAGATCCATTCCCGATCCGAAGAGGCACCCATCAGGGTTGCCCTCTCCCGCCGCTCTTATTTGCTCTGGTGATGGAGCCCCTGGCGGCGTTAATCCGACAGAACTCCCTCATTCAGGGCTGGGCCTGGGATCTGAGCCAGGTGGATAAAATCGCTCTCTATGCGGACGATGTCCTGCTCTACCTGGCGGATAAAGAGCACTCCGGCCCTAGAGCTCTAGAGGCCCTTGCGGCGTTTGAACAGGTCTCGGAGCTTCGCCTTAACCCGACGAAGTCCACCCTGGTCCCCCTGCACCCCTCCCAATAGTGCTTTGACTGGCAGGCGTTGATCCCCCTCCGGAGGCAATCCTTCAAATACCTGGGTGTGTGGGTGACCCTCATCGCAGAGCTGGAATGGGCCCTCAATATCGCCCCCCCCCCCCTGGTCGCTCGGATGAAGACTGACCTCAGGAACTGGCAGTCCCTTCCTCTTAATCCGCTGGGCAGGGGCGCCCTTTTTAAAAGGATGGTCCTTCCCCACTTCCCTTACATCCTGCAACGCCACGGTCCACCTTTCCAGTGGCTGGTTTCAGGAATTGGTCTGCATACTCACCCGATTCCTGTGGGGAGGTTGGCGTTCGCGACTGTCTCTGTCTCATTGCCGGGTTCCCCCCTTTGACGGAGGCATAGGGGTCACCAATCTCCACCTTTATTACTTGGCCACGAGGCTTATCGTGATTCACGACAGGTTCGTGGGCGGCTGGTCCGACCCAGCTTATTGGGTGGAACTCACCACCCTGGACTTTTCGCAGCTACAGAGATTCCTCTACGGCTCCCCAGTGCCACAAGCCTTGCCCCCAGTCACTAGGACGGTGCTCATGGCTTGGCGTGCTGCCCTGAGACTTGTGAGATGGGACCGGACGCTAACCTGGCAGACGCCGTAATGGCATGGAGCCTGGCTGAGGGAGGTCTCGTCCTTGGGAGGTTTCCGCCACTGGGACCTGGCGCGGATTTCGCTCCTGGGGGATGTATGGGTGGGAGACCACATGCGCTCCTTCTCGGACCTACAGAACAGACATGCCCTATCCCACTCCCAGTTCTTCAAATACCTGCAACTCCGTTGCGCTTTACACACACATCTCCCGACACCCACCACCCTCCCAGAATTCAGCCCTCTCGAGGCGCAGGTAATGATGGGGGACCTGGGGTGGGTCCCTTGGACGATGCGGACTGGCGTGATGCCCTTGTGGCCCCCAAAACCATGACTAAGTCGTCCAGGTTACGCCTGGCCCAACTTTACTATCTCCATACGGCCTACCTTACCCCAACACGCCTCTTCCGAGCTGGCTTGAGAACTTCTCCGGCTTGTGCGCGCTGCGACTCTGCCCCGGCAGACTTCTACCATGTGGTGTGGCTATGCCCGGCCTTGGAGCCGTTCTGGAGTGGGGTAGTGCGTGAGCTTACGAATGCTCTGGGGTGGGAGGATCCCCATGACTCGAGGCACCTGCTGCTGGGAATATTTGCTGGCTTGGATGGATCTATGGCTGATAAGCGCTTCCTGGGGACGGCCCTGGCAATGGCGAAGCGGGACATAGCGGCCACTTGGTCCCAAGCCACATCCCCGTCGCTGCGGAAATGGAGGAGGGGTGTGGACTGGTGTGGGGTGCAGGGGGAGTCCCCTTTTGAAGCCCGGTGCTGCCCGGAAATGTTCAGCAGGGTGTGGGGTAAATGGTTCAGCCTTCTGCCTCCATGAGGGCCCGAGCCTCATTGTGCATGTTCGAACTATGGAAGCTCTTATACCAACTCAGGAGGGTCTCATTGTCAGTATTGTCGCCAAGGTGGGAGGGGGGGGTTCTTAATGCTGTACTGTGATTTGCTACCAATGAACTTGTTTGTTTCAAAATTTTCAATAAAAATTTGATTATCAAAAAAAAATATGGCCACAGAACTCTCAGGTTTGTACATTCAACATCATAGAGACATTATAATGATAAAATGTAAAGAAGTGAAGGTTAAACTGCTGTAATCTGAAGATGGCCTTTCTTTATCCTGGTGTAAAAGGAATGTGGTTTTATTTTACCTTGCCATAAGCATCATTTTTTAAGCTGACAGTTACAAAGGACGAAGAATTGGGTTAAATATTTAGGAGTAAAAACTCTAGGACACATTTCTCATGTAAGGAGGAATAACGGAAAAAGAGAACTTGCTCAGATTGAAAATGATTGACAGACATAGCAATCTCAAACATAAATGTATAGGTCAAATTAACCATGATTAAGGTGAGTGCTTTGCCAACATTTTTTTTAATTATTTTTCTGCTTATGCTAGTTTTCTTTATGAGGTCATTCTGATTTAGAAGGTCTTCTGGAAATTCCTAAAAGGAAAGAGAAAGAAATAT
The DNA here is from genome assembly GCF_964263255.1 of Lissotriton vulgaris. Classification (NCBI taxonomy): domain Eukaryota; kingdom Metazoa; phylum Chordata; class Amphibia; order Caudata; family Salamandridae; genus Lissotriton; species Lissotriton vulgaris. The sequence goes on along the minus strand of NC_141687.1, from coordinate 1,547,649,634 downwards.
ATGACGCAAAATACCTTCTTTTTGGTACAGTCTCTTCAGGGGATTTTCTTTTTTAGCTCTTTGGAGATACCATATTGCATAGGAAGGGTGTCACATTTCTAGAATTGTACAATAAATTTGAATAAGACTAATGAAGCTAAAATTTTACAAAGTTGCAGTGGATCGTCTTCATTTGGACGGTTTGCTTACTAATCTGCAGGGATAACAAAGCTAAAAAAAATGGCCACACTGTGTTAAGAGGCTGGGGAAGTATTTTATAATATTAGAAGATTCATTTATTTTTCTTAACACCTTCGCTGCGGCGGCTATTCCGCCGCAGCGTTAAGGGGGCGGGGGGGGGGGGGGGGGCCGCGCCGCGCACCCATGCTGGTGACGGAACCGCTCCGTCACCAGCCTCGGTTGAGCTGTGCTCATGACGGAGGGGTTCCGTCATGGCCCCGCCCGCACAATAGAACGCGTCACGCAGGCGCGAAATCAGCGCCGCGCAGGCGCGTCGGGCGGGCCATGACGGAACCGCTCAGTCATCAGCACAGCGCTACCGCGGCTGATGACGGAGCGGTTCCGTCATCAGCACGGAAAAGGTTAAGGAATACTGTATTTGGAAAGATGATGCAATTAAAATAGACAATAAAACATATTGGAAAGTTTAGATGGAAGAAGGGATCTTTGGCATAAGACAGGTCTGGAGGATTAATAGCATGTTAAATTTAGATTTTTTTATTTTTAACCAAATAAAAAATAAATGATCAGCTATATAGTTGTAACCTACTATCAGAATTCTTAACTGCATTGTCCTTAATTCTTCCAGGAAGGATTCTGAACATACCTTTTCTCTTGCACATAATGACAATAAGGAAAATGCTACTTAAAAGTATGCATCTGTTCTTGGCATGTAGAGCTGCAGAGTACTACACTTTTGCATTAGATCGCCACCTGGTGTTGGGCTCGGATGATTGCATGTTGTCGTCTTGGAAGAAGTCTTTTGTAGTCAAGAGATAGGTGACTCGTCCCTTGGACGATAGTGCGCATGGGCATCGGCTCCATCCTTAGATTGTTTTTCGCCATGATGGGAAATGATGGAGCTAGTAGAAGTAAAGAAAAGAGATGTCCATGCGTATGCATCTAAGTAAGATGAGACTGGAACAGATACAGGTCCCGGGGAGGAGGGAGGGCGTGTAGTACTCTGCATCTCTACATGCCAAGGACAGATGCATACTGGTAAGTAGCATTTTCCTTTCGAGGCATATGAGCTCTGGATACTAGACTTTTGCATCGATTGTGCAGCAGTGTCTCCCCTAGCGGTGGTCACCTGTATCCGTTGCAATAGTTTGAAAGAGAGTTTTGAGGACATCTTGGCCTATTGCAGCTTGCTGCTTGGCTTGCACATCAACACAGTAGTGTTTGGTGAAGGTGTGTGTTGTAGACCATGTCGCTGCCTTGCATATGTCTTCTAGGGGGATGTACCCTAAGAAAGCCATAGAGGCTCCTAGTTTCCGGGTGGAGTGCGCTCTAGGAGGTACTGTTGATGTACGTTTTGCTTTTTTATAGCATATTTGTATACATTTTACAATCCACCTCGCAATTTCACCCCTAGAGATGGGTTTGCCTTTATGAGGTGGAGAGAAAGATACAAAAATTGTTTTGTTTTTCGAAAATATTTAGTTCTATCTATATAGTAGAGAAGAGCTCTTTTAACATCAAGTGTGTGTAAAGCTCTTTCTGCTACAGAGTCAGGGTTTTGAAAAAACACAGGTACTCTAACGATTGGTTTAAATGAAAAGGAGTAATGACTTTCGGTAGGAATTTAGGATTAGTTCTTAGAACCACCTTGTTACGATGTAGTTGTATAAATGGTTCTTGTATTGTGAAAGCTTGTATCTCACTTACTCTTCTAAGAGCGGTAATAGCAATAAGGAAAGCTGTTTTCCATGTGAGAAATTGCAGTTCACATTTGTGTAAAGGTTCAAAAGGTGGTCCCATAAGTCTTGTAAGAACAATGTTTAGGTACCATACTGGAGAAGGTGGTAACCTAGGAGGAATGGTTCTTTTTAATCCTTCCATAAATGCTTTAACAGCCGGTACTCTAAAAAGAGACAGATGTTGTCTGTTCTGTAAATATGCTGCAATTGCTGCAAGGTGCAAGCGTACGGATGAATATACTAAAGTACATCTTTTTAAATGTAAAAGGTAGCAAATGATATTCTGGATGGAAGCATCCAGGGGATCTATTTGGTTATTGTTGCAATAAATTGCAAATCTCTTCCATTTAGCTGCATAACAAGCTCTGGTAGTAGGTCTCCTGGCCTCTTTAATGATGTTCATACAGTCTGGAGGTAGGTTAAGATAACCAAACTCTAAGACTTCAGGAGCCAGATCGCCAGATTCAGTTGATTTGGGTCTGGATGTCTGATTTCTCCATGGTTCTGCGTTAGCAGGGATGGTGTGAGGCGTAACTTTTGATGTGGAACTAGAGAGAGTTACAGCAGTGTGGTGAACCACGGTTGGCGTGCCCATGTGGGAGCTACCAGGATTAATTTGAGAGACTGTTGTCTGAGCATGCGTACTTCTAATGGTATTAGTGGTAGTGGCGGAAAAGCGTATGCAAATCTGCCTGACCAATTCATCAATATCGCATTGCCCTTGGACAGCTGGTGTGGGAACCTGGCGGCGAAGGTTGGGCATTATGTGTTCTTGAGTGTGGCGGACAGATCTGTCTGGATGACCCCACTTGTGAAAGAATGGTTGAAGAACTTGCTGATGTAGTTCCCATTCGTGAATCTGTTGTGTCTGCCGACTCATCAGATCTGCTATCGGATTGTGAACTCCTGGAAGGTGCTTTGCTAACAGGTATATGTTTTGTGGAATGACCATTCTCCTAATGTTCTGTGCGAGCTGGGACAGTTGTAGAGAGTGTGTCCACCCCTGTTTTTGTATATAATACATTGCTGTCATGTTGTCCGTCCGCTTTGGCTTTTACTTGTACTTGAAATGTTTTGAGTGCTAAGAATATTGCTAGCAGCTCTAGGTGGTTGATATGGAACAGTCTTTGTTGAGTGGTCCATTGCCCTTGAGCTGTATGATGTAAGAGATGGGCACGAATTCTGTGAGAGATGCGTCTGCTGTGAATACTATTTGTGGAACAGGTTCGAGGAACGGCCACCCTTTTGTCAATTTTTTGGTGTTCCACCACTGCAGAGTGCAATGTGTGCGGCTCTCTACCAATACCAGGTCCTTGAGCCTGATTCCACTGTTGTGTAAGACATTCTTGTAAGGGATGCATCTACAATCTTGCATATGGCACTATAAAGATACTAGATGCCAACATGCCCATTAGTCTCATGAACACTCTGGCTTGCAGAGATTGTTGTTGTTGGAAGATTGTGACTAAAGCTTGAATGCTCTGTATCCTTGCAGGACTGGGATAAGCTAGAGCTGTATACGTGTTTATTGTAGCCCCTAGATACTGATGTATATTAGAGGGCTGCAGGTGCGACTTGGTGTAGTTGATTGTGAACCCCAAGTTGTGCAACGTTTCAATTGTCTGATGTGTGTGTTGAACACACTGATTGAATGACTTGGCGTTTATGGGCCAATCGTCTAGATAAGGGAAGACAACTATTTGCTGTCTCCTGAGATGTGCTGTTACTACTGCTAGGCACTTTGTGAATATTCGTGGTGCTGTTGTAACTCCGAATGGAAGGACTTTGAATTGATAATGTTGTCCTTCCAGTACAAATCTTAGATACTTCCTGTGAGCAGGCTGCATAGGAATGTGAAAATAGGCGTCCTTTAGATCTAGTGTTGTAAGGAAATCGCCTTGTTGCGGCAGTGGGAGCACTTATTGTAAAGTGATCATATGGAAATGATCTGACTGTATGTAGTGATTGAGGGGCCTGAGGTCGAGAATTGGCCTTAGGGTCACGTCCTTCTTGGGTATTAGAAAATACAGCGAGTAAACCCCTGTTCCTTGGTGTTGTAAAGGAACTATTTCTATTGCGTCCTTTTGAAGAAGTGACAGGACTTCTTGTTTGAGCATAGTAAGGTGTTCTGCAGACATTGGACGCTGTCTGGGCGATATGTGTGGAGGGGTTGCTGTTAGTTCCAGGTAGTAGCCATGCTGGCTAAATTGTCTTACCCACTTGTCTGTTGTGATGGAATTCCAGACAGGTAGGAACTGTGTTAATCTGCCCCCCAAAGGAGGGGGAATGCTGTTGGGGGAGCAGAGAAAAGTCACTGTTTTGTGGTGGAAGAGGTTTGATTATTGTTGTTACCCCGACCTCTTCCTTTGTTGTTGTTTCCTCTATATCCTCCTCTAAAATAACCTTTGTTAGAGGATTTTTGTGAGTTAGATTTGAAGGATGTTGTATTGTCTGCTCCAGTCTGTTTGGAGCCGCCTCTGTAAAAGGAGCGACAAAAGGAACTTTTAGCTTGTGTAGACTGTAAAGCTCCCATAGATTTGGCAGTATCCCTATCCTTCTTCATCTTTTCAAGTGATGTGTCTACTTCTGGTCCAAACAATTGATTTTGATTAAATGGTTGGTTTAAAATAGTAGTTTGAACTTCCTGTTTAAAACCTGAAATGCGTAGCCACTCTTGTCTTCTAAGTAGGACACTAGTGTTCACAGCTCTAGATGTAGTGTCTGCCACATCAAGAGCACCCTTGATTGAGGCATTAGAGATTAGCTTGCCTTCTTGTATGAGGTCGTTTGCCTGCGTTTTATATTGGTCAGGTAGGTCAGAGAGAAATTACTAGTAATTTCTCTAACTGATCATAATGAGCCCTGTCATATCTTGAAAGTACGGCTTGTGTGTTAGCTATACGCCATATGTTAGTACCTTGTGCAGCTATTCTTTTACCAGAGGCATCTATAACTTAAGATTTTTTGTCAGGTGGGGGTGCCTCACCTGACGTTTGTGAATTTGCCCTTTTCCTAGCATTTAATACAACTAGTGAATCTAATTGTGGTTGTCCTTTAATGTAGGCTGGGTCCGCAGGTGCAGGCCGATATTTCCTCTCAATTCTAGGGTTTAGGATCATAGTACGTACAGGGTCTTTAAATATCTCAGGAGCATGTTTGATGACCCCTTTTATCATAGGAAGAATTTGAACAGACCTTTGCGATTGTTCAAATGTGTCTAATAGGAAATCTTCCTCTGCCTCATCAGAATGCATAGTGACTCCATGGTAAATGGCAGCTCTGTTTAATAGGTGCCCAAAAGGAAAATGCTACTTACCAGTATGCATCTGTTCTTGGCATGTAGAGCTGCAGAGTCCTACACTTAGCAATAGATCGCCACCTGGTGTTGGGCTCGGATGATTGCAGGTTGTTGTCTTCTTGGAATTAGTCTTTGTAGTAACGAGAAAGGTGACTCCTCCCTTGGACAATACTGCGCATGGTCATCGACTCCATCCTCAGATTGTTTTACGCCATGATGGGAAATGATGGAGTTAGTAGAAGTAAAGAGAAAAAAGGATGTTCATGCGTGTGCATCTAAGTAAGATGAGTATTGGAACGGATACAAGTCCCGGGGAGGCGGGAGGGCGTGTAGGACTCTGCAGCTCTACATGCCAAGAACAGATGCATACTGGTAAGTAGCATTTTCCGTTCGAGGCATTTGATCTGCAGATCCTACACTTGGCAACGATTGTGCAGCAGTGTCTCCCCTAGCGGTGGTCGCTTGTATCCGTTGCAGCATACTGAAATAGTGTTTTAAGGACAGCTTGGTCCACTGCAGCTTGCTGCTTGGCTTGCACATCAACACAATAGTGTTTAGTGAAGGTGTGTATTGTAGACCATGTTGCTGCCTTGCATATGTCCTCTAGTGGTATGTTTCCTAAGAAAGCCATAGAGGCTCCTAGTTTGCGGGTGGAGTGTGCCCTAGGAGGAACTGTTAGTGTACGTTTCGCTTCTTGATAGCATATTTGAATACACTTTACAATCCATCTGGCAATTCCTCCTTTAGAAATGGGATTGCCTTTGTGTGGGGGAGAGAAAGATACAAATAGTTGTTTTGTCTTTCTGAAGGATTGAGGGGCAGATGTATCAAGATTCCAATTTGCGAATTCTAAATAGCGATTTAGAATTCGCAAAATGGAATGTATGTACAAAATCGCTATTATTTAGCGATTCCTTAACATTCTTTATTTGCGAATTCGCATTTTGCGAATTCGCAAATAAAGAATAATTTCCAATGCATTCCTATGGGCCAGGAGGCCCATAGGAATGATAGTGCAATAATTCTCAAATTGCGAATTTGCAATTTGCTAATCGCAATTTGAGAATTATTTCAAGGGTGCAGGGGTGTCTCAAAGACACCCTGCTGCACCCCTGAAATTTACATGTGTGTGCATGTGGCACACATACATGCCCTATGGGCATGTATGTGTGTCACATGCCACCCTCACAAATGCCAAATAGGGCATTTTTAAAAGAAATCGCAAATTACCACCAACAACAAGTTGGTGGTAATTTGCGATTTCTTAACACAAATTCGCAATTTCAAAATGTTACATACATATCATTTAAGGAATCGCAAAAATTGTGATTCCTTAAATGCTATGGCAAAATAAGGAATCGCAATTTTTTGCGATTCCTTAAATTGTGATTATTTGATACATACCAAATAATGCAAAAAGGCCGTTTGCGAGTCGCAAAGGCAGAAGTTCTGCGAATTTCGGCCTTTGCGAGTCGTAAAAGCCTTGATACATCTGGCCCTTAGTCCTGTCTGTGTAGTATAGTAGAGCTCTTCTCACATCTAAGGTGTGTAAAGCCCTTTCTGCAACAGAGTCCGGTTTTTGAAAAAACACTGGTAAGTCTACTGATTGGTTAAGGTGAAAAGGAGTAATCACTTTTGGCAGGAATTTAGGACTGGGTCTAAGAACCACTTTGTTAGGATGTATTTGAAAAAATGGTTCTTCTATTGTGAATGCTTTTATTTCACTAACTCTTCTGAGAGAGGTGATGGGAACAAGGAAGGCAGTTTTCCATGTTAGGAATTGCAGTTCACACTTATGTAAAGGCTCAAAAAGAGGGCCCATGAGTCTTGTAAGGACCACATTTAGGTTCCATACTGGAGCAGGTGGTAACCTAGGCGGGATTATTCGTTTTAATCCTTCCATAAATGCTTTTATTGCAGGTACTCTAAAGAGAGATAGATGTTGTCTATTTTGTAAATACGCTGCAATTGCTGCTAGATGCAGGCGTATGGAAGAATAAGCCAAATTGGACCTTTGTAGGTGTAGAAGGGTAGCAAATGATATTTTGGATGGAAACATCCAGTGGATCAATGTGATTGTTGTTACAGTATATTGCAAATCTTTTCCACTTAGCAGCATAACATGCTCTGGTAGTGGGTCTTCTAGCTTCTTTAATTATATTCATACAGTCTGGTGGTAAGTTTACGTAACCAAACTCTAGGACTTCAGGAGCCAGATCGCCAAATTCAGTTGGCTTGGTTCTGGGTGCCTTATTTCTCCATGGTTCTGTGTTAACAGGGATGGCGTGAGCCGTAATTTCTGATGTGGAACCAGTGAGAGGTCTAGTAGCGTGGTGAACCACGGCTGACATGCCCATGTGGGGGCCACTAGTATTAGTATGAGAGACTGTTTGAGCTTGCGTACTACTAGTGGAATGAGTGGGAGAGGCGGAAAAGTGTATGCAAATCTGCCTGACCAGTTCATTCATATTGCATTTCTCTCCGACCGTGGGTGTGGGAACCTGGCGGCGAAGGTTGGGCATTTTGCACTTTCGTGGGTGGCAAACAGGTCTATATGTGGATGCCCCCACATTTGGAAGAATGGTTGTAGAACTTGTGGGTGCAGCTCCCATTCGTGAATCTGTTGTGACTGACGACTCAAAAGATCTGCTATCTGGTTGTGAATTCCTGGAAGATGTTCTACTGCCAGGTGTATGTTTTGAGGGATGGCCCATCTCCAAATGTTCTGTGCAAGCTGGGACAGTTGCAGAGAGTGTGTCCCACCCTGTTTTTGTATATAATACATGGCTGTCATATTGTCCGTCCGGACTAGGACAGCTTTGTTTTGTATTTGTACTTGAAAAGTTTTGAGTGCTAGGAAAATTGCTAGCAACTCCAAATGCTTGATGTGGAACTGTTTCTGTTGATTGTTCCACTGGCCTTGTGTGGTATAATGCAAGAGATGGGCTCCCCATCCTGTGAGGGATGCATCTGTCGTGAGCACTATCTGTGGAATAGGGTCTAGGAAAGGCTGTCCCTTTGTCAAGTTTTTGGTGTTCCACCATTGCAGAGAGCGATATGTACGGCTGTCTACCAACACCAGGTCTGTGAGCTGACCTTGAGCCTGATTCCACTGTTGTGCTAGATGTGAGAAGTTGGCCTGATATGCAGTGCTCACTATTCTAGTGATCACTATGCATCAGTCCAAACGACCCTTATGGTGATTGATTGTAAGTCAACCTTAGACCAGCTATCCTAGTAGCGTGGATACGAGCAGTCTTCGGGCTAAACTCTAGAGGGCGTGTTAAGCCAGCTGTTATACCATCACATATACCCCTTGAACACCAAGTGAAAGGACACCACACAAGTGTTATGAAAATAAACAGTGTATTTATTAGAATCACAACAGCCCTGTACTCTTTATGAGGACAGGGTACTAAGCACACAACGAAACTCTTAGGAAAATACTTCAAGTGCACAATCTACTCAAATGCCCGAGGGCACGGAAAGTTAGTGTTCTCGGGCGAATCCGATAAGGTAAGTCAGAAGCGACAGTGACTCTGGACCCTTAGATAATGAGGCTATGCTGGGGCACCGAAATGCCGAAGTTACCTAGCCCACGGGCTGCGGCTGCATAGGTCTTTACAGACGTCGGGAATCCTCGCTGACGAACCAGGAGCCTGAAGAAAGGAGTTGCTGGCAGGCGACCAGTAAAGAAAGTTCGAAGAGATCCAAGCCTGGATCGAAGATGGATGACACCTGAAAGCAGAGGGGACCAAGTTCGTAACTACTAGCCAGTAGTCAGAGGGCACGAGGAGGGCACCGGATGGAAGTCACCTCGACTAGGTGAGTGGGCGACGCTAGGCTCTGCAGTCTCACGGACCAGGAGGCGTTGTCGGCGACCAGGATGGAGGTGCGAGTTGTCCCACGATGGTTGATGCTGTCGGCGTCGCTGGGCCCAGGATTGGGGCAACAAGCCTTGGCAAATTCAGGGCCACGTGGTGGACCTAAAATGGCGTCTTGAGTGGACCAGGAGGGTCCGGGTGCTCCTCTTTCAGAAGGGAGCAAAGGCCAGTCTGGAGCAACCAGACCAGCAGCGTTGTTATCGTCGGGCGTCGTCGAGAGGGCCACAAGCCAGCGGGCTAGTAGCCGGACAACGTGTTGAGCAGCAAAAAGCAGAAGGGCCCCACGCAGATCGTGGAGATGCTGGGAGGCTGGACTTCGGTGCTGGAGCTGCTCAGGGTCGGGGCTTCTCGGACCCCAAAGCACTCACCAGAGGATCCCTCGGCGGTCGTGCTGGATAGAAGTCGTGCAGTTCTGATGATGGCCGGTCCCTCGAGGTCTCGTCGCACCCACGGATCTCAGCTGAGCTGACGATGTGGGTAGAGGTCAGAGGTGCCAGGGAAGCCGGTTCTCGTCGAGCTGGGCAGTCAGATTCCTGAGGAAGGACGTGCAGCAAACCGCAGTGTTCTTAGATGGTGCCTGCGGATGCAGGGTGACTACTCCTTAGCCACAAGGGAGAAATCTTGAGAAGAGTCGAGAGTTCCTTTCGTAGAAAGTAGTTTCTTGATTCAAAGATGATCTAATTTGGAAGGGTCCCCGCTCCTGCCTTTATCCTAAAGAAAGGGGTGGGTACGCGACTAGGTCCTGCCCTAGGGGTGGGACCAGGAAGGGGGGTGGTTACACCCCTCTCCCATGCCGGACTTTCCCCAGGCCAGGTGCTGGTGTGCCCCTGGAACTGGTTCTAGCCGGCAGATGCGTAGTGAGCACCGGGGTGCCACTTGCAGTCACCTTCCTGTAAAGCCCTGCCTACCCAGGATACACAAAACCCTGTCTGGGATGGTGCTAGCACCGCCCCTGACAGGAAACCCTTTGTCCAAGCTCTCCTCGCTGGAAGGACTCCCAGCAGCAGGAGGTCAGACTCGTGTCTGTGGTGGCAGCATCCATTTTGTGGAGCTGAGGCTTCAGTTAACTTTAACCGGGGTTCACAGTTACGTACATGTTGTGTCCCTCTAGAAGGGTGGAATGCTAACCCCGTCGCCAGAATTGGCGAGGGGTTAGTATTCAAATTCGTATGACACCTTACTCGACATGTTTTGATAAAGCGATACCAAAGATAGCATTTAACCGCGAGGATTATAATGCACTTAAGAGTATATGGTATGCGTTATCATGTAACAGCTATTAGGACTTGGTTCCGCAAGCTGCAAACGGGCTCGGCTCATGCCAGAGCACCATCTCACACGATTCCAAGCACTCTGCCTTCAGGATTGTCAAGGCCTGCCATAGGAGTGACTGATAGGAATCGGTGTGTCCATTTTTAGGGTTAGATATAGGTATACTATATCTAAAGCAAAGGGTGATTACACCACCTTGCCCCAGCTGTCGTGCAGCCAGTTGTGTCAGATTTAGATGGCCATCCAGGGGTGGCATAATACATGCTTCAGCCCCTAGTAGGCCCTGGGTACACCTATGCCCTGAGTTACAGGGTCTGATAAGGTGGCCCAGTACCAATTGGAAATGTACCTAAGGTACATGGAATCCATTTTAGAGAGAGAGCAGTAGGCCTGGGGTCCTGAATAGCAGGGCCCCAGGTCAACTAAGTCAGAAAACCAGCAAAACACCAGGAAATAAAAGTTGGGGGTAACTATAGTCAGGTATCTACCTTCCTACACTAGACATTCTTGTAGTGGGCGCATTTGCAGTCTTGCGTGAGGAACTATAAAGATGCAAGACGCCATCATGCCTATTAGTTTCATAAACACTCTGACTTGGAGAGAGTGCTGGCATTGAAAAAGGGAGACTAAGTTCTGAATACTTTGAATCCTGGCTTGACTGGGATATCCTAGAGCTACAGATGTGTCTATGGTAGCTCCTAGTCATTGATGAGCGTGCGAAGGCTCTAGGTGCGACTTGGTGTAGTTTACTGTAAACCCTAAGTCGTGCAGTAAATGAATTGTTTGTTTTGTGTGTTGTACACACTGGTTGAACGATCTTGCTTTTATGAGCCAGTCGTCGAGGTAAGGGAGGACGTTGTGCTGCTACTACTGCTAAGCACTTTGTAAACACTCGTGGTGCTGTTGTGACCCCGAATGGAAGGACTTTGAACTGATAGTGTTGTTCTTCTATGATAAACCTTAGATACTTCCTGTGCGTAGGATGTATAGGAACGTGAAAGTAGGCGTCCTTTAGGTCTAGTGTGGACAGAAAGTCTCCCTGTTGTAGTAATGGGAGTACTTGTTGTAAAGTGATCATGTGAAAATGATCTGATTGTATGTAGTGGTTGAAAGGCCTGAGGTTGAGAATTGGTCTTAATGTCCCGCCCTTTTTGGGAATTAGGAAGTACAAGGAGTAAACTCCTGTTCCTTGTTCCTCTAGAGGAACTACTTGAATAGCATCTTTTTGTAGAAGTGCTAAAACTTCCTGTTGAAGCAGAGTTATGTGTTCTGCGGACATTGGACGCTGCCTGGGTGGTATGTTTGGCGGGGTTGCTGTGAGTTCTAGGCAGTAGCCATATTGGATAATTTGTCTTACCCACCTGTCTGTTGTGATGGAGTTCCAGACAGGTAGGGACTGTGAAAGTCTGCCCCCCACAGTAGTGGAATGCTGTAGGGGAGGCAGAGGGAAGTCACTGTTTGGGAGTGGAAGAGGAGCAGTTGTTGTTATTGCCTCTACCTCTTCCCTTGTTGTTATTGCCTCTGTATCCTCCTCTAAAGTAGCCTTTATTAGAGGAGGTTTGTGTGTGTGTTAAAAGATGATGTGGTATCTGTGCCGGTTTGCTTGGAGCCTCCTCTATAAGAGGAGCGGCGAAAAGAACCTCTAGTTTGGGTGGATTGTAATGCACCCATAGACTTAGCAGTGTCTGTGTCCTTCTTCATCTTTTCTAGTGTATTATCTACTTCTGGCCCGAACAATTGGTTCTGATTGAAGGGCTGGTTCAGGATCGTAGTTTGTACTTCTGGTTTGAAACCCGAAATGTGTAACCATGCATGACGTCTGAGAATAACACTAGTGTTAACTGCTCTGGATGCTGTGTCAGGTACATCTAGTGCGGATTTAATTGAGGCATTAGATATTAATTTGCCTTCCTGTAAGAGCTCTGCTGCCAGATCTTTCTATTGATCTGGTAGGTGTTCCATTAACTTTTCTAGTTGGTCGTAATGAGCCCTGTTGTAGCGTGAGAGTAAGGCTTGTGTGTTTGCTATGCGCCATATGTTTGTTGCTTCTGCAGCAATTTGTTTCCCTGACGCATCAATAATCTTGGATTCTTTGTCAGGCGGGGCTGTGTCACCAGAAGTTTGAGAATTGGCTCCTTTACGTGCATTTGACACTACCATGGGTCTTTCAAAGTGTTCTTTCGGTCGCAACTGGGCCCAGGAGCCAGAGTGTTGACCTTTGCCTTCGGTTTGGGTGCTGTGTGTGGTGCAGGGGCAGTAGTGCTCACGCGCTGACTCGATGGTATGGAGTCATCTGAGTAGTTTGCCTCTGATACGATTTGGAGATCATCGGAATCTTCTTCGGGAACGAGCGGAACCTCTTTGTCGAAGATATCCACTGGTTCTAGAGCTGATCTCTGCATGTCGCGTCGACGGGCCCTTCGATCTCAGATGGTTTTCTTGGATCGAAAGGACGCGCAGGCTGTACAGCTGGATTCGCCGTGTTCTGGCGATAAGCACAGGTTGCAGATTTCGTGGTGGTCACTGCGTGGAACCTTTGGTCCACTGGATAGGACCAACGGCCCGCGTTGACGACCGGAATCGATCTGATGGAGTCGAAACGATGTTAGTCGATATCGAAGGTAGTTAAGTAAAGTTTTGATCATTTTTTGCGCTTCGAAGTACTTGAAAAGTATATCTTGAACCGGAGCGGAAAAAGTTCATCCGAACCCAGTGGCGGAAAAAAACAATCCAAGGATGGAGCCGATGCCCATGCGCACTATCGTCCAAGGGAGGAGTCACCTATCTCGTGGCTACAAAAGACTTCTTCCAAGACGACAACAACATGCAATCATCCGAGCCTAACACCAGGTGGCGATCTAATGCAAAAGTGTAGTATCTGCAGCTCATATGCCTCGAACATATATATTTCACATTTGCTCACATCAAGGGGATGTTCATAATGATAATAAGGTTGAAAAGTTCCCAGCCTAATGAAAAGTGAAGGGGCAACAATGTGAGCTCCAGTGACCATCAAAGTTGGAAGGGAGTTAGGGTACATATATGGCTTAGGTGGCAAACTATACAGTGGGCCCCACATGCCCTCCAGCCTACTGTGGGTGTGTCACAGCCTTGTGTAAACCTTGAGCAGCAGGTTCAGAGGAAAGACCTGGCCTTCAGCCAGTCCTTGCGCCCAAGACACAGCGGGCCACAAATCCCAACCTATTTATTGACAGCATGGTTTTATACACTCCATAAATCCATCTTGCTATGCCCCGGTTGGTGACAGATTTACTGCTTAGCCAAAAACCACAAATGTCTAATATAAGGTTTTACTCTGCTGGTTACTGTAGGACTTTAGAGAAGGAAAATGCTACTTACCCAGTATGCATCTGTTCTTGGCATGTAGAGCTGTAGACAAGGTAGGTGACTCCTCTTGTCAGTGATAGTGCGCAAGGGCATCAACTCCATTGTTAGATTGTTTTCCAGCAGAGCGTGAGAATGGAGTTCGTATGAGAAGAATAGAGATGTCTGCAATGTGTATAGGTACCCGGGGAAGCGGGTGGGCGAATGTGAATCTACAGCTCTACATGCCAAGAACAGCTGCATACTGGGTAAGTAGCATTTTCCGTTTGAGGCATGTGAGCTGTAGATCACATGCTTTACATAGACTATAGCGCAGTAATCTCCCGAAGTGGTGGCTAACCTGTAGCTATTGCAGTGGTTTGAAAGAGTGTACGTAGAACTGCCTGGCATACATTAGCGTGTTGTCTTGCCAACACATCTACACAATAGTGTTTTGTGAATGTGTGAGGTGTTCATGTTGCAGCTTTACAGATGTCAGCTATGGGAATGTTTCCTAAGAAAGCCATAGAAGCCCCCAGTTTGCAAGTGGAATGCACTCTAGGGGGAATTGTTAAAGGTCTCTTTGCTTTTGCATAGCATGTTTGGATACATAGAACTATCCACCGTGCAATACCGGATTTAGAGATGGGATTGCCTTAGTGAGGTGTAGCAAAAGCAACAAAGAGTTGTTTAGTTTTACTAAAAAGTCTTGTCTTTTCTATGTAATAGACTAATGCTCAGTTAACATCTCAGGTGTGTAGAGCTTGTTCTGCCACAGAATCTGGTTCAGAAAAGAACACAGGCGACTCAACAGATTGGTTATGTGAAAGGCAGAAATTACATTGGGTTGAAATTTAGGATTAGTCCTAAGAACCACTTTGTTTTGGTGTACTTGTAAAAATATTTCTACTATGGTTACTGCCTGAAGCTCACCCACTCTCCTCAGAGATGTGATAGTAATAGGGAAAGCAACTTTCCAAGTGAGAAATTGCAGCTCACATGTATGCAATGGCTCAAAGGGTTGACCTATTAGTCTGGTGAGAACAATATTAAGGTTCCACACTCAGGCAGGTAAAAGTCTTAGTGGAATAACTCTTCTGAGTCCTTCCATACAGACCTTAATGACAGGCACTCTGAAAAGAGACAAAAGCTGTCTATTTTGGAAGTATGCGGCTGTTGCAGCAAGATGTAAGCGTATGGATGTGCACACTAAATTTGAGCATTGTAAATGCAGTAAATAAATGATGTTTTTAACTGAAGCATCAAGTGGGTTAATATGGTTATTAAAATAAATAACAAACCACTTTCATTTTGCTGCATAGCAGGCTCTTATAGTAGGTCGTCTAGCTTCTTTAATATTGTTCATACAGTCTGGCGGAAGACTGAGAGAGCCAAACTCTGACTTCAGGTGCCAGATCGCTAGGTTGAGATGTCTGGGATCAGGGAGTCTTATTTCTCCACACCTCTGGTTGAGGAGATTGGATGTGAGATATAGTTTCTGATGAGGAGCTACTGACAGCTCCAACAGGGAGGTGAAACAAGGTTGACGGGCCCATGAGGGAGCTACCGCGATTTGAGTGAGTGACGTTTGCCTGAGCTTCCGAACCACTAGTGGAATGAGTGGGAGAGGCGGAAAAGCAAAGGCAAATATCGTGGACCAGTTCATCCATAGTGCATTGCCCTTGGACCATCGTTTTGGTATGTGGCAAACAGATCTATTTCTGGGAAGCCCCACGTCTGAAGGTACGGGAAGAGAACTTGATGGTAGAGTTCCCACTCATGAATCTGTTGTCTTTGTCTGCTGAGCAGGTCTGCGATCTGATTGTGGACTCCCGGAAGGTATTCTGCGTGGAGATAGATTTTGTGATGTATGTTCTACCACCAAATGTCCTGTGCAAGTTGTGACAGCAGGAGAGCATTCCCCCCTCGTTTTTGTATATAATACATGGCTGTCATGTTGTCTGCATGTATCAGGACAACTTTGCGTGCAAGGTGAACTTGAAGGGCTTTGAGTGCTAGAAATACTGCTAGCAGCTCTAGATGATTTATGTGTAGCTGCTTTTGCCGTTGACCCCACATGCCCTCAATGGTGTGAGTTTGAAGATGAGCACCCCAACCAGTGAGCGATGCGTCTGCTGTTAGCACTGTCTGTGGAACCGGGTCGATGAAGGGCCGCCCTTTGGAAAGGTTTTGTGGATTCCACCACTGCAGAGAGCAATGAGTGCGGCAGTCCATCAACACTAGATCTGATAACTGACCCTGAGACTGGTTCCACGGACGTGCTATGCATTCCTGAAGGGGACGCATTTGAAGTCTTGCATAGGGAACTATTAAGATGCAAGACGCCATCATTCCTAGTAACTGCATGAACACCCGAGCTGGCAATGAGATTTGGGACTTGAACTGGGAAATTAGAGCCTGAATGTAGTGGATTCTGGCCAGATTGGGACAGGCTAGAGCTCTTTGCGTATTGAGAGTGGCTCCTAAGTAGGGTTGCGTGTTGGAGATGGGATTTGTGTAGATTCACTGTGAATCCAAGATCGTGGAGCACCACTGCCAGGCATTTAGTGAATACCCTAGGAGCAGTGGTAACTCCGAATGGAAACACTTTGAACTGGTAATATTGTCCCGCTACCACAAACCTGGAGTGTTACCATTTAAAAATGGTCTGATTGGATGTACAGATTTAGTTCTGAGGTCTAGTATAGGCCTGAGGAGCCGTCCTTTTTGGGTATTAGAAAGTAAAGGGAGTATATGCTGGCCCCTTGATACTGTAGTGGGACTGACTCTATAGCTCCTTTTTAGGTCTCGGCCTGAGATGGCTGCGCAGACATGCGCAATCGAGCTGGCGAGATAGAATGACTTTAGGTATTTTTCACTAGCGAGGTTAAGCCCCGCCCCTCTTCTCAATTGGCCGGCATCCTAAACGGTGGCCAGCCATTGGAGAAGAGGTCCTAGTGACGTTCTTCTTTCTCTTTTAGCCCCGTCCTTTTCAGACTGGGCTCCTTGACTTCCTGATGCCGTAAAAGCTTTCTTATCTTCTTTATGGGGCCAACAGATGGCCCTATAAAGAAGATAAGAAAGCTTTTATGCCAGCAGGAAGTCAAGAGAGAAAAGTGTACGTCATGGCGTCTGCGATATTTGTCCCAAACTGAGGCCGAGAAAAAAACAAACGGAGGCGGCGGGCAGCGGGCGGTACGGTTGGGCCCGGCGCCTGGCAGTGGGAACTTGTGCCTGCATATAGACTTGGGCGCTGCGGTGGGGCAAGCAATAACAGTGGAGGGCATCTGTGGACTGGTGCACGCCTGCTCTGGTAACGTGCTGCCTGCGAGGTGTCGGATGGCTGCGCTGCTCTGGTGCGCTTGTCTGAGGCACCTGAGCGATTGCTGCAAGAAGAAGGTGAGCTGCTTGTAACATTGCTGCTGTCGGGGCTGAAGATCTGAGGACTGTCGGCACTGCGGGGGAGGGGTGGGGGCAGTGAGGTGGCGGCCGCGTTGTGGATGCGGTGCGGCTGTGGCCTCCCGGGATAATGTGCACTGAGCTGCGGTGGTACGGAGCAATTAGTGAGCGGCTGGACAATGGTGCAGAGGGTTGGGCTCCAACAGGCAGCTGCTGATGCCGAGGCAGTCCCTCTGTAAATGCTGTGAAGATCACAGACAAGACGTCTATAGCAGAACCCTGCATTGCATACCGGGCCTGCAACTGACATTGCTCCTCTTTTAAACCTAGCCAGCGGGAACAGTGCACAGCGTGGGGGTGGTGTTACACAAGTTTGTCATTCTGATGCTAAATATGCTTTGGTCGTCTTGAACCCGGCAGCATCGGAGGCTCGTTAGCCGCATTCTAATGCGGGGGTGGGGACGGAAAAAGAGACTGCTGTCCATCTCTCTGAAAATGTCATCCCCTCCCCGGCCTCTGAAGTCTGATCACTCCCCGCCCCCCACTTCTGATGTGTGGCTGGTAAACGTGCAGCCGGGCTGCCCTGAGCCGCAACCCCCTCCTTTTCCCCTGGGGGGATGGTCTGCCAGGTTCGGAACGATGGCTGTAAAATGGCGGCCGATCCTGTGTGGGAAATATCTTGGGGTGGGGATTCTGCTCTCACTGCAACAGGCCATACAACCTGAGGAAAATGCTTATTTTCGATTTCTGGTAGGCATGCTCTGCCCTTAGTACTTCTCTGAGCTCCTACAGGGCTCAAGCGTGTGCCCGCCGCCTGCTAATCAGTGCGAGCGAGGGCCCGGCTACCTTAGGGCCTTGTTGGGACTGCCATAGCAGTTTAGTAATATTTCTTTTACACAGTGCCTGGTACAGGCTCACCAGTTGCTGGGTATTGAGCCTTCTACTTTCTTTATATGTCCGAAGATGGCAAGTTACTGTTGCTTGGACATGTGCAAAGCTCAGCTGAGAAATGCGACATCAGCCCCCAAAATTAGGTATTTGCATTTTTAGCACTGCCGTTTTCAGAAACAACTCATCGTGTTTTCTAAAAGAGGGTATTAGTGCATTTGCAAATAATATTTTTCTGCCCCTCAGCGATAGTTATTTTGCCACAATGTTCTTTGTGTGTGCTAAATAAATCATTTGCCCTAAATAGATACATTTGATTTGTCACTTGTGCGTTACTTCCACTGTTGTTGTTGGGGATCGATCTTTCATGGATTGGCAGCTCGGCAGGCATATCTGCAAATTAAATATTTTAAGTTTTGGCCACAAATAGATCTGATCTGTTTTTTTTCCAAGGCGCGAGGGTATGTTGGCAAAAGTCAGGCTAAGCTTCACATTAGCTGATCGTGGCAAAATCAAATCAGCAGGTTCCCACCCACAGTCTGTGAATCTTGCTGAAAGTATGCAGTGGCTGAGCTAGCTGTGTGTGTGTGTGTGTGTGTCTCTGTGTGTGTGTGGCTGTGTGTGTTTGCGGCTCTTTGTGTGTGTGTGTGTGTGTGGCTCTTTGTGTGTGTGTGTGTGGCTATGTGTGTGTGTGTGTTTTGTGGCTCTGCGTGTGTGTGTGTGTGTGTGTGTGGCTCCGCGTGTGTGTGGCTCTCTGTGTGTGTGTGGCTCTGTGTGTGAGTGTGTGGGGGGTTCTGTGTGTAGGTGTGGCTCTGTGTGTGTGTGTGGGCGGGGCTCTGTGTGTGTGTGTGGGTCTGTGTGTGTGTGGCATTTGCGAGAGATTAAGCTATTGGCATTGTAAATGACAATGCCATTTATTTATTTGTTTTCAAAACCAACACAAGTAAATATTTTGCCATTTACAATGCCAATAGCTCTAACTTTTGCAACGGCGAGACAGTTGCATTGTAAATGCTTGTTCTAATAGGGAGAAAACTTCTTGTTTCAGAAGGTTCAGATGCTCTTGTGACATGTATGATATTGGAGGAATGTTTGAGGGAGTGTGTGCAAGTTCCAGGCAATTACCGAATTGGATAAGTTGTAGAACCCATCTGTCTGAGGTGATTGTAGAAATTGGGAGAGACGTCCCCCGACAGGAGGGGAATGATCGGGGGTTAGAGGAAGGAAGTCACTGTTTATTGTTTGCAAGGGAAGTAAGTGTTGAGTTGCCTTTACCTCTTCCCTTGCCGTTATTACCTCTAAATCCTCCTCTAAAGTAAACTCTTGAAGAAGGAAACTAATTATTGACTTTGTAAGAGGAGGAGGGATTTTCTGATGATATGTTCTTTTAGCCCCCCCTGTAAAAGGAGCAAGGAAAGAAACCCTGATTGGAAGAGAGCCCCCATGGATTTTGGGACCTCTGTATCCTTCTTCATCTTCTCTAAAGAAGTATCTACTGTGGGCTTGAACAAGGGGTCTTTATCAAAGGGCTAATTTAATACAGAGGCTTGGACCTCAGGTTTAAACCCAGAAATTCTGAGCCAAGCGTGTCTCTGTAACAGAACACTAGTGTTGGCTGCGCGAGCTGCGGTATCAGCTGCGTCTAAAGCGCACCAAATGTATACATTGGAAATTAATTTCCACTCTTGAATTAGGTTGCTAGCTTTATTCTTATGTTCATCTGGCAAAAACTGTATTAACTTTTCTAGCTCGTCATAATGAGCCCTATCATAGTGAGCAAAAAGGAGCTTTGGTATTCGCCGGTTTATATTTCTTGACTATTCTGGGTGTGACAATTCTTGCACGCACAGGCTCTTTAAAAATTTTGTCTGAGCGTTTAAGCATTCCCTTGAGCAAAGGTGGTGTTTGTGTTGTTCTTTGAGAGGAACTTCAAGTTTCAAAGAGGAAATCCTCTTCAAGTGATTACTTAAGAAGTTCCACCGCATGATACTCAGCAGCCCTATTGAGTAGCTCTATGTATCCTATATTGTCATCTAGTGGGGAAGGTTTGGAAGGGTAAAGATCTGGGTTGTTATCAATATTACGATCTGTATTGTAATCCTCCCATGGGTCAGGAATAATGTCTTGAGGTATATCACCATCTCCATCATCTTAGTGATCAGGTGATTGTGGGGAATTTGTGGGTATAATCAGTAAATTTGGGTCGATGAAGAAGCTGTATTAGGAAGAGAAGAGTTAGTACCCACATTCTTTCTTTTAAGTGGAATGTGGTAGTCTTCCTGCAATTCTGGTTTCCTCTAAACTGGTAATTTCACATGAATATGTCCAGTGTCTGGATTGATCACCAGTTCTTTTTGTTTCAGGTCCGTGTTCGGAGGCGGAACGTCGGAATGAGGCTCTCTGGATGGAAGAGGAGGTGGTTTGATTTTCGGCGCCGGAGCGTTTGGTGTTGAAACTTTCATCCCTGAAGGTTTCGGATCCGAACATTTAGTTTTCGATGTCGAAGGGATGGTCACAATTACATGTTGGAATTTGGTGCCGAGCATTTCGGATCAGTGCCCGAACTGGGCTGACTCAATCCCGAGCTGAAAGGCTTTGATGTATGTTTCGGTGTCAGACCAGAGGGTGGGGCGTTTGTAACCTTTTCTTAGCCCGACCTTGGCCCGAAGGCAGAGGAGGGACCGGAGCCTTTTCCTTCGGTAAATGTTGGGGCAGGGGAGTGCCAGTACTCACAGTACGGTGACCCGGGATTACTTGCTCTTCAGTGGCCGAGTTGGCTTCGGACACAGAGATATGTTCCTCCTCTTCGTCGGCTTCCTGCACTGAGATTCTTTACGGCCGAAGGTATCTGGGGCAGAGTCGCTTTGCTGATGTATTTTGGGACGTCGAGCCTGACGGTCACTGTTAGAAATGTTTTTTTTTTGGTAGGCTGGGGCATGGGCCAAAGCCAGGCAAAAATCACCAGCCTAGTCAGGATAAGGAAGTTACACGCCTAAAATAACCCCTGCTCACCCCCCTTGGTAGCTTTGCATGAGCAGCCAGATTCATCTTAGAGGCAGTGTGTAAAGCATTTGCACATAACCAACAGTAACCCAGTGTACGCACTACAAAAGGACACCACACCAGTTTAGAAAAATATCCAATATTTTTATATAATTAAAACAAGACCAATTATGATAAAAATCCACAATACTATACTTAAAAGTTCACAGTTCAAAAATACGTTGATTAAAAAGAGTTCCTTGTGTGGATAGCTCTGTCCGGGCTACCACTGCATTGTGAACACACAAATCCAAAAGCAGTTCTGGCTGACCGCGGGGTCGCAGACCAGCTACAGTGTCGGGAAGACCCACAAACAGCACCATTCAGAGATGCAGAGCGATGGGGCCCTTGAAGTCACCCGTATTGCAGGTCAAGCTCCTTTCGGATGGGATCAGGAGCGCTGGCGCCAACAGGCATCGGATGATGCAGTGCGAAGCAGTGCCCTCTGGGCACGGTGCGAGCATCAGATGGCGTCGTCGGTGAGACCAGGGACGCGTTGCGAGATGAAGTCGGTGCTCGTCGTGGCGCAAGCAGTGGTGACGTCGTTGCTGAAGCGCTGTCGGCTGACAAACTGAAATCGATGGCACCGGCGTCGAAGGCCATGGCTGCGGTTTGGGATGAGGGCAGTGCATCGTGTAACTTTACAAGCGGTGCCCCCGAACCACGCTGCAAGCGGAGGAGTCGATTTCAGCTGGAAGTGGCGGCATCAGGCAGGCCCAGGACATCATCGTGAAGCAAGGCGTGGCGGAGTGCGGTGCCCACAGGTCGCGGTGCGAGCAGCGGCTCAGTGGCGGGGTCAGCAGGCGTCCTTGGCGAGACCAGGGTTGCGGTGCGGCGTTGCCCTCTGCGGTGCCAAAGCTTCGACGTGAAGTAAGGCGGTGCGGAGTGCAGTGCCCACAGGTCGCTGTGCAAGCTGCAGCTTGGTGGCAGCATCTGTGAGACCAGGGTTGCGGTGCAGGGTTGCGGTGCAGCATTGCGGCGGTGCTCTCTGCGGTGCCTTCAGGACACGGAGTCGGCAGTGGCATCGTAGACATGGTCGGGTTGGGGTTCTTCAGGTTGCAGCACAAAACACGCAGTCCCCAGTGCTGTGGGTCAAAGAACGTGAAGTCTTTGATGTTCCTGAGATTTCGTGAACAGGGGGCAAGCTCTACTTCATAGCCTTGGAGAGTCTCACCAAAGTGGTCGCAGAAAGTCAAGTCCAGACCTTTCACTACCCAAAACAAAAGCAGCCTCTGCAGGTCAGTCCAGCAAAGCACGCAGCAAAGCAGTCGTTCCTTCTTAGCAGTTTCTTCTTGATCCAGATGAGTTCTAAGTTCAGGGGTCTGGGACCCAGTATTTGTATCTAAAAATCCTTTGATCTTCCAGGCAGAGGATGTCTGTGTCCGGCCAGAAAAAGTTGGGCCGTCTCTGGCGTGAATTCCTGGCAGGAGGTGGAGATGGCTTTGTCAGAGGCAGACCAGGCTCTTTGAGGTGCAAGGAAATCTCCTCCCCCTTCCCCCATTGCGACCTAGGTCTATTTAGCCCTTTCCTGACCTACCTAGTCTATTGGGAGCCACCCTGCTTCCTAGCCATCTGTTGTCCAAAAACCAGACAGGCAATCCACATTCCAGCAGAGGCACACGGAATGACCAAGCAAAATAATACCCACTTTCTAAAAGTGGCCTTTGTGAACTTAGAATGAAAAGGGTACCCTCGCTAAGTCTTTAGACGCAGAGTTCAGGCATACCAAACTTCACTCACTTATCCCTTATTCGGGCTACGTACGTGGGTGGCACAATCGGTACTGTGGGCCCACGTGTAGCGGCTGACTCCCAAGCCCCGGCACTCGCAGTGCCCTTTACTGGGGACTGACAAGTAAGTCAAACATCCAATCACAACACAATTTACCACAGGAGCACCAGCACTTTTCCACTGATCAGCAGTGCGCAAAGCGCGCAGAAACGTTATACCAGCAAAAATGGAGTAAAAAAGCGGGAGGGCAGAAAGTAAAAACTCAGGGGAAACACGCCAAAAGATGCCAAGTCTAACACACGTCCCCTCCAGCTGAAAGTAGGGGGGGACTACCCACACTCCTGGGAGTTCTCTTCAACATAGCAGAAGAACAGGGACAGGCCATCTGCGTTGGCGTGTTCTGTCCCAGGCCGGTGTTCCACCGTGAAGTCCATTTCCTGAAGGGAGATGGACAACCTCAGCAGTTTTGGTTTCTCCCCTCTCATCTGCATTAACCACCTGAGGGGCCTGTGGTTGGTCTGGACCCAGAAGTGAGTCCCAAACAGGTAGGTCCTCCGCTTCTTCAGGGCCCAGACCACTGCAAAAGCTTCCCTTTCGATGGCACTCAACCTTTGCTCCCTGGGGAGTAGTCTCCTGCTAAGGAAGACTACCGGCTTATCTAGGCCCTCTTCGTTCAGCTGTGAGAAAACCGCTCCCACTCCATGCTCTGAAGCGTCGGTCTGCACGACAAATTCTTTGGAGAAGTCGGGGGCCTTGAGCATGGGGGGCGTGCACATGGCGGCCTTCAGGGTATCAAACGCCTTCTGGCAGGACTCAGTCCAGATCAACTTTTTCGGCTGCTTCCTTAAAGTCAGCTCCGTTAAGGGGGCCACGATGGTGCCATACCCCTTAACAAACCTCCGGTAGTATCCGTGAGTCCTAAGAAGGCTCTCACCTCAATCTGGGTCTTGGGAAGCTCCCAAGCCTGGATGGTGTCAATCTTGGGCTGTAGGGGTGCCACCTGGCTGCTCCCTACCTGGTGTCCCAAGTACGCCACCGGCCCCTGACCAATCTGGCAGTTATGGAATGGAATGGAAATTGCACTTATATAGCGCACAACTACTAGCCTTAATCGTGAGGCCTGCCATCTGCAGCGCCCTCAACACTTCCTTGAGATGTAGCAAATGTTCATCCCAACTGGAACTGAACACAGAGATGTCGTCCAGGTACGCGGCGCTGAATTCCTCCAGACGGCCAACACCTGGTTGACCAACCTTTGAAACGTGGCAGGGGCATTCTTCAGGCCGAAGGGCATCACACAGAACTGGTAATGCCCGCCTGGGGTCGAGAATGCGGATCTTTCTTTGGCCCCCACGGTTAGAGCGATCTGCCAGTACCCTGACGTTAAAGCGAACATACTCCGGAATCTGGCCGCTCCCAACCGGTCGATAAGCTCATCGGCTCAGGGGGTGGGGTGTGAGTCAGTTATTGTAACGGCATTGAGCCCTCGATAGTCCACACAGAACCGCAATTCCGGGGTGGCCCCGGGCACCATTGCCTTCGGAACGAAGACCAAGGGCCTGCTCCTGGGGCTGCTTGATTGCTCAACCACCCCAAACGCCAACATCTTTGAGACCTCCTCTTTGACCCGGTCAGCAAGAAGGTAAAACTTGTGTTTCACCGGGGGGCACGTTGTGGGTACACCAGTGAATAACACCGGGGGTCAAGGAGAACAGTGGGGCAAACTGCCCCAACAACTGGCAACACTCGCTCTGTTGCTCAGCGGTCAGGGCCGGGGAGAGGGTCACACCATCGACCAACCCATACCCCTCTTGGGCAGACAGGAGGTCCGGGAGAGGTTCATCTCCGCTTCCTCCCCGTCGTCAGTCGCCAAGAGCATGCTCACTTCGGACCTCTCGAAGTGGGGCTTGAGGCGGTTCACGTGGAGGACTTGTAATGGGTTCAGAGGAGCCTGCCAATCCACCCGGCAGGTGACCTCGCTTTGTAATGTAATGTAATGTAATGTAATGTAATGTAAATGTAATGTAAAAAAGACTTATATAGCGCAACTTACACCGGACGGTTTCTTGGCGCTGTTCACTAATTCAACGGGAGGCATGTAGGGGAGAAAAAAGAAGATTATGTGTAGACGCTGCGGAAAAGGTGGGTTTTAAGGAGAGACCTAAAGTGAGGGTAAGAAGAGGAGAGTCTAAGTTCCAGCGGGAGAGAGTTCCAGAGTGAGGGGGCCAGAAAGGAGAATCTGAGACCTCCGTGTTTTTTGCGCTTAAACCTAGGTGTCTGGAGGAGCGCATGGTGAGAAGATCGGAGGTGTCTGGGGGGGACATAGGGGTGCAGAAGAGAGGAAATGAAGGAGGGACCGATGCCGGCTAAGGATTTGTGGGTCAAACAGCCTAGTTTGAACTTACAACGCTCCGATACAGGAAGCCAACGAAGGGCTTTGAGCAGAGGACGGACGTGATGATGTTTTGGTTGATGGTAAATCAGGCGGGCTGCCTGATTCTGTATTAGCTGAAGTCTTTTAATTTGATATTGTGGGATACCTGCATACAGGGCGTTGGCATAGTCGATCCGAGAGATGACTAATGCCAGCAACACCAGGGTGAGAGCTTCGGTAGTCAAAAAATGGGCTATTTTACGAATTTTCCTAAGCTGGAAAAAGCAAGAGGACACTGTGGCACTGACCTGATGTTTCATGGAGAGATCGTGTGAGATGTAGACCCCCAGGCTTTTTACCTTGTCAGCAGGACAAGGAGAGGGGCCAAGGGAAAGGGGCCAGAAGGTGGAATTCCAGGGGTTGGATGGGCCTCCGACAAGAACAAGCTCCGTCTTGTCGGGATTAAGTTTGAGATGGTGAGCGCCCATCCAATTGCTGATATGGCAGAGGGTAGACTGGAAGTCCTGAGCTGCTTCATCCGAGGAGTCGAGATTGAAAATGAGCTGAATGTCATCTGCATAATTAAATGCAGTGACATTCCTTCCCCGGAGGGAGCGGATCAGGGGGGTGAGGTACAGATTAAAAAGGAGTGGGGACAAGGACGACCCCTGCGGCACACCGCAGGTGAGCTTCTTCCTGTCCGCCGAGAATTGGGAGAGTCGGACAGATTGGTGGCGGTTGGTCAGGAAGGAGCGGACCCAATTAAGGGCCGTCCCTCTGATGCCCGCCTCTTTGACACGGTCGACCAGGATGGTGTGGTCGACCGTGTCAAAGGCCGCCGACAAATCCAAGAGAATCAAGGCTTGGCTAATGTTGGAATCAGCGCCTCTACGAAGTTCCTCCATTACAGAGAGGATGACCGCCTCTGTCGAGTGGGCGGGTCTAAACCCTGCTTGCTGAGAGTCTAGGAAGTTGGAGTCCTCAATAAAGGAGCTGAGGACGCTGGTTACATATGCCTCAAGTACTTTGCTTAGGTAAGGAAGCAGGGAAATGGGACGGAAGTTGCCCATAACCGTGGGGTCGGCGTTGGGTTTCTTTAATATGGGTACTACCTCCGCGTTCTTAAACTGGCTGGGGACCTCACCGAGCAGAAGGGAGCTGTTCAGGAGGGCCAGCGGAAGGACGGGGCAAGCCGAAAAGGCAGCCCGGAGAATCGCGGGAGGGCAGCAGTCTGTGGGGGAACCAGAGGAGACTTTGTTGAGCAGGGCAAGGAAGACTTCTTCTGATATGGGGGGGAACTGAGTCAAGGAATGAGGGTTAAGAGATGGGGCGGCCTCTGCGAGGGGTGTAGCCGGGGGTCCAGGAGAAATACTATTTTTGATTTTGCTAATTTTTTCTATGAAAAAGCAGTTAAGGGAATCACAGAGTGCCTGAGATGGAAGGGGTTTGATGGTCACCCTATCTGGATGTGAGAGCTCCTCCACAATGGCGTAAATATCTTTAGATTTTTGCGCGGAGTTAAGGATTTTTGCGGAGAAGTAGGCAGTTTTGGCGGCAGAAATTGCCAGTTTGTATTCTCCAGATAATTTTAGGAAGTGTAGTTTCTCTGAAGGGTCATAGCTTCTACGCCAGCGGCGCTCGGCTTGGCGGAGTCCTAATGTTAAGGATTTAAGGCTATCAGAGAACCATCGATGTGCGTCGTGGGGGCGCTTAGTTCTAATTAACTTAAGGGGGGCGACCTTGTCGCTGGCGGACTCTAGCCATTTGACAAGTGCGTCTTCTTGGGAGTCTATTACGCTCCACCACCTCAAAGGGTCCTGTCCACTTGTCCTGCAAGGCACAGGGGCCATGAACGACACTTTCTGTCCAGGTTGAAATTCGACCAGAGTGGCATTTTGGCCATACTACTTTTTCATTTCTTCCTGACTGGCCTCGAGGTTCGCCTGAGCGAGTTTCCCGAAGCGGGCAGTTTGGTTTCGGAAGGCCAGCATGTAGCTGAGCACATCCTGGGGTGTCTTCCTGGGAGCGGCCTCCCAGTCTTCCTTCACCAAGATCAGAGGTCCCCGCACGGGGTGAGCTCGAAGGGACTGAACCCGAGAGACTTCTGGGGTACCTCCCAATATGCAAAGAGAAGACACGGTAAGAGGACGTCTCACTTACGCCTCATGGGTTCAGTGAGACCCTTGATCATGCCTTTTAAGGTTTGGTTGAACCTTTCCACCAGATCGTTACCTTGGGGGTGGTAAGGAGTGGTGAACTTGTACGTAACACCACACTCCTTCCACAAGGATGTCATATACTTTGATATGAAATTAGTCCCCCTGTTGGAACCACTGGCGCCGTCGTCCTCAGAGGGATTGTCTCCAGGTACCGGGTGGCATGGTACACCAAGACCAGGATGTACCTGTTGCCCATGGCTGTCTTGGGGTCCAGTGGCGCCCATCCCTACCCTTTCAAAGGGTGTCCCCACCACTGGGAACGGTTGGAGAGGATTTTTGACCTTCCGACCACTCTTGCCACTCGCCTGGCAAGACCGACAATGCACATCTGACTGCCTTCGCATTTGAGGCCAGAAGAAGTGGTTGACAAGCCAGTCAAAGGTCTTGTCCTGCCCCAAAATATCCCGCCAAAGGCACGTTGTGAGCCAGACCCAGTAGGAAGGTCCGGAAGTGCTGGGGTACCACCAGCACACGGACTGACCCAGATCCACGACCTTAGGCTCGCTGTACAGGAGATCATTCTCCCAATATATCTAATGTGATACGGACTGATCACCAGTCGCCTGGGCTGCAGCCTGCTGGAACAGACCCTTCAGAGAAGGGCACTCCTGCTCCCGGCAGAACTCCTCCTTGGTGGGACCCCCTTCTTGCTGCCAATGGGTCAGCTCAGAGATGTCAGCCAGTTCGGCCACCTGTTCTCGTGTAGGCCCCGGGGCGTCCCACTCCAGGTCCGCCTTCTCCCGGGCCGTGGGAACTTCAGGGGCTGGTTTCCCGCGCCCCTTGCCCTTTCTCTTGGCAGGGACCTAGGTCACTGTTTCAGGCTCTGGGTCCCTCTGATCACCCTCTTTGGCCGCCATAGACCGAGTGGACACGCAGGCCCACTCTGGCAACCCCAGCATCTCCAAGTGGGACCTGAGCTCAACATCCTTCCATAAGGACTGCTCCAGGTCGTTACCGAGCAGACAATCGACAGGCATGGAAGGGCTCACAACTACCCTTAAAGGACCTGAGACCCCCCCCCCCCCCCACTCGAAGGGAACCTGCGCTACCAGACACTGGCGCTATGAATTGTCGGCTGCAATCACCTTGTGGAATGCCCTGGGGACTATCTGCGTCTCAGGGACCAGGTGACACCGGACTGAGGTCACACTGGCTCCAGTATCCCTGAGAGCCTCTACCCTTTTCCCCTTGATGGTCACCCAGGTGCTGTATTTCTTTGTGTTAGGGGGCACCGGGGCTCCTGGGACCATCACACTGTCCCCTAGTGAGACCAGGGTCTTTTCTGCAGGGTCCCCGCCCTCCTGTTGGGACTCCTCCTCCTACCCAAGCGCTACGCTAGCCAGTACTTTGGACGGTCTAACGGTGGATGGCTGTGTCCCCTTTGGGCATCTGGGATCTCCCCTCATGTGCCCCACCTAGTCACATGAAAAACACTTGCGGGGGCCGATCTCGGCAGGCTTCCGTCGAGACCCCTGGCTTCTTACCTCCTGCGGGATGGGAACCTATAACCTGGTTGTTATTTTGAGGCCCTTTCGAGAACTTCTGTATTTTACCCTTGTTCCCCCCACTTTTCGGCTGGGGACCCTACCCACCTTTGGCTGAGTCTCCCCTAAACGCACTCTTGTGGACCCTGGCACTCACCCAGCGGTCCGGCTCTATAGCAAGCTTCCTAGGGTCAGTCAGCTTACTATCTACTAGGTGCTGGCGCAGATCTGCAAAACATCGACTGGACAGGTGCTCCTACGCAATCAAATTGTAGAGCCCCTTAAAGTCTGTCACATTACAGCCCTTCACCCAGTCATCCAACGATCATCAAAACCCATCCACACATTTCAGCCAAGTGTTGGCATCAGATTTCTTCCAGGACCTAAACTGATCCCTGTACTTTTCAGGAGTGAGTCCATACCTAGTGAGGAGGGCTTCCTTCATATCAGCATAGGTTAGGCCCCTTACCAAAAGCTGTACAAGTATTCCTGGCTGCCTCTGGAAATCGAGACCACAATCCCGCTCCCCAATTCTCCTCAGGGACCCCATTCATGTGTTTTGCTGCCTCATAGCCTTGAAACCACCTCTGTAGGTCATTTCCCTTCTTGTACTCTCTGGCCACATTCTTAGGGATGTGTACAATTCGGTCTGTCTGCCTTGATGAGTTGCTGCCACCATCTGAGCCGGTTCGTTTCTCTTGATCCAGCTCCTTCATTTTAACTTCATAGTCTAACATTATTTTCTTTTCCTCCATGGCTATTCTTTTGTTTTCCCTCTCATTTTCCATCTTGAGTTTTTCCAACTCGAACTTCCTGGCTTCTTGCCTGTCCTCCAGCTCCTCTGGGGACAGGGTATTGCTGCTTGGCCGGAAGGGTTCCCCCCCCCCTCCCAAAAGCACATCCATCCTAGGACTAGGCTACCCCGCCTCTCCACTAAGGTCACCGGATTGTTCACTTGCGTTATTGGCTGCTACCCAGGCCCTCAGCGTCTTTTGTAGCTCGTCCTTTATAGTGAGGCCTCAGACTTGGACTTTTAGGTTTTTGCAAACAGATTTTAATTCCCAAACCGTGTAGAGCTCCAACCTATCCTCCTTGAAGGCAATGTCCATGGATGCAACGGATGATGCTTTTGATTCTGGCATGATTAAGTAGGAAGTTCACCTGGCAAGATCGCAAAAATCGGTGAAAAAGTAAACCGGGTTAAGTATGTGCTATGTAATGGTCTGCAATATGGTAGTAGTGTACACCAATCACTAAGTCAAGTGCCAATGCAAGTCCTATCCTCACCGCTGACAACCAGTTAGAAATGTTTTTTTTGGTAGGCTAGGGCGTGGGCCACAGCCAGGCAAAAATCACCACCTTATTCAGGATAAGGGAGTTACACGTCTAAAATAACCCCTGCTCACCCCCTTGGTAGCTTGGCACGAGCAGCCAAGCTTATCTAAGAGGCAATGTGTAAAGCATTTGCACATAACCAACAGTAACCCAGTGCACGCACCAGTTTAGAAAAGTATCCAATATTTTTATTTAAATTTTTTTTTTTTTTTTTTTTGGGGTTCAAATCTGCTTTATTGAGAAAAAGAGGCATAGTAAAATACACAGCTTGGAGCGCCTACAACCCGGAGGCCGGCAGCGAGATAGGAGATGCAATACACAGCCCGTTTGTCGGCATCCCGGGGGCCCGACGGCACATTACAGATTGAAACAGCATAGTCTCCGTGTCCGATGATGTGGGCCAAGCTAGGATGAGCAGCAGTCGAAAAGGTTTTTTTGAGCGAGAGAAATCTCTCACTGCTGTTTTGTAGATTGCATAACAGGAACCAAGAAACTCCCCAACCAGGTTACAACTAAGAGGCAGTGTATGACTGCGTAGTGGAAATGTGTGTCAATGGTGTATTTTGGTGGTCTCAGCAGGAGGCGCGGTGTGGGTAGTGATGTGTCCAGTGCTAGTGCTCAAGGGCCGTTGGCGTCCGTGGGGTGTCAGTGTTAGAAGCCATGGGGCACGAAAGCCACAGCTCGCCAGAGGAGGTGAGTTCGCGTCGTGGTGGCGATGGGGACGTGTAGGCACGGAGAGGGGAGATAGGGCATTCCCGCCCAGGCGGGGCAGCTCTCTCTACGGGGACTCTGCGGGGGCAGTGCCTTATGTCCAATGAGGGAAGGCCATGAAGCCATCCCATGATCACAGGACATGTATGGGAAGAATGTCAGTGGCGCTGGGGGGCGGCAGGCACGTCATCTGATTGCACATCGTCGTTTGAGTGTTTAAGCAAGTAGTGTACCAGTGGATCCCAAACGTCCCTGGGTCGGCACGAAAGAGGCAGCAGTTCAGCAAAGGTGGTATGCTGGTCCTGGCAGTATGTTAAATCAGTCAACCAGTCCTTGAACTTGGGCGCTCTGCCCCTGCTCCAACGGCAAGCAACACGACGCTTGGCCAGAAGCAATGCTATGTCAATGAATTTTCTGTTTTCTCTGGGCAACTGCTTGGTGTATCTGAGGACGGCTACCAGTGGGTCAGCAGGAATTTCCTCGTCTACCATCTCCGTAACGGCTTCGATGACCTGTCGCCAGTAGTCGGCGATCTGGGGGCAGGACCACGCCAGGTGAAGAAAACCAGCATGTTCTGCACGACAACGCTCACAGCGATCATTATCGGCCAGCCCAAATCTGTGCTTCCGAACCGGCGTGTAATATATTCTCTGAAGAAATTTGTAATGTATAATTTTTAATCTGCAACTGGCAGAAATGCGGGAGGTTAATGCACAGCAGTGCTGCCATTGGTCGTCCGAAAGCTCCAGTCCAAGCTCCGCAGACCAGTGCAGGCGGGCAGCAGAGGCCTGCATTGGGGCAGCACTCCGGATTTGGCGGTAGAGCCCAGAGACCAAATGGGTCCCATCCTGAGACCCTAAAAGGAAGTGCAGTGGCGGCAGGGTCGCTGGCTCATCAGGGTAGTCGGGTAGGATGTCCCGCATCCCGGCTCGTAGCCAAACATAGTAGAAGAGTTCAAGGGGTGTATGTTCGTGCGTTCTAAAGAAAAGGTCAGCCGATTTAAAATGACCGTCTTGGAACAGATCTCCCCAGCGGGTGATAAGAAGCTTGCCACAGAGCCGCTGGAACCCCAGCTCCGACAACAGGGAAAGCCGCGGGTGATAGGTAAGCGGTAGCCTGGGGGAGAAGGGCAGTGTGCATAGTAATCGCCGAGCGATGCGGCGCCATGCATCCAACGTGCAGGATACCGAGGTATCCGCAGTGTCGATGGAAGTCTCGGGACAGTGTAGCAGGCCATTCAGCGGGAGCGGGTGTACTATCCAGTCTTCCACCGCTATATGTGGCATGAAGGGAGTGGGAGCCATCCAGTGATAGGCAAAATGCGCCTGTGCACTCAAATAGTATGTTTCAAAATCGGGGACATCGAACCCTCCCTGGTCATAGGGAAGGGTCAGCGTTGACCACTTTAATCGGGGAGATTTGCCGCCCCAAACGAGTCTGCGCAGTTCTGTGTGGAGTGTCTTGAAGAAGAAGGCACCGGGGTAATAGGGGATGTTTAGGAAAAGGTACAGGAAACGGGGCAGTATCACCATTTTTATGAGGGAGGCCCTTCCAGCCATGGAGAGTGGCAACGTGATCCACCTATCGACGGAGGCAGTCAATTTGGTCATGGCTACTCCATAGTTAGATCGGAGTGTCTCGTCCTTGTCCCGAGCAATACGGATCCCTAGATAGCGGAGATCATCTCGGCACCACACCAGTGGATAATCAAGGGGGAAGTCGTGCACCGCGTCTGTAAGAGGAAAGAATTGCGATTTGGACCAATTGATGTGAACACCAGATAGCCCCCCGAACAGGACGAATTCACGAAGCAGGGGATTGAGGTGTAGGGACGGGTATTTAACGTACAGCGTGATGTCGTCCGCATAGAGGGACACGTCAATTTGCCGCTGCAGGCATTGTACCGCTCCAGCTCGGTGTAGTTGACGCAGGCGACAGGCCAGAGGCTCGACCGCGATAGCAAATAGTAGAGGCGAGAGCGGGCATCCTTGACGGGTGCCTCTTGTAAGGTTAATGGGCTGTGACAGTTTTCCATTTATTAGTACTTTTGCCGTAGGGTCCGTATACAGGAGGCGCACCCAGGCCAAGAACATCTTAGGGAATCCCATACTGGCCAAGACCGAGAAGAGGTAGGGCCATTCAACAGAGTCGAACGCCTTGGTGGCGTCTAGGAACACCGCCGCCACTGGGACGTCAGGGTGGACCGCACGGAGCAGGGAGAAAAGGGTGCGGAGATTATGGGACGTGGATCTGCCCGCTACAAATCCAGACTGGTCGGGTAGGACAATTCTGGCCATGAGCAGCGAGAGTCGTGTAGCTAGAATCTTGGCAAGGATCTTGACGTCGCAGTTTAGAAGGGAAAGTGGACGGTAGGAGTCACAGGAGGTGGGCTCCTTACCTGGCTTCAGGAGGGAGGTGACAACTACCTCGCGCATAGAGCAGGGCAGTCTCCCATCAGTGAGGGATTCGGTAAAGACTTCATTAAGCACGGGCGCCATTATATCGATATAGGCTTTGTAAAATTCAGCCGGAATGCCATCAAGCCCCGGAGCCTTACCGTTTTTGAGGGACATGATGGCCTCACGAACCTCGTCCAGCTCGAAAGGTGCCGCTAGGAACTCCCTATCCCCGTCGCTAAGCCAGCAAAGTGCCACGTCGTTTAGATATTCGGCATATGGTGCGTCCGCTGCTGCTGTGGATGTGTATAGTGTCGAGTAGTGTGCTGTGAAAGCAGTGAGTATTGCATCTGAGTCTCTAATGGTGGCACCAGTCGCATCGGTAAGTTCTAATATAGTGTTGTGTTCTCGTGGTACACGTGTGAGTGCAGCTAGTACTTTTCCAGGTCTATCCCCCTCACAATATCTCCGGGCCACCCAGTGTTTGCCCCGGTACTTTGCTTCCCTGGCAGCCTCTTCCTCGTATCTGGACAATGTCTCCCGAAAGGTTACCTGTAGGCGTGGGTCAGTATTCTCTGCCATTTGTAGCTCTAGGTCCCGCAGCTCCCTCTCTAGTGTGGTGATGGTACGCAAGATGTCTCGTAGTACCCCGTGGCTTTTGGAAATGCAAATCCCCCTGATAGTGACCTTGAAGGCCTCCCATATGTGCTCAACCGACTCGACCGAGCCCTTATTCCTAGGGAAGAAGTCCCTGATTTCCTCTCCCAACTCAGTGCGGACGAGATCGTCAAGGAGCACCTCGGGGCCTAACCTCCACTGTGGTCTCGGACTGTCCCACCCAGGGGTCTGGAACTGCAACCTAACAGGGCTGTGGTCTGAGTAGGTTCTGGGCAAGTGGTCAACTCCTAACAGTCCTCTGGTAATATCTCGGGTGACCAGAAAATAATCTAAGCGCGCCCATGTCCCGGTGTGTGATGTGAAATGTGTGCCTTCTCGTCCTAAGGGATGCAGGTGTCTCCAGGCATCGAGAAGTCTACCCTCCTCTACCACACCCTCCAAGGCTTCCCTGGCACGAAGCTTGTAGGAACTGACACCATCAGCTCTGTCAAGGTGGGGCGCCAGCGCCAGATTAAAATCACCACCCCAGACGATGTGCCGCGCCCCAACGGAGACAATCCTACCCCACAGTGTGGAAAAAAAGGCAGGTGAGTCAACATTCGGTGCATACATTGAGACAAATAAATAGGTGTCATGCCCCACCCTACCCCATAGCAAAACATACCGCCCCTCCCCATCCACCTCCTCCCCAAAGCGGTGGAAAGGTACGCCACGGGCAATGAGAATCGCCACACCCCTCGCATAGGACGAATAGGAGGAAAACACGCGGGTACCAGCCCATTTCGATGCAAAAGACGTGTCCCTGCCCATGGGCATATGTGTCTCCTGCAGCATGGCAATTTGTACATGATGTCTGTTTAAGTAGGCAATAACATTCCTGCATTTTTTGGCATCGTTCAGCCCCCGGACATTCCACGACAAACATGTCAGTCGCGCAGTTGTGTTCATAGCAGCCATGGACATAGCGACAGTAGAGGCGGAAATGCCCAAAGGCGCCCAATCTTGAAACCACATCCGCCTCCGCAGGCCCAAACCATACACCAAGTTTGCAAATAAGTACACAGTCTATGCAGTTGCAACCTCTCGAAATCCAACCCCCCCCCACCCACCCCAGCATCCCAATCATGCCAGTAGCCATGGATCCCCCTAACGTGACTCCCCCCCATCCCCCCAACCCCCCCCAACTGTAGTGTGGCAAACAGCCAAACAAACGACAAGTCAATGGGGAACACCAGACAGGGGTACATCAGAAAGTACGCACTGCCACTATCCGGCCCATAGCTCCAGAACTATACCGCCCTCGGTGGAGTCTAGGGCCGAAAGAGTGGTCCTTGGTATACGTTACCACTGGGGTGCAAGGTCCAGACAGTTCGCCGCTTCTGTATCTCCCCAGCCCACAGGCGGTGAGCCGTTGTCAGCTTGTAGGTTGGTATGATGCTTATGTAGTTCAAAGTACGATAGGTCATCAGTCTTCACGGTGCTCCGGAGGTAGATCAGCATTCTCTTGTTCGTCCGCGGGCACATGATCATCCCTGCGCGCTCTTCGGATCGACTTCAGGAAGTCTTCAGCTTTTTGCGGGTTGGTGAAGAAGCGCTGTTTGCCTTGGTGGGTAACTCTAAGCTTCGCAGGATATAAAAGGGCATAGTCTATTTGGGCTTCCCGCAGTTTTTTTTTCACTGGAAGGAACTTGCGCCGCTCATCCTGGACCATCGGCGTGAAGTCGGGATAAATGGAGAATGTGATACCTTCATACCGCAGTGATTTCTGAGTCCGGGCAGCTCTGAGGGCCGTATCGCGATCGCGATAATTCAGAAGTCGAGCGATTATAGGTCTCGGTGGCAGGCCAGGCTGGGGCATAGGTGCCAGGGAGCGGTGGGACCTTTCCACTATGAACTGGGACGAGAAAGCTTCCTCTCCAATTGAGCCCTTGAGCAATTTTTCCACATATAACTTCATCCTGCCCGTGGCAGTGGACTCTGGCACATTGGTAATGCGAATGTTATTCCGGCGGCTGCGCGCTTCCAAGTCCTCGTTCTTTGCCGCTATGATGCGGAGGAGATTGTCCATCCTTGCCAGCTGCGTGGTGTGGACCGTGGCGGCATCGGCGTTGTCGGAGATTCTCTGTTCCGCAGTTGTAAGACGCTCCTCATGGCGATCCACCTTGTGAACCAGGGCGTCCAGTCGAGCCGTGACGCCATCTACCTTCTCCACTACAGTGGCGAAGCCTTGACGCATCTCCTGTATCAGGCTGGTAAGGTCTGCAGCAGGAGCAGAAGGTGGTGCAGGCTGCGGAGGCGGTACACTGGGTCCCGGGTTCATCTGTGTCGACGTGGCGCTTTTGCGGGTGTTGTCGAAGCTCAGCTTAGGCTGACGAGTCTCAGGTCGCCCCATGGCAGTGACCGGAGTCAGGTGAGACTGAGGGACGGCAGCGCACTGCAGGTACGTACCAGCCAGCAGCAGGCAGGTAAGTGTCGAGCTTGGTGCGTCCCTAGGTATTGCAATATGGTCGTGGTCAGCAGTGGCGCTGCGTGGTGAAAAACCGCTTAGTGGCAATGGCAGTATGTCCAGGCCTGGACAACCGGCTGCAATGTCATGCACTCGCTGCGTGGATGCCAAGCAATATACGGGTCAAAGTACCGGCAGTCAGGGCCGGCCGCAGGGTCAAGTCCAAGGGAGCAGAGTACCAGCACAGCGGTGGGGCTTCACGACTCACCAGTTGGCGCCACTCGGAATG
The DNA here is from genome assembly GCF_964263255.1 of Lissotriton vulgaris. Lineage (NCBI taxonomy): Eukaryota > Metazoa > Chordata > Amphibia > Caudata > Salamandridae > Lissotriton > Lissotriton vulgaris. Next base: position 1,547,613,005 of record NC_141687.1, on the reverse strand, counting down.
GCGGCTGTGTTGCGCGTGTGTGGCCCCCAGCGCACTCGGCTCCCAATCGTGCACAGCACTTCCCAGCACTTCCCAGGCGGGTGCTGCGGGTGGCGACAGCGGGACTCTGCACACCAGGGGGCAATCCCAGGCCCCAGTCGATATTCCTGGCGGACAGCGCTGTGCAATCCCAGGTCCGCAGCGCTATGGGCAGCAGGTATGGTGGACTTGAGGAGCGATGGCAGCAGGCGCCACAACAGTAGCAGTCTTCTCACGGACCCAGCAAGGTGACGGCTGGGGGGAGAGGGGGGGGAAACCCAAGGCGAGTGTCCGCAGCGTCCGCCTACCTTCACATCCCCCTCCGCACGCCGTCCCAGCAAGGATCAGGGTGGCAAGGTCTCGGTGCGGCCTGGGAGCCTCGTGGCAGGCCTCGGGATCGCGTAGAGGCAGTGTCCGTGTGGCCGCCTCAAGGAGCTCCAGAGCAAGTACCGGGCACTTTTCAGCAGCCTGTAACTTCCGCGCTAGGGCTCGTAGGCACTCCAAACTTGAAACTAGTGCAGAGGGCACCCCTCCGATGCAGAATCCGGTCGTCTGGGATCGATGTGGCACCCCGTGGTGAAGGATCTAAGCAGGATCAATGACCAAGGAGCGGGAGCTGCGGTTTCAGGCAGCCATTCCGCAAGCGCGCCCTCTAGCGCCCCCCAATATTTTTATATAATTAAAACAAGACCAATCACGATAAAAATCGACAATACTATTTTTTAAAGTTCACAGCTCAAAAATACATTGATTAAAAAAAGTTGCTTGTGTGGATAGCTCTGTCCGGACAAGCACAGCGTCGTGCACACAAATCCAAAAACAGTTCTGGCTGACCGCCGGGTCGCAGGCCAGGTACTGTGTCGGGAATACCCACAACCAGTACCTTTCAGAGATGCAGGGAGATGGGGCCCTTGAAGTCACTCGTGTTGCAGGTCGAGCTCCTTTTCGATGTGATCAGGATCGCTGGTGCCAACAGGCGTCGGGTGCGGCGTGCGGTGACCCCAGGTCGCGGTGCGAGCAACGGCTCGGTGGCAGCGTAAGATGGTGTTGTCGGTGAGACCCTTGGCGCGGTGCGAGATGAAGGCGGTGCTTGTCACGGTGCTAACAGATCACGGTGCAAGCAGCGGCATTGTTGTTGCTGAAGCGCTGTTGTTGGCTGACGAACTGGAGTCGATGGCATTGGCGTCGAGGGGCCAAGGCTGCGGTGTGGGATGAGGGTGGTGCGTCGTGTAACTTTACGAGCGGTCCAGGCCTTTCACTACCCAAGACAGAAACAGCAACTGCAGGTCAGTCCAGCAAATCACGCAGCCAATCAGTCGTTCCTTCTTAGCAGTTTCTCCGGCCCTCCATCTCGGCAGTCTTCTTGATCCAGATGAGTTCTAAAGTTCAGGGGTCTGGGAACCAGTATTTGTATCTAAAAATCCTTTGAACTTCCAAGCAGAGGGTGTCTGTGTCCGGCCAGAACCATTTGGCCTGTCTCTGGGGTGAATTCCTTGCAGGAGATGGAGACGGCTTTGTCAGAGGCAGACCAGGCCCTTTGAGGTGCAAGGAAATCTCCTCCCCCCTCCCCCATCGGAACCTTGGGCTATTTAGCCCTTTCCTGACCTACCTATACTATCGTGAGCCACCCTGCTTCCTAGCCATCTGTCGTCCAAAAACCAGACAGGCAATCCACATTCCAGCAGAGGCACACGAGATGACCAAGCAAAATAATACCCACTTCTAAAAGTTGCCTTTATGTACTCAGAATGAAAAGGGCACCCTCGCTAAAGGCTGCGTCTTTAGACTCCGAGTTCAGGCATACCAAACTTTACTCACTTATACCTTTTTCGGGCTACGTACGTGGGTGGCACAATCCGTGCTGCGGGCCCACATGTAGCGGTTGACTCCCAAGCCCCGGCACTCGCAGTGCCCTTTACTGGGGACTGACAAGCAAGTTAAACATCCAATCGTAACACAATTTACCACAGGAGCACCAGCACTTTTCCACTGATCAACAGTGCGCAAAGCGCGCAGAAACGTTATACCAGCAAAAAGGGAGTAAAAAAAAACAGGACGGCAGAGAGCAAAAACTTCGGGGGAACACACCAAAAGATGGCAAAGTCTAACAGTCACGGAGAGTCTTCTTGGATCGAACAGATCGGCACGCGTCACAGTCCTGCTTGCCGTGTTCTGGGGATACATACAAGTTGCACACCTCATGCAAGTCGTAAGCGGAAACTCAGCGCAACACCCGGGACAAAATTAAAATGGAGTCCGTTCTATTGACTGCTAGCGGGTCCGACGCGGGTAGGCCCATCAGCCCTCCACGAATCTTCTAATCGAAGACCTTGAATAAAAACGTAACGCGGAGAATATGAAACACTATTTAGAAACAAAAACGTAGAGGGTAGTGGAATGCGCACCGAAGGAAACCAGAGAAACTGTGTCGAACCGTAGGGCACCAATTCACATCAGAACCCGATGGCGGGCAAAAAACAATCTAACAATGTAGTCAATGCCCATGCGCACTATCAATGAAAGGAGGAGTCACCTACCTCATGACTGGGAAAAACTTCTTCAAAGAAAAACAAAGTGCAAACATCCGGACCCAACAGACCCACCACTAGATGGCAGGCTTATGTTAAGTATTGATCTACAGCTCACATGCCTTGAACAATTGACATTTCAATTATCTGGTTTGAAATAAATAATGAAACTACTTTCGGTGAAAACCCGGAGAGGATTTAAAATCAGACTTTCTACTAATATGACTCATTATTTATGTAGGCATTTGTTTTTGTGCTTTATGCAGGGCCCTGCCACTTTTAAGTCAGAGCATTTCAACACTTTGATGAGAAGGGGATGAACAAAGAAGAGATAATGAGTAGTATTAGAAATTATAGTATGTGATTTCATGGAAAAATTAAAGGTGAGAAACCACATTTCAGGAATCTTAAACACGGAAAACCTAACTGTAGGAGAAACCATTTGGAGAAAACAACATTTAATTTAAAAATTGTTGAAAATACATTAACAGAAACACTAGTCTATACACTGCTAAGTTTTGGTTAATTAACCATAACTCGTCCCACCTCACACACAGATTAAGACCTCACAAAAGACATCACTTATAACATGCTGAATGGCATAATTAATGACAAAACAAATGTCATACGTGTATATCACAACTCTGCTTTCCAATAAGAAACATACTATTAAATACATTAATATTTACCAACTGTGCTAAACCAGTTCCAGAAAGCCTGAGATTCAATAGGCAGAATTGTGGATGGTAGTTCCTCCTTGTTTGTTCAGGTAAGGCATTGCTGTTATGTTGTCTTTTTGGTTCATAAGACAGTTTGCCTTGACAGCTGAATAAAAATATTCAAGACCCAGGTAGAACGCGTTCATGTCTGGGAGCCAGATGCAGTATGATTTCCTTTCTGGCCAAGTGCCCTGAATCATTAAATGATCTATGGACGCTACCCATACCCAGTGGGAGGCATCTATCACTCTAATCTGTGAAGGTGTATCCTGATAAGAAATAACCCTTTTCCCAACATTCACTGAATGGCACCACCAGGGTGTAGCTCAGTCCATATGAGAATTAATTTATGGTCCAAGCTGCCTGAAAATTGACACCACTAATCCTCCAGACACTGCTGCAGTCATCTCATCTATAGTCATACATGAAGAACCATGATGGTGCACGATGCTATGGACTCCCAGCAGAGAAGAGTTCAGACGAATAGTGGATGTGAAGTTTTTCTCTGGTCCTCGCACTTCGGACGAATAAAAGAATGCACTTTTGCTGTCTGGAATCTAGGAGCACTCTTGGATCATGAATGTATTGGTCTGGGACTGTTGCTGCTTTGCCTGATTAATCCACAGACTAAAGATTGTAAAGATTGTAGGATGGACACAGTCATTTGAAAATGCTACTGAACATCTTGAGATAAACACATTCAGGACCTTGTTACAGATAAATTAAAATCCTTTTCTTCATGAGTTATGCGGCAACAACTGCAATGTATTTTGAAATAGTTCATAGTGCGGACTTACATCCAAATGGTAGATTTTGTATGTCGAAAATTATTGTTGTCATCCGTAACCCTCCAGACCTTGTGATGTTTCTTGGCAATCAAAGAAGGCACCCTCTAGATCTATGTGGCACATCCAGTTCTCTTGAAGTAAGTGAGAATACATCTGATTGAGAGCTAACATTTGAAATGTTCCTGGTTTATTCATTTATTTGTCATTTTGAAGTTGAGAATGGATCTAAATTCTTGTGCTTGGCTTTCCTTTTGACCAGAAAATAATGGTAATATATTTTAATTCCTTTTGGGAAGCATAACCCTTTTCTACAATGTTCTTGTCCATTAGAGAGCTGATCTCGCACACAAATAAATCTCATGGGATTTGAGAAGACTTCTTTGCAGGTATGGATGAAGGAGAATAGCTGGACCTCAGGGAATAGCCAGTTAGCAACATCTGTCACTGCGAAAATGCTCCACTCTTCCAGAAGAAGCCGCCGAGAAAGGTAGACTAAAACATTTCCGGCATTAAGCCTGTAAATCCAAGCCAAAACGAAAGCTGTATTGTCAGGTGGTGACAATAACCATGTGCTGCCAGGTGAGTTGATTTAGCTGCAGCAGTGATCAATTGGTTGGATACCAATATGCTTTCTTGTTGGACTTCTTTAAAATATTCACTTTCCTCTCAAAAATGATATTTAGTATTATATTGTATAGACCTATAGGGATTGGTTGCATCTCTCCAGCAATGCTGTGGTACATGGTGGTTTCATGGCTGTTGCAGATATTTCATAAATCTTATGGCCAACAACATCCATTTACTTACTTGTTTTCCAGGAGGTGCAGAAATAATAACTGATTACAGGTGGTGTGCCACACAAAGCAAAAGGATATCTTCAGGTGGCTTGTATTCCTTCTGTAGTCTGGCTGGTGCAGCTCTTACAATAACTGGCATCAAGAACAATTTCACTGCAGGATCTCACAAACCTGGCACCAAGGAAGGAGTGTTCTTCAGGCAATTTGCTGATGGAGAATTTTGAAAGTGAGCGAGATGGTAGCTTGTACTGTCAGAACAGGAATATTACTTTATTGGCACTCCTCCCTAGGACCTCACTGAACATGGCGAAGCTATACGACAGATCCTCGACAGAGGAGACTCAAATAAAGTAGTGTCAAATTCTCTAATGGAAGACAAAGATGATCAGGAGTGAGAATGATATAATGAACACAAACATCTTTTAGATCATGAGCGACATGAATGATGCCTAGATCTTATAAAGTTTCTTTCCAGTGTCCTAGAGCCCCATAAAGCTGCTGGGGATTCTCTATACCTTGGAGTAACTGGTAAATGAGTTGGAGGTGAAACCACTGATTAAAGTGCTGGAGAAAAGACTGAATGAGAGGCTGCATGAGATTGTTCTGCAGCAGCAGTAATTTGGGAGGCAGGTTTCAGTTAAATACACTGCAGAGATGCTGTGTTTGATAACAGAGTCAACACAGGTGAAGAATTCAAATATAGCATGATTTGAATATGGCCTTTAGGATTCAGAGCATGAAGTGTCACGTCTCCTTTTCAACTTAGGCTCCCATTCAGCTTAAAGGTGCAGGAACTACTTGCCAATGTCACTTTTAGAGAAGAGGTATGCTTAGACATAGTGTTTCAGTTTTACTTTCTTGGATCCTTCAATGTTGAGTGTGTGGCAGCCCGACCCTTCGTGGATCTTGACTAGGAGCAGTGATGCTTCTCTTTTTTTTTGTTTAAAATTTCTTTATTGAGAGTTTTGTACGTTTATTTGTACAATTCATTGGCACTTGGTACATCAGTATATTTTTGCAGTTCTCATTTTGCGGCAGATGTACATGGGTGCTCCGGCATAGGCATCACATTATAGTACAACTCATACATAAAACATTTCTCAGTACTGGGAAGTAAAAAAAAAACATTGTTAGTTCAGGCTTCAAATCGCAGTTGCACTGACCGAATGTTTAGCCACCTGACCCGTGCTGTATGACCATATAGGAGAGTTTCCCGAGGGGCTTAGGCTGGTGTATTGCCTCCCACTCCATTCTGGTGTACCATACCGATTGGTGCCCGTGCTGGTATTGCTGTTATGTAAGTACCTACTCTCTGAAAATGGGGGGCAAACAAAAACCCGTGAACTACAGTAACGGGGGAGTGGGGGGTCTGGAAGGGGTCCCGGGGGGCCAGCTGTCTATATAGGTACGGAGTGATGAGGAACTATTACATAGTGATGTCCAATCGTCTGTGGGGAGATCAGCGGTGTCAGGTTCAGGGAGGCGGGGTAACCGGCCACGAGCAGTGTCCTCGACCGGCGGTCAGGGCTCCAGGGTGGAGGGGTCCTAGTGCTCGTGTATCCCACCCTCAGGTGTAACTATTGTGTTATAGCGTTCACTTGTGCTATTGGGGACAGGGGTGGAGTGTGGGACTGAGACGGGGTAGCTCCAGGTGAGTTTTCAGGCGCTGTCTCCTGTGTGAATTGGTAAAGGAGTTGTGTCCATTCCAATGATATGGGATGTTTCCGGGTCCCTTTCACCTATTCCTCCCTTAGTGTTGCCTCCTCTGCCGCTCCCAATTTCTTGACCGCACCTATCCAGGCTGCTACTGGGGGCCCTGCCGGCGCTCTCCAGTACATGGCTATTCCCGCTTCGCTAGGAGCAGGGCCAGGGATGCAAACCTGCACTGCACCTTCTCTGTCTTCCGCCTGCGGAAGATCCCCAATGCACAGGCCTCCCACGTAGTTATAAGCTGGAGGTGGATTGTTGCCTCCAGAGCCCGAAATACCTCCCCCCAATATGACTGAATTACCGGACAATCCCAAAACATGTGTTTAAAGGTTACCTCTGGCTCTTGGCATCTGGGGCATGTAAATCGTGTATCTGGGTAAAAGCAGTGGAGCTTATGAGGTGTTAGATATGCGCGGTGTAATATGTTGAATTGAATGTTTTTGAAACCGGCGTTTCGCAACACCTTCTTAGGGTACTCTAAGACCTTTTCCCATTCCCGATCATTAAGCACGCGCCCAAACTCATCTTCCCATTTTTGTCGGAGGGCTAACTGCGGGGTTGTGGTCAGCTCTCTGATTGCTTTCTAATGCCAAGTGACCAAGTGTCGGCCCCTGCCCATACTGAGGATTGTGTGAAGTACTGGGTGCGTCGGGGGTTCCCCTTCGGTAAGATCCCAGCATTGTCGAGCACTGTCGATCAGTTGTCTTTGCACCAGGAATTGTCCCGGGGGGAGGTCATAGTCGTTCTGCAGTTGGGCATACGACTTCAACTGTCCGTCCTCGAATAGCGCCTCCATTTCCGTCACCTCACTCTCACTCCAAATCGAGACCCGGATGTGTAGTATTTCTCCTTCTGTGGAAACCCTACTAAGGGGATTAAGGGGGAGTAAATAGGCTGACCCTTAGACATGCGGTGTATGCGCATCATACATTTGCGGGCGATCTCCACCTGTAGAGGGTATGTGCTCACCGGTCTGGTGCTTGGCATTAGCAGCCGCCTGATAGCCGGGATAGGCAACCAACCTTCATTAGTGTCCAGCTCCTCTGTATGGCGTTCCGCTGTCCAGTGGGACAGCCACTGCAGCTGTGCCGCCAGAAAGTAAGCTTCAAAAGATGGGGCCCCCAATCCTCCCTCCGAAGTGGGCAAGTAGAGGGTTTTCAAAGCTACTCTGTGTCTCCCACCACCCCCAAATTAGTGTTGTGAGTAATGTGTCAAGTTCGTGGAAGAAGGAACGTGGGAGAATCACAGGGAGATTAACAAAATCGTAGAGTAATCTAGGTACCATAATCATTTTTGCCAATGCTACGCGCCTTATGGGGGCCAAGGGGAGAGTTTTCCAGAACGTCACAGCCGCACGAAGTCCCACCAAGACTTTGCAATGGTTCCCCTCATATAGGTCCTCTGGGGAATGGTATAACCGTACCCCGAGGTATCGGGGTGCCCCCGCGCTCCATCCAAGCAACTGGGGCCCCAGTCTGATCTCCAGGGGGGCAAGGTGAGGACTAAGAGGATAAATTGTCGGTTTTTCCCAGTTGACTCTGAGCCCGGATACCTCCGCAAAGGTCTCCTAGATAGTCCATATGGGTGTAAGATCTCTTGTGACGTCCTGCACATAAATTAAGAGATCGTCGGCGGATAGCGATATGCAATGCATCGTTTCCGCTATCGGGATACCCCAGGCGTCCCCCCCACTGTCGTAAGCAAACGGCCAGCGGCTCCACTGCCAGCGCAAACAGCAGGGGGGACAGGGGGCACCCCTGTCTCGTTCCCCGCTCCACCTTGAGTTGGGATGAAATGTACTTTCCTACTCCTACTCGGGTAGTGAGGCCTTTGTAGAGAAGTTGTGTGTACACCAGCATGATCGGGCCTACTCACACCATGTGGAGGGTAGCAAATAAATATGGCCATAAGAGTGTATCGAAGGCCTTTTCCAGGTCCAGGATTAAGCAGGCTGCCCTAGGAAAATATTCCCATGCTCTGTCTTGTACGTGGAAGAGCCGTCGTATGTTCAGCGACACATTACGTCCCGGGAGAAAACCATTTGGGTTTGAGTGGATCAGCTGAGGGCGAACCTGGATGTATCTGTCCACCAATATTTTTCCTAATATTTTACAATCTGCATTGAGCAGCGTTATGGGCCTGTAGGATGAAGGCAGGGTAGGATCCGTGTTTGGTTTGAGGAAGGTTACATGGGTGGATTCTCTAAGTGAACTGGGGAGTTCACGTCGGTTTATTGCATCGCCATACACTGATACGAGGTGAGTGGATAATTGCACCCGAAAGGAGGCATAATATTCGAGGGGAAGACCATCCATCCCCGGCGCATTTTGGCGCGCCAGCGATCTAATGGCGTGGGTAACGTCTGGAGATGTTATCTTCGTTTCTATTGCTTTTCCTTCCTCGGGCGGGATGCAGGGCAGGGGCTGGGAGTGAAGGAACCGGGTTAGTGCCAGGTGTGACGGGGCCTGATAAATGTCCATGTAATAGTCGTAAAAAATGCGCAGACTATCTCACTGTGCGTGTCTAAGCGCGCCAGACTTGTTCTGTAATGTCGTGATCGGTGACTGGTCTGTGGTTTGTTTTGCTAGCCAGGCTAAAAGTGTGCCAGCCTTGTACCCCTCACGATGGACCCGATCAGCATAACCTCTAAAATTGTATTTACGAAGGTCGTCCACTGCTTCCGCATAGACGGTTTTTGCTGTCGCTACCTGTTCTGGAGATGTGTCCCGTTGATCTAGCTGTTTCGTCAGGTCTGCCAAGCGCGTTTCTGCCGTTTGAAGTGAGCGCTCCAGTACTCGTCTCACCCCTACTATGTGTTGAATGCAGTAGCCTCTTGCATCGACCTTAAAGGCATCCCACTCTAATGACCTAGATGATGCCGTGTTCGCGTTTAGTGTGAAGTATTCCTGGATACGGGTGCCATGTGTGTGACAAAAAGCCTGGTCGGTGAGGCATTCCCGGGGTTACTTCCATGTGGGTATTGGGGGGCGCGGTGGCCGCCATCTAAGGGTCACGGCATGCGCATTATGGTCAGACTGCACCCTGCCTAAGTAGTCAGTGTGTTGCATTTGGGGAAGTAGTGTTGCGGAGCATAGAAATCGGTTAAGTTGCACTCTGAGGTCGTGTGGGGCGGAGTAGAATGAATATAGTTTAGCGTTGGGATTTGTATCGCGCCACACATCCACCAGTGACCATTGAGTAACCCATTGTTTAAACTGCTCTGTCTGCTTCAGTGAAGGTGAACGCGCCGGCGGGGGGTGAGACCTGTCCAGACCGATGCCCAGGACACAGTTGTAGTCCCCTCCCAACAACCATGGTAGTGTCGTGTACTGTGCTAGTACCCCTGTGAGGCGGGTCCAGTACGGCTCCTGCGCTATATTAGGGGCGTAAATGCTGCCTATTAGTATATCGCTGCCCTCTAGCTGACCCGCTATCAGAGTATCTGCCTTCTCTATTTACCATCCCAGACTGTTCCCGAAATGGGAGCCCGGGCCTGATCCAGATCAGGGTTCCTCTGGCAAATGCTGAATACGTGGTAGCACAGATGATCCCTCGCCACTTATTACGTATGCGGTCCACCTCTGTACCCGTTAGGTGCGTCTCCTGGAGGAGCACTATCTGGGCTTGCTGTCGCTTCATATATGTGTAAATCGCATATCGTTTGCTTGCTGTATGCATAACCCTGACATTTAATGTTACCACTTTCAAGTCCGTAGTAGGGACCCTCCCTGTCATGTCTATTGTGTTCGGGGTTATGTTGCAAGAAATGCGCCATTTCCTGCTCCTCCAGCCCCTCGTCGCTGCCCCAACATCCAACCCCCCCCAACCATGCCCCCACTCCGTAAATCCTGCACTCGCTCCCCTGGGTGTGTAAAAGGGTAATGTAACTGGGAGTGAATATTGCAACTTAATGGGAAACAGTCCCAACTAAGAGTACCTATCCCTCTGGGCGATACGTCCAAACTGCACAACATGTGCTAACTCGAGTTCGTTATGTGGGGGAAGTGGTCTTCGGCTTCCGCCCGCTGCCAGCGCTGCAGCCGCCTGGTATGGTGATTACTTCGGGCTAATGCCCAACTGCGTCCCAATCGATCCACCTCATTTGGCGACGCTGGTTATCTGGGCTCCAGGTGTTTCCAGCATCCGGGGGTCACGGTTCTCCACAAGCAGGGGCTGTGGCAGGCCTGGATTTCACTCGATATCATAGTCTAATGTAGCTGGTTAAGAGCATCAGAACAAAGTGTCCGCCGTGTGGGGGGTCACCAGCGGTGGAGTCATCGAGCCGTCTCTCAGAGCACGTCCATCGCTGCTCTCTTCCTCAGGTTTGAAAATGTGTGGGCCTCGCTCGCCATCTGAACTGACCCCCGGGGGCCCCAATCTGTGCCACCGCCTGCAGTGCCTTCGGGCGTCCTGCGATGATTTGCGTGAGATCCGCTGAGTTCTTGGTGGAGGAGTCTGACCGCATGCTCAGTTGGGTGAGTGTGACCTTCTTCTGTTGTCGCCGCTGGCGGCCTGAGGCCCGACTGGCCCGCGTCTGACCGCGGTTGTTCTCTGATGTCAGGTGCTGCTCAATCCAGTCACTGGCCACTGTTGAGTCCGCGAAAAAATGTGTGCTTCCACCATGAATAATCTTCAAACGAGCCGGGAATAGGAGTGCATATTGGCCATTTTTCTGCCGCAGGGTTCGCTTAACCCCTAAGAAGGTGGACCTTTGTTGCTGCACTGCTCTGGAGTAGTCCGGAAATAACATCACCTGCTTGTCCTCCACACGAAGTGCACCTTTTTTCCGTGCGGCTCGGAGGATTGTGTCCCTATCCTGACAGTGGATCAATTTCTAAAGGAATGGTCTTGGAGGAAATCCTGGTGCTGGTTTACGAGACGGCCCACTCTATGGACAAGAAAGGGGCCAATTCACCCGCTGGAGTGAATGTTGCTAGCAAGTCTGCAATGTAGTGAAGAGGGTCGGTTCCCTCCACTCCCTCCGGTAAATTTATGATGCGGATATTACTTCTCCGTGATCTACCTTCTAAATCGTCCACGCGGCTTTCCAGGGCCTTCACTAGAGCTTGTAGGTCCGTCAGGGAGGCTTGCTGTTGTCGCACCTGGGGTTCCAGACTTTGTAATGAATTTTCGCCCAGCTTCACCTTATCCGCCAGTTTTTAGTGGTCATCCCGGAGTAGATTGAGATCCGTGGCTAGCTCCCCGAATTTATGTTCTATTGTCACCCTTAAATGCTCTATGGCTGCCAGCACTTTGTCTAGTTTTGATGACATATCGACCGATCCCGCCGAATGCCCCCCCCCCCGCGGGCATGGTCTGGGAGGTGGGGGACCGCGCTCTCAGGGATCCCGGGGTTTACGCCGTGTTCGATGCCCATTGGCATCCCATTGTGTCCGCTGTCCACTGAACTTCGGTCTCTCTCGTCCGTGGACGATTGTGGTCGTGTTAATGACTCTGGGTCCTCATGAATCCACCTGCAGTTCCGACTCTCTGTTACTGTCCCGGCTATTGCACCGAGCCTAGCGACGGCTGACTTCCGCGCTCCATGATTCCCGTCGCGGATGATGGACAATTCCGTGCGCCAAGCAGCGAACGGCAGTGGCGTTATGGTGTAGCTGGATCTTGTCATGGATAGCCACTACACTACCGCGCTGTAAGTCTTCCCCCCCCTGACCCCAGGGGGCCTGTAGGTTATCGACCCGAGGGGTATCGTCGATTCGGCCTCCGTAGTCCCGGTGTCCCGTGGGAAGGGCCCCCAAGCTGTGTCTCCAATGATTCTCTCTGTAGGCTATCCTCGCTCCCCCAGTCCCATCTTCAGGGGGTCGCCTCAGCGTCTTGTTGCTGTTGCCTGGGTGGGGGCTCCCTCAAAGTCCCCTGCGGGGAACTCACTGCCAGTCCCTGTTCCCCCAACCCCCCCGCGCGCCTTGAGGACTCGGCGCCGCCACGGGGGAGGCGGTGTCTCCAGTGGCAGGGGGCGAGCAGAAGCGTGGAGGTAGTATGGGGCTAGGTCACCTCCCCAAATGCGACACACCGCTGCTCTTCTCAGGATCGCCTCAGGGCCTACGACCACTCCCTCAGCAGATGGCTCCGCTCATTTGCAGCACTGCGCGGGCCCCTGCCCCAACTCCCCGGTCTCCCGAAGGGCCATTGCCAGGACGGGCCTCAATCCCGCCGAGGTCCTGCCAGCTTGGGCTGTCACTTGTCCCCTTCAGGTTAGTCAGCCTGGCAGCACCCTCCCGCCATGCGCCTCGAGGCCTGGCGCCGCTGCTTGGGAGGGGGTGCCTTTTCGCAGGGGGGGTGTGTGTTGTGCGGCACACCCCCCATTTCCTCCCTGATGTGGACGCTCTCGTGGCCCCGCTTCGTGTGGCCGCTTGGAGGGAGGCTCGCAGGGAGGGCAGGGGAGGGGGGAGGGGTCCTCGCAGGCGATCACGGCCGCTCCTCACCTTCGGATCGGAGGGGGGGGGCGCAATTTATGCCTCCTGGTCCACCGCTGGCATCACTGGGGGGCCGTGCCACCCACCGAGCGCCCAGATCACGGCTCAGGCACTGTCGTAAGCGGGCCGCGTCCGGCGCCGCCATTTTGTCTGTGCGGTCGCCATCACAACCGGACCGCTCCCGGGCACATTCGTTCATCTCCGGATTGTCTGGCCGAGTCCGCCGACTCTCCTCGTCGTCCCCCTTGCTGCCCTGGAGTATGCAGACTGTGTGAGCGGATTTAAGGCATTTTAGTGGCTGCAGGCGCTGGCTGCGATGCGGAGCTCTAAGGACTTGCTGCCGCCATCTTAGCCTGCTAGGCCACACCCCCCGCATTGGTGCTTCTCTTGATAAGATCTCTCCCTATATCTTTCTTTAAGGGAGTCCCTTGAGAATGTGAAGCTAGCTATGGTAGAGGAATGTGTAAATTTATTTTATTATATGTCTATAATATGTATATTTCTATTTTTGAAACGTGCAGAAGCCAGTGCCTTTTTTTAAATTAACATTTTACGCAAATTTGTGGCAACATTTTAAAAAAAAATGTTTTTGCACCTACGTATAGTCCCTCTGAGACACCACAACAAGGTATTGGGGGTCCTGGTATTACTACCCTGCACTTTTGTATTTTTTTTTTAACTTATTACGAGTACTATGAACTGAGTTCAGAGTCCTAAGATGGCAGCGCCACCTTGTTACTGTACTGATGTGCTGGCAGCCAATCAGATCTCTTCAAAAGAGCTGTTGGCTCCATGGCGTGATATATACAATGTTTTTTTAGCCTTAATTTCCCAAAACTACTGAACAGATTTACACTAAATCACAAAAAAACTCTTTCAGACTTCAGGTAAGTAACTTGTTCATCTGAAAGAAACATGTAGTGATAGATTCCTTACCTTAGAATAGATACCCCAGCAATACCAACCCCGGTGATGGGTCTGTGAACTAAGATCCCACCAGAAAGTCCTGGAGAACAGGAGGGCCAAAAAAGCGGTCTCTCCGGACTTGGCTGTCCAGGCAATAATGTTTTGTAAACGTGTGCAGTGATGCCCACGTGGCTGCCTGACAGATGTCTTGCAGGGGACACCCCGTCCTAATGTAGTAGTGGCTGCAGTTTCTCGAGTGGAATGAGCATGCAGCCCCACAGGAGGCTCTTTTTTAGCCAAAGATTAAGCGGCTTTGATGGACAAAACAACCCAGCAGCAGATAGTCCTCTTGTGCACCCCCCCAACCTTTCTTGGTGCCAACTTAACCAACAAAGAATTGATCATCCACTGCTGTGTGCGGTGGAGGTAAAATGAAAGTGCAAGTTTTGGGTCCAGAGCGTGGAGCCTTTCTTCCTCTCTGGAAGGATGCAGAGGAGGGAAGAAAGTGGGCAAGGTAACAGTCTGCCCATTATGAAAGGCTGTGACAACTTTTGGCAAAAAGGAAGGCCGGGGCCTGAGCACAACCTTGTCCGGATGAATGGAAAGGAAGTTTACAAGAAAGAGCCTGGAGCATACTCACTCGGCTAGCGGAGATGATAGCAACCAGGAAGGCAGTCTTCAGTGTCAAAAAACGAAGAGGACAGTTGTGAAGAGGCTTGAAAGGAGCGCACATCAGATAGGTAAAAAAACAGATTCAAGTCCCACTGTGGCATCACAAATGGAATAGGAGGGAAAAGGTGTGTAATGCCTTTGAGAAATCTAATTATAAAAGGGGACTTGAAAAGAGAGGGCTGATCAGGTAGCCTGAGAAAGGCCAACATGGCAGAAAGATAGCCTTTGAGAGTGCCCAGAGCCGAGACCTGCCAGGCCAAAGAAAGAGGGAACAAAAGGACCTCGGAAAGAGGGGCAGAAAGGGGATCCACAGCCTTTGCTGTGCACCATGCCACAAATTTGTTCTACCTGCAGGCGTATACCACTTTCGTGGCTGGACGCCTGGCTGCCAGAATCACATCACAGACTTCAGGAGGCAAGTCAAAGGGAATCAACTGTCATGGATCAATCTCCACGAAAGGAGGTGGAGACTGGACCGGTTTGGGTGCAGGACTGTCCCCTTTTGCTGTGACAGAAGATCCTCCTGAAGAGGCACATGAATCGGGGGAACCACGCTCATACTGAGTAACTCGGGATACCAAACTCTTCGAGCCCAGTCCGGCGCCACAAGAATAACTTGGGCCTGATCTTCTTCAGCACTCTACTGGGTAGAAGTGGTATAGGCGGAAAGGCGTACAATAAACCGCAACTCCACTTGCGACGAAAAGCGTCTCCGAGCGAGTGGCGCCTTGGAAATTCCAATGAGCAGAACTGATGACATTGAGCGTTCTTCGGTAGCGAATAGATCTAAACAAGGCTCTCCACACTGTTGAAAGAGACCTTGCACCATCTCCGAGTGAGGACGTAATTCGTGATCCATCACGCACCTGCGGCTGAGCTCGTCCGCCCAGGCGATCTGCGAACCTGCCAGGTGTTGAACCACCAGGGAATTGCACTGATGTTCCAGTCATGTCCAGAGGTGCAGAGACTCCTGACATGAGGGTCCACAAACCCACCCCGCCCTGCTTGTTGCAATACCACATGGCGGTGGTGTTGTCCGTGAACACCTCCACTACTCTCCCCTTGACAGAGGGAAGGAATTCCTTCAGTGCAAGACAGATCGCCCAAAGCCCCAGAAGGTTGATGTGGAGCTTGGACTCCGCCGGAAACCAGAGGGCTCTGATCTCCGCCTCTCCCATGTGGCCACCCCATCCTAGGAGGGATGCATCAGTCACTACTGCGTGCTAAGGTTGAGGAAGGAAGAGGGAGAGGGATCTGCCTCTGATCCAATTCTGGTTCATGAGCCAGAGGGCCGCAACTTCCTGCCAAGTGACAAGTGATCCCCTGACATGAGGTGGTACTGAGTTGGCATGGCTGGAGGGGTAGTCTCGAAGGGGAGGGAGTAGCCCCTTCGGACAATTTGCAGCACCCACTGGTCCAATGTGAGGAGGATGGGCATAGAACCATCAATTGTGCATTTTATAGCTGCTATGCATTGGGAGGTCACTGGGAGGGTCCGATACGGATCAGGCAGGGAGCTTACTGCTCCAATTAAAATGAGTCATGGAGTCCGCCAGGGCTGTGTGCTTGCCCCATTTTTTATTTTGTTTGTACATAAATGATTTGGAAACTTCTATTATAAATGGGCACGTGGACACACCCCAGATAGGCTGTAGGTTATTACCGGCTTTATTATATGCAGATGACTGTTTTAATGTCTCGAACTGGGGTGGGGCTGCAACGGCTTTTAATTGGTTTTAACAATTTTATGAGTGACCCTGGCCTCAAGACTAATGTGGCAAAATGTCAGATTATGGTGCCGGGTAAAACATGTTACCATTGCAAAGACATTTTTTATAGGCAGTGAGAAATTGATTCAGGTGCCCACCTTTTCCTACTTAGGAGTCATCTTTGACTCAAAAAGCACATGGCTGCAGTTAATGGAGACAAGGATCAGGGGTTTTAATCAAAGCCTGAAAGCTATTATTAGATTCAGTAAAAAGCTAGGCTCACGTCCTGTAAATGCAATAATAGAGATATATAAAGGGTACAGAGCAGGAATATCGTCGCAAAAATATCGCCTAACATAAATATCGCTGCAAAAATATCTACAGGAAGAAATATCGATGACAAAAATATCGTCTGACCAAAATATCGACAGACAGGTAAGTAATATCGTTAACATTAATATAGTTGTAATAAATATCGTTTACAAAAACATAGTTTACAATAATATCGTTTTTTAAATAATTATAAGTAATGTAGTGTTTTTAATGATTATTTTTAGTCAAAGTAGTATTTTTAGTAGTATATTATTATTTAATAATGTATTTTCAGTTGAATTTAGTATTAATAGTTCCGTAGCGGGTTGTGGGTTTATAGGGGAGTAGGGTGGGAAGTAATTTAAATATAATGAAATAATACATTAATTAATGTTTTAAATGAATATAAATAGTGTAATAAATAGTTAATTAATTTCAATTAGTTAATTGAATCATAATTATGTAATTAATTATGTTAATTTTTTAATTATTTTTAGGTGTGTACAGGATTTTTTTAGTGAAAATGTTTTTGGGTAAAGGGGTATTTTTAGGGTTCAGGGTCAGTTTTCAGTTTTTGGGTAAAGGGGTATTTTTAGGGTTCAGGGTCAGTTTTCAGTTTTTGGGTAAAGGGGTATTTTTAGGGTTCAGGGTCAGTTTTCAGTTTTTGGGTAAAGGGGTATTTTTAGGGTTCAGGGTCAGTTTTTAGTTTTTGGGTAAAGGGGTATTTTTAGGGTTCAGGGTCAGTTTTCAGTTTTTGGGTAAAGGGGTATTTTTAGGGTTCAGGGTCAGTTTTTAGTTTTTGGGTAAAGGGGTATTTTTAGGGTTCAGGGTCAGTTTTTAGTTTTTGGGTAAAGGGGTATTTTTTGGGTTCAGGGTCAGTTTTCAGTTTTTGGGTAAAGGGTTATTTTTAGGGTTCAGGGTCAGTTTTCAGTTTTTGGGTAAAGGGGTATTTTTAGGGTTCAGGGTCAGTTTTCAGTTTTTGGGTAAAGGGGTATTTTTTGGGTTCAGGGTCAGTTTTCAGTTTTTGGGTAAAGGGGTATTTTTAGGGTTCAGGGTCAGTTTTCAGTTTTTGGGTAAAGGGGTATTTTTAGGGTTCAGGGTCAGTTTTGGGTTTTTGGGTAAAGGGGTATTTTAATTATATATATGTATTATTGTTGTTATATAAAGTAATGTGTAAAATTAATTTATATGTCCACATTTATTAAGTTTATAATTAAAAAGTGTAGTAAATTTTTTTGAAATAGTTAAAAAATAAAAGTAATGTAATGTATTTTGTTAATAGTACTTATATTTATTTATTATTTAATGTAATTTTAATTATTTTAAAAAGTCGATATTTTTTACATCTATATTAATTACAACGATATTTTGGAGTCGATATTTATGTACTTACCTGTTTAAGTATAGGGTGTCGATATTTTTGTTAACGATATTTTTGCAACGATATTTATGTCAGCTATATTTTTGTTATCGATATTTTAACACCCTACCATATAAAGCTCGCACCTGTGCTGCCGCTTTATATGGCGCAGGAGTCTGGGGTTCCTTTAAGACTTTAGATCTTCAGCGAGCACAAAACTCGTTTTTGAAACGCCTACTGACCCTTCCACGGAGCACCCCTGCTACCATGTGCCATAGCGAACTTGGTGTAATCCCCCTATCCTTTCGAACGCAACTAGCACTGCTCTTATTGTGGCACAATATCTGGGCAAAAGAAGAAACAGTCCTGAATCATGCCATTATTGAAGATTGGTTAAAACTAGAGTGAGCGGGTAAAATCCCTTGGCTCTCCTATGTCAAAGCCCAACTGAGGAGCCTGGGTTTGTCAGATTGTTTCGACAACCCAGCAAATACTGCTAAAATTCCAAGGGCCAAGCTAAAGAAAGAATAACAAGGCATATCTGTACTTGGAACGAGATATGAAGGAGATGTGTAAAAGAAGGGTTTTTGACCACTCACTTTTGGTTTGCTCAACGGGGACCAAGCCTTACCTTTCTTTTTACTTTAGTCATGACAAATTATATTATCTTATAAGGTTTAGGTTAGGAAGCTATTTGGTATTTTACAATCTAGGCAACCATAAGAGACAATCAAAGAAATTTTAATAAATGGAAGGGAATTAAGCTACAAAATGTTTGTAAAGTAAACAATTTATTAAGGATTAAAAAGAACAATATCACATTTACAAATTTAATATGTACGTTAAAAAAGTGTAGTTTAAACAAACTAGACTTAAAACAACAATGTATAAATCACATGGCATAGATCACAATACAAATGAAAACATATATAAAGTTAAAAACACTGGAAGTGGCAGATTGGTACTCTATGCGCGTTTCGGCGGCCAGCGCCTTCTTCTGAAGTAGCCACAAAAAGGTTCTAAAAAAATATTCTAATCCCCGTATTCCTCCCATGTGCGTAAACGAGATAGTACTTAAAGTATTGGCATACGCTGACGATGTCGCGATAATTACTCCTGATCCTGAATTGGCAATAGGTGAAATAGAACAAGAAGCCCTAAATTTTGGCAATATTTCTGGCTATAAGCTTAATAGTGCCAAAACACAGATTATTAAAAATACAGCAGCCCAATGTGTTGATCCACGAGT
Organism: Lissotriton vulgaris; assembly: GCF_964263255.1. Taxonomy (NCBI): domain Eukaryota; kingdom Metazoa; phylum Chordata; class Amphibia; order Caudata; family Salamandridae; genus Lissotriton; species Lissotriton vulgaris. The sequence goes on along the minus strand of NC_141687.1, from coordinate 1,547,593,803 downwards.
GGTCCCTGCAGTAGTCTACCTTGGGGTTGAAATTTCTTCTAACTTAGGAACAATAGTTGAACAGAACATCTTGCCCTTATTAAAGAAAGTTAGTTCAGACTTGCTGAGGATAAATAATCTTAGGCTTACGTTAGTGGGCCGCACTAATATTATTAAAATGCTCATACTTCCTAAATTTCTTTATTTTTTTCGTACAATTCCTCTTTTTTTTGAGTCTACTTGGTTTAACAAGTTAGAGTCGATTCTTAACAGATTTATTTGGTCGTATGGGAAGACAAGACGGGCATATAAGTTTATGACTCTGCCAAGGGACAGGGGAGGCTGGGGGGTTCCTGATTTTAGGTTCTACTATTGGGCATCGGTATTACAATATATTCAAGGTTTAATCGGAGCAAATGAAGGGGATTTGAAAGTTAAAGCTACCTCAACTATGATTTATTCAATTGTTCTGGGTAAAGACTCCGCAAATGCTTTTTTAAATTGTACAGATTCATCGTACTACAAACGTACACGATTCAAGACTGTGGCCGCAGCCTATATTGTATGGTCTGCTGTTGCAAAAAATCTCGGACTAGGGAGATTTAACAGGTATACTAGTTTGTATATGAATAAGTCTTTACCACCTTTAATTTTTTCGGATACCATTATGGCAGATTGGAACAGCAAAGGTATTAAAAATATAGGAGATATGCTAAACTCAGATGGTAACATACTTCAATTTTCAGATCTGATGGCTAAATTTAATATAGCAAGACATAGCTTCTTCAAGTATCTGCAGACTAGGAGTTTTCTCTCTAAGAAAAAAGGTGGGGCAGGTGGATTTAATACAAATAACATTATGGAAGCAATAGCGCAAAGTGGGGTCTGCTCCATTAGGTATTTCTATGCCCAGTTGGCTGAGACGAAGAAGGACGATGCTGACAGATTTGGTAATAAATGGGAGGGAAAATTAGGGACTTCGAGCGAGTCTTTCTTGAAGTCTTTGGAGTTAGGAGGTTCAGTATTTTATTCTGCCCCATTACAATCGCAACACTTCAAAACGCTGTATCAACTTTACCATACTCCAGATCGCATAGCACAGTGGGGCGCAACTACAGGGATTAATCGTTGGCGATGTAATGCTATTGCCGCAGATAGTATACATATTTTTGCAACCTGTCCCAAATTAAGGCCCTTATTAAAGGGTATTGAGGTTTTTATGGCTCACACACTTGCCTTAAATGTGATTCTAACGCCGACAGTAATTATGTTGGGAGTTTGGGACTGCGAAGGTGAACATAGCGAATTTATATTTGTAGCGATGGCAGTTCTCAGGTTGCTGATTGCTAGAGTCTGGCTGGATCCCCTACCCACGGGAATACAGCAGTGGATTGCTTTACTATTAGGGACTTTTAACCTCGAAAAAGGTATATTTGGGAAAAAAGGTAAAAGGATTAAAAGATGGGGAAGGAAAATTTGGGAACCGGTACATAGATGGAAGGAAAGGTTAAATGCAAATGTAGTCTGATTTATTATTAATTTGATTAATGGTCTTTTTTCCACCTTTTTTCTTCTTCATGTCCTGAAGATTATGTTTAGTATTATATTGTTTTTTCTCGATAGTAATTTTGATTTATTATATGCATTAATTGTTTTCTGTATTCTGTATTCTGTGTTATGTGTGTGCCAGAAAAATCCTTTTGTTTTACAATAAAAATACTTTAAAAAAAAAAAAGTGTAGTTTAAACAAACTAGACTTAAAACAACAATGTATAAATCACATGGCATAGATCACAATACAAATGAAAACATATATAAAGTTAAAAACACTGGAAGTGGCAGATTGGTACTCTATGCGCGTTTCGGCGGCCAGCGCCTTCTTCTGAAGTAGCCACAAAAAGGTTCTAAAAAAAAAAAAATATATACACAGAAATAAGGATTACACACATAGGTAAATAACTTTACAACAAGAGAATAGTTTACAGATTTTACAGTAGCTTAAAATTAAACCTTCCTATTTAAGATAGTCACAAAATAGTGACAAATCTTATCATAGTTTTCATTTCCTTGTAATACTGACTAATATGGAAAAGTAATGCAAATTTACTTGAATAGAACCTGTGGTAAGACATAGATAGGGGCAATCAACTCTCTTTAAGACCATGTGGATATTAATGGCCTTTTAGCAAAACTGGTAGAAAAAGATTAGAATGATAAACTATACTTACAAAAGTTGTTGTAATGATGTATGGAAAATACTTTTCTTTCTTAGTTTCTTTAAAGAACGGTCTTAGCTGTCTGGTAACAAGAGTCTAAAGAAAAATGTATTTTCTATTTTAATCCTAGCTTTATGCGACATTGATATATATATATATATTATTTAGCAATTATATGACACTTACATGATGTGTAGATATAGCGTGTAAGGCTGAATGGCGACGTCTAGTCAAGATAGGACATTAGTATTTTATTTCCTAGATGGACGGATTCCAAACAAGAAAATATCACGCTGTAAAATCACAAGGGATAGAAATGATATTTAGAAAAAGGGCCAGGTTTGTTATCTCATTCTAGCCATATCATTATAATTGAGTTATCTTTCTGTATTTAAAGGGTGATTTTATGAAAAAGTTCCTAGGCAGATTATTTAAAAGATTCATTGCTAGGTAGTATTGTTAGGTAATCAGTCTATGAATCATTTAAATCCAGGAGATGCAGATATTAGAGTTTTTATGTCACCCTTATCTTATTCTAAGGAAGTTAAGCGAGATAGTGAATGATAGAATCCATATTGTTTTAGTTAATGCAATGATCGGTTATTTAAACTTCTCAATTTGAGAATGAGGATAAACTCCCAACCTATCATTATAATTAATCTATTTAGAAATTAGTGTTATTCTATTTATGTTGTTTTATTACTAGGAAAAATTCAGTGGGTTACCTGTGTGGAAAAAAGGTTAATAACTGATCCCGCCGACCGGAACCTCTTATTCATTCAAGTGAAGGATATACTTGGTAACTTAATAAATAGCGAGATCCTCCTGATGTGGAGATATTTGGTAGAGTAATACCCCTGTATAATTAGAAAAAAGTAATTTTAATTTATTTGAAAAAAGGGGGCGGAAAGAAAGCGATTGAGGTTCTGTTATTTTAGTATTCCTAAGAAAAGATATTACTATGCATATATATTCTTGTATGAAAAAATCTTGTAGTTTTACCTCTAATAAGGTGGTTCCTCTTCCAATTGAGATGATTAATTAAAGGTTAAAATAACTCCCTGTCTGGAAAATAAAAGAGAGATGTAGCTAATAGGTATATTTAAAAGTTAGGATTGTGCTATTTAATCTAGAGATGTACTTACCCAAAAAGATTCAACAGGGCTCTCTACTTCCGGCGGCGGGACTCGAGGTTTGTGCAAGCGTGCACAAGCAGAAAGTGACTGAGTGTGTCTACGCGGGTGTTTATATAGTGTTGGGAGGGGATTAGATGTGGCTCAGGTGTACTTTACATGGGAGTAGAAAGCGGACTGAAGCCGCCGAGGAGAATCCACATAGAAGTCGAGGGCAGACTACAGCCGCTGAGAAAGACTCCGTATCGCTGTTTCCTATGTATGCAGGATTGGAAAGGAACAGAAAAAATATTTGAGTGCCCGAATTTCTATCGAGTAGCAATTTAGAAAAATATATCTTTTGAAATAAAAACAAAAGAAATTTTCAGGAGTAATTCGCTAATATTGGAGTGGGCATTTAATAGGAAAAAACCAATAATATACAATGATATATGAAAATGAATAGAGGACAATTGCGAGCGAGATATATTTAATATAACAAGGAAAAAGAAAGTAGTTCTTCTGCTTGACAGTGGAAAAGAGACTATAACCACTGGCAAGGTTATTTCTTGTGAGATGTAGGTTGGGATTGCTGGGGGGCCGGAGTTTCTCTTACTTGAGCAGCTTGTATAGCGAGGGAGAATTAAAAAAGACTCATTATTGATGGAGTTCAAAGGAGGGCCAGAGTTACTCTAGCTTGAACAGCTTGTAAGGCGAGGGAGAATTAAGAAAAGACTCATTATTGATGGGGTTCGAAAGGGGGGGGGGAAATTATAAAATAAATACAGCCCCTATAAGAATACAATTTTCGAATATTTAGATAATATATTCTTCAGTCTAAACTTAAATTATATAGCTCATAATGGGATTGAAACGTAGGAAATGGGTTACTATGTAGAATATATAATTTGCGTCAAGGGAAAATTCAATTGTCAGCAAATATACCTAACAGACAGAGGATAACTTAGCATATGGCATGTTCCCATGGTATTTCGCTATTTAACCCCTGGCGGAAGGTGTTAAAGACAAAAATCCAAAACACCTCCCTTTTCTTTCTTATTACTGATCCTCCATTAGTGTCGGAGGTGTGGATTTTTTCTAAGACTCGCCATGAGAAGTCTTCAGCATTGTTCTCTTTCTCTAAAAAGTGTTTTACCATAGGGGCAGCAAGTTTTCTAGTTCTAATTGCAGAGCGATGCTCATTTAAACGTGTCTGAATCATACGGGAGGTCTCTCCTACATACCCCAGGAGACAGGGGCATTGTATGAAATAGATCAGGTTCTAAAATCTGCAATTGGACATTTCCTTTGCAGATGTTTTGTGTCCATTGTGTATAAAGTCTTCTCCTCTCAAGATGTTGGTACAAGAGGAGCAAGAGGAGCAAGGAAAAGTTCCTTTGATTGGATTATTTGTCACAATTGACCTTTGCATCAAGTTTCTTCCAGTTGCAGTTTTATTAAAGCGAGAGTGGACAATATGTTCTTTTATGTTTTTGTTTCTTTTATGAGCTAAGAGGTTTGGCCAGTTTCTGTTCAGAGGGGCAATTGCAATTTAAAATATGCCAATTTGAATTTATTACTTGTTTAATTTTGGCATCAATGGTGGAATGTTTTGTTATGCAAACAATCTGATCTTTTGGATTCGGGCGGTTGGTTATAAGTAGGCAACCCCGATCATAGTAACGGGCACGCTTGTAAGAATGTCTCACCAACCGGTGAGGGTAGCCTCTCTCAATGAATTTACTTCCCATGATTAAAGCTTGTCGGTCAAAATCAGCTAGATTAGTACAATTGCGCCTAACTCTCAGGAATTGGGAGAAAGGGATGCTGTCTTTTTGTGATCTTGGGTGAAAGCTATTATAGTGTAAAAGAGTATTCCTGGCTGTAGGTTTGACATGTAGATCAACAATCAAACTGCCTCTATCATTTATGATTTCTATGTCCAGGAATTCAACTTTGTCACAACTGATATGTGATGTGAAACGCAGATTGGGGTCCGCTGCATTTATCCATAGGATGAACTCATTTAAGGTCTCCCTCCCATCGGTCCAGACAAAGAAGATATCATCTATGTATCTGGACCAATGGGAGACGGACTCAAAAAAGGGGGCTATAATGTTATCGATGTACCTATCCTCGAATGCTGCCATAAATATATTTGCAAATATATTTATGGCAGCATTCGAGGATAGGTACATCGATAACATTATAGCCCCCTTTTTTGAGTCCGTCTCCCATTGGTCCAGATACATAGATGATATCTTTTTTGTCTGGACCGATGGGAGGGAGACCTTAAATGAGTTCATCCTATGGATAAATGCAGCGGACCCCAATCTGCGTTTCACATCACATATCAGTTGTGACAAAGTTGAATTTCTGGACATAGAAATCATAAATGATAGAGGCAGTTTGATTGTTGATCTACATGTCAAATCTACAGCCAGGAATACTCTTTTACACTATAATAGCTTTCACCCAAGATCACAAAAAGACAGCATCCCTTTCTCCCAATTCCTGAGAGTTAGGCGCAATTGTACTAATCTAGCTGATTTTGACCGACAAGCTTTAATCATGAGAAGTAAATTCATTGAGAGAGGCTACCCTCACCGGTTGGTGAGACAGTCTTACAAGCGTGCCCTTTACTATGATCGGGATTGCCTACTTATAACCAACCGCCCGAATCCAAAAGATCAGATTGTTTGCATAACAAAACATTCCACCATTGATGCCAAAATTAAACAAGTAATACATTCAAATTGGCATATTTTAAATAGCAATTGCCCTTCTGAACATAAACTGGCCAAACCTCTCTTCGCTCATAAAAGAAACAAAAACATAAAAGAACATATTGTCCACTCTCCCTTTAATAAAACTGCTACTGGAAGAAACTTGATGCAAAGGTCAATTGTGACAAATAATCCAATCAAAGGAACTTTTCCTTGCCCCTCTTGCTCCTCTTGTACCAACATCTTGAGAGGAGAAGACTTTATACACAATGGACACAAAACATCTGCAAAGGAAATGTCCAATTGCAGATCTTCGAACCTGATCTATTTCATACAATGCCCCTGTCTCCTGGGGTATATAGGAGAAACCTCCCGTATGATTCAGACACGTTTAAATGAGCATCGCTCTGCAATTAGAACTAGAAAACTTGCTGCCCCTATGGTAAAACACTTTTTAGAGAAATGGCACAATGCTGAAGACTTCTCATGGCGAGTCTTAGAAAAAATCCACACCTCCGACACTAATGGAGGATCAGTAATAAGAAAGAAAAGGGAGGTGTTTTGGATTTTTGTCTTTAACACCTTCCGCCAGGGGTTAAATAGCGAAATACCATGGGAACATGCCATATGCTAAGTTATCCTCTGTCTGTTAGGTATATTTGCTGACAATTGAATTTTCCCTTGACGCAAATTATATATTCTACATAGTAACCAATTTCCTACGTTTCAATCCCATTATGAGCTCTATAGTTTAAGTTTAGACTAAAGTATATATTATCCAAATATTCGAAAATTGTATTCTTATAGGGCCTGTATTTATTTTATAATCCCCCCCTTTCGAACCCCACCAATAATGAGTCTTTTTTAATTCTCCCTCGCCTTACAAGCTGTTCAAGCTAGAGTAACTCTGGCCCTCCTTTGAACTCCATCAATAATGAGTCTTTTTTAATTCTCCCTCGCTATACAAGCTGCTCAAGTAAGAGAAACTCTGGCCTCCCAGCAATCCCAACCTACATCTCACAAGAAATAACCTTGCCAGTGGTTATAGTCTTTTCCACTGTCAAGCAGAAGAACTACTTTCTTTTTCCTTGTTATATTAAATATATCCCGCTCGCAATTGTCCTCTATTCATTTTCATATATCATTGTATATTATTGGTCTTTTCCTATTAAATGCCCACTCCAATATTAGCGAATTACTCCTGAAAATTTCTTTTGTTTTTATTTCAAAAAATATATTTTTCTAAATCGCTACTCGATAGAAATTCGGGCACTCAAATATTTTTTCTGTTCCTTTCCAATCCTGCATACATAGGAAACAGCAATACGGAGTCTTTCTCAGCGGCTGTAGTCTGCCCTCGACTTCTATGTGGAGTCTCCTCGGCGGCTTCAGTCCGCTTTCTACTCGCATGTAAAGTACACCTGAGCCACATCTAATCCCCTCCCAACACTATATAAACACCCGCGTAGACACACTCAGTCACTTTCTGCTTGTGCACGCTTGCACAAACCTCGAGTCCCGCCGCCGGAAGTAGAGAGCCCTGTTGAATCTTTTTGGGTAAGTACATCTCTAGATTAAATAGCACAATCCTAACTTTTAAATATACCTATTAGCTACATCTCCCTTTTCTTTTCTTTTATTTTCCAGACAGGGAGTTATTTTAACCTTTAATTAATCATCTCAATTGGAAGAGGAACCACCTTATTAGAGGTAAAACTACAAGATTTTTTCATACAATAATATGTATGCATAGTAATATCTTTTCTTAGGAATACTAAAATAACAGAACCTCAATCGCTTTCTTTCCGCCCCCTTTTTTCAAATAAATTAAAATTACTTTTTTCCAATTATACAGGGGTATTACTCTACCAAATATCTCCACATCAGGAGGATCTCGCTATTTATTAAGTTACCAAGTATATCCTTCACTTGAATGAATAAGAGGTTCCGGTCGGCGGGATCAGTTATTAACCTTTTTTCCACACAGGTAACCCACTGAATTTTTCCTAGAAATAAAACAACATAAATAGAATAACACTAATTTCTAAATAGATTAATTATAATGATAGGTTGGGAGTTTATCCACATTCTCAAATTGAGAAGTTTAAATAACCGATCATAAAACAATATGGATTCTATCATTCGCTATCTCGCTTAACTTCCTTAGAATAAGATAAGGGTGACATAAAAAGAACATAAGTTACTTACCTGTAAACTGTGGTTCTCCAGTATTGGTGTCTTTCATAGATTCACATGCTTGAATATTCCCCGTCGTCGAAGTGGGAGTCCCACGGTACATAAAATAGCAGTCATATATGCATGTATATATATGAGAAATATTATAAATAAAATATACATACATATAATGCAATAAAAATGTAAACTTAAAAAAGTACCATAGAACAGAATAGGCCCATTGAAAAGCCCAAGGGAGAATTCACTTTAGTAACTTATAGGAGTCATTATGTGTTGGTCCACATTCCAGCCAATCAGGCTGTAGCCTCCTCTAGAACCTTCTCCTCAGAAGCCCAAGTCCTCAGATTTTCGTAGCACAAGTAAGTATAAATGCTTGAGGAGAAGAGAGCCTCTGAGGGGAGGATGGGAGGGTCGCATGTGAATCTATGAAAGACACCAATACTGGAGAACCACAGTTTACAGGTAAGTAACTTATGTTCTTCTCCAGTATTAGGGGTGTCTTTCATAGATTCACATGCTTGAATAAGAATAGAAAGCAGTAAAACATACATTAGTCATAAAGGAAGATACAAATTAAGTTTAGGCATACCTTATCACTTAATAAGCAATAAAAAACCAAAACATGACAATACCTTTATGACTGGAGGCGGGTAGCAACAGAGGCTCACCTTTAATGGAAAAGATTCCGCAGCACCGCTTGACCCACTGCCGTATCCGCGGCATCTGTTGATTGCAGGCAGTAGTGCTTCGTGAAAGTATGGCTGCTGGACCAAGTAGCAGCTCTGCAGATTTGTCTTAGAGGTACCCCCGCAAAGAGGGCAGCAGAAGTCGACACAGCTCTCGTGGAATGAGCTCGTGCAGGAACAGGAAGGGGCTTGCCAGCCCGTTGATGACAATAGGATATGGCAGACGATATCCATCTGGTGATAGTCTGTTTAGTTACTGGTTGTCCTTTGCATACTGGGCCATATGCAACAAACAATTGATCAGACTTTCTGAAGGCAGCTGTGCGTTGAATGTAAAATTTAAGACAGCGCTTCACATCCAGAGTGTGTAAGGAACGCTCCGCTGCAGATTGAGGTGCAGGGAAGAAAGTCTTAAGAACAATAGGTTCATTGAGATGAAAGTCACTGGGAACCTTAGGAATAAAACTGGGATTTGTTCTCAAGGTGACAGCCTCGTTGGAAAATTGCAAAAACGGTGGCTGTATAGTAAAGGCTTGAATGTCGCTGACGCGTCTAGAAGAGGTCAGAGCAAGTAACAGAGCCACTTTCCAAGTGAGGAACTTCAGATTGGAAGAATGGATGGGCTCGAATGGAGGCAAAAGCAGCTGAGACAGAACTAGGTTGAGTCGCCATGAAGGTGGAGGCCGACGGATTGGAGGAAACATCCTAAAAAGGCCTTTGAAGAACTGTCTTATGATCCTGGAAGAGTACAAAGATGTTATGCCATCATGACGGAAACGAGAGATAGCAGCCAGAAAAACCTTAAGGGTAGAGTGAGATAGTCCTGATTTTGCTAGCGACAAAAAGAATGGCAAGATTTGTTCTGGCTGAGCACGCATGGGATCTAGTGATTTAGTGGAACACCAAGCGCAGAAACGCTTCCATTTCAGTTGGTAAGTTTTGACAGTAGATTGTGCTCGAGCATTTGATAGCACTGTCCTACAATCCTTGTCGATATTCATGTGTGCAAATTCATAGTACTCAGGTTCCAAGCATGAAGTTGAAGGTATGCTGGATCCGGATGGCATATTTGACCTTGATGCATTGTGAGAAGATGTGGCAGAGGATGCAACCGTATCGGCTGTGTCAGAGAGAACAGGAGGAGATCTGAGAACCAAGGACGTCTCGGCCATTTGGGTGCGATCAGGATCATCCGACATGGTTGGAATCTCATTCTGTGTAACAGACGTGGAATGAGCGGCAGAGGAGGGAATGCATAGCTGAAGGTGTTCGACCAATTTATTGAAAAGGCATTCCCACTCGACTCCTTGTGTGGATGCCGGCTCGCAAACGTTAGACATTTGCTGTTGAGAAACGTTGCAAAGAGATCCAACTGCGGTCGGCCCCACTGTCGGAAGATGTAATCCAACGTTGGTTGGTGTAGTTCCCATTCGTGGTTGTCCGAGAGGGCTCTGCTGAGCGCGTCCGCCAGCACATTGGCCACACCTGGTACATGAATAGCTTGGAGATGTATTTGACGTTGTAGAGCCCAGTCCCAAATTTCCTGTGCCAGCTGTGATAGCACGAGAGATCTTGTGCCGCCCTGTTTGTTGATGTAGTGCATGCTGGTGGTATTGTCTGTCTTCACCAACAATGTCTGTCCCTGCACTACTCTTTGAAAGGACTTCAAGGCCAAGAAAATCGCCAGTAGTTCTAAGCGATTTATGTGCCAAGTGCGCTGAGACGCTGTCCACTTGCCCCTCACTGACATTCCGTCGAGATGAGCACCCCAACCTTCCAGGGAGGCGTCTGTCGTCAGTGTCAGTGTTGGTTGTTCGTCCTTGAATGAACGACCTGTTGCTATATTTGGAGGATGAGCCCACCACTCCAAAGCTCTTTGCATGCGGGACGTTAGATGGATCTTGTCCTCGAATGACCCTGATACCTGCTTCCACTGGCTGTCGAGTTCTTCCTGAAGGACTCTCATGTGCAGCCTGCAGTTGGGAATCAGTTGAATGCACGAGGAAGCCATGCCGAGGAATGACTTGTACATTCGAACAGAAACGTACTTTCTTGACTGCAGGAATTGAACTTTCTGCAACATTCTGCTCTGACGTTCCTGTGACACGAACACTTGCCCTAGCCGAGAATCGAGCGAGGCTCCTAGAAAATCTCGCTGTTGAGAAGGGTGAAAGTGTGACTTCAGGCAATTGATGGAGAAACCTAAAGTTTCGAACAGGGATATGCAGACCTGTGTGTGTTCTTGTGTCAGTTGGAAAGTCCTGGCTTTTATGAGGCAATCGTCCAGATATGGATAAAACTGGATGTTCTGTAAACGCAGGTAAGCGGCCACCGGGGCTAGCATTTTGGTAAACACCCTCGGTGCCGATCGAAGGCCGAATGGAAGGACCTTGAATTGGTAATGAAATTGGCCGACTGTAAAACGAAGGTATTTCCTGTGCCTGGTGTGAATAGGCACATGGAAATATGCATCTTGAAGGTCTATTGTCGAAAAGAACTCTCCTGGTATGAGGAAATTCAAGATTTGAAGCAGGGTTAGCATCTGAAAAATCTTGGACGCAATGAACTTGTTTAGAGCCCTTAGATCCAAGATGGGGCGCCACTCTCCTGATTTTTTCTTCACTAGAAAGAAACGGGAGTAGAATCCCTTGCCGCGTTGAACTTGCGGTACCAATTCTATGGCTCCTTTCCTGATCAGAAGCTGCACCTGGGCCAACAGTTCCCTGAAATGGGGAGAAGGTGGGCCCAAAGGCGGGCGAGCGGGGGGAAATTTCGTAAATTCCAGGGTGTGTCCTTTTGAAACTACATCCAAGACCCATCGGTCGTTGGTGATGTTCGACCAATTGCAGAAGAATTTCGAGATTCGACCTCCAAGATGCACAATCCTCTCACTGTTTTTTGCTGGTGTTCGCACCACCTCTGTAGTTGGACTTCCGCTGGTAAGGTCTGGAGGTGGATGAAAGATTTTGGGACTGATAGGATCCTTTTTGCCTGTTGTCGTAAGTGTATCCTCTATATTGGCCCGTGCCTCGAAAAGTAGAGGTTCCTCCTCCTCTACCACGAGCCCCACGAAATGGCCTCTTTCTGTATTGCAGAGTTGTTAAGGACTTCGCTGTGTCCGTGTCCTTCTTGATGAGTTCCAAGGCATCATCAACGTGCTTACCAAACAGAGACTCGCCATCGTAGGGCAAATCGAGCACTCTGGATTGAACTTCCGGCCGGAAGGTTGTTGACTTCAGCCAGCCTTGGCGACGCAAAACTGCAGCACCCGCCAATTGTCGGAATCCAGTAGAGGCTATATCGACGGCACAGTCGATAATTTCCGTCGAAATCTTCTCTCCCTCGAGAATGATGGATTGTGCTTCCTCCCGGATGGAGTCAGGCATTTGGGGAAGTAGACCAGCGATCTCGGACCACATTTGCCGGTCGTATCGACCCAGAATGGCTAAGGCGTTGGAAGCTCTTACCGTTGTCGCTGCCATTGTGGTAAATTTTTTACCAATGGAGTCCAATTTGCGGCCATCCTGATCCGGAGGGGAAGTTAGGGGTATGGCAGGATTTCAAGACCTTTTTTGTGCCGCCTGAGTGATCACTGAGTCTGCTTTAGGCTGTGAAACTAAGCAGGCCGGGGAAGTAGGCGGTGCTTTATATTTTTTGTCCAGTGTAGGTAGAACGGCTGGAATGGAGTTAGGACGTTCCATTAACTTAAGACCCTCTTCCCATATGTGGTCAATAATGGGAATGGTATGAGTTTGGCGTTGAGGCAAGTCTTTAAAGTCATACAGAAAACATTCTGCTTGCTGCGTTTCTAACGTTAGGTGGAACCTTTTTGCTGCACGAACCATAAGGCTGTGGAAACTTGCGATATCCACTGGTGGCGAAGTTCTCGGTGATGTTGGTGGAGTAGAGGGTGTCTGTGCCCTATAATTGTCCCAATCCTGCATTTCCTCATCATCAGTGTCATTATCTCCAGTGTGTTGTGGAGTTTGACCCTCATTATCTGTATCAGGAGCAGCACCTAAAGGAGACGTAGGTGCAACAGTCGCTTGAGCTCGAAGCCTAGGTGCTGGAGACTGTGGTTGAAGCACTGGAGACTGAGGGCGTGGAGCTGGAGCCTGGGACCGCTGCACTTGGGGTGCTGGGGAAGGCGGTAGTGATGGTGGAAATCTACGATTGTAGTCATCCAGCATATGTTGTAGGTTTTTCACCATAGACATAGGAATTTGTGTAAAGCGTTCGTAATTAGGTTGTTGTGTGCTATCCAATGGAAAAAGGACGTTCCCATCTTCGACGGTATTATCCGCATACTCATCCTCATCGCTGTAGTCCTGACACTTTATGTGTAAATCCGATGGACTGGTTGCTGGTTGGTAAAGTTGATCCACTTCTGAATCATTTCCAGATTCCTCTGCTCCAGATTGAAATAATTTCTCCGGAGGTTGTGATCCACTCCTAATAGGACTTAACTGTATTAGTGGCACAGACTTGAGGGACGAAGTAGAAACCACTTTGAAGGTGGCAGCAGATTGTAGGGGTTGCTGTGTCGTCGACGAGCCCGTCGACGAGAGTGGCATAGCCTTAACACCCTCTAGTTGTTTTTTCGTTGGCGCCGCTGCATCCGGCGTAGGAAATTTAATTTTGGTAGACGATGATTTTTTGGTCGTCGACGAGGCCGTCGACGAGGCCGTCGATGGAATCGCTGTCTTTGCTGTCGACGAGGGAGTCGTCGGCGGAGCAGCCGTCGACGGGGGGTTCATCATCTGCGTCGATGGTATCGTCGACGGGGCTGTCGTCGACGAGGATCCGGTCGTCGACGATGAAGCCTTGGTCTTCGTCGACGGGAGAGCCGTCAACGATGGGTACGTCGACGGTGGTGAGTGACGAGATCATAATAATGGAAGAGATGGGTCTCACCTCCTGGCTGCTCGTCGACGAGATGATCATCGTCGTGGCAGAACTAGTCGACATGGAAGAAGTAGTCGTCGACGTGGAAAAAGTCAAAACAGACTTCGTAGACGCTGAAGACGTCGACGGACGCGTCGACGAGCCCGTCGACGAGCCAATGCCCGTTTTAGAAACGGAGGGCATGGTCTTGGGACGAGACGCCAGAGAACCAGGTCCCGTAGGCGCGCCCTGAAGCAAGTCTTGTGAGGAGACATCCTTGGAAGATCCCAGCTTTTTACTCTTCTTAAGAAAAGGAGAGGGGATTTCAGTCTCAGACCCACGCTTCTGAGAGGTTTTAGAAAAGCCAGATGACATACTCTCAGCATCGGACACGACGTTGTCAGATGATTTCAACTTCTGTAGCCACAGAAGGAGACGAGCCTCTCTGTCCCTCAAGGTCTTGGGAGGAAATTTGCGACAGAGTCTGCAGGTAGAGACAACATGGTCCGGATATAAACAGTAAATACACTTACTGTGTGGATCCTCATGAAAAAGGCGAAGTTTCCCACAGGAAGGACAAGCCTTGAACAGAGTTTTCTTTGAAGAAGACATTTTGAAGAAAAAATATGAAGAAACTTGAAGAAACTGAGCAGAGCTCAGGGAGACTCCCTTCACACGACGTGCGGTAGAAAATCTGAGGACTTTGGCTTCTGAGGAGAAGGTTCTAGAGGAGGCTACAGCCTGATTGGCTGGAATGTGGACCAACACATAATGACTCCTATAAGTTACTAAAGTGAATTCTCCCTTGGGCTTTTCAATGGGCCTATTCTGTTCTATGGTACTTTTTGAAGTTTACATTTTTATTGCATTATATGTATGTATATTTTATTTATAATATTTCTCATATATATACATGCATATATGACTGCTATTTTATGTACCCTGGGACTCCCACTTCAACGACGGGGAATATTCAAGCATGTGAATCTATGAAAGACACCCCTAATACTGGAGAACTCTAATATCTGCATCTCCTGGATTTAAACGATTCATAGACTGATTACCTAACAATACTAACTAGCAATGAATCTTTTAAATAATCTGCCTAGGAACTTTTTCATAAAATCACCCTTTAAATACAGAAAGATAACTCAATTATAATGATATGGCTAGAATGAGATAACAAACCTGGCCCTTTTTCTAAATATCATTTCTATCCCTTGTGATTTTACAGCGTGATATTTTCTTATTTGGAATCCGTCCATCTAGGAAATAAAATACTAATGTCCTATCTTGACTAGACGTCGCCATTGAGCCTTACACGCTGTATCTACACATCATGTAAGTGTCATATAATTGCTAAATAATATATATATATATCAATGTCGCATAAAGCTAGGATTAAAATAGAAAATACATTTTTCTTTAGACTCTTGTTACCAGACAGCTAAGACCGTTCTTTAAAGAAACTAAGAAAGAAAAGTATTTTCCATACATCAACTTTTGTAAGTATAGTTTATCATTCTAATCTTTTTCTGCCAGTTTTGCTAAAAGGCCATTAATATCCACATGGTCTTAAAGAGGGTTGATTGCCCCTATCTATGTCTTACCACAGGTTCTATTCAAGTACATTTGCATTACTTTTCCATATTAATCAGTATTACAAGGAAATGAAAACTATGATAAGATTTGTCACTATTTTGTGACTATCTTAAATAGGAAGGTTTAATTTTAAGCTACTGTAAAATCTGTAAACTATTCTCTTGTTGTAAAGTTATTTACGTAAGTGTGTAATCCTTATTTCTGTGTATATTTATTTATTTGTTTAGAACCTTTTTGTGGCTACTCCAGAAGAAGGCGCTGGCCGCCGAAACGCGCGTAGAGTACCAATCTGCCACTTCCAGTGTTTTTAACTTTATATATGTTTTCATTTGTATTGTGATCTATGCCATGTGAATTATACATTGTTGTTTTAAGTCTAGTTTGTTTAAACTACACTTTTTTAACGTACATATTAAATTTGTAAATGTGATATTGTTCTTTTTAATCCTTAATAAATTGTTTATTTTACAAACATTTTGTAGCTTAATTCCCTTCCATTTATTAAAATTTCTTTCATTGTCTCTTAAGGTTGCCTAGATTGTTAAATACCAAATAGTTACTTTTCCCTGGTCTAGGAATCCATTTTCTATGCACTCAGGGGGTCCTTGTTAAATATACGCCAATTAGGTTAGGAAGCTCACATCTGTTGGTTTCATAGCCACAAAATGCTTATACAGATGCTGGACTGGACGTCTGCCCATGTGATTCAAAATCTATGCAGAGCACGTTGCACTTTATGTTCTTTTGCAATCTTTATATTACTCCAAGGCGCTCTTTTTTAATACCACGTTTAAAACATTTGAGAATAAGAAGATGCCAGGCAGCTTTTAAAGGATGAATTTATCTGTCTGACTGTTTATAGATATATCTCCTCTTCAGTTTGACTTAGAAATATTGTTGGGAAATGAGCTTATATTGTATTTTATCATTGTACTATATACATACTGAAGCTTTACATTTTTTGCCATAAGGCACCAGGAATGCAGATTCCTTTTTGTCTCAGTATAATTATTGTTGTGTATAGGGTGGTGATATGAATGGTCTCTTTTTGCTTTTTAAGAAATATTGTTTATACTATCTATTATTCTAAATCAGAAAACCTTTGTTTTTTATGCATTCTTTTAAGTCTTGGAATATAGCCGAATAAGGCTTTCCGAATGAATGGTCCAATGTGATGGTGCGCCATTGGGGGCGATGATGGCGAATCAGTCTGCCAATGGCGTTTGGTGGACCTTAAAAGACGGACGAGGAAGGCCTTGCCGTGGATGCTGTGGGGGTGGAGGTGGACTGACCCACCCGCTGGCCCCCTGAACCGCCTCGGTGGTTCCCACGTCATGGCCACGCTGTGCCGGCCTGTTGCTCTACGAATGTAGTAGGGCGCCCCTTCCGCAGCTACAAAAGGAGCGAAAGGCAGAAGGCGGAGGAGTCCGAGTGGCCGACAGGCCCAAGGACTTGGCCGTAGCCCGTGAGTCCTTAAAGCGCTCCAGTACACCATCTGCCTTATTGCCAAAAAGGCGAATGCCATCAAAGGGCATGTCCATCAGGGTCTCTGGACATCCCACGAAAAGCCATTTGTTCTCAGCCAGGCATGGCGCCTAAGCTCCACTGTCGTGGAAATCGCCCTGCCCAGTGAGTCGGCGTTGTCAATCTGACAACGAATGGTGAACTTAGCTGCGTCTCTCCCAGCAGTAACAGCTTGGGTGAGGAATGTCTGGACCTCCTCCGGACAGCTAGGCTGCACCTGCGCAACTGTGTCCCACAGAGAGTGGGAATAACGGCCCAAGAGGCATGGGGTGTTCACCGACCGCAGCTCTAAGCTGGCAGATGAAAACAGCTTCTTGCCAAGCTGCTCCAGCTTCTTGGATTCCCTATCCGGAGGTGCAGAAGGGAACACGCTTTGGGAAGCAGAGGCCTGGACAACCAAGCTCTCAGGAGTAGGGTGTTGAGAGAGGAAAAGGCGATCTCCTGGAGCCAGATGCTTCGGGCCACGTTTCTGTCCACAGTAGCCCCTGTGTTGGGCCTGGACCAGGTGCCCAAAAGAACGTCAGAAAGTGCGTCATTAAAGGGCAGCAAGGGCTCTGAAGAGGTTGCCGCCGGTTGGAACACTTGTATCAGGATGTTCGTCCTGACGGCCACAGTAGGGAGTTCAAGGTGGAGGGCCTCGGTCACCCTACGCAACACCACTGTGTAACCTGCTCCCTCCTCGTAGCCACAGTAGGAGGAGGCCATGCAAGGATTCCCATTGTGGACCTGCTCTCTCCATTTTTTTGATCATTCGCCTAGGGCATTGCCCCTTTTGATCCCTTCAATTCCGGCCACAGATCACTATCCCCGTGAAAATCGTCTATTCTGCCTCGCTGCGCTGAATCCTTTTCAGCCTAACTCCATCGTAGGTTAAACTGAAACTGCTATTTCGTTAGGCAATTATTTTTCTGTCCTGAGGATGAACTGATATTATGCATGGTTCGAAACGTCATCGACTTGAGTGCACTAAATGCATAGCTGACAATAATTGTTTCATGCATATGTGTATATTGTGGATTATCTGCTTATGATTTATGATATTCAGATGACCATATATTGCCTACTATTTTTGTGTTTTGTTTGCGTCCCTCCAGTGGGTTAGTCGGACATCGGCTGGTGTCCTACTTCCATCACACTTTGTGTCTTATCTCTTTGAGATTATTATTTTTTATCAAGATATTAAACTGTCCGGCTGGACATTTCCAAAAAATATAGTTCTACTTAGTCTATATTCATTTTCTTAACATTCTCCCTTCTGTCTAAGGACCATTGTTTATAATAATAGGTGCCTACCCAAGGTCCTTAGCATATTGCGTCCTGGGTTCCCTTGTTTTGTCCAAATAAACAGTAGGAGGAGACAGCATGCCAGGGTCCGGCGAGGTGTCAAGACCACTGCCTTCCCCCAAATACTCTGCCCAGTCCGGATCATAAGCACAGACCTGTGCAAGAGGGTCCTCAGACCCCTCCTAGTCCACCTTTTCCCACAAAGTCTGTGGAACCGGCTGAAAATATGGAGGACGGACATAGGGAATAAATCCCATTGGTGCCGGAATCGGCGTCGAGTGACGTCGATCCGGCTCTGTGTCCGGTTCAGGGCTGAAACTGGGGACGACATTGTCCAGAGGAACAGACGACGTAGAAAGCGGTGCCATTGGGGTCAACGTCTGCGTAACAAGGTCAACCGGTGTCGACCGGGGTCCGCGGCGATGGAATAAAAGGACCCCCAGTCGGGACCGTGGGGCTCAAAGGTGCACCGGTGGGGCCAGACGGCCCAAAACTATTGCACCTGGGCAGGCGTCGACCCCACCATCAGCCACGTGGCGCCACAGGCGAAGGGAAGTCGAAGAGCGACAATGCTTCTTTGACTTATTTTTGGAATGCTTCGACTTCTCTTACCCAGAGTGCGAAGACTTAGATCCAGAAGAACGATGGTGAGGACTCCGCGACCTGTCCCTCGACCTCCCACGGAACCGGGACCTTGAACAGAGCAGAGCCGACTGCCAGACTTCCAGCAACTTTTGGGACCGCTCCCGCAACGTTTACGGCGCCATGGCCCGGCAGTCAGGGCACGACTTGGCGACGTGGTTGTGCCCCAGGCAGTAGAGACACACTCAGTGTGGGTCCGTCACCGACATCATGCGGCTACAGTCTCCACAGTTCTTAAACCCAGCATCCCTACGGCACCAGGAGTTGATCGACTCCAAAAAATAGGAGAAAAAAAGCCTAAAAAACTCTTGTCAAAAAATGACTAGGTGTACTAGCTCTTCCCAGATCTGCGCTTGCTGGCGAGGAAAAAGAAAGAACTGATGTCAGCGCGCGTGGGCGGCATCTAAGTACTGGCTGCAACGTCATCCCAGGGATCACGACACAGGCGACGGATGCAGAGCCGCACTACGCCACCTACCGACATGCAGGGGTACTGCTGACGAAAAAACATTCTGGATCCAGTCTGACGCCGGGCTATATTCTAAGATAAGGAATCTATCACTACGTGTTTCTTTCAGATATGTAGAATAATTAGGTTGTTAAACAAATTAAAAATAATCATCTTTGGTCTACTGTTACTTGCTTCCATTGTGCATCTATGTACCTCCAAGTACTTGGATCTGTGTGTCTGTTACTTTTCTCCTGAAAAAGAATATCCAATGCACTACCATTTTTTTCATACTGTACCTCTATTAATATCTTTAATCTACATATGCTTACCTCCTTTATGCATCTATATACTTTCAATGGACTTATTGATCTATATATTTATCACTTTCTTCTAATTTGGCATTTCCAATGCACTGCCCTATTTCTCAGCCTATACTTCTCTCAAAAATCTTCTAGCCCAACTTTCTGACTCATCTCAAACTACTTTCCTACTACTCTTTCCCAAGCACTACCCTATCTCTCACCTCCTCCTACTGCTATGACCTAAAACAAAAAGAAATCCTTTACTCTTCTATTTCTCCACTTTCCTTTTCAATAAAAATAACAGACTAACATGTTCACTTCTCAAATTCCATATTCCATTATACTAACTCACCACTAATCCTTTATGGGTTCCAGAGTAGCGTGCTACTCGTCAATAAAGCATTTCAACACCCCATCAGGGTTACAATCGCTATATAAATTCAAACCTTTTTTCCCTTTTCTACCCCTCCCCAACCCTTTTCAATCCAAAGAACTGACTAATATTTCCACCATTCAAATTAATTTCATGTTTTACCATACTAATTCAACACTAATCCTTAAGGGTTCTAGAGTAGCGTGTGCTACATGCCAAAAAAGCACTTAAAAACCCCATAAGGGGTAAGCGCTATATAAATACAAACCTCTTTACCTCTTCTATCCAGCCACCTACCGTTCTCTATCCAAATAACTGAATAGCATATCCACCACTCAAATTACTTCATATTTCACTATACTAATTTTCAACATTAATCCTTTATTGGTTCCGTGTTAGCATGCTAATCGCCAGAAAAGCGCTTCAACACCCATCAGGGGTAACAGGTGCTATATGAATGCAAACCTTCCTTCCCCTTCTATCCTTCTGCTATCCTTCTCACTCCAAATGACTGACTAATATCCACCACTCAAATTACTTTCATATTTCATCATACTAATTTACCACTAATCCTGTATGGGTTTCCGGAGTAGCGTGGTTCAACACCCCATCAGGGGTAACAGGCGCCATATAAATACAAACCATTTTTCCTCTTCTAGCCTTCCGAATCCAAATAACTGACTAACCTATCCACCACTTGAAATTTACTTGCATGTTTCACTATACTAATTCAACACTAGTCCTCTATGGGTCCTGGAGTAGAATGCTACTCGCCGAAAAAAGCGATTTGACGCCTTGTCAGGGGTAATAAGCGCTATGTGATCAAGGCCCCACGTGGGCTGAAACGCGTCATGGCGGTGGTGGTGTTGGGCACTAAATAAAGAAAATCGCACCATTATATGGGTTTGCTTCGTCTGTTGGTTACAGTACCTTTAAGACGTTCTTTGCCACATACACCCTGTAAGCATCTGTGTGTGGCATGTAGTGATGTAGATTTACATGCTGTGCCTATTTCTGTTTTCTAGGGGTGGGCCTGGATGTGTGCAAGTTGTTTTTCTGCAATGAATTCTGCTCGAGGCATGAGGTACGGATTCCACTTCTTGCTTGCAATGCTGAAAAGCATCAGCTCCATTGTTAGATTGTTTTTCGCACGGCGTGTGAGGATGGAGACGGAGAAAGCCGAAACAGAATAGAAAGAGAGAGATGACATGCAGGAAAGGTTAGAAGGCTTCCGGGGAGGAGAGAGTGTATGTGAATCTTCAGCACTACATGTCGCAAACAGATGCTTACAAGGTAATATTTTCAGATTGAGGCAGGTGTGGCTGTAAATACACCTGCTGTGCATAGACTGTAAGCAGTCCTCCCCTAGGCAGTGGCTAATCTGTGGATGTTGCAGAGGACTAAAAAAAAGGGTGCATAGTACAGCCTGACCAACACTGGCTTGTTGACAGGCTAAAATGTCTACACAGTAGTGCTTAGTGAAAGTATGTGGTGTAGTCCAAGTAGCTGCTTTACAAATGTCTGCCATGGGGATTTTCATGGGGAAGGTCATAGAGGTCCCTTTTTTTCTAATAGAATGGGCTCTTCAAGGCAAAACCCTTTAAACATACACTACTGGAGCCAAAATGGATTCAGGGATTCAAAAGGATACACTATAAAGCACAAGATACTTTGGGGGCAGGTGGGAAGATGAAAAAGTGCTTGTCACACAGTCATGTTATACACAATTTGAGGCTTCAATGTGTTGGCGTACACATTGCAGGGAATTCCATGGCTGATGAAGCCGCAAAAACAACAGTGCAAACTGTTGCTCTTGCAGCAATAACTTGTTCCAGTATGAGAATAGATGGAGACATCATGATGACTGTCAACGCTGCATGCAATGGCATCGATCTGCCAAATGGCTTTGCACTTACGTGCTCCTACCGGTTACGTGCACAAAACATACCATTAGCACATATTCCTAGAGTGGGGGAAGAAAGTTACACCAAATTCAGACCACAGGTTAGGTCTCGCCCCAGCTGCACAAGGGGTCTTGCATCAGCACATACAGGGGTGGAGCCTACAATTTCAGTATTGCAGCAACTCTATTGGTGGCCAGGCCCTTATAAACAGACCAAGGACGTTGCCCTTAAATGCAACTCTGCCAGTAGATAAAGGGTTCCACCATAGCATACCCACCGCAGGCAGCTCTATTGAATTCAAACAAGCCTCTCGCTTGTGTTTATTTGGACCACTGCGTCCCCCTGACATCAGCTGGGGCTTATAAGTTCTTCTTAGTTGCAGTTTATTCTGCTCTTGATCCCTATGGGTCTTGCCACAGTGGTCGACTGAAGAAGGAACTGCTATAAAAGATCTGGAAGTCTTTATCGGGACACACACAGTTGGCACATTCCATTCCGAACACTGTCCAGCATTCGCCTAGAAGGCTTAAAAAGATGCCATGGGAAGTTTGGTTGAGATCCTGTGGTATTCCCCCCTATCATCCTTAGGGAAATTCCGTAGTGAAAAGGAAAAACCGGGACACAATTGGGTCTATCACCTATATTGGGTCCAAAGAACTTTAAACAATCTGCCTAGAAAATCTCTGGATGGTTGGAGTCCCTATGAGATCCTGCTTGGGTTTAGGATGTGGGTCTCAGACCTTGACAGTCTCAGCACAGAGGTGGCTGAAACAGCATTTGACATAAAATGTTTTACAGGAACTGAACAGATTCTGTAACGAACAAAGCAACGTCCAAGTAAAATGCACCGCCACTGGAGAAGGAAGTGCCAGTGACTCCTGGTTTGATTCCAAAGGTTGGAGATCTGGTCTGGGAGAAAAGTATTTATCTTACAGAGTGCCTCTATCTGTCCTAATAGTTGAAGGTACCAGAACTGTACTTCTCCCACCGCATGCTGGTTGCAAAAACAAGATATTTGTCTCAATTGATCTCATCAAACCATATCATGTGACCAATACCACAAAGTGGGTTGCCGGCGCTCCCCGGTTGATACCTGCCTCCTTTCACTACTATATAGGAAGTTCCCATGGAAGTTTTGATCAGTGATGGAGCTTCTCCTCCTTGCGCTGGAGACACTAACTAACAACAAAGTATCCCTTCTACATCAGCTTGTACAGAGACACAAATTTAATTTCTGAAACCCCACATGGATGGTGTCTACATCAAGGAAACACAGTTCAAGGCATCTCCTAGTCATGCAAAACCAAAAGAGCTGCCAAAAATAGATCAGAATGCCTATGGTTACTTCATCGATTTGGATGACTTCTCTTCAGATTCATCTGATCCGCCTGCACCTCCAATTTTCAGAGATAGACTGCGCGCTTTCTATCTTTGGCTGAAGACATACTTTGTTCCTCCATGACTTTATCTTTGGATTACAATTTTGTTAATTCTCCTGGTCCTTAGGATTGGTTTTGATACAGTCTTTTCCTTGCTTCTGAAAGGACACGATCTTCCAGAACGCTCTGTTGTGCAACTGGTGAGCTTGGTCTTAAAAACACATTCTTCATAACAGAATGTGCGAAGAGACCTGTCCCGGCTGTTGCGGTTCTTGATGCAATTGTTTGGGATAGGGTATCATATGATATATTTGGACCTCATGAACCTTTGCAAATACCTTATGCATTTCACATCTCATTGAATGGCTATCACCCCTAATACTACCTCGAATGACTATCACATTGATACAGTGCATGAAATGCTAGAAGATCTAGGGCATTCTATGGTTTGCATCTGTATGTACGAAGGCACAACTAATCATGATGAAATGTTCTGTTTTCAACATTATGGTCACAATTTCTCGCATACAGCAGGTACTCCACATGTAGGATTCAATTACACAGAATGGGAATACTGCCCTAAACCACCACAGAGTACTTCAAAAACATTTGCACAGAAGTTTTGCTTATTTTTTTGGTTATAGTATAGTTGACCAAGGGTCTTATCATAATAAACTTGTACCATCACCTACAAAGAAAAATATGCTAACAGATACCAAGCTGATATATTCTGCATCCTTTCTTTCCCAGCTGTCCACACAGGGGTTTGACTTTTTGAGGGACATTGTAGATGCGAAATCAATTTGGGGAAACAAAGATTGGCGGGTTCAGAGGAATGAGGCTTTCTTTTAGAGCATGGTTAATACCACATTAAATAATTTTCCAGAACAAAACTGTGCAACAAACATAATTTCTTGGTCTGGCTAAGATAAAGGATTTATACACACACCAAGAATTCCCACATTTGCACGTTTTGAAAACTGGGAGCAGTTTGATGGTGAATTGCTTTACACATGTCATCCATGTCGACAGGAGCGCCCCCCATGTGCAGGTTTGGCCACCAGGGTCTGATGTTTCTAGAGTTTCTTCCGCTTGTGTATGTAGATTTGTGGACAAGTAACTACCTAGTTACACTGGGTCAGTGGACTTGAAGGGGGAGCTTGTCTTCAAAGGTAAATTTGTCCTTGGCCGTTAAGATGCTGCTGCAGGCCAGGAACAGATTTAAACTGACTGTAGTAATGTTTATTTGACTTCATGTCCCTTGCAGAGGGGTTAATAGCGGTCCAAGTGGATTTTTGATCTGCAATACGCGGACTTCATGCATGATAGATGCTATTTCTGAAAGTTTATTTAGGGGTTGATCCAGTAAATCGAGAGGTTCAGATTGTGCCAAGTGGTTGTCTAATCAGGACCTTGGATGAGAGTAACGCTATAGAGCTGGTTTTCTGAACTTCTGCCTGTTTTGTGCCTGGCGTTGCCGTGACAAGACTTCAGGGCTTTGTGCCAGAGTCAGACGTCTCCTGTCTTCATTCAGTCACTATGCGGATGCCTTCACTCCCTACTGTAGTTACTGTGTTTGCTGCACCGAGTATAGACGGGTTGTTGAGATATTTGCTTCCTCGGAATTTTACAAAAGTTAGTAATTTTGTATCCCTCTTTCTTTGATGCAGCTGTGGTTTTACCTTTTTTGGGACTCTATTGTTGGGTAGGAGATTTCAAATCTGTAATATCAGCCAGATATATCACTGAGTACTGGTCTAGTTTTTCCAGACCGCACTGATGTTCCCTGTAGGCTAATCTTTTCACAATTCCTGGCGATTGCCCTGCAAGGCTGGTAGCCCCTATATTTTTGTGCGTCCTTCCTTGCAATTGGCAGGTCTCAGCAGCTTGGAGGGTTCTGAATGCACTGTTGTGTGCTGAAGCTGCCTTCTCCCAAAGGTCGCCTGTATGGCTTAGACCACGTTTAACAGTGTGACCAATTCAGGGAGTCATGAACACCCCAGTGCTTCCGTTAAGTCCGCCACACAGGTATTAGCACTTTTTATCCCCTTGTAGCTGCCACACTTCCAAGTGCCACAGACAAGCTTTAATTGGTTTCTCAGGGTGCTTTCTTTTCAAACCGCCAGAATGAACCTGTTGTGCCTAATAAACTTACTCCACTTAAAACAAGAAGTTCTTGTGCTCCGAGCTCTGAGACTGGCTATAAGGCTGCTTAGGATGTCAGCTGGCCCCTCATTTTGAATCCCAGGAGCAAGTAGCCCATAACCTCAAAGTATTATGCTACTGTGACTGAGTAAACAGGCTAAATAATTGTGGGAGGCATAAAAGAAAAAAGGGTGCCACATAATATTGCTTGACACAGGAGAGGCGCTGCTGGCAGCTGATAGGCAGAACTTCGCGCATGCGCAAGCTGCACCGGCCTGGCGCCAGCCACCTCCGTGAAGCACGAAGACGGCAGCCACCTTTTCCCTCCTGAGGCGGAAGCCGGGAGGTCTCTCTCTGTTACTTTGTTCATTTTAGCATTTACTCTGTATTTTCACATTGCGTGATTTGTTGTGCTTGATTAATAAGCGCCAGAGATTTTAGCACTTACTTTGTATTTTAACATTGTGTGACTGGTAGCGCTTGAAAAATAAGCGCCAGAGATTCAAAGACTTTAGAGACTTCGTCAGCGCTCCTAAGCGCTCGGTGTGCCTTCCCTCCTTCCGTGCCTCCGGATCACCCTCGGCCGAGTATCGACGCAGAGGGCTGGGATCCCGGTTTGTGGCGGCCATATTGGGTGTGGGCCAGGTGGGGGATGCGCTCTAGCAGCGCTTTAAAAAGAACCGTCACGACTCCGCGCAGCGGACGCGTACTGCGGACGCGCCGGACCTGCGCCGGAGTCGTGCCAGAGTCCTGCCCGTCTGCGCCCGTCCGCGGCCGGACGGGGACAGGGGCCGTGGACCCAACTCCCACGTCTATTACCTCCGCAAGGGCCCCTCACTTCAGGTATTCGGCTCAAACTTTATTACACCTTAGACCTACCCCTCTCCCAGAATGCTCCAGAGATTCCTGTCCGTGCCCTGAGGGCCCTTTCTCCTGCATATATTGCAAATATCAAGCCACTTACATAAAACCTACTACTGAGAAGTTAAATAAAAAGGAACAAACTCCTCCTAATGGTACAAAGGAGACAAAATGCCTCCTTCTAAATGTTCGCTCCCTACCTAGACATCAACTCGAGGTATGGGACCTAATACACACTACACAACCCGACCTCTGTTTCCTAACGGAAACTTGGTTGAAACCCCATACAGTCCCCGCAATCGCTGTAGGTGTTCCCCTTGGCTATAAGTTTACTCACTTTGACCGTCCAGAGAAAACGGGTGGTGGCTTAGCCATCATGCATAAAGAACACCTGAAGGTCATTATATTAGAACAGAAACATAGCCCTCTTTTCGAGATTATAATTTTTAAAATGCAATATGCCACAAACATATTTTGGAAAGGAGCCCTAGTTTATCGCCCTCCAGGACCTTCCACAGGCTTCTCCCTCGCACTATTGGAACTCTTGGCCCCACACTTCAAAGCAAAAGAATATTTCCTTCTTCTTGGCGATTTCAATGTCCACGCTGACAATCCCTCACTCCCTGAAACTATGTCCCTTATCTCTGAACTATCTTCCCTTGGTCTGACTTTGCAAAACCATGAGCCCACCCATACAGATGGACACCTTCTCGACCTGGTTTTCACCAACTTCCCCAAAATACAATGCCTTTCCCAGACTCAAATAACTTGGTCCGACCACCTTATTGTGGAATTCTCAATATCTAAGGTGGCCAAGCCCTCCAATAAAAACTCCCTACCTCCCGTCTGGCGTCGACAATGGCATAAAGTCACCGCAGAGGAACTGCAAAAGGTATGGAAGCAGCCCACTCCCACAGAGACAGACAGTATAGATGCAGCTTTAACCAAATTCAATAAGTCTCTCAAAGAAGCAATTGACCAAATAGCACCTCTAAAACTACACAAACAATACCCGGCCACCAAACAGGAAGCATGGTACACCGAGGAGCTTAGAACAAAAACAAAACTGTAGGAGGTTGGAAAAGAAGTGGAGAAAAACTCGTACTGAAAAAAACAAGAAGGCACATCATGATGCCCAGGCTAGATATTACAAAAATATCAAACTTGCTCGGAGGAATAGCCTCTCTCAACGACTCGCAGAAGCTGGAAATCGTTCCAAGGAACTATTTAAAATCCTTCAAGACTTTGTAAAACCAACAGCATGTAAAAGCCCTGATGACTTTTCCCAACATCTATGCGGCGAAATCTCCCTGTTCTTTGAAAACAAAATCAATTTGATTTACAATAAAATCCTATTGGTCTCCAACCATAATAGTAACAACTCGCTCTCCCCTTCCATCCTGTCCACACGGAGTAAAACCACACTCACGGCATTCCCAGCAGTCAATGACTCAGATCTCACCTCCCTAATGAGCTATATAAAATCTGGATCTCCAGACGATCTTTTATCAGCTAAAATAACTGCCTCTCTGCAAAATTTGCTTAGGCCCCATATTCTTACATTGATCAATCATTCTCTTAGGGAAGGATCTGTGCCTACAGTATGGAAAAAAGCAGTGGTGAACCCAATCCGAAAGAACGTAGCAATTCCATGGTCCGACCTCTCCAACCTCCGACCCATCTCCCCCTTCTCAGTAAGATGACCGAGAGACACGTAAACACTCACTTGTCCAAATATATCGAGGCAGCGGATGGCCTAGACCTCTCTCAATCTGGATTTAGGCCCAACCACAGCACAGAATCTGCCCTCCTTTCAGTGACTGATAACATCAAAATGTGTCTGGTTGGAGGAAACTCAATGATTCTAGTGCTGTTGGATTTACCCGCTGCCTTCGACACTGTGTCCCATGAGATACTTCTCGGTCGTCTGAAGGAGAGGGGAATAGAAGGGGTGGCTCTCTCTTGGCTGGAGAGCTTTCTTTCGGACCGCCAACAAGAGGTGAGATTGGGCTCCCACCATTCTATCTCTAGGGAGCTCACCAAGGGAGTACCACAGGGCTCTTGCCTAAGCCCCACACTTTTCAACGTGTATGTGGCTCCCCTGGCGGACATTGTAAGATCCTATGGGTTCACCCCTGTGTCGTACGCTGACGACACTCAGCTTTTATTCCCCTTTAAAACCTTAACGCCCGCAATAAAAAAATCTTTTGCGGACGGAATGAGGGCAATAACTCACTGGATGGCCATCAATCACCTCCAGTGTAATGTAGGCAAGACTGAGGTAATGCTGTTCGGGGAGGCCACACTTTTGTGGTCCCCGGATTGGTGGTCTTAGGATCTAGGACCAACTCCAAGCCCCAAACAGATTGTCAAAAATCTTGGTGTGCGCTTAGACAGAACACTCCTGCTTAAAGAACACACTAATCAAGTAGCAGGTTCCTGCCTCCAGGTCATTGGCCTATTACGACGAGTCTTCCCATTCTTATCAGACTCTTATAGGAAGACTCTCGTCCAAGCCTTGGTTATAAGTAGGATGGACTATTGCAACGGCCTGTTGGTCTCGGCAAATGAGGAACAACTACAGAGACTACAGGTGGTCCAGAATCTTGCCGCGAGATTAGTCCTCAACGCCCAGCCATGGTCTGCCTCACTCCCCCTGCTGACAAAACTCCATTGGTTGCCAATCAGACAGCGTGTAAAATTTAAAATCTGCTGCACAATTCACAGATGTCTGTATGGCAATGGACCCAAATATCTAAAAGAAATATTCAAACCCTACATACCCAGTTGAACTCTGCGATCCAGCAGCCAGCAACAACTCCAGGTTCCTAGGATAAAAAAAGCCAGGCAGGGAGGGCGAGCCCTGTCCTATAAAGGCCCCATCCTGTGGAACTCATTGCCCTCTGTTCTCAAAAATACAACCAACTTTCAATCTTTCAAGAAGTCCCTGAAAACTTTTTTATTTGTCGCCTGTTAGGTCTGTTCCCCCTTATCTCACTGTATAATTACTAATTCCCCCTTATCTTACTGTATAATTCCTAGCTTCTGGCTCTTTGGTTATACGAAAGCGCGGAGATACCCTTTCGAGGGTTGACTTCCAGCGCTATACAAGAGCATAAATAAATAAATAAATATTACCGTCATGCCAGTCGTGAAGGTCGCCGCCTCAACCCTCGGTGCCTCTCCCACTGTTACTATACACCAAATTGAAAAGAAAAGAAGAAGTACAAAGGCTGCGGGGAGGGGCGAGTTGAGACATGGGGGCGAGAGAGGGATGGTGTGCCGTTGCCAGGTTTCAGCTCCCTGCTCTCTCAGAAATCCCCAAACCCCTCCAAAGTCGCCAGTCACCTGGCCGCACTCACTTCTCAGCTTGCACCTCTCCGCCCGCTCTGTTCTCCGTGCACCCTGTCGCCGCCACACTCCTTGGTCCACCTCCTCACATCCACAAGGTCCTCAGAAACTCATCACTTGAATGCAAACTGATGATGTTATGGTAGCCATTATGTAGCCCTTCACCTTTCTACCACTACTCATGCAGAAACTAGAAGCCTTCAGGGGACCTCTGGTTTTAAAGTGAATCTTCAAAAATCACAGAATGTCAACTTTATCATCCCACAGGGAGACCAACTCCAGCTAGAGTGCCTTTTTCTCTTCCCATAAGGGACTCAAAAGGGTCACATATTGGAGCATACTGACACTCTATTCTGGAGCGTATGGCAGAACGTACTAGCTATGTCACGCTGCTCTACCGCACTCGCTGTCCTCTAATCCTGGAATGAGGGCCCCATCTCTTGGTTGGGTAGGTTGGCAGTGG
This sequence comes from Lissotriton vulgaris, assembly GCF_964263255.1. Classification (NCBI taxonomy): domain Eukaryota; kingdom Metazoa; phylum Chordata; class Amphibia; order Caudata; family Salamandridae; genus Lissotriton; species Lissotriton vulgaris. Next base: position 1,547,563,723 of record NC_141687.1, on the reverse strand, counting down.
CAAAAATTACCCTTTTACCGAAAATGCTCTGTCATGTAGATCCTAACCCTGCAGTGTTCCCCCCATGTCATTGAGAAGCTGCAACATTTACTCAAAGACTTAGGGCCCGATGTAGGTGGCAAATACCGGTCGGAAACGGTCGAATTCGGCCGTTTCCGACCGGTATTTGGCATCTTGAGATGTAGGGGGCCTGATTTTACAGATTCTGTAAATTTACCGAATCGGTAAATTTACAGAATCTGCAAAATACCAAATCGGTATTTTTACCGATTCGGTAATTCCCAGATGTAGGTGGGACTCTACTGAGTCCCAAAGGACCTACAAATTCGGTATTTTACCACCCAATCCAATTGGGTGTTAAAATACCGAATTCAGGTGTGCATGCACATGTGTGCATGCACACCTAGCCATGTGACAGACAGACATGCCCTAAGGGCATGTCTGTGTGCCACATGGCGCACATGCCTATTTTTGGGGTGCCAGAGGGTGTCAAAGTGACACCCCCTGCACCCTTGTGAAATTCGGTATTTACCGATTCGGAAAATACCGAATCGGTAATGCCCATTCATTCCTATGGGCTTCAAAGCCCATAGGAATGAATGGGCATTACCGATTCAGTATTTACCGAATCGGTAAATACCGAATTCTTCCGATTCGGTATTCCAGCACATCTGGAATACCTACATACCCACCCCTTAGATTTACTGATTTTTAATTACCGAATCGGTAAAATTCGGTAATTAAAAAAATCGGTAAATCTATTCTACCTACATCTAGCCCTAAATCTGGGATGGTAAAAAGGCCAGTATGGAAAAAAAACAGGTGTATTGGGCGATCCCTACCTAGCGAGTTATTACCAGGCAGCGCAACTTAAGATATATTGTATAATGGAATAGTTTGCACAACCAACCCTCACTGCATCTCCAGACGGCCTCTGCCTCTCCCCCTCCTTTCACCACCGGCGCAATGTGTACTCCCCCTTCCCTATCCGCTTTTCCTTCCTCCCTGTGTTCCCCCGCCCCTCACTACCTTCCCCTCTCCACCCCCTTGTGTTTTGTCTCCCTCCCTAGCCTCTCACACACCCTTTACGCCTATATCCCATCCCCCTCTTTTTCGTCAGTCTCGTTCCCAACTCCCTTACCTCACCCACCCCTTTCCCTCCCTCCTTCCGGATGCAGAGGCTCACAGGACAGCGGGACACCCTCCCTCTTCAAGGGTAACTGACACTGCCCGATACTTCTGTTTCACCTTTCCCCAAGAACCCGTCCATCCCCCCTAGCAATGGACATGGGAACCACTTGAACTACCAGTGGAAGGCTCTCGTCTCCCTTACCGTGATCCCTGCCTCCCTCCAGCCCTGCTTTCTGCAACACCCAGCCTCTGGAAATGCAATACTTCTCCCTGCCATTCCTTTTCTCAGGGAACACCCACCAGTACCCCTACCCCCACTTGATGGCCTCTGCCCAATGGCCCCCAAGACATTTGCCTCCTGAAGGACAGGTCAGGCTGGGAAGGTGGGTTATTCCCAAGTTATTCCCGGCTATCAGCTTCCCTTGGACTTTGACTATCTCCATACCCCCTTCCCTCCCTTCCTTAGTGAACTGTATCGCATTACACGGTCTTGAATTGTTCAGTACTTTTACGCTTAGATATCATAAGGTGTTCATGTTGTATACCTTTGCTTTACTCAATAAAAAATTGCAACATGAAAAAAGAATGGAATCGACCTTGTACCGAGTAACACTGGTGCTTTATAGATCAGGCAGTGGCAGGGATACACATTTGGAAAATCCCATGGGGCCCCAAGCAGTACGCTACCAGGGGTTTATATCTGCCCAGTGGTAAGAGCGACAGTAGGAACGTGGAACAAGGTACAGCTGACATGGAAGTTATCCGTTTGCATATCACCACAGACACCTATACTGAGAAACCCTGGCTTTCCGTCTGATTTACAGAAAGGAATATGCTACTTACCAGTATGCATCTGTTCTTGGCATAGAGGGCTGCAGAGTGGTACATTATGAATAGATCGCCATCTGGTGTTGGGCTCGGATGATTGCACTTTGTTTTTCTCTTGGAGAGTCTTTTGTCTCTTGGTGACTCCTCCCTTGGTTGGTAGTGCGCATGGGCATCGGCTCCATCCTTAGATTGTTTTGCCATAGTAGGGTTAGATGGAGTAGTATAGTAGAATACAGATAAGAGTGCCCATGTAAGTGTATCTAAATAAGATAATGTTGGAACAGACACAGGTTTCCGGGGAGGCTGGGAGGGCATGTACCACTCTGCAGCCCTCTATGCCAAGAACAGATGCATACTGGTAAGTAGCATATTCCGTTCGAGGCATATGGGCTGCAGATGGTACATTATGAATAGACTATATAGCAGTTCTCTCCCTAGCGGTGGTCGCCCGCGTCTGTTGCAACTGTCTGAAACAATGTTTTTAATACTGCTTGTCCCACTCTAGCCTGTTGTGTTGTGTGCACATCTACACAATAGTGTTTTGTGAAGGTGTGCGGTGTAACCCAGGTAGCCGCTTTGCATATGTCATCTAGTGGAATGTTTCCCAGAAATGCCATAGATGCTCCTAGTTTACGTGTAGAGTGAGCTCTAGGAGGAACAGTTAATGTTCTCTTTGCCTTTAAGTAGCATATTTGAATGCATTTTACAATCCATCTGGCAATGCCCGCTTTGGAGATGGGATTGCTTTTATGTGTGGGAGAAAACGCAACAAATAGCTGTTTTGTCTTTCTGAAAGTTTGTGTTCTTTCTATATAGTACAATATGGCCCTTCTAACATCCAGTGTATGTAGGGCTCTTTCAGCTACTGTTTGTGGTTTTGGAAAGAAAACCGGTAATTCCACTGACTGATTGATGTGGAATGCTGAAATAACCTTCGGTAAGAATTTTGGGTTTGTTCTAAGAACCACTTTATTTTGGTGTAGCTGCATAAATGGTTCTTGAATCGTAAAAGCCTGCAGTTCACTTACTCTTCTAAGTGACGTGATAGCTATGAGGAAGGCTACCTTCCATGTGAGGAATTGTATTTCACACCTATGCATAGGTTCAAATGGTGGCCCCATTAGTCTGGTAAGCACTATGTTGAGATTCCAGACTGGGGAAGGTGGTCTTCTTGGTGGAATGACTCTTTTGAGTCCTTCCATGAAAGCTTTAATTGCTGGAACTTTGAACAGTGACAGATGTTGCCTGTTTTGTAGGTACGCCGCTATGGCTGCGAGATGAACTCTGATAGAGGTATATGCTAGGTTACATTGCTGTAAGTGTAACAAATAGCAAATGATTTGTTTAGTGGATGCGTCCAGAGGGTTGATGTGCTTACTGTTACAGTGTATAGCAAACCTCTTCCATTTTGCTGCATAGCATGCTCTGGTGGTAGGACGTCTTGCTTGTTTAATGATTTCCATGCATTCTGGTGGTAAATCTAAATACCCAAACTCTATGACCTCAGGAGCCAGATCGCTAGGTTCAGTTGTTTGGGATCTGGGTGCATTATTTCTCCATGGTTCTGTGTAAGATGCATGGGTAATAACCTTAGCTTTTGATGTGGTACTTGTGAGAGTTGTAGCAGCGTGGTGAACCACGGCTGTCTTGCCCACGTGGGTGCCACTAGTATCATTGTCATTGAATGTTGCTGCAGTTTCCGAACCAGTAACGGAATTAGTGGTAGAGGAGGGAACGCGTAAGCAAATCTGTTGGACCAATTTATCCACAGTGCATTGCCCTGGGACCTTTGGTGTGGGTACCTAGATGCAAATTCTTTGCATTTTGCGTTCTGATGATTGGCAAACAGATCTATCTCTGGTTGCCCCCATTTTTGGAAGAATGGCTGTAGTATTTGGTCGTGCAGCTCCCATTCGTGTACTTGCTCTGACTGTCTGCTTAGGATGTCTGCTATTTGGTTTTGAACTCCTGGTAGGTGTTCCGCTAACAGGTAGATCTTTTGAGGAATGGCCCATCTCCATATGTCCTGTGCTAGTCTGGACAGTTGGAGAGAGTGTGTCCCCCCCTGTTTTTGAATATAATACATTGCAGTCATGTTGTCTGTTCTGATCAGGACTGCTTTGCCTGTTATTTGCATTTGGAAAGCTTTTAGTGCTAGCAATATTGCTAATAGCTCTAGGTAGTTGATGTGCAGCTTCTTTTGCTGCACACTCCACTTCCCCTGTACTGTGTATCTGTCCATATGCGCTCCCCATCCGGAGAGCGATGCGTCCGCGGTTATTATCACTTGTGGAATTGGCTCTAGGAACGACCGTCCCTTGGAAATGTTTTCTGTGTTCCACCACTTCAGAGAGCGATACGTCCGGTCGTCTACCAACACCAGATCTGTAATCTGACCTTGAGCCTGATTCCACTGTGTCGCTAGACACTCTTGTAGTGGGCGCATTTGTAGTCTGGCATGTGGTATTAGCAGTATGCATGAGGACATCATGCCTAATAGTTGCATAAACACTCGTGCTGGTAGTGAGTGTTGTGGTTGAAACCTTTGTATTAACCCGACCATTGTCTGTACTCTGATTGGGTTGGGGTATGCTATTGCCTTTTCTGTGTCTACTGTAGCCCCCAGGTATTGCTGAATCTGGTTTGGTTGCAGGTGTGATTTTTTGTAGTTCACCGTGAACCCTAGGTGGTGCAGCAATTGAATTGTCTTCTGTGTGTTGTGAAGACATTCTTCCTTTGACTTGGCCTTTATTAGCCAGTCGTCCAAGTATGGGAAGACATGTATTTGTTGTCTTCTTAGGTGTGCTGCTACCACAGCTAGGCATTTTGTGAAAACTCTCTGTGCTGTTGTGACACCGAATGGAAGGACTTTGAACTGATAGTGTTGTCCTTCTAACACAAACCTTAGGTATTTTCTGTGGGCTTTGTGAATTGGGATATGAAAGTAAGCGTCTTTTAGATCCAGTGTAGAAAGAAAGTCCCCTTTCTTCAGTAAAGGGAGTACTTGTTGGAGCGTGACCATGTGGAAGTGCTCTGAATTTATGTAAGCATTGAGAGGTCTGAGGTCTAATATTGGTCGTAGTGACCCGTCCTTTTTGGGGATCAGGAAGTATAGAGAGTATACTCCTGTGCCCTGTTGATCTTTTGGGACCTTCTCTATTGCATGCTTTTGTAGAAGTGCTAGCACTTCTTCTCTTAACAATGTCAGATGATCCTGACTCATTGGACGCTGTTTGGGGGGATGTTTGGTGGGGTAGCTGTGAGTTCTAGGCAATAACCATGTTGGATAATTTGTCTCACCCACTTGCCTGACGTGATGTTTTCCCAGACAGGTAGGAACTGTGATAGACGTCCCCCGACCGGTGTTATGTGGTCTGGGGGGAGTTCTATGAAGTCACTGTTTTGGTGTTGAGGCGTTGCGGTTGTTATTATTTCCGCGGCCTCTACCCTTATTGTTGTTACCTCTGTAACTACCTCTTGAATTACCTCTGGGTGATGTTGGTGTGAAAGATGTGGATTGCTGATTCGTTCCTGTGTTTTTTGAGCCCCCTCTATAGGTGGATCTACGAAAGGAACCTCTGTGTGTTGGCTGTTGCAATGCTCCCATTGACTTAGCCGTTTCCGTATCTTTCTTCATTTTTTCTAATGTCTCGTCTGTGCTTGAACCAAACAATGTCTTCTGATCAAATGGTTTGTTCAGTAGGGCTGTTTGTACCTCTTGTTTGAATCCTGAGATTCTAAGCCATGCGTGCCTTCTTAGCATGACACTAGTGTTAATCGATCTTGCTGCAGTGTCTGCTGCGTCTAATGCACATTTAATGGAAGTATTTGTTATTATTTTACCTTCCTGTATTAATTGGTCTGCCTTCTTCTGATGTTCTTTTGGGAGATGTGTAAGAAGTTTTTCTAACTCATCGTAATGTGCCCTGTCGTAACGTGCGAGTAGTGCTTGTGTATTGGCTATACGCCAGCTATTCGCTGCCTTGATGCTACTCTTTTACCTGATGCATCTATTAACTTCGACTCTTTATCTGGTGGAGGAGCCTCTCCTGTAGATAATGAGTTTGCTCTTTTACGAGCGTTTGAGACCACCAGCGAGTCTAGCGGTACATGCCCTCTAATAAATATTGGGTCCTTTGGAGCCGCTTTGTATTTTTTATCAATTCTTGGGTTTAACACCCTGGCTCTCACTGGGTTTTCGAATATTTCATCTGTGTGAGTAAGAAGACCCTTCAACATAGGAAGAGTACCTGATGTTCTCTGTGCATTGGGTAGTCTCTCTAACAAGAAATCCTCTATTTGAGGTTCTGTATGTATATCTACCTTATGATATTTTGCTGCCCTATTAATGAGCTGCACAAACCCTGTGTTATCATCAGGTGGTGAAGGCTTTGAGGGATATAGCTCTGGGTCGTTGTCCTCATCTGACCCTACATCATAATTTTCCCATGGATCCTCCTCATTTGGGATAGTTTCATCATCCCCTTGAGGTTCTCCCTCCCCTAGATCGCTGTCTACATCTGACTGAGGTGTAGCTGGTCTTGGTGTGGAAGGTGTAGGAATATTTGGCCTATTGTGAGGAATAGGAGAAGAGGGTGTTACTCTAGGACGAGGAGAAGCAGGAGGAGTTATATTCGTCCCCATTGTTCTCTTTTTTGAAGGAAGAGGTTTATCTTCTGACTGTTCACTCTTTCTCTTCTTCGTGACCACTTTCCCAGTTTGTGGATCAATAAACAAGATCTTTTGTTTGGGATCTGTCTGTTGCTCCTGAATCGGTACCGAGGGTCCTGGTTCCAAGAGGTGCTTTTGTTTTCGATCGTCAGATCTTGTTGTTTTCGACACCGAATGTTTGCTCGATTCCGACTTTCTTGGTATCGAGTGTCTCTTGGGCGATAAGTCATATTTATGTTTCGACATGGAATGTTTCGATACCGAGCTCTCCTTTGTATGTAGCCTCGGTGCCGAAGTCGATGTCGCCCTTTTCTCGGATCCGACATGGTGGGAGTCCGAGTGTTTCGGTTTCAGTTTCGGTTTCGTTGCCGGGCCCGAGGGCGGGGCGTCGGAAACTTTTTTCAGCGGTTTGACCGGGCCCGAGGGCGGGGTCGTTACCGCACGGGGTCGGTTTTTCGGTAAGGGGACGTCGTCACTCACGGTTTGTTGCTCGATGAGTTCTTCAACCTCCGACTGGTCCCCTTCCGACCCAGACTGGTCCTCTTCTTCCTCGATTTGTTCGTCTCCGAACAGCTCCGGGATCGCTTCCGCCTGCATTCTGGAAACCTCGTGTCTTCGAGCTCGACGATTTCTAATCGTTAGCTTGGAGGAGAATGCTGCGCAGGCTTCGCAGTCCCTGGATTCGTGTTCAGGCGATAGACAGAGGTTGCACACCTCGTGTAGGTCCTTGTGTGGGAACTTAGCACCACACGTTGGGCATTTTTTGAATGGAGTCCTTTCCATGGACTCCGGGCTTGACTGCGTCGAGAAAGGCCTCCTGTTCTTCGACGTAGATTCAAGTTTTTCTCTTCTATTTTGAATTTGTAACGCGTCGGAATGGAAATGAACGCGTTCGAATAACAATACCGTCGAATTGTAAAGGGAATACGCGCCGAAAATCACTTTCTTCTGAAGTTGATCTGGAGCGTCTCGATCTTCATCCGAACCCGATGGCGGAAAAAAACAATCTAAGGATGGAGCCGATGCCCATGCGCACTACCAACCAAGGGAGGAGTCACCAAGAGACAAAAGACTCTCCAAGAGAAAAACAAAGTGCAATCATCCGAGCCCAACACCAGATGGCGATCTATTCATAATGTACCATCTGCAGCCCATATGCCTCGAACGCAGCATTTTTGAGATGGCAGAAAGCCAATTGTTAAGAGGTGGGGGGACTTGTTTAACCACAATGGGCTTATGGTATTTACACTAGTCCAATCCAACTATGGCATTAGTTAAAACGCATACTGGCAATACGTTGCCATATGAGATTGGGTTGCCCAACCACATATAAGTCCGGACGCGAGTCGGCCCGACACTTTATGAGGAATGGTCCATTACCTGAACACACGGATAAAGGTCTCCTGTCTGATATCTAAGCCTTCCTAAACTCTCTAATAACACAAATTCACCTGCCCAGCAGAAGTGGGAACTGGAATGTGAGCGCCCCTTCACCCTTAGCAAGTGGTTTGATATTTTGCGTAGGGCATGCACATTCACCTGTAGCACCTCTGAAAATGAGAGATTACTTACACTTACACACTGCTACCATTACACCCCATTTGTGACAGCTAAATGGAAACAAAGCAGGGATGTGAAATACTGGAGGCAGTGCAGACACTCTGGTACACTAACACACAATCTCTGGCACTGCCCTAAATTACAACAATACTGGATAGACGTCCTGGCAGACATTAATGAAATGTACGAGACTGGCCTGCCTAGATTTCCCAGTAATATCTGGTTGGGTCTCCCAACACACTGATGTATCCACTATGTTCTACTAAAGGGAGAGATATTACCCTAACCCTTTGTGCAACCAAGCAAGTCACCTTGTCCAAACTGTGCACAGATAAAACACTGATGCGGCTGGAGTCGCACATAAGCTCTGGAACTCCTTGGCATGGAGAAACCAACGGTAATGGATGACCGCAAGCAACCACAATCTGATCAAACTTGAGGGCCTTAACTTCAGAGAGCTCTCATGCCCAACCTACTTGAGAATATTTGCCCTCACACAACCTGAACACTAAACAGAATGAGCTGTGAAAGCCGCAAACTGAACAGTGCTTTCTCTACCTTGGCTTGAAATCATCACACTTTCCGATGAAGGACGTTGTCGAGCATACCACATATCAAAGTAGGGTGGGTGGGGGTTAGGGTTATGTTACATTTTTTTACATGACCTCTCTGGGGCAAAAGAGAGCATATTCGAGTGGTCGGAAAGAAAAACAATACAGTGACAGGTGCATGAACACTCTTGAGGATGAATGTTAACTTGTTGGGGAAAAAGATTTAGAGAGGACTAGTATTTAAAGTCTTGCTATTCCTGAAATCAGTCCCAGTCTTTATACAGGAGACACACCTAAACAGTTAGATTATTGGGAGAGGGAAATACAGGGTGTGAAGTCGCTCCGGGTATACAACAGGCTCTAGGGGGGTGGCGATTCTGCTCAAGGAATCGCTCAAATTCCAGCTAGTGGAGGGTACACTGCAGTACTGGGGGACTGGGAGGGGAAGGAATTGTTACTTTTGAATATCTATGCCTACCGGGTCTACAGAAAGACATTACAAATGTTGACACAACTACTAGTTGACCTCTCGGGAAATGGGAAGACTTGTACAAGCAATGGGGCTAGGAGATGTATGGAGAGTCCTGCACCCACAGACTAGGGATTCTCCATTTACTCAGGCGCCAATGAGTCACACTCACAAACAGACCATTTCTACATTCCATGTATTAAATCACTGCAGCTGAACAATTGTCACGGGGGGGTGTTGGACTACTCCCCACTGACACTGGGGATATATAATGGAAGAGACACCAGAGAAGGGTGTCATGGTGTGTGACTAACCCTACAGTGGTCAAGAGTTTGAGCAAAACCACAGAGCGTTATTTTGTAGAATATAAAACGGCTCCCAAAGGTCTACTGGTCATTAATGCACCACGCATTTTCTTAGAAGATGCTACTTTTAGGAAAGAATGGGCCCAGATCGCTTGGCACTGCACCTGCGATTGGTTGGTGCTCATTATAAAAATTGAATTAAGGCTATTTGAGGCAATGTTGGTAGAAATTCAAATGACTGAAAATCATTTCAAGACCACATTGACTGGGTATAAGAAAAAACTTCATGAATTGAATAACGATATTAATGATTATAAAGACAATCTCACACAATCAAAAGTAAAAAAAATTCTGAAAGATCTTACAAAATGTTAATTCAATAAGGTATAACCCTATGCTGGCCCTGAATATGTAGCACCCCCAAGAAACTCCACTGGTTTATATACATCGGACGATGATGTGTCAACATCAAGTTGGTCCAGTGGAGGTAGCTTTAGGTCTAGACAGAGGGCAGAGGTAGGAGAAGACAACAATACCCCCAACAGATATGGTCAGGTTTTCCCACACCGGGGGTTGGTGGCTTGCACAACCAATTCCAGCATCCACACCTCCTAATGATGGGTTGGAATTCACCTTTTATACCAGTTCCCCCTACCCACAAAACACCTTTTGCCCTCCTTTTTTAGAGAGGGGCCGGAGGGGAAGAGGGAAAAGAAGAGGTACAGGACAAGTCCATTAGGAACAGGAAGATGCAGTTGGCAACCATACACGCAGCACACAACGGAACCAACAGGTGGGACTGAGCAACGAGAGAGTTTAATTACAAATCTCTCCCAAGTAAATCCAACTCCAAAAGTAACCGCAGCCCTTGAGTGGGGCCTGGGTTTTGTGCCTACAGCACGTTTTGACAAAGTTCAGATACATAGTGAGCTTTCAGAATTTTTGGGAAAGTTGAAATTTAAAGCTTTATTTGAAAAACTCTACTCAACTGAGGCTACCAATACCCCTGGTGACACCGGCCTAAGACCAAAGTCCACTTTTCTTCCACCGCCTCACACGGTTCCTCCTGAGATACTTGCCTTTGAACAGGCGGTATTTAATGATGTGGAAGCCTTTGAGGAATTAGGAACCTTCAAGAACTTTAGTGCGGCAGAATTCCAAGCCCTGCAGTCACTCCAATCGAACATCTCAATTGTCATCAAACCTGCAGATAACAGCGGAGGACTGGTCATTCAGGGCATAGGAGACTATGATATAAGAGTGAAGACGCCTCCTTAATGACCCAAAGATCTACACTCCCCTGACCAATGATCCATCTCCACAACTCAGAGCTGAAATCAGCAATCTGGTAGACTGTGCTGAAGCAAATGCCCATATCACAAAGCATGAGGCAGGTTTTTTGACGACTGGCCCGGGATCAATACCATATTTTTATACATTGCTAAAAATGCACCAGAATAGGTTGCCTCTTCCGGGACGCCCTATTGTGTCAGGGATTTGCTCTCTTTCTTAAAACCTCTCGTCCAACGGACTACAACTAACCACAAAGAGTCTCCTGGCCCTTTTACATGAAATCACGTTTGATGACGACTCCGCTATCCTGGTCTCACTAGACATAGAGAGTCTCTATACAAGCATCCCTCAGGACGATACCATTAGAGTCTTGAGTGAGTCACTCAATGAAGGTATCTGGGAATACCAGACTCCTAAACAATTTATCATCGAGTAAGCCACCCTGGCCTTAAAACTGAACTTCTTTGAATACAAGGGTGACTTGTTCCTTGAAACAACAGGGATTTTATGGGCAGCACATTTGCCCCAAGCATAGCAGGGCCGTATGTCTATAATTTTGAACGTAAACACATCTTGAATACTGACAAACCCCTACGCTTTCGGTATATCTTTTTAGAAAAGATGATGTTTTGGTCATCTGGCAAGGACTTGAAGCCCCACTTTTGGAGTTTCTGGAATGGATTAACACCCAGGATCCCAACTTGAGGTTCACACATACCACGGATAAGAAAGAGATTTTTTTTCAGACCTGGTGATAACCAAAGTAGAAAGGAAACTGCTAACCAGGACTCATTATAAACTCACGGCTAAAAACAATTTACTTGAGTTTTCTAGCTTTCATCCAAGATCCATGCGAGAGAACCTACCTTATAGCCAGTACTTGAGAATCAGACGGAATTGCAGTAATATTGGCGACTATCGTTCTCAGGCTTCTGACCTTACTAACTAACTTCGTAAACGTGGACATCCTGATTGGATCCTCAAAAGGGGTTTTGAACGAGCTAGAAACCAAACGAGGGAAGTTCTACTTGAGGACCAAGTAAAACACTGGGAAGAAGCACCATTGACATGCGTCACTACGTACAACGTTGCCTCTAATGTGATTTCGAAATCAATAAACAAACACTGGAATATCCAGGAAAGTAACAACTGAAATGGACTAAACCTTTGTTTTCATATAAGAAAGCAAGAAGTATCAGGGACGCTCTAATCCACACCCGCCCGAAGATAACTGGGACAGAAATAACACCGACTGTCTTGAATGCCTGGGGCCTGCCCAGAGTCCAGGGTCACTTATCCTGTGGTAATTGCAGTGTTTGCCATCTCACTGCATCCACAAAAATCTTAAACCTGGAGAGTGGAAGTACCTGGACGCAAAGCTCACATTTCAACTGCAATTCAACCAATGTCATCTATATGATCACATGTCCTTGCGGTTTAAGGTATGTGGGCATGACAAAAAAAAAAAATCAAACAACATGTGTGTGAACACCGCAATAATATTCATTGTAAAAAGAGTGCCACTAGAATGACGGATAATTTCCTACAGTTCTAATCCACAACGAACATTTTAAAATGGACTATCATCGAACAGATTGCATCTGGTGGCAATATGACACAAAGACTGTTCGAGAAAGAACAACGGTGGATTTACCGCCTTTCAACCCACACCATGGGACTCAATGACAACATTCCTTGGGGTTCTGTCTTACACCACTGAGTAACATTTGAACACCTGTTTGTTCAGTTTGTCTAATCACCAAATGTTTCTTTTTATCACAGTGAGTCACATTCTATATTTCATTACTGGTCCTACTGATTCATTTGATTTCAGCATACTCATGTTGAATAATTGCACTGATTCTTTGATTTCAATTAATCAAGTTAAATTCTAAAACAATGTCTAGCTTTACACAGTTATTTACGGGTAATTACTAACTTCTTACAAGCGTATTTTATTTAGAGCATTGGCTAACTCAATCATCCTGTGCTCGCCTTTTCTTCCTCTATTTCTCACCCCGAGTAAAAGTTTAGACCACAGCTCAGCCCTTTAAGTAATCTAATAAGTTTACTGTAAACATTTCCCAGTAAAGTAGGATATATTGATCCAATTAATGAAATCCTCCATTGTGAAAAGGACATATTAAATACTTTTTCCATCCCCCTTTTGGTTTACTGCCAAACTTACGATTGCTCAAAAAATGATTCTTAAATGCACGAGTACGTGGTGGCAGGTTTAAAATAGAAATGATCATGACCACTTCTTTGAGTGTATTTAATAAAGCTTGTAAGATTCAAACACCATAGTAAACATTCCGAGAACGGCCGGTCTAGTGGTCCGACGCTTGTCGTGCGTAGCGGTGCAATGACGTCATGGCGCTGGCTCCTCGCATCTGGTAACGGAAATGTTGGGGGCACTACTTAAACCGGAGATTCCAACTAGGCAGCATCTGCGGGGTCCTATAAAAGTGAATATGCAGGTACACTATGGGTAACTAACTTTTGCCTAGTAAGTACGATTTCTCGATATTCTGCCCTTTATGATATGCTGAAGAGGCTGATCCGATCTTTGTGTTAACCTCTAGTTCTCTTACCTGATACAGAGTGTGACTATAAGTTTGTGCCCCCCACCAGGATCCATGGGGTATTTCCACCGGATTTTTTAAGTAAGCATTATCTGCCTTAAAGTTTATTTTCTATTCGTGGGGTATACCTGCTTTCCAACCTATAATTATTTGCATTGACAAGTTGTATGTTCTATTCAGTAAAGTCCTCTTGAAATGTTCCTTTCAATCATGGCATTTGCCAGTTTGGCGTATGTGAAATTGACACCATTTCCTACATCAATCAATCAATCGATCAATCAATCATCATTTGTAAAGCGCACTACTCACCCGTGAGGGTTTCAAGGCGCTGAGGGAGGGCTGCTGCTACTGCTCAAAGAGCCAGTTCTTGAGGAGTCTTCTGAAGGTCAGTAGGTCTTGGGTCTGCCGTAGGTGGGTGGGGAGGGTGTTCCAGGTCTTGGCGGCGAGGTGGGAGAAAGATCTGCCTCCGGAAGTCGCATTTTGGATGCGGGGGACTGCGGCGAGGATGGTGGAGCAGAGCTGGCGGGTGGGGGTGTAGAAGCTGAGTTGCCTGTTGAGGTATGCTGGCCTGGTGTTGTGGAGTGCTTTGGGTGCGTGGGTGAGGAGCTTGAAGGTTATCCTCTTGTTGACAGGGAGCCAGTGCAGATCTCTCAGGTGGGGTGTGATGTGGCTGCGGTGGGGGATGTCGAGGATCAGACGTTCAGAGGCGTTCTGGATGTGTTACAGCCGTCTCAGGAGTTTGTCCGAAGCTCCTGCGTAGAGTGCGTTTCCGTAGTCCAACCTGCTGCTGACGAGGGTCTGGGTGACCAGTCATCTCATATTGGTGGGGATCCACTTGAAGATCCTGCGGAGCATACGTAGGGTGTTGAAGCAGGAGGAGATGAGTTTGACCTGCTTAGTCATGGAGAGGGTGGAGTCGAGGATGACCCCTAGGTTGCGTGCGTGGTCGGTGGGTGTTGAAGTTGTTCCCAGTGCGGTCGGCCACCAGGAGTCGTCCCAGGCCGAGGAGTGGATCCAAGGATTAGGACCTCCGTCTTATCTGAGTTCAGCTTCAGTCGGCTGTTCCTCATCCATTCAGCGACGGCCTTCATTCCTTCATGGAGGTTGATTTTGGCGGTGTGGGGGTCTTTGGTGGAGGAGAGGATCAGCTGGGTGTCATCAGCGTAGGAGACTATGTTGAGGTCGTGCTGTCGGGCGACGTGGGCGAGGGGTGCCATGTAGATGTTGAACCACGTTGGGCTGAGGAATGAGCCTTGGGGTACGCCGCAGATGATCTCGGAGCGAAAGGGAGGGGAGGCAGACGCTCTGTGTTCTGCCGGAGATGAAGGATGTGGTTCAGTCCAGGGCCTTCTCTTGGATCCCGGCGTCATGGACGCGTGTGCGTAGTGTGCGGTGGCAGACAGTGTCGAAGGCGGCTGACCGGTCCAGGAGGATTAGGGCCGCTGTATCTCCGTTGTCTAGCAGGGTCCTGATGTCATCGGTGGCGGCGATGAGGGCGGTTTCGGTGCTGTGGTTGCTGCGGAACCCGGACTGGGATGGGTCCAGGATGCTGTTCTCCTCGAGGTAGCGGGTCAGTTGTTTGTTGACTGTTTTCTTGATGACCTTTGCCGGGAACGGGAGCAGGGAGATGGGCCGGACGTTCTTGAGGTCCCTGGGGTCCACCTTGGGTTTCTTGAGTAAGGGGTTGATCTTAGCAACCTTCCCGGAAAGCTGGAAGCATGCCGTCTCGAAGGAGATGTTGATTAGTTTCTAGAGATGGGGTGTGATGGCTGTGCTGGCTTTGTTGAAGATGTGGTGTGGGCATGGGTCTGAGGGTGATCCGAGTGGATGGTGTTCATGATCTTGCTGGTTTCATCGTAGTTGATGATGGTCCAGTAGAGCAGGCGGTTGGTGCGGGTGGTGGCCGTGTGGGTGGTGGCCATGGGGGCGGAGGTCTCAGTGGGCGGTAGTGACGTTGAAGCTGTCGTGGATGTCTGCGATCTTGCAGTGGAAGAAGGTGGCCTGAGAGTCGCACAGGTCTTGCGAAGGAGGGATGTCATTGGTGTTGGAGCTGGGGTTGGAGAATTCCTTCACGATGTTGAAGAGCTCTTTGCTGTTGTGTGCCTTGCTGTCTAGGCGGTCTTTGAATGAGGTCCTTTTGGCAGATCTGATGAGGTGGTGATGTCTGTGGGTGGGGTTCTTGTGGGCTGCGTAGCTGTTTGGTGTTCGTTCACGGAGCCAGTTCTTCTCCAGTTTTTAGCATGTTTGCTTGGAGGCCTGGAGGTCTTCGGTGAACCCGCTGGCTTTCTTGCTGGTGTGACTGCTGGAGGGTTTCTTGAGCGGGGCGAGGGTGTTGGCGCAGTCGTGGATCCACTGTCTTAGGTTGCTGGCGGCAGCGTCGGTGGGTATGGGAGGATGGGCTTGGGGCGAGGGTGGTGGTTAGCAAATGATTTGTGTGGTTGATAAATAAGCATTCACTAACATAATTTATTCTGAAGCGCCAAGACCATTTGAGGTTGAAACTTTCACATCCTAACCATAGCGGGATTATCACGAACACTATGTTTATTAAAACAGATGTAGTTGGATCACTTAAGGAATGTCTGAAACACAACTAACAAAATGGATGTGTGTTTGTATAATTTGGTTTGTTCCTCTGTGTTTGTCTCTTTTCTTTTCACAGAGTTACGTGGCTTACAATAATGTTGAAGCTCTGACTACGAACCGTAAGTTGTACTGGTTCCTCTTACACCACAGTTTAGGGTTCGCCTTAGCAAGCACATATCGCCGTGGTGTTTTCCTAATTTTTTGGTCCTGATGAAAGCCTTGCAAATTGGCAACTAGAGGCAGAAACATGTAGGCCATATTCTCTTTTTTTTCAACAGTGGATGTGTCTGGTCAATTTAGCCAGTCTTTGTATCATCCATTACATTGTTTTTAATAGTTCTCTGTTCACCACTAATAAAGTTTGTTTATGGTAGGATTGGCCACTTTTTAAATCACATTTCACATAATCACACTTGGATTACATCAAGAAACCTGCTCCGCTGTAACCAGGTGTTGTAGCACACCAGGGAGGCATTCGGCCTCTATGGTGGGAACCCAATGATGAAGCATGTCACCAACTAGGTTGGTGATTGAGGGTTCTTTCTAATCACATGAGTGATCCTTCACTTTTTATATATTTTTCTCTTTTCCCTTTTTTGGTTTGGGCCTCACTCTTTTGAGTATGAAATATAAACTCTCCAGCAGGTGCAGATGCACAATTGGAAGCTCTCAAAGCAACAGTAAGGGGGTGATTATGGGCCAACGATGTGACATTGAGTAGCTGATGGGGGCACCAGAACAGAAACTCCAGCAGTTAGAAACAGAGAAAGCAATACAACCCACAGAAGGGAAAACATGCTTACCAGCAGCAAAATAAAGAGGAATTCAGGAACATACTAACCGAAGATGTAAAGACGGTCTACAGGGTCATGGAATAGTGTCTGTATGAAACCGGCAAAAAGGTCGGAAATTGTTAGTCTGGCTGAATAGTTGGGAATAGGAGCAAAGACATATAAGGGAGGTACGAAGCACCAAAGCCCATAAGGTAAAGGGGGGCATGCGGAAAAACATTTGCAGACTATTTACATTCCTTTAACCAGTTCAGAATGAATTCAGTCCATCAGATCTTTAAAGATTTATTAAAGACTGACCCATGCAACAACTAAGGAGGGCTCAGAATATCTCCCGGCAAGAGGAAACCACTGAGGAAGAGATAGGTTACACATTAACACAACTACAGACTGGAAAGACAGTTTGCCTGTAGACTTCTTCATAAGATGGAAAATAATGTGATAAAGCCACTACATGACATGTATATGCAGGCATTCTGCTCTAGGGAACTGGTTGTAGTTGTAAGGACTGCAATGACTGCACTGATCCATAAAGATGGGAAGCCATGGGAGCCCTCTCAGTCCTATTGACCAATCTCCCTGCTTAATACATACACAAAATAATGCCCAAAGTGTTAGCCAATAGATTGCAAACTGTGATTACCAACTTTATCCACCCGGCTCAAATTGGGTTTATGTCACAAAGTTGTACCAAATTAAATCTTTGGCGCTTATACAACAATGTGGCCTTGGCATCGAAAGTAGTAGAACAGAGAGCAGTGCTACCATTAGATGCAAACAAGGCATTCAACTCCACCGAATAGCCATTCCTCCTCGCTATTTAAAAAGAAATTGATTCAGCTCATCATTTATCAACTGGATACAGCTCCTATACACTGCACCCCTGCTGAGAGTGAGAGTTAACAGAAGACTTTTGCTGACATTTCCTATAGGAAGAGGGACATGACAGGGATGCCCATTAGGGAGAGGTACATGACTGGGATGCACCCTGTCAACTATGCTGTTCGCACTTGCCATCAAACTGCTGGAGGAATAGATACACATTGATGCACAAATTCAAGGCCAGACCTGAGAGGAATGGTTAGCCCTCTATGCAGATGATCTACTGCTTTATCTTGCTACCCCTGGGGCATCATTGCGTAGACTAGCAGAGGTATTATATCATTTTAAAAAAGCAGTTACAGAAAACTAGCCATACCTTAATTGCAGTGTTGACAACTATTGCATTATCGGAGGTTTCAACATCATATCACTATAGTTGAATTATAAATCTCATGAGGATCAGTCAGATTATGAAATACGCTGGATTTTATTCCATCGAGAAATTAATTCTCAGATGCAATCTCAGTGGGGGGGTAAAACAGGGTAGGTAGAGGTACTTCTGGGCTAGTTGACAACTGAATTTACTGTCTTCCTATTTTCAAATTTGTTTTAGCTTGTCTTTAAGGAATCAATATACTCTTTATGGTTTAAATCTTTTATTGGGTTTTTAAAACAGGAAAAATAAACAGACCACATTTCCCCATCAGATGCAATGTAGTTGGCTTTCACATTAAAATCCCCAGGGCGTAAGGTGGCAAATATATTGACAATGTCGGAAATGTAGGGGTCTTGCAGCAGAGGAATCCAGACCATAACCCCCCCCCCTCCCACGAAGCAAAGGCATAAAGAAAGGAAAATCACCACATTCCTAGCGGGAGGCCATAGGTCGAACATCAGCCCTTAGTCTTACACCTGTGCGGCTGAACCTTAGGTTCCTCAAGTGGTGTGTCTGCAAGGCGAAGCATGCGTAAGTAGCGTGGGCAGCTCAATTCCCTAAACTCCCCCTTGAACAGAGTCAAGAATGGTCGCCAAAGTGCTGCGAATTCCTCTCCCCTCCCCTCCTTTGCTAGAGTTAACTTCTCCATCCCCAAAATCATCCATAATCTGTGGAGCCAGCTGGTGTGTGGGGGAGGTTGAGTGGTCCTCCAGTGCGCTACAATGTTATGGATGGCGGCCCCCAGCGCAATCGCTATAAGCCTCCCTCTTCTGGACTTCAGGGGGTACATCAATGCATTGGGGAGTCCAAGCAAAATATAAGCGGGGAATCTGGGAAGTTGGGTGTCCAAATGGGAGTCCACTTCCTATGATCGAGTTCCAATAGGGTTGTAAGCGGTCACAGCTTCACAGTAAAAGCTCTAGCGTGCCAAGTTCCCCACAACCACTCCAGCAGCGATCACTAATGCGGGGATTCCATCGGTGTAAGCGTTCCGGAGTGTGGTACCAGTAGGTGGCCACTTTGGTCAGGGTTTCTGTGAGACCAGTGTGATAGGCCGAGTGCCTGGCTCTATGGTATATGCCTTCCCATTCCTTGTGCGAGAGTTGTCTCCCCAGGTCCCTCTCCCACCTGACCCTCCCTGCGTTGTATGTGTATATGTTGGTGAGGAGGAGGTGTTGGTACAGGTCGGTAATCAGTTTTTTATCTGAGGTGTGTGTCAACAGCCACTTTTCATACGGGGTGAGGAAGCGATGTGCGCCGGGTTTGATCGTCGGCTGTAGGGCCCAGTGACTGACCTGCAGGTAGGGCAGGCGGTCCGCTTCTGGTATGCCATAGTCCTTCTTCACCTTCTGGAAGGGAAGGATGCCGTTGAGATCGAACAGGTATCCCAGTTCTCTACAGGGCGAGCGTCCCCTGGCAGTCAACACCTTGGGATCCAGACCCGGGGAGAAGTCAGGGTTATCAAAAAGTGGGGTAATCGGGGAGGGGAACGAGGCGAGGTCATGTTTAACCGCTACTCTGTCCCACACGTCCATCACAGTGGTCGTGATCTGTGACAAACAGAGATTGGGGGGGGGTCTATGACATCGCGGTAGGAACGGAACCCCCTGAAGGGGCCTGCCCGCCACTGCTTGGTCTTGGAAGAGCCAATGCTTACCCGACTCCAGCTGGTACCACCCCACAAGGGTGCGGAGTTGTGTCGCTTGGTAGGATAGGGCGAGGTCAGGCACCCCCACTCCGCCGTGAGTTGGGGGGAGTAATGCGATCGCATGCTTAAAGCGCGGGCGGCGGCCGTTCCAGACAAAGCGAGCCAGATCCGACTGTGTCCGCTGAAGCCAGCCCGCGGGGGGGGGGCACAAAGGGAGGGTCTGAAACACAGAGAATCTGTGGCAGCAGTGTCATCTTGACTGCCGCTATCCGTCCAAGCCAGGAGAGCGAGTGTTGTTTCCACCTCCTGAGTTCGTCGCTAAGGCATGAGCGGAGTCTAGTATAGTATAGTTCCGTAGTGGCCTGAACAGTGGGAGCCAGCAGAACTCCCAGATAGGGGATATTGGTGTCGGACAAGTGCAGATCAAACTCGCTTTTGGCCTCTTCGAGCGTGTCCGGTGAGAGGGATATGTTCAGGGCCTCTGACTTCTCTATGTTAATTTTAAAGCCGGAGGCTAGCGCAAAGGTTTGAAGCTCCACAAAGAGCGCCCGGAGGGATTGCATCGGGTCTGTCAGGGAGAGCAGGATGTCGTCCGCATACGGACTGATCTTATGCAAGTCACGCCGAAGGGAATGCCTTTGATGAGGTTATGGTGCCTGATCCGCTGCGCCAACGGCTCCATTTAGAGGGCAAACAGGATTGGGGAGAGCGGGCACCCTTGCCTGGTGCCCCTGCCAATTGGAAAGCGTGGGGAGGTATGCCCATTGACCCGGACAGTGGCGTTAGGTTGGCGGTAGCAGTTCAGTATGCGGTTATGGAGCGTCTCTCCCATCCCAACCCGCCGCAGCACCAACTCCAGATATGACCAGTGCACTCTATCGAAGGCCTTTTCGGCATCGACAGAAAGCAACATGCAGTCCGGCCGCGTCCGTGACCCGGCATCAATGAAGTGGAGGACTCGTTTAGTGTTATCGCTGGTCTGTCTTTGGGGGATGAAGCCTGCCTGGTCAGGTTCCACTAACTGCTGCATATAGGCCGCCAGCCTAGTCGCGAGAATGCCCGTGTAGAGCTTAAGGTCGATGTTTCAATATACTCTTCAAATGTAAAGAAAATCTCAGGGATAGGATTATTTTTTCTCTGAAGAACTCTGCTTTTCTTCTCTGTCTTTCTTCTACCTTTTTCCTCTCTTTGTCCTCAATGGTTTTTTGTTCTCCTATCAGATTGAAGGCCTTTGTCTTTAAGACTCCCCCGTCTCTCTTCTCCTCGATGCACCTCTAAAAGCTAGATGCCTTTAGGGGTGATTTTGGGAAGTAGCATCATCACATTGATGGCCTATGCCAAACTTCCCAAAATCAGAAATGGTGCTGATTCTCTTAATACCAGTAGCAAGCCTAATAGTTGTAATGTACCATTGATGGATCTTGCTGGTCAGGACAAAGAAATTGTCAATGTTATTTCTTAGGACACTCCAGGGTCACCCCTCCAATGTTTCTGTATCAACTCTGGACCTATGAATATTGGGGGGATGTCAGGAACTCACACTCTTCTCAAAACAGAATGTTGTTCAGCCAGGCATCAAAACTATCCCCTTGATTTAGAATTTGTCGTATGGGTTACTCTGTCATAAACATGACTGATAGCCTGTCTGCCTTATTGCAATCAGCATATTAAATAATGCACTTGTAAATAACGCTTGTGACGGAGAAAGCCGACTGCCAAACTCTGAATCAGGCCCTCGCTGTTAATAGTGGCAGAAGCCCTTCGGATGGCTTTCTAACACCTACAGAGCAGTAAACAATCTGGATAAGGTGTCATAAGGGAGTGAAACTACTACAGGAGCAGGGATAAGTGGATGAAAATAAATTCCACTTATTTTGGAAAGTATGCCTATCACAGGAATTATACAGGAATGTCATGTTTCATGCAAGAGAATTACAAGCATGAGGTGAGGACCCTTCAAAAAGACAATGAAATCTATAAGAAAGATCCCGTGCAGGAGAAATTAATTTTGATCTTTCTAAACAACATGTGCTTTGTCATGGTGCTATGGTTTTTTGAAGGTTTAATCTGTAGTGAAGGTAAGACTACTGCTAGCAGTGTTAAGATCTGGATAGGATGAGGGTCTAGTGGCTAAACTGTTGGCCGTGGAACTAGGGGACTCAGGCCTGGCTTTCTTATACAAACAAATGATGTAAACCAGGGAAAATCACCATATTTCTGTTACTAAGATAACTAATCTACTCAATATCAGACTCCATTATTACACTTTGCACAGAAAGTGAAAGTATACATTAATTGTGAATGATGTATAGGATTACCAGACTGCATGTCGGCTTTAGGTTTGTGCGCATATTTTGTTCTCTCAGGCTAAAAACCTAAGCAAAATCAACTGCAAGTTTTTGTAGTGTGGCCAAGGATCAACAAAGTGAGTTACAGAAGTATTAAAGGTACCAAGAATGATATGCAGATCATTACCGTTATATTATCTGTATCTGTTGGATGCAGCATAAAGTGAACTTCCTGAAGGTTCTGGAAATTATTTTTCCTACTCGATTTGATCACTTGCTCAAACATCGAAGCAGCAACTACAGGTTTAGGAAAACCTAAATTTCCAGTTCCAATCGCTGGGAAAGTAATTGATTTGAAATGCTTACTTTCAGTGCGCTTCAAGCATTCATTGATAAGGTCTTGGAGCTCCTACAAGAAACAGATAACGCAGTATTAGGAATATTTCTGTAAAGGTTATTGGCATACACCTGAAATAGTTACTAAAATTATATATAGCTGCAAATCTATTCCTCTTACTTTTACTAACATCACCTACAAAATGTGCTACATTGGTTGCTCTTATCTGCTATCTTGTTGCCCACCATACACACATATTCTGGTATTTTGCTCAATCTTTCATTTTCGATTCGATAAAGCTTTATTCGAAATGTAAAAACAATTCATAAAAGCATATACAACAATCACAATCATTAAAATAAATTCATCGTAAGTGCAAGTAATAATTTAAAAATAGAAAGTCAGGTAATAAAATGTAATCTAACTGGTTTCTTGGAACCTAACACGGGTTTCGATAAAAAACATGTAATAGTTAAAGGATTAATTCGTCGTGGAAGCAGCTATTATTCGAGAAGCATAGAAAGGGTTGATCTGCGTTTGCCCTCCAGTGATGATACTTTCCTTTAGAATTACGTATTTACATGCGGTAGGCAATCTTTCATTTGATGAAGCAGCTAAGATATCCCTGAGACATAAAAGAATCAGGAACAATGCAGTATTTCCAAAGAATTAAGGGAGAACATAGGATCAGCAGAATGTCTTTTGCATTACCCTCTAGCTCCTAAAGTTCTCGCTTACACTATAAGGCTGAACCAAAAATGGGTCCAAGACCAGTTTGGAGTACTGAGATCCTGAAATTTCCTTGATCATAGGTACTAAGAAATAAAATCACTTACCTGCAATTTTGGATACCAGTTTTTTATTGCTCGTGTAGCTAATTAAAGTCGTGGACATCCTCAACATTTAAACACAGTCGAAGCATGATTCTGATAATAACTAGAGTGAGAGCAGGAGAGCAAGATAGAGTGAGCCTTCTTGGGGGTGTTTTAAAGGGATGTTGAGTTGTAGTCTATCTGATAACATCCACATCGGGGCCGGCGGGGAGGGGGGGGTGAGGGGGACCTAGTGGACCTATTAGGTATCAGTCCCATTACATAAGAGTGCCTCTGGGGCCTCTATTAAATTTCTGTTTTTAAAAAAGTGTACTCTACCCATGAGATGTCAGAGCACTATAAATGGTAACAACAATTGACATGTGTGGTATCACTTAGACAGAGCGGCACACAGAATATATAGAGATATTGAGTAGTGCAATAGTACTTCCTATGTTGATAGTGGATTACTTTAAATGAGATATATAACAGGTTGAATTGTGGCTTCCCGTTGGCGCCAATGGAGATACTACAACAGTAGAAAAATGTAATATGGTGTTCTAGTTTTGTAAAATAGTGAGGCACCATAATGAAAAATGGTTTTCACTGCAGTGAATGAGTATGTAGACTTGCCCATTTGGACTACATTCCAATGGTCGATCCAAGATATTATTGCACCCTGCACTACATAGCAACAGCTTCATGGTGTCTGAAATAGTTTATCATTTTTCAAGGAGCGAAAAGTATCTCTATCGAACTTTGATTAGTAAGGACATGTAAAGATGGAGTTCATGCCATATCTCGAGTGATCCAACAACCGCAGCCAGAGCAGAGGTAAAGCTATCGATGTGTAGAAGGAGGAGTCAACTTCTTTTTTTTAAATTATAATTTAGAGTCAAGGTTTTGCCATTTTTCAAAGATATACGTTTGTGCAGAAAAAAGGATAGAAAGACAGCAGAGGTCTTATAATGGATATCCCTGAGAAGAAATCACTGCCATATTGGAAAAAGGCAGCGACTGCCTCCTTCGTTAATATTATTATACGTCCATATGTAAGATTAACAAGACAATAAGACAGACACAGAAGCTGGCCCCTAATAAACTCCTCAGGTGACATGGATATTGTATGAGGTGGTGTTACGAAACCTGAAAGCAACAAAGAAGGAAAACCAGCTCTTGTAGCCACTTGGAGCCTTATCTAAAGTAAGTCTAAAGGAGGTTGCTGACTGGACGGGTCCTTATTGTTGGAAACTCAGTGCTGACAAAATTGAGGTGTTGGTGGTCGGATATACCATGAAACGCAGGACATCAGTCTGTCGACCAGAATCTTTAGGTAGCTGCCCCCAGGCCAAACCAACTATTAAAAATCTGGGCTTCTGGTTGGATGAAAATCTCATTTTTGAGACGTAAGCATATAAACTGGCCTCCACATGTTTTGGTATCATGAGAATACTTTTAGAGACCTCCTCTCACCGCCCTCTCGGAAGAGTATGGCACAGGCACGGATTCTTTCCTGGTTAGATTACGGAAATTACCTCTACCAGGGATGCCCGCTCCACATGTTGAAGTGACTACAGGTGATCTAAAATACAGCAATAAAACTGTTACTGAAGATACCGAGGTATCAATTGATATCCGGGTATTTGGCTTCCTTGCACTGGTTTCCAGTTAAAAATGGAATTCTATTTAAATTGCTATGTATTGCCCACTGAGCTAAGGCCCTCAAATTCTTTTCATCTTGTTTTGCCCTTACTTGCCCAAGAGATCGTCGAGATAATCCTTCCTAAAGTAGCCGAAATACCAACAGTGCAGAAAGTAAGGAGTGGAGGTAGATCTTTCTTCTTCCTCACAGCAAAAGTATGGAATGATTTACCTACTAGGTTGAGGATGACTGAGGTAGAAGGTTGGTTCAGGAAACTATTTAGAACCTGGCTGTTTGGTGATTAAGACTTAAAAGTGCTCCGGTGCTTTTAGCACAGAACCCCCGGGATAGTAGCCATCTGCTATACAAGTACATCTGAATTGAATTAAATTAACTCTACCCTGAAACACATGGGGTTTCAAGGACCTTGATAATACTGTGATAAGTTATGGTGTTGAATGGCAAGCTAGCCAGCAACGTATTTCTTCACAACTTTGCCAAGCACAACTTTGCGTCTGGTTGTGGTTTACAAAATTGGTTGGGGATCATGGGGACGTATCTTGAACAGGAAGTTATCAGGGAAGAAAGAGAAATGCTCATAATAATAATGCAGAATAGTTATAAAAAAAATTTATAATGGAAACGGAGATGATCTTATCTTGGAAGAATATGTTTTTTAATGAATTTGGAAAGATGAGGGCAGTGGGGTGTTCGTGATTGAGTAGGATTGTAGTGCGGACAGAATTAAACAATTTCACTGGTCAAAGTAGTTAAGGTATTCTCAGCATGTGCAGTTTGACTGAGACAAATGTGGTTTAAGTGGTTGTTTAGAATTACATTTTGCCAAGCTGAATAAGTTATTTTGGTTGGTTCAGTGCTTCGCTAATCTTGAATTGATGATACTGAGCTATATAGCAAAGTTAACTTTACGCTTGTCATCCTCTCAAGCAACTTTAATCGTCAAAAGGGTTTTGATGGATCTCCATTGTCTCTCGAATATTGGAGTATTGTTTTTTTTCTAAAATAGACAATTAAGAAAATTCTGTATTGTTTTTTTTATCAGTAAGCTTTTTCTTATTGATATTGCAGTTGTATCAACAGCTTTTTGTCTTGCATGACATCAATTTGAAACTGTGCATTCAAACACAGAGTAATAACTGTGCTGCAAAGATGTTGGCTAGTACCTGCGCCATAACGATTATGTCCACATTCAAAAGATCTTTTCAGTACAGACAGACAGTGTGTTCTAGCAAGAAGGAAGACTGCATGCAAATATTACAGGGCTAATGCAGCGCACAGACCTATTCGATTCCTGGTGCTAAATTTTTCCTGTTTCAGGTTATAATGGCATAAGCTTTTCGGGAGTTTCAGACCAGCTGTAGGACAGCATGCCCTAATTTACATCAAAGTCTCCTCTCTAAATGTGGAATGTATTCAGCATATGTTCTGTGATCTAGTTGGTGAGATATGCAATACATTCTACATTTTTTTCCAGGCCAGTGTGATGCGATGTATTAACAGTAAACCGGTGCTTTTTGTCTGTCATTCTAGATAGCATGTGGAGCTAAAATACCTAAGACAACTTGAGACTGCTTTCAGAGCCAATACACTGAGGTTAAAAGGAAATCTAGACTTAAGTTTATTTATAAAGTTTTATATCGCGCGAACATGATTCCGAAGGATATCAGAGTGCTTCACAATTAAGGATGGTCAGGCAGGCAACAAGTCTATGGTACCTCCAATGATTGTGTGGGGTACATTTGCTGATCAGCATTCAGGCAGACCCCTTTTTTATGCACCTTGTGGATAGGAAGGTAGTCAAAGTATCTCTCAACGGGCTCAGATTGGGTGAAGTTCTTCCTCTAACCAGCTGTGATGTGAAGCATGTGTGTTTATTCCGGGAGATAGGAGCATGCAGTTTCCAAAAGCACACGTTGAAAAGAGATAGTAACATTGAATGTCTGATGGAAATAAGTTAATACATAGGGGAAGCTATCACAAATTCCTCAAAGCAGATTACTGTGCAATTCAAGTCCTATACACTCAGCATAATAATACAGGGCAGTATTGTTATAGAAGCTTGTGGTGTGGGGATGAGAAGCAGAAGCTAATCATAAAATACTATATATTTTCGATAATTTATGCACAGGATGAAGGAAGAATGAGGTTTTGCCTGTAAGCTGCAGGAGGCATGACTCCAGATCCAATAACGTTTGTGAACAAAGCTAACTTTACACCCATGTCTTTGACAGTTTGGGAGGAATCGGTGACGATGGGGTGCCTTTTGGCATTGCATCCATTTAAGAGTGCACTGGTCATGGAATTATAAATGAGTTCTTTTGCTGGAAGTGAGCTTGACAGTGCCACAGATCCCAGTAGTGAGAATGAAACATGCTGGGGAACCCAGGCTGGATTCAAATATCTGGAAGATGAGTACAGGCAAAAATCAAGAGCCATCTTTTTTCTTAACTGCAGCAACCCTTCTTTTCTGTTTATTTAGAGAATAGGTAGGAATCTGATGCGATGGAGCTCTGAGCGGCACAGATGGAGAAGAAAGTGCAGTCTGTATTTTCAAGACTGATTGAGGTAGAGCAGATCTTTGAAAGTACCAAGGGAAATGATTTCTGTAAGAGCTGTATAAAATAGTTGAGTGTGTTTTGCTCTCTAGTGTGACAATGTGGGCCTAGATTAGAAGCATTAGGTTAGTTTGAGAATGATTTGCCATATTGCCCAGATCAATTGTTTCACACCTGACTTCTGTTTTCTTCCAGTCGACTCAACAATCTGCAAGACAACTGGAGGAGGGGAAAAATTTTGCTTGATGTTCAACGCTACACGGTTGTATGTCTCTATATCAATAACACACACATAAAATGACAAATGAGGTGATACTTTAATAAACTATATGTAGGACACAATACTTTTGTCAGACAAGGTCATGCTATTCTGGTCCCATACCACTGAGGCGCACCATAGTAGAAAGAGGGAGAACCCAAACTGCACCGCCCTCATATAGTTAAGAGTGTCTACTGCCTCCTGTAAAGAGTCAATGACTAGACTTATGGTTGGTGGCAGGTGATTGGTAATAGTGGGACACTGGACTTTTTTTACTCGCAACCTTAGTAAGAAAGTAGGCTAACTGGCCTTCACTCTGTAAAATTCAGTCTCCAATAAGTAAAGTCGTTGCCTGGTTAGCAAAAGCTACATAATCCAGACGTATCGGAGGAGCAGAAATGCTTCCCCAGGCTACAAAGTGTGATCATGAGCCTGTAGTGTAAATGAACCACCTGGAACAGGAGGAAAACCTGTATCTGCTGAGATCAGGATCTTGAGAGATAAAGAATGTTCCTCTTGATTTCAGGTCTTTGGATAGTGTCCCATTGGCGGCAGTCTGTCACCCTGAACAATGAACTGTTAGAACTTTGCTCCATGCTCTAACCATTCCTGAGAAACACACGTTTGAGGTCAAGACAGGCAGTCAATCAAGATTCACAATTCCAACTGGTAATACCTACGTCCACTTTGACACCAAGTCTATTGGTGTCTTGAACAACTGAAAACCTTCATGTGTTAGTATGCGTGTGTGAGTGCGAGAGAGCGTACATGTGTGCCTGTGTGGAAAGAGAGAGAGCGTGCGTGTGTGTGTGTGTGTGTGTGTGTGTGCGTGTGTGTGCGTGTGCGTGTGTGTGTGTAAGAGAGAGGGGGGAGAGGGAGAGAGAGCATGCATGTGTGCGTGCATGCGTGTGTGAGGGAGCGAGAGAGAGCTTGTATGCGTGAAAGAGAGAGAGAGAGTTGTAGGGAGAGCGGGTACATCCAATCAATGAGAGGAAAGGCACCCGCGGCACTGATTCTCATGCAATCTTTTCGTGTTTTAGGTATTTCAAATGCTGTGTTTTTCGGACCTCTGTAATATACACACGAGGGACAAGCGGGGAGTAGAGCAGGAAAAGGTGTAAGGGAACGCATACACACCACCCTAGCCTTTCACAACCGCACCCACTGCTGACTCCGCAGCTGCAGGAGAATCATCAACAGGCACCAGCCCCGAGCAGCTTCAATGAATGATGCACCACCACTGCTGGAGACTTGACAGGGAGCAAAGGCCTGCCTGCTGTCAAGCCATGGCCCTATTGAAAGCAGAGAGCACCAATGAATGCCTTACCGTGCATAGCAGAAGTCAAAAGTGCTTCGACACTCGCACACTGCCACCACCACGCCACTAGTGCTGGAGGCCCAAAAGGGAGCAAAGGGGTCCTTGTATCATACCACAGTGAAGCTAAAAGCACCAGTGAAGGTCTTACTGTAACTACCCCCACCACACCACCAGTGCTAGAGGCCTGGCAGGGAGCAAGGGGTCCTTGTATCATTATAAAAGCACCAATGAATGACTTAAAGTGCGTAGCAGGAATCAATGGTGCTTTGGCACTACACACTAAAGAAAGAGAGAGAATGCATGTGTGCGTGAGTGCCTGTGTGTGTGTGTGTGCGAGGGGGGAGAGAGAAAGAGTGTGCATGTGTATGTGTGGGGGTGAGAGAGCGAGAGCGCGTATGTCAGTGGGTGTGTGTGAGAGAAAGAGAGAGTGCATGTGTTTGTGCATGTGTGTGTGTGTGAGAGTGAGAGAATGTGCATGTGTGCGTGTCTGTGTGTGTGTGAGAGAGAGAGAGAGACTGCTTGTGTGTGTGAAAAAGGGAGAGACAGGGTGCATGTGTGCGTGCCTGTGTGTGTGTGTGTGTGTGAGAGAGAGGGGGCGAGGGAGAGAGAGAGAGAGCGTGCATGTGTGTGTGCGTGCATGCATGTGAGAGAGAGAGAGAGAGAGCTTGTGTGCGTGAAAGAGAGAGAGAGATGATTCTGCATGGCAGACCATGTTGGGTAAACCACAGCAACCCTCGAACCACTGTAGGCATGTGTTTCGTGGAAAACAGGAATACGAGTCCAACTTGAGGTTTGTAGGCGTGTGTAGGGCACCCTGCCATTCCAGAACAGTAGACTGGGTGTTAACTGTGATACCGGTACGAGGAGTAGATACAAAATGTTATTCACTTTTTGATTAATGGAGTTTTATAAAGCGCTAAGTCATGTTATTAAGGTGACTTCCGCGTAGTTCGTGGTAATTATGGCACAGAATCTGGTCAGACCACGAGCTACAGAAGAATGGGAGTTCCAATAAGCCCTCGGTGCCCTAAAAAGGGAAATTAACCCTGGCCCCAAATTAAATTTTAATTTAACTGTTTTTGAAAGTTAAGAACGTACACAGCATCAAAAGGCTGGCCGAGAAGGGAGGGGGGAATGCGAGGAGCCAAAATGAAACTGACAAAAAAGGGAGGAGGGAGATGCGAGCAGTGCATCAAAAGGCTGGCCAAGAAGGGAGGGGGGAATGCAAGGAGCCAAAATGAAACTGACAAACAGAGCTCAACGTTTCCACGAGGTAGCGAGGCAGCGAGGCAGCTGAGCGGCAGCGGCAGCGGCGTGTTACTCAAGCCGGACTTTCTGATAGGAGCCGAGCCGAACCGAGCTGTTGTGGCTGGGTTGAGGCTGGGTTGAGGCCACGATCCGGAGGAGCTACAGGCGCTGCTCCCTTGCTTGTCCGCCCGACTTCCCGACTTCCCGCTGCCCGCTTTCAGTCCTGTGCCGGTGCCGGTGCTTGTGCGGAGATAAGCGCAGGAGAAGCGCCTGGCGGCAGGGGAGCCAGCATCAGCCGGGAGCCCCGAGCTATCAGGGGCCAGGGCACGGAATACTTAATCTAGCCTCGCCAGCCCTTGCCAGCCCTCCGCTAGCTCCACCAAAACCAGCCCCACCCAGCCGTGCAGTGCGGCGGTGGATAGGGGGCTCCAGTAGCAGAAGCAGCCGGTAGCGTGAGCCATCGTTGGTCCCTCTGCCTTTCCGCGTGGAAAATCCAGTAACCTGCTATACCCTGCTGTATCCTGCCCTCCTCCCCCGTGCAGTGAGGTGTGGGGCACGGGGGGTGTGAGCGCAGGAGGCCGTAAGAGCCCGCAGCCTCCTTGGTAGCTGCGCTGGGCGGAAAACGGGAGCGGCCCGATAGCGGCGGGAGCTGCCGCGAGGCTCTCTGCAAGCAGCTTGGGCAGCTGGAGGTGGGTGCCCTGAGACAGTCCGGAAGGCAGAAATCCGGTTTGGTTGGGGGCAGAGCTACGGCGGGGAACCGCGCAGTGCCAGCGCCAGCACCAGAGGAACTAAGCAGATTGGACCAGCAGGACAGAGCCAAATTTCTAACATTGCTACTGGACCGGCTCGGAGGCAAAACGTTGGGAAAAAAAGTAGAAATCATGGAGAAACACCAGGCGATTAACAAGACATCAATGTGATAATAAGGCGGAGTTTGTAGTCGACAGCAGCAGTGTGGAAGGAGCAGGCGGCAGAGGTGACTCGAGTGACTCGCGCGGATTTTGGAGCGAGCGAGCAACCAACAAGGCAAACAAGGCAGCCGCATCAGCAAGAGCAAAAGAGTGGCAGAAAAAGGAGCAGAGAGTTCGGGAGAGAACCCGGTCGCGGGCCGCGGACGCGGTCCAGGGACGTAGACTGCGCGGTCAGACAATCAAGGTGGAGGCAGAAGGAGGAGCCGTGCGGATTGATTGACATAGCCGCACAGAGTGCAGCCACGCAGTGTATGCCATCGCAGTCACCCCTGAAGAGGGAACCAGAAAACCGTCCTCCTACAACTCAGTTCCTGTACCAAAGCAGCAGCTGAGCCGGATCTGTGTTCAGTCAAAAGAGCCCCAAGCCAAGACCATTCCGGTGCAATGAGATCTGGAAAAGAAAGAAAGTACACTGCACCCAAGCGAAGGAAGCCCATGCAATTAGACGCAGCTGGGGTTCAGGGCCACGCCAAGCACACACCAAAACCCCAAAAACCTAAAAGCCTAACCCTACGGGACTATTTTAGATACCTCCATCAAAAACTGCGGAATTAATACAATTATTAGAGCAACACCCGCAAACTTTGGAGGTAACCACTTCTACAACCTCAGACCATCCAGGGTTCGACCGCCAAGTACCAGCGCAAAATTGGGTATTCAACACGATGCCAGCAAAAAAGCCACCAAAGGTCTATATCTTTGGGTCTACTTGTACTACTCATAACAGGGAAAATACCCAAACCTTTTCAACCAGGCAAGCCCTTCACATCTCCGGCAGATGACAATGGGCTTGCCCACCTACCGCAATTACAGTTGGAAGACATTATGTGTCCAATAGTGGCTTCCCCTTTGCTGCAACAACTTTCACAACTTCCCGTCACTAGACCGGTGTCCTTGATCCCGTCTAAGCCACCCACGGGCTTTCCTCAGCAAACAACGACAGTGCAAATCCACGGGCAAGCTAGGCCAGCGCAATCCAATGGTAGTCACCCACCTTCAAACTCGCCAACCTCACCAATACCAGAAATACTAACAGCATCAACAGACTTGAGTCCTTTACACAAGTTATTTTCGCCTCCTGGCCAAACAAGGACTCCAAGCCAAAGTCAATCAGCGCAGCTGGCAGCAAACGACCAACCCATGTCAGATCTGTCCCTCTTCTTCAAGACCACCCCAAATTCCCCAAGCCCGAGCCTCTCCCCGAATGAAAAACCTAATACAGAAGAGGGCACTACGACTAGTGTTTGGCCACAATTATTGCAGACCCTCCAACAAACTGTGACCGCACTCAATTACCATTCAGTAAAACTAGAGGTGCAGGTAGACTTACTAAATACCCTGGCACTTTTTACGTCAGGGATTGACGGCAAATTAGACAAACTGAACTCGCTAATTCTAAGGGCGCAAGCATCCGCGAACTTTGATCAACCAAAGTGCTGTTGCTCCCCAATTATTGACTCCCTCTCCCTGCTCCCAGATTGCCTTTCCACCATCATCAGGGAAGTAAAGCAGCTGAGGGGAGGAAACGTGTCAGCCAAACTGCAACTCCCTAAACATCAAGAACTGGACAAACCACCGGAGGACTTTGGAAATAAAAATGTAAAAACAAAGGAAGAAGAAGCGGATATTACAGGAACAATAAACTGCCTTCCATCGATGAACGGTCACCCTCAGAACGTTTCAATAAAACCGATTTTGACGGCTGAAAACGGCACCCTCCCGTCACCAACTGGGCTAAGATTCCAGCATGCCAAATCTGAGGATGGACGAAACAACAGCTCTGCTTCTTCACCCGCTCCATCAGTCCCGGCCCCCCCCCTCCCCGGGCCTATTCCTCCCTGCAGCAAGAGAGAGCGCAAACGTCAACGCAAAGTAAGAAATAAACTCAGGGCTAATTCCAACCTGGCCCATCAGAATCTCTTCCCCATTTTTTCGATAGCCGAAAATAAAAAATCCTCTATAGAATCCAGCACAGTGGAACCAACAACAAATGCAACAATAACCTCGAACGGAGCCACTGGGGATCTACCCACTCAAGAACTGGCGAGGAGTCCTCAGAGTCAAAGAACATCAACAACTGCCCCGGCAACGATAGCAGAGTGTAGCGATCCTGCAACAAGTACAAGGGTGAGTCCAGTCAGGTCAAGTATCACCGGGCAAGAGTCAGCGGCAGGAAAATGTTGGCCTTTAACGGCTCTCCCCCTTTCTGGGAATGAAAACACAACACCAAACCAAGTTTTACTAAAACCATCTGCAATGACCTAGCTACCCGGATTAGTCACACTCCACAATTAAAACGGGTTCCCCTCCGACCACCACAGCAGTTACACAAAAGCAGATCAGATGCAACAATCGAAAAACCGATCCTCAGACCCACAAGCGCACCAGAGCTGCGAAGCGACGACCTATCGTGTCATCGGATTTTACTAGCACGGAGTACAAATCCAAGGGGCGGCATGATATCCTTAACAGATCAAATCTGCTGAAATTAGTGGAAGGCATACCGGAGCTGGTAGGTCTGGACATGAACAGCATTGAATCCATTGAATTCCTTCCCCCACAAGGAAACCAACCCTCTGAGGTCACTGTTGTAACTTTCGTACAGGTAGGCTGGGTAGGAGCCTTTCTCAAACATAAGGCCACACTGCGGAACTGGGGAATTAGAGTGTACCCTTACTCGACGCCAGGGTATCCAATCACGCTGCTATCCAGAGCAACCACACCCAGCAAGCCGGCCCTCACCAAAAACACAGAGCATGGGAGGCCGTTCTCTGTTCTAAAAAATGCCTCAGGGTCGGATACAGAACTTAAATGTCCCGAAGCAGCAGAGAAAAAAAAATCCAGACCATGTCTGGGGATGGCTACCAGCAGTATTGGCCTCAAAACACCCAAACTGACCATCGGCGGCAGGAACACCAGCAGAAACATACAATCCATCAAAATCACTCCTCCCGGCAGGGGCACAACAGCACAATGTGGTTAGTAGCAAGGGGGAGCTACTTCTTTCACTGTGCTCATGGAATATTAGCGGCCTACATCAAAAAACCTTAAACAAAGACACCATGTCTTTCCTGGGGGAACATGTGGCAATTGCCCTACAGGAAACCTGGGAACTAGAGGGCCGCCCTATAGGAGGATTTATTGAATATCGGAAACCGGCACTTAGGGACAGCCGCTTCGGCCACCCCAAAGGCGGGCTTGTCCACATACATATCCAATAACCTAAAAGGCGAATTCAGTCAACTTTACTTGAAAGAAGACTGGCTACTGGGGGTCAAAATTAATCTACGGAGCAGACAGCGATTGCTCTTACTTATAAATGTGTACATCAACCCTAACACCCGCACAAAAAAAGACCACCTGGCTAGACTCTGTGAACTTATGAATGATATAGCCACAGAATATCCTAACTCGGACCGCATTATCACAGGGGACTTTATAACACAAACCTATTTCAGGGGAACATAGCAGACTCAGAAGGACCCAACATGACCAGCATTATTGAGGCTGTCTCCCAATCCAAACCTCCTGTGCAAGTTTCCAATTTATTAGGCGAGGTCACCGTGATGAGACTTTACAACGCAGGGTACCTGGTGGTGAACGGAAGATCGGCCAGCGACTCATCTCCAAACTGGACCTGGTCAAATGGAAGAACAAATTCCTATCTGGACTTTACCATCTGCAATTCGGAATTCCTGTTTAATCTGGATAGCTTCTCCGTCCTGACAAGGTCCGAAAGTGACCATAGGCCATTGGTTATCTCCTTCACCACAAATTTAGTTCTCCACAAAAAGGCACCATCTACCTACAAAGGAATATATTCCGATAACTTAAAACGCCTGAAATGGAGCGAGTCTAACTGCCAGAGCATCTTAAAAACAAGCAAGGATTTCATCATGTGTGTTCCAGACCAAGCGGTTTCCCCAACAACAATATGGTCGCAGCTATGCGTACATCTGATCAGAACTTACCCAGTGACAAGGCAGGGCCCAAACCGCATCCCACCAGTAGGAGCAACAGCACTCCCCATTTTAAAAATACAAAAAAGAACGAGAAGTATCGCACTGAGGTGGCTATTAAAATTTCCAGAGAACAGCAGCTGCCTAGTTACATATCGTCATGCCCAAAAAGCACTTAGGAGGGCAGTTACCCAAGAGAAAAAGTCCCAGGAATCTCAATTCTGGGTCAAACTGGTATGGGAAAGCAAGCAAAAGAACTCAAAGAAATTTTGGTCACTCGTCAACTGCACTGATCGAAACATAACATCCTTTGGATCAGCGAACATTCAGGAAGCAGACTGGATCACATACTTAACAGAGCATTTCCAGGCACAAGATCACCCTGACCGCCCAGGATTAACTTGGGTTTCTGACACTGGCACGGGCAAAGCATCGAATCTCCCACCCGATTCAATGCAGGGGCTTACCTCACCCGATGAATTGTCTGAAGAAAGAGTAGTTAAAGCACTGATGAAAGGGAGACAAGACGGAGCACCGGGCCCGAATGGCCTGCCACAAAGGCTATTCAAGTCCGATGTCCCTTTCTGGTCCACGGTGCAATCAAATCTCTTTAATTACACCTTGAGCTCTCAAACAATTCCGGATTCTTGGAGAGGTGCCATCATCCATCCCGTTTATAAAGCTGGAGCACGAGGCAACCCGAACAATTACAGATTAATCGCCCTGCTGGATATAGAGGCAAAGCACTTTGCAGGCCTCATTTTGGAGGATCTCAGACAATGGGCAAAGGACAACAATCTGATTCCTCGGAATCAAACAGGGTTCATTGCCAAATCAGGTACAATGACAAACTTATTGACAATCTCCACCATCATTGACAAAGCCCTTACAAACTCCAGGCCGATTTTTTGCTTTGTCGACTTCAAAGCAGCATTTGACAGGGTGCCCAGGGCTGCTCTGTGGCAAAAATTGAGGCAGTGGGGAATCCCAGACAATATCCTGAATCCAATCATTCTGCTTTATTCCAATACATGGGTTCGAGTGAAGTTAGGGTCTGGCTCGCATCTCTCCTGGAAAATCTCGACCTTTCGTGGTGTCAAACAGGGATGCGTGCTGGCCCCCCTCCTCGTCAACCTATTTATTGCTGACCTATCAAGCTCTCTAGAGAAGGTAATCAGCCATCCACCAAAAGTAGGAGGTACGGCATTATGCAATCTCTTATATGCCGACGACTTGGCACTGTTCAGTCTCACCAGAGTGGGGCTACAAAGACTCCTTAATGCCTTAATGCAATACACGGCCAACAACCAGCTAGAAATCAACATGAAAAAAACCATGGTTGTTCCGTTTGGTAAAAAACGCTACAGTGGAGGAGGCTGGACAATAGATAAAGAAAACCTCTCAATCGGCCAATCTTACAAATACTTAGGGGTCCATTTGGACTCCAGGGGCAGTTTCACCAAACAGAACACTGTGATTGCAGCCAAGGCTACAGCGTTAATGGTATCCTTGGCTGAGCTATCAAGGAGACTCTCAGGCCCCACTGTCTTGCCTTTACTGGAAGTGCTCAGAGCAAAGATCAGGCCCACACTTTCGTATGGCATAGAGATCTTTAAGGGTAAAATGAACAATACCTTAAATAAACTAACAACTAAACTCTATAAGAAATTGCTTCACCTGCCGAGTTCTTCCTCGCCAGCACAGGTCAGACTAGAGCTGGGCTTAATTAACTATGAAGCCTCAAACGTTGGCTCATATCTTAACCTGACCCACAAATTAAGACAGACAGAACGTGGTACCTTGGAATTCCTAGTTTGGAACGAAATCAGTGTGAGCAATCCGGGGGGATCATTCAGCCGCCTCCTAAATGACCACATTCAACAAATGTCTGCTGCGGATCTCTGGGCTCTTTATCCAAGCCAGACGGTTTTCAAAAATACAATTAAAAAAGGTATAAGATTGAAATCACTGATCATGGACAAAGCTCTTTTGCGAAACGCAGTCATGCCTGGGCAGTAGCCATCTCTTATAAACGACTATCCCCGGCCAATTACCTTTTGACAACATTTTCTTATCATCTAAAGCGATGCCTGATCGCCCTCAGACTAGGAGGCTGGCGTTTCCTTCAAAATCTCCCAGTATGGCGTCGAAAAAGGGTCGATCTAATGTGTAGAGGGTGTGGGGCAGCAAATGAAACTTTTTTGCACGTGCTTTGCATATGCCCTTTCTTTATCCTCCAACGCAGAAGCCTACTCAGGCCAGAATGGAACAGGCTGGGAGTGCGGACTTGTAGGCACGCCATTATTGCTGCTCTGTCCTTAGAGAACACTGTTTTAAATATAAAATTGGCCAAATTCGTTCAGTAAGCTTACAGTCTTTTAGAAAAATTGGAAATGGCTAATACCTTGCTGATAACTGTGTAGAATGATATGTATTTTAACCTCATCAACATTGTCCGGGAGTGCTAATTTTTAAATCTGACACGTTGCAGCAAGCACAGATTAGAAGGCCAAATTTTATTTTGTTTTCTTCTAACTCTTATTAACCTGTAAAATTGTACTTAATGTGCTGGAAGAATCTTTTAAAGATATGCTTTTATTATCTAAATAAAGAAATTATGTTAACAGAAACTGACAAAAAAGGGAGGGGGAATGCAAGGAGCAGAGGAGCCAAAATAAAACACACGGGAAAAAAAAGGATCCGCAAGCTGAGCAGCATAAGTCTCAGCAATTTGGATTAAATGCCTAGTGTGAAGTACAGGCAAATGCAACTAATGAAAAGGGAGGCGGGAGAAGCCAGCAGAGCATCAAAGGGCTGGGCGAGAAGGGAGGGTGGGAATGCGAGGAGCCAAGGACCCAGAATTAAAGTGACGAAAAAAAAGGGGGTGGAGGGAAATGCAAGCAGCGCTTCAAAGGGATGGGCTAAAAGGGAGGGGAGAATGCAAGGAGAAAAGGAGCCTTAATA
This sequence comes from Lissotriton vulgaris, assembly GCF_964263255.1. NCBI lineage: Eukaryota > Metazoa > Chordata > Amphibia > Caudata > Salamandridae > Lissotriton > Lissotriton vulgaris. The sequence continues at coordinate 1,547,525,673 of NC_141687.1, read as the reverse complement.
AGCATGAGAAATTCCATAAGGCATATCTGCTCAAGCGGGCGCCCACGCACATGCACTGCAAGCTGTAGCCGGCACATTTTTTGGGTAGCATTTTTTGAAGCCCTTCTTAAGGTCTGGCCAGATCAGCGCAAACGCTTTGTCAGGCTCGACATTAAAAAAACAATAGGTGCTAAAATATGTATTTATTGGTTTGACATGCTACTTGTTTCATTTTCAAATAACATTGAGCCCAATGGCCAAAGTCATCCTATGTCTGTCAACATACAAGTTAATCAGGCATATATAAGAGAAACATACAATATAGAAAAGAATTTCTGTAATATGTCTGGCTCTCTTGTTCAGTGGCACTTGTTCTGGATGCAAACTCAACAGATTTTTTTAGGTTACAACTTTCTAGCTTAGTTACCAGTGGTGCAAAAAGCATCCATTCAATGGGTCTAGATACATCAAGAACCTCATTCGACATCTGCAGCAGGTGTTTGGGCAAAGTCACAGTGGTTCGCAAAGATAACTGACTGTCCTATTTTAGAAAAGGTCTCAATACAGGGGCTAAGTATTTATGTAGCAGCTTTAAACATCAGTATTCACATACACCATTATTCCATATGATTAGGGTTTTTGTTTGAGGAAAAATGAACTATCCATTGTTTGCCATAATATTTATTATAAAAAGAAATATCCGATATGTCTGCAATGAATCTCAAATATAACAGAACATGGGCCACAGACACAAACATGTATAACTTGCATAATCAGATAGATGGAGCTAAAACCTACTGGATACACCATGTTTTTAAATGTCTTATCAATGTTCACCAAGAAGAGGTCATGTCAGTATTCACCGAGGAGTGCTCAGCTAGTACCACATTTTATGTTCTATGATTAGTTGATTATCACAATTTGTTAGTGGGAAGGATCTCCTGAACAGAGAGAGAAAATATTTCACACAAAAAAGAATGTTTTATTACAGGCCCTGAAGAAAAGAAGTAAGTATTATCTAGTTTCAGAGACACCAGAAGTCGACCAAAAATAAGGCATGAATTAGAAAATACCAGCCTTGATGAAGATGTCAACCAGGGGTCGAACTTAAAATGGGGATGACTCCTATTTTAGTAAAAAGCAACAGAAAGAATGAAAGTTCACATATAGCCACTAATTTGGCTATTCACCACATTCAAATTTCTTTCAGCACATTTTTCTTTATTGTAAAATCTTTTTTTCTGTTCCCTCTCTTAATAAGGACTCTTTTCTTACTATCAACAAGCAATACTTTTTAAACGGACAGGCAGAAGGCTGACTCGCATTGGGCAACTTCTTAGCTTTTTTTTCCTTCCCAATTTGTTTGGTTCACTACAATTGCTCGCTTTTTGAACAGTAGGAATGTCAAGATTATTTACAACAGGCACTTAAGGTAAAAAAAAAACTCAAAGAAGACCAATCTGAATCTTAAAATATGGGCTTCTCCTTGGAGTAATCTGCCCAATTATGGGCTTCTCCCCGGACTAATTTGCCTATTACCTCCAAGGAAAACAATATTAACACCATTGCTAACATCACCCTAATTACACTTTGCACTTCTAATACATCAATTCTTGACAGATCTTTAGGTTTACATTTTGCAACATCATGAAATTGGCCGGAGTACATACATCTCATTTTGACTGAGTATTGAAATACTTAATGATATATGTGCCATACCATGCAAGCCTTTAGTTTCTTGAAAGTCTCATGCAAGAAGTCAAGATACAGTTTATTGCCAGTCAGTGACTGAAAACGTTCTTAAGGAGGTGTCATACTATTTTTAGGAACCCTTTGAGCGAAACTCACTTTCTCCTAAATTATCAAAAAGATTCTCAAGTTTATCTTAAAATTAGGTAGACAGGTATACAAAACACCCAATGCACATTCAGAACACTTTCATAGCTTTCCAAGGTTCCAATTTAAAATAGCAAAATCAAAAAAAAAACAGGAAGGAAAATGCTACTTACCAGTATGCATCTGTTCTTGGCATGCAGGGCTGCTGACATTCATATCTTAGCATAGATCACCTCCTAGTGTTGGGTCCGGATGATTGCACCTTGCTGTCTTGGAAGAGTCTTCGAAGTATCACGGGATAGGTGACTCCTCCCTTGGACTACAGTGCGCATGGGCATCCACTCCATCTTTAGATTGTTTTTGGCCATTGTGGCAAAGATGGAGCATAGAAAAGTAAAATATGGCCATGTAAAGAAAATCCTGTAGCTGCGGCAGGCCCCGGGGAGGAGGGTGGGCGATATGAATGTCAGCAGCCCTACATGCCAAGAACAGATGCATACAGGTAAGTAGCATTTTCCGTTTGAGGCATGTGGGCTGCTGAATTCATATCTTAGCATAGACTGTATAGCAGTATCTTCTCTAGCGGTGGACGTCTGCCCCAGCTGCAGCAGTTTGAAAAAGAGTTTTGAGGACAGCTTGGCCTAAAGCAGCTTGCTGCTTTGATTGCACATCTACACAATAGTGTTTAGTGAAAGTGTGTATGGTAGACCATGTAGATGCTCTACCGATGTCTTCTAGTGGAATGTTTCCTAGGAAAGCCATGGATGCCCTCATTTTGCGCATAGAGTGTGCTCTTAGGGGAACTGTTTGAGTGCGTTTAGCTTTGTGGTAGCATATTTGGATGCATTTAACTATCCATCTGGCTATTCCTGATTTTGAGATGGGGTTACATTTGTGTTGTGGTGAAAAAGCGACGAACAGTTGCTTTGTTTTCCTTACTGGTTTAGTTCTGTCAACATAATATAATAGAGCTCTTCTTACATCTAGTGTATGTAAGGCTCTCTTAGCTACTGACTGCTTGTTTTGGAGGAAAACGGGCCATTCTAAGGACTGATTGATATGGAAAGTGGATATGACCTTTGGCAGGAACTTCGGGTTAGTACGTAGTACTACTTTATTGGCATGTATTTGCATGAAATGTTCCTGAATTGTTAGAGCCTGTAACTCACTTACTCGTCTGAGTGAAGTGATGGCAATTAAAAATGTCACCTTCCATGTTAGAAATTGCAATACACATGAGTGGAGTGGTTCAAAAGGATGTCCCATAAGTCTGGTAAGTACTATATTTAAGTTCCAGATTGGTGAAGGTGGATGCTTTGGAGGGATTATCCTTTTAAGCTCTTCCATGAAAGCTTTGATTGGTGGAACTCTGAACAGAGACAGGTGTCTGTTTTGGAGGTATGCTGCTATAGCTGCAAGATGTAGTCTTATAGAAGTGTATGCTAAATTGCATCTTTGTAGATGCAACAGGTAACAAATACTGTTTTGTATGGAAGCGTCTAATGGATTGATTTGGCTATTATTGGAATACATTACAAATCTTTTCCATTTGGCTGCATAGCATGCTCTAGTAGTTGGTCGTCTTGCCTCTTTGATAATGTTCATACAATCAGGAGGCAAGTTGAGATATCCAAATTCTAAGACTTCAGGAGCCAGATCGCTAGTTTCAGTTGATTTGGATCTGGGTGCCTGATTTCTCCATGGTTCTGAGTTAGAAGATGTGGCGACAGACGCAGTCTTTGATGTGGAACCACGGAGGGTTCTAGGAATGTTGTGTACCATGGTTGTCTCGCCCATGTTGGAGCAACCAGGATCATTGTCAGTGACTGCTGACGTAGTTTGCGTGACACTAGCGGAATCAGTGGGGCTGGTGGTAAAGCGTACGCAAATCTGCCGGACCAGTTCATCTATATCGCATTGCCCTGTGACAACGGATGTGGGAACCTGGCAGCAAAGTACTGGCATTTTGAGTTTTCGCTTGTGGCAAACAGATCTATCTCTGGATGCCCCCATTTTTGAAAGAATAGTTGGAGCGCTTGAGGGTGAATCTCCCATTCGTGTACTGGTTGGCTGTGTCTGCTTAGCAGATCCGCTATTTGATTGTCTTTCCCTGGCAGGTGTTCTGCTAGGAGAAAAATGTCTTTGGAATTGCCCACCTCCATATGCTCTACGCTAGGTGAGAAAGCTGTAGAGAGTGAGTCCCTCCCTGTTTCGGGATGTAATACATGGCTGTCATGTTGTCCATCCAAATCAACACAGCTTTGTTGTATACGTATTTTTGGAATGCTTTCAGTGCCAGAAATATTACTAGCAACTCTAAGTGGTTGATATGCAGTGTCTTTTGCTTGACTGTCCAGAGTCCTTGGACTGTGCATTGATGTAGGTGGGCTCCCCAACCTGTCAGTGATGCGTCCGCTGTTAATACTATTTGTGGAACTGGCTCTTGGAACAGTCGCCTCTTGGAAAGGTTTTGTGGGTTCCACCACTGCAGAGAGTTGGAAGCGCGACTCTCTACCAAAACTAGGTCTTTTAGTTGTCCTTGAGCTTGGTTCCACTGCCGTGCTAGGCATTCTTGTAATGGACACACTTGAAGTTTGGCATTAGGGACAATGAATATGCAGGAGGCCATCATGCCTATGAGTTGCATGAACACTCGAGTTGGTAAGGAGTGTTGTGGCTGAAACTTTTGAATTAGAGTCTGCATGTTGGCTATCCTGACTGGATTTGGATATGCCTTTGCTACTGATGTATCTATGGTAGCTCCCAGATATTGTTGTATGTGGGAAGGTTGTAGATGAGATTTTGGGTAATTTATGGAAAAACCCAGAATGTGCAGCAGCTGGAGTGTTTGAGACGTATGGCTTGCACATTAGCTTACGATTTGGCTTTTATGAGCCAATTGTCGAGGTATGGAAACACGTGAATGTGTTGCCTCCTGAGGTGTGCTGCCACTACGGCTAGACATTTTGTGAACACTCTTGGGCTGTAGTTACTCCAAAAGGGAGAACTCTGAACTGATAGTGTTGACCTTCTATTGTGAACCTGAGATATTTCCTGTGAGCTGGATGTATAGGTATGTGAAAGTATGCATCTTTGAGGTCTAATGTGGCAAGCAAGTCACGTGCTGAAGTAACGGGATTACCTGTTGTAGAGTTATCATATGGAAGTGCTCTGACAGTATGTATTGGTTTAGAGGTCTACGGTCTAGTATGGGTCTGAGCGACCCGTCCTTTTTGGGAATTAGGAAGTATAGAGAGTATACTCCTGTTCCTTGGTGTTGAAAAGGGACTGGCTCTATGGCGCCCTTTTGTAGCATGGATTGGACCTCTTGTTGTAACAATGCTATGTGTTCTTTGGACATAGGCCGGTGTTTGGGTGGTATGTTGGGTGGAGTAGAAGTGAGTTCCAGGCAATAACCATACTGGATAATTTGTCTCACCCACCTGTCTGTGGTAATTGCGTTCCAGACAAGTAGGAACTGGTTGATTCTGCCTCCGACTGATGTTAGGTGGTCTGGAGGGAGTGCGATGAAGTCACTGTTAGGTGGCAGTGAAGGCTCTGGTGTAATTGCCTCCACGTCCTCTGCCTTTGTTATTGTTGCCCCTATAACCTCCTCAATTGGAGCCTTTGTTAAAAGTGCTCTGGTTATTAGATTTGAAGGTAGAGGAGCTTTGTGATGTGTTGCCTCTTCCTGCGCTTCTATATGAGGAGCGACTATAGGAACCTCGATGTTGTTGGAACTGAAGTGCCCCCATTGATTTTGCAGTTTCAGTGTCTTTCTTCATTTGATCTAAAATGTTGTCTACTGCGGGGCAAAACAGGAAAACTTGGTTTACTGGTTGGTTGAGGATGGTGGATTGCACCTCATTTTTAAAACCAGATATGCGTAGCCACGCGTGTCTGCGCAGTAGAAGGCTGGTATTGATAGACCTGGCCGGAGGCATTATTTGCTCGTGTTTTTAAACTTTGTATAAATTGCTGAAACTGATTTTAATACTTACTGACCTCACCCTGAGCTCTTATTTAGGCTCAGCGCCAAGCAGGCACCCCACAAGCAACGGAGCTAGCGTGCTTCGTGGGACAGTTGTTTTGACGGCCGCCATCGCTGCACACGCGAGGCCACGCCCACCTGACAGGCCACGCCCACCCTCTCCCTAAATGTGCCTCCCACGCAAGCGCAGCGGACGAGCGCAGCGGGAGCGCCTAAGGCAAGCCCGTCTGCGCCCGTACGCGACCAGACGCGGCCCAGGGCCCGGCCCCCTGGCCATACCACCTCAGACCGGTGTGGGATGGCAACCTATACGAGGCAGGCGTTACTACATCTGCGCAAGGTGCTGCCGCCGGAATGCGCACACACGCTGCACGTGGAGCAATGGCCTCTGAAGTGTGAGGGTTGCGGCTATACTATCCTCAGAGACGAGTAAGGAAGGTAACGAACTTTCTGCCTTACTACTGAACTGTCGATCGTTGAAACGTCATAGCTTGAACATTTATGACATGCTGATAGATGACAACCCTGACTTGGTCTTCTTGACAGAAACATGGTTGGATGAGCAATCCCTCCCTGATATTATAGAGGCCCTTCCCTCCGGTTATAACATTCTCAAAATTAATAGAGGGAGTCAGAGGGGGGGGGGGGGGGGAGGGGGGGGGGATAGCTATTGTCCATAAAATTGAGCTGCCATGTTCTCTTGAACCGACTACCATTAATAACTGTGAAGCTGGACTATTTTCCATCTCGGTTGGCCCTAATTGCACCATTAAGGGCTACCTTATCTATCGCCCTCCTGGTGTGGCGACCGCGTTCATTGAGAGCCTCCTGGAGGCTCTAACGCAATCTGCTTTACGCCATAATAAGTTCATGATTGTAGGAGACCTCAACGTGCATTTGGATGATGTCAACTGCAGAGAGGCTGTATCCCTGATTAATTCGCTTAGAGCTCTTATGTTTGTGTTGGCCGATAACAGAGCCACCCATCAAGCAGGGCATTTGCTGGATCCAATCTTTGTAAATTGGGAAGATATAAGCGTATCCGTCCCGATTAAGATCCTGTGGTCGGATCATTATTTGATCCCTTTTAAACTTAGAAGATTGCCCAACAGGGGGCCTATACAGAAACCCCCCGCTATTAGGCGCAGGGACTGGAGGAAATTCAGTCACGATGTCTTCAGTCAAGCCCTAGGACAGGAACCCCCAAAGGTCAGCCACAACCTGGTTGAGGCGTGCAGGATGTATGATGAATGGGTTGAGAGTGCACTGAATAAAGTTGCCCCCTGGACTCAAAAAGCCATGGCTCGGAGCACGAAATCCGCTCCGTGGTTTACCGCTGAGCTGCGAGCCGCCAAAACGAAATGTAAGACTCTGGAGCGTAGATGGAGAGTGGAATATGCCCCCTCACTACGTGAAGTCTACAAGAGTGAATTAAGGTCTTATCACAGACAGATTAGGAAATCTAAAAGAGACTACTATAATAAGAGGATTGACTGTTCAGAGAACACATCTAAAGAGCTCTTTTTGAAGGAACTCTCCGCCCCGCTAGCGGGTTCAGGGGAAGTCCCCCCCCTCGACAGAGTCATGCAATGAGATTGCAGACTTCTTTATAGGGAAGGTAGAAAAGATCTACGCATCTTTTCAGATTAATACAGAACCCACAAATTCGCCAAACCCTAACTGTGAAAAACAGGTTATGAAAAAACTCAGGAAGTTTGTGGTCCCCCAAACAGAGGAGCTAATTAACATCTTATCGGACATTCACTCTGGCTCTCCCTTAGATGCGGTCCCAGCGAGGATTCTTCGCAGTCATCTTCCCCAGGTAGCGGAGCACATAGGTAACATGGCCTCTCTTTCCTTCCATGAATGACTAGTTCCGGACATCTGGAAACTGCCCCAAGTTGTCCCGAAAAAAAAAAAAAACCATATTAGCATAACACAACTTGACAACCTTAGACCAATCTCCCTCCTCCCCTACTGTGCGAAGGTAGTAGAGAAATTGGTTAACCGACAGCTGGTGAGCTTTGTGGAGGAAAATAAGCTCCTCCACTCGTCTCAGTCGGGATTCAGAGCCAAACATTCGACTGAGACCGCCCTCCTATCTACGGAACTGTTGCGGTGTAGGGCGGATGAGGGTCACACGGCCGCACTGGTCCTATTGGACTTAAGTGCGGCGTTTGACACCGTATCGCACTCCGTATTACTGGACCGTCTGAGTGAGAAGGGAATAACCGGGCCTGCCCATGAGTGGTTGGTTTCCTTCCTTAAAAACAGGAGATTTCAAGTGCATTGTCCACCATGCAAATCCAGTATAAGATGTCTTAGACAAGGGGTTCCACAGGGCTCGATTTTGAGCCCCACGTTATTCAATCTGTACATGGAACCCCTTGCCAAACTGGTGGAGTCATATGGTGTTGCCATAGTCTCTTATGCAGACGATACACAACTGGTGATCAACCGGTCCCGTGATCCAGTTGTGGATGCTGAGAAATTCTCGGCCTGCTTGGTGGCACTTGATGGGTGGATGAAGCAGAACTATCTCCGCCTCAATGGTAATAAGACGGAAGTTCTTATTGTTGGTCCCTGTCCTTCCATCTGGACATCTGCCTGGTGGCCCATAGAACTGGGCTCTGTCCCTGCCCCGGTGGACACAGTCAAAAACCTCGGCATACTTCTTGATTCTAATCTAGCCTACACTAATCATGTGGGTAATGTTGCCGGTAAATGCTATGGCATCTTGAAGGTCCTGAGGAAAATCCTGGACCTACTGCCTCCCAGCACCAGAAAAACAATGGTACATGCCTTGGTCACCTCCCATTTAGACTATGGGAATTCCCTCCTATGTGGACTCAGTAAAAAAGGTCTAATGCAGTTGCAACGCGTCCAGAATGCAGCTGCCAGGCTTGTCCTGAACCTCCCTAGGAGGGCCTCTGGGAAACATGCATTGCGTTCCCTGCATTGGCTTCCAATAAAGGAACGAATTAAATTTAAAACTATGTGCATTACCCATCGCATAGCTCACAAAAAAGCACCTTCATATCTCCAGGATTTGCTTCCTATCTATCGTCCTTCACGCCCTCTTAGGTCGATGGGCAGCATGCTATTAGTAGTTCCACGGATCCACAGAGCAAGGATGGGAGGACGGTCCTTTAGACACCTTGCCTGTAAAGGCTGGAATGACCTACCCATCGAATTGAGGATGGAACCGTCTGAAACAAGGTTCAGACAAAGGTTGAAAACCCATCTTTTCCCCAAGACATAATCAGTATAGTTTCCCCTGGCCCAAGTGCTCCTCCTCCGTGAGCTAAGCTGAAGAGATGTTTAGTGGGATTGTCAGCGCAGGGACGCACTGTTCCTTGTGCAACCATGCGCTTAACAAATGTCATTAAGAATAATAATAATAATAAATGATGTATCGGCTGCGTCTAGCGCACATTTGATGGAGGCATTGGTAATGAACTTGCCTTCCTGAATGAGGTCGTTAGCCTGCGCCTTAAAAGGTTCTGGCAGGTGTTGCATTAGACCTTCGAGCTCGTCGTAGCGTGCTCTGTCGTATCTTGCTAGAAGAGCCTGTGTATTCGCAAATCTCCATGAATTTGCGGCCTGTGAAGCTACCCTTTTCCCTAAGGCTTCTAGTATTTTAGATTCTTTATCAGGAGGGGGAGCATCTCCTGTTGTCTGTGATTTGGCCCTTTTACAAGCATTTGCAACTACTAATGAATCTAAAGGCAACTGTTGTTTTATATAAGTAGGGTCTGCTGGGGCAGCCTTATATTTTCTCTCAATCCTCAGATTGAGCACCCGCGCCCTAGCAGGATCTTTAAATATGTCTGGCGCGTGCTTTAGGACCCCTTTAAGCATAGGAAGTGTTTTGACATTTTTTTCTCAAGTCGGGAAAGTGTCAAAATAAAAAGTCCTCCTCTATAGGGTCAGGATGAATGTCAACATTGTGATATTTTGCTGCCCTGTCTATAGGTTGATTAACATGATAGTGTTGTCTGTAGGTGACGGTTTTGTAGGGTATGGGGGAAGTGTCTGGGATGGGTTGCGCTTTGTCAGGATCATTTTGGTCATCCCATGTATCATCTTGTGGATCAGGATCCCCTGGTTCATCATAAGTGTACTGAGGATCTTCCCCCATGTCCTCTCCCTCATTGTAATCAGAATGTGTGGGAGAGTGAAGTACAAAAGGCATATCAGGAGAAAAAGGAGGAGGAGTAAAAGGTCTTGAGGGAGATGTCCCAAAGTCTTTTTTCTTTGTAGGAACAGGAGAAGGAGTGTCTTGTGGTAAGGGCCTCGTCTTTCGGTGGTAAACTACCATGTGTCCTGTTTTAGGGTCTATATTTAATTTTGGTTGATCTTCAGTCACCGGATCTGGATGGAAGAGTTCTTCCTCGACAGTCCTTTGCTTTGGCGTGGAAGGCTTTGGTTTATTGACTTGTTTTGGAGTCTTTGGCTCGAGGGCCTTTGGTGTTGAAGCTCCTTTGGGCTCAACTGCCGATTTGGGGCCGGTAACCTCTTTTGGTTCGATGCCTTTTTTCTTTTCAGCGTCCTTTTTTGGATCATCGCCCTTTTTAGGGTCGACGACGGCCTTCGGATCGACGGGAGTTCTTGGTTCGATACGTTTTTTTTTTGTCAAATCTATTTTATTAGCATTTTTATAGTATTCGAAAGGCAGGGCAATATTCAGATATTTTAACAGGACAATCCAGGCGCACCAGTGCATTGTTAACATTTCACAGATCGGCTTGTTGTACAGTCCTGAGGCCATGTTTACACTAACACATTCGGGCAGCGCGTGTGTTATGGCTCGGTACATACACGCAGGGTTGTGCCCCGGAGTCCTCTGGAGTGTTGCACTGCTTCCTGCCAGCCCAATTGTGCACAATAACAATCACAGAATCATGAGGCGAATCCCACTACTGTATACTTATACATGGAGATGACAGTAATCTAACTGTTAATGCAAACATTCAAACTTTCAAACTATTGCGGCACAACCACATCATGTTATTCATCCCCTTCTGCCACCGCCCCCCCCACCCCCCGACGTCCCGCCCCATGGGTGTCATTGTGTGCGAGCATGTATGCATATCAGTCTTGTGCGTCCAGACCCGGACAGGCCCAGTGCAGCAACACGCCCTGACAGTAGAGGAGCCCGCGGCATGCGTGACCATTTGGGGCAGCTGATTATGCCGCTCTAGTATCCTGCGTGTGTGCCTCCTCCGGCGGCCGCAAGGCGCTAAGCATGCGCTCCCACCTTTCCGCCATGGGTTCTGTCCGAAGCCCGATTGTCTCCTCCCGTCTTATGGCTATCCATTCCCGTCTTATCGCGCCCATGCCTTAAGGGAGGCTACCCACGCTTGCACAGCAGGCGGCTCGAGCGCCTTCCATCAACTCGTTGGCAGTCGCTTAGCCACGACCAGACCCAGATCTAAACAAGCATTTGCAATGCAATAGGTCTCGCATTATTTAAGTTTGAGCTATTAGCATTGTAAATGGCAATTGTTTTTTGCTTTATGCTATATATTTTTTTTACATAAAAAGCTTCATATAAAATATGTTTTATTAAAGTTATTTATGCAGTATCTAAATTTTGTTTGCATAAAACAGTATAATAATATCTTAGTAAAAAAGTCAAATATTTTAATGGAAATTCACCAAACGTTCATTTATGTGTTGGTTTTGAAAATAGCTAAATTAATAGCTTTGTCATTTACAATGCCAGTAGTTATAACTTTCGCAAATGTGACACCTATAGCATTTGTAATGCAACATTTGTATTTACGTGACTTAGATGTATTGATATTACAAATAACAATGGCTTTTAATTTTTTTTAATACTTAATAAAAGTGATTGTAATTTATAATGGCAATAGCTTAAACTTTTGTAAATAACTTTTGTGAAGATTATGTTCAGTGTATTTTATTGTAACAAAATCCAAGAACAGAAGTGAAATATTAACATCTTTTTGTGACATTTGTAATAAAGCTTGAAACATTGAGAGAACATATTTGTGCTGTGGTGGTGCTGAGTGATGCTGTGGTGGTGCTGAATGGGGCTGTGGTGATGCTGAGTGATGCAGTGGTGGTGCTGAGTGGTGCTATGGTGGTGCTGTGGTGGTGCTGAGTGATGCTGAGTGATGCTGTGGTGGTGCTGAGTGGTGCTGTGGTGGTTCTGAGTGATGCTGTGGTGGTTCTGACTGATAATGTGGTGGTGCTGAGTGACTGTACTCACTGTCACTCTGCACTCACTGTCACTCTGCACGCACTGTCACTCTGCACGCACTGTCACTCTGCACGCACTGTCACTCTGCACGCACTGTCACTCTGCATGCACTCTGCACTCACTGTCACTCTGCACTCACTGTCACTCTGCACTCACTGTCACTCTGCACTCACTGTCACTCTGCACGCACTCTGCACTCACTGTCACTCTGCACTCACTGTCACTCTGCACTCACTGTCACTCTGCACTCACTGTCACTCTGCACTCACTGTCACTCTGCACTCACTGTCACTCTGCACTCACTCTGCACTCACTGTCACTCTGCACTCACTCTGCACTCACTGTCACTCTGCACTCACTCTGCACTCACTGTCACTCTGCACTCACTGTCACTCTGCACTCACTGTCACTCTGCACGCACTGTCACTCTGCACGCACTCTGCACTCACTGTCACTCTGCACTCACTGTCACTCTGCACTCACTGTCACTCTGCACTCACTGTCACTCTGCACTCACTGTCACTCTGCACTCACTCTGCACTCACTGTCACTCTGCACTCACTCTGCACTCACTGTCACTCTGCACTCACTGTCACTCTGCACTCACTGTCACTCTGCACTCACTGTCACTCTGCACTCACTGTCACTCTGCACTCACTGTCACTCTGCACGCACTCTGCACTCACTGTCACTCTGCACTCACTGTCACTCTGCACTCACTCTGCACTCACTGTCACTCTGCACTCACTGTCACTCTGCACTCACTGTCACTCTGCACTCACTGTCACTCTGCACTCACTCTGCACTCACTGTCACTCTGCACTCACTGTCACTCTGCACTCACTGTCACTCTGCACTCACTGTCACTCTGCACTCACTGTCACTCTGCACGCACTCTGCACTCACTGTCACTCTGCACTCACTGTCACTCTGCACTCACTGTCACTCTGCACTCACTGTCACTCTGCACGCACTCTGCACTCACTGTCACTCTGCACTCACTGTCACTCTGCACTCACTGTCACTCTGCACTCACTGTCACTCTGCACTCACTGTCACTCTGCACGCACTCTGCACTCACTGTTTCTGCACGCACTCTGCACTCACTGTCACTCCGCACTCACTGTCACTCTGCACTCACTGTCACTCTGCACTCACTGTCACTCTGCACTCACTGTCACTCTGCACTCACTGTCACTCTGCACTCACTCTGCACTCACTGTCACTCTGCACGCACTCTGCACTCACTGTCACTCTGCACTCACTGTCACTTTGCACTCACTGTCACTCTGCACTCACTGTCACTCTGCACTCACTGTCACTCTGCACTCACTGTCACTCTGCACGCACTCTGCACTCACTGTCACTCTGCACTCACTGTCACTCTGCACTCACTGTCACTCTGCACTCACTGTCACTCCGCACTCACTGTCACTTCGCACTCACTGTCACTCCGTGTGTGTGTGTTTGGGTGTCTACATAGAGCCTCTGAACCCCGGCACCAATGCTCCTGCTGCGCTAATGGAGGCTACGGCTCTGGTCGGTGCATCTGATTAACGAAGGAACTGAGATTAGAGAAGGTTTAAACCTAGTTCATGGCTCTGGGCCCACGGCAATGGAGTACTGTAATGTTGCTGCAGCACCTGGCCTCGCGCTTGTTACATTAGGGACAAGCGTACGTTTTCCGGTCCAAGGTGCTTGAATGTGCAGAAATGGAAGCGAGTGACAACGAACTTCTGCTGCATGTCTAGCTGCCACAATCTGATCCGAGGATGCATGTCCATTTTTCTGTACTACACCGGACACTCAACACTCCTCACTGGAAAGCACAGGGAGCACATTTCCTTAAATAATGTAAGAGCAGAAAGGTATTCCATCATCAAACCTGCACCATTAAAGGCCCTTCCATGATGTTAGCGTTTCTGACTCCCCTAGCTCCGATACCCCTGTGTCACATCCTGTTCGGTGACACACTAGCTCCTCCGAGAAGAACAGATTTTCCGGGAAGTATTAAGGAATATCTGGTTCTAGACAAGAAAATATACAAAGGTACCATGTGCAGCAGACAGCCGCCTTGTGCCCTACAGCACATTACACTCTATGACGCAATGCAAAATGGAGGGGGCCCACAGGCAGAATTTGAAGAGGGCCCCTGAGTCTCCCGTATCTCACAGACAAATCTTGGCCTTCAGTGTGGGCTCACTGGAGGATTTGCAGTCACTCTGCACCAGAATTACGGCAGGGTGTACTTTATGCCCTTTTTACATTAACATAGTCCCTCATATTCAAAACTCCCTCTCCGCCATTCTTCATGTCTCTACATGAAGGAAATGATGTCTGGTGAATGTTGGAGCTGTTCAACAGGGCCTCAAATCACAGCAGCGCGTATATTGTAAAAGCGGTGCCAATTCTGGAGGATTGCATGCAATACGTGTCCCCTCTTTTTGTTGAACACGGTCCTCTGCCTACCTCCTTTAATCCCACTTGTAAAAGAAATATGTGCTGTTAACAGTGAAAACGAAAGCCGGTTGTGACAGTGACTGTAAGTGCTCAGAGAAAACCTGCATTGCAGCATCAGTGTTCTGATGCACCGAGTCCTCTCAGCACCTCAGCCGTCCCCGCTGCTCCAGCCGGATCGTGTTGTTAGAAAGATGAGCTCCGGAGCTCATCCCTTGAAAGGCCTTGCCTGATAATGCGCAGGTAACACCTAGCGTTACTGAAATCCGGAAGTGAGTTTGATCGCAACACAAGGCAATCCGCAAGTCCTTTGGAGAGGCAGTAGTGGCTGGCCACTGAAGCACACATAGAGAGAGGACATTTCTGCTCTTGCCCGCATCCAGAGATAGATGCACACGTATGCATGCACACCTCCGCGCCAGTCAGACGTGCGTACATTCACAACTACAGGTGCAACGTCATATACACACATTAACACACACACGGGCCACCTGTGAGGGAATTAAACTGTGTCAATGTCCTGAAGAATAGGCTCAGGGAGCAACTCTAACGTGTGTTATATAATGAGTTGCGAACTTACAATACAAACCAAATGGGCACCAGGGGCATAGTACAGGCCCCTTCAAGCGGGGGAGGGGGCACGGTTGAGGGAGGCAGGGGGCTCTACTCGAAACTAAATTAAGCGAGATCACGTCCCTCGCCTCACACCCCCACCACCTCCTTGCGAGCCGCTTACCTTGTGCATTCCCTCTGCTGGTCAGCACCGCGATGACTTTACCGGCGCACGAAAGATTCTTAAGACACTTTTTGTCTGTCTGTTTGCCATGAACATTCCGTGTCTTCTACCAGGAAGTCAGGCAGGCCGGGCGGGACAACCGGAAGTAGGAGGGCGGGAGCCTACCCCGCCTCCCACGGAAGAGCCGCGATTGTTTGGCGCACCGGAGCAGGCAGGAGCCTACCCTGCGCCCCGGTGCCGAAGAAGGGAAGAAGAGTCTTGCTGCCGGTGGGAGCCGCTGCACTGAGGATGCCGGTGAGTGGGGCGTCGCCTTGTTGGGGGGGGCGGGGGGCATCTGTGTGCGCGCGCGCGGCGGCGGACTGTGTATGTGTGTGAGCGTGCATGTGTGTGTGTATGTGTATGTGTCCTGGAGTCTGTGTGTATGCGTGTGTGTGAGGGGGGGGGGTTGCCTGTCTGGGTGCCTGCGTGTCTGTGTAAGTGTAAATGCGTGTGCGTGTGTGTGGAGCCGAGAGGAGAGGGGCTGGTGTGTGTGGAGGGGTCTCTGTGTATGCGTGTAGGTGACGGGGGTGTGCCTGTGTATGCGTGTGTATGTGCGCATGCGTGAGTGCTGTGTATGCGTGTGGCTGTGATGTGCGCATGCGTGAATGTTGACGCGCGTGCACGCAGCTCAATCCACGCTCGTCACAGTTTTGTGTCCCTCATTCCCCCGTGTCAGCCGACTATAAGTCTCCGCCCTGGACGCATCCTTCGGATGCGAATTCCAGGGCGAGACCTAAAAAAGGGACGAAGCCTTATCTTGCGGCCTCCTCTTGAATTGGTGCAGAAGGTACTCAGGCCAGTTGAAGGGAATGACGTGGCCCGTGCATGCCCTGAGCGCCTCGCCTATCTCACGCCAGTAGACGACCAGTTTGGGGCAGCTCCACAGACGGTGAACCAGCCCCGCATCTAGCTCATTTGGTTCGATAAGTTTTTTGTCCGAAGCAAGGTTTTTTTTCGGGTCGATTGTCTTTTTGTGTGATCGGCACCTTTCTTAGGATAGTCTTTTTTGTTAGGATCGACAACCTTCTTGGCCTCGACGACCTTCTTCGGTTCCAAGGTTTTCGGTTCCGAGGGCTTCTTGGGCTCGACTACGCTCTTCGGTGATGAGTTTTTCGGTGGCGAGGGCTTCTTGGGCTCGACGACCTTCTTTGGGTGTACGCCCTTCGGATCGCCGACCTTAGTCTTCAGGTCGATGACCTTTGGGTGGGCCACCCTCTTTTGTTCTGCGCCTTTCGGGTCGACTAGCTTTTTCAGTTCGACGACCTTTTGCTGGAAAGCTCTTTTTGGCTCGATGTCTTTCTTCGGGCCTGGGCTACCAGAAGGCGCGTGTTTAGGCTTCGGAGCCGAGCCGAGAGGTCGGGTCTCCAAAGGAATATCTCGATCTTGGCTAAGGCCTTTCAGCGATGCTTCGACCTGAGCCTTCTTTTTTGGGCTGAGTGGAGTGGGGGGCTGAGTACTCACGGTTTGCCCCGGCGTGATCTGGTCATCGGAGCCCGATTCGTCCTCAACGGTGACTATCTCTAGATCGGAGTCGGCGGCTTCGGGGAGATCTTGTTCGTGCTCGAAGATATTCTCCGGTTCTGGTGCCGACTTCTGCATCTCTTGCCTGGCAGCCCGTCGATTCCTGATGGTTTTCTTGGATCGAAATTGGGCACACGCTGGGCAATTTTCTTCTTTGTGTTCAGGTGACAAACACTTGTTGCATACTGTATGCTTGTCAGTATGCAGGAATTTGGAGTGGCATTGTGGGCACCTTTCAAATGGACTCCTTTCCATCGACGAAAGTCGCACGTGGCGTCGATAAGGCCCAACGGCCCGCGTCGACGACCGGATCAAGATGAAAAGTTTAATTGAGTCGAGGGGTACCGAGCGAAAAAAATACTGTTGAGTTCAAAGGCCTTTTGGCCTTAGAAAGTAGTTAGTTTCGGTTCCGAAGTTGGAGTATAGGAAATAACATCCGAACCCAATGGCGGAAAAAAACAATCTAAGGATGGAGTGGATGCCCATGCGCACTGTAGTCCAAGGGAGGAGTCACCTATCTCGTGATTCTTAGAAGACTCATCCAAGACAACAAGGTGCAATCATCAGGACCCAACACTAGGCGGCGATCTATGCTAAGATATGAATTCAGCAGCCCACATGCCTCGAACATAATGTGCACTTGGACTGATGGTTCCCTTGATGTGTTACATGATTTGATACAATTGTCCTGTCATTTTAAATCCATTAGCTTAATCATTTACAATTGTTCACAGAATCATTTAAATAGATTTGATCCTGGATTACAACAAAAGGCAGGAAGGAAAAGTGCATAATTTGTGTTCCTTGAGTTTTAAAAAATGTGAGCAAATAGATAATATTGAACATGCAGAATTAGTATCCACCATCAGTGAACCAACTGATTTTGCCATAAAATAAGAGTGAATCATGGGGATGCAGGTCACCGTTTATTTGCAGAGTTTTAATCTGTAGGCTTTTATGCACCAGAAAGCCAATATAATTATTTGGCATGATTATGTTTCAGTTATATAAATTCACACATTCGCTTGAAGTTAACTGAAAAGTGCTTACAAAGACATAGGTGCCTGATTCAGATACATAATTTATCATGCATTCCTGCAAAATCACACCACACCAAATGGATTATGTTACAAGAGCCCACAGGTGTCCAGGGTGGAGGGAGGGCGCATACGAGTCTACAGCTCTACATGTCAAGAACAGATGCTTAAAGGGTAAATAACAATCTGTTCGAGGCATGTATGCTGTAGATACACATGCTTTGCATAGACTAAATAGCAGTACTCTTCAAAGCGGTGACTAACCAGTGGATGTTGAAGTGGTCAGAAAAGTGTCTCTTTAGCACTGCCTGCCTTACATTAGCTTGTTGACGTGTGAGGACATCCACACAATAATGTTTTGTAAATGTGTGTTTGGTGTGGACAATGTAGCTGCTTTACATATATCAGCTATGGGAATGTTACCAAAAAAGGCCACAGGTGCTTCTATTTTGCAAGTAGAATATGTTCTTTTAGCTTTAACATAACAAGTTTGAAGGCCTTTGACTATCCACCTAGAAATCTGGAGTAAACACAACAAAAAGTTGTTTTGTTTTACGAAAACTTGTTGTCCTGTCAACATAGTATTGTAGTGCTCTTTTAACATCAAGTGTGTGTAGAGCTCTTTCAGCTACTGAATCATGCTGAGGAAAGAAGACCGGTAATAACTGACTGATTAATATAAAAAGCAGAAACTACTTTTGGTAAGAATTTATGATTTGTTTGAAGAACCACTCTATACTTGTGTAGCTGAAAGAAGGGTTCTTCTAATGTTAATGCCTATAAATCACCTACGTGGTCGAGTGAAGTGATGGCAATTAGGAAGGAAACTTTCCATGAAAGAAAGTGTAACTGACATCTATATAATGGTTCAATGGGTGAACCCATATGCCACACAGGTACAGGTGGCACTCTGGGTGGTATTATTCAAGGTCTTTCATAAAAGCTTTAATGATTGAGACTTTGAATAAGGACAAACGTTGTCTGTTTTGTAAATATGCAGCTACTGCTGCAAGGTGTAGTTGAATGAATGTGTAGGCTAAGCCTACTCGTTGCAGATGCAAATGACAACAAATAATATTCTGAATAGATGTATCTAATAGATCTATTTTATTGTTATTACAATAAATAGCAAATTGTTTCCACTTTGCTGCATAACATGTCCTAGTGGTAAGTTTCCTTACTTCAAGGATTGTCATACAATCTGGTGGTAGATTTCGATATCCAAACTCTAGGACTTCAGGAGCCAGTTCGCTAGGTTGAGCTACTCAGGGTTTGGATGTCTGATTTCTCTATGGTTCTGTGTGAGAAGGCGGGATGTGAGGTGTAGCTTTAGGTGTGGAACTGCTGACAGTTCTAGTAATGTGGTGAACGACGTTTGACTAGCCCACGTGGGAGCCACTAGAATCATTGTGAGTGATGTCGGCCCAAGTTTCTGAACCAGAAATGGAAGGAGTGGGAGAGTCGGAAAAGAGTAAGCAAATTTCCCTGACAAGTTCATTCATTGGGCATTGCCTTAGGATAGATAGTGGGGAAATCTGGAGGTGTAGTTTGGGCATTTTGAGTTCTGTGCTGTGGCAAAGAGGTCTATTTGTGAGAAACCCCATTTCTGGAAGTATGGAGAAGAACCTGGGAATGAATTTCCCATTTGTGTATTTGTAGCTGCATCTTGCTGAGAACGTCAGCAAACTGACGGTTTATCCCTCGAAGGTGTTCTGCCAGAAGATGAATTTTGGGATGTATCGCCAAACGGTCTGAGAGAGGCTTGACAATTGTAGAAATTGTCCTCCCCCCCCCCCTGTTTTTGTACATAGTGGTCATATTGTCCATGCAGACTAACACAACTTTGCCAACTAGGTGAGGCTGAAACACTTTTAGTGCTAACTGAACTGCTAGAAGTTCCAAGTAATTGACATGGAGACTTCTGTAGTTGGTGTCCCATAAACCTTGAATTGTCATATGCTGGAGATGGGCACCCCAGCCTGTGAGAGATGCGTCTGCTGATAGTACAACTTGTAGAATAGAGTAGATGAACAGCCGCTCTTTTTACAGGATTTGTGTGCTCCGCCACTGCAGAGAGCGATGAGTGCGGCTGTCTAACACTAGACCTGTTAATTGACCCTGTGCTTGACTGCACTGTTGCGCTAGACATTCTTGCAGTGGGTGCATGTGTAATCTTGCATGATGCACTATGCGAATGCATGATGTCATTATTCCTAACAACTGCATGAAAGTTTTCACTTGTAGGTGCTGGTTTAACTGAAACTGCAGTAAGATCTATATGCATTAGTAGAAGCTAGAGCTGTACGAGTGTTGAGAGTTGCTCCTAGATATGATTGCAGTTATAAGGGTGGAAGATTGGATTTTCATGCATTTACTGTGAATCCTAAGGTTTATTGTAGA
Source organism: Lissotriton vulgaris (assembly GCF_964263255.1). Classification (NCBI taxonomy): domain Eukaryota; kingdom Metazoa; phylum Chordata; class Amphibia; order Caudata; family Salamandridae; genus Lissotriton; species Lissotriton vulgaris. Next base: position 1,547,505,448 of record NC_141687.1, on the reverse strand, counting down.
CTGAGTGTGTTGTAAACACTTTCTCTGTGTTTTGGCTGTGATGAGCCAATCGTCCAGGTATTTGAAGACATGAATTTGTTGTCTTTTTAGATGAGCTGCTACTACCGCCAGACATTTTGTTAATACTGTGGTTGCAGTAGTCACTCCAAATAGAAGTACCTTGAATTGGTAATGCTTTTATGCTAACACTAACCCGAGGTATTTGCAATGCGCTGGATGAATATGAATATGAAAGCATGCGTCCTTTAGGTCTAGGGTAGACAAAGTCGCCTTGGTGTATCACTGGAAGCACTTGTTGGAGAGTGACCATATGAAAGTTCTCTGATAGTATGTACAGTTTTAGTGGTCTTAAATCCAATATTGGTCTTAGAGACCTGTCCTTTTTTGGAATCAGGAAATACAGTGAATATACTCCTAACCTTTGATATTGTATTGGAACAGGTTCTATAGCTCCTTTTTCTAATAGGGCTTGTACCTCTTGTAGTGAGTAGCTCTGAGTGTTGAAATGACATCCGATGATTGAGAGTTGGAATATTGGGGGGATTGCTGGCGAGTTCTAGGAAATAACCATGTTGGTTAATGTCTAATACCCATTTGTCTGTGGTTATTGCTTGCTAAATAGGAAGAAAGTGCTGTAGTCTTCCCCCAACAGGTGTAATATGATCGAGGGGAATGGTAGGCAAGTCCCTGCTTATTGGGAGAGGGAGTGGTACCTTTGAAGTTGTTCCCTCTGTAGCCTCCCGTATAGAAACCCATTGGGGAAGAGGGAAGCGTCTTTGTTTTATAAGAGTAAGTATTGGGATCTGAGGTATTGGTTTTGGATCCTCCTCTATAAAATGAGCGAGGAAAGGAGCCTCGGCTAGATGGTGACTGCAAGGCTCCCATAGATTTCGCCACCTGTGTCTTTCTTCATTTTCTCAAGTGACACATCTACTTGAGGTCCAAAAAGGTGTTCCATTTCAAAAGGAACATTTAAATAGATTGTTGAACTTCCAGAAATCCTAAGCCATGAATGCCTACAGAGGAGAATGCTGGTATTAATTCCTTGTGCTGCAGTGTCAGCTGCATCTAGTGCACATCGATTTGAAGAATTTGATATTCATTTCCCTTCCTGTACTAGCTCTTGTCCCTTGTTTCTATGCACTTCTGGGAGGTACTGTAGTATTTCCTGTATATTATACTAGTGGGCTCCATCATATCTTGCTAAAAGAGCCTGTGTATTAGCAATGCGCCACTGGTTAGCAGACTGCGCTGCTATTCTTTTGCCTGATGCGTCAATTAATTTAGACTTCTTTAGGGGGTGTATCTGCTGCTGTTTATGAATTAGCTCTTTTTGACGCATTTGATACCACGAGAGATTCTAAAGCCAGCTGCCCTTTGATATAAATTGGGTCATATGGTGGCGGTTTGTACTTTTTATCGACTTGAGGTGTTACAACACAGGCACGTACTGGGTCTTTAAAAATGTCATCTGTATGTCTTAACATAACCTTTAACATAGGCAAGCTTTGCGTGGTTCTATGTGTGGTATCTAATGTCTCAAACAGGAAATCTTCCTCTAAAGATTCTCCATGGTAAGAAGCTGCTCTTGAAATCAACTCCGGGTAAGCTATGTTACATCAGGAGGTGAAGGCATGGTAGGATAGACTGGTATGCGCCAAGGTGGTCGATTGAGGTTGTGAAGATTACGCATGTCCAATGCAGTGGCCTAAAAATTTGTGATGCCTTGAAGAAATTGCCTAAATGTGAATGGCAATGAAACATGTCGGCAAGTGGAGTGTGGTTAGATAGGTAGTAGCCATATTCACTTTTTTACAGCCCACAACCAACACGAAAGAGGCAGAATAAAGCCAAGTTCCGTGTTGTTAGTGGTTTTTATATGTTTGTTTTTGACACGATTTGTGTTGTTTGTGGTTTCTATACACTGCACTTTCTCACAAACACAGCTTTGTTTGTTTTTGGACACATTTCTTTCTTTGGAGCTTGATGGTGCCAATGATGAGATCAGGGCAATCCTGGTGAGTACTTGCCAGGTTCCCGTTGGTGGTGCGCCCGTGAGGCGCCATCTCGCTCACACACACTTTTTTCTACCTATCTGAGTTTGGCACATAGGTGTGTGTTATTTGTTGTCTCACAACTGTCATTTTTTCAAGGGATTGGGCAAATTATTTTAAATATGGCATAACATGGATGTACCTCCTACCTCATTAATTAAAATAGAGGAGTTATTTGCAAAAGTTTTGCAATATATGGTACAACATTAAATAGATAATTTACAGATGCCTCAGTGGTCTAGGTCTTTTTTGTGAATATATGGTAGGATAGAGATCAGGGTCATTATCTACTGGTTGATTATAATCAATCCATGGAACTGTTGATGGAGGATTACAAGGATTAACTCTGTCCGAATTAGTTAAGGGCCCAACACACAAAGCTGGTCATACCCTGGACCTCATATTCACGAATCATCCTGGCGTAACTTCCCTTTCTGCCCTGCCCCTCACATGGTCTGACCATTTCCTCCTTCCTTTTGAAATTACTATCCCTTCCCTGCCCCCTCCCTCCTCTATCAATAGAGAAAACGGTCGCAAATGGTCTAAAGTTACCTGTGACACCATTTACCCTTGGTTCTCTTATCAGCTCAATCCTTCTGTAGACTTTAATGAGGAAGTTGTTAGATACAACTCCGCCCTTACCTCCGCACTGGATGCTATTTCCCCACTAGCTCCTATCAATTCCGCTAGATCTCATCCTTCTGCTCCTTGGTTCTCCCCCACGTTGCGAGAGGAAGAGAGTCAATGCAAACAGCTCGAACGTAAATGGCCGCAGTCCTATGATCCTACTGCCAAAGCAGTTTATAAGGCAGCCATGAATAAATTTCAAAAACTCAAACGGACCACGATGAGATGTTACTTCTCACAGCTAATTAAATTGGCAGAGAACTCTACCAGAACTCTCTTCAAAATAGTAAAGGATTTTGTGAACCCCCCTGCCTTGAACTCCTCCTTGACCCTTGGTCAGTTCCCTTCAGTGTGGAAGCAAGCTATGTTGCTTCCCATCCTAAAAAAGCCAGATGCGGATCCCACTCAATTCTGTAACTATCGCCCGATATCCCTTCTGCCCAAACCTGCTAAGATCTTAGAAAAAGTGGTTCAGAAACAATTGGCCTATTACTTAGAAACTAACCAGCTGCTGCACGATTCCCAGTCCGGATTTAGAACTGGCTTCAGCACTGAGACTGCGCTGCTGGAGGTATCAGAGACAATTCGAGAGTCTGTGGACAGGGGTGAGGAGGCCATGTTGGTCCTCCTCGACCTGTCCGCTGCTTTCAATATAGTGTCCCATGATATACTCCTGACTCGTCTGCAGCAGCTGGGGATTAGAGGCACTGCCCTGACCTGGATTAAATCTTTTCTCTCAGGGAGGACCCAAAGGGTACTCCTTCGTCCCTTTGAATCAGAGGATAAACCTCTCCTGTGCGGTGTGCCCCAGCGCTCGGCCTTGAGCCCTCTTTTGTTTAATGTGTACCTAGGCCCGCTTGCCAGGGCAGTTGAGTCGTGGGGGGTCAGGGTGGTCTCTTACGCTGATGATACTCAACTTGTTTTTTCCTTTAGAGACCACTCTGACTCCCACTTCTCTAACTTTCGCAACTGCCTTGGCAACATCTGCGCGTGGATGGCTTCTAACCATCTGGTTCTGAATACTGACAAAACGGAGGTTCTTTTCTTTAGCCAAAAATCTGCTCCCCCCGCCACCCTGTGGTGGCCTACTGTCCTGAACCCCCCTCCTAATCCTGTCCAATCTGTCCGCAATCTCGGCTTCCTATTTGATAACGCTATGTCCTGTAAAGCTCAGGTCAATAGAGTCACCTCTGCCTGCTTTGGCAAACTGCGCATGATTAGGAAGATTTTTCCCTATCTCCCTTTGGTGTCCCGCAAAACAATTGTCCATGCTCTTATCACGGCACACCTAGACTATGCCAACAGCTTGTATGCCGGCTCCCCCCTCTACCTTATTGAAAGGCTACAAGTTATTCAGAATGCGGCAGCTAGACTCATTGGAAATATCCCTGTCCGTAACTCTGTAGCAGCCTACCGGAAAGAATTGCATTGGCTCCCTATCTCCCGTCGCATTCAATTTAAAATTCTGATCCTTGCCTTTCGTGCTATAAACGGAATTGGCCTGGCCTACCCGAGTAAAAGACTCAAACTATCTGTATCCGTCAGATCCTTGAGATCAAACATCCTTCGCCTTTTGGTGGCACCCAGCTTTCTTCTCGCCAGGAGTGGGGGCAGAACGTTTGGAGTGGCCGTGGCCAAGTATTGGAACAGTCTTCCTCTGGACCTCAGGTTCATTGAGTCAGAGCAAGTATTCAGACGGAAACTCAAGACCTGGCTGTTTTCTAATCCTTAAATTTATTTATCCTCTGAGGCTCTCTGTAGTTCCGGGTTATGATGGACATGCACCTGGTAGTTCCACCTCATGAATGACATGTATTTCACAGCGCCGGGACACCCCCTTTCGGGGGTAGCTGCGCGCTTTATAAGCTTCTTTAATAAAATAAATTATTATCATCTCTATCATCAAAGTCAGGATGTGTTTGAGGAGAACCTTGCGGTGTAAACTGAAGGGGATTTGACCCTGGCGATTGTAAAAGGTGGTGGGGGGGATTGAGGAAGAGGATAATAGGTCTTGTAGCCATGTCCTTTTTCTTCAAAGGTATTGTAGGACTTGTATTCTCAGTATCCTTTCTTTTCTTGGATGGTTTATCATCCTTGGCTACAATGTGTCCAGTCTTGGGGATTAATGTAGAGACGTTTCTGTTTGAGGTCCAACCTTTCCTTCGTAATGTCCAAAATCGGTTCCAGAAGGTTTAAAAGGGGATCTTTGTCTCTTGGAGCCAAACGTTTTGGCGACAAACTGGATCAATGCTTTTGTCTTTCGGAATCGAAGGTTTTGGCTCAGAGGGGTCTTGTCTCGAGACAAACCGGGCGTGAAGGCGGGGCATTAGAAACTGTCTCTCTGTGCCGACCATTGCCCAAAGGCAGTGGTGGCCCAGAAGCCATGGGTTTACTAAGAACAGATTTGAGGGGCTTTTTTACTCACAACCCCCTGTTCCACTAGAATCCTAAGAACTGCAAGTCGATCTTGAGCTCAGAGTCCAATTCTTGAAGGGAGAGGGCTTCTTCCTTTTCTGCTGCCGATGTGTCCATCTCTTCTTGTTCGGTATTTTCTCCGAAGATATCCGGAGTGTACTCGATGTTCTGTCTCTGCATGTCCCTTTGTCGAGCCAGACAATCGTGGAAAGTCTTTTTCGATAGAAAAGATAGTCTAGTCAAGCGTCACAATCTTCCTCCATGTGCTCTGGTGATAAGCACAAGTTGCGTACTTCGTGCAGGTCGGTGGTGGGTGCATGGATTGGCACCAGGCACAGAATTAAAATTGAGTCTGTTCCATCACCAGTAGACTCAATGAGTACGATGGAACGGAAGTCGAAGAATGGCTAAGCCCGAAGGCTGCTCACGTCTTCTGGCTCGAAGATGGAGTTTTCTCACTTTTATTCGACATGCAGGAAAAAAAAGAACGCAAACGAAAGCAATACCAACAAGGGCAAAGAGGGTTACGCAAAGAGGGGATTCAAAAGAAAGGTCTCAAACTCCAGCCCTACAAGCAACGTTGGAACCTGATGGCGGAAAGAAAACTATCTAATGATGGAGTCCATGCCCATGCCGAAAGGAGGAGTCACCTTACCTTGTGACTGGGAAAGACTTCTTCGAAGAAAAACACCTTGCAAACATCCGGACCAAACTCTAGATGGCAGGAGTATGCAAAGCATATGTGTCTACAGCACACATGCCTCAAACATCTAGTTTCTTATTTTGTACGCCCCCCAAGCTTATAAGCAAGAACTCTAGATAAAGTAGGTAATTTGGAAGCGAACCTACGTATTGGGAAGTGACTTCAATGAAGTGATGTCACCCAAAGTAGACAGACAGACAACCTCAACTGCAATGTCAGAAACAGGCTCTTAATTGGCACAATTCACTGGTGCCCTAGGCACAACTGAAATATAGATGATGGAGTACAATGTAGTTAGGTAGTACTCATATCTGTAAGGGACACATGTAACACTATTAGAACTTGCCCATATCAGCAATATTAGTTCCCCCATTAAGGAGATACAATATCTATAAATCAATAATGATTCCTCAACCACTCTTCTTCACCTGTCATTCAAAATACAGAATTTCAATTTCTGATGGCATTCCAAAGTCTTCTTTATTGTTCTTCCATTCTAGCAAATATATGTTTGCTAATTTCGACTTCATCAGGTCTAAAAGACAATATAACTTATACCACAGTTACATAATATTTATACATTTTCAGTTACTCCACGCCAAGTGACAAAATTAGAAGAAAAAGGAAGGCCATCTCCAAATGTTAATAAAACTATTTTCTATACAAAACAAGTAAAATACCTATTCAGTTAACCACTCAAAATCCCTGTGATAATAACAAGCATTTGCAATGCAATAGGTCTCGAATAAGGAAAGTTTGAGCTATTGGTATTGTAAATGACAATTTTTTTATTTATGTGTTGGTTTTGAAAATAGCGAAATTAATAGCTTTGTCATTTACAATGCCAATACTGTTAACTTTGGCAAATGTGACACCTATAGCATTTGTAATGCAATATGTGTTGTATTTACGTGACTTAGATGTATTGATATTACAAATAACATGGCAATAGCTTAAACTTTTGCAAACCACTTGTGTGAAGATTATGTTCAGTGTATTTTATTGTGACGAAAATCCAAGAACAGAAGTGAAATATTAACATCTTTTTGTGACATTTGTAAAAAAGCTTGAAACATTGAGAGAACATATTTGAACCAGTTGTTGTTGAATGGTTGCACAGAGTGATGCTGTGGTGGCGCTGAGTGATGTTGTGGTTGCGACGAGTCATGCTGTGGCGTTCAGTGATGCTGTGGTTGCGCATAGTGATGTTGTGGTGCCCCTAAATGATGCTTTGGTGGTGCTGAGTGATGCTGTGGTGATGCGATAGATAGATAGGGTGTAATTATGTTGGCGTGTAATTATGTGGCACTGAGTGGTATTTGGAGTGTATGTTGCGTTGAGCGCAGTGTAAATATGTAGCATATACTTATGTGGCACTGAGTGGTATTTGGAGTGTATGTTGCATTGAGTGCAGTGTAATTATGTGGCGTGTAATTATGTGGCACTGAATGGTATTTGGAGTGTATGTTGCATTGAGCGCAGAGTAATTAGGTAGCATATAATTATGTGGCACTGAGTGGTATTGTGTGGAATGTATGTTGTAGTCAGTAGAGTGTAATTGTGTGGCGTGTAATTATGTGGCACTGAGTGGTATTGTTTGGAGTGTATGTTGCTTGCATTGAGTGCATTGTATTTATGTAGCATATAATTATGTGGCACTGAGTGGAATTGTGTGGAGTGTGTGTTGCATTCAGTAGAGTGTAATTATGTGGTGTGCAATAATGTGGCACTGAGTGGTATTTGGAGTGAATGTTGCATGGAGTGCAGTGTGATTATGCGGCGTGTAATTATGTGGCACTGAATGGTATTTGGAGTGTATGTTGCATTTAGTGCAGTGTAATTATGTGGAGAGTAATTATGTGGCACTGAGTGGTATTTGGAGTGTATGTTGCGTTGAGCGCAGTGCAATTATGTTGCATGTAATAATGTGGCACTGAGTGGTATTTGGAGTGTATGTTGCATTGAGTGCAGTGTAATTTTGTGGCGTGTAATTATGTGGCACTGAGTGGTATTTGGAGTGTATGTTGTGAGTTGCACAGAGTGATGCTGTGGTGGCGCTGAGTGATGTTGTGGTTGCGACGAGGTCGGCAGAGTGCAGATTCCTCTTGGGTATGTGGAAGGAAACTCTCTTGTTGAGGTATTTGGGTCTGATGTTGTAGAGGGATTTGTAGGCGTGGGTGAGGAGTTTGAAGGTGATCCTCCTTCACTGGCTCCCCGTCGAGAAGTCAGATAGGTGTTGGGTCATGTGTTCGTGGCGCGGTGTCCCGAGGACGAGTCTGGCTGTGGAGTTCTGGATTGCAAGAAAGGCAAACTATCTGTACTATACAATGTGCCGGAGATCCACAGCTTTGTTCAAACGTGTATTTTGTTACTGGAGTTGGTTCCTCAGAGAAAAGCTTGCCCATTAATTATATGTGGTGACTTTAATATTTCTCTTAATTCTCTACTAAATAATAATGGTCTCACTCAACAGAAATATACTGGTCGAAAACCGAAAGTATATAAAGCAATTAGGAGACTTGTGAATAGTTTGGGGCTAATTGATATATGATCATTGCAGCAGTATGGTTTGTCAGTATTTGGACCGGTTAGCCCTGTAGCAGAATCAGAATAGTTTTCCGGGGCCAGTCAAATTGCACTCTGTTTCTGAAATGTGAAGTGATGTTGAGCATTGTGGCTTTTGCAGAGTCGAGGGAATTGAAGTTAGTCACTTGTCTCATTTATGGCGATGAAGACTAATAGTAGTCTTAGCCAAAGCTCCTACCGTCATCGTAAAGATAAGGGCATTATGATCTGATATTATTTTGGGGCATTTACTAATTGATGATTGTGAAGCTAAATCACTAGTGGAAAATATATAGTCTATTTGGACGTGCTTCTGATGCGGGTGCGAAAAATAAGTGTACCCAGAATTCTAAGGGGAAAACGCAGTATCTTTTGGAAATTTAAGATACTTTAACAGCATTGGCAGGACCAGAACCCTTGTCCTGGGGTCCTCTGTGCCACTAGAGTCACACGACTTTGCCGCTGAGCTTTATGCACAAGTTACTACTTGTGTAACGATATATCTGTAAGAGACATTAGTTAGTGATAGATTCCTTACCTTAGAATATCCCCAGGTGTCAGACTGGATCCGGAAATTTTTGCGCGATCCACCGAGAGATGGTCCGCTTGTGCACCGCCCGTCCTTTCTTAGCGCCCACGTAACCAACAAAGAGTTGGTCATCCACCCGGAACTGGCATGTGCGATCCAGATTGTAAGAGAGCGCACGTTTTGGGTCCAGACGGTGGAGCCTCTCTTCCTCTTTTGAGGGATGCGGAGGCGGAAAGAAGGTGGGCAAGGTGATGGACTGCCCGATGTGGAAGGCTGTGACTACCTTGGGCAGGAAAGAGGGTCTTGTCCGCAACACAACCCTGTCCGGATGGATAGAAAGGAAAGGAGGTTTGGAAAAAAGAGCCTGGAGCTCACTCACTCTCCTGGCAGAGGTGATGGCAACCAGGAAAGCAGTCTTTAGAGTAAGAAGACGGAGAGGACAGTTATGAAGTGGCTCAAAGGGAGCGCACATCAGATAAGTAAGGACAAGGTTCAAGTCCCACTGAGGCATCACGAATGGAACAGGAGGAAACGTGTGTGATGCCCTTCAAAAACCTATTTACAATTGGGGACTTGAACAAAGATGGCTGATCAGGTAGCCTTAAGAAGGCGGAAAGGGCAGAAAGGTAGCCCTTGATAGTGCCCAGAGCAGAGCCCTGCCGGGCAAGACAAAGAAGGAAGAGGAGAACCTCAGAAAGAGGGGCATTGAGAGGATCCACAGCCTTTGCTGTGCACCATGCCACAAATCTGTTCCACCTTCAGGTGTATACCGACTTTGTGGAGGGACGCCTGGCTGCCAGAATGACATTACAGACTTCGGGAGGCAAGTCAAATGGCCTCAACTGTCGCCGCTCAATCTCCAAGCTTGTAGGTGGAGGGGTCAATCCAGCAAACGAGCTTACCGGCCAGCATGCCAACACGCCGAGAGCAGCTCCAGCTCCTGGGTGGGGAACGCTGCAAGTCTCGCCGCCACAGCTCCAACCACGCGGCTGGAGACTACAGCTCCCAGCGAGCTTTGCGGGCACTTCCTGCATCCTGCACTCTTCGCGCCCGGAGGCGCTACAAAGAGCAGACGCTTCCTCGGTGGAGCGGGGGGTCAATCCAGCAAACGAGCTTACCGGCCAGCACACCAACACGCCGAGAGCAGCTCCAGCTCCTGGGTGGGGAACGCTGTAAGTCTCGCCGCCACAGCTCCAACCACGCGGCTGGAGACTACAGCTCCCAGCGAGCTTTGCGGGCACTTCCTGCCTCCCGCACTCTTCGCGCCCGGAGGCGCTACAAAGAGCAGACGCTTCCTCGTGGAGCGGGGGGTCAATCCAGCAAACGAGCTTACCGGCCAGCACGCCAACACGCCGAGAGCAGCTCCAACTCCTGGGTGGGGAACGCTGTAAGTCTCGCCGCCACAGCTCCAACCACGCGGCTGGAGACTACAGCTCCCAGCGAGCTTTGCGGGCACTTCCTGCCTCACGCACTCTTCGCGCCCGGAGGCGCTACAAAGAGCAGACGCTTCCTCCGCGTCGCGGGACGCGCGCGGGCGACGCCGGGCAGAGCCCGGGCAGAGGGCGGGCCGTCTAAGGCCGTCCAAGGATGAACAGGGACGGGACGGGCCACATCCCTAACATCATGGGTAAGCGTAAACTTGTGACATCGGTGGTAGGTGAAGTAAAAGCTAAGGTCCCTAAGTACACTACCAGCATAATTACGTATCTGACTACAAAAGTGGACGAACTATCTACCCAGATTGCTGAGTCAGAGCGTGTGCTGGGTCTTGAAACCAACCCAGTGGGCGCTGACACACCGAACACTTCAACCATTAACTGTATTCCGCTGGAACCTAGGGTCATTGAGTCCTGCAGACCCATCATGCCCCAATCCCCTACTGTACTTCCGAACCCGGTATTGCCTGAAACAGTGATACCGCCTACACCGGCGGCCTCTGGTGACCTAGGGAGCACAGCAAGCAGTCAGCCTGGGGGTCAACGTGCTATGTACATCACTGAGGAGGGTATCTCGTCTTTACTAGAAAAACTTTTCTCGGACAGACTTGAATCCGCCCTAATCCAGATTGCCACTGACATCACTGAAACTTTGAAGGATTTTGTCAAGGACCTTTTGGCGAAATGCGAGCGCATTAATGACTTTTTAAATACCCAGGCCCTTTCTCCATCTATACAAATGTCGTCATGTCCAACAGTTGTACAGGTTCCTGCCCTCAAGGTTGGCGGCCCGCCAACTACTACGGCCATCACAGCTACAAGTTTGGCCTTTGATAACACTGTGCAAACTAAAGGGAAAGTTGACAAGGGTATATCTACACTTATTATGGAAGCTGTACCTAGTTTAACTCCGATAGTAAGGCCTAGAGGTTCACAGGGTGGACGGGTGGGAACGGTACCCCCAGTAAATTTACCACCGGATGCAACACCGTTTGTAGCAATACTGGTAAATGTCCCCAAACTTGCTGACGGGGAGGTAGAACATCACGAAACCCTTCTTAAGCATATAAAAAATGGTGCAATGCGAACTGCACGGGCGAAAGTAATATTGCAGATAATATTCTGACAGGAAGAAGGGTCAATTGGGTGGGCAAAACTAAGAAATGTGTAGCAGGAGACTGTGTAATAGTTCATTTCAAATCCCGTAATGTCTCGAGCCGCCTCTTCTGGGATGGTTCCCCACTGGACCCAGTAGGTAAGGGCGTTCGCGCTATGCCTCTGGGTTTTTTCTATCCCCCATTATACAGGATAGGTGGCGGCGAGAAATCTAGGTCACAGCACATTAATAATGCATGGGCTGAAGACAGACTAATTTCGCCTCTACAAGTTAACCAATGGGCGACAAAGCAACCCAGGGTTGGTGGTACAGCTAATACTGCAAGGAACACGTCTACCAACGATTTAATCCTCTTGAATAGATTTTCGGCTCTAGAAAATCCGACAGATATGGACTGACTAGAGCATGATCACAAAAGTATGAATGCCCTTAGTAACGAAAATGTTTTTATTTTCCCATCATGTAATACATCAGCCACAGCCGATAATGGCCCAATAGATCTGGGCAGGGGGAATGTTAGGCTACTATCATGGAATATTGCGGGCTTACGCGCAAAGCAGGAAGACCCGATTTGGCTACAAAAGCTAAAAGAACATGAGATAGTGGCCTTACAGGAAACTTGGGCAAGAGAAAATGTTTTCTGGTTGGATGGCTATACATCGTTCTTTGTCAATGCTCAGAGTTCCTCGGCGGGAAGGGATAGAGGGGGCCTGTTGTTTCTAGTTTCAGTTAACTTAGCAGGCAGTGTTAAGGAAATCCCCAGCTCCTCATATTATTTTCAGTTGTTGGAAATCCACCAAGCAGATAAAAATAAGATAGTTCTAATAAACTGCTACAATTCTATATAGGGGGGTCCCCCAAATTTCGTTCTAGATGGTTTATCTTCCTTTTTAACTAATCATATGTCAAAACAAACCACTTTTGTTCAACTCATACTCATGGGAGATTTTAATGTTCATTTGTGCGGGCTACATTGCCAGATTGAGGATGATACCGGCCCTGATCATACGACTCTGCCACATTTCGAGCACAGCCCAAAGGGTGCAGCAATGGAAGATTTGTTATCATCCAATGATTTATTTGAACCTGGGTTTTCTGACTTAAATGATCGTGTGGTCACATATAATGCGAGGGGAAGTGAATCGATTATTGATTATATTTTTATGTCCCCGGGTCTTCTCCGCTATGTATTGTTTTATAATGCCATAGTAAGTGGGTTCAGTGATCATAACCCGGTGTCGCTAGTCATGGACGGTTCTATTGGTCTAAGCAAAGGGGCCTTGATGGCCACCTCTGTGAAGGATGTAAAGAGCAAAGACCAGGGAAGGCGTCTAAAATGGTGTAAAGTTTGTCCTGAGGACTTTTTAGGTCTAATTGAACAAAAAATGGCAGTGGAACTTGTTACATGTAGGGACTTAGACATGGGGGGGGGGAAGAGGTAGTTACCGCTTTTGAGGCTATCTGTGCTAGAGTGGAAGAAGAGCTCACAGTTAGACCAAGGAGGGGTCCTGCCCCAGCTTATGGTTGGTTTGATCATACATGCTCCAAAGCACACTCCGCTCTGTTGAAAGCGCTTAAACATTCCCCCAGAGACAAGTCACTGGTAGCACAACTGAGGAAGAAATATGCTGAGGAGGTAAAGACTAGGAAAAAGGTTATTAAAAAAGAAGCCTGGGATTCTTTAATGGATTCTACTACCCTCAAACAAAGTTCCAAATTCTGGTCTATAATTAATAATCCTCTATTTGCCCAATCAAGTAATATAGATCTTGAAGTAAATATTCCTGAAGCAGAGTGGCTTAAACATTTCTCTAATATATATGGGAGTAATGAAATTGTTGAGTCATTTTTTATGCCTTGTCATTCAACTTCACTACCCAAACTAAATTTCAGTAAAACTGAAGTGGAGTTGCGATAAAAGGTTCCGCTGAAAATAAAGCCCCCGGTCCAGATGGGGTCCCTTTGGATCTTTATAAATTAAACCCAGAGATGTGGGCAAAGATACTAGCCAATGTTTTTAACTGTGTACTTGTGGGGGGTTTTCCAAAAACCTGGGCATGCTCAATCATAGTCCCTATTTTTAAAAAAGGACAAAGAAGTGACCCCAAATGCTACCGCCCTATATCCTTGTTGGATTCTTCGATGAAGGTCCTGGGTAAAGTATTGCTTGCGAGAATTAACAAGTGGACTTTGGAAAATGATATTCTAACAGATGCCCAGTACGGGTTCCGTTCAGGAAGAGGTACAGAGGACCAATGTTTAAATCTACATTTGATAATCTCAAAATATACAACGGCAACAAAGGGGACAATTTTTGTTGCGTTTATGGACCTGTCCACAGCCTTTGATTTAGTTAACAGAGCTCGGCTGTGGTCCATGTTAAAATTGGGACTCGATCCTCCTCTTGTCCACTTTCTGGCTGAACTTCATAAAGACTTAAAGGCATCGATTAGAACGGACCAAGAAGGAAATCGTACAGCTTGGTTTAAATCGAGCAGGGGTGTACGGCAAGGCTGCATCCTTGCCCCCATGCTGTTCACTTTATACATAAATTCATTAGAGAAAAATCTTTTAACTGCTACTTTGGATACACCGCGTGCAGGGGATACTCGAATCCCTGTGCTCCTGTACGCGGATGACGCTGCTTTAATAGCTCGAACACATTTAGGCCTGCAGAGACTTTTAAATGCATTTAGTGAATTTATGTCCTCACTTGACTTAGTGGTAAATAATTCTAAATCCCATGTTGTGGCATTCGGGGCTGTCAAAAACAACACCAAATCGTTCTATTGTAATGGTGAAGTGATCACTAATGTCAAAGTTTTTACTTACCTCGGTGTAATTTTTGATACTAAGGGTAGCTGGATCCCCCAAATTACAGCCAAAACCAAAGCGGTGAGGAGCTCGGCAAATGCAATTTTAAGTTTTTCAAGGAGACTTGGAGGCAAGCCGAGCGGTGCATTATTAAGCTTGTACAGGGCTAAAACTTTGGCAATAGCAGGTACGGATCAGGTCTATGGGGCTATGTGAATAGTGAAACCATTCAAAGGGAGGAAAATAAGTTCCTCCGGTCTATACTAGGGCTCCCCCAGTCGACAGCCACATTTTCAGTTCATCAGGAGCTTGGTTTAGGGTACATTACCGATATCCTTTCAATGGCACCTATTCTTTTATGGATTAGGATTTGGACCAATAACAACTTAGGTTTAAATCATAAAATACTGATGGACTGTTTAAAACTGGACAAATTTAAAGATATTGTTTGGCTGTCATACATTTATAAGTGCTCTTTGGAACTTGGTCGTCCTGAGATATTTTCCGCCCCTCTGGGTTTGAAAAAAGCTGATCTAGACTGGGTCAAGCTTAACTTCTTTAAATTGAAGACCTTGGAGAGAGAGGAATATCACCTTACAAAGCCCACGGTTAGAGCCCATTTTTTGACGATTACTTGCCTAGCTATTCAACCGTATCTTGCCATAGTAAACATCCCTTTTCACAGGTGGCTTCTGGTTAAATTTCGGTTTAATCAGATTTATACGGTTCTTTGTGACAGCCATGGTTGGTACAAGCTGGAGGATGCACCTGTGTGCAATTGTGATAATTTTTCTCTGCAAGATAATATGCACCTAATGCTGTTCTGCCATTTTTACAATACGCCTAGACAGAAGTATTTGGTGCCATTATTGAAGGGCAAAGCTTTTCTTCAGGCAAAACCAGCTCTCCTGTATTTACAAATGCTAGAATCACCTTTGGTTATGCTTAGCGTGGCTAACTACCTTGTTGCTGCTGTCAGGATTAGGAGGAGGCGATTGCAAATGTAATATGCGTCCACGGCCCATTTTAAACTCAGAATGATAAGGAAAATCTTGCCTTTTCTGCCTGACACGGCCGCTAAGACCCTGGTCACGTCATTGGTTTTAAGTTCACTAGATTACTGCAACGGACTCTTTCTGAATGCACAATCCAGAGTCACAAAAAAGTTGCAGACGGTACAAAATGCCGCCGCACGCCTGCTGTCAAAAAAACCAAAATTCGCACCCATCTCAGATACTTTGAGGTCCTACCACTGGTTGTCTATCCAAAACAGGATAAAGTTTAAAGCTATGTGCATAGTCTACCAGGTAATGCAGGATCAGGGGCCTCGCTTCCTAAAAGATCACCTAATACCTTACAGTCCTGCCAGAAAGCTACGATCTTCATCACTTAACCAATTAGTGGTCCCACGTAGCAGAACAGTCACATGGGGTGACCGCCGCTTCCTAGTTGCGGCCCCCAACATCTGGAACACCCTACCATACCACATCAAAGCCAGTCCATCGCTTTTACAGTTTAGAAAAAATCTGAAGACGTGGTTATTCAACCAATAATACAGTACACCCACCGCATCCTCACCTCTAAGGAATGACATTACTGCAGTCTAGCGCCGAGACACCCAAGGGTAATTGTTCGCGCTCTATAAGTGTCAGAAAATAAATAAATAAATAAATAAATATGGGGGTCTGTACAGGAGGATGAAATGTGTTCTTTGTATTTGTAAAATTTTAGCTAATAATTACTTTTTTTAGCTGTTTTTAAACTGTGTATATATATTGTCATTGCTGTATGTAATTTTTTTTATGAAATTGAATTGTCCCTTTTTTAAATTGATTGTAGTATGCTTTTATGATTTTTAACTAAATCGAATAAAGTGGTTTTTGACTTTGACTTTGTAGGTGGAGACTGGACAGGTTCGGGTGGAGGACCGTCCCCTGCTGCTGCGACAGAAGGTCCTCCCGAAAAGGCAGACTAATTAGGGGATCGACAGACATGCTGAGTAGCTCTGGATACCAATATCGTCGTGCCCAGTCCGGAGCCACAAGGATAACCTGGGCCCGGTCGTGCCTGATCTTCTTCAGCACTCTGGGCAGAAGTGGTATAGGCGGAATGGCGTACAACAGACCGCAACTACACTCGCGACAAAAAGCGTCTCCGAGCGAGTGCCGCCTTGGAAATTCCAACGCGCAGAACTGAAGACATTGCGCGTTCTCTTCTGTGGCGAATAGATCTAACTAAGGCTCCCCCACTGCTGAAAGAGACCTTGGGCCACGTCCGAGTTCAGACGGCTGAGTTTGTCCGCTCTGGCGTTCAGAGAACCTGCCAGGTGTTGAACCACCAGGGTCACGCCCTGATGTTCCTGCCACTGCCAGAGGCGCAGAGCCTCCTGGCATAAGGTCCACGACCCCACCGGCCCGGTTTGTTGCAGTACCACATGGCAGTGGTGTTGTCCGTGAACACCTGCACTACACTCACCCTGTCGGAGGGGATGAATGCCTTCAGTGTAAGCCGGATCGCCAGCAGCTCCAGAAGGTTGATGTGGAGCTGGGACTCCGCCAGAGACCAGAGGCCTCTGATCTCCGCCTCTCCCATGTGCCCCCCCCCAGCCCTGGAGGGACGCGTCCGTCACAACTACGTGCTCCGGTTGGGGTAGGTAGAGGGATCTGCCGCTGACCCAATCGTGGTCCGTGAGCCACCACTGCAACTGTCTTGCAGTGCCCTCCGGGATCAAGACATGGTCGGACAAGTTGCCCTGATGCTGGGCCCATTGAAACTTCAGGTCCCACTGCAGAGCCCGCATCCGCCACTGGGCGTGATGCACCAGAAGGTTGCAGGAGGCCATCAGTCCCAGAAGGCGTAGCGTCTACCTGACCGAGATTCGGGATAAAGGCTGAAAGATCACAATCAGAGCCTGAATATCCCGAACCTGCTGTTCGGGAGGATAAACCCGAAACTGCGCTGAGTCTAGAACCGCTCTGATGAAGAGGAGCTTCTGAGAGGGATACAGGTGTGACTTCGGCACATTGATGGAGAACCCCAGCAGGTGCAGGAGGTCAGTCGTAGTCTGGAGGTGGCTGACGACTGTTCGGGCGAGCCTTCCTTCAACAACCAGTCGTCGAGGTAGGGGAAGACTGAAACCCCTAACCTGCGCAGATGAGCTGCAACCACCGCCATCACTTTCGTGAACACCCGTGGGACGCTGGTAAGGCCGAAGGGGAGCATGGTAAACTGAAAGTGCTTGTGGCTTACCGTGAACCGCAGGTAACGCCGGTGGGCCAGCAGGACAGGGATGTGAAAATAAGCGTCCTGCAAGTCCAACGCTACCATCCAGTCTCCAGGGTCTAGGGCAGCTAAGACCTGAGCTAATATCAGCATCTTGAACTTCTCCTTCCGTAGGAAGCCGTTGACGTTCCGTAGGTCCAAGAAAGGGCGTAGGCCCCCTTTGCCCTTCTTGGGTACCAGAAAGTAGTGGGAGTAATAACCACACCCTACTTATAATAATAATAATAATAATAATAATAATAATAGGGGCATTTGTAAAGCGCTGAGTTACGCACACCGGCGTGTCCCCGCGCAGAGGTGAGAGGCGGAAGCAGGGAGTTTAACTGAAGGGCAGGCAGTCTATCTGACATATAGGTAGGTTTTTAATTTTGCTCGGAACCTAATTTCTACCTGTTCTAGGCGTAAATCCACCGGAATTTTGTTCCAATGATTTGCCACTAAATACCTAAACGATCTGCCTCCCATGCGGGCTTTCTTCACCTTGGGGATTCTTAACAGTCCCCCACCCGCAGATCTGAGCGCTCGAGCAGGTTCATAGGGTTCAATCAGGCTCTGCAGTGGTCGAGGTGCCCTGCCATTCAAAATACGGTGGCAGGTGCAAAGAGCCTTGTACTCTACTCTGCTCCTCACAGGGAGCCAGTGTAACTTCTGCAAGGCCTCCCTCGAGGGCGCCCTTTTGGGCAGCCTGAGGATCAGACGTGCTGCAGCGTTCTGCAGCACTTGAAGGCGACCAAAACTTTTCCCAGGTGCCCCCAGGTACAGCAGGTTCGCATAATCCAACCTTGCGGTCACCAATGCATGTACCAGGGTTTTACGGGCCTCCGTGGGCAGCAGTTCCAGAATTTTCCTCAGCCTTTTCAAGACTCCAAAGCACATACCCACCACACGGTTGATTTGGGGCCCAAAGGTGAGACCCGCATCAAACCACACCCCCGGGTTTTTTGCCTCCTGACAGGGGGTGGGGGTCGGCCCTAGACAGGATGGCCACCAAGCTGACGACCAAGCAGACTGGTCTCTCCCCACCACAAGCACCTCTGTCTTGCTGCCATTAAGTTTCAGACAGTTCATAGCCATCCAGTCGGCAAGATCTTTCATACACGACCAGAAGCTATCTGCCGCAAGACAGGGCGCGTGTGACAGGGAGATGACCAGCTGCGTATCATCGGCATAGGATACTATTTGGAGGCCATAGTTCTCTACAATAGAGGCAACAGGCGCTACATACAAGTTAAAAAGGGTCGGGCTCAGGGACGAGCCCTGAGGCACGCCCTGGCCCAAAGAAACCCCGTTGGAGTAGCAGTCTCCGTGCCTCACTTGGAAGCTTCTGCCAGTTAAGAAGGCCTGGATCCGCCTCAGCACGGTGTTAGCGATGCCACCTCGACTCAGACACTGTAGCAAGGTGGAGTGTGCTACAGTGTCGAACGCCGCGCTGAGGTCCAACAGGATCAAAGCCATCGTTTGCCCCTCATCTACACCCTGTCTCAGATGTTCTGTTGCCATCAGTAGGGCAGACTCTGTCGCATGGCGAGGTCTAAAGCCGAACTGCCTGGTGTGGAGTAACCCTGCCTCCTCCACATATTCCATAATTTGGGCATTTACCACCTTCTCAGCCACTTTGGACATAAAAGGTAGGAGAGAGATGGGCCTCAGATTTTCTAACACCTCAAAACTAATATGAGGTTTCTTCCGAAGGGGGAGCACCACTGCCTGTTTCCACCACCTAGGTAACATGCCAGTCTTAAAAGAGACATCCAGGACATGCCTTATGTAGGGTTCCAAGACCTCCAGGCATTCCCCCAAACGTTTAGGGGACACCGGATCAAGAGGGGAGCCAGATTTTACAGAGAGACATATCCTGATTAACTCTTCAGGAGGGGGGGTGATGAAATTTGTAAGACGCTCCAGGCTCTCCGTGCCCCCAGATGTTACATCAAGCTCAACCCCTGTGGAGGGAGGATTAGGGAAGGTCGAATAGATCTTTGCAACCTTAGTAGAGAAGTAGTCGGCGATACGATCGCATGATTCCGCCGAACAGTTCTCCGGGTCTGCAGAAGAATCTATAGTTGTCAAGGACTTATAGATGCAGAAGAGCTCCTTAGCCGAGTTCTTTGCCCCTAGGATTTTTCCTGCGTAAAAGGCCGCATTCGATTTCTTAATTAGCCTGTGATGTATCCGCCTCTTTTCTAAAAACAGTTCCCTAGCCTGACTGTCATACGCTACCCTCCATGATCTCTCCGCTCGTTTACATTCTGCCTTGGTCAGCCGCAGCTCTCCATTGAACCATGGGGCTGTTCTCTTCTTGCGGCCGCCCGCGGATGACCGGCTGAGTGGTGCAGTTTGATCTAGCGCCTCTGTAATGCGCCTATTCAGGTTTAGATCAGCCGATTCTATGTCCTCTCCACCTGGCTGGCCTCCGCGTGTCAGTGCTTCATTAAATTCCTCCAAGGACAATTTTGCCCACTTCCTCCTCGGATAATTCAGGGGTGCCTGAGTATGTTTTATGGCCTTAGTGCTGTTTATAGAAAACACCACCAGGAAGTGGTCTGTCCAGGGGATCGGCTCAACTGCAGAGACTTCAACCCCTCCCCAGTTTGCAAAGATCGGGTCCAAAAGATGGCCTTGACGATGAGTGGGGCTTGAGATCTTCAGTTCTAACTGAAGGGCTTGAATGTCCCTGCAGAACTCCTCCACTCCTTTATCCCCTGGGCTATTCAGGTGTAGGTTTAAGTCTCCCAGTAGTAAGAATTTATCCTTGCGTAACGCTGCCTCTGTCACGTTATCTAACAAACTCTCCCTAAACTTGGTACAAGGCCCCGGAGGTCTATATATAAGGAAGCCTTTGATCGTCATTCCCCCATTGATTTTTATGGTGAAGGCTCCCGCCTCGCTATCTGCGACTGGGGCCATCTCCAATAGACATTCAAGATGTTTTTTTAAAAATAATCGCAATCCCCCCTCCTTTCCCCACTGGCCTGTCCTGCCTAACCATAGAGTAATTTTCCGGCATAATCTCAATAATATCAGAGTCAGAGAACTGGTCTAGCCACGTTTCCGTAAGGAACAGCAGGTCAAACTGTCTTTCCGTGAGCTGATCGAATATATCAAGCCTGTGCTTCCGCAGTGACCTCACATTAAGTAGGCCACATGCTAGCACAGTTTGCTCCTGAGTACCCCACAATGCAGTGACGAAGCGGAACCGACAGTGTGCACATTCCGCATCCTCAACTGTCATGCCATGCCTACACGGGTAGGTGGTCTCCGGACGCAGGCTAAGGAGCAGCTGTCTGTCCCAATAAATGTTGCCGTGCGGAGCAGGGGTTATCGCCCTAGCCCGCAATCGGCCGTGGACGGGCGCAGATGGGCTCGACTTTGGCGACACTTCGGCACGCCTTCGTCGCGCCCGCTGCGCTCGTCCGCTGCGCTTCCGAGGGGACATCCGCCTTTTGTAGCCCTCAGCCCGTCTGCCTCCCAGCCACTAGACCGCTAACCGGCCCCCTCGCGCAGCGGAAGTGACTGTCTCTCACCTCCACGCCCTCCGCTCAACGGTGCTAGCCACCCTGTCGGAACGAGGCGTGGAGGAAGGAAAGACAAGACAGCCGCCCCATATGCGTCCAAGGTGAGTCTGGGGAGTGCGGGGGGGATGGGAAGCCTCCGCCGCTAGGGACTTGGCCCCACCAGAGTCTCCGTTAAAATACAATGCAAAAGTTAAAATCAGCAGAATCCGCTTTTCAAAGCACACGTTTACCAATTTTAAAAGTAAGCGCACTAGCGCCACACAAGCAGCCATGGGCCCTGCCACTGCCCACTCACCACCACGCGGGCAGAATCTCCAGTGCCTTTTGTAGCCCTCAGCCCGTCTGCCTCCCAGCCACTAGGCCGCTAACCGGCCCCCTCGCGCAGCGGAAGTGACTGTCTCTCACCTCCACGCCCTCCGCTCAACGGTGCTAGCCACCCTGCCGGAACGAGGCGTGGAGGAAGGAAAGACAAGACAGCCGCCCCGTATGCGTCCAAGGTGAGTCTGGGGAGTGCGGGGGGGATGGGAAGCCTCCGCCGCTAAGGACTTGGCCCCACCAGAGTCTCCGTTAAAATACACAGCAATTCCGGCCCAGGAACGCGCTCGATGGCCCATTTGGCCAAGAGGGCCGTAACTTCCTCTTGCAGAAGTTGCAAGAGATCCCCCGACACACAGTGGTATTGCGGTGGCATGGCTGGAGGGGTCGTCTCGAAGGGGAGGGAGTAGCCCCTTCGGTCGATTTGCAGCACCCACATGTCAATCAATCAATCAATCAGGACATTTATAGAGCACGCTGCTCACCCGTGAGGGTCTCAAGGTGCTGAAGGGAGTGGGGGGTGCTGCTATTGCTCGAAAAGCCAGGTCTTGAGGTGTTTCCTGAAGGTGAGATGGTACTGGGTCATTCGTAAGTGTGCGGGAGGGAGTTCCATGTTTTGGCTGCCAGGTAGGAGAACGATCTTCCCCCGGCGGTGGTTCTGCGAATCTGTGGGACGGTGGCGAGGGCTAGGCTGGCGGAGCGGAGCTGGCGGGGTAGGAGTGTAGAACGAGAGGCGGTTGTTGACGTATTCAGGGCCCGTGTCGTTGAGCGCTTTGTGTGCGTGGGTGAGGAGCCTGAATGTGATCCTCTTGTTGACGGGGAGCCAGTGCAGGTTTCTCAGGTGGGAAGATATGTGGCTGCGGCGAGGGATGTTGATGATTAGTCGTGCGGAGGCGTTCTGTATGCGTTGTAGTTGTTTCTGAAGTTTGGCGGTCGTTCCTGCATATAGGGCGTTTCCGTAGTCCAGTCGGCTGGTTACGAGGACCTGGGTGACCGTATTTCTGGTTTCGGTGGGGATCCACCGTAAGATCTTTCGGAGCATGCACAGGGTGTTGAAACATGATGATGAGACGGCGTCGACTTGTTTGGTCATCGTGAGGGAGGAGTCCAGGATGAATCCCAGGTTGCGTGCGTGGTCCGAGGGTGTCAGTGCGGAGCCCATTGCTGGGGGCCACCAGGAGTCGTCCCAGGCAGATGGGGATTGTCCGAGGATGAGGACCTCCGTCTTGTCTGAGTTCAGTTTCAGGCGGGTGAGCTTCATCCATTCTGCGACGTCTTTCATTGCTTCGTGGAGGTTGGTTTTGGCGGTGGCTGGGTCTTTGGTGAGGGAGAGTATCAGCTGGGTGTCGTCGGCGTAGGAGATGATGTTGATGTTGTGTTTGCGTGCGATGGCGGCGAGGGGGCTCATGTAGATATTGAAG
The DNA here is from genome assembly GCF_964263255.1 of Lissotriton vulgaris. Lineage (NCBI taxonomy): Eukaryota > Metazoa > Chordata > Amphibia > Caudata > Salamandridae > Lissotriton > Lissotriton vulgaris. Next base: position 1,547,482,655 of record NC_141687.1, on the reverse strand, counting down.
AGGGTTGGGCTGAGCGAGGAGCCTTGGGGTACGCCGCAGATCTCGGTGGCTTCTGAGCGGAAGGGAGGGAGGCGGACTCTCTGGGTTCTGTGGGAGAGGAAGGAGGTGATCCAATTCAGGGCTTTTCCATGGATCCCAGTGTTAAAGAGGCGGGTTGTTAGGGTGCGATGGCATACGGTTTCGAAGGCTGCAGAGAGGTCCAGGAGGATGAGGGCAGTTGTTTCTCCGTTGTCCATCAGGGTCCTGATGTCGTCGGTGGCTGCGATGAGGGCAGTTTCGGTGCTGTGGTTGGCTCGAAATCCGGACTGGGATGGGTCAAGCAAATTGTTTGCCTCAAGTAAAGCAGTTAGCTGTTTGTTGACGGTCTTCTCGATGACTTTGGCCGGGAAGGGAAGGAGAGAGATGGGGGCGGAAGTTCTTGAGGGTCTGCTGTGGGTTTTTTCAGGAGGGCGTTGATCTCTGCGTGCTTCCAGTTCTCGGGGAAGGCAGCTGACGTGAACAAGCTGTTTATGATGTCCCGGAGGTGGGGTGCGATGATGGTGTCGGCTTTGTTGAAAATATGATGGGGGCATGGGTCCGAGTGGGGGCCTGAGTGGATGGAGTTCATGACATTGGTGGTGTCTTCAGTGCTGATAGGAGCCCAGGCGCTGAGGGTGGTGGTGGGGACGTAGGTTCGGTGACTGGAGGCGGAGTCTGGGGCCCGAAGCGGTCGTGTATATCCGCGATCTTATGGTGGAAGAACTTGGCGAGGGAATTGCAGAGTTCTTGTGACTGTGTGATGTCTATGTTGCTGGCGCTGGGGTTGGAGAGCTCTTTGATGATGTTGAAAAGTTCCTTGCTGTTGTGGGTGGTGTTGTCTAGTCGTTCTTTGAATGATGACCTTTTGGTGGTGTGGATCAGCTGGTGGTGTTCCCGGGTGGCGATCTTGAGGGCTGTCATGTTTTCTGTAGTTCGCTCGTGGCGCCAGGTCTTTTCGAGGGTTCAGCAGGATTTCTTTGATTCTTTGAGGACGTCTGTGAACCATGGGGTTTTTCTGTTGCCAGTCCTGCCTGGGGGTTCTTCAGTGGTCGAGGTCGTCAGCGCAGTTGGTGATCCACTGTGCGAGGTTGTTGGCTGCATCGTTGGTGTTAGTGGTGCTGGCTAGTCTGTAGAGAAGTGTTCCTCTGAGGGTGGTCTTGGGATCGGTGTGAATCTGGAAGTGTAGGTGTTCGGCGGCGGAGTGTGTGTTTTCGGTGATGATCGTGATGTTGATTGTGTTTCTGTAGACGATGGCGATTCCTCCTCCGGTTTGGTTGACGCGATCCTTCCGGGTGATCTTGTAGCCGTCCAGGATGGCTATGGCGATGTCGGGGGCCGAGGAGGCGTTCATCCAGGTTTCCGTGAGGAAGGCGACGTCTGGTGCTGTTGTGTCGAGGAGGTCCCATAATTTGACGGCGTGCTTGTGGATGGAGCGAGTGTTGAGGAGAATGCACTTGAGGTGGTTGTTGTTGTTGCATGGTTTGGCTGACGGGGGGCAGGATCGGAGGCAGGTAAATTTGCACGCTTGGCAGGTGAAGGGTCAGTGGGTGCGCTTCGGGGTGGCTCGGTAGCAGGCGGGTGATCGTCCGGTGTTGAGTGCGTGGAGGGCGTTTGAGTCATATCTCAGTCGAGTTCCCTGGCTTCGGCGGGGGCCAGGGATTCTGGAGCTGAGCGCGGTCCAGGCGCAGATGGGCGCAGACCGGCTTGCCTTAGGCGTGCCTTCCGCACGCCAGTGGCGCGCTCGCTGCGCGGCCTCCATATGATGGGCTGTGGGAGGGAGGAGCAGCTGGGAGGCGGGAGCTGGGTGGCAAATGGGTGCAGCGGGTGGGCGGGGCCGCAGGGCACAGCGGCGGGAAACTGGCACGGAGGGAGACCGGGAGGGGGGAGAGGGCACAGGGGGCACTGGCGGCGAAAACGGCGGGAACAGGGAAGTGAAGGCGGAGGAAAGAGCAAGAAAAACACGGACAAAATGACAGGCGAGGGAGAGGGTGCACAAGGGTACACAGGGGGGAGAAAAGCGGCACAGATGGGCAGAGAATTGAGAGGGGGCACAGGGGTACACCAAGGTGGGAGAGAAAACGGCAAAGATGGGCAGAGAATCGAGAGGGGGAACGGGGGTATACCAAGGGGGGAGAGAAAACAGCACAGATGGGCAGAGAATCGAGAGGGGGCACAGGGGTCCACCAAGGGGGGAGGAGAGAACGGCACGGATGGGCAAAAGTCAACATGGGGAGAGAGGGCACAGGGCAACAGGTGGGCCTCAAGGAGGGCTCACGGAGCAGGCGACCGGGGGACAGCGTCACAGGAGGACTGTGTGGCGACTGGGGGGCGACCTACCTGCAGGCAGGGTCAAAGGTAGCATGTCCGACGTGACAGTGCGCCGGTGGAAGTGGTGATGGCGAACCCCGCCCCCCACTGGAGTTACATGGGCCTGAAAGCACGGACTAGAAGGGTTTTGAGGCGGATGCTGCAGGGGGAGGTGTGGACTGGCCTTGCCGTTGTCCCCGACCGCCGCCACGGCGGTTTCCACGTCCACCACTGCGCTGTGTATTAGTCTGCGGTGCGTGGCTGGAGCATGTGTGGGGGCGCCGCTTCCGTGGCCGCGAAAGGCACCCTTTTGCTGGTGTGGGGCCGAGAAGTCCTAGGACTTGGCCGTGGCCCAGGAGTCCTTAAAACGGTCAAGCGCATGGTCTGCCTTGTCGCCAAAGAGGCGACGGCCATCAAACGGCATGTCCACAAAGGTGGCCTGATCATCAGCCGAAAAGTTGGAGGTCCTCAACCAGGCGTGGCGTCGAACCGCCACCGTCGTCGCCATCGCTCTGCCCAGTGACTCTGTGGTATCCAGCCCACACCGGATGGAATAGCGTGCCGCATCTCGACCCTCCGCAAGGGCTTGGGCGAGTTTAGTCCGGGCCTCCTCCGGACATTGTGGCAGCACGTCCGTGACCGTGTCCCACAGAGTGTAGGTGTAGCGGCCCAAGAGGCATGCTGTATTGACTGACCGCAGTCCCAAACTCAGGGACGAGAACACCTTCTTCCCAAATTGTTCGTACCTCTTGGATTCCCGATCAGGCGGAGCCATGGGGAATGCGGTCTGGGAAGTGGAGGCCTGGTTAACCAGGCTCTCAGGGGTGGGGTGGGTGGACAAGAAGCAAGGGTCGCCCGGAGCCGGGCGGTAGAGTCTGGCCACGTTTCTATCCACAGGCTGACCTGTAGCGGGCTTGGACCAAGTGCCCAAAAGAACGTCACACAAGGCCTCATTAAACGGCAGCAGAGGCTCAGTGGAGCTTGCCTGCGGTTTAAGGACCTCAGTGAGAATGTTAGTCCTCACGGCCGCGACGGGGAGCTCTAGGCCCAATGCCTTGGCCGCCCGCGTCAACAGTACACTGTAGGCAGCCCCCTCCTCCGTAGCCACGGTTGGAGGGGAGACAAAACCAGTGTCTGGCGAAGTGTCCAGGCCACTGGCATCCCCAAACTCATATGCCCAGTCATGTTGAGACTGGCACTCCTGTGCCAGAGGGTCCACAGACCCCTACCAATCACCCTCGTCACCCATCACATGAAATTCAGGCTCAACAGATGGGGCCGGTTCGTGGAAATAAAAATCTTCATACGACGTAGAGAGCGGCACCCAGCGGCGCCGCTGCGGCGCCGGAATCGAATCAAGGGTAGGATTGGGGACGGCGTCGCAGGGGGCGACACCCTAGGGGCCGGAACCGGAACCGGATCCAGTGGGGGCCTGCGGCACCGGTTCCGAAGTTACCAGCGGCGCCGGGGCCAAAGCACCCGACGGCGTTGGAGCTGAAGCACCCGACGGCGTCGGAGCCGAAGCCCCCTACCTGTTAGACCCCCCAGCCGGGACCGCTGGTACCGAAGGCGCCACGGAGCCCGGCGGAGTAGGGAGAGACCTCATGGCCATGAGGTACCGCTCGACCTCCTCTGGCGTCGCACCGTGCCCAGGACCGGAAGGTATGGGGAGGTGGCGACGCCTGCAACTCCCCCGGCCGCATCGTGCGAGCGTCTGGTGGGTCGGAAGAACGATGACGCCTTTCCGACCTCTCATGCCTCTTACCTGAGGACCTGGATCCTGAAGACCGATGCCGACTCCCGGAGCTACGAGGACTCCGACCCCGCGACCGGTCCCTGTGGGACCGGGATCTCAAACGGCACGGGCCCACTGCCGGAGCTCGAGCCACTTGCGGGACCGCTCCCGCCTAGCCTTAGATGTCAGAGCCCGGCAGTCAGAGCAGGTCCGTCGTCGTGGTCGAGGCCTATACACTGAAGACACCGGAGATGGGGGTGGGTGACCGACATCATGCGGCCACACTTGGAACAGGGTTTGAACCCGGGCATCCCTACCGGCACCATAGGAGTCGTAGCGACTCGAGAAAAACAGATCAAAAGATCAAAAAAGTTTAGAAAAAAAAGTGACTAAGGGGAAGAGCTTCTCCGGATCTGCGCTAGCTGGCGTGGAAAAAAGAAGAACTGACATCAGCGCGCGAGGGAGGCGTCAAAGTACTCCGGCGACGTCATTCCAGTGCTAACGACGCCGACGACAGACGCGGAGCCGCAGGCGACGCCTACCGACGCGCAGGGGTATTGCTATGCAAAGTTTCTGGATCCAATCTGACGCCTGGGGATATTCTAAGGTTAGGAATCTATCACTAACGTGTCTCTGTCAGATAGCTTTTTATTATTGAGATGATTTCTGCAGAAAGAAAACATTACAATTACACCTATCTGAAAATGCAATATGTGTAAACAATATCACACTTTAATAATTTAAGCAGGGTATGTGTCTGTAAATCAGTAATTGTGCATCAGAGCTATTATACCAGGACACTTTAAAACAGGGTTGCATTTTTAAGGTATAGTCTTGTATTTTAATATATTTACAGGTACAAAACATGGCAAATTATTTTGCCAGATGCCGTTAAATAAAGTTGCATTTAATACAATTAAAAACGCATATGTATCTGGGTAACACTTTTCGAAAGTTCAACAGAGGTAATACTCTAGGGATACTCTAGCTCAAGAAAACTGGCAAATTGACAGTTTTTCCGTGAAAAGGGAATTTAAACATTCAAGACAGACAACGTAAAAATAAAAAGTAAATAAGTGATACCTCTGAAGACTGGCCAGTTTTCCAGCTGGGACAAATAACATGAAAAATATTTTTGCAACTCAGATTACACCCATCGGTTGGCAACACAGATCCCACATCAACATTGTCTAGCTGGGCCGCTGCATGTACCAGTTGTTGAAGTTGTGGACCTGCCTTCTGCAGCAAGGCCTTCGACACTGCACCACTGTGAAGCTGAAGGTCCGTAGCAACGCTATTCACAATGACATCAGTCTGAAAGAAAATCTTATATGTTAGGGACAACGCTTCTGTATTTATCAAGCACCATAAAAACAAAATCTTAATTAAGCATCGGTGGGATTGTTCTATTCGCATTCTGACGTTTCCTGTGGTGCTGTCCGAGACAACGAATCGCAGGAGGAGGTATGTGTTAATGTTCTTCATGAGATCATCAAACAGAGGAGGGAAGCACATTACCAGAAACTGAGGCAATACAAGAGCTCAAAGATGTCTCCAGCAAGTGAATAAGGACAACAACTTTAAATTAGCCCTTGATCATATCTGTTCAGCAACATTTTCTCATCTGTGTCAAACACTGCCCTAACACAACGTCATCATCTTTAGTTCTCGCTGATAATCCACTCATTACTGTTTTTCTCCTTCTCTAGACCTATCAAGGGAGCAACTGTCTTGCTGCCATTCAAAAGACATGGCACTGCAATGGAGTATTCTAAATGAAAGTCAATTACTTTTCTAATTCAAAGGTTCTGAATTGTATTGCAAGACACGTAAGGCTCCTTTCATGCAGTCTTTTCTTGCTTTATTAAACACAGCAGCCAAGCAAGAACTACATTTCCCAAACATGATGAAAGACAAAACTACAGGATGACATAATGGGCAGACCAATGAAATGTTGAATGAACCCATAATTATGTTGACTGTGAACAAGTCCTCTTCTTCTGCGGCTCTCAGTGAATAAGTACCTTATTTCTATTGTATTCGGTTACTGTCAGGCACGTTTTTTCTAGTTTTACTTGTGTTGATTTGTAAGTTGATCCTCTGTATGCACGTGTTATCCGTCCATTTGCCATCTAATATTTTTGTTTTAAGTTCATAAGAAATAGACTTGACGTTTAAAAAAAATAGCTGTTTCAACTTTATTTGTTTGAGGCCTCAGCACCCGTCGCGCGCTGATTCCTTTAATCATGCGGTCTTCCACTATGTTTATTTAACGGTCTTGCTGCTCACGCGGCATTCGTTAGCTATTCTCTCCAGTGGCTCGCACTGTTCTGACTCCTATAAGAAATGACCCACTCGCTCCGATTTGCGCTCACACGCATGGGCAATTGTCTCCGCCTTCGTCAGCTGTTTAGTTTTCGGCTAGCGACGCAGTGCATGCGCTGCTCGCCTTGGCGAGATCTATTGTTGTGGATTTTGCGTCCGAAGGGGGACAGGAGATGTGCATGCATACGGGTCATGTGTACGCGTGCACATCTTCTGTCCCGTACGGGTCATGTGTACACATGCACATCTCCTGTCCCTCCTTGTCTCCTGCTCGCTGTGCCTGCACAGACAGGAGACATGCACGAGGAGACAGCTTGTTGTTTCCAGGCTCGGCGGCAATTTTGGAGACTGTGAAGAAGTAAACAGGCCAGTCTCTGTATGTTTACTGATGGCGTCTTCCAACCCAAGGGACCCGTTGCAGCCGTCGGCCACTGCATTATATCAGCTCAGGAGTCATGAGTCAGGTGAGCAACTGCCGCGATAACCGACCTTCGTCCAGTCAGTGTAATGTAACATACAGGATTAAATTGGTGAATCCTCATCAACGCAGAGGATGAGCTGTGTCCAACGTCCGATGCTGCTTTCTTTGGATGTGGAGACCAAGGTTTTTTTCCCGGTGCTGTGCAACAACCTGTGATTCTGGGCAAATCACTTAATCTTTCAGTGCGGAAAGCAACATGAGTCTGCCTCTGTAGAAAGTGGTCACGTAAATCGCCACAATGCTTTTGGGTTGAGTTTGTGCCATCTAGAACTTCAAAAAGTAAAAAAAGACAAAATATCGTTTTATGACGGCTCCCTTACAGTTCCATTCTGTGCACTACTGTTTAAAACCAATTGTTAACATTTATTTTCCTGATGTAGATCATTAACTGGCAGCCTGCATTGCCCCCTCATCTAAACGCCGCATCCTGTCAGACACATTTTTAATTTTTTGTCTTTTTATTTACTCATTCTATGGATAGCACAAACATCGGAAGTTGTATGTCTTCAAAGTCAACATGCATGTATTGTTAATGGTAGCGGGGAAAAAAGGAAACCTTTCTTCTCGAGTTATGGCTTTCACCTGCATAGAAAGGATGTGGAATTTTATTAAAGATCTACATGTCCCAGTGATGACATGCTCAAGGAAATATTGTCAAAGCCAATAGGCCTCGTCTATGGGTACTATTGGTTCTGTAAAGGGTTCAAGACATGCTGAACAGAATAACCAACGCTGTGCCGCATGGCTTGTAAAAAAAAAAAAGACAGATGGTATATTTTATTGTGAAGCAGGCAGTAATGTCATTATTCTGGAAAGTAGTTCATATTACAGGCAATATTAAATAATGTGTCTGTAAGTAACAGAATTATGGGCAGGAACTGAAGGAAGGGGGTTAACCTGATGTCATGTAAATAACAGTGAGAGAATGTTTTACTCACTTCTATAGTGATTGTTTATACAGGGCACATCACAAAAGGATTTGTACATTGGTGCTTAAAAAGTGCAATTATTAGCAATTGAGGCAGTATTCATTGTGGTCTACTGTGTCACAGCAATTATTATTTTTTTCTTTTTTTTTTGTATTTTAGAGGTTTTATATAGCGCTGGCTGGACCCAGAGTATCAGAGCGCTTTACAATTGTAACAGAAAGGTGTTTAAATACAGGTACAGTGTGTATAGGTACAGAAAGTTGATTCATAAATGAGCAGTCCACATAGGATAAAGGTTAAACTAGATGAAAAAGTAAAAAACAATTGCTAAACACAATGAGATGTACAATATAGAGGTCGCAGTTTGGTGGGAAGGTTCGATATAGTATACCTAGGAGCAGAAAGGACAAAAACGTGAAAAAAAACTGAAAGTCATAAAGTGTAGTAAGGAGCAGGAGGTAAAGGAGAGGCAAGGAGGGGAGGTAAGGTGATCAGATTGAAGGGGAAGGGAAGGAGAGGGGGGCAAGAGGGGGTCACTAGCCCTAGGCGGAGCAGCTGGGTGGGGGGATGCTGAGAGGGCGAGGCTTCTCATTTATTAAGGAGAAGAAGTTTGAGTTCTTTTTTGACACTGGGGTAGGACGGGTTACAACGGAGGTCTGTTGGGAGGGCATTCCAAATAAGTAGGGCATTGCCTGAAAAGGAGCGTGACTGAGTGGAATTCTTTTTCAGAAGGGGGGGATAAGTAGGAGGGTGTTAGAGCTTCTCAGGGATTGCGTGCAGCCTGCTTTGGTCAATTTGATAGCAAGGTATGTCGGTGTGTTTTGGTGGAGGATTTTGTGCGTAATGCAGGCGGTTTTATAAGTGGATCTGCATTCAATGGGTAGCCATTTGAGGGTTTTGAGGGCGGGAGAGATGTGGTCAAATCGTTTGAAGTCTGTGATAAGCCTGGCCGCGAGGTTGAGCACTGATTTTAAAGGTGCCAGGTGGGTTTTGGGAATTCCGGTGAGGATGGCATTGCTGTAATCAATGCGCAATAGAACAAGAGATTGAACTGCTAGGTTAAAATCATCAAGTGGGATGAAGGGCTTAATTCTCTTAAGGTTACGGAGGGTAAAGAGGGCTCCTTTGGCAGACTTTTTGATGTGTACGTTGAGAGATAGGCGGTTGTCAAGGGAGATGCCCAAGGATTTGACTAAGGTGGCTAGGGACAAGGGGCAGTTGAGGGCATTAAGGTCTGTGATCCAATTTTGAATGGGGAGCTGGTTGTTTTTTGGGGAGAAAAGAATAATTTCAGTTTTTTTAGGGTTAAGTTTGAGGTGGTTCGAGTGGAACCAGGCTTGAATTTTGATGAGGGTGTTGTTGAGGTGGAGGATGTCAGCATGGGTTTTTATCTTATGGTAGAGTTGTGTATCGTCAGCGTAAAGATGGTAGTTGATCCCAGCTTGTTTGAGAATGAGGGTGAGGGGTTCCATGAAGAGGTTAAAGAGAGGGAGAGTGTATGGATCCTTGCGGAACTCCTAGAGAAATGGGGGAGGGGTTCGATAAGCAGTTGTAGATTGTAATTTGTAGAGCACGGTGTTGCAGGTATGAGACAAACCAATTATGATTCATACCATTAAGGCCGTATCGTTCTCTAAGGACTTTGAGTAGAACAGAATGGTTAATGGTATCGAACGCTGCGGAGAGATCGAGGAGGATCAATAGGCTAGATTCGCCATTGTCGAGGGAGTGGTGAATGTCATCTACAATGTTAAGCATGGCGGTTTCGGTGCTGCAACCTTTCCTGAAGCCTGATTGGAGGGGGTCAAGTAAGTTGAAAAGTTCAATGTGTCTCAAGTTGAAGAAGGACACATTTTTCAAGGGCTTTCGAGAGAAGGGGCAGATTGGAAATAGGACAGAGGTTGTTGAGGTCATTAGGGTCGGCAGTATGGTTTTTGAGAATGGGGGTGATTTGACCCAGTTGTAGGGAGGTGGGGACACAGCTGGTGGTCCAGGAAGGGGTAATGATGTGTTTGAGGTTTTGGACAAGTTTAGAGGGGAGGGGGTCTTTGGTGTGGAAGGAGGGTTTAAGTTTCGCAATGATGTCAAAGACATCTCTTTCAGTAACTGGCTGGAAATTATGCCAGGCGGCGTTATTTTTAAGGAGAGTGTTAGGGGTATTGGAATCGTGGAGGGTGGAAGGAATGGAGGGGAACGGGAGATCAGTGCTATGTGGGTTATTGAGGGAGCAGGGGGGTGGGAGGGATGAGAGTGAGGTGTCCAAAATGGAGGTAGGGGTCGGAGTCTGGAGGAAGGATTGTTCTATTCTAGCAATTTTTTTTGAGAAAAAGAGGGCTATTTCTTCGCATCTAGTGGTCGAGGCCAGAAATATAGGAGGAGTGGATGAGATTTGATTGCGAACAATGTTAAACAGTTCTCTTGGGTCCATTTTTGGCTCGGTCCAGTTGTGCTCGGAAAAAGGATGCTTTTTGTTTAAAGATGTGTTTTTTGTAAGATGATCTTGCAAGTCTGAGGCGAGCTAGGTGCAAAGGGGTAGGGTGCTGTCTACACGTTCTTTCTGTCGGTCTAAGTGAGCGTCTTTCATTATTAAGCTCAGTATTAAACCATGATTTGGAAGGAATGGTTCTTTGGTTTTTAAGCTTCAGCGGGGCCAGGAGGTCCAGGGTATCCACGACTGCTTTGTTGTAGTGTTCTGTAAGCTCATTCGCGTTCAGTGAGGGAGGGAAGGCGAGATGTTGGGCACAGAGTTTGGATTCCAGTAAATCAGGGGGGTTAATATTAAGATTTCTGGACAGTTTCATGGGTTTAATGATTTTCGTGGGAGGGGGGATGGCAGAGACCGCTATAGAGAACAGAATGAGATGATGGTCGGACAAGTCGATGGGAACGATGTTGGATAGGAGGGCTAGATCTTTGCTTGTAATGATGGCATCTAGGATTGCTCCTTTGGAATGGGTATAAGATTTACAAAGTTGCTCGAGGTTATTGATCTCGAGAAGGTTGAATAGGACGGTGATAGAGGGGTTATTGGTCTCATTCCAATGGAGGTTGAGGTCTCCCAGGAAAATGTTTTGATAGTTGGAAAGTGACGATAGTGTAAGAAGGTCAGATAGCTCATCAACAAAGGGATGTGTATTGCCGGGAGGGTTATATATTTTGTGAAGGCGAATGGGTTGGGAGCCGTGAATTTTGAGTTCAGCTTCGAGGTATTCAAGGGCGGAGTAATTAGTGTTATTGACAAGGGAAAGTTGTAATTCCTCTTTGAAGATGATGGCAACACCACCGCCTTTTCGGATGGGCCGGTCTTTTCTGAGAATAGAGTAGCCCGTTGGGGCGTGGAGGTCAAGGATGCTTGTCGAGTGGTCATTGAGCCAGGTTTCCATTAGGAACGCGATGTCGATGGATTCACTAAGAATAGTTTCAGAGATTTCAGTGGCATGTCGAACAGCGGACTGACAATTAACAAGCATGCAGGAAAGAGGTTTAGGGGGAGTTTTGGGGAGTGGAAGGGAGTGGATGGAGGTGAGTTGGGGAGGTGGCCTAGGTGAGCTAGGTGAGAGGGGAGTTCGGCTAGTCCCCAATATGACAGGGATGCTGGAGACAGGGGGAGGCTGGATATTAGTTGGTGAGCAGGGAGGGTAGGATTTGCAGAGGTCTAGGATCTCCATAGGTGAGAGGGGGCAGGAGGTGCGGAGAGGCCTGTGTGCGCGGCGAGTGTATAGGAGTTGTGCAAAATGGTTTGGGGGTATTGGGATTAATATGTCTGGTGTGAGTGGAGTTTATCCGAAGTGGGAGGGCTCCATTTTTGCAGGAATAGAAATCAGATCCAAGATGAGCGAGATCTCTAGTGAGAGTGGCGAGAATGCGTTCAATGTTGCCAAGAGAGTTAGATATAAGACTAAGGTGGGAAATTGGAGAAGGTGGAGGGAGCGGCACGGGGTGTTCATAGTAGGGCAAGAGGAGAGGCATGGAGGGGGAAGGTGGGTATATAGCCATAAAGGGTAAAGGAGGGGCAGGATTGTTCGAAAGTAGGGTGAAGGGCGGGTCGGGATGGTGGGAGTCATGGAAATCAAAGGGAGAGAGGATGGGCCTAGGGGAGGAGGTGTAGGGGCTATTCTGGAATAGAGTGAGAGACGGTTTGGGGAAAAGGGTGGGGTCAGAGGAGGAGGGGAAGGGCACGGAGAGTCTGTAGGGGGTGGGGGTTAGCACACGTGGCGTGGGGAGTGAGGCGTGAGGGAGGGCAGGTCGTGTGTGTGGGGGATTGGGAGCTGCGGGGAGTAGGGAGGACCTGGGGAAGAGGAGGGACCGTGGGAGTAGGAAGGGCCAGAAGGCTGAGCGGGGGGGTGGAGGTCAACAATTGTATGGCATTGCTGGACGTGGACATGGTCAGCAATTGAATGGCATTGTTGGACGTGGACATGTCTGCAGAGGGAAGTAAAGGATAAGGGAGAGGGGTTAAAGTGGAGGGCAAAGGATGAGAGGGGAAGGTTGTTGGCGGAATTGTGAAGTTGGATGGTCAGCAATTGTAAGGCATTGTTGGACGTGGGCACGTCTGCTGAGGGGAGTATAGAATGAAAGAGGGGTTAAAGAGGAGGGCAAAGGATGAGAGGGGGGAATGTTATTGGCGGACTTGTGAAGTTGGATGGTCAGTGAAATTCAAAGTTGTTGAGGTGGGGAACGGCAGCTTGGATGAGGATGTTTCCGGTTTTAAAAATGGAGATGTTGATTTCCCCAGGAAAGGTAGGAGAGGAAGTCGTGGATAGTTTGTGGCCATGGGGGATTTTGAGGCACTTCGTGACTGGGAGAGATTGTAGGAAAGTGCTTTTCCATTTAGAGGGCTGTTTGGGTTGGAGATTCTTTATAAGATATTCTTAAATCTGCTGATTGGTCTAATTTCAATGTGTTTCGAGCTTTTTATTGTGAACCAATTCCTCATGTTTCAGGTACTGTGATTTCAATGCTTTAAAATTGCATAATAGGAGCCTCTGTGTCTTGTAATAAAATTGAGATTTTCCTAGCCTTGGTGTCAGAAATGCTAGATTTTATAAAGACACAGAGGGTGTATTATCCCTACTCTATTATATCTAACCCTCTCTTTTCTTTTGCAGTGCAGACTCCTTCCTTCAGTACCTCCACTTAACCGTGAGAGATACTCTGTTCATTTACAAAGCATGGAGTCTCGTCCTGGATCTCTCTCTTTTTACAACCATCTAGTTTATTCATACCTGGTGGACTGTTTTTTGGACATTTCTGTTATGTTATTTATTTTATTGATTCTTCATTCTGTTTTTTCTGCCTAACTTTTCGCACCAAGAAAAGAGGACTTGTTGTTCGCAGTCAACATCATTATTGGGCTCATTCGACATTTCATTGATCTGCCCTTTATGATGTCATCCTATAGGTTTTTTCTTTCCTCTTGCTTGGCGGCTGTGTTTAATAAAGCAAGAAAAGACTGCATAATACTCGCCTGCGTGTCTTTAATAAAATCTAGCCTTTCTGACACCAAGGCTAGGCAAGTCTTAATTACATTCTAACTCCCAATGCTAACCCAGTCCTCTTTGACAATCACACGCCTCTACCTACTTTCATCACTTTAACTGCAATGAACACTTGACTCCAACTACTCAATGTGTGAAAAATCCCCCATTACCCAACAGCGCAGTAAACTTACTGTTTGAGTAACACTGTAGTCTTCAGAAAGTGAGGTAAGAGACAAAATCTCCCAATGTATCTCCCGCACTAGATTGCCTTACTCCTTGTCAAGTCCTTAAATTTGTAATCTGCATTATTTTTGACCAGCCGTGAAACACCACAACTCACCCTTCAGATCCTGTATTTCATTAAGTTCGCACGGGGGACCCTGTAATCTGGTCTTCAAATCACTACACAGTTTAGTCTCTTCTGATCTAGCCCTTTCCAACTCGTTTTACAGACCAACTACCCATAAAAGCACACAACACATTCTGCACTATTTACACAGTCAAGTCCTTTGCTCTATTCCACTTCAATTATGGACATAAAGGACCTGTAGGTCTTAAAACCATTACTCGAGATTCATCACCTCATATGCAGTAAGCCTTATTCTGTGTGAGCAAAATCTTTGGGTTGCATTCTTCACATTTAAATTTGTAAATACATTTGGCAGTGTTTGAAGCACTTTAGACTTAGAAAAGGGTTCTCTAATAGGTATTTGGTCCTCACATCGGCTTGAAGCAACTGGGCCCTCCACAGTTTTATTTCCCCTAGAACGAGAGAAGAGGCCTGCCAACCTATCGCACTACGCACAGCAAATTCATACAATGAGACACTGACACCACTTACCAGACAATTGTCTTTAAAAAAAAGAATCTGTATCTCTAGTCCCCTGAGGACCTGTTTATATTTTCATCCTGATCATGCACCAACTCTCCTATCACAGTTTACAAACCCAAAACTCAAATAAGTTTTATTCCATGCTAGTTTAAATTATTGATTCTATAAAGTAGAAAACACCATACTTTAAGCAAATGATTCATTTCAAAAAGTAGCCTTGGCAAACCAGTAGAGCTGAGCTTTTCTCGGGAAGTTCCACTTAAGTGCTTTATTACCTGTCGGCATTATTGGCAGGCACATGGATAAAGTCAGACCTGCTAGCCTTTTTGAATGCTTGTTTTACATTGAGGCCACTACTAACAAGCATTTACAATGCAATGGTTTCGCCTTTTGAAAAGTTTGAGCTATTGGCATTGTAAATGACAATTTTGATTTATGTGTTGGTTTTGAAAATAAATAAATAAATGGCGTTGTCATTTACAATGCCAATAGCTTAATCTCTCGCAAATGCGAGACCTATAGCATTTGCAATGCAATAGGTCGCATATTTACGCGAGTTTGAGCTAATGATATTGGAGATAACAATGCGTTTTATTTATGTTTCAAAAACCAAAACATAAATAAAAAGTCTCTCACATTGCTGCCTCTCACACACCATGCTCTCCCACACACCATGCTCTCCCTAGAAGACTCACACTGCTCCCTCTCACACACCATGCTCTCCCACATACCATGCTCTCCCTAGAAGACTCACACTGCTGTCTCTCTCACACTGCTGTCGCTCTCACACTGCTGTCTCTCCCACACACACACATGCGAAGAGCAACACACACAGCCACACACATACAGAGAGCCACACACACACACAGAGCCACACACACAGCCACACACATACATACAGAGAGCC
Source organism: Lissotriton vulgaris (assembly GCF_964263255.1). NCBI lineage: Eukaryota > Metazoa > Chordata > Amphibia > Caudata > Salamandridae > Lissotriton > Lissotriton vulgaris. Next base: position 1,547,467,641 of record NC_141687.1, on the reverse strand, counting down.
ACACACACACAGCCACACACACAGCAGCTAAACCCTGAGCAGCAGCTAAGCCCTGCACAGCAGCTGAGCTACCCCCTGCATACTAGAGCGAGGCAGGTGCAACGCAAGAGCGGAGCCTTTGTTTTCACCACCTCTGTTTCCACACAAGTCTGCAGAGCACGACTGGCACACTGATCACTTTAGCACAGTAGCTAAAACCTGCACAGTAGCTCTCCTCTGCATAGCAGCTAAACTTTACACAGCAGGGCGAGGCAGGTGCAGCGCAAGGCTACGGCACTCATTTCCACTCAAACACCCCATCTATTTCTACACAAGTGTGTCGTGCACTGCCGTCTTCCTATCCCTATCTGACAGCAGCATAGCATCACTCCACCATCAATAGTTCACCCCACACTCTGGAGGCAGCTGACTAACTTTGGGCTTCAGAATAGCGTGTTGATCCAGTAAAGCGCTTCTTCGCCTCGTAAGGGATAGTAAGCGCGATGCAAATTCAATTATAATACAATCATGTTATGGATCGGCCCCCCAAGAACGGAAATGCTGGCAGAGTTTAAACATGGGCCGGTATATGTAACAACCACAGAAACTACGTAAAACTGCACTGATCTTAATGTGACAGTACTCTGTTTTAAACACAAGTTAAAAAGATTACAGTTCTGCTCTGCCACATTATTACATTTTCGCTAAAATCCACAAACCTAAAATGAGTCTCTCCCCCACATCTACATCCGTCCACCCATACTCACGCCGACGCTGAACAATGTAATCACTATGTGTTAATTCATCCATCTGTACATTCACTCCCATCCACCCAACTACAACCGCATATTGATAACCCCGGATTCATCCAATAAACCATCAGCCTATGTGCGACGTTTGTGGCGTATAGTAGCGGTGGCATTGGTTGAACGTGTTTGCACCGGCACATCTCCATACTGTTATGATTGCGCTTTCTACAATGATATGCACTATATGTCGGTCAGCGCGTATGGACCCTGCTAAAGTTACCTCCGGTCTGGTACTTACACGGAGGGTCCGTGGGTTCCACGCACTATTTGTTCCTATGTTAGCACTTCCGCATTGCATCACAAACACCACCTCTGACCATACTCCAGGACTAGCCTGGAAATAGGATGTACTGTTACTGAAAAGTGTGTACGGTAACCTACCATTGGAACATTGGTTTTCAGCCAATCCTAGCTCACCGCACAGAATTCCGAATTGGCTGTGGCGTGTATCTATACCTCTTAGTGTACTCTAGTCGTACTCACACAGTCGGCAAATTTCTCCAAGTAAGAGGGCCTGCTGTGCTTGGTGGGCGGGGGACGAGGAAGTGGAGCGGGGCAGATTTGACCCCCGGGGCCCGGGTGCTGAGCATGAGCGATGCCGTGCAAAGAGAAACATCCACAACACGGGGCATGTAGAGACGACAGCAAAGACACACACAAAGACGTAAAACAAACAGGGAGACGACATGAGACGGGGTACACATACAAAAAGGGAGACAACATGAGACGGGATACACATGCAAATAAAATTATAAACAAAATGCTGCTTACCTGATCGCAAATAACAACAACTTCCTGGCAACTTAAATCTCGCAGACCACTCCGGCTAAAGGCACTTCGAAAAAGACGAAAACATCATGGGGGAAGAAAAAAAAAAAAGAAACACACGCCCACAGCCGCATGACGTTTTAAAAGGGGCGGAAAGGGAAAAGAAAAAAATTGGCGGAACGCCCACCAATCGCCTTGCACAATGACGGACGCCTCTCTCTTCCAATGGCTAGCCTCCATTTATGGAGCTAGCCAATGGAAAACAGAGGCGGGACAAAGCCCACATACTATTCTCATAAGATTTAGCCTGCTCGAAATGCTGCTGCGCAGCTTTCGACAGGCAAAACCTAAAAAAGGATTCTCCGTAATGAACAATCTGGCAGAAGAGCGTGTTTTCCCTATAAACCACCTGTTTTAGACCTTTAAAATATATAGAAAGAATGCCTGCAACCATTTCATGTTTGAAGAATGTAGATATAAAGAGACATGTACTTCGATTTGATTTTGCAGAATGTACGCGCTTTAGAAATGCGACAGGCACATAACAAACTCTCAATGATTCTTATCTTGTAGATTCAATATTCACTAACTTTTAGGCCCGGGTAACTCACACAATCTTAAAACAGGCGATTTTATTAATATCAGCTCAGATAACATCCAACTTTAAATATGTTTGTTTATTAGATATAAGTGATTACGAATCGTTCCTTGAACCTATGTATACTATGAAATTTGTTGTAGTGGCATCTATACTTTAAGCCGATTCATTTAGTAATGCCAAGACGTGTATACAACTTGACTATATGACCATTACAAATATGGCGGCCGTATTCACAAAACAATAGTCATCTGTTTAACTTAGGTCACGTGACTATCACGCACCACGTTTTGACACTATATAAAGACTTTGATTGGTTTTCCCTTTAACCACCTCTGACGTGACGCAGAGGAACCCTTACGCCTTTTACGCCATTCTTCCAAAAGTAAGTACAGATCCCTGAACATCGCGTTCTAAAATGCTAATACGCTAATTAGATGCTATACCGCTGCGCAAGTATAGACCTGTGAACAGCGGTTTTAAAACGCCAACATGCTAACTAGATGCTATGCCGAGTGTTTGGCTTCTTTCAAGCACCAGCTATGCAACTAAATTGTTATTAAGTTCCATCATGCGTTACAGCGGTTCTAAAACGCCAACATGCTAATTAGATGCTATGCCGAGTGTTCGGCTTTTTTCAGACAGCAGCGATGCAACCAAGCTGTTATTGAGCTTAACATATGAAGATGTGTTTATCTATACCGCCGCGTTTGGCTTCTTTTAAACCGTAGCGATGCAATAAAATTGTCATTCAGTTCCACACACGAAGTCTTGATGTAAACAATGTTTTCATCTATTCATTTCTTCGTGAGTTGGGACATCGATGTTTTCTAGCTTTCCACGCTTTTGTATATGTGTACATGATCCTCGTAAAGTATCTTAAAAGCAACGATGTGCTTTTTATGCTCACTCTGATCGCTTTTGATGCTTAATCCGTATAGGCTTCCGCAATGGCTAGCTTTATGCTTTGCTATTACCGTGGAGTCATTTCCCGCCCACAATTTGGCTTTAAAATACTATTAGTTTTCATGATTAACTTAGTCTTTATCCAAAATAAACCTATTCCAGCATACGCAGCACTCCTCTAAGGTTTTTTAGAAGTGGATAGACATTGATATAAAGACATGAACCCTGTTAGATCCGTTTCCAAATTGCTAAATTTTATATTTCAGCATTCTTGTTTTCCGAGATTGAATACAAAGGATTCATCACCAAAAGGTTTGAATACTATTCGGCCTGAATATATGGACACACTTACAGGGGAGATTTTTTCGTTCCCTCAAGGTAATTAATTAACAAATTGGACTCCTGTTTAGTATCAGGGACACTATTAAGCAATCCATATTGCATATTGTAGGCTCCTCTGAGCTTATACATTTCCATTTTCTACAGGCTAAGAACCTTGACTCTCTACAGCGGCTCTGATTATTCACAGCTTGTCCTAAATTTCTCCATAAGTAAGTGCACAAGTTTTCGCTTAGAGCAACCAGATAAGCCAACACTCTTGTCACCACACTGACCAGTTTGTTAAGCTTCCTCTTTTTTAGATTTACTTTTACAATGTAAATAGTTTAAACACATGTTAATAAATTGTTACATGTTAGCAACACGTGTTAGGATTATTTGTTAATTTTATAAACCTTGTCTTATAGGGGTCATCTACATTGCATTAAATTCACTGTCCTGATGATGGTCTTTGGATTTCACCTTTGAGACCGAAACGTCGACATACCAGTCCAAGTCAACATCCTGCATTTGACTTTCTATTTATTATTTTTAAAAGAAGTCAATTTTATATATTTTGTTAGACTGGATTGTTTTTCTTATGTACTAATGGTTTGTTTTGTCATTTCCATGTACTTAAGATATATATGCAATTTCCATTGATTGTGTACCCTCCATAATTCGTCAATTTGAACTCAAAAGAATATAAATAATAATTTTCTTTGAAGAACAAACCTATCTGTGTTGCTTTATTCTCCTTTTTGGTTCCAATAGTTCATTTATTGTGCAAAATCACAAATATTGCTGGTAATCTGTTTAATTTGTTTAATTTGTTTGACTTATATGGGGCTAGTGTGGTAGCTTCTTTAAGGTCCATAAACAGATAATAAATACGAAGAACAGTTGCTGTTTTGCTCAGCTGATAAGTCTAACCAATATAGACTTCACTATACTGTTTAATTTTGATTTGTAAACAAATCCCTTGCTGGCACCTTTTTCTTTAAACATTTTGACTGCCCAAGCCCGCAAGGGTTTATTGGGTTACCCACCCCTACAACCAGTGCAACCATTTCATAACATTTACACTGCAGTAAAAGAGAGAGAGAGAGAGAGAGAGAGAGAGAGAGAGAGAGAGAGAGAGAGAGAGAGAGAGAGAGAGAGAGAGAGAGAGAGAGAGAGAGAGAGAGAGAGAGAGAGAGAGAGAGAGAGAGAGAGAGAGAGAGAATGAGAGAGAGCGAGAATATGCATTGAATACGGTCCTTATTAAAGACCTCACGCTGTAGCCAGTGGCGTAACAAACATTTAATGGGCCCCCCTGCAAAGTACACAGAGAGGCATCCGCTCCGGATTTAAACCGGAGCGCTCAGGCCTGAGTACTGTGCTGAGGGGGCCCCCTGCAGCTCCCCCAACCCCGCACCGTGTTACTCCCTTGGCTGTAGCATCAGAGTAACCTTTTTCTCCCATAGGTCCTCAAAATCTTTACATTTGTTTATACTAGGCAATGTGTGGAGGAGATTAGATCTGCACAAACACCTTATCATAATAGACATTTTGTACAGAAAGTGAAATCAGGAAGGTTACTGGGAGTCACAGGCACTTGGATGGAAGAAATATATAAAGAAAAGTAATGCCATATGTGTAATGGCTGGAATGAATCCTTGTCATGATTATACAGCGGACAGTGGTAAAGGGAGGGGTTAAAGTGGTTATGCATACCCACATCTAGGGCACTCTTTCCCTTTCCTTGTCATGGAGTGACTGGCGAGAGAATGATGTATGACAGCCCGATTATTGGAAGCCTACCAAGGGCCTCCAAGTCCCAGAAGTCCTTGGTATACTGGGCTAAAAGGAAAGTCTGGAAGGGACCCTGGGTTGAATATCCAATTTAAGCATCTCCCTTTCCAGAGGTCGGGGCTTGACAATTATATTCGGGTTTCCGGTCTCGTTGGTTCCCGCGTTGCTGTGTTTCGTGTACCTGGATTTCACTTTCTGGTACAGTTGCGGCATCCGAAGACCTTCATTGAAGAGCTCTGCAGCCAAACCGGCTGCTTGTTCCCGGAAGCAAGCTGTGGGTAGTCCGTCATCGCAACGACAGCAAGGTACTGCATGAAGTACTACATGAATGCCTCGAGGTATAGGTTTTATTGTTAATGGGCTTCACATTTATAAGCCCTCCAAAGTGGTAGAATAATCAAACAAATGAAATAAATTCGAATTTGACACTAGTGTCCACAGCTAGGGTGAACTGAGTGTTGGGGCAGTGAATATATACATATGAATATAGGTCCATAGGGGATTAAGAGTGCAACATTTATTTTTATTTTATTTTACAAGAGTCTATTATTTGGTAATTGTCTCCTCTGTACAGCATTTTCTATACATACTTGCTCTAATTGTTATCCAGTGGCTCATTGATGAGTTAATTGACCATGCTAGGGTGGGGGTGGGGGGGGGGAAGAGTCCATGCAGGGAAAGAGAGTTTAGGAGACCTCTGCACTCAGTTTAGGGCAAACAAACCATAGAGGCTCCAGATACTTTAAGCCAGAAAAGTGGATCCAATTCCTGTGAGAGCAGTCTGTGCCAAGATGAACTGCTAACATTGCCAAGAATAACCAAGAAATACGGTACCAGTGCAGACAACGCATCAATGTGTCTCTCTAGATTCAAAGAGAAGTCTTGCAGCTGATAATATGGTCCAAGGACTGCAAACAGGAAGGGAGAAGTTCAGGAAACGTCGGAGGCAAATCAGTGGCGTAGCTAGGGGGGGGAGGGGCCAGGAAATACATTTGAAATAAAAATAAACTAAAGGAATGCAGATTAATACATTCTTTTGGAAAAAATCTGCCTTGTGCGGCGCCGACGAGTTCGTGCTTATCAATCTTAGCAGCACGGTCCAGGATTGGTGAACGAGCCCGCAAAGCGCGGTGATGGCTGAGATATGATTGGAGGAGGACCAGAACTGCCTGTGCGCTGTGAGTGACTGTCCAATCATATCCATGGTGTATGTTGTACACGCCCGCCCCATCCCCTCACACACACTTGCAGTAGCTGAGATTGAAGAACACCACGTGCATGTTGAAAGTGCAAGCACACCGGCCTGCAATGATGTATGCGACGCTGCACTCTAGCATACTGCTGGAGCGGAGCACCGGCGATTCCTTGTTTGAGGATCCCAGGGCCAGCCCCCATGCGGTGCTTTTAAATGCAGTGACCGCACATGCACCATGCTCTCTCAGCGCGGGGCCAGGCGGCAGAAGTGGCACTGACTGACTTCAGTCCGGAAGTCTGTGGGAATCACTACCAACGTGGCAAGTAGCAACGAGTCCCAATACAATCTTCTGGCCCGTGGTTTGTGACTTCTATGTCACTGACACACTCTGACGTCTCTGAGTGAGTCACGCAGTACCCACTCAATTTGACAGACGCCGCGGCCAGCCTGAGACGGACTGGCCAGGTGGTGCGTGCTTGCGGCCCAGCCCTGTGCTAATGTGACCCCCCGCCTCGAATCGTCGTATGTTGATGACAGGTATGGGCCCAGCCGCAGGTAAAGAAGTACGACCCACCCAAGTTAAAGTAGGTAATTAAGTTAATAAGTCCGCAGTTTATATGGTTGAGCATTGACTATTTTTGATGTTAAAGGCTGAAAGTAGAGAATTCGATTGGGGGCCCACCCGGCAGCGGCAGAAAAACGCGCCCCCACATTACTCACTCAATGTCTCTGCTCTCACTGCTGATGTAGGAGAGGGACTCGTAACTTGACCAAGATCACCCCTCTCACAGGAAGGGCAGCCCTGTCTGTTAATGCGTCGGAGCACAGTCTGGAGTATCTTAAATATGGTATAAAATATCCCCCACTAGAGGTAATTTGAGAAAATCCGCTCCAATGGCAGTATTTATTGACGTGAGGGTGCATTTCGAACTAAAATATAGTTCGAATGGACTGAAATACATTTTAGCTTGTAGTACCTTATTACGTTGATAGAGGGGGTGGGGGCCTTGAACTAATGGCACAACACTCTATTCTACCTTAGACATGTAACTGCAGACCATTGAGGTGTACAACTGAATATCTGTAATTTACAATATTGCTGTACCTTGTTGAATGTTCGCTTCTTCCGGTGCCTCGTTTGACCTGCATGTATGTGCACGTATGGAATATGATTAGCATGTTCAGCATGCCTTGAGTTATGTTCCAGCTTGCTAGCTCATGCCACACATTTTCCCAGTCAACATTATCAAAGGCCACTTTGAAATCTATGAAACAGAAATATGATGGTGTTTTAGTGCCTCGGGCAGCGTTCATTCGAGGGAGAAATTGCCAGTATATTTGTTGTTGTGCCAGACGTTTTTGAAAACTCTGTCAGATTGAATGGGATGAGGATGTTCTTAAAGGCCCACAATGATAGTGTAGTAAGAATGCTGAAGTCCACAGTAGATAGAAGAACTTTTTTATTTCTTAACTACCTACTCAGCATTAGGAACTGTCTGAAATGTGAATTTATGCTGTTACAGAGGATAATGGGTCAGCAAAGTCTTGACCTACCTGGGTGCTACGACCAAGAAATTCATGGCCACCTGCACCCTCATATCTACTTAAGGGTGGCTGTTTAAGGTATCTGTTCCCATAGTCAATCGGATATAGGTGAAAGTTGGACGGACCGCTAGTTTGTCACCTCGGGCCTAAGGTGCTTTTCAAAGGAGTCTCGTATGACTGCAGTACTCGAGTCATCCCGTTGCGCGGTGGCCAGTAAACAAGTCTTGTAGATTGTTGTAGCTCCACCTGAAGTTACCTGGAGGCATGGGACAGGCCTATGTAATGCATGTGAATGAATGCATGTGGATGAAAGTATGTAGATGAAAGTATGAAACTGCCTGCTATGCTGTGTATTTTACGGTGCCCTTTTCCATGGAACATGTGTTTTTCTTTCCAGATGCCTTAAAGGGTAAAATATGTACTTTGAATTGTTTTCCCCCTTGAAAGTAATGGGGGTAGTTTTTGGAAGAAGTTGGCAAAGCAGATTTTGTTATTGGGTAAAACTATTTCTTCCTATAATGGAACGCCTTGAAGTTAACATTTTTTTGTAGCTCCAGCACTTGGGTGGACTAACCAAGTTATTCAGTATGCAAGTGACATCATGGCATGTACCATCACAACCCATGATGTCACAATGCATGAAATCACAGGTGGCACCATAGTGACATTACAAGAAGTGACATCAAATATTAAGATCTTACACATGTTTTTATTAGTTATCTCACTGAGAACATTTAAGCGTATTATGAGATTCAACAAATGAGATTTTGCTTTGCGGTTGTGCTAAAAAGGTAACGCAATCATGACGCAAAATCAGGGCCTCAACTCATTTTTAAAACCCGGCCACAAAGAAACTGCCAACACAAAGAAGCATGGTAGTAGATATGTTATGTTTAATTGGTTGCAAAGTCTGCACATTCAAATATTCTATGGGGTTAAGACATGTGCTACAGAGGTGCCCAGTAAATATCAGGGAATAATAATAATGGTGAAATAACTCTGGTGGTTAAAGTATTTGTTGGAGAGAGCTGTGTTTTGTGTAGTCCTAGATCTGAATCAAAGTGGTATAGAAGGTTAATGTGTCTCCTGCAAAGCACATCATATAATATACAGATGACATTCTTTTTTTATGTAGCTAGGCAAGTGGGTGACTGCTTTGAACACAAATCCTTTTGTTACTTGCAGTTCATAAATTGTAAGGCTTCTAATATAGCACAGTGAGCTATATAGAATGCGACTGCTACACCTTTTAACCCTCACTGACTCATGCAACACATCTTGTACATTAATTTACACACTTGTATGGTTTATTGTCAATGTATATGTTATGTGGAGCTGGCATTCCGTTGATACAGGAGAGGGAGTAGTTTCTGTCCTGTAACTCCAGTTCTGTAGTAGGGGTATCTCTGTTATAGTCATAATCTAGTGAATAGTCCCGCCTATGTGCGTGGACCCCGGAGCAATCAAAAATAATCTCTTAAGTCGTCAACAAATGCAGACCTGTACAGACACTTAAGAGAGAATTTAAAGACAGATAATGCAGCCTATATCCACAGGCTAGACTGTCCAGTACTTCAACTAGAATTCCACCAAAAACCCACAAACAGCACAGCCTGTCCAGTTTCCTCCACAGAGAAAAACTTTCCTTTACCAGCAAAAGCCTCTGGAATGATAGAGAGGAAGGAGTGGACAGACAAGCCCCATAGGCTGCCATTATGTGGCTCAAAACAGGATACTGTGCCTTTAAGAGAACTTTCCAGAACTCTCTCAGTATCCCAGAATGCACAGCAGGTCCCTTTTACTTTCAGTTCTTTTTGAAGGCGTAACACGCCAGACCTGTAGCATTCCTTGTAGGGTAGTTCCTATTTTCCCTATAGGCCCTGCGCATTGGAATAACATAAACAGCAGTGTAGACGTAGGAGTGCGGTCTTCTAGGTCTCTACTGACTATGTTAGACTTAATTGGGTTTGTACCAGCTAGCTCAGAGGTCACTGGAAACTTTCTTGACTGAATAGGAAGTGATCAGCTTCCCTGGCTCAGACTAGAAGGGATTCAGTTTTCCAACAACCGCATTAACATGACAACTTTGCTCCTCAGAATAACAGTCAATCTCTAGAGTCATGTGAAACAAGAGACAGCTATTTCACTCAGTCAGTTGTGCAAAATTACTTTCACCAGTATGCAGAGAATAGAGAGACAGGCGTTTTCATTAAAAGATATTATTTATTGAGCAGTCTTCCTTCTCATGCAAGAGAAATGAATTGCCACAATTGCAAGACTTGTTATTATAAAAAGTGCGTACAGTAAAAGGAGTATTACGAAATAATACTGTAAAAGCATTGATATGGTTTCTTAGCCATACGATAGTTAAAATTAATAAAATATATACATTCATATATACATTTGGCTAACGTCCTCAACTGGTGCTTCTAACTACGCCTACCCCGGTGTACCTGACCTAAGCCTAATACCTGGGAGGGAGTAAGTAAGTAGCAGTTTAAGTTAAGTTGGTTTTGCCAAGGGTTTGCTTCAAGAATTCTCTCTAAGGGTTTAGTCAACACTGTACCTCTGGATTAGAATGTTGGAGGTCTGGTATCTCCTCTCGGGACTCGATATTCCAGTTACCCGCGAGGGTAGGCTGGAAACGCCAGACCTGGATTTTCTCGGCAGGAGAAAAGACAGCGTCTCTCTTAGCGCGTCAAGGAGGAGGAGGGGCAGCGTCCGTGGGCTTCTCGCATCTGCTGGGCTCTGCAAGGGACAGCTGTTCTGCTGCTGTATTCACCACCACCATCGTGTGTGCTTAAGGCAACGCTGGTATTATTTATACCTGAAAGGTGCCTTGTTTGACGTAGGTTTTTGAACATAAGACGTCAATAAAGATGTCACTAAGAACTGGTCGTTCTTACAGTGCTTGCAAAAGTTCTATTACTAATTAAAACAAAGCAAGCGGGGTTTTCCCAGGTTGCTGGGGGTTTTATCTTTTGAAAAACTCGGAGTGTTATCTAGGAATCTAAGGAAGTGGCTTCTGCTGTGTCATGTACTTTAATGAGCTGCAGAGACGAGTTACTGAAATATGGCTCTGATCGTTTATGCCATCATAGGGATATGTATTGATTATAGCCGTATAGGGGCATAAGGTCACAATATTGATTGGGGTCCTAGATAGAACACAACACCCACTACACGAATTTATGTCCATCAAATTACTAAAAACTAAAGCAATAAGATGCGCGTGTAATACTTCCCCACCCCAAAATACATATTGCATTTGAAATGGCGTATATGAAATACATGAGAGTATAGGTACTGTACGTTTTTAAGCATAGAAATCATTCAAAAATTATTGCATATGTAATTAGTTGAACGATTTTGCGAAAAATTACACATGAAATGTCTCTTAATACAGAAAAGAAGGGCGAGACTATTTCATCACATATAAATACAATTGATGTAAAATGTGCTAGAGGCAGAGGTAAAGTTTTTGTCTCTAGATCTACTAAAAATAGAAGTTCTGTTCTTTATGAATAGTTCTACTTTAAGCAAAAGTATTTGTGCCAAAAAAAAGTAAATATTTTGAAAAAAATGTCCGATTCAAAAATATTTCATGGTGAACGGGGGAATAGAGTTCCAAACGCTTTGCAGTAGTTTTTGTTTATCAAAACTGAAGGCCGAATTCAGAGTTCATGGGAACGCTGTGCGCCGGAATGCTTTCCAAAATTCATTGTTTCTGTTCAGGGGAGAACATCATATCAGACAAGCTCTCAAAGAATAGGTCTACATATTCAGATGACAGTTCGACCAAGTTCGATAATGCTGTAACTTGGCAGGTGTGAGAATGATTGCTATCATCGATGTCTGGATCAGTAATGCTCACAGAAGGCCGTACCAGGGTGATGTTGCTTTCATGTACCGCTTCACTGCCGCGACCTAGTCGTAGCACAGGAGTCTCAACGAATGCCGTCATCAGGATTGGTAGCCGCTGGGGACAACACGATGCATGAGCCGTTACAGGACTTAGCAAAGTATCGATATCCATTGGTACTGCTGATGGTAGTGCAAGACAGGTGTCTAACACGCATTCTTCTCCGCATAGCATACATCGAAGCACAGGTAAGATGCAGGTCTGCCATATGGGTCTGAATGAAAGAAACCAGGTCATGTTCAGATCTCTCAGCCGGGCCAATCCTAGGACTCTAGTTATGCGGTCCCGGTAGCGTATTGCTAGGATTGTTTCTTCCATCCTTGCCGGAGTCATCTCTGTGTTTTGGCTTGCCATATCGGAGTAGGAGGGTCAAAAATAAAATGCCTGCTACAAGTCCCAAAACTAGTGGTGTGCCGCCAAAGACTGAATGGACAAAATTAGGAATAATGCCCAGAATTGCTTTGAATGGTGTTAACAGTCCCGAAAAAATGGTCTTAAATACGTTTGAGATACCAATGGCATCCGACATATTTAGGATTTGGCTTAGCATTTCTGTGAAATGCACGGGGCAATTTGTTGATAAAAGTTCATGCATCTCCGATGCTGTCCTTGCAACTTGGAGATCATATGTCTCTTTTAATGACGTGATGGGCACTGTTGTCTGTAAAAGCACAGACTTCATTCTGCTTAAAGTATCAATTCGTATAGAATAGACATTCAAAGGAGGCCAAATCGGCGCCTCGGAATCTCAGGGGCCGTTTGAAAACAATGCTTGCATACAGCAAGTATCCATGGAAGTCACGCTTACGAGATATGCTTTCCCTGGCACCAAGCCACAACAGCTGTGATCCGTTATTAGAATGTAACTCCCGTTAGAAAGCTGCCTAAAGAAGGGCTCTATCTGCGTCGCAGGTGTGACGTGCTGGTGGCATGAAAGGTTGTTTGAAGTCCCTTCACAGGCCCTATGTACATTAATACCCTGGCACAAAAGTATACCGCTTAGTGAATGTTTGCAATTCTCACCACTAAGAAATACATTTGTGTTGTTGTCACTGTAGCATGTGTGTGTATATGGTAATTTTCATGATGACTTAATGTACCCTTTACCCAATCGTTGATACTGGCCTGTCGGTATATACTCGAGGCAATTTTTTAATCGGAAAGTTGTTATCAGAATTGTGATCATCCTGTGTATTATCCATTCAATGACAGGTCTTTCTGACATTGTCAATGGTAATCTCTCAAGTTTTTCGATGCTCGGGATTGTATAGTCTGCTCCTTTCTGTGCCAAACTGATTTGTTTATCAGTAAGGTTAAAGATGGAAAACAATGACGTTGTGTTGATTAAACGCCATGGCACATTGCCTGAACGAAGATTTTGCAGCGTCCAGCCTAGCTGTACAATAGAACGCAATTGCGACTGGCCATGTTGTAACATTAGCAAGTCTTTATCTATTATATCGATAGCAGATGATACAATACTGTCCAGTGAATATATTCTGGAGGACAGAGTCATTAACCCATTGTCCACAACAGAAAGTGATTTTTCCAAATTAATACGATCAATTTCTCGTATTTTTTCTGCTGTTTCAATTTGCATTACTTTCAATGCCTCGTTGTATGCCGCAATTACACTTGCCGCTATGAAAAGTTTTTGACGCTGTTTGCGTGGTCCCATAATGAAATCGCGCAAATCAGCACCATCTTTAAGTAAAGATAAATGTTGCTTAATTTCTGCCAGTGTGGATGATTCTAGCCATTCAAGGCACAGTTTCCCTACACTGTATGTTGTTACTATCCCCGGATGTTGTCTCTGGAAGTATGTAGGGTCTGGTCTGGTCATTTTTAACCCCTGTGTTTTATTCAGGAATCTGTTATTCGTGTCAGTAGGCCAGATTAACCACTTTTTAATCAGGATGTGTTCTGTTTAGATTTAAAATTTTTGATACGTCTATTTCAATATCTGTGGTTGCATTATCAGGTATTGGCTTTGGAATAGACGGTTTGTTAAGGTATTTAATCTTAGCTAGGCCAAGACAGGTTGTTTGGTGAATTGTGTCATTTAAGAACATTATTTGTTCTGGGATCATGCAGGCTCGAAATAATGCTTCTAGACCTTGTACCTGCCATTCTTTTGTACCCCAGATGGTTTTTGTTTCAATGTTGCTTTTCCAGAAGTCAAAACCAAATGTCTTCATTTTTTCATAAAATGCTTCTGAATATATCAATTTAGTATTTGTCAGCATTGTTTTCGTCCCTGTTTTATCCAACAGTTTAGAATAAAACATTTCTGCATCACTTGTGTTAAACCCTGAGAAGTATTGGAATTTCTCAAAAAACGTTTTTGAACTACTTTTAGGTGGAGTAGCACAATGTTCCCATTGGTTATATTTAAAAACATTTCTAGGTTGTGCAGATTTATGTAAGTAATGGTCTGCGTAATGTGAAAAACAGTACATCTGTTCATAATTAGATGAACCTTGTAAATAATCATGTTCTGTAAATTTTGCTGACAACACTAAATCCAACATCATAATATTTATACTTTCAAAATCCCAATCATCAGAGAATGTACTTGGTTTTACAAAGTCACTTAATGAAACCTTGAACTGGTGAGGATATTTCAAGATCTCGACCGGGCCATATACTTCATAGTCAGTCTTGTCCCACACTACCCCGCCGGGTATTGGAATGGCTGTGACATTTACTGATGATAGTCCTCTTTTCTTGACGTGAGATGATTTGTGAGGTTTCAGAACTAAGTTGATGTTCTGACTTACTGTGTCCATTGAACTGTATTTTCCCTCAATGAATTTTCCCAAACAAAGTACCATGATGAACCAAAGCAGGAGGAAAAATACACCTAGACCAAACCAAAACTCTAATCATGGAGAAATAAGATAAGTTTCCTTGAGTTGATGAAAGAGTTCTGTTGCCTTTTCTTTAAAAGTCTTTGTTTCTGGCGTCACTTCAGGGTCGCTTTGATCTTCAGAAAAGTTATCGAAATTGATGAAGTAGCCAGAGGCAGTTCTGTCAATTGTTGGTATTGTTTTCTCAATTTGTCTCTCATTAGCACATTCTGATGCCACATCATTGTAGACTGGTGTTTCATGACGAACTATTTCAATCTGTGTTTCAAGAGGCACAAGTTCCATGGCATTATTGCATAGTCTTTCTCTGTGCACTGCAGGTTTATCAAATGTGATTAGTCTTTCAGTTTGAACCTCTTGGATTGTTGCAAATTTGGGTATTCTGTTATTTCTCGGGAGTCCACTTGGTCTACTGTTGATTATAGGCCACATGATTGTGCTTTTACAAGGTCGATTGATACAACTAGGTTCTCCTTTTTACCAGCAAGGGGCGGTAGTACTACTGATCTTGTTCCATTGAATGCTAAGACAGGTACTGCTTTTCTGTAAGAAGGCCCAAATTCCTTCTTCACCGCTATTTTCTCTCTGACCAGATCACCAATTTCTGGAATCCAGACAGGTCTTGCTGGGACTGGTGGTGTGTCTTCAGTGGTAGTTGGCTGTTGCTTTATTTTTATGTTGCTTAAGGATTTTCTTGTTTCATTCAAGTCTTGTAGAACAGCCAAACGATCTTTGATGTCAAAGTCTTTATTCTTATCTTTTACCACTGAAGCCTGACTATCAAGATCCTGAACATACATTCTAGTTCCGAACAATAGTTCGTACGGGCTGAAACCTTTTAGAGAATTTCTTGGCAAATTATTAAGACTACGTTGGACACTTATTAAATGTTTGACCCATCCATCACCCGAACCTAATACCTTCGCTGTTATAGATTGCTTTATGTCTCAGTTTTTTCTTTCCACTACACTGTTTCCCTCAGGGTGAAATGGACAAGAGAATCGCAACCCAATGCCCATACTGGTCATGGCCTCCTTATAAGCTCTAGAGCTGAAAGCAGGACCCTAGTCAGAATGAAACATGGCAATTGCGTATGTGCCGATAAAGACTCGCAGATCTTTTTATAACAGTTTTGGCATCAGCCGAGCGCTGGGGCCACATTTTTAAAGTGAATGTAGTCTTAAACAATTAATAGGACGCTGGATTGCATGTGGACAGCATTACCCTGTCCATAAAGGGTATCTGGGTTACAGGCTGGACCGGTTCGCAACTGCGATCTCTGCTGCAGTCTTGGCAGTTCTTTGCAAATATTTGATGTTGCACGCTCATCCCCGGCCACCAGTATACTGATTGTAATTCAGTCAGAGATTACTTTATCTGTTTGTGTCTTGGACCCAATCCCATGTGTGCGTCTGCTATTAAAAATATTCTCCGGTTCGTGTTTGGAATTACCCTATCCCCCACTCCAGGGATTCGAGCCAAAGGAACGGAGTTTGCATCAATTACGTATGCATAATTGAGTGGATAGTTCACGGGTAGTGCTGCACAGCTGCCTTTTGAAGACGTTTTTACTGCCAGCATGGTTTCCCCGTCTATGTATTTTTCTGAACGCTTTTTTGTGGCTACGGAAGCCGGTTTAGTTGCTTCCGCTATGGCTGTATTAGCCAATTAATTCCTTGCAACGTGAACGCCATCACATTGATGACTCAGAGTGTGTATCACGTGAGTCTTTTGTAGTTCTTTCTGTAAAAGAACTACCTGTTTCCAAAGCATTTTATGCTTGATTGTGGAACCTGTGTCATCTTGGTAATCATTTTGAATACAGTTCTGCAACTCATTATTGTAAGAGTTGACGCAAAAATGCGAATCGCACACGATTAGTGTCGGGAATTCACGTTCTGCATTTGCAAGCGCCATCTTTAAAGATCTGATTTCAGCTCGCTGAGTCGAACATTTTCTAAGTGATTCAGTTTTTGTTATTTTCGGTCTGAATTTACCGCAGAGCCAGCGACCTTTAACAATCGCACAGGCTGCATCGTAGGATTTATTTTCTACATCGTAGTGCTGTACAAATCGGTCTATATATATTATACAGGAGTACTGCTGTAGAGGAAGAATTTCGATTGGCAGAGGATATTCTTTTTCATAAATTAAATCATTCAGTTTTTTCATGTGTGGGGCAAAATAGTATTTCACGTCTTCTGCCGCAAGAGAATTTTCCCACTGTATCCATTTCGGATCGAGTGACACTGTAGGCAGGTTTACTGGGCTGAATAGTGCCTCGAAGGCGGATTCTGCTGTGAGAACAGTGATCCTTTTGCCGTGTGCTAGTTCTCGTTCATTCGCTATTGCAGTTTGCACTGCTTTCACAGTATTTTCTATGAGACTGAATGTTTTTTCTGCTTGTGTGTACAAGTGAGATTTGTAAGCTATTGGTACCGTTTCTCCCTCAGAGGTCAGGTATGTGAATCCGCATCTTCCTGGGATGACTCGGATTACAAGGTTGCGTGTATTGTCACGTGTTTCTAATTTTGTTTTTGCTAACATGTCTGTTTGCAGTGATCTCAAAATTTCCGTGTCTTTTTGAGTCCAGTTGATTGGTTTAAAATCAGGTTTAATTAATTCGTAGAGAGGTTTAACCCTCTCTGCATAATTTAGAATGTAAGTTCTCCTGAAATTCAGGAAGCTTAGAATCGATTGTAAGTTCTTCAGCGTTTTTGGTGCTTGGAGTACAGCGCACTTCTCTAAGAAGTTGTCCGCTAGGCTTTTTCCTTCACTTGATAATTCGTATCCTAAAAATAATACTGTCAGATGGGCAATTCTTGACTTTTTAAAGTTGAATTTGTAACCCTCTGCAGCGAACCCAAGTATTATGGTGTTCACCCTTTTCAAGTGAGTATCCAAGTCGTCGTCTGTTAGATAGATGTCATCGACATAAGATAATGCCTCATCATCATATATTTGTAGTAACTCTGTTACTCTGGCTGAGAATAGTCCTGGGCTGTTCTTGAATCCCTGTGGGAGCCTACAGAAATTTTTCTGTGACCCCATTATTGAGAAAGCGGTCAAGTATCTGCTTTCTGGTGCAATATTTTGACAAAAGAAACCATTAGATATGTCTAATGTTGTTTTGTATTTTTTGCGAACTATGTTATTCATTAGTGCAGCACTATGCGAATTTTGTACTGCAAATGTTTTGCAACAAGACTTAAGGTGTCTGTAGTCCAAAAGTAGACGATACGAATCGTCCGGTTTGGAGACAGGAAACAAAGGATTGTTCATTTGAGAGGTGCATTTTTCAATCACCCCCTGGTATTCAAGTTGATCTAAAATCTCCCTGACCTGTTTTTTAGCTTAGCTCCTTGCTTAATTGGGTACTGCCTTTGTGCAGTTGGTTGACATTTTAACTGGATTTTGTGAGGAGGAGAGTGCTCATCCCATCCTACATGATTCTTAAATAATGCTGGTGCCTGGGCTACTGCCCATTTCCTTGCATATATATATTTAGTGTGAATTGGAATGTGATTTGAGAAGGCAGGCATAATCATTTCTTCGCCATGAGGGCACTCCCTGACAAACTCCGGGGGCCAATCTTTCTCAGCTAACAGGATATCATAGCCTTTTGAGTGGTTATCCCAAAATAGACCCCTTATTTTCCTAGTCTTATCACCCTCTATACACAGTGTTATTTCGTATATCTTATGAGGTTCGCTAACTCTGGTGTCGGCAGTTTCTACTTGAATGTATTCATTCGTGTCCACTGTCTCCAGATGACTCATCAGGATCTTGCGAGCTATGGTGATTTCTGCTGCACTGTCTAGCATTGTCTGTGCCCACTCCCCGTTTTTCAGCTGTGTCCTCAGTATTGCTCTAATACTGGCTACCTTCTTTCTTGGAAATTGTATTTTTTTACTTTGAGCAGGTTTCTTGTCTTTGGACTTGGTGTGCTCTCCTGGGTCTGACCGTCCTCTTCTTTCCGATTTCTGCGAAAAAGATCGAGAGGGACGTGTATCAATACTTTGATATCTATCAGGCTTTTTCAAGTTATCCCTATTTCTAAGGTTATATCTTTTCTCAGAGTGCTCCCTCTGGGGAGACTGGTGTTCTCGAGTCGGAGTTCTTTTCCCTCCGCCGAGGAGACCTTCCTCTGGACTAGAAAACTTTTTCTTTGGGACTGGATTGTTTATTTCCATCCCAGCTCTTTTTAGGAGTGTTTAGATTATTTTTAATAAATAATTTTTCAGGATTTTCGAGTAGTTGGGGTTTTACTGGTTTCCCACCCAACCTATCTCTACCTAATTCTTCGTAGCATTTTTCTATAATTCTGGCAAGCTCAATTGGTTGATCTGTTATATCTGTTTCCTTCAATTTCTGGCGGATCGCCACAGATGCTGCTTCTCCTTTTATATTGGCTAATAATATAGCCGAGACCTGCTTGAAGTCTTTCAGTAATTTCATACCAAGAGTTAAAGCAGGTTCTGGACCGTATTCATTCTGAATCTGTTTTAGCACATCTGGTATTACCGCCATGGACGGAACACCATGTGTTTTTGTGTAAATGGAATCAAAAACTGTACCCCAAGTGTCACAGTCCTCCACATGTGGTGCGACCCCCATTGGAAGGCAGATGGTCAGAATTCTGTGTTTCTCAATAGGGGTAGTATTCGAAAATACTGCCTCTATTTGAGTAATTTTCTGCGCTAACCAGAAAGGAATTTGTTCCCGTTTTATGGGTGTTTTACCAAGACATGACTGTATGTTCTGTGGTGTAATTTTATTTGTGTTCCCCTGATGAGGGGTCACCTGTAGAACATTAACAGCTGTTTGGACTGTTGCAGTCCGCATTACATATTGGACTAATTGTCTATGTATTTTAATTAATGTTTTTAGCTGTGCTAAAAGTTCTTCGCAAGACATTTTTGCAATGTCCGGATGTGGTGTGTAGCTGGCTAGAACCGGCCACGTTGCTCCTGGTCTACCTAGTGGACCGAGCCTGGTAATATGATCATTGTGTTTTAGGGCGCCTTTAAACCAGAGCAGGTGCTCTTGGTATTTTAATGGGATGTCAATCTCCTCGAAAGGAGCGTACTCATCCGGTGGATCCTCTATTTTGTAATAGTGGAATTTGTGTGTTGTAGCGTTTGCCGCTAGGAATTTTATCCAAGAATGGAATACCTCTGTCTGCCGATATTCGTGTGCCTCTATCACAAAGACGACTGTGCCACCTTGTGTGGTCAGTCCGTTTTCTATACGTTTTAACGTTATAGTTTTTCTTATGTTGACCAGGATGATAATCGCACCCGGTTCATTAATTCCTGTAACATCGAGACCCTGCTGAGTTGCATTTAATTCGGCTTCAGCGGTTCCGTTGTCTTCTACTGACATTGTATAAATAAAAGTTTTGCAGAGCAGGTCTCCAAGGAGACAAAGATTAGGTGCACAATATTTTGGAACACTGTATCCTTCAATGTTGAATAAACCAGAGCTTTACATAGGAATCTCTTCCTAATAAGTTCGGGCGGATTTTAACCTTTCACCCACTCCAGACGTCTATTGGAGTATTTATGGGAGAAAGGGTCTGTGTGAAAAGCACGACTGAGTTACTCTAACGTCGTGCGTTAGTTTTATCGCCTTACCAAACGTTGGGCGCCATATAGTGTAGTTCCTATTTTCCCTATAGGCCCTGCGCATTGGAATAACATAAACAGCAGTGTAGACGTAGGAGTGCGGTCTTCTAGATCTCTACTGACTATGTTAGACTTAATTGGGTTTGTACCAGCTAGCTCAGAGGTCACTGGAAACTTTCTTGATTGAATAGGAAGTGATCAGCTTCCCTGGCTCAGACAAGAAGGGATTCAGTTTTCCAACAACCGCATTAACATGACAACTTTGCTCCTCGGAATAAGAGTCAATCTCTAGAGTCGTGCGAAATCATAGACAGCTATTTCACTCAGTCAGTTGTGCAAAATTACTTTCACCAGTATGCAGAGAATAGAGAGACAGGCGTTTTCATTAAAAGATATTATTTATTGAGCAGTCTTCCTTCTCATGCAAGAGAAATGAATTGCCACAATTGCAAGACTTGTTATTATAAAAGGTGCGTACAGTATTACGAAATAATACTGTAAAAGCATTGATATGGTTTCTTAGCCATACGATAGTTAAAATGAATAAAATATATACATTCATATATACATTTGGCTAACGTCCTCAACTGGTGCTTCTAACTACGCCTACCCTAGTGTACCTGACCTAAGCCTAATACCTGTGAGGGAGTAAGTAAGTAGCAGTTTAAGTTAAGTTGGTTTTGCCAAGGGTTTGCTTCAAGAATTCTCTCTAAGGGTTTAGTCAACACTGTACCTCTGGAATAGAATGTTGGAGGTCTGGTATCTCCTCTCAGGACTCGATATTCCAGTTACCCGCGAGGGTAGGCTGGAAACGCCGGAGCTGGATTTTCTCGGCAGGAGAAAAGACAGCATCTCTCTCAGCGCGTCAAGGAGGAGGAGGGGCAGTGTCCGTGGGCTTCTCGCATCTGCTGGGCTCTGCAAGGGACAGCTGTTCTGCTCCTGTATTCACCACCACCATTGTGTGTGCTTAAGGCAACGTTGGTATTATTTATACCTGAAAGGTGCCTTGTTTGACGTAAGTTTTTGGACATAAGACGTCAATAAAGATGTCAGTAAGAACTGGTCGTTCTTACAGTGCTTGCAAGAGTTCTATTACTAATCAAAACAAAGCAAGCGGGGTTTTCCTACGTTGCTGGGGGTTTCATCTGTTGAAAGAACTCTGAGTGTTATCTAGGAATCTAAGGAAGTGGCTTCTGCTGTGTCATGTACTTTAATGAGCTGCAGAGACGAGTTACTGAAATATGGCTCTGATCGTTTATGCCATCATAGGGATATGTATTGATTATAGCTGTATAGGGGCATAAGGTCACAATATTGATCGGGGTCCTAGATAGACCACAACATCCTTACATAAATATCTTTCTCCACCGGGGAGGAGGGCGGGCGCTTATGACTATAACAGAGATCCCCTACTACAGAACTGGAGTTACAGGACAGAAACTACTCCTTCTGTAGTAGGAGATCTCTGTGTATAGTCCTAATCTAGTGAATAGAATGGCAAGCCCATCCCCACACCAAAGCGGCGATGGAGAGAAGAGAAATAACACCACTACTGTGCGAACAGATTTCGCAACGAAGCCTGCCCAACCTGAGCGTCTGTCCTGGCATCAGTGTCCAGACAGTAATGCTTAGCAAAGGTATGGACCGACTTCCAAGTGGCCGCCCTGTAGATTTCTGCAATTGGAACATTACGTAGCAAAGCAGTTGTGGCAGCTTTGCCCCTGGTGGAATGAGCCTTCGGTTTACCCCCTAAGGTCTTATTAGCCTTCTGGTAACACAATTGTATACAGGACACAATCCACCTCGAGATGGACTGTTTTGAGGTAGCAAGACCTGTCCTGACTGATCCATAATTGATAAACAATTGGT
The DNA here is from genome assembly GCF_964263255.1 of Lissotriton vulgaris. NCBI lineage: Eukaryota > Metazoa > Chordata > Amphibia > Caudata > Salamandridae > Lissotriton > Lissotriton vulgaris. The sequence continues at coordinate 1,547,445,441 of NC_141687.1, read as the reverse complement.
CTGACCTACGAATATCCTTGGTTTTATCCAGATAAAATTTCAACACCCTCCTAACATCCAGGGAATGCAGAGACCTTTCCGATGGAGATGAAGGATTCTGAAAAAACGTAGGCAAAGTTATGGTCTGGTTAACATGGAAATCAGAGATAACCTTTGGAAGAAATTTAGGGTGAGTACGCATAACAACCTTAGCCACATGAAATACAGTATAAGGTTCTTCGCAACACAACGCCTGAATTTCACTCACCCTGCAGGCCGATGTAATGGCCACGAGGAACGCCGCCTTCCAGGACAGGTGCTGCAACGAAGCCTTATGAATCGGTTCAAAAGGCTCCTTCATCAATCTGGACAGCAACACATTCAATTCCCATGAAGGCGAAGGAAGCCGGACAGGAGGGAACACTTTCTTCAAGCCTTCCAAAAAATCCTTGATCACAGGAATCTGTAAGAAGGAAGTCTGTGAAGGGCATTTCCTGTAGGCAGTCAGCGCAGCGAGATGAACCTTAATGGAATGGAAATTAAGGCCAGACTGCGCCAAATGTAGCAGATACGGAAGGATGACACCTTCCTTACATGTCGTTGGATCATAGTTCTTGGACTTGCACCAAATGCAGAATCTCTTCCACTTGTAAGCATAGGAAGTCCTAGTGGAGGTCGCTTAACCTCCTTCAGTATGTCCATACAATCTTCTGGTAGATTCAAATGGCCATATTGCACTATCTCAGGAGCCATGCCGCCAAACTCAAAGACGAGAGGTTGGGGTGCACCATCTGCCCCCCCGAACTTCTTGAGAAGGTCCGGCCGGCACGGCAGCCGTATGTGAGGAATGAGGGACTGCAGAAGCAGGTCCGTGAACCACCACTGCCTGGGCCATTCCGGGGCAATCAGGATCATCCGTGCCCTGGACTGGACAGCTTGATGAGCAACGCCGGAATCAGGAGAATGGGTGGAAAAGCGTACAGAAAGCTGTTCGGCCAGCTGATCCATAGCGCATTACCCAGCGTCCCCTGCTAGTAGTACCTGGAGGCAAAGTCTCTGCATTTGCTGTTTTCGGCGGTGGCGAACAGATCTACGTCTGGAGTCCCCCACCTTGCGAAGACTTCTCCTAGTACTTTGTCGTTTATGACCCATTCGTGGTTTTCCTGAATCAGTCTGCTCAGTGCATCCGCCTGAACATTCTGCACACCTGGTAGATGGGTAGCCGTTATCGTCAGTCCTCTGGCCAGAAGCCAGTGCCAGATCGCCTGCGCCTCCTGCGACAGAGTGCGTGATCTTGAGCCCCCCTGCTTGTTGAGGTAATACATCGTGGTCGTATTGTCCGTCTGTACAAGCAGAGAGTTGGTCTGGAAGGACGGATGAAAGGCCTTCAGTGCCAAGTGAACAGCTCTGAGTTCCAGGAAATTGATGTGATACGTGGACTCCGTCGGGGACAACATTCCTTGTATCTGTAAGTCTCCGGAGTGCGCCTCCAGCCGTGGAGAAACGCATCCGTCACGATAGTCTGTGTGGAAATGTCCTTGTGGAAGAGAACCCCTCTGAGGAGATTCTCCGCTGAAAACCACCAGAGACTGAAGAGCATGCAGAGACAGCCGTATCGTGTCGTCCCAAGACCCTTTCCTCTGATCCCACTGATCCTCCAAGCACTCCGGCAATGGTCTCATGTGCAGCCGTGTGTGTGGCATGAGGAAGATACAAGAGGCAATCGACCCCAGAAGAGAAGACACCGTCCTCACTGTTGTAGATGGAGCGGTCATAAGAGCCTGAGCCTTCCGAAGGAGTGATAATCGTCCCTCCTCTGAAGGAGACACGCTTGCTGACAGCGTATTGATGGAGGCTCCCAAGTACTGTATGCACTGGACCGGAGTCGGGACAGACTTGGACATGTTGATGTGCAACCCCAGCTTGTTCAAGAGAATGCACGCCTTCTGGAAGTGCGCTTGAGCTTCCGAGAAGGAGGAGACCTTGATCAACCAATCGTCCAGGTACGGGTGGACAAACACCTTGTTCTTCCTCAGATGTGCAGCTACCACTGCCATGCACTTCGAGAATGTTCTGGGCGCAGACTTCAGCCCGAATGGCAGTACTGTGTACTGATAATGATTGGCACCAACTTGGAATCGCAGGAACATCCTGTGTTTGTGTGTAATGGGCACATGGAAGTACGCTTCCTGTAGGTCTATAGCACATAGCCAATCTCCCTGTTGCATCCGAGGATAAATCTGATGCAACAACAGCATGCAAAATTTCTCTCTTCGAATCCACTTGTTTACTTGTCGCAAATCCAGAATGGGTATGAACTCGTTCTTGTCCTTCTTCCGAACCAGAAAGAACCGTGAGTACAGACCTCTTACCCTTTGAGACAGAGGCACGTCTTCTATTGCCCTTTCCCTTAACAGGGTATCGGCCTCTGCCTTGAGCTTACGCAGCAGAAACTGCGAGCTGACCAGTGGAATTGCCGGAGGCGGGCTGGTGAACCAAAGACTGTATCCATTGCAAACAATATTCAGCACCCACTTGTCCAGAGTAATTTTTCTCCACTCTGCCAGAAAAAATTGTACGCTTTCCCACACCGGAGTGGGTAACAGATGCAGGGAAGTAACCGCTCAGGGCCTAGACCCAGCCGGGCCTTTGTTCGCCGCTGCGGACGGCTGGCCGCCTCTGCCCTTCTGGCTCTTCTGGAAGGGCCTCCGGAACTGCTGCTATTGTTGTTGCAGCTGTCTCGAAGCCTGCGCTAGCCCTCTGCCTTGCGCCCCGAACAGTCTCTGGAACAGGGCGGTTGGTCTTCTTCTCCTTGGGCTTCTCCAACCCGACAGCCGTCAGGGTCTCGACCTCCGCTTTCAGGCGGGCCATCTCGTCGGCCGCATGCTTGCCAAACAGCGTTTCCCCCGAGAAAGGCAGGTTGGCCACCCGTTGTTGAGCCTCTGGCTTGAGGATGTAAGGCGAAGCCAAGCGTGGAGCAGTTGGTTGACACCATGGCAGTACCCATGAGCCACCAGAAGAGACATCAGCAGCCGCGCTGATAGAGTTGGTTCGACACCAACATCCCCTCATTCAGAATCTCCTGAAAGTCCTCTTTCTTCTCTCGAGAAAGGGGTTCAGCGAATTGCTGGAGGGACTCCCATAGGGCTCGATCGTATCGCCCTAGCAAAGCTGCGGCACTTACAGCCTTCGTTGCAGTAGACGCCGTCTCACAGACTTTCCTGCCTGCAGAGTCTAACCAGCGGCTCTCCTTATCAGGAGGTACTGTAGACGACGGGAGGAGCCTGGAGGGAGCCGCCTCGTCTCCGCAGAGGTGAAAAAACAACTCCATGGCGGGCTCTACCAATCCTGGTACTAGCGGCAGCAACGGTCGAGACAGGTGCTTTTTATTTAACGTCTCGAAAATCACGGATGTCGTGGGCGTGGGCACAGTCACCGGGATGCCCAGCTTAGCTGCACCCCTCAGCAGAACATCTTGGAATGAGACGATGTCGTCTACCGGCGACACCCTCGTCCCAGGGGATTCCGACAAAGTCGGCGAGTATTCCCTGGTCTCAGAAGAGTCCGTGTGGGATCTTGATTTGCGCCTCCTGTGGCGTCGTCTTGATCTCGTCGATGACCGGTGACAACTCCGCGATCTCTCCCTCCGACCGGAGCGAGAGCGCGATCTCCTCGGCTTCTGGCGCTCCACAGGTCTCAAAGGAGCAGGAGACTGCGGCCTGACCGGGCGCCTCGGATACCGTGGTAGTAAAGCCGTACTCGGCGGAACCGCAGGCAGTCCATGAGGAGGCAGCAGAAGATGAGAATGAGGAGGCGGTGGCGGAAGCAGAGGCGGAGTGGGAGTCCGCGGCGGAGGTTCCTTGGGCAAGGGAGGAGGAGGGGTAGGCGACCTCGGCTTAGGAGGTGTATATACCTTGGAGTACACAGAGCCCTGTGACTCCCTCTTCTTCCTAGGCGGAGGCGATGGAGAGGCAGTGTCTCCTATCGGCGAAACGTCACTGGCACGCCCCAGCGGACCCAGAGGAACTCCTGGCGCCAGAACTCCTTCTGAGCTTCTTTGGGGTCGAAGAACGCCAACTCGACCTCGAGGAATGAAGTCTCAACGTTGACCGGCGCCATCGTCTCGATGTTGAATCTCGCCTGGACGGCGAACGTCTCCTCGACGGCGACCGTCGTCCTCTCGACGTCGAACGTCTCCTCCTTGACGTCGAACGCCTTATCCTCGACTGTGAACGCCTTCTGGACGCCGAGCGTCCCCTCGACGTCAAACGCCTGAGGGTCTTCGATGTCCTCCTCGACGCCGACCTCCTCTTCTTCGCCTACGGCGAACGGCGGTGTCTCCTCGACCGCGAGCGCCGATGCCGGGCCGAACTCTATTGACGTCGATGACTCGACGACGCCGATGGCGACGTCGGCCTAGTCAGTCCCCTCGACGTCGAATGTCTACGCCGCTTCGACCCAGAGCCCTGGGGAGACGGGGAACAGACTGCTGTTATCCCTCTCGACGCCGTCTTCGACGCTATCGACGCCGGCGGAGGATGGGGACGTTTGCCGGTCTTCCTGCCCCTGGGGGGCCCCCCAGAGGCCTCAGCATGGGCAGATGGAAGTATGCCTAGACCCACCTTGTGCCTTCAGTCTCCTATCTTCCAGGCCTTGGAGCCTGATCTTCATCCTCTCTCGCGGGGTCCTGGTGGAGAAGGTCTGGCAAATGTCACACTCCTCCGGGACATGAGATGAGGGTAGGGAGATGATGCACACCTCGTTTGGGTCCGTCTTCCTCGAACACTCTGGGAATTTGTCAAACAAAGCAGGCATTTTGACAAATAAAAGAGTGCTCAAGACACACACAAGGAAGAAAACACCAAAGTACTTCAAATGAAAGCACTCAAACACTTGAAAAATGAAAAAATCTCTAAATAAACCCTTGAAAGGGAGAGCTCAATGCTCCAGGGTCCTGCTAGCAGGAGCCGGAAAAAAGAACTGAAAGTAAAATGGACCTTCTGTGCATTCTGGGATACTGAGAGTGTTCTGGAAAGTTCTCTTAAAGGCACAGTATCCTGTTTTGAGCCACATAATGGCAGCCTATGGGGCTTGTCTGTCCACTCCTTCCTCTCTATCATTCCAGAGGCTTTTGTTGGTAAAGGAAAGTTTTTCTCTGTGGAGAAAACTGAAACCAGTCTTAAACCTTGGAGAAACTGAAGTAACCGAGCTCTCCAACTGTGAGTACGCTCCTAGTTACAACTATGACCAGTAGGAAAGACAAGAGGAAAAAATATGAAAAAGAAAACATGCTGATGATGGAGAGAAATGAAAGCTAAAGTAAGAAAAAAGATAGAAAGAGAAAAATCTATGTAAAAGTGAAAATGACATGAAAATATAGATTGAAACTATAGATCAACAACCAAAACGACGTAGGGACTAAGCCAGCAATTGAATGTACATCAATGCAGCAGTAACTGGAATGCTCCCTCTGACACATGAAAGATCCTTAAGAGTTTTATTTACTTTCTCCAGTAACAGATGTCATTGGACGAAACCGGTCCTGGCTTGCTTGTGTTCTGGTCCAAGGAGGACCTCGCTTGGCAGTTCCGGCTGGACGGTTCCCATGAGGAGCAGGGTCAAGACTGATTTACATCTGGCTGGGTCCAAACTGAGGTGGCATGGTGAGCAAATGAAAAATGGGTTGGAGAGCTACCCTGAGTTATTGCCACTGGTTAGACTTATTGCAAGCAACGTCCCTCACCTTTGTGTGTTTCATTTATTTTACAAAAATGATCATTCCACTGATTTCAGCACAATGAATGACAAGATAGCAGCACAATGAATGACTGTATCTTGCTCTCCAGTGGCTGAACCTGGCCTCCACCTACAAGGTGGCCCAGGTATACAACCTGTGTCTGCCCTATCTGGCACTTGGTGGCCTTGATAGTGAGACCTGCTTTCTGCAGTGCCTCTAACACTTTCCTCAGGTGGACCAGGTGATCCTCCCAGGTGGAGCTAAAGACAGCTATATCATCAAGATATGCTGCACAGAAGTCATCCAGCCCAGTGAGAACATGATTAGCCTTTGGAAGGTGGCAGGTGCATTTTTCAAACCAAAGGGCATTACCACAAATTGATAATGCCCACCAGGGGTAGAAAATGCTGTTTTGGGCTTGGCATCCTCAGCTAACCTAATTTGCCAATACCTAGCTGTCAGGTCAAATGTACTTAAGTAGTTGGCAGAAGCCAATCTATCTATAAGTTCATCTGCCCTTGGTATTGGGTGGGCATCAGTCTTAGTGACTGCATTGAGACCTCTGTAGTCTACGCAAAACCTCATCTCTTTCTTACTACCCTGGGTGTGAGGCTTTGGCACTAGAACTACTGGACTAGCCCAAGGGCCATCTGAGGGTTCAATGACTCCCAACTCCAACATTTTCTGCACTTCTGTTTTGATGCAGTCTCTAACATGATCAGGCTGCCTGTAGATTTTACTTTTAACTGGCAAGCTGTCACCAGTGTCAACCTCATGGGTACACCAATTGGTTTGACTGGGTGTTAGAGAGAACATATGCCTGAAGGATTGAAGAACTTGTTTGCAATCCTTCTGTTAATGTTCAGAGAGGCTGCCACAAAAGACAACACCATCTACTGATCCATCATCAGGATTCTGAGTGAGCAGGTCTGGGAGAGGGTCACTCTCTTCCTCCTGTCCCTCATCTATGGCCATGAGCAAGCTCATGTCCTTCCTGTCGACATATGCTTTGAGCCTGTTCACATGAAGCACCCTGTGGGGGCTCCTGGGAGTTCCAAGGTCTACCAGGTAGTTGACCTCTCCCTTTTGCTCAAGGACTGTGTGGGGCCCAGACCATTTGTCTTTGAGTGCTGCTGGGGCCACTGGCTCCAACACCCACACCTTCTGTCCAGGCTGGTATACAGTCAGGACAGCCTTTTGGTCATGCCAAGTTTTTTGGAGTTCTTGGCTAGCCTCAAGGTTTTTGGAAGACTTTTCCATGTGCTCAGCCATCCTGGAGCGGAGACCAAGTACATAGTCCACTATGTTGGTTGCAGGCTTTTTGAGAGGTCTCTCCCATCCTTCCTTCACCAAACACAGAGGTCCTCTTACAGGATGTCCATACAAAAGTTCAAAATGGCTGTAGCCAACCCCCTTTTGTGGGACTTCTCTATAAGCAAATAAAAGGCAGGGTATCAGGACATCCCATCTACGCCTGAGCTTTTCAGGTAGTCCATGAATCATCCCTTTTAGGGTCCTGTTGAACCTTTCAACAAGCCCATTGCATTGTGGATGATAGGGTGTAGTGAACTTGTAGTTGACACCACATTCCTTCCACATAGCAGTTAAGTAGCTTGACATGAAGTTTGCACCTCTGTCAGAGACAACCTCCTTAGGGAAGCCCACTCTGGAGAACACTCCAACTAGGGCTCTTGCCACAACAGGTGCTGTAGTGGTCCTAAGGGGAATAGCTTCAGGATATCTGGTGGCATAGTCCACCACCACCAGTATAAACTTGTGCCCTGATGCTGTCTGGGGTTCCATTAGACCAACGATGTCAATCCCCACTCTTTCAAAGGGCACCCCCACCACAGGCATTGGTATAAGGGGGGCCTTTGTTGTGCCACCTGACTTACCACTGGCTTGGCAAGTGACACAGGAGCGACAAAACTCCTTGGTATCCTCATTCATGTGGGGCCAGTGAAAGTGTGAGACAATTCTGTCCCAAGTCTTGTTCTGGTCTAAGTGACCTGCAAGGGGAATCTCATGGGCCAAGGTGAGAAGGAAACCTCTCAGAGACAAGGGGATGACCAGCCTCCTGGTTGCACCAGGCTTGGGGTCTCTTGACTCAGAGTATAGGAGTCCATCTTCCCAGTATACCTTGTGGGCACCTGTGGCGTTCCCTGCAGCCTCAGCAGCAGCCTGCTGTCTGAGGGGTTCAAGAGAAGGGCAGGCTTCCCCAGGTCTGCTCTGGAGTGTCCCCCTGAGCCCAGAAATTCAACTTGATCAAGTTCAAATTCTTTAGGCTCAGTTTCCCTCAGTTCCTGTAGGTCAGCCTCCTCTGAGACTTGATCCTCAACCTGGGGCAAGGGGGAAGGCAATGCCTTAACCCTCCTGCTCTTCTTCTTGGAAGGTGTCTGGTCCATTGTTCCAGGATCCAGCACCTGTTCAGTGGGGCATCTTCTGGCCTGTGACCTAGTCACAGCAAGCACATGTGCTGGCAAGCCTAACATCTCCATGTGAGTCCTCTGCTCCACTTCTGACCATTGTGATGACTCCAAATCATTGCCAAACAAACAATCCACTGGGAGGTCTGAACTAACTACAACCTTCTTTTGGCCATTTACCCCTCCCCAGAAAGCAACAATCGCCATACTATGACTGGTAGTGACGTTGCTGGCATTGGTCACCAGGAAATCTGTACCTGGCATGATCTGTCCAGGGTCCACAAAGTTAGGTGTCACCATGGTGACACTGGCACAAGTGTCCCTATAGGCCTGAGCCATTTTGCCATTTATCAAAGGTGTCTGCCTGTATTTGCCCAAAGTATTGGGACTGACATCAGGGGATATATCCATATCCCCTGTACAGACAAGGACAGCCTGAGTGAGTGTGCCAACTAAGTTATCATACCCCTCAGAACCCAAGGTTAACCCAACTAATCCCTTGGGAGGTGCACTACCACTGCTGACTGTACTAGAGGGTGCAGTTGCCTTAGGGGCTGCAGTGGCAGGAGTTTGCCCTCCTTTCTTGGTGCACTCACTAAACCAGTGAGTTTTACTTTTACAGTATTGGCACCACCTTTTTGACTGGCCTTCTTGAGTCTTCTTCTTCTGGGAAGCCTGACCCCCACCCTCTTTGGATTGTTGGGGACCTGTCGAAGACTTCTGGTCATTTTGTTCACCTTTTGCATCTTTACCCTTCTGGTCTGCTTTCTTCTGACCACCCTGGTTCTGGCCCTGGTTCTGCTTAACCCTTGTTCTGACCCATCTGTCTGCGTTCTTTCCCAATTCTTGGGGAGAGGTCAGCTCTGAGTCAACAAGGTGCTGATGCAACAACTGGTTCTGACAATTGTTTAAAATCTGTTCCCTCATGATCAGATTGTACAATCCTGTATAATCAGTAACCTTACTGCCCAGCAACCAGCCCTCCAAAGCCTTAGTGGCACAATCTACAAAGTCAGACCAATCCTGAGACTGAGTTTTCTGGGTATCCCTGAACAGCAACCTGTACTGCTCAGTGGTTAGGCCAAACCCATCTATCAGTGTATTCTTCAGGACTTGGTAATTGTTAGCATCCTCAGCTCTAGTAGTGAGGAGATTATCTCTACCTTTACCTTCAAAGGAGAGCCACAAGACAGCTGCCCACTGACTCTGGGGGACGCACTGGACAGTGCAGGCCCTCTCCAAAGCAGTTATCCATTTGTGGATATCATCCCCTTGTTTAGGTTTAAAGTATTTTATTAAGGCATAAAAAAAACACGGGGAGGGGAGCAGGAGGTCAGGTAAACATACAGTACAAGAAGCAAAACGTTTCAGCGAGTCAGAAGAAAAAGAGGGAGGCAGGATGCCCCAGAGGGTAACAAGGCAAAAACATAAGGCAATAAGGCATTGTGAACAACCCCTCTGTAGGCCCCCACTCCCTAGTCAAGGCCAAGCCAGAGTAGCACTCTGCGACACAGCAAAAGAGAAGCATACCGTTCCACCAGCCCCTCGACCCCAGAAAAGAAGGAGAAAGAAAAGCAAAGGAGGAAAGAAAAGGAAACAATACCCCAACATCCCGTCCGAAAGTCAGCATTAGAAGCATATAACCCCACTTCCCACCCCCAACCCCCGATACCCAATCCGCACAATCACTCCGCCGCTGGCGCCGGCGGTGTCAGCCTAAGGAGGCGCAAGTACCGTGGACACGTTAGCTCGCGAAATTCCGTGGACAGCAGTGCCAAAAAGGGATGCCAGAGCTCCTCAAACTGGTCAACATTCCCAGCCACCGTTAGCGATATCTTCTCCATGCCCAGTACCTGCCAGAGCCTATGCAACCAACCAGTGATAGAGGGGGCAGTGGGGGTGCGCCAAAGGACAAGTATGTTCTGAACGGCGGAGCCTAGCGCAATCGCAATCTGCCTGCCCCTGCGGGATTTCAGCGGGTACATCAAGTCATTGGGGAGGCCAAGCAAGACATATGCGGGGAAGCGCGGAAGCTCAATCTCAAAATGCCTATCCACCTCATCTAAGACTTCCTTCCAGTAGGCCGACAGTACCGGGCACTCCCAGAGAATATGCGTGAGGGTGCCCTCCTGTCCGCAGCCGCGCCAACAACCCTTATCGCCTAGTTTGCGCATCTCGTAGAGCCGCTCCGGGGTGTAGTACCAATAGGTGGACACTTTAGTGAAGGTTTCCGTCAGCCCAGTGTGGTACGCAGAGTGCCTCGCCCGATACGCAATCTTGTCCCATTCCTTGTGGCTCAGGGTCCTGCCCAGTTCCCTGTGCCAGCGCTCCCTCCCTGGGTTATGGTAGTGAAACGGCGGGGGTTGGAGAAATTTATACAAATCAGTGATGAGTTTGGCGTCCGAGGCCCGGGTCACCAACCATCGCTCATAGGGCGTAATCGGACGGGCAGCGACGTCACGCACTGGGGGTTGAAGAGCCCAGTGGCGGACTTGCATGTAACGCAGTCTGTCCCCTTCCGTCAGGCCAAACTCCTGTCGGAGCTGCTGGAAGGGGAGCACGCCCTCCGGCCCGTAGATCTGGAAAAGCGCCCTGCATCCCGCACTCACCCAGTGGGAAAAGGCCCCCGGCTCCAGACCCGGAGTGAAGTCCGGGTTGCCAGCAATGGGAGTGAACGGCGACGGAAAAGTGGTGAGCTCCCGAAGCTCACACACCGCGTCCCACACTCTTAGCGGGACCCGGGTGATAAAGGAGGCGTAGAGATTAGGCGGGCGATGAATGCGCCTTAGGAACGGGACCTCCTGGAGGGTACGGCCTGCAACTGCCTGGTCTTGAAAGAGCCAGTGTTTGTCCGATTCCCACCGGCTCCACTCCACCAGGTACCGGAGCTGCGCCGCCTGAAAGTACTTCCGGAGGTCCGGGACTCCGAGACCTCCCGCCTCCGGGGCAAGCATGGAGAGGACCCGCTTCATCCGAGGCTTACGGCCCTGCCACACAAAGCGGGAGATGTCTGCCTGCGTCTGCCGTATCCAACCCACCGGGGGCTGAAGAGGTAGAGCGCGAAAAAGATACAGGATCTGGGGCAGTATCGTCATCTTCACCGCCGCAATACGGCCCAGCCACGAGAGTAGGCCCTTGTTCCATCGGCCGAGTTCCTCCTTTATCTTTTTGCCCAGAGAGGAATAGTTAGCTGCGACCATGGCAGGCAGGGTGGGAGCAAGCAAAATGCCCAGGTAAGGCACCGTGGAGGAGGACCACTGCAAAGGGAAGAGACTTTGAAGTTCCCGCCTGGTGTCGGCAGAGAGCGACACATCCAGTGCAGCCGACTTGGCCATGTTCATTTTAAAGCCCGCAACGCGGGCAAAAGCGTTCAGCTCCTGGACGCAGGCAGGGAGTGACCGCCTGGGGTCATCTAGGGTCAGCAAGACATCGTCCGCGTATAAGCTGACACTGTGTGTGTATTGCCCCATCTTCACCCCAATAGCGTCCGGGTTGTCGCGGATCCTCTGCGCGAACGGCTCCATATAAAGGGCGAAGAGGAGCGGCGAGAGGGGGCAACCCTGTCTCGTGCCGCGCTCAATGGAGAAGCTGTTGGAGCTGTGTCCATTGACACGCACTGACGCCGACGGTCTCCTATAGCAGTTAAAGACCATAGTGCGGAACTTCTCGCCGATCCCCAGTTTCCCAAGGACCAGCTCGAGGTATGGCCAATGAACCCTATCAAAGGCCTTTTCCGCGTCGACCGATAGCAGCATCCGCTCCCCCGGGACGCGTGAGGCCTTTTCCAGCACGTGCGTCACCCTCTTCGTGTTGTCGACCGTCTGCCTACCGGGTACAAAACCGGCCTGATCCGCCTCCACCAAACCTGGTAAGTGTAGACCCAGTCTGGCCGCCAAGATTCCAGTGTAAAGCTTGAGGTCCACATTTAGGAGCGAAATGGGCCGGTACGAGCCGCACAAGGTCCGGTCCTTCCCCGGCTTGGGGATAACCGACACCGTCGCCGAGAGGAGGTCCGGTGGGATGGCACCCGGTTCGGAGAAGGAGTTGAACAAGCGAGCCAGGAGAGGAGCCACAGTGGGACAGAAGGTCTTGTAGAACAAGGCCGTGTAGCCATCCGGGCCCGGGGCTTTACCATGCTTCAGCCGTGCGATCGCGGAGATGACCTCCTCCACGTGAATGTCCCTCTCTAGGTGGTCCGCCTGGGAGGGGTCCAAGGCCGGGAGGGTCACGGAGTCCAGATAGGCCTCAGCCTCTCCCGGTGGGGAAGGTTCTGAAGCGTACAGTGCCTCGTAAAAGGATCGGAAGGTATCTGCCACCTCCGCGTCACCGGAAACCGGGATCCCATCCACTCCCACCAGCTCCTTCACCACATTGCGTTGCTGCGCAGCCCTGAGCCTATGGGCCAGGAGCTTACCGCACCTGTCTCCGCCGGTGTAAAAGGCATGTTTCAGGCGCAGCGCTGCATACTCCGCCCGATCTAGATCCAACGCAGAGAGGAGTTTTCGTGCCGCCTTCAGTTGCTTCCAAACACGAGGAGCCCCCGTCCGGCGGTGGACCTGCTCAAGCTCCCTAACCTGCACCGTCAGTTCTTCCCTCTTGCGCTGGCGTTCCTTGTTTTCCGCCGAGGAAATGGAGATAAACTCTCCCCTGACGACTGTTTTCAAAGCTGCCCACTGCGTAGCCAGGGACGTGTCAGAGTTGTTATTGTGGGTCAGGTAGTCCTGGATGACCTCCTCCACTCGCCTCACCACCGATTTCTTATGGAGAAGCGTGTCCCGAAGCCGCCACATCTCTCTCGAGGGGGGGGGCCGCCGGCCACGCAAAGACTCCGGAAACCGGCGTATGATCGGACAGGGACAAGACCCCGATGTCCGCCGCCGTGGCGGCCGAGCGAAGCGGGCCGCTCACCAAAAGATAATCCAACCGCGAATAAGTGCGGTGTGCGTGGGAAAAGTAGGAGTAGTCCCTATCGGTGGGATGCATGGTGCGCCAGAGGTCATGCAGGTCCATCTCCGCAATCTGGTCCTGTACCGCCTTAGAAAGCTCCCCTGTCTGCGGAAAGCGCTGGGCAGACCTATCTAGAGTGGAGTCGAAGACCATATTCAGGTCTCCCCCCAGGATGATATGGCGATCGGGCGAGGCAGTAACGTCCACCAACACCGAGTCCAGGAAACGATCCTGGTGGTCGTTTGGGCTGTAAACCGAACCAACCGTAAAGGTAACACCTCCTAAGCGCATGCGATACACTAAGAGCCTCCCCTTCTGCTCAGCAGGTTTATACAGCACCTCCCCCCTAAAGGAGCTGGCTAGAAGAATGGCCACCCCAGCGGTCTTAGTCGCAGCAGAGGAAAAGAGTTGCGTGGGGAACTTGGCAGAGCGCAACCTATGGCAGTCTCTGGAAAGTAAATGGGTCTCCTGCAGGAGGCAGATATCCGCCTGCGACCCCTCTAACAGGGAGAGGATCGCCCTACGCTTCACGGGATTATTCAGACCCTTGACATTAAGGGTCACTACTTTCAGGGGTGGCATCGCCTCCAGGGAAACAACGCGCTATGCAGCAGGCGGGGGATCAGCGGAGGGGGCACGCGGGGCAGGGGCGCAGGGAAGGCCAGAAGCGGCATCGTACGCGTTCGGACAGCTTCGGACGGGACCCCCCCCACAACAAACCAACAATGAAACCCCCCCAAAACCCACTTATGGCAACCGGCCAAAACAAAAAGCAGAAAACAACACCCCATAGTCTCAGTCTAGCCCAAATGGGCGAGTCTGCAGAAAACAGTCAAGTGGACGTCCAGCCACACACCACACCCCCGCCCCCCCAGCCCCTAGACCAGCATCGGTAAAGCTAAGAGCCTCTCCCCCCGGAGAAAAGTTAGGCCGTTAAGGCCACACCAGTAGATTCAGGCAAGTTCCTGGCCGCAGTCCTCAGGGCCTCCGCCATTTCAGCTCTGATGGTGGGCGAGTCTGGGCGACTCGCTGGCGCTGACGATGGGCGCCTTCTCGACCTCCGTCGGCCCCGCCGCTCGGGGCGCCTCCATGCGGGTGTAGCCCCTTCCTCCTCCGTAGCAGTAAGACCCAGCACCCCGCAGACATCTTGTAAGGAGCGCAGCTGATGCAGTACCCCATTCCATCGAAAGATAAGACGGAAGGGGTGACCCCAGGAATAGGCTGTCTCGTGCTCTCGCAGAAAGTCCGTAGCGATGCGGAAAGACCTGCGCTTTTGCAGTGTGATGGCGGACAGGTCCTGATAGAGCGCCACAGGTCTGTCGCGGAAGGTCAGTGGCTGCTTCCTACGGGCCTCCGTCATGATGCGCTCCTTTAGGGGGAAATCCGGCAAGAATGCCAGGATATCAGGCGGGGGTGCCGATGACTGGCGTTGGCGGCCCACCCTGTGTGCTCTGTCAATGCGGATGGGGAAATCCGCTCCTTCCTCCAAGATGTCGCGGAACAGGTCCTGCAGATAAGCCACCAGGTCCGCACCTTCATCGGCGGATGGAACACCCCGCACTCGGATGTTATTCCGCCTGGACCTGTTCTCGAGGTCCTCCGAGTGGGCCTGGAGCTCGACACATTGCTCCCGGAGGCGGAGGACGTCCTGTTGGAGATGGGTTATCTCCTCATCGCGACGTTGAGCCGCCGTCTCCACAGTATCGACCCGTTCGCCCAGGCCCTCGACTTCCCTGCGCACCTCCCGGACCTCTCCAGCCACTTCGGTCTTAAGAGTCTGAAATTCCTCCTTGAGGGAGCTGAATAAGTCCTCCATGAAGGACCGCGTGACCGGCGGCTCGCCCGCAGTTGCGTCCGTTGATGCCCGGGAGGCCCCCGGGGACGGCTGCGTCCTGTCGCGTAGTTGCTGGGACCTGCCGAGCATTTCCGGCAAGGTGCGATCTCCCCGTGCCGCGCCACGTCTTCCAGTCATCTTGGGGCCCGGCAAAGCCCAGGGTCAGTTGCTGTAGGCGAGCGCCGCCGCTCGCGGGCACCAGATGTGAGGCCCTCGCCGAGGACAAGGGTAGTGCGTCACAGGCGACAAAATGGCGGTCCGGGCATGGGCAAGACGGCCCCCGGGCCAGTAGGGCAGGCAGCAATGTCCGAAGTGTAGGCCTCCCGCCTCGTGCTCCCAGGGAGGGCAGCAGATGAGTCGGTGCCAGAACGAGTCGAGGCCCCTGTGTGAGAAGGGCGCGGGCAGGGGTCACCGGGCTCAGCCACACAAAGACAAGATGGCGGGAGGGTGGGACCCAAGAAGGCAGCCCGGGCCAGCAAGTCCGTGGGCAACTCTCAAATGATAACGGGTCCGGAAGGTATGAAACCGGTGCCTCCCTCCATCACCAGTTGATTTGCCCGGCTCGGGCACTGCTCGAACTCCGCCATCCAGCGCCTCCAGGCGCGGAGTTCGCAAGGCGTCACCCTTCGAGACCCCGGGTAGGGGGGGGATCGCCGGTGCAGGGCTAAGGTCCGTCGCCCAGCAATGGTGCCTGCCACCAGGGCACCGGCCAGGAAGCCACCTCACTCCGCGGAGTCCGTCTAGTCCGCTCCCTCGGGATCTCCGGCGTTCCGCTTTTCAGCACTCGGGCCAGCCAAGGCGCGCGGACAGCGCCGCACTACGCTCCGCCTCCAGGCTCTTCTCCTCGGGGCGACCCGGGCTCTACTCCTCGGAGCGATCTCCAAATAAACTTTTCGGGAACTTCCCCCGGGGCCCCAGGAGTCAAAGTGGCACCAAAATGTGCCCCAGGAACTCCGGCACAGTTCCCTCGCCCGCAGTGCAGCCGCGGGGGGAGAGAAGCGCAGGAATCGGGGCTCGAGCTGAGCCGGGCCGGAGGAGCTACGGGAGGAAGCGTCCGCTCACCCCGCCATCTTGGCCACGCCTCTCATCCCCTTGTTTAAAGGGGGGCACTATCTTACTTAGGTGTCTAGTGTCTAAACTCCTGTCTTTTTCTCTTGGGAGAATGCTGCCACCAGTGATATCTAACCCACTTAACTTTTGCTCTCTAGCAAAGGCAAGCCTCTCTTTGGCCAGGGCAAGTTCTTCCCTTTCAATCCTCAGATTGGCTTCCCTCATCTTAGCTTCATGCTCCCTTCTCTTAGGGGATGACATCCCTCTATGAGAAGAGGTCTGAGAGCCATTGGTTTGAATGGATCTATTAGAGCCTCTTGATAGAGACCTAACTCGTCCATTCCCAATGTTAAGTCTGCCTGAGAGTGGCCCTGGGGGTCCCCCAAATCCATTCTCATGCCTACTTAAGTTGGTCCTAGTGAGTCTGCTGACTTCTACCTGACCTGTTTCTGCCTCATCCCCTGATAACTCATCTTCCCCCCCCTCCTCAGCACTATCTGCTGCCTGGAGGTGTCGGTCAGGGTCACCATGGGTTCCCTCTAGGGGAGGCATGTTCCCATCTGGATGGGAAGGATCTGTGTTAGCAGCCCTCCTAGCATCATAAGTCTCTAGGAGACCAATCAGAAAAGGAATTGTAGGGTTAGAACCCTGTTTTAGCTTCCTGGATGTACAGATTTGTCTCATCTCTTGGAAGCTAAGAGCAGCATATCTGGAAGGGACCTGTGGAGGGTCAACAACCACAAGAGGGGTCTCAGAAGACTCTCCGTGGTTAGACATGCTTCTAGTGTGGTGTAAGTGATGCACCTACCTACACTATTTGTTTGCCTACTGATCCCTTGCTAAGAGTTGTAGTCAAGGTGTGCTAAGCCTTGTTAAACTACAACAGCTGGTTCAGTAGAACTCAGAGTATTCTAAGCTAAGTTATATGTACCTTAACTTATGTGATCTTTCACAAAGATATTCTTAGGATACGTGTGGTAAAACAACAGCAAGCTCAAATCCCAACCGCTCCTCACCAATGTGAGAAGTTGGCCTGATATTCAGTGTTCACTATTCTAGTGATCACTATGTATCAGTCCAAACAACCCTTATGGTGATTGGTTGTAAGTCAACCTTATAGACCAGCTATCCTAGTAGCATGGATACAAGCAGTCTTCGGGCTAAACTCTAGAGGGCGTGTTAAGCCAGCTGTTATACCATCACATATACCCCTTGAACACCAAGTGAAAGGACACCACACAAGTGTTATGAAAATAAACAGTGTATTTATTTAGATCACAACAGCCCTGTACTCTTTATGAGGACAGGGTACTAAGCACACAACAAAACTCTTACGAAAATACTTTAAGTTGCACAATTTACACAAATGCCCGAGGGGCACGGAAAACCATATACTATGGAAGTGGAATGCGAAATTACTAGTAGGTAAGTACTGGACTAATAGGCTTTGGAATCGCTAGGACTACGTTACTGAACCTTCAGATTACTAGTAGGAGGCCTAGGGGACTCGGGTGCAGAGTGTGCACTCTCACGCGGGATGCGGGACAAAGTCTATGGAGGCTAGTAAAAGCAAAGTTAGTGTTCTCGGGCGAACCCGATAAGGTAGGTTGAAAATGAAAGTGGATCTGGACCCTTGGATAGTGAGGCTATGCTGGGGCACCGAAATGCCAAAGTTACCTAGCCCAGGGGCTGCGGCTGCATAGGTCTGAAAAGACGTCGGAAACCTTCGTTGACGAACCAGGAGCCTGAAAGAAGGAGTTGCTGGCAGGCGACCAGTGAAGATTGTTCGATGGATCCAAGCCTGGATCGAAGATGGAGGACACCTGTAAGCAGAGGGGACCAAGTCCCGAATCACTAGCCAGTGATTGTGTGGGCACCAGGATGGCACCGGGCGAAGTCACCTCGACCCGGTGAGTGGGCGACGCTGGGCTCTGCAGTCTCACGGACCAGGAGGCGTTGTCGGTGACCAGGATGGAGGTGTGAGCTGTCCCACGATGGTTGATGCTGTCGACGTCGCTGGACCCAGGATTGTGGCAACAAGTCTTGGCAAATTCAAGCCCACGCGGTGGACCTAAAATGGCGTCTGGAGTGGACTAGGAGGGTCCGGGGTGCTCCTCTTTTGGAAGGGAGCAAGGGCCAGTCTGGAGCAACCAGACTAGCAGTGGTGATGTCGTCGGTCGTCGTCGGGAAGGCCACAAGCCAGCGGGCTAGTAGCCAGACAACGCGGTGAGCAGCCAAAAAGCAGAAGGGCCCCACGCAGATCTCGTGGATGCTGGGGGGCTGGCCTTCGGTGCTGGAGCTGCTCAGGGTCGGGGCTTCTCGGACCCCAAAGCACTCACCAGAGGATCCCTCAGCGGTCGTGCTGGATAGAAGTCGTGCAGTTCTGATGATGGCCGGTCCCTCGAGGTCTCGTCGCACCTACGGTTCTCAGCTTGGCTGTAGAGGTAGGTAGAGGTCAGAGGTGCCAGGGAAGCCGGGTCTCGTCGAGCTGGTCAGTCGGATTCCGGAGGAAGGACGTGCAGCAAACCGCAGTGTTCTTAGATGGTGCCTGCGGGTGCAGGGTGACTACTCCTTAGCCACAAGGGAGAAATCTTGAGAAGAAGTCGAGAGTTCCTTTCGTAGAAAGTAGTTTCTTGATTCAAAGATGATCTAATTTGGAAGGGTCCCCGCTCCTGCCTTTATCCTAAAGAAAGGGGTGGGTACGCGACTAGGTCCTGCCCTAGGGGTGGGACCAGGAAGGGGGGTGGTTACACCCCTCTCCCATGCCGGACTTTCCCCAGGCCAGGGGCTGGTGTGCCCCTGGAACTGGTTCTAGCCGGCAGATGCGTAGTGAGCACCGGGGTGCCACTTGCAGTCACCTTCCTGTAAAGCCCTGCCTACCCAGGATACACAAAACCCTGTCTGGGATGGTGCTAGCACCGCCCCCGACAGGAAACCCTTTGTCCAAGCTCCCCTCGCTGGAAGAACTCCCAGCTGCAGGGGGTCAGACTTGTGTCTGTGGTGGCAGCATCCATTTTGTGATGCTGAGGCTCGAGTTAACTTTAACCGGGGTTCACAGTTACATACATGTCGTGTCCCTCTAGAAGGGTGGAATGCTAACCCCGTCGCCAGAATTGGCGAGGGGTTAGTAGTCCAATTCGTATGACACCTTACTCGACATGTTTTGATAAAGCGATACCAGAGATAGCATTTAACCGCGAGGATTATAATGCACTTAAGAGTATATGGTATGCGTTATCATGGAACAGCTATTAGGACTTGGTTCCGCAAGCTGCAAACGGGCTCAGCTCATGCCAGAGCACCATCTCACACGATTCCAAGCACTCTGCCTTCAGGATTGTCAAGGCCTGCCATAGGAGTGACTGATAGGAATCTGTGTGTCCATTTTTAGGGTTAGATATAGGTATACTATATCTAAAGCAAAGGGTGATTACACCACCTTGCCCCAGCTGTCGTGCAGCCAGTTGTGTCAGATTTAGATGGCCATCCAGGGGTGGCATAATACATGCTTCAGCCCCTGGTAGGCCCTGGGTACACCTATGCCCAGAGTTACAGGGTCTGATAAGGTGGCCCAGTACCAATTGGATAATGCACCTAAGGTACACGTGTCAATTTAGTGAGAGAACAGCTAGGCTGTGGGTCTGATTAGCAGGCCCACAGCCAGAGAAAGTCGTAAACCAGTGAAACAAAAGCAAAAAATCTGGGTGATCATAGGATTGCAGACCCTACTCTCCTACAGTCTCCATGAAACACATTTTATTCCAATTCATGGTGGGTGATGGAGTATTCAGACTAATCTACAGTCGGGCCCTACACTGAAATGAATACACCTCTGCCCTTCCGTAATAAAATAATTGAGAAAAGTGGCCATTTGGAGGGCAAGAATAGATCAGATGGTGGGTTCTTCCACATCAGGTCAAAAAAATTTACAGATACAGAGCAGAGCTTTGCCATGTTTAAATAACAGAATGACCAAACAGCCCCACCAAACCGATACAGATCCAGCAATAAGGACAGCAGGATTAACAATCAAAAGAGCAACACCACAAGGACTGTCATGTGCACCAAACTGCATCAGTCCAATGTCCTGTAAGAATTTATGTCTACTTTTGCAGGCTATAACTAGGTTATGTTTCACTAACTTCCGGTGACAAATATAAATGTAAACACAACTCCGATGTAAATACAGTCCTACATTACACAATTACCTGTAATTACCTGTAATGTATGTTTTCACTCTCTCTGAAAGAGATTTTTGCTATCAGCATGGTTGTTGTATACTTTTTTTAAACACATGTAAACTGAATTCTGAATATTAATTCGCCTATGTTCTGTTTCCATGCTACTCTTTTTTTTACTTTTGTAAATATAATTACATTTTAGGGGTATAATATAGAATATACCAAAATAAAAAAAACTTACTGTTGCATCTAGAATGTTTCCTTGTTCCAAAATAATAGCAAGACCTTCTTCTGTTTTTACCAACTGAACAGCTTGTTGGTTTCTGGGGTTTCTTTTTTCTAGTTTAGCGTGGCTTGTTAATGTTGGCAAAGTTTGCAACTGTGTCCCACCTCCAAAGTGTTTTTTCAACGCACAAGTAAAGGCATCCACTGTTTTCTGACATTTATCGACAAAATGTATGTGATGTAGGCAGCTTTTCCAGTTACGAGCTTCCATGTGTTCCTTTAATGAAACAACAATACAATTCACACAGAGGTCCAACGGGAAACCAAAAATGCCAGAGCTAATTGCAGGGATTCCAATGGATTTGTGATTATACAACTCTGCAAGCTCGAGACTTGCTTTAATACACTTTTTCAACAAGCTTTCAGCCGAAGCTGGGGTAAATTCATGCCAACGAGGCCCAACTGCGTGAATGACCTGTTTGCAGGGTAAATTTCCAGCAGGTGTTATCGCTACGTCCCCCGGCTTCAGTTTTCCTTGACTCTTAACAATATTGTCACTTTCAGTTTGCAGTTCTGGGCCTGCAGCTTTCAAGAGTGCTTGGGCCACACCTCCAATATGTTTCAGGTCTTCATTTGAAGCATTCACCACCACATCAACAGGGTGCTTGGGCAGGTCATCGTTGTAAACCCCTACAACTATTCCGCCTTGCAGGTTGACATGGTAGCTGGGAAGGCCTGCCTCCACCTCGGAATACTCTTCGCATTCCTCTTCGTTTTTTGCCAACCTCACGTAACAGTTGAATTTTTGTTTCCCTGTAATAAACAACATCTCCTCCGATTTTTGGGAGAATTTCTTGGCACCTGGTTTATTAATAGAGAGGATGTTTGAATGCAGTGAAGACAAGACTTGTTGGACCACCCCGGCCATCTCCTGCACATCTCTCCGTGGACCAGACAATAAAAGGTGTCTCTTCATAGTTTGAAGGTTAAAATCAATTTTGATGTTTTTTTTCTGAATTTCAAGGAACACTTGCTTTTTCTCCTCTTGCAGAAACTGTGCCACCACTTCATACATAAGAGGGATGGACTTTTTAATTTGAGTGTTCTCGTCAATAAAATTAGAAACCTGATGAGAGATTTCTGTTACAGCTACTGAATATCCAATGATTACAACTCTATTTTCCTCAATCTCAATTAATACAGCTGGCCTCTCTGAATTGAAGGTTTCCAATAAACTACTTCTTAGCGTATGCCATTCTTTCATTTTGATTACAGAGCTGTCTTCAAGGTCAATCCATGTGTGGATTATAGACTCTTTGATTTGCTTTTCAGCATCTTCTATAGCCTTCTGCGAGTTCCCTTTCAAGAGCACCATTGTGCTCTCAGTCTTACAAAACGCATTGATTTTTTTATCTGTTAGGAAGATGTAGGAAAGATCATCATTATCAACTTGCTTAATAAAGCGCAAAACGTAAGGGTTAAGATTAAGTGTTTTTTGTTTTAAAGTTCGCTCCCATTCAAGTATCTTACTTTTAGCAACAGCCACCTCTAGTGGAAGGCCAAAAAACGTAATTCCGTTTGTTGAAACCTCAAATGCCATTTCCATTTCTGGGAAGGTCTTGTGGATATCCTCATCTACTTTGTCACAGCACAGTATTGCATACTCTGATGGCGAGACACGCAAGTGTTCACAGATACTTTGAGCTTTCCTTTCAGTTTCTTTTGTGGTCTGTTGTAAAATTTCCTTGAATCTCAAGTCCATTTGGACAACGTTTTCCAGAATTCCTGCCAGACCAACTTTGTTACTGCTGACATCAGGTATGATAACTTCAACTCCCACTGCACTAGTCACTTTCTCCTTCATAACCTCCCACATCTCTCGATCCACTGAATGCTCAATAACTTTAAATGTTTCCATTATGCTGGAGAACTTCTTGGGAACCTCTTCGTCCCATGTTTTAGCAACTTTGAAGAGAATCATCCTCTGCTTAGATAAGGACGCGTCAGGCACAAGAATGACCTCTGTGCAAGGAGTTCCTGACTCAGGCCAAGTTAGTTCACAGTATGAAGCTGACATTTCATTTTTTAAGTCTTGCAACGATTTTTCGTCTTTCTGAAGATAGTGCCACATATACGGACTTATAGGTAATCGAATTAATTCAGGAAGTTTCATGACTGGTCTTTCCTTTCCGTATAAAGCAGAGTCCAATGCGAGGTAGTAGGGATAGACAGACACTGTTTTTCCTTTCATCATATGTGGTTCTGCCAAGACGGTGGTAATCACTATAGAAAGAAAAAATAAAGATCACCAATTTACTCAAATTGTGCAAGAGGATTATCTATTGTATGCTTCACAGGATATTCAACATTGTGGCTCCAATTATGAGTAATGTGGATTTGTGTGTCAGGGTGCAGTAAGGTCAGAATAGACGTTTAGTGCCGGTATCAAGATACATAAATTTGTCTATTACAAGTTAATCCCCACAGAATGCTGAATAATCAATGAGACCTGTTTTTTCTAGGTCAAATTCAGCACTGGATACCAAACCCCTGTGGTATACTGGTCATACCTGCCACCTGCTCTGAGCAGGTGATAAATGGGAGAGGGGGAGTGTGGGCGAAGGGTCGCAAGATGGGGTGCAGAGGTTGCCAGTTGACTGGAGAGAATGTGGTCTGGAAGAGGGAAACACTACATGCTCCCTTCGTGCTTCAGGAGAGCGGTTGGTGGGAGCCAGCCACTGAGCTGCACGTGCAGCCAAAGCCAAAAGTGGTTTTACCAACTGGGTTTTCCGGCCAATAAACCAAATCAGGTCCAGTGTATTTGCACCAGAGAAGTACAGGTGCAGGAGTTTACTCATCAGGGGATACCGCTTTGTGGAACTTGCAATTAGACCGAAAGTGGTGGTCTTACATCTTCACAATTAAATACAATTTCTGTACTGTGGGCCACCTTAAACGCATTTAGAAAATGACATAAAACAAGGTTCCATTTTTCAAGATCAAGGCAACACATTAAACAAATCATGATTACAACTCCTCTTAGGCTTTTATTTATTTTAGAAATTTTCATTTAGCAAATTTAATTGACAATTAATGGAGTACTTCACATCACAAAACAAGAAGACCTGACCAAGACCAGCAGAAGGGTGGCAAAACAATTTAGGGTGGAAGAAGACTAATAACGTTGAAACTGGATGAACAGGTCAGTGTTGTGATGCAAAATGATGGGAACGTCTTGCAAACCATTGGCTGTAGTAATTAAACACCAGTTTGTAAAAGAGAAATGAAGGCATGTAGGATAGGACTTCCCTGATCAGTTCAAATTATTTGAGCTGAAAATTTACCCAGGACTAGTGTCTTCCCCACTGTCATACACAGATCGGGGTGGCTGTGTGGGTGATTGAGTGTGTGAGGACATTCACAACTTTATAGAAAATATTGTCACAACATTCCATAGAAAACACATGGGGTATTGTCAATAACTTCTGCCTTGAAAAATGGGCACCAATCATTGAATTCAGACTTTGATTCTACAAAATGTGATGCTCGTTTGTAAAGTGAGAAAAGTTACACGGGGCACTGAAAACGTTTGCAAAATAAAAAAATGTAAAACGCTTAACTGAAATAGACTAAACTTACCAGGTAAGCAGTGCAAATGCCCAATCTGTAACTCATCAAGTTCATTGTACTTTCGCTTGGCCAATTTAAGTTATATATGTCAAAATGAAAGTGAAGCTTAAGCATGCGAGGTTATCAGCCAATGTTTGAGGTAAGTGACACTTTTTATTTTTTTAATTGAGGGTCTGCAATACCCACTGGACACAATTTGGTAATGTTTCTTAAAATAACACGAGGTGTCTAGCTAGAATCATTTGGATCCATTACAGCCAATCACTTTGTGAGATTCGGTATAAAGTAGCACCTGGTGTCTGCTGCGAAGGCCCAGTTAGTCGGCTCTCTCCTTACCCTGTAACAGGTCAAAAACATAAAAGGACATATTTCCCCCCACACTACTATAGCCTTGTCAGGTGAGTAGGAGGAGACAGGAGGGGTGTAAAATATACCCTAGCCTCGAACAAAACATATTTGTGGGCAATAATCTTCAACAGCTTTGCTGTGCTGCAGGGGGACATTTTCTTAACTTCTCATCCTTTCAAACTGACCCCCACCGTTCCCAAGAACAGTTAATGCATTTACTTCCTCTCAGCCTTGCCGCAGGGCTAGGAATGATTAAAGGTCCAACCCTTGCCTTTGCTAAGAGCAGGGAGAACTTTACTTTACCATGGAAATAGCTTCTAGCTTCTGTGGTTGTTAACGACAATTCCAGTCTTGAACAAGATCTAGAAGGTAGTGTGTCCCTCTTGCCAAATGCTAGGAGCATTTCTGTTAACTTTAAAACAAAAACAAGCATAAAAAATGAAATGCAATAGGTCTTGCCTTTCATTAAGTTAAACTCATTTGCTTTACTATACAATACCATTAGCAAAGCAAATGGCTTTGACTTAATCAAAGGCAAGACCTATTGCATTTTCAATGCTTGTTCTATTCGTGTAACTCTCTCATGTGATTTCCCCCTAAAATCCTTGCCAAACGCAGTGGAGTGTCAGCAGGGTCATGTCGGCAGGGTCATGTCGGCAGGGGCGTGTCGGCAGGGGCGTGTCGGCAGGGGCGTGTCGGCAGGGGCGTGTCGGCAGGGGAGTGTCGGCAGGGGCTAGTCTGCAGCAATTGCGTGTCAGCAGTTGCGTGTCAGCAGCAGCGTGTCAGCAGCAGCGTGTCAGCAGCAGCGTGTCAGCAGCAGCGTGTCAGCAAGGGTGGGTCAGCAAGGGTGGGTCAGCAGCAGTGATGTATCAGCAGTGGCGTCAGCAGTGGCGTCAGCAGTGGCGTCAGCAGTGGCGTCAGCAGCAACGTGTCAGCAGCAACGTGTCAGCAGCAACGTGTCAGCAGCAACGTGTCAGCAGCAACGTGTCAGCAGCAACGTGTCAGCAGCAACGTGTCAGCAGCAACGTGTCAGCAGCAACGTGTCAGCAGCAACGTGTTAGCAGCAACGTGTCAGCAGCGGCGTGTCAGATGCGGCGTGTCAGCAGCGGAGTGTCAGCAGCGGAGTGTCAGCAGCGGCGTGTCAGCAGCAGGTGAATCTCCCTCCATCGGCCGACGGACCGGGTCGGCGGAACCCCACATGAAGGAAAACTGCCCGCGAGACGAAGGTAAAACAGCAGCCAATAAATCACTGAGGCAGCTTTATCCTTCTGGGACTACTTCGTATACCTACATTAGGAAAACGACATAGTACAGCACCACCGGAACCCCCTGTTAAGAACAAAAAGAATTCTGTTTATGAAAGGAACGCCAGAGGCTAATGTGCCATTCTGTGCCGGTTTTAATATCAAAAAGGAGAACTCCAGCCTTACGAGCCAAAAATCCCCGGCTCCATTGCTGTCTATTATCATTCAGACCTTATAGGACTGCCTGAAAAGGAAAGGGGAACAAAAACAACACACTAAGGTGCCGACCGAATGTGAATCTGAACAGCCTGAAGCCTGGCTTTCGATACTACCAGCGGCATCGGCGCCCCTCTACTTGCTAAGAAGTCGCCTGATGCTTGAAACTCTTGAGTAAAAAAGCTAAAACCAGAATTTTATCATTGTGTCCGCCCCAGTATACTGCCCCTTGCCCTGACGAAGGTGCAGCCTTATTGGCTTGTCACCGAAACGCGCGTCGGCGTATGTCTCCAGGAATACGGTTATTGTCCACACTACATCAGGACCCGTAGTTAAAACCATCTATCTGGATTAACACCTTGACATATCCAGCACAGGAACCATCGTTGTGCTATACCCGCAAGGAGTAGAAAAACTGATTGGTAGAATGAATGATGTATGGTACTAGATTAGCTAGAGTGAGGAAGGATTGAGTGTGAATGATATGGTGTTTGTTAAGTATTGGCCGTTACTGGGTAGGACAAATTTCCCCTATGTCTTTGTCTCTATATATTTGTTTGTTTTATTTATGATATATATGCACTATTGACATACTAAAAGAAGAAGAAACTTTTTATATCTGTGTGATCAGAAAACAAAAAATAAAAAATATATATTTTTCAATATGAACTGTTTAGCCTATTTGATTTGACCATGTAATTGTTATGTTCAGTGTCAATCCCTAGGTTAATCGCCCCTTTATGTATATCTCCTAGACCCTCTAACTAGGGCCTGTATATCTGGAGGCAGGGTTCTCTCCTTTTCTTTTCATTTGTCAGCAGCGGTGTGTCAGCAGCGGCGTGTCAGCAGTGGCGTCAGCAGCGATGTATCAGCAGTGGCGTCAGCAGCGATGTGTCAGCAGCGATGTGTCAGCAGCGGCGTGTGAACCGCGAGGTGTGTCAGCAGTGGTGTGTCAGCAGTGGTGTGTCAGCAGTGGTGTGTCAGCAGTGGTGTGTCAGCAGTGGTGTGTCAGCAGTGGT
Organism: Lissotriton vulgaris; assembly: GCF_964263255.1. Classification (NCBI taxonomy): domain Eukaryota; kingdom Metazoa; phylum Chordata; class Amphibia; order Caudata; family Salamandridae; genus Lissotriton; species Lissotriton vulgaris. The sequence continues at coordinate 1,547,418,605 of NC_141687.1, read as the reverse complement.
GTGGCAGCAGTGAAGTGGCAGCAGTGAAGTGGCAGCAGTGGCATCAGCAGCGATGTGTCAACAGTGGTGTATCAGCAGTGAAGTGGTAGCAGTGAAGTAGCAGTGAAGTGGCAGCAGTGGCATCAGCAGTGAAGTTTCAGCAGTGAAGTGTCAGCAGGGAAGTTTCAGCAGTGGCATCAGCGGGGGCGTGTCAGCGGGGGCGTGTCAGCGGGGGCGTGTCAGCGGGGGCGTGTCAGCGGGGGCGTGTCAGCGGGGGCGTGTCAGCGGGGGCGTGTCAGCGGGGGCGTGTCAGCAAGGGCGTGTCAGCAAGGGCGTGTCAGCAAGGGCGTGTCAGCAAGGGCGTGTCAGCAAGGGCGTGTCAGCAAGGGTGTGTCAGAAGCAGCTTGTCAGTAGTGATTTATCAGCAGTGGCGTCAGCATTTGTGTGTCAGCATTTGTGTGTCAGCAGTGGTGTGTCAGCAGTGGTGTGTCAGCAGTGGTGTGTCAGCAGTGGTGTGTCAGCAGTGGTGTGTCAGCAGTGGTGTGTCAGCAGTGGTGTGTCAGCAGTGGTGTGTCAGCAGTGGTGTGCACAGCGGCGATGTGTCAGCAGTGGTGTGACAACGGTGGCGTGTCAGCAGCGGCGTAGCAGCAGTGGCGTAGTAGCAGCAGCGGCGTAGCAGCAGCGGTGTTGGAGCAGAGGTGTAGGAGCAGCGGTGTAGCACCAGTGTAGTGCACAGCAGTGGTGTGTCAGCAGTGAAGTGCGTCAGCAGCGGGGCGTCAGCAGCGGGGCGTCAGCAGCGGGGCGTCAGCAGCGGGGCGTCAGCAGCGGGGCGTCAGCAGCGGGGCGTCAGCAGTGGGGTGTCAGCAGCGGGGTGTCAGCAAGTGTGTTAGCAGTGGTGTGTCTGCAGCGGTGTAGCAGCAATTGTGTAGCAGCAGCGATGTGTCAGGAGTTAAGTGCACAGCAGCGGGGTGTCAGCAGCGGGGAGTCAGCAATGGTGTGTCAGCAATCGTGTGTCAGCAGTGGTGTGTCAGTAGAGTAGCTGCAGGGGTGAAAACAAAACAAAGCCTTGTTAGCAAGTAAATGGTCTTTTAAAGACCTGTGAAGTACTCCAGTGCGGCTGTGGGTGTGTGCCCGGAAAGCTGTCGCAGCCGAGCTGACACACACGACAGGAGGGTGGGAATGGGGGGGCTGAAGCCCTTTCAGCCCAATGAGCGCGGCGCGCCTGCCTATAATACATTCCAGTCAAGAATGCTGTACACAAAGCTACACATATGCATATGCATACTGGTAAGTAGCATATTCCGTTCGAGGCATGTGGGCTGCTGAATTCATATCTGTGCATAGAATGTATAGCAGTCTCTCCCTTAGCGGTGGCTACCTGTGCCAGCTGCAGCAGTTTGAAAAAGAGTTTTTAGAACAGCCTGTCCTACAGCAGCTTGCTGTTTGGAATGTACATCTACACAGTAGTGTTTTGTGAAGGTATATATGGTAGACCATGTGGCTGCTCTACATATTTCCTCTAGAGGAATGTTTCCTAGGAAAGCCATAGATGCCCCTAGTTTGAGTGTTGAATGCGCACTTGTGGGGAACTGTAAGGTGCGTTTTGCTTTTTGATAAAATATTTAAATGAACTGAACGATCCATCTGGCTAACCCGGATTTTGAAATTGGGTTGCCTTTGTGTTGTGGTGAAAAGGCAACAAACAATTGTTTAGTTTTCCTAAAATCCTTAGTTCTGTCAATGTAGTAAAGAAGAGCTCTTTTGACATCTAGTGTATGTAGTGCTCTTTCAGGTACTGACTGTGGATTTGGAAATAACACTGGCAGTTTTATTGTCTGATTGATATGAAAGTGGGATACCACCTTTGGCATGAATTTAGGGTTGGTTCTAAGCACCACGCTATTTGCATGTATTTGGATAAATGGCTCTTGAATAGTTAGGGCTTGCAGCTCGCTAACTCTTCTAAGCGAAGTAATCGCTACCAGAAAAGCCACCTTCCATGTTAGAAATTGTAATTCACATGAATGTAACGGCTCAAATGGTGGTCCCATCAGTCTGGTTAAAACAATGTTTAGGTTCCAGACTGGTGAAGGTGGGTGTTTTGGAGGAATGATTCCTTTGCGTCCCTCCATGAATGCTTTAATTGCTGGCACTCGAAACAGCGAAAGATGCTGTCTGTTTTGAAGATAAGCTGCTATGGCAGCGAAGTGTATTCGTACATATGAATAAGCTAAATTGCAACGATGTAAGTGCAAAAGATAGCAAATGATGTTTTGTGTTGAAGCATCTAATGGGTTTATGTCATTATTATTACAATAAATGACAAAACACTTCCACTTTGAAGCGTAACATGCTCTGGTAGCAGGTTTTCTTGCCTCTTTGATAATATTCATGCAGTCTGGAGGTAAGTTTAGGTACCCAAACTCTAGGACATCAGGAGCCAGATTGCAAGGTTCAGCTGTTGCGGATCTGGGTGCTGTATGTCTCCATGGCTCTGCGTTAGAAGAGCGGGTGTTAGATGCTGTCTTTGATTAGGCACCACGGAGAGTTCTAGAAATGTTGTGTACCACGGTTGCCTCGCCCATGTTGGAGCAACTAGGATTAGTGTCATTGGATGCTGCCGTAGTTTGTGTGCCACCAGCGGTATTAGTGGTGCTGGGGGAAAAGCGTACGCAAATCTGCCTGACCAGTTCATCCATATCGCATTGCCCTGCGACTGCGGATGTGGGAACCTGGCGGCAAAGTACTGGCATTTTGCGTTTTCCTTTGTGGCGAACAGGTCTATGTCTGGTTGTCCCCACTGTTGGAAGCATGGTTGTAGCACTTTGGGATGAATCTCCCACTCGTGCATATGTTGGATGTGTCTGCTGAGCAGATCCGCTATTTGATTGTCCTTGCCTGGGAGGTGTTCCGCCATGAGAAAAATGTTTCTTTGAATGGCCCACTTCCACATGCTTTGAGCTAAGTGTGATAGTTGTGGAGAGTGTGTTCCTCCCTGCTTCTGTATGTAATACATTGCTGTCATGTTATCCGTCCGGATCAACACAGTCTTGTTGCACAAATGTATTTTGAATGCTTTCAGTGCCAGAAAAACTGCCATCAGTTCTAGTAAGTTGATGTGCATTTTCTTTTGTTGTGTTGTCCATAGGCCTTGCACTGTGTACTGAAGGACATGGGCTCCCCATCCGAACAGGTATGCGTCCGCCGTCATGACTATCTGTGGTACAGGCTCTTGGAACAGTCGACATTTGCAAAGGTTTTGTGGATTCCACCAATGCAGAGAGTTGTATGCACGACTGGTTACCAACACTATGTCTTTCAATTGTCCTTGAGCCTGGTGCCATTGTTGTGCTAGGCACTGTTGTAGCGGACGCATGTGTAGTCGTGCGTGAGGGAATATGAATATGCACGAAGCCATCATGCCTAGGAGTTGCATAAACACTTGTGCAGAGAGCGAGTGTTGAGGCTTGAACTTTTGGATGAGCAGTTGCATACTGTTGATTCTTGCTGTGCTTGGGTATGCTTTTGCTGCTAGAGTATCTACTGTTGCTCCCAGGTACTGTTGTACATGGGACGGCTGTAGGTGAGATTTTGGGTAGTTCAGCGAGAATACTAGACTGTGTAGGAGATGAATGGTGCGAGACATGTGGCTGGCACATTGCTGGGCTGACTTTGCTTGTATTAGCCAGTCGTCCAGGTACGGGTAGACATGAATATGCGGTCGTCTTAGATGTGCAGCTACTGTCGCTAGGCATTTTGTGAACACCCGTGGGGCTGTTGTCACACCAAAAGGAAGGACTTTGAATTGGTAGTGTTGACCTTGTATTGTGAATCGAGATACTCCCTGTGAGCCGGGTGTATCGATATATGGAAGTATGCAACTTTGAGGTCTAAAGTTGCGAGGAAGTCTCCTTGCTGCAGCAGTTGTAAGACTTTTTGTAGAGTGAGCATATGGAAATGCTCTGATTGAATGTATTGATTTAGGGGCCTGAGGTCCAATATTGGTCTGAGAGACCCATCTTTTTTGGGGATTAGGAAGTATAGAGAGTATACCCCTGTACCCCAATGTTGTATAGGTACTGGTTCTATGGCTCCTTTTTGCAGCATATGTGTGGATGACCATAATTAAATGATTGGTCCTCATCAATTCCTATACAGGTGATGTTGCCTGTTTTTTTTTAATTACTCTGGTGGTTGGTTGCTCCAAGTCACTAAGGTTTTCTGGTGTTGGTCTATAGCTATTCTTCGATTCCTCAATAGGTGCTTCCTTTCTCTTTTTTGATCCTCCAACCTTTTTCTTTGGAAGAAGCCTTTATGAATCAAAAATATGTATGCACTTAAGTGAAAAATTGAAATTGATTTTTTATTGTACAGATACACAACACTCAATCAATTTTCTGTCCTGAAGATGACCGCATAAATAAACAGCGGTCGAAACGCTGTCAACGCTTCTTTGTGGCCCTAATTCATTAAGGACACTATACTTATGTCTATGTTGTTCCTTTTTTTAGGTCTCGGGACCGTCCCACTGTGTAGCAGTGGGCGGAGCCCGAGATTTAATGATTCTTAGAGGTGGCTTGAAACCCACCCCTCTTCTCCATTGGCTGGCCTAGTAAATACTGGCCAGCCATTGGAGGAGAGGGGCGTCACTCCCCTTAAGCCCCGTCTTTTTCGGATTCGGGGGCGTGTTTTTTAAGGTTCTTTCTACCTGTGACATCATCTGTCACTCAAACCTAAAAACACGCCCCCGAATGCGAAAAAGACTGTGCTTTCTCCGAGGCATTTCTGCTTTGCCTCGGAGAAACATGGTGGTGGTTTCTGGAGCTGCTCGGCTCCTCTGGCGTCCCCCCCCCTCCCTATGGCCCACAACCCTCCTCCGTCCCGCTGTCGCCCCCCTTCCCTCTGCCCGCAGCTCTCCTTCGTCATGCCTTCCCCCCCACCTGCCCCCCCTCTGCCCGCAGCCCTCCTCTGTCCCGCTCTCGTTTAGGACTTGTGCCCTGATTTTACATCAGAAAACAGTAACTAGCTTGGAACTGAAATGTATACTTTTTATACATTCGAAGCGTTTCTCAGCCACGAGCACGAGGACCGCATCTGCATACGCATTTATGGTCGCAGTCGCGAGTGTTGGAGCCAGGAGTGGGATTTACGCTAATTACTGCCTATTAGCAGCGACAATACGAGCAGCGCATCCATTGACCAGGGAGGCCTAATGGGAACTAATGCAGCAGCGGGCTTTCATTTTCCTGCTCTGGAGACGCCGCCCCACCCGGGGCGAGCTGCTCTTCCCTTTGATGTCTACCAAGTTTACTTTGTGAAAAGGCTGCCGGGCCCATCATTAATGAACTCCGGCTGAGACGAGTCGAAAGCTACTGGAAGGAGCCTAGAAGCACGCAGCCGGTGCATACTTCGAGGGTGCCCCATCTCCCCAAGAGCGGCCGACCTTGGAGGTGGGAATCCGGGTTCGAGCCCCGGCTCAACATCCTGTGATTCTGGGCAAATTACTCAACCTCTCGGTGCCTTAAAAACACGTCCAATGTAATCCGGTGCTCGTGTCGGAAGTTCTAATACCCTTGGACTAAGACCACGCCATATAAAAACTGGAGAAATTAAATATTACAGAAAGAGGACAAGGGGGGGCCTCCCTGGGTCCCCAAGCATCACATGTCGGGTTTACTACCAAACCGGGGAGAGGGTGTTTTGTTGCTTGCAGTAGGGCCCATGGTACCCCCTGAACTAGGGCACCTCGAGCGGCCTTCTCTGGTCCTTCTGCACTGCACTCTCAACATCCCCTGTGCAACCACAGGAATCACGTAGGCTCAGTGAGGTAAGGGGGGTCACCAATGAGGTTAAGGCGAGCGAAATAAGCGGCAGCCTGGGTGGGAGTAGTCGTTGCACAAAGGGATGGGTGTCAGGAGTACTCAAAACCCTAAGTCTATACCAGCAATATACAATGTATACATGCACGTGCATATTTCCATAGCAGCCATAATTCCGAATACATGTTGAGTCGGAGATGTCTGTCTGTATCGTGTTATCTCTTTGCAAATATGACACGTTGTTGATTGGCTTTTCTTGAAAATCCGAAGCAGGTATAGAGCTGAAAAGTTTGATCTCAGTAGTGGGGCGGCTACAAAAATGTGCACGGCCTTAGTTTAACTGCCTCACTTTTCAGGGAAAGCAAAATGGCGGCACGGAATAATCTCTGCTGGGTGGCGAACATTTTAGTGAGGTGCTGAGGGTAAACAATCAGCAAAGAAGGACTAAACTCTGACAGCAGGTGGACAGGGCTTAACGGAGGACACGAGGTGGTCCAAGACCCAGTGAGAATGCAAGTGAGATGCTGGAACGCAAGACTCGCTCACCTATGCCCACCCCAAGAACATGAGGAAAAGAAGTCGAGGATTTCAAGGTCCAATAAAATCAGGCGTAGGAGAACACGAGCGCAAAACGAGTTCGACGTGTATAGAAATAAAAAACAAGACAGAGATGCGGTCCCACTTCAGTTCTTAAGCAAAGAAGCCAGCTCGCTCGCGCAGGAATAGTAAGCGCCATATAAATGCAATTTAAATATACACTCACAACTTTCAGGCTATGGTAGGCGCTAAGGCAGCCAGAGAGACATGTCCAAGTTGCACTTCTGCCCAAAACCCTAATTAGACATCCCTATAGAATGGCGCGCGAGGGTTCTATCACTACTACAAAGGCAAGCAATGGCCTCTCAATGAAGTTCAATAGGGTAGTCAGACTCCCACTGCCAGCAACCAAGAGTATGACTACGAGGTCACTAAGTTTAACAAACTATACATTTTGTACATCAAAGGGAGGGGGCGCAGTTCACACGTGGAGGGGACAAGGGCTGAAAGGGGCCTGATGCAATCAGAATGTAAGGATAATTCTCACTGGTCAAACTTGGTCCATTGATGGGCTCTATTGTGCCAGTTTAAAGGCTGCAATTAACATGCGCCCCCCTGTCTCCAGACGGCAGCATTGCTATCATAAACATGTCTGCAGTCATTGCAGCTAATGAGAGGAGGAGGGGGCGGGGCTCCTTGTGCTGCTTCTGCCTGAATGGCCTGTTCCCAGACTCCTTGAAAAGTCGGGGTTGTCGTTAATGAATTCTGCAGCACTTATCTGACCACCATATACAGATTTGTTTTTGTATTGCAAAGTTGCAACTCCAATCGAAACAGCTCTGCTGTATGTTCCCAAAGCTTTCTTTGTTCCACATTCCTCAGACATTCACGGTGGATCCAGAAAGGAGTGAGGGAAAAAGTCTGAAATTGTCTAGAACCTACGTTTGGAACTACAGTGTGACGGTACTGAGATGTATGTGGAATTCCAGAAATCCTCCAGGAAGTCAACAACAGTTGCTGGAATGCTCCAAAGCATACTATCTCTACAGGTGGACTTTCCACAAGGTGCAAAATTCTCCATGTGTACATTTCAATTCTAAAACCCGCTTACCCCTGCCTTTCAAAGGATGAAGTTTAGTTGTGTTTGCAGGGAGAGGAACTACCCATAGGGAGTTTGTGAATTTGTGAGGGTGTAGGCGTTCACCTGCTTTAACAGGCTATCCTACCCAGGAACGCCCAGAATTCTACTCCTAAGTATAAACCAGCAAGTAGGGCAAATTCGCCACAATGCTAGAATTTCAGATTTGATAAACTGCTTATGAACATAAATTTCACAAATCCTGATTCTGTAAATGACGATTGGGCTTATGCATTTGAAAAGTCATAATTGTATGAACCCTAGTTCAGTTTAGATGCACAAAAGTCGTTGTGCCTCAGGCCTTCAGTGGACAAACCCCAGGCTCGGTCCCATCAGTGTATTCCCAAAGCAGTTTGGATTCTGGCTTGAACCAAAGTTGTGAAGTGGTTTGCAGAATGGATACCATCTGCCAGGGTAAAGTGCAGGACATGCTGATGCAAAGAGTACCTAGGTATCACTGTCCGAAGAGCAACAACAGCCTTAAAATGGCTAGAACTCTTCTTGAATAAGGACTGCTCCCAGATAGGCATTTGTTGCCCACCTTTAGCATGAATTGAAATGGTGCTGGAGATCTAAGAGAAGTATCACAGGCCTGCAAGCTCACAAGATGCCATTGTATTCTGGGCTGGACTGGGAACAGCAACCAACCCTGGCAGATTGCAGCTCGACCAGCTGCTGGTTACAGGGGCGGGAAGTAGAGGGTGCTAGCAAGAAGCACCGCTCCGTCACGGGGGGGGGGGGGCGATATTGCAGCACTGCTGCAAAACCACCCCCTAGCGACACAACTGCCTCCCAGCCCTCCGGCCTGTCGGGGAAAGGCCCAGTGCCAGCTACGACCAGTCCTGCCCTACTCTCATTTCACACAATATCGTCTCTCTTCACAGTGTCACCCAGTGAGGAGCTGATATCAGACGGTGAGCACCAGGTAAACTGGAAACCAATGCTCAGAGGGCGTTTTTTTCGTCTAAAGTGTGGAGGCGGCACACATTTGAAATCCATTGTGTATTTTACAACGTTTGTGGGTCACACAGAAGTGGAGAAGTGTGGCTCAATGATTAGAGCGGCAGACCCTGATGCAGAGGTCTAACCTGGGACCAAGGTTCAATTCCCCTCCTCGGCGGGTCTTGGGCTCAAAATTCTCGCCTCTGTGCCTATTCCAATCATGGAGTCCCACTCTGCAACTCTGGGCAATAGCTTGCCTAATCTCCACAACAGCCCCCACAATGCTAAGGATGCCTGGCCCCCACCTTGGGGGTGCCCAGGAGTGGATGCCTCACAGGGAAAGCCAGGATGGGTTCGACAGCGGTATTCGTACAAGCGCCTTGAGACCCTTGCGGGTGAGTAGTGCGCTATACAAGTATCAATTTACATTTACACAGGGCAGGTGGCTTTAGAAACGTTCTGTGCTTTTGGCCAGGGTTGGATTGGTCACATCCACTTTCTTGGCTCCACTTCGCCAGTGTCCCATCATGGCAGCTCAGGCTATGTTGGTTGAAGGTCCTGGCACCATCGCCAGGCCATGTTGCCTGCAAAGCCCCGCCTCCTCTCACACATAGAAAAATGATTCCAACTTGGCAGATCAGGTATCAATTACCACACGTAAGGCTCCCAGTTTCCATTTGTACAAATTATTTACGAATAAATACAGGCATAACACTTTCTAGTTTTTAATATATTTTCAAATGTGTAAAAAAAACAGACAGGAAGTCTTCTTCTGAGTTATTCTCAATGGTGTCAGTCATGACTGTAAGGCCAATGGCTGTGCAGACTGACAGGCAAGGGGATTCAATAGGGGACAAGGTTTTCTTATGAATATTTAAAAAGCTGCAGTTGTACATGTTTATATACTACGTTGTCAATATTTTCATATGAGCGTATTGCATATGAGTGATGCATCGCATATGTCTTCATATAGCCCTAAAACCCATCAGAGTACCCTTAGCTACTAAATAGAGCTGCAAACATATCCGATGCAGCTTCTGTTTTTTCACAAAAAACAAACTAAATAGGGGTGAATAGAGATAAAGTTAGTAAACAATCAATATGGAAAAACACACACAGAAAAGTTAAGAAATAAATGCCATAAATATGGGAGCCATAAACATAATTTACAGGACTAAAAAAAAGTCATTCTTTTGCATGTGTTGGCTTGGTTTGAGTTTGAGGCGCCCCGGAAAGGAAGGTTTTAGTTGAACTGAGCAGCCTTGCCCTAAGCTCTTAGGACCTGAATGAGGGAGCCATGTAGTTATGACACCTGAGGGGCGAGGCAGCCTTGACGTTTGTCCCTTAAGTTAGATCTCAAGAAGACAGCATGCCTCTGGCTCCCTAAAACCTCAAGGAGGCAGCTGTCTCATCTAAGCTCCCTGACACCTGAAGGAGGCGGTGGCTTGGCTCGCACAGGTGCCTAATGCTATTGGGAATGGAAGATGGCACACAATTGCTGCAGCTCCTGTCTGTGCCACAGCATTCAAAACCACGCCAGACAAATGGACTGATTACGATGGACCACCGTTCTCGTGGTGGCGGTCCCTCGACCGCCAGACTGGCTGTCCACCCACCGTATTACAATTACAGCAGTGGGACTACCAGAAGCCCGCCACAACCACCGGGGATCATGGATGCAGTGGCGTGGCAGTGAGAGGCCCCAAAATGCTGGCTGTGCCTATTAGGAGTTTCCTCACTGCCACGTTTTCATGGCGGTGAGGCTGACATGAAAACTGTGGCAGTGAGGAACCAAAGGGGGCACTACAGGGCGCATGCAGGGGAGCACATGTTGTGCCCCCCTCTGTGCGCTCACCTCCTTTCCTGCGCGGCATGGACTACCCAATCCATGTCGTGCAGGACCAGCCTTTGGCACGCCCATTCACTTTTGTTTAATTGATCGCTGCATATGCAAATTTTTGTACTTTGTGAAGAGGGGAGTACGTGGAGTATTTACCCTCTAACCCCATGTGTTTAGAAACGTTTGTAATGTGAACTCATGGGTACCCATAGAGTTCTTTATATTGGGGAGACCACGCTTTAATGCGGAATCATTTGTTGTCGTAACACTTAGTTTAAAGATGATCCAGGGGTCTTCTGCACAAGAGTATAGAGTGTATTCAACACCGTGGCCCATTAATAGGACTGTCCCCACAATTACAGTCTTTATTACGAAACGCACGATTCCTTTCAACAAGTTACTCCTAACTTGTCACTGCATGTTAATATTTCATCCTAGGTGTGCCAATTTAAAGATCCTTAGTCTAAAGGCCATAGCAAAAGCCACTGCCTCCCCTTTTATTGTATCACCTCCCACTTATTTCTACTTCCCTCATTCTACTCTACTTTATAGCCTTTCAGTTATGACCACCCTTCCAGCACACAGTTAATTACTTCAATTCTTGTTTCATTCTAATGCATCTGCCAGTACCTCTTCACCTGCCGCTAATCTGAACTCCCCTCTATAGCTGCACTCCGCTGTTAGTCTCCAACTCCGCCTCTACTTTATGCTCAATAAAGTGCCTACCATGCAAGTGCATTTTCAAGGGAGCTGTGAAATTGGAACCATTCTTCTGGGAGTGCTAAACGAGAAGATAATATTGATATAACTTTCAAGTAGCATTCAAGTATGCCATTATCCCATGCTCATGGCACACTTTTTGATACCTAGGTATGCACATTTACCATTCTTACAAGGATCTGTTAGAGGGAAACCTGGGCCCAACGACGAGGGCCTTGACATCCCAAGAGGCTTTCTGGACTGTTCTCCCATTAGCAGTCTCGGGGCAGGTAGCGATGTCTAAAATGGTGGTGCTACCTTGCCTCCTCTACCACTCTGTAAATCTGCCAGTGCTCCCGCCAGCGGCAATGTTTCACCAAATGTACTCCCTATCTAATATTAGGGGACGTGCACCATAGAATTAGTCTAGCAAAGTTGAGACTCCCTCCCACAAAGGGACTTCTGGGCGCCCCTGAACTTCTCCGGATACTACTTTGTGGCTGAACTGCAATGGGCAACATATTTGTTGGAATGGCATCATTTAGCTGATCAGAGGGGCGTTTTTAAGAGAGTTGAACTCCATGGCATACCTTTTCCAGGCAGTACTTTCCTGCACTCCTGAGGGCTGGTTCTCCTGTGCTGCCTCCGGTACACCCACCAGATGCCTCTGTATGCACCAGCGCTCCCCCTGAGGGGCATACCCATAGGCAGCAGCACATGGCATGCAACAGTGTTAACAAGATGGGATTAGGTAGGGAGGACTAGGTCCAAACTAATGTGGCATAGTGAGCAAAAGAACAGTGGGTTAAACCCAGATCTCTTGACTGGCTGTGCTTGCTCCCCTGCCCCCTGGCTGCGCTTGCTCCCCTGCCCCCTGGCTGCGCTTGCTCCCCTGCCGCCTCGCTGTGCTTGCTCCCCTGCCCCCTGGTTGTGCTTGCTCCCCCGCCCCCTGGCTGTGCTTGCTCCCCTGCCTCCTGGCTGTGCTTGCTCCCCTGCCCCCTGGCTGTGCTTGCTCCCCTGCCCCCTGGCTGTGCTTGCTCCCCTGCCCCCTGGTTGTGCTTGCTCTCTTGCCCCCTATTTGTGCTTGCTCTCCTGCCCCCTGGCTATGCTTGCTCTCCTGCCTCCTGGCTGTGCTTGCTCTCCTGCCCCCTCATTCGTTGTGCTTCCTCTTCTGCCCCCTCGTTGCTTGTGCTTGCTCTCCTGCCCCTGCCCCCTCGTTGCTTGTGCTTGCTCTCCTGCCCCTGCCCCCTCGTTCGTTGTGCTTGCTCTCCTGCCCCTACCCCCTGTGTGTGGGTGCTAATGCAATAGGTCTCGCATATGCAAACGATTAAGCTATTGGCAAAGTAAATGACAATACCATTTATTTATGATTTAAAAATAAAAAAAATTTTTAAAAATGTCATGAGCATTGCCAATAGCTCTACCTTTAATAATGCCGAGACCATTGCATTGTAAATGCTTGTCTATTATGTAATGTTTATTTTGCCACATGTCTGGTTTCTGTCATATGTATTTCCCATGTACACCAGCATTGTTTGTCTTGGGCGCAGTTGTTTTTAATGGTTTTGTGTACTATATATAATAAATAATATCCTTTTTAGGTTTTGCCTGGCGAAAGCTGCGCTCTGCGCAGCTTTTTCGCGCAGGCGAAAACCTGATGAGAACTGTAGTGTGGCTTTGGGTCGGCCCTCGTCATTCATTGGCTGGCTCCATAAATGGAGCCTAGCCATTGGACGAGGGGCCTGTCCGTCAATGCCGGACCAGACACGGGGCGTTCCCGACATTCTTTGGCTTTTGCCGACGTCACGCGACGTCAGGCGAAAGCCGGGAACGCCCCCGAATCTGTTCCGGCATTGCCGGCACTTCTGCGTCTCTCCTCCCCCGTTTCCCGCCCCGTGACTGGCCGGCCGGCCAATCCTAGCGCGGCCAGCCGGAAGTGCCCGCCCCCCGCAGCCCGGGGGAAGAAGGAAGACGGCAAGAAGTATGGCGGCGCCCGCGGGGCTCCCGTGGCCTGGAGGGAACCCCGGGAGATGCGGAGGACGTTGCCGGTCTCCCATGCCGAAGAGGGAGACCGGAGAAGTGCCAGAGAGATTGCCGCCGTCGACGTTGCCGGTCTCCCATGCCGAAGAGGGAGACCGGAGAAGTGCCGCCGTCGCAAGGTGCAGGTGAGTCGATTTGTTTTTTTTTTTTCCCCTCCTCTCTTCCCCTGCCTTCCTGCCCCAACCTCTCTCCCCCTGTCTCCTACCTTCACTCGTCGCTCGTCATGTCCTCCCGCAGCTCCTCGTCCACCTACCGCTCCTCGCAGCGCTACAGCGCTTTCGGTTCCATTGTTTCTTTAAAAAGGAAAAAAAAACATACAGAAAAAACGTTGCCGAACGTAGATGTGGTGAAACGCCGGTTTTCCTGATGCTGTGTGAATCGGGCAGAGCACATAAAATGGCGGCCGCCGCTCGCCTCGCTGAAAGGAAATTTGCTGTCGCTGCTACAAACACGCTGGTGGCACTAGAGATGTCAGAGCACCTGCAATCACTGCTCCGACCCTTCTTCCACACAAAACCATCTCCGCAACTGCTGCCGAGGAACAATACCGGGCTGTAATCAGAGTCGGAGCTCCACAAACGCAAGGAGCTCATGGAGGAGCTTCCATCTACAAGCGGCGCGCGACCACACCCCGCATAAAACATAACACTTAACCTGCAAAACGTATTAGTCGTAAACCCCATGTTCAAACTTTCGTCTCCATGATAACTTTTCACCACTGGGTTAAATTAATAACTTGGCTTCTTTCAGCAAATTCTATGCCAAATGGTAAGGTACATGCATAAATCACGAGTATAAGTTATATGCATAAATCACAACCATAGATCTCCCCCCCCCAGCCCCCCCACTCCCCCAAAAACTTTGTAACAAATGCATCGTGGGTGAAGGAGTATCACACGCTTAAATTGTGGATTTCTAATGCCATCGCCCGCTCTTTGGGGTGCGGTACCAGTGGATGTCGGGCAGCTTTGATCACATGTAAGCGCAGTCCTCTCCTGAGAGACTTCTTCTCTGGATGGGCAGAGTTCGCGGCTGGCTGGGGTAGGGTACAAGTTGGTTCAGATGGAGGCCCAAATGGTCTATACTCTAGCCTGGCTGTGACCTGAACTCTTCTCTGTAGGCTACGCCAGGAAACACGGCATGAAGATAACCAAAAGAACTGTGCATGTCTTCCCTGCCAGCTGTAGCAGAAGGGTTTGGCCTCCTTCCTAGTTGCACTGGCTGTTGCTAATTCAGCTTCCTGTCTAGGGCAGTGGGGCATGCATGTTTAACGTGTTCTGGTGAAGGGATTGACGTACTTGTGCCAAACTATTGTTTCTTAGTCAAACAATATGCTCACGCTCCCCAGGTATCCACCTGCATCCCTGGTGGAGTCATACTGGAACAATTTCAGAGTGATTGAGAGCAATTAACATTACACGGCAGAAATCATAGAGACTCAAAAATACAAGCTTCATTTGAAGGAAAAGTATAACAAATGTATTCAACAGGAGAGAGGTAAGGGTGTAAGTAGTAGCTGGTGGTCCATTTGGGAGCTCATAGGCAGAAAAATATTATGAAACAGTGGTGTGGTGATACATTGTCATTTACAGTAAATACGTTTATATTGAAATGGCAACTGAATTTGCGCATGCATACAGTTTTACTAATTAAACGACGTAGGTCTGAAGCTCCACTCTGAAGCTCCACTCTGAAGCTCCACTCTGAAGCTCCACTCTGAAGCTCCACTCTGGCTGCAGATTCAGAGTGGAGCTTCAGAGTGGAGCTTCAGAGTGGAGCTTCAGAGTGGAGCTTCAGAGTGGAGCTTCAGAGTGGAGCTTCAGAGTGGAGCTTCAGAGTGCAGAGTGGAGCTTCAGAGTGCAGCTTCAGAGTGCAGAGTGGAGCTTCAGAGTGGAGCTTCAGAGTGCAGAGTGGAGCTTCAGAGTGGAGCTTCAGAGTGCAGAGTGGAGCTTCAGAGTGCAGAGTGGAGCTTCAGAGTGCAGAGTGGAGCTTCAGAGTGGAGCTTCAGAGTGGAGCTTCAGAGTGGAGCTTCAGAGTGGAGCTTCAGAGTGGAGCTTCAGAGTGCAGATTCAGAGTGCAGATTCAGAGTGCAGAGTGGAGCTTCAGAGTGCAGAGTGGAGCTTCAGAGTGGAGCTTCAGAGTGCAGAGTGGAGCTTCAGAGTGGAGCTTCAGAGTGCAGAGTGGAGCTTCAGAGTGCAGAGTGGAGCTTCAGAGTGCAGAGTGGAGCTTCAGAGTGGAGCTTCAGAGTTGAGCTTCAGAGTGGAGCTTCAGAGTGGAGCTTCAGAGTGGAGCTTCAGAGTGGAGCTTCAGAGTGGAGCTTCAGAGTGGAGTTTCAGAGTGGAGCTTCAGAGTGCAGAGTGGAGCTTCAGAGTGCAGAGTGGAGCTTCAGAGTGCAGAGTGGAGCTTCAGAGTGCAGAGTGGAGCTTCAGAGTGCAGAGTGGAGCTTCAGAGTGGAGCTTCAGAGTGGAGCTTCAGAGTGGAGCTTCAGAGTGGAGCTTCAGAGTGGAGCTTCAGAGTGGAGCTTCAGAGTGCAGAGTGGAGCTGCAGATTCAGAGTGGAGCTGCAGATTCAGAGTGGAGCTGCAGAGTGCAGATTCAGAGTGCAGAGTGGAGCTTCAGAGTGCAGATTCAGAGTGGAGCATCAGAGTGCAGATTCAGAGTGGAGCTTCAGAGTGGAGCTTCAGAGTGGAGCTTCAGAGTGCAGCTTCAGAGTGCAGATTCAGAGTGCAGATTCAGAGTGGAGCTTCAGAGTGGAGCTTCAGAGTGGAGCTTCAGAGTGGAGCTTCAGAGTGGAGCTTCAGAGTGGAGCTTCAGAGTGGAGCTTCAGAGTGGAGCTTCAGAGTGGAGCTTCAGAGTGGAGCTTCAGAGTGGAGCTTCAGAGTGCAGAGTGGAGCTTCAGAGTGTCAAGAGCAATGCCAATAGCTCCAACTTTAACAAAGGCAAAACCATTGCATTGTAAATGCTTGTTGATACTGGTAACATTGTTTTCAGGGCTTCTTCAATCATTTTCTGTTATTGCATTTCCTTGATCTTTTTCACTTTCTTCTCAGATAGACCACGCATAGTTTTAGATGTGCTTTCTCTCTCCCTGAACCTGAGGGTCTGCATGGCACCGCAGCCATACACTGCTGCTGTGCCTGTCCCCGCCCCGGCCTCTTCACCACCACGCAGCGCTACAGGGAAATATATAAAGAACGAACCCAGGGGGACGCAGGCGGGCTCAAGCCGCTCAGAACTGCCAGACAGCCGCCCCCCCCCCCCTCCCCTGAGACGAGGGAATTTCAGCGTTCTGTTTGCATGCTTTTGTGTATCTTTCGAAAAGTTATTTAAGTTTGTATTGCATTTTTAGGCCCCGGAGAATGAAAGTGAGGTGAGTTGCCTACTCTTCATCTCACTTTTAGAAGCTGAGAGTAGGCACCAGGCGCTGCCTTCCCCACGGACACCGACTGCAACGTAATTACTCAACAGTAATATCTGCCTACTTGGGACTTATGCTGTTGAAAACGGGGTTTCAGGCAAAAACTCCATTATAATCATCACTGTTAATTTATTTTTCATTATATTATTATTACTGCTAAATAGAACATAGTACATATAATTATTGTCGTCATTGTTATTAATATTATTGCTAAGTACTCACCTTATATGCATGCAAGGTTCAACTAAAAAAATATCAAAAATAGATAACAATCATAACATTTAGGGCCATATTATCAAGAACGGGTGTAACATTATCGCTGCTTTAGCGGCAGGAAACTGCTGCTAAGGTTTGATGTCCCTCACACCATAATCTGGGTTTCTATTGGGATTCTCTAGGCCATATTATCAAGCCCCTTATCGCCATTCTTGATAATATGGCCCATAATTTGTTAACCGCAGACTGGTTCAGACTTCGACACACTGTACTTCTGGCTTCATTTTACTAAAATAACTTTGAAAAAAGCTATAGTTCACAACTTTTTGCCGTTTTCTTTAATCTTGTACCACATTCATGTCACGAATCGCGTGACACCGCTTGAATTTAGTGAATTTAAATAAAACTTGTAAAAGAAGACCATCTTTTTGCGGCATCTTCAAATATGTCAGTTCTGTTCACCTTTTACCCACCTTCTCAGCTTGGAGTGAGAGATTGTTTTAGAAAACGTTCCCTCGTGGAAATTAACTCCTTTCAAAGAGCGCTTCCGAAAGGTGGCTCCTGGCACTGCTCTAACTGCTCATCTATAGAATCTGGTGTCCCAGCTGTGGTGCTCCGTCGAAAACATTCCCGCGCACTGCCCGAGCTCAGAGTGCACTAAAGACGCGCCCCTCCCGCAAAAACCCACTCTTGCTTGAGAAGGCACCAGAGCTGTGCTCATTTTATCCCTCTCTAGTGTGAGAAGGCAGATGAGATGTGCCACTTCATCTTCTTGTTTGACATCGACACCGAAACTTACTGGCATCGACCCCTCGACTCCGAAAAAGTAATCGGAACGGAGTAAAAAGCCAATGCCGAAGAGTACACATTCTCAGCCTTCGGAACCCAAAAAACCCTCGGACCCCAAAAAACAACTGGTTCCGCAGGCTCCTGCAGAAACTAAAAAATCTCATGCTTCCAAGCCAAAAGAGCACAAATCCATTTCAGATTCTGTGCCACGCAAGCCTTTGGATCCGAAAAAAAACGTTACTGAAAGCACTGCCTCCACCAGAAGAGCTTTTTAAACCGGATCCAACCCAAAACACTCTTCAAAAAGACCCGAAAACAGGTCAACTGACTCTGAGTTCCAAGAAGAGATCAACGGACACGCCTCTACCGGCTCCATCTCCACCATAGAAGAGAGACATTGTAACATCTCCTCTCTGACTCCCTTCTCCACTTCCTCCTCCACCACCCCCTCCGCACCACTCCCGTACACCATCTCCTCCACCAGTGGACGATGATGACACCTCTGATGACACGGGGGAGGTTGCAGACGATAAACCACTAGGGGATCCTAGTCCACCTTACACCCCAGACCCATGGGACGATTACAATACAGCAGATGTCCCTAATGTACCACAGGATGACATCTATTCCTCTAGACCGTCCCCTCCAGAGGATACCATAGGTTTCACCCAGCTCATTCACAGAGCTGCACAATACCATGGGGTAGATTTACATGCAGACCCTGTGGAGGAGGATTTCTTAATGGACACATTTGATACATCACAAAAGTCCACTTCTGTTCTCCCTATGTTAAAAGAGGTAATTAAACATGCAACTGAGGTGTTCAAAGATACTGTTAGGGCTAGGGTTATTAACTCCAGGATAGAGAAAAAATACAAATCTGCCCCAGCAGACCCTGCATACATCAAGGGACAGATACCATTGGATTCCTTAGTGGTCTCCAACGCCAGAAAAAGGGCCAACTCAAAAACATCAGGGGATGCTCCGCCTCCTGACAAGGAATCCAAACTCTTGGACGCCTCTGGTAAACGTACAGCGCCACAAGCAGCTAATATCTGACGAATCGACAACACTCAAGCCTTGTTGGCCAGATACGATAGGGCACACTATGACGAGCTAGAGACCCTATTGCAGCACCTTCCTGACAAATATAAGACCAAGGCCAACGACCTCATACAGGAGGGTAAACTGATAAACACCTCCATTCGTTGCGCTCTAGATGTGGCAGACTCCGCCTCCCAAGCAACACAAGTGACCTTCTACGTAGACATGCATGGCTACGTATTTCAGGTTTTAAACCAGAAGTACAAACTTCCATCCTTAACCAGTTATTTGATCAGGAACATCTATTTGGCACTGCCATGGATTCATCTCTAGAAAAGATGAAAAAAGACACCGACACGGCTACATCAATGGGAGCCTTACAATCGCAAGCTCCCAGACGTTCTTTTCTTCGCTCCTCTTACAAGGGCACCTCCAGGGGCTAGTCCTCTGACAACCCCTCTACGTCCTATAAAACTCCCACCCCGACCACATTCACCAGAGGTTATCAAAGAGGAGGCTACAGAGGTAATAATAACAAAGGTAGAGGGAAGACCATCAATACCCGCTCCGCCTCCACCCCTACCCAATGACTTCCCTCCGCTCCCCCCGGACCATTTCACTCCGGTCGGGGGAAGATTGCTACAGTTCCTACCGGTCTGGAACTACATCACTACAGACAGGTGGGTGAGACAAATTGTTCAATCAGGTTATTGTCTAGAACTCACCTCTACCCGCCAAACATAGCACCCAATGTCACCATAACATTTATCGCTGCTAAAGCAAGAGGTACTTTCCCTCCTACAAAAACATGTAATAGAACCAATTGCCCTGCATCAGAAAAACACAGGAGTTTACTCTCTGTACTTCCTCATTCCGAAGAAGGCCGGCACTCGAGACCCATCTTGGATCTCAAACCCCTCAACCTACACATACAATCAGAACATTTTCACATGGTCACACTTCAACAGATCCTTCCTCTTCTCACACAGGGCGATTTCCTTGCCACTCTAGATATCAAGGACGCCTACTTTCATATTCCCATTCACACTTCTCACAAGAAATACATCCGGTTTGTAGTGGACAGTCAGCACTACCAATTCAAGGTACTCCCATTTGGAGTCACCACAACGTCCAGTCTTCACCAAATGTCTGGTGGTAGTTGCGGCTCACCTAAGAAGGCAGCAAATTCAAGTCTTCCCATACCTCGACGACTGGCTCATAAAAGCCAGGTCATACGACCAGTGTGTCCATCACACTTACGCCACAATCCAACTACTCCACGACGTAGGGTTTACCATAAACCACGCAGTCTCACTTGCAACCGTCCCACATACAACATTACCTCGGTGCCACAATAGACACCTCACAAACACTTGCATATCCTAGTTCACCCAGGATAGCAAGCATACAAAGCCTCATAACGAAATTTCAGCCGCAACACTCTCTTCCAGCTCAAGTGTTCATGCAGTTGATAAGGATGATGACCTCTTGCATCTTTATAGTACCGCACGCAAGACTCCAGAGACTCCAGGGCAGCTGACAGATCTGGTGTTGGTGACAGCCGCAAGCATCACTCTCTGCAGTGGTGGAACACCAAAAACCTGTCCAAAGGACGACCGTTCATCGAGCCGGTTCCACAGATTGTGCTAACAGCGGATGCATCGCTCTCTGGTTGGGGAGCTCATCTATTACATCAAACCATGCAGGGCAGGTGGACTCCTCAACAAAAGTTACTCCACATCAATCACCTGGAGTTACTAGCCATATTGTTGGCCTTAAAGTAATTCCAGAAACAAATATCAGGCAAGGCTGTCCTAGTCCGCACCAACAACATGACAGCCATGTACTAAATAGAAAAACAAGGCAGGACACACTCCCTACAGCTCTCTCAACTAGCACAAAGCATTTGTAGATGGGCTATTCCTCAGAACATTTTTCTCCTAGCCCAACATGTTCCGGGAGTCCAGAACAACATGGTCGATCTGTTAAGTCGTCAGACGCAACAGGTTCATGATTGGGAACTTCATCCGCAAGTTCTTCAACCGTTTTCCCACATGTGGGGGCAACCAGAGATAGATCTCTTCGCCACACACAAAAACGCCAAATGCCGAAGCTTCGCCGCCAGATATCCACACCCATTGTCCAAAGGCAATGCGATATGGATGAATTGGTCAGGCAGATTTGCATACGCTTTTCCGCCTCTCCCACTCATTCCACTGGTGGTTGCAAACTAAAGTAACACTCACTGACTCTTATACTAGTTGCTCCAACCTGGGTCAGACAACCGTGGTACACCACATTACTAGAACTATCTGTAGTCCTGCACCAAAAACTACACCTCTACCCACGCCTCTTAACCCATAACCGTGGAGAGATCAGACCCCCGGACCCAGCACAGCTCAACCTAGCGATCTGGCTCCTGATGTCTTAGAGTTTGGTTACCTTAACCTTCCCCCGGACTGTATGAATGTTATCAGAGAGGCTAGACGCCCCACCACTAAAGCCTGCTATGCAGCCAGGTAGAAAACATTTGTGATATATTTGCACAACACACCATCAATCCTTTAGATGTGTCTATTCCACACATCATAGGTTATCTACTGCATCTCCAAAGCTGTAACTTAGCCTACACGTCAATTAGGTTACACCTCGCTGCCATAGCAGCCTACTTACAAAATAGACAAACACTTGTCGCTATTCAGGGTACCTGCCATCAAAGCATTTATGGAAGGCCTCAAAAGAATAATTCCTCCCAGGGTACCACCCTCACCTGTGTGGAATTTAAACATTGATCTCACAAGACTAATGGGCCCTCCTTTTGAACCTCTGCACAAATGCGAGCTACAATTTCTAACATGGAAAGTTGCTTTCCTGGTGGCCATTACTTCTCTTAGAAGAGTCAGTGAGCTACAGGCACTGACTATTCAAGAACCATTTTTACAACTCCATCATAACAAAGTGGTTCTCAGAACCAATCCGAAATTCCTCCGTAAACCTATTTCTCCCCTTCACCTCAATCAGTCTGTGGAGTTGCCAGTATTCTTCTTGCAACCACAAACAGTCGCAGAAAGAGCTCTTCACACTCTGGATGTTAAAAGAGCACTCCTTTATTACATTGAAAGAAGGATTAGTTACTTACCTGTAATCCTAGTTCTCTTCCAGGGGTATCCTCATCAAAGTCATAAGCATTAGAATATTCCCGCCTATGTGCGGGACCCCGGAAACACTATATTATATGTGCCCCACATATAAATACACATATATATATAAATAATATATATATAAAAAACAAGAAATAGCAGCCAAATCACATTAGAGCTGAAATATGCTGTGAAGAATTTCCACCATACATGAATAATAAGCATTAGAAACAGGAGAAAACAACACCAAAGTTTGTTTAGGAATTGTTTTAATGCTCAGAAAGCAGTAGAAATTCTCAGAACTCACTGGAAGCATAGGAAGCTCCCAGGCTGCATTGCAAACACACAGTCTAACCAGACTGAAAAGCTAACCTGTAGCTAAATAACAAAAAACTGACACTGTGCCTTTAAGGCACTCATGACCCCCTGAATCCCATCATGCCTCAGGAGTGGCAGTTAGGTCAGTTGTTCTTTTCGGAGACTGAAAACCAAACCCAATAACACTTAGGTCAACAATATCTCCTTATGAACGAGTATCCTTTGCCCGGGGAGGCGGGAGGGTTGCTTATGACTTTGATGAGGATACCCCTGGAAGAGAACTAGGATTACAGGTAAGTAACTAATCCTTCTCTTCCAGGGGATCCTCATCAATAGTCATAAGCATTAGAATAGAATAGCGAGCCTCTCCTCATCTCTGCGGGCAAAGGAAAGATAAGACAGAAATCTCATCAATAAGCTCGAGTAGACAAAATAGACTACCCAAACAGATTCCTCAAGGAGGCTTGCCCTACTTGAGTGTCAGTCCTGGAATCAGAGTCGAGGCAGTAATGCCTCGTAAAAGTATGCACTGATTTCCAGGTCGCGGCCTTGCATATTTCTGACATGGGAACGTCATGCAAGAAAGCCACTGTAGCCGCCTTCCCTCTAGTGGAATGCGCTTTCGGAGACATCAACAAAGGTTTCCCTGCTAGTTGATAGGCCAATTAATGCAAGAGACAATCCACCTTGAAATGGACCTCTTTGCCGCTGGAAAGCCAGTTCTCATTGCACCATAGTTCACCAACAGTTGGTCCGTTTTCCTAATCCCTTTAGTCTTTTCCAAATAAAACTTCAGCACTCTTTTAAGATCTAAGGAGTGAAGTGACCGCTCAGCCGGGGTCGTCGGATTTGGAAAAAAGGAAGGGAGGGAAATAGACTGATTTATATGAAAATCAGAGATGACCTTAGGCAAGAAAGAAGGGTGAGCCCTTAGAACTACCCTGTTATGGTGGAATACCGTATAAGGTTCCTTTGCACAGAGCGCCTGTATCTCACTGACCCTGCGTGCAGAGGTAATCGCCACCAAAAAGGCTGCCTTCCAAGAGAGATGTTGTAAGGAAGCCTTGTGGATGGGCTCGAAAGGGGGAGACATTAACCGAGATAGAACAAGGTTTAATTCCCACGGAGGAGAAGGATTGCGCACAGGGGGATACACTTTCTTCAAACCCTGAAGGAAATCCTTGACCACCGGAACTTGGAAGAAAGACACCTGGTCAGGGGACTTCCTATAGGCCACAATAGCTGACAAATGTACTCTGATGGAAGCGTACTTCAAACCAGCCGTTGCGAGGGAAAGGAGGTATGGTAAGATGACGTCCTCCTGCCCTTTAATAGGATCCAAATTATGATCCCTACACCACAAGTAAAACCTTTTCCACTTGAAGGCATAGGATGCCCTCGTGGACGGCCTCTTAGCCTCCCTCAAAATGCTCATGCAGTCTGGAGGCAGGTTCAAATATCCGTATTGCAGGACCTCAGGAGCCATGCTGTTAGGTTCAATGATGGGAGGTTGGGATGCATTATCCTCCCGTTCATTTTGCTCAACAGGTCTGGTCTGCAAGGGAGTCGTTTGTGTGGACACACAGACAGATGTAGAAGGTCCGGATACCACCACTGCCGAGGCCTGTCTGGAGCAATCAGGATCATCTCCATGTTCGTCCTGAGGAGCTTGGACACCACTCTCGGGATCAGAGCCAGGGGAGGAAACGCGTACGCGAACATCCCTGCCCAATCCAACAGAAGAGCGTTCCCCAGCGTCCCTGGTCTGTGGAACCTGGACGCGAAGGCGTGGCACTTGGTGTTTTCGTCGTCTGCAAACAAGTCTATGAATGGACGTCCCCAGCAACGAAAAAGCTCTTCTACTACTTCGTCGTTTAGCACCCAGTCTGGCTGATCTTCGAAGTGCCTGCTGAGTGCGTCTGCTTTGACGTTCAACTCGCCCGGAAGATGCACCGCCACCATTGTGAGACCTCGAGCGAGGAGCCAATGCCATATTGTCTGAGCCTCTCGAGACAGTGGGCGAGATTTTGTGCCTCCTTGTTTGTTCAGATAGAACATGGTTGTCGTATTGTCCGTCTGAACCAGGACTGAGTTGGATGTGATCGCTGGCAGGAAAGCTTTGAGAGCCAGGAATACCGCTCTGAGTTCCAGCATGTTGATGTGGTATGTCTGCTCCTGCGCAGACCACCGGCCTTGAATCTGAAGCGGACCCATGTGTGCTCCCCAGCCGTGCAGGGAGGCATCTGTCACTATAGAGAGGGACGGAATGGGTTGATGAAACGGCACTCCCACCATCACATTGTGTCTCCGAGTCCACCATCTGACGGACTCTTTTGTCGCTTGGGAAAGATGGATATGGTCCTCCCAACGACCTGTTGCCTGGTCCCATTGATCCTCCAGGGCCTGTTGCAGAGGACGCATTCTCAGCCTGGCGTGTGGGATGAGAAAAATGCAGGACGCCATGGAACCCAGCAGAGACGCCACCTGTCGTGCTGTTGGAGGACGAGACTCCATCAGAATCCCGCACTTCAGGTTCATGGAAGAAAGTCTCTCCACCGAAGGAAACGCTCTTCCCACGCTTGTGTCCAGAACGGAGCCTAGGTAGTGGATGGATTGCGTAGGCCGCAGGACCGACTTCGCCAGGTTCACATGGAGGCCGAGCCTGTGAAGCTGTTGCAGGCACAGATGCAGATCTTGTGTTACCCGTACCGGGGATGGACCCTTCAGGAGCCAGTCGTCCAGATATGGGTAAACGAAGAGACCCTTCTTGTGAAGAAAAGCCGCCACCACCGCCATGCATTTGGTGAAGACTCGTGGTGCGGACTTGAGACCGAAGGGTAACACCTTGTACTGGTAGTGTTTGTGCCCCACGACAAACCTCAGGTACTTTCGATGTTGCTGCGCAATCGGGATGTGAAAGTACGCATCTTGTAGATCCACCAAACACATCCAATCTCCGGCTTGTAGATGAGGACATATTTGGTGAAGCGCCAACATGCGGAACTTTTCCTTGACGATAACCTTGTTTAGGAGTCGTAGGTCGAGTATGGGTCTGAACTTGTCCTCCTGATCTTTCTTGGGGACAAGGAAATATCTGGAGTAAACTCCTTTGCCTCTTAGAGCGCGAGGAACTTCTTCTATGGCTCTATTCTGCAGCAGGATCGTCACCTCTCGTCGGAGCAAGCTCAGTTGGTGAGGGCAAGAGCTCTTCGGAGGGATGCTCTTTGGAAGAGCACGGAAACGTATCCTGTAACCATTTCGCAGTATATTCAGCACCCACTGATCTCTTGTGATGCTGACCCACTCTTCCAGGTGTTGAGATGCACTTCCTCCCACTGGAGTGGGTAACGGTGTCAGAGGAAGCCACTGTTCAGGCCTTTCCTCCTCTCGGGGCGTTGGAGGACTGCTGGTGGCCCCCTCTGCCCCTGCTGGGCTTACCCCGAAACTGGGGTTTTCCCTGAGCTTTGTTCTGCGACCACTGAGGGGTTTGAACCCTCTGTTGGGCCCCTCTCCCCTTGTTGGACTTGAAGCGGCGCTTGAACTCCTTCTTCTTCTCCAAGCCCACCGCTTTCACCGTGTCCAGCTCAGTCTTCATTCGGGTCATTTCTTCGTCCGCGTGTTCCCCGAAGAGGGCGGAACCCGAAAAGGGGAGATTCAGAATCCGATTGTGGGCATCCGGCTTCAGCCCTGTAAGGCGCAACCAGGCCGATCTTCTGGCACAAACTCCATGGGAATAGGAATGAGCCGAAAGCACCGCCCCATCCGCGGCCGTGCTGATCATCTGGTTAGCCACCAGACACCCCTCCGTAACAGTTTCCTCAAAGTCCTGCTGGTCTTCTTTCGGCAGCTTGGCTTTGAATCTCTCCATCAAGTCCCATAAGGCTCTGTCATACCGACCCAGGAGCGCAGCTGCACTGGCGACTTTAAGAGTGGAGGCAGCAGAGTTGCAAACCTTCCGACCCCAGGAGTCTTGGGTCTTGCTGTCCTTATCTGGTGGGACCGACGATGAACCAGCAACCGCATGTGTCTTTCTCGCCGCTGCCACGATGACAGAGTCCGCCGGAGGGTCCGACTTCACAAACACCGGGTCAGAAGCCGCCGGTTTGTACTTCTTTGTAATGCGTGCTGGCACTGCTCTGATCGCCGCTGGGATCAGGAAAACTTCCTTGACAGGGTCCATAATCCCCGGAACCAAGGGCAGCAGAGGTCTGGAGATGGCCTTTTTGTGCAAGGTTTCGAAAATGACCGTCGTCGTCACTTGAGGGACAGACATTTCGATGTTCAGTTTAAGCGCACCTCTCTGCAGAACGTCCAGGTACGTGCCAATATCATCCACAGGGGAGGACCTGGACGTTGGACTGTCCGTCAAAGTCGGAGAGTAGTCCCTCTTTGACGAGCTGGTAGATGAAGTGGAAGAGGTAGACGGGGTACGTCTACATCGATGGTGAGAACTGCGTCCCCGCTCCCTCGACTTCCTGGAACGTTCCTCCCGTCTAGGAGAGCGAGACCTGACCCGGCCCCCTGGACGATGGCCTCTTCTAGGGGATCGGGACGCCCTGGGGGATCTGGTCGGCGACCGCACAGGAGATCTGCCCCGGGGAGGGACAGAGGTCTTCCGGCCATCCAGTCTAGGGTCCTTTGCAGGCGATCTAGATCTTCCCCGACCATCCCGTCTAGCTTCCCTTGTGGGCGAGCGGGACCTCCTTGGCGCTTTGGTGGGTAGATTCACAGGCGTTGAGCGCCTGGGAGGGCTACGCTTGTCCATCTCCTCCACCAGGTCCTGGAGAGCTGACCTGTGGCGTGGGCTGGCATATTCCTGCATACGCCTGGTAGCCCCATCGTCTCTCCAATGGTCCAGGGACCTGTACCATCTCGGAGAGAGCCTGATGCGCCCCGCAGAAGGGTCTGGACGACGTTCAGGAGTCCTGTGCACAGGGCTTCTGGATCTTGAATGCGCAGTAGAGGAGCCCGAGGACCGATAAGATGAATGGTGAGAAGCAGATTCTGTCACCATGATCGTGTCCGAGTGCCTCGACGTCGAGCGCTCACTTCTCGCAGCCGACCGCTTCCGAGGAGTTGGGGGATCAAACAATCTCGACCCCGAATGTCCTTGAGAATGTTCGTAGTCTCTCGACGTCGAGCGGCGATGAGCAACCGCCGACGGAGCCTTCTGCCTCGACGTCGAGCGGTGGTGTCCGGTCGTCGACGGGGACCTCAGCCTCGATGTCGAACGACGATGTCCTGTCGGCGACGGAGGCTTCTCTCGACGCCGACCGGTCTCGCCCTGTCGTCGACGGAGCTTTTTGCCTCGACGTCGAACGGCGATGGTCAGTCGCCGACGTAGAGCCATGTCTCGACGTCGGATGCCTGTGCGATGACGGCGGAGGGGTATTGGGCACCCTCGACGCCGAGTGCTGCTGTTGCACCGACGGAGACCGCGTCCTCGACGCCGATCGACGAGCACCCGTCGACGGCGGAGGAGTCACCCTTCTCGACGCAGACCGTCGCCTGGTTGACGAAGGCGAGGTGACGTCCCTCGACGCCGGTCGTCGCCTGGTTGACGAAGGCGGAGGGGTAATGGATCTCGACGCCGACCGTCGCCCGGTTGACGGCGTCGGAGTAGCCTTCCTCGACGCCGATCGCCGCCCGGTTGACGACGGCGGAGGCGATTTCGAAGATGCCGCCGGTGCCTTCGATGTCGTCGACGTACCTGGCCTTCCTCTCGACGGCGAGCCCGCCGTCGACGGCAGCTTCCCAGAGGAAAGTCCTTCTTGTGGATCTTTTCTCAGCGCCGAGCCCGACGCTGAGGTAGAAGGATGTGAAGACTTCTTCTTTGAAGACGAATGGGCCTTCTTGGAGCCCTTCTTCACTGGAGATCTCCCTCTCGAAGCTCTGTGGGCCAGGCCATAAATCCGAATTCTCTCCCTGTCCTTGAGAGTCCTTCCTGACAGGTTCTCACAATGTGGACAGGTGTCTGGATCATGGTCATCAGGCAGGCAAACAATACAGACCTCGTGGCTGTCTGTCTTGGCCTTCTTGCTGTTACAAGAAGGACATTTATCAAAAAGAGAAGGCATTTTCGAAGTAAAATGCCCTCCAAACTGCTCAAAAAAGGCAGTATCTTACTTGACCAGGTGGTAGACGTCGAAGTAAGAGTAAAAGTTTCAAAAAGAAGCAATTTTTCAGCAAAAAATCAGAAAATTAGTGGAGCTGTGAAACCAGGGTCCTTCACTGAAGGAGCCGGAAAGAACAACTGACCTAACTGCCACTCCTGAGGCATGATGGGATTCAGGGGGTCATGAGTGCCTTAAAGGCACAGTGTCAGTTTTTTGTTATTTAGCTACAGGTTAGCTTTTCAGTCTGGTTAGACTGTGTGTTTGCAATGCAGCCTGGGAGCTTCCTATGCTTCCAGTGAGTTCTGAGAATTTCTACTTCTTTATGAGCATTAAAACAATTCCTAAACAAACTTTGGTGTTGTTTTCTCCTGTTTCTAATGCTTATTATTCACGTATGGTGGAAATTCTTCACAGCATATTTCAGCTCTAATGTGATTTGGCTGCTATTGCTTGTTTTTTATATATATATTATTTATATATTTATATGTGTATTTATATGTGGGGCACATATAATATAGTGTTTCCGCGGTCCCGCACATAGGCGGGAATATTCTAATGCTTATGACTATTGATGAGGATCCCCTGGAAGAGAACAAAACCTTTTGCAAGACAAATCATCTTTTCGTGTCCTTCTCACCACCACATAAAGGCAACCCCACATCAAAATCTGGTATTGCGAGGCGGATTGTCCAATGCATACAAATTTGCTATCACAAAGCAAAATGTACATTATATGTTCCCCCTAAAGCCCACTCTACCCAAAAGATAGGGGCTTCAAAGGCATTTTTAGGGAAAATTCCCTTAGATGACATCTGCAAAGCAGCTACATGGTCTACCCGCACACATTCACAAAGCACTATTGTGTTGATGTGCAAACAAAACAGCAAGCTAGTGTGGGCTAGGCTGTACTCAAAACTCTATTTCTAACTACGGCAACAGATACTGATGGTCGCCGCTAAGGAGGGGTATAGCTATACAATCTATGCACAGTGTGTGGTCTGCAGCTCATATGCCTCAAATGGAAAATGCTACTTACCAGTATGCATCTGTTCTTGGCATGTAGAGCTGCAGATCCACACACGCCCACCCACCTCCTTTATCTGTTCCAGTATTACCCTATTTAGATACAGCATACATGGGCATCCTTTCTGTTTCTCAGAAAACTCCATCATTTCCCTGCTGGCGAAAAAACAATCCGACGATGGAGCGGATGCCCATGTGCACTATGGTCCAAAGGAGGAGTCACCTATCTTGTGACTTCCAAAGACTTTTCCAAGACAAAAACAAGTGCAAACATCCAGGCCCAACACCTGATGGCGATCTATGCACAGTGTGTGATCAGCAGATCATATGCCTCACACATAGTGTTTTGTTTGGTGAGGTCAGAGGCCGAAATAAACACTTTGCACAGAGGAAAAGGTGCATGGGCATGTGCCTCTGTACTGCCTTACAGACGTAAAACCCTCCTTTTCAATGGGAAGACAGCGTTTAACAAACGCTGACGCTACCCAATGAAAAGGAGGGAGGGGCTTAGAGTCCCCTTCTCGAAACTGCTTTGATGGCTGTAGCTCTCGCAGACGAGGAGCGCATGCGCGCTCCAACGCAGTGCGAGACCTAAACATCCATCCATATGGCAGAGTTAACAGCTGCTGCCTAAGGTTAAGGAACAGAGAGATTTGTGTCAGTCAACTCTGCCTTGACCCAATATACCAGCTCTCAACTCTCTACATTTGCCACAGCAGGCATAATTTCCCAGGTATACTTTTGCCAGCTTCTTGGGTGTAAGATAGGTTCAGGTATAAATGCAGTAATTACTCTCAAAGCATTTTACCATTGCTCAACAATCACTCAGCATAAAAGGTGTATAAAGCATTGAAAATAAACATTTTTTTAATACACACATTCAAGCCACATAAGATTCAGTCATAGAACCAGCTCCTAGAAAGCACTGCATTCCATGTTTCTTTGTACACTTTCAGGCCACAGAAGATACAGTCATGAAACAAGGCCCTATAGAACGCGTACTCCCAGCTGAAAAACAAAAACCTCTGGCCTTCAGAAAGCTTGTAAACTGATGAAAATTCTAAGGGGTGTCATCATTTTGGTGAGCCCAGAAACAAAAACTTAAGGATAGGGGGCTGCTGTGCTCTGCAGCCCCATCACATTTTAACGGCTGTTGGTGCTGCTGTCGCCGGGGGCCACCACTAGAAACAAAATAAGTATGTAAATGAGCCACTCCTGAGGCATTATGAGGTGCTCCGGTCAAGAGCTGTGAATACTGGCGGGTCTCTCGCGGTGTGGTGGCGAGCCACAAGGCTTTTCTTTTGTGTTTGTTAATTTCTGGTGAGGGTGCCCAGTCCCACCCACCTCTGCGCTGCCCAACTGTCTACCGGCCTGGATGGCCAAGCTGTGAGTCAGCGCAGGAGCCAGCTTGCACTTGTTCCCTGCCTGCTCCATGTGGGGATGATGCTGGATCATCAGTGGCTGCCCTGCTCATCAGGACACAGGCACAGGGGAGTGGTGGAAAGCCCACTGCCCTTGTGGGAGGCAGGGAGGAGCTCCCCACTATTATCTGCGCCTCAATGTCAGGGGATAGGGTTCTGGCCTTATGTTTCTTCGTCCACAACCCCATGTAATTTTGTTAAAATAGGTTGTGATATCTCCTCAGGGCTTGGCCCTTCCCAGGGGAAATTAGAAGAATTAAGGTGGAGCCTCATGCACTTCATTTTGTGGAAAAGGCCAAAGGTAGACAACCTTATAAAGACCATAATTCCGGCCCTGTTGGGCCCCTTTGGATGACCTTGGGCTTATTTTACTCCTGGTGGTGACCTCTGACCACCAGGATTACTTCAAGCAGGTCTCCTGGCCTACACAGTCGTACCTTGCAGGTAGTTGGTTCCACTGGCTCCCTCAACCAGCTTTCCTCCTTTCCCTTGTCTCTGGTGCAGAAGTCCAGATCTTTACACTTACTGGACCTCAGGGGGGTATGGAGGCCAGCATCACTGGACCTATGAGAGACCTACTGGTCCTGAAGTCAACTGGAGCAGAGTCCATTAGGGCATCAGGGGGTTTCTCCTTCTAGTTGTCCATGGCTGTTGCCACTGTCCTATTTCCAGTGAAAAACACAACAAAGAGCACAAAAGTTCCTTTCTCCCTTTTGCATGAGTTGGGCGTGGAAGGTTCAGTAAGCCAGGAATCCCTACGCATCCTAGGTTGTCACCTCACCTCTTTACCCGTCCAAACCCTTCTGTACAGCATGTTAGGACAGTCCAAGATGAGGCCTCCCAGAAGTCACTGGTGACATTTCCGCTAGAAGCCTCAGCTGCGCTCCTTGTTGACATCACTGCTAGGGCCTTTCCCACCAAGGGTTTAAAGAGAAGTTCCCTACGATGTTGGGCACATACTTTCCATCCCATTTTCATGCCTCAGAGGACTTTGTAGCCTAAGAGGAGCGAAACTGCATGCTCCTGGAACATTCCAACAGCCCCTTTGAGTATACTAATAGTTTCACACATTAATAGGTCGGTACAGATCAAGTTGGGCACAGGATCCAATTTATCTAGACTCGTCCCAACTACCACAGGACTGAAGCAGGGGTGCGCAACAGCATCCACCTTGTTCAATCATTTCCTTGCAGCCTTGACACCAAACCTAAATATCAACGACTTGCACGCTTTTAAACTAGACAGAATGGTTCTCTCCAATCTTTCATACGTTGATGACCTAATCCTAAAAAGCCGCACCTAGGTGGGGCAAAACAAGATTAAGACAACTGTGGGAGATTCCCACCAGCAAACTGTGCTTCACAAAACGTGTGAGAAAAACCATGAAGTCACTCTCCATGCTAGAGGACAATGCTGTCCAAAAGATCCCACGCATGGCTAGTCCTGAATAATTACAGCACGCCCAAGCCCCAACCATATGTTCTCCTAGGGTACAGTAACAGTGCCAAAAGAGAAATTCCTAAAATATCACTTCGGGCTGCTCCCATCACAGTTTCACTTACCTCCATGGTGTAGAAATACAGGCCTGAGCGGGTGACTATTAAGGCACGAAGGAGTAAAGGACATGCCTGACTTTTGGGGGGGGATTTAACTTATTTTATTTAGAAGCTTGGCATAGCTACACATATGACTGTGTAAATGCATGTCATACAAACATGTAAACAATGAGTGAACACAGGACATTACAGTTTAAGCACAACAAGTGGGCAGCTACCTCACTGAGATTTTGCTGTTGGGTGGAGGGCGGTGGGAGCTTGGCCACAAAACGGACCCAATACATACTTCTTGGTGGCTTTCGGCCGAAGGCATGACCTCGAACTTTTCGCTGGTTCGCTTAGTTTATGTTTCAATAGGGCTTTTTTTCTTCTCTTTTTTCTTTCTTTTTTCCTTTTCTAGGGATACTCTTTGGAGCCTCCATTCACCAGGCACTCTCACTACTGGACACATTTCAAAACCACTTGAGTCTACTCAGGGCAAGGCTACAGAATGACCAGGGTGCTTAAACAAAGGGAGGTATACTCTAGATGCGAGTTTGTGTATCAATAATACAACCCACTAGTCTCAAAATTCTCAGCCTCAATGTGGGGAACTCATCAATCCGGTTAAACGACAAGCGATTGTATCATACCTAAAATAAACGAGGGCAGACA
The DNA here is from genome assembly GCF_964263255.1 of Lissotriton vulgaris. Lineage (NCBI taxonomy): Eukaryota > Metazoa > Chordata > Amphibia > Caudata > Salamandridae > Lissotriton > Lissotriton vulgaris. The sequence continues at coordinate 1,547,385,917 of NC_141687.1, read as the reverse complement.
TCTGTCTATTGCAGGAAACCCATCTCCTGGCCAGGGGTTGTCATAGGCAAAAGGTGCACGCGTTTCCCTGCCCGGTTGTTCTCTTTAAGCCCTACCAAAACTGCAGGGGTGGCTAACTTGGTATCCCGAGCATTTCATGGAAAGGTGGTACAGAAAGAGGCTGAAATCAAAGGGAGACTTCTCACTTACCGTTTCAAAGTGGGGGTGGGGGGTAGGGGTTGATTGTGGGATTGATCTACGCCCCGAACGAGGGACGGGAAGGGTGCCTACATAAAGCATTGACAGAGGTGTTGGCCACGGACGAATGCAACACACTACTGGGGGGGGGAGGGGGTAGGACCTCAACTTAGTGTTTGACAATAACTGAGGCCGGTCAGCCCAGCTACATGGATAGGGGGGTGCACTATCCAGGGAGGGACATGCCAGGGTGAGGGATCTAGGACTGGTGGATCTCTGGAGGGTATCTGATCCCCAGACCAGGGAATTTTCCTTTTATACTAATGCCCATAAGACATATGCCAGACTAGACTACGTCCTAGGCACCAGAGACAACATACATTCACTTGCAGCAGACACAGAGATCCTCACTGCAACACTATCAGATCATGCCGCAGTGGTGACCAGGGTGCCGTTCCCCCCTCAGACCCACCCCTATAGTATAGGGACTAAGAGATACACTCCTACAACACTTGGAAGTAGTGAAGCAAATTAAGTGAACACTAGAGGATTACCTTACACACAACGACACTCAAGAGATCAGCACATCAACACTGTGGGAAGCACTCAAAACGGTTGAACTGGGTGAATTCATAGCAAAACCTGCTGCGGACAACAAACTCAGAAAGGAGAAAAGAGAGGGCCTCTCCCTGGAGATCCAGAAATTAGAGCACATACACCAGAGGACGGGGGCCCCCAGGGTATGGTGCCAGCTCGGGACACTACACTCACAACCGGCAGCGATAGATTTGGACATGGCGAACTACGCAGCCCTCAGCTTGCGCCATTCCTTCTATGTGGGGGGGCTAGTGTGGCCACCGCCTAGCACATAAGCTCAGCGAGAACGGATAGAAGCAAGGCACCCAAGAAATAAATGACTAAGAAGGAAACTCAGTGACAGAAGACAGTTGAGGGCTTCCAAGAATTCTATGAACATCTTAACGAAGGTCAAAGGCTAGATAACAAAGAGAACAATAGATACCTACAAGATGTGCAAACATCTAGACTGATCCCGGACAAAACCGCACAACAGGAGGGGGAGATCCGAATTGAATAAGTAATCTCTGCAATTTCCGGGCTAAAGTTGGATAAATACCCAGGCCCAGATGGCTTTATGATGACTTTTTATAAAACTTTTTGCCCAGAGGTGGCGCCTCTCTTGACAAGGCTCTTCAATACTTTTTCCAGACCTGGCGCGATCCCAGCATCGATGCTGGAGGCCGCCATAATGGTTATCCCCAAACCTGGGAAGGACAAAACACAATGCAGTTCATACCAACCCATCCTGATGCTCAACTTAGATTTAAAATTATTCACAGGAATATTGGCTAACAGACTAAGCACGTATATGCCATTCCTAGTAGATCCCAACCGGGCAGGCTTATTCCCTCTGAGACCGACAAGCGACACCACCAAAAGGATCCTCCACAGCCTAAAGAAGGCTTCCAAATTCCAAGGTAATGCCTTGATTTTCCAACCATGTCCAGTGGCGCAGATCCTCCTGACAGAGGGTCCACGACCCCACCCTGCCCTGTTTGTTGCAATATCACATGGCGGTGGTGTTGTCCGTGAACCCCTGCACTACACTTCCCCTGACAGAGGGAAGGAATGTCTTCAGGGCAAGCCAGATCGCCCGCAGCTCCAGAAGGTTTATATGGAGCCGGGACTCCGCCGGAGACCAGAGGCTTCTCCCATGTGACCTCCCCATCCCAGGAGGGACGCATCAGTCACCACTGTGTGCTCCGGTTGGGAAAGGGAGAGGGATCTGCCACTGACTCAACTGCGATTCGTGAGCCACCACTGCAACAGTCGTGCAGCACCCTCCAATATCGGGACGTGATCGGACAGGTTGCCCTGATGCTGTGCCCACTGGAAATTCAGGTCCCACTGCAGAGCCCACATATGTCAACTGGCATGTGTGAGAAAGTGGCTCTATATATACTGGACTAGAATAGAGTACAGTGTGTATAGAGTACACCAACCCCAGAGGTATAACCGAGGTAAAAGTCAGAACTGACCTTACTCTCCAAAGTGGTAGCTTGGTCGAGCAGTAAGGCAGTACAAGAGGACAGTGTAAAGCATCTGTTGTACACACTCAGTCAGAAAAAGGTTTCACACACTCAAGGACTGAACTCCAGGCCAATTGTTTTTATATCCACAGATATAGTGGTTTTATTTTTAGAACCAACAGTTATAAAAATATACTTTTCTCCTTATGAGTACTCTCTTGTAATTACTTTGCAAAGGAGCAATAGAGTTTGTGCACACAATTAATACAGTATTGACAGTAAGCAACACAATCCTAAAACACACTATAGCATTGAGCTCAATGAGTTTTCCACATGTAAGTACAGTTGATTACTATACAGATTACTTTAGTAGTCCCAGGACCAGATCCTAGATTCAGTCATGGGGTCTAAGCTGAAACCAGATTAGCAAAAACGTTTTATTTACTGTAGTGAATTTTCAGGAATATAAAGCCGTTTTAAAAGTTCACACTTGGAACTTTTCAATGTAAATCTGACAATGTTATTAATGGGAGAAAATTCAGGTTGCAGGTAAAGTACGATTGCGTTACTTTTGTAATCCAGCACTGGTCTCCTGGGGCCAGCACTGGGGTCTTAACTTAAAACAGGTAGGTAATTGCGTTTCAGTATTTTGTATGATTTTTAAACAATATTTCAAGTTTTCAAAAGTAGATATCAGAAATTTCATAGAAAAGCAGACAATGGGTTCCTATGGAGAAAATGCAGATTACTAGTAAACCCGGTACGGATTACTTTTACGGTTCAGTACTGGGCTGAAAGGTACAGTACAGACTTCTCCCCTGATCACAGGTGATTTTTTTGGAATTCGACTGATTTTATATGAATATTTTCAGTTTTCAAAACTTCACAGAAAAACAGTCAATGATTGCCTACGGCAGAAATTTAGATTACTAGCAGACACAGTTGTGATTACTTTTGTGGTTCAGTACTGGGCTACAAGGTACAGTACTGGCTTCTCTCCTGATTACAGGTGAGTACTTCAGATTTCGATATTCGGCTGATTTTAGGAGAATATTTTAACATTTCAAAACTTCACACTTAAAAGAAATTTCACACTATAGCAGACATTGCTTTCCTATGGCAGAAATTTAGAATACTAGAAAACACGGTTGTGATTACTTTTGCGATCCAGTACTGGGCTACAATGTACAGTACTGGCTTCTCTCCTGATCAAAGGTGAGTAATTCTAAATTAGTTATTCGGCTGATATTAGATGAATATTTTAAAGTTTAAAAACTTCACACTTAGAAGATTTTTCGAGTCAAACCAGTCAATGTTATCCTATGGCAGGAAAGTGAGTCATCGGTTTCCAGGTGAGTACTCGACTGGGGAAGTTAAGGTTCTGTACATAGACTCAGGGGTCCACCAGGGTCAGGTAAGTACAGTTAGTACACACTCAGCGGCACAGGGGCGGCCGGGGGCAGAGGTAGTTAGGCCCAATGTTATCCAATGAGAGGCAGGGGCCTTGGTTGGTGGCTGCTGGCTAGCAGGCCACACGGCTGTGGGAGCTGGGCTCCTGGTCACTTGCTCAACACAAATGGGGAAGTAGAATAGGGTACAGGTTGCACTGCCAGGGGCACTCGGGCGGCTGGGTGCGGGGTGCTTTTGAGCCGTCGGGCGCTCAATGTTATTCAATGAGGATCTTGAAAAGGGAACAAAGGCTGCAGGCTCGGGGACGGTGGATCTTCAGGAGCAACCAACACTTCGAGGGGTAAGTTGGGATCTTGGAGGATAGGTAGGCACCCAGGAGTGGGGCACAGGGGGGCCGTGGGGCACCTGGTGCAGGGGTGTCTTGAGGTTGGGAAATCTTACCCCCTGCTGGTCGCGGTCGGAGGGGTCCTTTATCCTGAGGCCTCAGGCGTCGTCTGGGTCGTCGAGGAGGGTCCTTGGGCACTGGATTCAGAGTCAGGATCGCCAGGGGGATGTCCTCAGGGTCTTGGTTCACTCCAGCACAGGCCAGGCTTGGAGGGTGCAGAGTGTGCAGGGTTCGCGGTTCCGGGCTGATGCCAGGGCTTGTTACTTGCTTTGAGCAGTACCACTGCTCGTGGGAGACCTAGGTAGTCAGAGTCACAAGGCAGTCAGGTCCCCCGGGGCTTTTGAAGTTGCTGACCACTGGAGACGCGGGGGTTTAGCAGGAGCAGGTTCGAGGGTCGACAGGCCGGTAGGGCTGGGGCCAAATCAGTTGGTGTCTTCCTCTTCTTAGCAGCTGCATGGCAGGTCTTCTTGTTTCTTGTTCTTGTTTCTTGTTTCTGTATCTGGATCTGAGGAAGGAAGGTCAGGGAGCCCCTAAATACCAAATTTAGGGGTGTTACAGCTAGGGCAAGGGCAGGGACCAATAGGTCCCTGTCCTGGGGTGAGTACACCCCCTAGCCTGCTCCTCTCCTGTGGGAGGGGGGCAGGAGCCTAGTTGGGATTGGGAGGGGGTCGTGCTTCACCTCGCCTCCTCCACCTGAGGGGTGGAGTTGGAAAAGGTTGGCACACCCCACTTCCTGACGTAGATTTTCCCGCACGTCTTCCCACCAGAGATGCCATTGCAGCAAGACACTCTTGCCACTGTTCGGGAGTCACAGACAGACCAGAGTATAGCGGGTAGGCCGCGGGACTCCCAGGCTCTGGAGGAGCGGCAGGGGCGGAGCCCATGTCCCCTCGTCCACCTCCAAAGAGCGCGGGGGGATGTGGGAGAGCGAACACGCTTCTTAGACTTCTTTTTGTGGCGTCACTTACCAGAATCCGAAGGTGAAGAGTTAGAGTCCGAGGAGTGACGGCTTCGGTCCCGCAAATGGCCCCTGGAACCGGAGCGGCGATGAGAGGAGTGCCGGACCTCCAGCAACTTCCGGTGCCGCTCCTGCAAGGCCTTCGGGCCATGTTCCGACAGTCCAGGGAGTCATGGTCGGTCTCCAGGAAGTTGAAGCAGACATCGTGGGGGTCCGCCACCGACATATTACGCGGCACGACCCACAAGACTTGAAGCATCCCTACCTGCACCAGGAGACAAGAGAGAGACAAAAGTCTCAAAAAGTAGTCAAAAAATGACAGAGGGATAGGGAGGAGCCAGGACGGCGGCCAAGATGGCCGCGCGGACGCCCAGCTCCGCCGCTCACCCTCGTCTCCCATGATATCCTGCCCGCGATCCTGCACCCCAGCCGCGGCCCCGTGCAGAGGAGCAGCGGCGGAGCCCGACCGTGTGACTCCGGCCTTCAGTCCGGATGATCCGGGACCTCGGGTTGCGGCATGACCGCCTCACAGGCGATAAACAACGGCCCCGATCGGCCATGATAGTCCGGAGCCCCGGAGGTGAAACCGAAACCACCTTTGCCGCAGGCATCGAGTGCGCTCGCAGCGCCGGACCTACTACCTGCTTACTAAAGCCTTTTGGCTGGTATTCCTGACTTTGGGGAAGGTACGCTGCGAGGCAGAATTTATTGCCCGGGCCAGATCACAACAGAAATACGGTAAGAGGTGCGTGCCGCTGTGGTTGAACGGGTCTTAAGTGTGACTCTCCGCAACTCCTTTACGAACTGCACGTTCTTTGTTTAAGCCGAACTGCTACTGAGGCGGCTCTTTCTTTGTTCCCTGAGTCCCGAGGTCCCGATTAACTGCCTAGGGTAAAATGGTGAGAGATGTTTTGTTGGCCATCAATGACCTGCACAATGCCCTGAAAGGTCTGTGGACGGATGTGTGCCCTGCGCAGCTGGTACCTTCTCCTGTTATGGCGCACCTGGTCGCAGATGCATGCAGCAAGGAGTGTATGCCCACCTTGTCCCCGGCTACCGCAGTAGTTGACTCCCAGGAGTGTGTGACGCTGGATGAAGAGACTAAGGGAAATTATATATGGGACGATGCGCATGCCACCCTCTTCGATCTTCTACCAGCTCATCTGTTTCCCGATCACAGGCGCCCTGCGCCACCGTGGACTGTTGGGATGCCCTGGAGGACTGCTCCTTTGCTATTATTGTGGTCTTTGTTGTGGAATTGTGTGGCCCCAAATGGTACTTTTGGTATACTGCGACTCATTGCGCACGGATTGGGAGGAATGCTGACTTTTTCCCGGACTGGTCAGGGCTGACCGCTGCTTCGACATCTCCTAAGTGACCTCGGTGCCGAAACGGAACATTGTTTGAACTGGATACTTTGTACGGCTGGGATGACCATACACTAATGCCCACGCTCCTTCTTAGTGGATTTCCGCTTTTTGGGGGTGGGGGAGGCTGGGGGTGAGTCTGGGGCTGGAGCTACGGCCCTCCTCCGTTATGTCCCGCTTTTGGGGTTTTCTTGGGGCGACAGGCATGCCTATGGGGGGGGGGGGGCCGTGGCCTTCCACTGGTATGCAGGGTGGGGGGTTGGGGGATAGGATGTGTTTTGTGTTCTTTCTTTGTTTCTATGGCCCTCTTTCTTTTTCTTCTCTTACTCTGTTTCTTTTCTGTTCTTATATACCTTTCTGCTTAATTTGGGATCGGGGTCCAGTGTTATTGGGGAGTTTACTGTATTGTGTCTTTATGTGACTTAGCTGTTGGTCCTAGTTTCTTGCTGGTGGGACACTGCGTTTCGGCGAATGCTTCCTTTTATCATGCTTCCCGCTATGTGCTCCTTTAATGATGACTGCTCTCCTGTTCTGCGATTAGCTCCAATTTTCTTCTTTTGTTTCATAAAATTGCACGCTGTAATATCCTCGAATCCTATTAGAAAAGGAAATCCTCCCAACTCCTGGAACATTGTGGACATATCCATTTATTGATCCTTAATATAAGTCTGTGCTGACCATTGCTGTAATGTTTTCCCTCGCTGCGCGAGGCTTTATATCCTTTTATGCTGTTGTCGATGATCTTTGGTCTGTGCTTCCAATCTCCTGTAATGGTATATTTGAGGATTTCCAATAACAAATTTAAAAAAAAAAAAAAAAAATGACAGAGGTACGTTTTCAATCTGGATCTGCGCTTTCGGCGCAGAAAAAGAAGGAACTGACGTCAGCGCGCATGGGTGGTGCCTAAGTAGTCTCCGTGACATCATCCCGGCACGTACGACGCCGGTGACGGACGCGGAGCCACATGACGCCACCAACTGGCGCACAGGGGTACTGCTAAGTAGAAAACTTTCTGGATCCAGTCTGACGCCTGGTGAATATTCTATGGTAAGGAATCTATCACTAACTTGTCTCTTTCAGATGAAAAAGATCCTTAGCTTTCTTCCTCCTAGTGGCGGTGCGCTGGGAATGAATACCTAACCTCCAACTGTATTATCAAGCGGCGCAATTAAGATACGTAGGGGCATGGAGCCACTCTGAAAAAAAAAACACCGGTTATTTCAGGATAGGGCAGTAGCTGGAACATCACTGATGAAAATCCCCTTTTTAAATAAAGCACAAAGAGCGCGAAGCCTGTATCTGTCCCCCATCACGCATACGACAATGGTGGCATGGGACCAGACCATGGCTAGTATCAAACACAATTTAACGATGTTTTCCTCTACTGTGACTCCTTTGTAAGACAATCCAGATTTTGAACCGGGGGTGGACAAGGCCCAGTTTATTCAGTGGCGTCGCTCTGAGTGCTGCGCCATGGGTCAATTCTTTGAGGTCGAGGGGTACTTTGTTTCCAACAGATTAAAGCAGATTATGGTATCCCAGAAACAGAGCGATTTCGCTATCTGCAGCGTAGACACTGGATAGTACAGCCATAAAACAAGGCCGCCATTTCATGCACTATGAGAGATGGCTACTGTCCAAGACCTCGGACAAAAAACTAATTTCTGAATTATATGGGTGTTGAACATGCAGAACAAACACATGCACAATGCGGGCGAGCCAGGTGGGAAAAAGACATATGGTGAACCCGAAGCAACAAAGTGGGATGGAATATGTCACAGGGCCAGTTATAAAGCTTTAACTGATACACTCAGAAAGGTGGCTACCTACTGGTATTACACGCCAGCCTTAAGTACGTAAGATTAACCCCTCACTCAGTGCAGACTGTTGGAGGCACTGCCGAGCACGTGGTACGCCGGTTCACGTACTGTGGGAGTGCCCCCAGCTACAACAATATTGGACCCAAGTGTTAGACCAAATTGACACACATCTGGACACCCAACTACCCAGATTCCCGGCATACGTACTTTTGGGGGTTCCCAACCCACTGACTTATCCATTAAAATCTAGGAGAGGGCGACTGATTGGACTGGCCTTGAGAACAGCCATGCAGAACATACAAACTCTGGAACTGCCCAAACCCCTCCACACACACAGGTTGGCTAACCCGGCTATGGCACATACTGGGAATGGAAAAGATAACACTAACGCTTGCCGGGCAGGGCTCGGCCTTAAGAGAAATATGGCGGCCCATCCTGTCCCTACTATCGCGGGAAATCCGAGAACTCACTTGCTTCAGATATTTGCGATTGCTACGACTACCTGTGTCTGTTGGGCCACCACCCCTACAGCAGAAGTAGTATACAGTGACATTAAAATGTATCTCGAAGATGGTGCATAGGTGAATGGAGAGTGGGTGGCGGGTGAGAGGTGTAGGAGTTTGTTTGCATATATGACACTTGCTTGTAAGCTGTTCGACGCAGGGCTCTGTGTGGCCCAAGGTTGTGCAAGGTCTACTGTTGGCATTGTTTATTGATTTTTAAACACTCAATAAAAGATTTGAACCATAAAGGGTAATTACCGTGGATGAGACATATTTAGTCAGATCCACCCATAGTAAAAAGTCCAAAACAGAGTGATCAAAAAAGCAAAACATCTGGGCGTACTAAATGGGGGCTACCCATTTGGCAACTGGTACTAACTCAGCCTTGTGTTTCCCTCTCATTAATGCCTCCTGTAGTGCCGCATGTGGGTAGGAGCCCAGGAGCCCAGTTATTTTGATCATCAAAACGATATACAGCATGTTGTAACTGGGTCGCTGCAAAATACAAAACCGTATCAGGCAAGTTCAGGCAGGCCCAACCCTCTTTGCTTACATGTAAATTTCAATATTTCCAATTTTACCTTCGTTCTCCCACCTACCTGCCCATACCAGTGTGCCCAAGAGTGTATACACCCTTAATGGAATCAAGCACATTATGTTTACCAAACTATATAGACATTTAGGCAAAACAATTATTTTAATCAGGGATATCCAGCATATTTTAAATCCTTTATAACCCTGCCCACACTACCCTGTTAACTGCAGAGTTGGATCCATAGACACACGTAATCCCAGATACTTAAAGTTAGCCAAATCCCACTGTATACCAAGTGTCGGTAATCGTCCAAGTTCTACACCATTTAGAGAAGCCATTGTAAAATGTTGATTTACCCTATTTTACATGGGGTCAAACTCCCCAAAGCTGTGGAGCACTGTTATTAAAGATCACCCCTGTGGGTTTTGAATGAACAGGAGCATGTCATCTGCATAAGTAGACATCATTTGAGGCTGCTGCCAATGGTTATACCACATTCGCTTACCTGTTGTTTAAAGTGCTGTGCCAGTGGCTCAGTCGCTATGGGACACGCTGTGCCTAATCGCTGGCTGGTGCTGAGGGGGCTCCAAGCCCTAGGTCACATCATTGCTGGAGGAGGAGCCAGGATTGTGACAAATGCTACAAAGCAGTGCTACAAAGCAATTAAGTATACTACGGCGCTGGCCATGCCCGGGCGAAGCTTGTGCCAAGGGTGGGCCTGTCTTGCGCCAGTCAGCAACCAAAAGAAACCAGGCTGGGTCACTCCTGGTCCTGGCCTGTGATTCATCCGGGTTGCCCAGGAGACCTAGAGGGCTAAATGCTATAGGTAAAGAAAGATTGAGAGCAGTTAAGGGGCGGGCAATACAATCGCCACTAATGTTTCTTTTCTGGTTTGGGTGACTGGAGTCCTCATGAAGGAAATCGAAAGGCGACTCTCAATAGAAGAGGTAAGTGAGTGCCACCCCATCATCATCACGTGGAGATGTTAGGCAGAGCCCCGATAACACAGCAGAAGACCATGGTTTGCTCATATACTTTAAGGGTGCTATGTTAATATTGCTTAAGATGCCCACACTGATAGTTCTTGCCAACTGAACCCCTTGGCAAGAAGAAGGGAGGAGTGGCGAAGAAAAAAACTGCTGTGGGGGGAAATAGGGCTAATGCTGTTTTAACTGTTAGATAAGTTTTTATCTGATGAAATTTGTAGTAGAGGTGAAACTATGGAACAAAGCCTTTTAAACCCTTTGTTTGATCTTCTGGAGGCGATTGAGGCTAAAAGCAGCAAGGCTCTACTGTTCATGGTATCACCCTCTCCCCCTATAACTGAGCGCCGTCAATATGAGGAGGGGATAAGCATGTGGACTGCCAGGCTCGCAGTTAAAGGATGTGTAGAATCACAGGAGTCATGAGGGCCCAGGTCTGCACAACTGAAAGCTCCAAGTTGGTTATCACAACCCCAGCAGGGGTAGGTCAAACTGGTCATTACATAATGTCACAATTCAGTCTAGTGCGGTTAGAGGTGCCAAAACATACAGAAGGGGCAGACTGCACTACTCAATCTCTTGGTGGCTGTTTTAATGTGTGTGTCACCCTTAAAATGAAGGCATGGAGTCAACCCTACAGTTAATGCACAAAAGTCAAATTTTGGTGCGATAATTTACTGAAAAATGGTATTCCACGATTCCCCCCACATAATTATGGGTAGAAGAGTGGGATGGGTCGGGTATAAAGAGAAAAGTATTAAAGGGGACTGTGTGGTGACCATTCTGAGTGTTAGAAATGGGGTTTCTGGTTGGCTAGGGTATGCATCTAAGCCTGGCAGAACACACCACTCTAGTCAGGGTAAAGGAGTTACACACCCATGATAACCCCATATCATCCCCATTGCATCTTGGCAGAGCAGTCAGGCTTATCTTAGAGGTAATGTGTAAAGCAACACACACACCAATGACACCATAAATACACCTCAAAGAGACTCCACACAGGAGTATATAAAAATCTCATGTACTGAACAGAACACATAGACCACAATCACATAAATCACTGTGCCAACTAGGCAAATGTCATAACATCACAGGTAGTGCAATAAAATACTATAGGTTGATCGGGGCGTGGCCAAGATGGCGGCGGAGTAGGACGTGTTTCTAAGTCCCTCTGGCGCCGAACCATTCAAGCTTTGTTTAGCACCCTTCTGGACGGTTTGGACCAGAGACCCTCTGCCGCCCTTTCCCCCCGGGCCCCGGTGCCGAAAACTGGACCTCCCGGAGTGCCGACACCAATGTGGGACGGGCGGAAAGCGAGCCCGGAGCCGGCGCAGACCTCGCCTGATGTTGGGAGATGGGCTGTCCGGTACGGAGTCCGACTGAGCCTGCGCCCTGCTTTCCTGCCCCGGGCCGGCTCGAAACGGACCCCAGATGCCATCGACTTACCACCTCCTGGCGACGGAGCAGCGGAGCCGCTGATTACGGTGAGCGCGTTGGACGTCAGGAAGCGTGGGGGCTGTACAGCGGCCCGGAGGCGCGAAAATCCAGCCCGGGGATATCCGGCCTATGTTGCCGACCGATAGCGGCCCTGTCGGCCCTCCTGGTGTGAACCCAGCTTCCCTGCCTGTGCTCAGATTGGAGCGGACTGTGGACAACATCGGGACAGTGCCTTCCCCCTGCGATGCTGCGGCAGTGCCTCGGAGCCTTGTGGGAGTCCTGAGTCGAGGAGCCGCCGGCGCGAAAAATCGAGCCCAGGGATCACAGGCCTACAACATCTAAGGACCCTCAGGGCGACCTTGTGTCCTAGCTTCTGCGGCGGGCTCCCCAGGGCGAGCGTACAGATCGCTTGGAATACGGCTGTAGGAACACCTGGACCATAAGCGAGCAGTGAAGTGCTCAGTGGACAGCTAGTATGAAAGGAAGGGGTCCAAGACCAAAACAAATGATTCAAACTTAATTACAATTAGTATACAATAAACTCAGAAAGCAAAGCTATTAGATGCAAATGAATTTAATTCGGATTTGCATGCACATCTTTTTCAATGGTTGTAACTCATAATACATTTTATTATAAACATCAAAGATTTAAATGTACGTGCCCACATACACAACAGGAGGGCACGTACATTTAAACCTGTGATGTTTATGTTTGTATACTAATTATAATTAAGTTTGAATCATTTGTTTTGGTCTTGGACCCCTTCCTTTCATACTGATAATTTACCCAGGTCCTATTGACTTTAGTGGGTTGAACCCTGTTTTTCCTTAACGTACAGTGGACAGCAAGGGCCTGGTGGTCAGCCTGGCTGGTGAAACGACCGGGCTCGCTCGTAGCCCCCCACACATAAAAGCAAGCTCCACTTGGCACAGAAGGGCGCCAGCAACTTACGAGGCGAGACATTTTGACGCACCCCCTCTTCCAGCTTGAATGCACAACCCTGTGTTGTGGGGTGCGGCCGAGATGTAGAGTGACCAGTGCACTCTGGAAGTGGCCCACCCCGCCGTCTCCCCCTAAGTGGAAGAGTGTGACTCCGCCCCAGCTACCAGTGGCGGAGTGGGCCTCTGTGGACTAGAGCTGACCCTCACAGCAGGAGACGCTAGACGGGGCCCACCATAGGCTCAGAGGACGGCATCTGGCGGAGGGAGCGTTGAGCCCAACAGACGAAAGACTGAGCCACGAGCTGACCAGCGTTGGATTGTCAGGATTTATCCCCTGCCCCTGGGCCGGAAGCTTGCACTCAGAGTGATCCTAGGGACGCGGCCCAGCAAACATGGCGTCTAACAGGACGAAAAAAGAAAAGCCCGGGAAGGAGGGGATCCCGAAGGGAACGGCGCCATCTGCCTAGCCTATACTGGAAAAAAAAAGAAAAATCTGAAACCAAGGAACGTGCCACCAAGGCCTTCATGAGAGAACTCTTTGCAGCCATTAAAGAGGACATAGCGAGCTACGCTCGCAATTGGCTTCTGACCTTCGTGAAGTGCGAAGGGATGTGGACGAGGTGGGGGAGCGGGTAGGGACATTAGAAGAGCACGATGTGAGTACAGCTGAAGACATCCACCAACTCCAGTAGGACGTGCTCCGCTTAACGGAACAAAATTTGGACTTACAAACACACGCAGAAGACCTAGAAATTAGGTCCCGGCGCAATAATATCCGCATCCACTCGGATCCTTCGCAAAGCACGGGATATGGCTCCCCTCCACTTCCGAGACCATCGCCCCCAACTATATCAGGACCTGGCAGCGTCTACCCTGCAGAAACGCAGGACCTTCAGACCTGTGACCACCTTTCTTCAAGAACAGAAAGTAGCCTATTCCTGGGGGCACCTGTTCCGCCTCATCTTCCGCTGGCAGAATAAGCTAATCCAAGTGCGATCTCTGGAAGCGGCGATGACCCTTTTGGGCCTAGATCACTCTGAATCGGCGCCTGGGGGCGATGGCTCGTCTAGTAGACGGCGACGACGTTCGACGGAGTGGCAGAGAGTGGGCAAGCCACAGCAAAATGGGGGTCCAGACCTCTCCGCAAGGCTACATGAACGAGGGGCAGCAGTCGCCTCGGTGGCCCAGGTTACTGATGCAGGGGCGGAGCAGAATGCAGAGGCTTCGTGAGTCCGAGGAGGCCAACAGCAGGTGCCGGGGGGGCTTCCACCCTGAGGTAACATTTGTGCTTTCTCTCCCTGACCGTAAGGGAGTCCAACGTCAAGTTCTGGAGGTTCGGGCCTGGCCCCTTGTTCCCATATTCCTCAGACTCTTTCTATCTTGTTTATTGTATCATGCTCTTTTTGGGGGTCTGTTGGGGATGGGGGAGGGATGGGACAGTGGTGATAGCAGGGGTAGGTCTATAGCGCCTGTCCTAGGGGCTATAATGGCAGCACAGTCTGGGCGAAGAGGGAGAAATTGTTGGACCTGGACGATACCTGTGATCTGGATTGCCTTGGACATGGGTGGGGACGTGTGTGCTGAATTGGGTCTCTGGGACCGGGATGGGAGGGGGATGTCTGTCCCTCTGATTCCACACCAGGGTACCCGGGGACTCCCGCCTTCTGTAATGCTGATTGGTAGATCCTTCCAAGGACACCCTTGACTTTAGAAACCTGGAATGTGAAGGGACTTTACTCCCCTCAAAAACGCCAGAAGGTCTGGAAGTATATCACGGACCACCACCTCGATATAGTGGGACTCCAAGAGACTCACCTGCCCAAAAAAGAGGAATCTCGCCTTAGACACAAGAGGTTTCCATTAATCTATAGATCCTCCGCACCTACGAAACACAGAGGGGTGGCCCTTATGTTCCGCTCGGCCCTGCAATTTTAGCCTATGGGGGTACAGGGTGACAAGGAAGGTTGTTGGATCATGGTTAAAGGCCTTTTGAGGGGTAGGCTCTGCACTTTTTTAGTTTTATATGCACCTAACACGGGGCAAAATGCCTTTCTGAATACATTACTGCAAGGTGCGGTGGATTTCGTGGAGGGGCCTTTGATTGCTATGGGGGACTTCCACATGGTCTGGCTCCCAGAATTAGATTGCACACACTCCCACAGATCAGCGACGGGCGTGTTCTCCCCCGACACGCAGCAGCAAATCTCTGACCTGAGCCTTATTGATGTCTGGCGCTCCCTCTACCCTCAATCTAAAGATTTCACTTTCTACTCGCACGTCCACCACACCTACTCTCGGATTGATCCATTCTTCGTGAGTCAGTCGTTGAGGGGGGATTTGAGAGAAGCCAAGATCTACCCGCTCTCTGTCTCAGATCACAGCCTGCTTGCGATAGGACTCCAGTGGGGGTGCAAACTGTGGGCGGCTCTAAGTGGTACTTCCCCGCCTCCCTGGTTAGGGATAGACCCTCCTGCACCTCCTTACAGGAGCTTATCAATGAATACTTCACACTCAATGCCCCCGAGGAGACTTCCATATACAACACTTGGGATGCCTTCAAGGCGTATCTCCGCGGGCACTGCGTTGCACTAAACGCCACTCTTAACCGGCAGCGGGGTCGGGAAAGGGAGCAACTGGAAGCAGAGCTCTCGACCTTAGAACAGGCCCATAAGGAAAAGCCCTCCAGGATCGGGCTCAGGCGACTGACGGCCATCAAGGGTAAACTCAAGGCCCACTATGACAATAGAGCCGAATACACCCTACTAAAACTTCGACGGCTCTCCTACTCACAGGGCAATAAGGAGGGACGTCACCTTGCCAGGCAACTAAGGGATAAGAGGGAACGTGAATATATTGGGGGCATTCAGGATACACGAGGTGAGGTGACACACCAGGATGAGGCGAAGGCAGAGCTCTTTGGGGACGTCTACAAGTCCTTTTATACAGGGGAATGCTTGGGTGACGCTGCCCAAGACGAATATCTGCAGGGGCTAACACTGCCCCAGGTGTCGACGGAATGGAATGAGGCGTTATCCGCCCCTTTCACCAGAGACGAGGTGACGACGGCCATTAAGGCCCTGAAGGCCCACAAGGCACCGGGTGCGGATGGGTATACAGCCATCTTGTATAAAACTTTTGCCTCTGCACTTTGCCCACATCTGGTGCAACTATTTAACCTAATGGCTGAGGAGGGTGCGACATCCCGAACCATGGCGGAGGCACTCATTTCCGTCATCCCTAAGCCCGGTAAGAATCCTAGTCAATGCGCATCCTACAGACCGATTGCCCTCCTGAACCTGGACGCAAAGCTTCATTCTTCCATCATCGCACACAGACTTAACGACCTCATGCCGGCTCTTATAGACCCGGATCAATCGGGGTTCATCAAGGGGCGCCAGACTCACGATAATACCCGGAGGGTGATCCATCTTATCGAAAAAGCTACCAAATTTCATATCCCCGCGGTCCTAGTGGGACTAGACCCCGAAAAGGCGTTCGACAGGGTGGACTGGGGGTTCCTCTTTAAGACTCTGGATGCATTCGGCTTCTCCTCTAAATTCATAACGATGATTCGGCGAACTATCTCTCCCCCCGATCCCGTGTAGTGGTGAATGGTCGATTCTCACAATTCTTTGATCACTCTAGGGGCACTAGACAGGGTTGCCCTCTTTCGTCGCTGCTCCTCGCCCTTAGCATTGCACCCCTGGCTGTTGCGATACAAGCAGCATTTAACCTCACCCAATGGCTATCCAACAGCGCCGACATCCTAGCACCGCCGAAAAAACGTCAAATCAAACTTGGCAGCAAAAACGCCTCCTGGTTCAATGATGATCTTAAGAAATCCAAGAAACTGTCGCTCCCTGGAGAAGGCCTGGAAAAAAGACCCAAACTCCAGCACCAAGGACGCCTTCAAAAACGCCACCCGCATACACCACCAACTGATCCGGACTGCCAAGAAAACCGCATTCAAAGACCGACTAGACAACAACGCCCACAACAGCAAGGAACTATTTAACATCGTCAAAGAATTCACCAACCCCTCAGCCAACTCCAACGACATCACTCCCTCGCAAGCCCTCTGCGACTCCCTAGCCTCATTCTTCCACAACAAAATTGCAGACATCCACAGCAGCTTCGACCTCCAACCCGGAAACCATCCCACCCAATCTTCTGCCGTACCTGCACCCCCCTCGAACATCCTTAACAACTGGAACCCAATCTCCACCGAGGACACCATCCGCCTGATGAACTCCATCCACTCAGGATCCCCCACAGACCCTTGTCCTCACCACATTTTCAACAAAGCAGACTCCATCATAGCACCACACCTCCGAGACGTCATCAACTGCTCCCTCAACTCCGCCACCTTCCCGGAAAACTGGAAACACGCCGAACTCAGCGCCCTTCTGAAAAAACCCACAGCGGATCCCACCGAACTCAAAAACTACCGCCCCATCTCGCTCCTACCATTCCCGGCCAAAGTCATCGAGAAAGCCGTCAACAACCAGCTCGCCGCCTTCCTCGAAAGCAACAAATCCCTCGACTCCTCACAGTCCGGCTTCTGAGCCAAACACAGCACGGAGACCGCTCTCATCGCAGCAACAGACGACATTCGAACTCTACTAGACAACGGAGACACAGTCGCCCTCATCCTCCTAGACCTCTCCGCAGCCTTCGACACGGTCTGCCATAGCACTCTCCTACAGCGCCTCAACAACATCGGGATCCAAGGAAAAGCACTGGAATGGATCACCTCATTCCTCACCGGAAGAACCCAAAGAGTCCGCCTCCCACCTTTCAAGTCCGAGGCCACTGAAGTCATCTGCGGCGTACCCCAAGGTTCCTCACTCAGCCCCACCCTCTTCAACGTATACATGAGCCCCCTCGCAACCATCGCTCGCCAACACAACCTCAACATCATCTCCTATGCAGACGACACCCAACTGATCCTATCACTCACCAAAGACCCCAACACCGCCAAAACCAACCTACATGAAGGCATGAAAGAAGTAGCAGAGTGGATGAAGCACAGCCGTCTGAAACTGAACTCAGACAAAACAGAAGTCCTTATCTTAGGCACCTCCCCCTCCGCTTGGGACGACTCTTGGTGGCCAGAGGCCCTTGGAAAAGCACCCATCCCGACGGACCACGCACGCAACCTTGGCGTCATCCTGGACTCCTCTCTCTCGATGAACAGACAAGTCAACGCAGTCTCATCTTCATGCTTCAACATCCTCCGCATGCTCAAAAAAACATTTCGCTGGATCCCCACCGAAACCAGAAAGACAGTCACCCATGCACTGGTTACAAGGCGCCTGGACTACGGTAACACCCTATACGCCGGTATCACAGCAAAACTCCAGAAAAAACTCCAACGCATCCAGAACGCTTCAGCCAGACTCATACTAGACATCCCACGCAAAGACCATATCTCTAGCCACCTGAAAAACCTCCACTGGCTCCCCGCCAATAAGAGGATTACTTTCCGACTCCTAACCCACGCCCACAAAGCACTCTACGAACTTGGACCCGAATGCCTCAACACACGACTCTCCTTCTACGCCCCCTCTCGCCAGCTTCGATCTTCCAACCAAGCCCTTGCTACCATTCCTCGCATCAATAAAACCACCATGGGAAGCAGATCCTTCTCCTACCTCGCAGCTAAAACCTGGAACTCTCTCCCCACCCACCTACGTCTCACACAGAACCACCTAGCATTCAGAAAGCAACTTAAAACCTGGATATTCGACAAGTAACTCCCTTCCCCTCCTCAAGCGCCTTGAGACCCTCTGGGTATGTAGCGCGCTATATAAATTTCTGACTTGACTTGACATACGAGCCAACCCTGACATCCGCGGGATACCTTTACCGGGAGAATCCCACAAAATCACACTCTTTGCGGATGATGTTCTACTGTCCCTTTCGGATCCGGGCCATTCTCTACCGCAGATACAGACAGCACTACAGCGCTTTGAAGCAGTAGCAGGCTTCAAGGTCAACTATGATAAGTCCTACGTCCTCAACCTTACGATTCCACAAGCAGAGATCCATAGCCTCCAGTCGCTCACCCCCTTGCCATGGACAGACTCCTCCATTCAATACCCTGGGCGTCCACTTGACCCCCACACCGGAGAAACTATACGCTGCTAACTTCCCCCCGCTACTTACTAAGATCCAGTCAGAATTGGCCAGATGGAAACCCATGTCCATCTCCTGGCTAGGGAGGATACACGCAATCAAAATGACCCTCCTCCCCAAGCTCCTGTACCTCTTTCAGGCCCTTCCCATAGATCTGGATGCAGAATTCTTCCGGCGAATACGGTCAATGCTGCTGCGCTTTATTTGGCAGGGAGGACGCGTGCGGCTATCTTTCGCCACCCTACGCAGACCGAGGGGGGAGGGAGGGGTGGGACTGCCAGATATGCATCTGTATTACAAAGCTGCACAACTCTGCATTATAGTCGAATGGTCGCAACAAGAGTCAGAAAAACACTGGTTACATATGGATAGGAGCGTGGCCGGGAGGTCGATCTGGGATTTGGTATGGAGGTCCAAATGTGACCGACCAAAGAATGTCTACCTCAGCACTCCTACTAGCACAGTTTTGAAGGTCTGGGACTCTATCTCCGCTGACCATAGATGGACCACCTTTCCCTCACCCTTCACACCCATTCACTTCAACCCTGCCTTTCTGCCGGCATCCCATGATGGGCCTTTCACGGCGTGGAAGGACGGAGGATGTCGAGCTCTAACTCACCTGCTCCACAATTATGACCCACTTACTTTTGAAAACTGCAAGAGGGACTATGGGATATTAGAGACTGAACGATATCACCATGCCCAATTACCACACTGGGCTCTTTTGCCACAAGTACGGGAGGCGGCCACTCGACCCCTCACACCATTCGAGAACTTTCTGACCAGGACAGCGTCCATGAAAGGGGCGATCACTTTCATCTATTGACACCTCCTCACTACAACCACTTCCCCTAGGCCCAGGTACATGCACAAGTGGGAGGGGATCCTCCAACACGACATTTCTGATAATGAATGTTCTCACCTATGGTCCGACATTGCTAAAGTCAACCACTCGGTGGAGCTTAGGGAGGCGCATATGAAAACAATGATGGACTGGTACTTATATCCAGCGAAATTGAAACTGATCTTCCCGGGTACTTCCGATAGGTGTTGGAGGGGTTGTGGGTTGCTGGGGGACTTCCAGCATATCTGGTGGGACTGCCCCGTTATACGCCCGTTCTGGGAGGAGATCCTGGCACAAATTAAAGATGTTCTGGGGTACCCCATCTCTACCACAATGGCTGCCACCCTGCTGGGCCTTCGGGTCTCCGAGCTCGAACACCAGACCAGGGCAGATAAGAAAATATTTAGGCTCTGTATTGGGGCAGCTAAAATCACTTTAGCGGCAGCCTGGTAAAAGAAAGAGGCCCCGGCCACCTCGCTCTGGCATTCGCGGTTGTGGAAGCTACTCAGTTTGGAAACAATGGCTGATATCTTTCTAGATGACGTCAAAAATTTTGAATTTCGCTTGGGGCTGCTGGTGAAGTTCCTCTCCAAGGGCCTGCCGTCCGCAGTCTGCCCGCCCAGCGTCCGTAAGCTCCACTTGTTCCATGTTTAAACCCCTGTCACTACTCAACTAGTTCTTTGACTATGCTATATTGCTACCACCACTAGAGGAGGGAGGGGGGAGGGTGAGGGAGGGAAGGGGGATAGTTCTTTGTGTTTTCTTTGTTGACTATTACATCCCACTAAGTGCACTGCTGCACTGAAAGCATAGAGCCCTATATCCACAGCAGGATTCCTAGCATTCTCATGTGCCAAGTGTTCCACCTTGATGGAGGGCTAATTAAGGCGCCCTGTTGATAGCCTCTGGCGCACTTTTGACTCTCACTGTACCGCCCTAGGGGGTCAATGACTAATATCCTATATGCTAGCAGCGTAGCACTACCCTAGGTGTCCAGTTGATGACATTGCCTTCTATGCGACAGCCAGGCCTGACTCAGTTGGGTCGCTCCTGGACTCATGATCTGCATACCCCTGCGTGGGCTGAATTGCGGGATTGTCGCATGTTTCTTTCCATGATTCCCCTTCCCCTTTTTATCATTAATCAATAAAAATACTTTTGACAAAAAAATACTATAGGTTGCACAAGTCATGAAAACACCCTACACCAACACTGTACATATTATGCAGGTCCTGAAATGATACTCGTTATCCTATCATTGCAAGGCATAAAACAACATAAATCACAATATCAGGGTATGTCATGTGACACTTAGGTTTGAGGGAGAAGCTACATACATCACCAAACATCACCATAAACGCATAGGGTGCAGGGTCCCTACCCTAGGATTACACTTTATGTGGTAATTCCCATCCACAATGTGGGGAACAGAAGCATCTGCTCTCCTATTACAGGGAATATGGTAATGTGGAACTTTAGCACAGGGAATCAGGGTCCTTCGTCAAGGTTGCACCCTGTCCCGACAGACCCTCAAAAGTTCCCCTGGTATGTGGAATGGGGTGCCGGGGGCAAAGGCACAACCATAGACCCACGGGGGGCCTCGCTGCCTTTCACTCGCAGTGTGCACAACAGAGCTGCCCAGATGTAGCTCCCAACAGATCAAGTGCCTCCAAAAGCAGCCAGCTCCTTCGGGTAGGAGCCCTCCAGTGGGGCGGGGTACCTCTTTGGTGTGCCAGGCTGCGCCCTCGAGGCTTGCGGAAGGCCGGTGCCCACGAGAACCAAACCTTGGCAGCAGGAGTTTCACCTGCCCTCGCTCTAGGGCCGTGTAGACTGCAACAGCCTTTCCTGGCCAGCACTATCGAAGAGGAGGGCCGTACTGAGGGGGTCTTCAAGAGGCGAACTGAAGGAGACATGCTGCTAGACTGATGGGGTCCTTCCTAGGGGGATTTCCTACTGGGTGGCGGTCATGTCACTCTTCTGGGCCGGAGGTGCTGCCACGCGACCCAGTTACAGCATGGTAGCTTTTCCTGCAGGGACGGCGGGGTGGTAACGAACACCTGCACTGGGAATCAATAGAGAAGCAGGATCACTCGTCGATTCAGGGATAAAAATGTAGCGCTCCCACAGGCGCTATTGAGCAGAATATTGGGCAGAGCTCCACCCTCTCTTGAGCTGGTCCTGAAACAAAACCCTCACCACAGGCATTGCCCATCGTGCACTAGTTCCTTGTAGCCCAAAACAAATGATTAAAGTGCTCACCAGGAGCTGAGGTTTCAAAGACACAGGACTGGCCATCAAGCCCTGGGAGATCACTGGGGCACCACACAGGAATAGGTGCTGCAGGCCAGCACACAAGCCTTGTAGGGAAGCAGGTAGTCCTTCCTGCAGCCCCACAGTTCAGCACAAAAAACAAGGGCGTCCAATGGCAGTTCCTCCTGGCAGCATAACAGTTCCTTCTGGCTATGTGCAGTCTGTAGAGCACCATCAGGATTCAAGCAAACCGGGCCGAAGACGGCTGTAATGCCAGAAACCGGTCCCCGGGAGCTTGTTTCCTTCCCAGTGTAAGAATTGGCTTTTGTAGTTTGGTTTGCCCTGTTCCCATCATGCACTGGGACAGGAACAGACTAATTTGCATACAGCCAGGTTCTGAAACTGGGATGGTGCAGTGAGCTAAAAAACGGTGTTGGATCTAGCCCTGATCTCTTGACTGGGTGAGAGCTTTCTGCTTTATTCAGAGACTCTGTCCCTCACCACCCCTTGTTGTAAATATACAGTCTGTAGAGCCAGCAGCATCTGGTTTCAAGTCCCTCGTAGTGTCTAAAATCATGGGGCCGGGGGCGTGTCTAAGATAGCGACCGACTTAGTCACACATTCCGGAGTTCCACCGGATTTTTCAGATCTAGCAGTGCAGGTGCAGCAGAGTGCAGCATCGACTGCCGATCCATACTGGATACAGTCGCAAGGTGCCTGCGCTGACATCCCCGGAGTTGAGTGATCGCCTTCCAGCCCGCCGATGACGGTGGATACCTGAAGAGACGTTGGTGGAGCCGCGAGGCCCGAGGCACTGGACCTCGCGGGGTACAGCTCCCCCCACCCCCATACTGGCAAAAGGTGAGTGTGTGTGCCGCTTGCAAGTGCGGGGGGCACAGAGGAGCAGGCTGTGGGGCAGACCGGCCCAGCTGGCCCTTGGCACTCCCCCACGGCTCCAGTGAGATATTGCGGTTCGCACAGGTGGAGTGATGAAGGCTGTGGCGTGTTCCACCCCAGGCAGCCCTGCCTGAATTGACAATGCTGTTGGTTTCTGCCCTGGCAGGTGTATCCCTGAATTAGCCCTTGTGAACAGGCGGACTGCCCAGCGGGATGAGCCTACCAGACGCATACGGAGGTGTGGTGCCCCTAGTGGCACCGGGCAGAGGCCTTCTTTAACAGAGCAGACCCAGAGAGCCACGACCACAGGAGGGGCATTGAGTACGCTTAGGGCTTGTACTGCCCCAGCAGGGGGAAGCCACAAGGAGAGGGCCATGCCGGTACCCTTCTGCGGCCGCAGACAGTGGGCTGGCCCACCTTGGGTACGCCAGTTCCCCCCTCTTTTTCTTTCGCATTTTTGCTTTCTTGCGGTGGACTGTGGCCCTTTTTGGTGCTCGCAGTCGTGCTGAGCACAGGGATGGAAGGGAGCAGCTGGCACACCTATGGCTACTGGAGTTGGGGTGCTGCGCGATGCTTCCTAGCTGTACATGTGCTGGGAGCCCCCCCTGCATTGTATTCTAGGCTATAGGTCCCTTACTCTCGTTGGTGGCAATAAGAGTCCATGACCTTGTTCGGTGTACACTCGGCATTCTTACTACTACGGCACTCTTACCTACCTAGGCCTAAGAGACCCTCTGCACCTGGCTCCTGACTGTACCTGGCCAGTAATAGCACTGGGCATACGCACAGCGGAGCTTGTTGTGGTCCGATCGGCACCTAGCCATGTCTTCTCTTCACACAGGGAAGAAAGACCTCTCGGTCAAGGACTTCTTCGGTAAGTCCACCTCCAAGAAGGGAGAGGGAGCACTGGGTTCTATAGTGCCGGAACCGCTGGCAAATGATACCGGAACAGTGAATGTTGACCGGGACGACTCCCCATCACCAAGACTTTCCTGAAGCAATTATTTGGAACATTGCGGAAGGATTTCACTGGTCTTAAACATGATATCATCACTAAAATTAAGGATATACGCTCCGACGTGGAGGCAGTTGGTATGAGAATGGTGTTACTGGAAAACGGCGGAGATGCTCGCGAGGAGGAACTTGAGGGACATCGTCAGGAACTATTGACACTACTCTATCAAAAACTGGATCTCCGTTACCACCTTGAAGATCTTGAGGACCAATCATGCCGCTCTAACATATGAATTAGGGGAATTCCATTGCAGGCGATCTTGGGCGGTCTTGACGACTTCGTTATCTGCCTTTTCAAACATGTCACCTCGTCCTTACAGGACCAAGTGATCATCTTAGACTGAACGCACTGGTCGCCCGGCCACTATGCCGGGACAACCTCAGGACATACTTACCTGTCTTCATTCTTTCCGACAGAAGGAAGTCATCATGTCAGCTGCACTCAACCTATCAGCCATCAATTTCGAGGGCCACCAGCTGTGGCTATACCAGGATCTTTTGCTGTTTACATTACAGCATCAGAGATCTATTAAGCCACTCACAAACCTCCTACGAGACCAGAATATCAAATAGAGATGGTGTCATCCCTTCAGTCTTCAGTTTGTGTGGCAGGAGGAGGTCCGAGTGATAAGCTCCCTGGAGGACACCCATACAATCTCCGAAATGCCTGATCTACACTCTCCCTTGCGAGCATCGACACCTGTAGCGAGACCCTACAATAACACCATCCACCTCACAATGCCCCAACCGACTAAAGGCAAAGGACTTGAGCAAACCATCTAAGGCCAATGGACGAGAGGCCCGTAATAAATAACTTCAGCAGCTCCAATGAAAGGGCAACCCGGACCTCGCAGCCGGAGATCTTTGATTGTCCTTCTGTGTCTCGCTTCATGTATTATTATCTGATCATCCGCCCTCTGGCTCTGCGGCCATGGTGCCTACTAAACTAATATCCTATGCAGTATCCCAGCCACAGATTCCAGGGATTTTGGCAGATCTCCCTCCCCCCTCCTACGGATAGGGACTTACTGGTGAGCTTCCCGATGACAAGGACCCTAGCAAACACTTGTTGTTCGACCCCAGATTGGGAAAATGTTTGTATTCTTGTTTCACATTTCTACTCTTTTTTTACTTTTCCCCTTTGCCCACTCATTTCCTACCCCACATGTTTTACTTCCTTCCTACATCCCTCGTTGGAGGCCAGGCACATTCTTCTGGGGGAGGTACACAGCTATATTTTATCTCAGGTATTTGTGTGGCGTTAACCATTCTGAGCCTCAATGTTCGAGGCATAATGCCGCATCTAAGCGCTTAGCACTCCTCTCGGATTCCAAATGCGACATTTGCAGGTTACATGAAATCCCATCTAATCCAGGGCGATTGACGACTGCTATGCTCTTGATGGTTTGATCGCCAAGTCTTCTCCTCTGGGGAGTCCAAAAAAGTGGAGTCGCCATTTTGCTCGCCACCCACTTCCCAGAGCGGGTGGAAAAGGTCTTTCTGGACATACCAGGCAGGTTACAAGATTTGAAGGTTCTACTCTATGGAACTAGATGCACTATAGCCACAATATAGCCCCTAATGAACCTTTTATCAGGGACTCCCTGAGCCAGCTTTTAACCACCTCAGACAAAGACCTGCTGGTGGAAGGAGACTTCAACATTGCAATGGATGCGCGTAGAGATCAGACTACTCCCAGGGTGGGTCAGGCAGGGGGACTCACCGTGGGCACCAGGCATTGGCTGGAGGAGCAAGGCTTAACCGATGTATGGGGTCATATGCATCCTACATCTCTATAATACACCATTTTCTCAGCTGCACACCACACATGTGCCTGCATGGACCATTTTCTCACCACACCAGGAGTTACCCGTAACACTGTCTCAGTAGACATCGGTATGGCAGCATTATCTGACCACTCTCCCATTACTTTGCATCTCGAACTACCGGGTGGGCACCGACCACAGCAACCTGGCGCCTTAACACTGAACTCCTCGCCTACGACGAAATACTCTCCGACACCTTGGCAGATTTAACCACCTTCCTGGTACATAACGATACATCCTCAACCACTCTGGCCACACTATGGGAGTCACTTAAGGTCGTGGTTAGGAGACATTTCATCACAATCACCACAGATCAGAACAGGGAGAGGTGGACTAAATGCCACCAACTAGTAGTACAGGTTAAGGAACTTGAGGGCACCCACGTACTTACGGGCTCAATTGTGGCCCGTCGCAGGTTGACAGCCGTCCGGAAACAATTGCAGGAGAAGAATATGAGTAAAGCAGAATATGCATTGCTCCGCATTCTGCAAAAATATTATGGGGTGGCAACAGGGCAGGACAGATGCTTGCGCACCGCCTCAGAGTTCAGGTTACAGAGCGGCGACTCACTGAAATACAGGGAGTAGACGTGTTCCCCTCCAACAAGATGCAGACATAGCGGACGCCTTCCGTGCATCCTACAAATCTCTCTACACAGCAGAGCCTCTACTTGAGTCTGATGCACAGGCGTACCTGTCTCTGGTGCCTAATCTTGAGACTGCTGCAACTATTTTCTCAGCTCTAGATGCGGATATCACCACTCAGGAGGTCTCAGAGGCAATTCAGAAGTTACAGTCTAACAAGGCACCAGGCCCATATGGCCATTGTGCCGAATTCTATAGGGCTGTGCTCTGCAGCTCCCCCCTATATTAGCACGCTTGTTTAAAACTTTAAGTGATACAAACTCCCTCTCTGACTCTAGGTGCTTAGCCACAATCATAGTGATTCCTAAAGCCGGTAAGGACCCCAGCTGCTGCTGTTCCTACCGTCCGATCTCCCTTTTTAACGTTGACGCAAAAATCATTCTCACTCACAGACTAGTCCTCGACGTCCAGGGTCAGGTGGACCCAGATCAAGCTGGGTTTATCCCAGAGCAGGAGTGTAGTGATAATACAAAGCGGCTGTGCCACCTGTTGGATAAGGTGCGACATGTTCAAACACCGGCCTTACTGCTCTCAATTGACGCTGAAAAGGCCTTTGATCATGTGCATCTGCCTTTTCTACAGTGTCCTACACAGAGTAGGCATTGGCTCCTGTTTTTGTAAGTGGGTCCGATCATGCTACCACGCCCCTCAGGCCAGTGTTCAGGTAAATCGTGTGAAATCCTCGACATTCCCTATCACAAGCGAAACACGACAGGGTTGCCCCCATCTCCCCTACTTTTTGTGCTCTATATGGAGCCCCTAGCGGAGAGCATATGGAACTCCAATATAACAGGCATACAGATGTCCGGGAGAGAACATAAAATTATGTTATATGCAGACAAGGTCCTTTTGACCCGCACTGACCCTGAACATATCTTGACAGCCATGGTGACTGAGCTAACTGAGTTTAGTGCTGCCTCCGGGTTCAAAACCAATTTACAAAAATCCCTGGGCCTTGCTATAGCTATACTAGTGATGGAGACAGCGCGTTTGGCAACTCTCATGCCCTCCCAGTGTGCAGAGAATGGGAGCCCATACCTTGAGCTCCTGAGCCATCCTACACTTTTGGCCAGGGTGACTCAGAACTACGGCCTTCCCCTTGCCAACACACAATCTACTCTCGCCACCTGGAAGGCCCACAACCTGTCCTGGCTTGGATGCATAGCAGCCATTAAAATGACATTACTACCGAAAATTCTTTATGTCATGCAGACTCTACCAATTTTACCCCCCTCCCCCTCTCCCCCGTAGAAGTCTTTCCTGGTGCGCATGGTCATTGACTCCATGGTTAGATTGTCTTCCCGCAAGAGGGTGAGAATGGAGTACGTAAGTGTATATGGAGATGTCCATGCGTATGAACATATAATGAATAACTGCTTCCACCATTGCCCCCTGGCTACTGATCTTAATTATGCCTCCTTCTGCCTTCGAGTTGGAAGGGGGCTGTTGTAAAGGCCCTATTAAAGAAGCCACAGCTAGATCCTACGGACCTGGCTAATTTTAGGCCTATTTCATTGCTACCTGGACTCAGTAAGATTGCAGAGAAAATGGCCAATCAACAACTGTCCACTTTTCTGGAGTCTAATGAATTACTACGTGGCTCTCAAACAGGCTTCCGCCCAGGCCGGGGTACTGACACGGCCCTTATATCGGTCATTGAAGAGGTAAGGTGCATCTTGGATTCAGGAGGATACGTGGTAGTGATCCTCCTGGATCTAAGTGCAGCCTTCGACACGGTTAACCACCGTGTCTTGATTCAACGCCTATACAATCTGGGAGTGTCCGGTAAGGCCCTTGATTGGCTAACTTCCTTCTTAGATAATCGGACCTTTCAAGTCTGGGAAGGCACTGCGCGGTCCCACTCAATCCCCCTCCAGTGTGGTGTACCGCAGGGCTCTTCATTGAGCTCGACATTGTTCAACGTATGCATGTCCCCTCTGGAGGATGTGGTTGCCCCTTTTGGGTTTAAAATAGTAAGTTACGCTGACGACACCCAACTTGTCATCTCGCTGACTCAAGCAGACGAGAGTTCTGAAAATCTCCACGCCCGTTTGTCCAAAATCCACGCCTGGATGAGTGAGTCCTCTCTCAAACTTAATGGTTCCAAAACGGAGCTTATGCTGTTGTGGCACAAGGGGACCTCATTGTCTGATGCTATCTGGCCTACTTGTATGGTAGTTCTCCCCCCCCCCCAAACAAGAAATTAAAAGTTTAGGGGTCTGGCTGGAACAAGATCTTTCGTTCAAAATTCATGCTAAAAAAACGGCTGGTATTTGTTTCGGCCTACTCCGCTCAGCTCGGAAAGTCCTTCCTCTTCTTCCCCCTCTCTCTAGGAAGCTGCTAATTCAAGGTCTGATCCTTTCTAGATTAGACTATAGTAACGCCCTGTTTTTAGGCGCCCCGGAAGGAACAATTTTTAAATTGCAGCGGATTCAGAATTCCGCAGCTAGGCTGCTCACATGCACCTCTATGAGGGCCTCAGCGGAACCAGCCCTTAGACAGCTTCACTGGCTGCCTATTCGTGAGAGAATAACGTTCAAATTGTTGTGTATTGCTCACAAATCTCTGAAAGGCAAGGGACCTCCAATCTTGAAGAAACTAGTCGCGCCCTATAAAGCTAACAGATCTCTTCGCTCTGATCATGAATACCTGGCTATAATTCCCAGAGTTAAGAAGGCGCGCACTGGAGCCGTAGATTCTCCGTGAACGCTGCGTTTTTATGGAACTCTCTCCCGTTGAAGCTGCGAGCGGAACCATGCCACCTGCGGTTCCGGAAACTCCTTAAAACTTTCCTTTTCCCCCAGGGCCCCTGAGCTTCACTCTCCGCAGGACTTTTTGGCTCTTTTTAAGCGCTGGGACGCTCTCGAGTAACCATGCGCTTTATAAATCCGGTTACATTACATACATTACATTACATAACTACAGTTACCCGGGGAGGCGGTTGGGCACATATGAATCTACAGCGCTACATGCCAAGAACAGAGGCATGTGTTCTGTAGATACATATGCTTTTGCATAGACTACAAAGCTGTATACTCCCAAAGCAGTGGCTAACCTGTAGATGTTGCAGTAGTTTGGAACAGTGTTTTAAGTACTGCTTGGCCTAGATGCCTGCTCACGTACTTACACATCAACACAATAGTGCTTGGTCAATGCGTGTGGTGTAGACCAGTGGTTCCCAAACTTTTGACTCCTGAGGACCCCCACTGAATCACTACTGGAAGCCGGGGCCCCCCAAGCAATTTGTACAATTTAAATTTCTTTTTAAAAATGCCTTTTGAAGCAGAGGCAATTTCAAGAGAGAGACAGTCTGAATTGGGGCTATTGGCATTGACATGTATGCATACAGCAGTGTATTATTTAGTGGAACCCAAGGGCTTGTGGAAAGTGAGCAATCAGACAGCAGCACGAAAATCCTAATGCTGATCCTGGCTGCATCTATTGTTACCTGCCTACAAAGTAAAAGTAACCTATACACATGTGCCTTTCAACGTGTTATTGCTTTTATTGTATTGCCTCTATTTTCATTGTTGTGTCTGTGACTGCTGTTGTCTGTCTTCCCCCCTGCCTGTACGTGGTTTGTGCCCCTTTTTTTTCCCGCTGTTCCCCTCTCTGTCCCTGTGCTCTCTCTGCCCGGTCTTTCCTTCTGTACCCCTCGCTGCCCCATGTCTCTGCCCGGATTTCCCTTCTGTTCCCCTCACTGCCCCCGTGCGTCTCTGCCTGTTCAGCCTTCTGTTGTTAGCTGCCCCTATATTTCTGTATTCTGTATTTTGCCTCTGCAACATTCGTTTTTTGTGCCCTTCTGCCCTCTGTTCCCCTCGTTTTTTGTGCCCTTCTGCCCTCTGTTCCACTCGTTTTTTGTGCCTTTCTGCCCTCTGTTCCACTCATTTTTTCCTCGTTTTTTGTGCCCTTCTGCCCTCTGTTCCACTTGTTTTTTTGTGCCTTTCTGCCCTCTGTTCCACTCGTTCCTTGTGCCTTTCTGCCCTCTCTTCCACTTTGTTTTCCCCTCGTTTTTTGTGCCCTCCTGCCCTCTGTTCCACTCGTTTTTTGTGCTTTTCTGCCCTCTGTTCCACTCGTTTTCCCCTAGTTTTGTGCCCTTCTGCCCTCTGTTCCACTCGTTTTCCCCTCGTTTTTGTGTCCTTCTGCCCTCTGTTCCACTCGTTTTCCCCTCGTTTTTTGTGCCCTTCTGCCCTCTGTTCCACTCGTTTTCCCCTCTTTTTTGTGCCCTTCTGCCCTCTGTTCCACTCGTTTTTTTGTGCCCTTCTGCCTTCTGTGTCACAGCTCTAGTGTGCTGCGAGGACACATGGGCGTTTAATTTTTCACAATGACAGGCACTCGAGTCCTGCGGACCCCATGGGAATGTCTCACGGACCCCTGGGGGTCCGCCGACCACAGTTTGGGAAACGCTGGTGTAGACCATGTAGCTGCCTTACATATGTCAGCCAGAGTAATGTTGCCTAAAAAGGCTACTGAAGCCCCTATTTTGTGAATGGAATGCCCTCTAGGGGGTATGGTTAAAGTTCTATTAGCTTTAATATAGCATGTTTGAATGCATTTAACAATACATCTGGCAATACCAGATTTTGAGATAGGATTGAATTTTTGTGAGGTGGAGCAAATGCAACAGTTATTTTGTTTTGCAAAAGTCTTTTGTCCTATCTATGTAGTACAGAAAAGTCCTTTTAACGCCAAGCGTGTGAAAAGCGCATTCTGCTATAGAATCAGGTTGAGGAAACAAAACTGGTATCTCAACTGTTTATATGAGAAGCAGAAACTACTTTGGGAAGGAATTTAGGGTTGGTGCTGCGAACTATCCTGTCTTAGTGTAGCTGAAAGAAAGGGTTCTTCGAAGGTTAATGACTATAGCTCACAAACCCTCCTCAGTGATGTGATGGCAATGAGGAAAACAACCTTCCAAGAGAGAAATTGTAAAGGGTACTTGTGCAATGGTTAAAAAGATGGCCCCATGAGTCTCGTGAGAACTATGTTGAGATTCCATACTGGGGCAGGAGGAATCCTTGGTAGTATTACACTTTTTAATCCTTCCATGAAAGCTTTGATTACTAGAACTCTGAATAGTCAGAGATGTTGTCTATTCTGCAAGTACGGAGCTACAGCTGCCAGATGCAAACGAATAGATGAATAAGCCAGTCCAGTTTGTTGTAAATGTAAGAGGTAACAGAAAATATTTTGTATAGAAGCATTTGAAGGATCAATGTTGTTGTTATTGCAGTATATAACAAATCTTTTCCATTTTGCTGCATAGCAAGCTCTGGTGGTAGGCCTTCTTGCTTCCTTCAGACTATTCATACAGTCTGGTGGTAAGTTTAAATGATCAAACTATGACTTCAGGAGCCAGATGGCTAGATTTAGTTCTTTGGTATCCGGATGTCTGATTTCTCCACGGTTCTGTGTGAGGAGACTGGAGGTGGGGTGCAGCTTTTGATATGGAACTATTGATAGCTCTGACTGGGTGGGGTACCATGGTTGACAGGCCCATGTGGGAGCTACTAGGATTAGCGTGAGGGATGTTTGCCTAAGTTTCCAAACCACACACGGAATGAGCAGAAACACGGAAAAGCGTAAGCAAATATCCCTGACCAGTTTATCCATAGGGCATTACTCTTTTCAGGCGGGTGTGGGAACCTTGAGCTGGACATTTTGCGTTTTCGGCTGTGGCAAACAGGTCTATCTGTGGAAAACCCCACTGTTGGAAGAAGGGAAGGAGAATTTGGAGATGAAGTTCCCACTCAGGAATTAGTGGTCTCCTGTTGAGGGGTCGGCAATTTGATTGTTTACTCCTGGGAGATGTTCTGCCAGAAGATCGATCTTGTGAATGATTGCCCAATTCCAAATGCCTTGAGCCAGTGTTTACAGTTGGAGAGTGTGTCCAGCCCTGTTTCTGTATATAACACATCACTGTCATGTGGTCTGTTCGGAGAAGGACAGTTTTGGCTATGAGGTGAGTTTGAAAAGCTTGGAGTGCTAGATAGTTGATATGGAGTATTTTGTGCTTGTTGCTCCACACGCACTGTATTGTGTAACCTTTGAGAAGAGCCCCCCAACCTGTTAGAGATGTGTCTGAATAAAGAACGATCTGTGGAATAGGGTCGATGAAAAGCTGCCTTTTGATAAGTTTTGTAGGTTCCACCACTGCAGAGAGCAATGGGTACAGCCGTCTACCCACACTAGAGCAGTTAATTGACCCTGCAACTGATTCCACTGAGGTGCCAAGCACTGTTGTGAGGGACGCATGTAAAGCCTTGCATGGGATACAATTGCAATACAAGATGCCATAAATCATGGTTGGGTTAAAACTATAGAAGCATAGCCTGAATATTGTGTATTTTGGTTACATTGGGAGAGGCTAGAGCTTTGACTGTGTCTAGACTGGCTCCTAGATACGACTGCATCTGTGATGGATGCAGGTGAGATTTGTGGGCATTTATGGTGAACTCCAGTTGATGAAGTAGGTCGACTTTGATCGGTGTGTGTTGTAGACAGTTCTGGTAAGTGCTGGCTTTCGTCTAGGTACGAGAAGATGTGAATCTGCTGTCTTCTGAGATAATCGGTGACTACTGCCAGGCATTTGGTAAAAACTCTGGTTGCTTTCGTCACTCCTAAGGGAAGCACCTTGAACTGGTAATGCTTGCCGGCTATCACAAATCTGAGGTATTTGCAATGAACCGGATGAATTGGAACATGAAAATATGAGTCTTTTAAAACTAGAGTAGATATAAAATCTGCTCTTTGCAAAAGCGGGAGTACCTGTTTAAGCCTCACCATGTGAAAATGTTTTGAGAGTATATAATGGTTTAACTCTCCGAGATCCAGAATAGGCCTTAGAGAGCCTATGCAGTTGCCGATGGCCTTTCCACCCTTTCCGGATCCATCGGCGACTCCCGCCCAGCTGCAGGAGTTCCTGTCAGCCATGGCACGTGTCTTTGGACCATCCAGCCCCGCTGGTGGACCTTCGGGTCCGATGGCGGTCCTTGTCCTTCGACGTCGCCGGCTCCGACGTCGTCGACAACTCCGGCGTCGACACCGAGGGACCCCAGTGGATCCAGGCCTGGATCCCCGTCCATGCGGGTTGGCCCTGTGCGACCTCCACTGGCATAGACGTTGCCGGCCGCTGACCTGCCCGACCCCGTCCCCGGCAGAAGGGTGTCAACCGATGCAGATTCCGACGCCGTTCGGGAATTTCTTTCCCTTTGTCTACCCACCACCGTATGTTCCACCTGTTCCACAGGCTATAGAGGGCGGGGAGGACTGGGAGGGGTCTGAGGAACCTCTTGCAGCCCTCGCAGGGGATCAGAGGTACCAAATAGGTGTACCACTGGGCAGGACCTTTGGAGTACGTTTGACTACAAGGCCACCCTATCGCGACCCTGTGATACGCATATCCCCCTCTAATTGGGTGAAAGTTTTCGTTACAGAAGAAGGGAGATAAGTATTCTCCTCGTTGTGATTGTTTTTACTGCCACTTTTGTCCCAAAGGTTGCAGCTTTCTGCACCTTCAAAACCTATACATAGGTCAGCATAGTTTGTTTTGATCCATACCAGGGAGGGAACTCTATTGTGCCCTGACGAAAGCCCAGGACCATTTTTGCCCACCCAACCTTTGGGCTGAAACATGTAGGTTGTTTTATAAGGTCTTAGGACCATAACCCTCCAAAAAAGACCCACTTTTTATTATCGTTTTAACATCCACTACATCACCAATAATAAAGAGATACATGGAGTTGTAGTATTATTTTTATCATGAAGTCCCCCTGGTCTACATCTCCTAAGAGCGCCCTGAAATACGGTTGAGCCCACCCAGACCTTTAGGAGTCTGGATGAACCCCATGATGAAGCATGACACCAATAGGGTGTGTGAGGGTTAAATAACAAAAGTATTTTTTTCTTTTCTGCAGTTGCGGTACACGCCACCATCAGGAGTTAAGGAGGCCTTAGGAGCCACTTTGGAGTCTGGATACACTTTTGTAAGTGAGACAGCCATATACCATATAGAGGGACAACACGCAATTACACGATGACCATCTCGAAATTGGCTGCAACTAATTCTATTATGTTTGGTATAAAACAAGTTGGAATCATACCACCCATA
Source organism: Lissotriton vulgaris (assembly GCF_964263255.1). Taxonomy (NCBI): domain Eukaryota; kingdom Metazoa; phylum Chordata; class Amphibia; order Caudata; family Salamandridae; genus Lissotriton; species Lissotriton vulgaris. The sequence goes on along the minus strand of NC_141687.1, from coordinate 1,547,351,629 downwards.
CAGTATACAGTGTGGGAGGTATGACTCCAAACACTGGAAAGGGCCTCTGTTAGGCTCTCAGTGCTCTTGGTTCTAGTCTTCTAGACTCGGACACAACAACATGACTGCTGCCGACCAGAGACATGATTCTGCCCTCCTGCGGCTGAGCCAAGCTCGAGCAGGGGAAGGCAGAACAATAGGAATCCTGTCACAGGGAGGTGTGACCACCTCCCCTGGGAGGATCCCCAGAAAAGTCCCAACCCGTTCCTTAGGGTACTTAAGGGGTTACCTGGGTGTAGGTCCCTGGATTCGTCGTGGGACACGGTTCAATTCAGACACCACTTCAACTTCTACCGTCTGGGCACTCTGGACTTGGCTGGACTTTGTTTGGGCTTGATTTAGTCTCCCTTCTAGTCTGCTGCATAGTCTGTGCCTGTGTATATTACAGGAACCTCCCAAGGCCTGTGGGCATCCAAGACACCCGAAGGAATCTCCCTTGGAGTGAAGAAGTAACTTCCCTGCATCAGCAGGAACTGCAACTAAGCTGACCAGTCTGCTGATCCTGAGCTCCCACAGACTCCGAGAGGTTCAGCAACACAGGTGGTGGTTCTTCTCATCCCTTGAGGCCTGCCCTGCTTTCTCACCAGGTTTAAGGCCAGTATCCCTCGTAGGAGCTGCAGCAACCGAATCCCTGTGCACCGCATCAACTTGCCGTTGCAAAGGCTTGTTGGCTTCCTTCCACCAAGATCTTCGGGCTCCAAGTAGCCCCAAACTCAAACATCTCCAGTGACCGAAATCTTAATCCACACTGCATCGTTTGCACCGTGGTCTGCATCTTTTGGTGAGCTGCTCAAGGTCCTCTTACGTCTTCCGTGCCTCCGAACTGTGGGTCCTGTCATCTTTGATTCTTTTGGGCTCCCCTGATTGCTTGGCGTCTGCCCAGACTGCCCTGCTTGTGGTGAGTCCCCTGGACCTTGCTGGTCCCGACACTACACCTTTTTCACTCTCCACGTTTTTTGCAGTCGCAAAGGCTTGTTGGTCCTCCCGAAAGACACCAACCCCTCAACTCTCGACATCCGACGTAGGACAGCCAGTGCACGGCTCCTAGTCTTCCGCTGCGTCGCCTGGCCCTCACAGCTGCAGTATCAAGGTCACCGTCAACTCTCGACAGAGGTGGGTATTAGTCTTCCAAGTCTCAGGTCACTCCTGAGTGAAATAGACTCTGCCCCCTCTGCTTGCAGGTACTCCTCACCTAGAATCCACCTTCGGATTCCACCGGACACTTTCTCCTTCTCCAGCGGAAGCATTTTTCTGGAGTCCTCTACTGGGTTCGACGGGGGGGGGGGTATGGTGTGGTGTGGTGTGTTTGATGTTTGATGAACATCATTATCCTGCAGCCCAGGATCATCTTTGCTTTCTCTGAGAAGTGCACTCTATCACCCATGAGAGTGCCATTGTCTTAGGCTAATGGTTGTGAGGGTTTTCTATTACACCTTGTGATTGCACCGTTCAACGGGACTCCCTTCTCCTAGTCCTGTCGTGTCTAGAGAACTTTGTCCTAGGCTTCCCAGTTCGCAACCTACAAGCCCCCAAATTGTTCCAACATTCATGTCACTCCCAGATTTCTGCCGACTCTGTGAAGAAGTGAGACTTATCCTCTGATTTTCAGTGCAAGTCACAAATATAAAGCAAAACAAGACTTCAGTCCATCAAGTCAGCACATCGGCATAAAGAACACAAATGACATTCAATCAATTCCCACTTCCAGGCTTTGATAGGCTCACCATCTGCCCCAAATCCTCTTGTTTTTCCTAGGGCTCCAGAATCAGGACAACAGCACACATAAAACAGGACAAACTCAATTACAGGGGTCTAGAACTTAACTTGTATTTTTAGAGCACAATATTATCTCCAAAGCAGTCTCTCAGCACCACTGTCAGACAACATGCATTTTTTCCCAAATCAATGGTACTCATTATTTTGACCTAGGTTTAATGAAAGGCAGGGTGAACCCACCAAGTTTTGAGCCTGTGACCCTGGGGCTTAGCTGGAATGGATGCATCACGCCATCAAACCTGAAGAAGGCAAATAAGGGAAGATACACCAACGCAGGTACAGAAAAGGTCAGGACAGTGCAACCTCAACACAGCAAAGAATCTCTGCAGCTTCATGACCATTGTATTTTAATTGGAAATGTTTCTTTTAATGTGACAACCTCAGCAGAAAGGACCTTCTGGCTTCCATTGATCAGAACGCATCACTGTATAATGAGCTGGGGCTTGCAAAAGTCAGCTCAGCAGTAAGGGGCAATCTGCCCTCCACAATGAGCAGCTCAGATTCCCTTCATCTGATCAGTCACAGAAGCAAAGATTCTCCAGTAATCCAAAACGTATCTCAAGCCTTATTGGCAGGAGACCATCTGCAATGGTTTTGTTCCCAGTAAAAGTATACTCTAAATTGGAGTGCAGTTGTGTTCAAATAAAACATCAGTTACTGGCTCAAGTGTGACGGTACTTATCCCACTTTGAAAGCACAGGCAAAAAAAGAAGCCTGGGTCAACCAAAGTCTAGCTGTGTTTAAAACTTCCTCTAGTCCTGATGAAGTGCATCTAATGATTTTGACCTGCTTTTGCAGGTTTTCAGGCAGGTAGAAATCCCAGGTCAGTCCTATTTGAACTCCAAGATCAAAATGCATACTGAACTCAAACTAGTTAAGCCCAAATTTTACACTGATTGATACCAGCCAGAAACACAGGAGTAAGCCATGCCAGACAGATCAGGGAACGGAAGGAGTTTTGCCAGAACAGTGAAATCCTATTCCAGACAACGGAGATGATGATTAGTCCTCCACTCACCCACTAGCTGTCAATCTTATGATTTCTTGCACATGGTGTCCCAATGAACAACCGATCTTTATAAGGAATATTAAGGGACTTCAATGAAGGGTGTTTTTAGAATTCTACCGCCTTGCACACTCTGATACTAGCATAAGAACTTTACATCTGAAGCATATCATAGCATATTCTCGCTGCATAATATAGATCAGTTGTGTAGCAATGCATCTCAACCCTAGAGGTTGCACATTTAATCCAGAGGAATAAAATTATGATTTTGGAATAACTCCACTAAGCCATACACCAGTGCACTAAAACCATATAGAGACTGGTCTTACCTTTTTGATCAAAAAACGTAACTATCGCTGAATCTTCCTCAGGTAAAGATTGCACACCTGCCACCCTTCCACCACCATGCTTCGAACTTTCAAAGTATATATTGAGGAACTCAGTGCACACATCGGGTGGTAGTTCTTCGACCTTGATGCTCTTTGTGCATTCGAGGAGTCGTGAAGTGATGCCGTGACTCTTCGCCCTGGCACTATGGGTGCACGTCTGCATAAAGCCCATCGCACCTATCGCAGTAAACAAAATGACGGCCATTGCTATAATACTGTTTTTCCCCTTTTCAATGTCCAACAAAGCATCAACTAGGCAGTTATCAGTAGCCTTTGTTATGAAGTTACTATTATCATCTACATACATCTCACTTTCTTAACCCAGTTTAGATTTACAAATACAATGACTGCATAACACTCTCCCAAAAAAGTAACACCCCTTCATATGAAAGAGGATTAACTAATCCCCTACCATAGCTGGTAAATCCACGGAAGACACCTATAAATTCTATGACATGCTATAGACTAAAAGACTTACACAGGCGTTCGTGCAGGCATAGAAAAAACACTTGTTAATTCATGTGTTTTACATTCTTAGAATACGGGATTCATTGCCTTAATCCATTTTTCAGCATCTCTAAGTAATACCCCAAGCTTATAACCTGGGATCTACTACAAAATTAGGCCATTTGATTTTAGTTTCAATTACTAACTCAAGTTTCAAATTTCAAGTTTAGCTTTATTCGATTTTAACAGCAGATAAAAATCATAAAAGCAACAATAGATATACATACAGTATTTCATAATAAATAAATAGGTCCTAAGTTTAAAACATTAAGAAAAGATTCAATTAGTGCATTATCGAACCATAGCATTTACATAATATAGTTAGCAGCCATCACATTTCTTTTCCTCAGGATACTCTTTAAAAAACCAATCATTATCATGATGCATTTGCCATTCTCCAATTGCAGTAAACTTAGATAGGCTGGTCTACATTGCCGCCAGGAACCCTTTTTCAAATATTGCCTAATCCATGTCTTACGTTCCTTCTCATAATATTTACAGAATAAGATAACATGGAACGTGGATTGTGGCGATAAATTATCGCAAGGGCATGTCCCCAGACTCCTGGACCAATTGTTTTTTGTAGGACAAGTTATCAAGTAATGAAATAAATCAAACCTAAATCTAGTTAAGATAAAACGTTCAAAGCCCACAATACACAATGATAGGTACGGTTGAATAGTGTAACACACCAGAGTCAGCTGGTGTTTACTGACAGTTTGTTTGGTAAGTTCAACCGAACACCTTAACGTTTCATAGTGGTTCATGCACAGGCCTTTAAGTTCTTTCCTACTCAGACCACCTAATAATTCGGGATTATTATATAGTTCTGGCCTATGCAGATCAATAAATGTCTTCCTGACATACTCAAGCCATGGAATATGTTAGGCGTTGTCCAATACCATAACATCCTTTAAGATTTCTCTACTAAAGGACAATGCGTCTTCAGTCCAGACTCTCTGCCAGAGTAGGATTGGTTGTACTTTTATGAGATCAGAAATAAAATCCATTCCTAGTTCAGAATGACAATTAAAAACTGCAGTACCCTGGGGGAGTGCTAACAAATATCTTAAAAAAACATTTTCCGCTATCTGGATAGTGAAGTGTTTTGGAAGCCCCATATTCCTGCCCCGTAAAGAGCTATGCTTCTGCATTTTGCTTTATATATATTTAAAAGAATTTCTGGGGGTCTTTTCCCTAATTTGGTGGCAAAGTTCATTACTGCGGCAATGGAACGTTTAAACAGAAGAGTTCTGTTCTTAACGGCCGCACACCAGGAGCCAAAGCCATCAATTAGCACCCCCAAGTATGAGAAACTTTTAGTGTGTTCTAATGAGGCTGTCAATTTTCAAAGCCTTACATTTTGTTCCTGCTTTCCCACACATCATCACAAATGATTTTTTAGCGTTTATTTTTAGTCCCCTTGTCTCCATGAACTCTACATACTTTGTTAACACCTTTTGAGCACCTATCTTGGTTCTAGCAATTAGTACGGCATCATCCGCATAGAGAAGGGAGACCATCTGGTTTTTCCCATACCTAGGTGAATCCACTACGGCGGCCACCAATTCCTCCTCCAAAGCGTTCGTATATATGGAAAAGAGGAATGGGGCCAGTACGCAGCCCTGCCTGACTCCCTTCTCTATGCGGAACGACCCAGTACATTCTCCTCTTGTCCCATGTCTCACCTTGGCAGTCGCACCTGTGTACAACTGTCGGAGGAAATGTAGAATTGCGGGATCCACCTTAATTTCAGCCAATGTTTGCCACAATTTTTTGTGATCCACTCAGTCGAATGCGGCTGAGAGGTCGACGAATATTGCATAGAGACACCCTTTTTTAGCTTGGGTATATTTCCCTTGAATCATCACAAAATTAAGGACCTGCTCTACTGTACCCATCTCTTCCCTAAAGCCGTACTGGACCGGGCTTAGGATGTTATTTTCATTTTCCCAGATTTGTAATTTACCGAGGACCACCCTACCGGCGATCTTCATAAGGGAATCCAGGAGGGATATGGGCCTATAGTTAGCTGGACACTCTCTCTCCCCTTTCTTGTTAATGGGTACTATAACTGACTCTGCCCAGGTTTTAATAAATCCTTCAGTGCAACAGGCCCTTAAAACTTGTGTACAAATTGGGGCCCAGAGTTCAGTAGTTAGCTTAAAAATATCGTTTGGTATCCCATCTGGGCCCGGGGCCTTACTTCCTTTGCTATTATTTATTGCAGTCAGGACTTCATCATATGCTATTTCAACCTTAATGGGGAAATGATTCTGCTCTGGTCTGTCCAGATTGTTTACCCCTGTGGATTTAGCCACATCCCTTTCCTCTTTTTTGTAAACTTTGGAGAAGAAGTCAATCCAAGTGCTCTCGTCTATGGCGACTTCAATTCCTGCATTATCTGGCTTGGTAAGATATGGTGCATTTACTGCCTGCCAGAACAATTTACAATCTCTCAGCTGCGATGCCTTAAGTAGGTTTTGCCAGGCCAGGTCTTTTATTTCTTTTTTCCTGTTATTCCGGGCTAGATTATAGGTCTTTCGGCAAGCCCTAATTAGGCTGTAGTCCCTGGGTTTGGCGCTAAGTGCCCCTTTTAGGTGGGTATACGCTTTCGTGCATTTAGAATCAAACCAGACATTAGTCTTCTTACGTTCCATCGCTTTTCTTTTAGTAAGGGAGTCTTGTATGACTAACGTTATCTGCCCAAAGGCTTCCAAAATAGTAGCATACAGAAAATAACCTGATCCGATTTCTTTCTTTCAGGTTCCAGTGGTTAAGGACTTCCTCCAGGGGTTGAAAAAAGTGTATCCCCCTGTGCGAAACCCTTCTCCTCCATGGGAATTAAACCTGGTTCTATCCAGGTTAATGTCACCTCCTTTTGAGCCCATCCACAAGGCCTCCTTGCAACATCTCTCTTGGAAGGCGGCCTTTTTGGTGGCGATTACCTCTGCGCGCAGAGTAAGCGAGATACAAGCGCTCTGTGCGAAAGAACCATATACTGTTTTCCATCACAATAGAGTAGTCCTAAGGGCTCATCCATCTTTCTTGCCTAAAGTCATTTCTGATTTTCATATAAATCAGTCCATTTCTCTCCCTTCTTTTTTTCCAAATCCTACGACCCCAGCCGAGCGGTCACTTCACGCCTTAGATCTTAAGAGAGTGCTCAAGTTCTATTTGGAAATGACTAAAGGGATTAGGAAAACGGATCTACTGTTTGTGAACTATGGTTCAATGCGGACAGGTTTTCCAGCGGCCAAGAGGTCCATCTCCAGATGGATTGTCTCTTGCATTAAATTGGCCTATCAGCTTGCAGGCAAGCCTTTGTTGGGGTCACCCAAAGCGTATTCCACTAGAGGGAAAGCCGCTACAGTAGCTTTCTTGCATGACATTCCAATGTCAGAAATATGCAAGGCTGCAACCTGGAAATCGGTTCATACCTTTACGAGGCATGACTGTCTCGAATCTGATTCCAGGGCCGATACTCAAGTAGGGCAGGCCTCCTTGAGGAATCTGTTTGGGTAGTCTACAGCCTACTCAGACTTGTTGATGAGATCACTGTCTTATCATTCCTTTGCCCGCAGGAAAGAGGAGAGGCTCGCTATTCTATTCTAATGCTTGTGACTATTGATGAGGATCCCCTGGAAGAGAAGGATTAGTTACTTACCTGTAATCCTAGTTCTCTTCCAGGGGTATCCTCATCAAAGTCATAAGCAACCCTCCCGCCTCCCCGGGCAAAGGATACTCTTTAATAAGGAGATATTGTTAACCTATTTGTTACTGGGTTTGTTTTCAGTCTCCGAAAAGAGCAACTGACCTAACTGTCACCCCTGGGGCATGATGGGATACAGGGGGTCAGGGGTGTCCGTTTATTGCTATTCAGCTACAGGTTAGCTTTTCAGTCTTTTTAGACTGTGTGTTTCAAAGGCAGCCTGGGAGCTTCCTATGCTTCCAGTGAGTTATGAGAATTTCTACTGCTTTCTGAGCATTAAAACAGTTTCTAAACAATCTTTGGTGTTGTTTCTCATGTTTCTAATGCTTATTATTCATGTATGGTGGAAATTCTTCACAGCATATTTCAGTTCTGATGTTATTTGGCTGCTATTGCATATATATATATATATATATATATATATATATATAACGATCGCCTGATCAAGAGGTTGAAAAGAGGCTTTGTTTCATCCTGCGGGGCACCTGAGCTGGAGTGTGGCCCTTAACCAGACAATTGGGACATCACCTGATGTTAGGAGTGTACTGTCACTGCACAGGCACACTTGAGGACTACGCCTTCCAGCATGCATCTGCTCAACAGGAGGAGTGTGAGGGGCGAGTACATCCCATATTGGAGGAGGAGCTCGATGATGCCATCCTGGGTGCGGTCTATCCACCACCTGTAAGCCATCTGACCCCCAGAGCGAGCGTGGAGTTCGTGAAACCGGCACTGATGAGAGCCATTGGAGGCTTGAAACGCGTATGCCTGAGCGTTTCAGGAACTACTTAGCACCACGCGCAAAACGAAAATCAATAAAGCAGCTTGTCTTCACCCTCGGAGTTGTGTCGCGCTTTTTCCTACCTGGGAACAGGCATTGAACATATATATATATACATATATATATATATACATATATATATATACATATACATATATACATATATACATATATATATATATATATGTATATATATGTGGGGCACATATAATATAGTGTTTCCGGGGTCCCGCGCATGGGCGGGAATATTCTAATGCTTATGACTATTGATGAGGATCCCCTGGAAGAAAATATCATTTAATATTTCCCCTCCAGCTGTATGTACGAAATGCTTCATATCATCCCTTCCTTCCCTAGCATCGTCCCGAGGTCTGCAGGTATTCAGGTTGCATGTATTAGTATTAAAGTCCCCACCCCAGATCAAAATTGCGTTTTTTCCTTTTGCAGTATTTAAGTGGTTTATGCCTTCACCTAGCTTACTCAGCTCTACTGCGAAGTCAGGTTTTTTAATGTTATTGTAGAAGTTGACTACCATTAATTCCATGCCCGAGGGTAGTATAATAGATACTATTTGAAAATATGGAGAGTACCCAATCCTTTTAATTCTACGTACCCTCATCAGGTTGGAGATATAAATACAGATGCCTCCTTTATGTCTACCATGGGCAGAGCTTTCCGCAGGGATATGGTAGGTTTTAAAGCCGTCCAAATGTATTTCATTCGCGAGCCAAGTTTCTTGGATGCAAAATACATCATAGTTCTGGATAAAATCCCCCCAAACAGGATTAGAAACTTTACTTTTCAGCCCCCAGATATTCCATGAGACAATCCTGAGGGGGGGCTTGCAATGAGAGCGGATCAACTATCGGGGTGGGATAAGAGCGGTTAAGGGAGCGATTTTTTTCCCTATTTACCCCCGCATTTGCACATATCGACTCTCTCACCAGTTTCCCCCCCCCCCCCAGCTTCAGATGTGACTTGGAGATTTCCAGTACTTAACAGGTTTACTGATATATTAGTCGATGCAACAGGGTCTGGCGTAATGCTTGGGGTATCAGCATTTCTACTAGGCACTTCCTCGACTGAGTCCAAATTACCAGCCAGTCAGTCACATTCATTAAGACCTGAGAGTGGTGCAAATCTGTTTGGCCCTTGAGGGAAAGCATGCATCCCCTGTCTTGCCCAGTGTGGAATAGTTGCTGATCTCCCCTCCAATAATCCCCAGCACCGATGTGTTCTATGCTATGGTGCCCTCACCTGTTGCCATCCATTCCAGTTATCTTTTCTTATTTGGTAAGGGGTATCATAGAAGAAGCCCAGTGATAATATGTCTATGCCAGATCCCCTGGGCCTCCAACCAAGCTCGACTGCCCTTAGTATCCTCTCCACCAATGTCGGGCTATTAAAGTTGATCACGATGCAGTCGCCCAGTTTCGATTTATTTGACCTGCCCACCCAAGACACTCTTCGGGCCATTATAATACTGTGGCCGAGGTTATTGCCTTCTGCAGTATTTTGCGATAACCAATGGGCCACCTTATTCCTTAACTGGTAGTAGTGTTCCCTATCTCCTTCCATGAGGGGTGGTACGTTTCCTAATATTACTACTAGTGGGGATGCCTGGGGGGTAGATCAATAACAGGGTGGGTGATCGGGGATTTAGTGAATTCGACTAGGTTTCTCACATCCTGATGATGTGTTGGTGGTACATTTGGTAATGGGGTTTTCTGATCATTATTTTTGTTCTTAACCCCCCCAACAGACAGTGTTACATGGTCTCCTTTCTTCTCAACCTCCTTGCTTTTCGTTGGCCTTGGTTCATCAGATGCCTTTGACGAGGGCAATGGGCTTTTGGGGGGAGGTATATTAATCTGTTTCCTTATTGAAGTACCTTTATCACTCGGGCAGGGTGCTGGGCTTGCTAGCGTATGGGAATTTTCTACAATTGCCTTCTGCATCTTATCCAGTTTATCATCTAATATTTTTAACCTCTCAATAAGCGGGAGCACAAATGACCTAAGTAGCTGCTCTGCTTGAGAGAATGTGCATGCAGTATCCAGGTCTACGACTGTGTCTTGTGATTGTAAAGGAGCCTGGAAGCTAGAACTACTTAAGGGGGTGCTCGGGGGAAAGGGACATCCTACGGCAGTTTTAGGTAAGGTGTTAGCTTTAATTAAAGTTGGCTTTGAAGAATTTCTCGTTATTTTCGATACCTTTGGTTTACTGCCTAATTGACGGTTCCCACCCTCTTTCTTTTCCCCTTTTGTGTGTGCGATATAGATGTAATCGTATTTTTGGGTCTGTCCATGGTCTGGGGATTCCAGTTTCCTAGGGCTATAGGGTAAAAATCTGCCGAAGATGTTCCATCAGAGGATGTAGTGTCAGCCGAGATGGTCACAGTAATGATAGGTTGATCTCCCTCTAAGCCTGTGCCTGTGGAGTTATGACTAATAGCACTCGGCCTGTTGTTGTGAGCTTGGTCAGGTGTGACTGCATTTCCTAATTCGCCCAAGGAGGACCGCTTATTGCCTATCAGTTCCAGGGATAGCTGCTTCCCAGTGAGGGCTATCTCCTGTTCTAGCACAACCGCCGCTCTTTTAATGAACCCATCTAGAGTGCCAGCGATGCTTCCCCCGTGATGCTAGATGTTAGCTTCCTCCCTTTCCCCGCATGGTGTGCCATTAGAATCAGGGGAATAGAGGAATAGCTCGGGTTTATTGCGTCTATATGGCACACTCAGTTAGAATTTGTCTTTTGCTTGTCCAGTACTAGTAGGGTTTTTTGACGACATCGAGCATTTTATCAACTCCGCACTCAAGATAAGTTGTTTATTGACTCCAGCACTAGTGATATTCGGGGTCGACGGGGGTAATAGCTCAGCTGGTACTCACTCCTTTTATAAATCAGCTTTTCTATGTATTGCTATGTCTCAGGCACGTCTGTGTATTACATCTCAGTGGTTATCTGTGGAAGCCCCAACGTTCGCACAATGGCGAGCAAGACTGTTAGCCCTCCATAGGTTAGAATTCTCTGCCTTTTCTTGTAAAGGGGGGAGGAGCCGGCAATTAGCAATCATAATCTGGGCACCAGTGTCTGAATGGGTTGGCTAAAGATTCACTGTGCTATGGGGTACTGACTGATTTGTTTTCTTTCTCTTATGACTATTGCTTATTATTCCCTTGCCGATATTGATTTCTATTTTGTAAACCGCTACACAAGTGCCTATCATTAGATTATTTACATGGATGTGCAATGTTATTTTTTAGTAATGCTTTTTGGGTTTAAAAACCAACTCTGCAATGTGTATTGTAATGTGTTTCTCGTATAAAAAATAAAAGGAAAAAAAAACAGTTAGAAATAGTCCCAGACTCCAAAGACTTGTAAAAACAAAGTCTTACCAGGCTTAATAATAGATCTTAAGGTGGTGGCCCAGCCCAGTCTTGTCCGGCCTTGGACAGCCGTAGACGGCCCGCCCTTTTCCCGGGCTTCTCCCGGAACGCTCCCGCGCAGCGGGTACCAAATCAGACTAAATAGAGTGTGCAGTATCCTGGGGTCGGGGCTGAGCGGCGAACGCGTACCAGGTGATTCAGGTCGAGCAGGGACTCCTGGTAGATGGAGTCCCTGCAACGTTCAGCACGCTAAATGCCCTTCTCCCCCCCACACCAGGGAAGTCAGCAGCTTCCTCACAGGTAAAACCAGCACCGGGTCCGGAGTCCAAGGGGTCGAAGCCGCAGGATTCCTCCTCCAAGCAAAGAACACCGCAGCAAGGCTTCTCCCGAGCAATAGAAGTTCCCTCACTTTTACTTATTTAATTAGCATCTGGATTTCTGGAGATGGGAAGAGCAAAAAACTGCTTTGACAAACCACATCAGAATTCATTTATTCAACTGTTTGTAAACCAAAGGCACTCTGTACAAATGAGCATGTACTTTGCATTCTACCAATCTACTGAAAAATTCTGTTTGAGCCAGTCAGCCTAAATGATTTAAGAAAAAGGGAAAAAAAACAGTTTACTCACCATTCAGGAACTTGGCCACCAAAACGTATAACCTGTTTGAATCTGGGCAACTACTGATCAAATCAGATCCTTTAAGTGTTATGAGGTCTTTCCGTTTCATACAGCTAATTAGGGCTGTCCATTGTTGCCATCCGTACCTGCTCTGCTTCCCAGCATCACAACATGAAGTTACATTTTCCCCCTCTTAAGAACATGATGAACATGCAATGAAACACAGTTAGCATAACTTACTCTCACTGGTTCGAAAAGTAACGACAGCCACGTTCCGTTCAGAAATATGTTCCAATTTGAAGTCCTTTCCATCCAAGCCACTAGTGTTTTCTACCAGCATGGTCAACATTTCACGATTCATGGTTTCTGGGACGTTCTCCAGCACAACAGATGATGATGATGATGATGAAGGGGGAGCTGGAGTTGGAGGCTGCTCTTTGACAACACTTGGTCCTAAACAAGGCTGCACCTGAAGCAAGATGTTCTGTACAGAGTGACGACGACTCAAAACATTTTGGGCATCTGAATGAAGGGAATAAAAAAATATGAGAGGTCATGTACAGCACACACCCTCGATGGGAATTATTGATTTACAATCCGATATATTAATGACAGGGTCAAGAGTCTCACAGGTCCTTGAGCAGATTTATAATAATTTAATCAATTTAATGAGCTCCATCTTTTATGTTCACAGTCTTAATGGAAAAGGACCCAGTATATGCAGAACATGTTGGTTGCATATGGAAGAAATATTTTGCAATACATACACTTCCCAAGTAGATTTTACATCAGAAAGCTCACACATTTATGCCATCAACTAAAATAAGTAATGTTTGCCAAACATGGCATCAGAAACTGACCTGTCACTGGTTCCTCCACCCATAGCTTCTCAACTCATAATGTTACTAGCACATGTTATCAATAGATCTTGGCCTAAAGGTTAACATATGTGCCCTGTATATGTATTTGTATATATGTGTAGGACTAAGCAAGGATAAGCCCTGCATATGTCTGTAGTGGTTCAGACAGGCCCCCCATCTTCAATTCAAGCAAACCGTTATAAGCTCTCTAGTGCCACGTCCACACATCAAGCAAACATTTATAAGCTCTCTAGTGCCACGTCCACACATTAAGCAACGGATCACAGCTTAGTACCTCTGGGTGGGGTAGGAGGGGTCCTATCTAATTTAATGATTCGGAGGTACAATTTGTACTGTCCCACCCATTAATTTCCAAACATACCTCTAGGGCAAGATGTACAACCATTTTTAGCAGTCGAAAAAAGAAAATCAGGCAGCTTGAGAACGCTAAAAAGGATTGTAGCAATTACAACCCCTATTTTGAGAATTGATAACCTATTATAGACTCACAAAATAGGGTTTGTGTGTCGCTATTAGGAAGGTGTGCGCGAAGGGCATCCCTTCCTATAAGCAAGTCGCAGTGGGGTGTATGATTGTTTTGCAATCACATTTGCGGTCGCAAAACAATCACAGTATACCACCTACTTCAAGTAGGTGGTAAGCCAGTCACAAACGGGAAGGGGTCCCCGGGAGACCCCTTACCCTTTGTGTTTGCAGCGAAAATAATTTTTAAGAATAGGCAATGGTCCCATGGACCACTGTCTGCCCTGAAAAAATTAAAAGAAAACTTTTCATTTCTTTCTTTTAAACATATCCTGTTTTCCTTTAAAGAAAACAGACTGCATTTAAAAAACAAATGTTGCTTTATTTATAAAGCAAACACAAACATGATGGCCTGCTATACCCAGCAGGCCACCATCCCTGTAATTGTAGCCCATTCCCAATGGGTTGCAAATTGAGACCTGCCTCATGAATATCGATGAGGCAAGTCATTTTCAACCCCATTGGGATTCGCTAAATGTGTCTGACACACATTAGTACATTCGGTTTTGCGAGTTGCAAATTGCAAGTCACAAAATTTCAATTTGGGACCCACAAACCGGAATGGTGGTGCATCTGGCCCTTAGTTTCTTCAAAAGTCGCAGGAACTGTATTTCGTAAACCTTGTACCTGTTCACAATCATGCACACTGAATTCTTGGCGGTCACGTTTCCGATTGAATTTTACAACACAACACCAGTGAGTGGTTGGTCGATGTGTAGGAACCTTGTGGGCATGATCTCAACAAGCCAAGTGCACTTGGCTAACAATGGTCAGCCAAACCCAAGCACTTTGCATCTGATATAATGTGCGTACATTAAATATCAAACATCTCTACGAATCAGAGCATGTCAAATGTTGTCTTTAGGCAGACATGTTTAATATGAACGGAGCGAAAAATCTCTTCAAAGTCTTGCTCCAATTACTTCATTAGGATTTCCAATTAGATGTTATTTCAAAAGAAACTTGTAACTTGTTCACAGGGTTGGTGGCCATATTCAATTTCATGCACAAAGACTACTCCTTTATTAAGAACTGCAGACTCCCAGATTAAGGAAGCTATGACACACTTACATTTAACAACCAAACTAATTGAAAGGTAAGCAATTTTCAGGCAACTGTGAATAGATTCCCTAAAGCATGCCAACTTTTTAGAGCCCATGTATTTGAGCAGAAGCTCCCAATGGCACTTCAAAATATATACTACAACTACAATGAAAAACGCTCCAAGTACTTGATGAATGAAGATATATATATATATCTTAATTAAAAGTTTGGTAAACATCTCGAGCGGAGTCGCGTCCTTATGTTCAGAGGCATCTTTGGAAATGTTTATCACGCGGCGGCTTCAGCCGAGGAGGATGCACCACCCGGCTGTATTAACTAATATGGGATTGCTTGGCTGTCATTGTTCCAGCCTGGTAGCAGCGCTCGAGAATTGTGAGTTTGGAAGCTGTGTCTGATGCCTGGGGCCCACCGGAGAGCTGTGAAAAGAGTGTTAAGGCTGAATAATTCTGGCACATTAACGGACCCCAACAAGGGGAATAATTTGGACTTCAACACCCAGCATACCTCACTGGAGAGAGTATGCAATAAAAGGGAAAATGACTGTGGCGGTAGGATGGCCACCATATATTAGTCATGGTGATTATTAAACAAGGGGTGCCACCATTATATCAGGGATGGCTGAATGTAGGTCAATCATGCTCTTAGTAAGTCAATGATGGTTGCCTGTATGCCACAACAAGACCAAGAAAGTCAAAATAGCCAAGGATACTTATTATTATGATATTGGCACTATTGTGTCATGAACGGAAACAACTGAGCTAGAGATAAAACCTTTATGATTTAGATTTAGACTTCAAGGTCCTTGGTTGAAGGCATAGCTTCCAAGAAGTGACTGTGTATAGGGCGAGTCAAAATGTCAGACACACACAAGTGAAATTAGAAGAGGCTCTCAATTTTCAGTGCTCTGCATCCATAACCTGTGCTCCTCAGCTCTTGGGCTGGACAGGACGCCAACTAATACATTTTCACTCAGGTCCCAAACTTAAGAGAATCAGCACTGGTTACTGCTCAGGCTACTGCAGCCACTCTTCTTTTATGGTCCATTGTTCACACACAGGGGATACACAATGGCCAATCTCCATGTGCTTTAGTTAGATTGAGAATGGATACAGATGGCCATGTGCCTGACCCCGTAGACCAACAAAGTGGGTGTCTGAGTGTTATCATGAGGCCCTGCCATTGGTTTGGCTGGCTATCAGTCTAAGGGTCTTGAGCTAAGCAGTTCGTTCTTCGTAAATATAAACAGACTCTGAATAGATACTGGGCTTGGCTTCACCTTCAAAGCTACTTTGTAGGTGCTGATGAGTTACCAGCAGCTCCATGGCTACTCGTTGGAGACCCCTACCCAGGATTGTAGAGAACGATTTAAAGTAAAAACCTGGAATAACAAAGTTTTTGGAAGGACTGATTTATGAGGAGGCCAGTCATAAAAAACACAAATGAGAACTAATATTTTCAAAAATTAATTTAAGCTCAGCATGGCAACAACTGGTCAGCATTGTAGTGTGGCCTAAGGCCTGCTTTGAATGCATGTTATGTTAGCATGGCTTATTAGAAGTTTAAACGCCATTTTACCTTTTCCCGCTTTTGCACACAACCCTGCATATAGCTGTTTTGTAAGTTAGGCTTTGTGAAGGTCTACACATGAGAAAAGGTTTGTTTTCGACATCTCTAGACTTACATCGGGGCCCTAGTCTGCACAGTGAGTGCTGAAGCCGTCAAGGTTATCATAACAGGGTAGATGTTGTTCGACATGTTCGAGTAACGCTTTTAGACATAACAATTTGGCAGCTGTGAGCCAACTGAGATTCTGGCGTCTTTATTATTGCACACTTGCCACGATTTCACACACTTGGAAGATTTTCCGTTTGCAGGGATGCAGAGAGCTACTTGCTGTTCCTGATGTGATTTACTCTTACTGAGCGGAAAGGTAATGGGGTCCCCAAACAAGCCTAAGAGACCTTCTTTAGTTTTATAAACCTAGTTCCTATATAGGGAGGGTGTTAAAACTAGGCGCTATAAGGCCTGTTTTCACCATCATTGTAATATGATTTCTCCTTTTGAATTTTATGGAATTGTAACAATGCTGACCATATTATTTCTAATCATATGTCTGCTTATGTTGGCTAAGATACTGCATCCGAGATCACGTCGTTAAAATAAATGTTTTAACCTTACTGTGTCTCATATTTAGTCCTGTTGTGGACTGGTATGAGAGGTAAACAAAAGAGTGTTCACACTTCCCACCATTCCTGAGTTTGGTCCTAAGTCGCATGTTCTAGGTTGTCTAATCATTGGTTACTTTGCTACAGGACGAAGAGCTAATGTGACACTGATGCTAGCTGGTTGGGGTCTTTTCTAGGTACTGAGGTGAGTTTCTGGTACACCACAATTCACTGATGTCCTAGGTCTCTGTGCACAGTTCTGTGCATGAGCAGGATCCTTGCAATAGCATTATGTCTGCAGCTGCCACCCTGAGTAGACATGCACAAATGCTTATTGCACCCTCAAATGCCCATGCAGAGTCCAGGACTGATCAAAAGAAAACACAGAGCTAAAGTGTGAGCTGCACAAGAGTAATCAGAGCCGCCTCTTTCCAGTACTTTAATAAAGCATGTCTTTGATTCCCAGCATAACCTTGCTGGTCTTTCCTCAAGGCTATCAAGGAAAACTACTCTGCACAGACACAAGTCAAGGATATTTATTTGAGAGGGGCTCTGAACATGTTTTTATTGGCTCAAGTTGGTGGTTCATATCTTGGTACATGATAATGTGTGTATATTATGATGTAGTTAGAATCTTTCACTTTGTTACATCAACATCTTCTCTTCCGCAGAAACCTAATATGTGTTCATGCTAGGGCCTTTCTAACCATGTTCTCTGTTGTTGGTCTTGATGCTTGTTTGCAGATTAAGACATTAAACCACTCCAATGACTGAGAATATCTAGTCCATGGGGCAAAATATGATCTCTTCTAAAGTGTTCTCTTCTTTCCAGCCAAATCCCATTCAATTACTCAATTTTGTTTTGTTAAAGTATGTCATTTTGCACGTTGTGGCTTTTGATTTAAATATCAGGGATTTTATTGCCTACCCAGCCCAATGAAAAATTTAGATTTTCCACTGATAAATTAATTTTGTCAAAGTCTCTCTCTTGGCATCCAGTGGTGCATTCTATTAATGAAGTCCAGGACAGCATGTTTGATGGAGCATGGAGCAGCGAATCTTTAACCATCTCTTAAGGAGTCCCTGCTGGCATCTGCTGGCTAAAGATAGCAGCCTTTTCTTTGAATGATGCACTCTTTTCAAAACATTCTGTGAGGTTCTCTGGTGTCTAAACAAAGCTACAGTTGTTTACCTAAAAAGAAGCTTGCTATAACAGTATCAATAATTGGCACTCTGGTTTGTGCTAAGTTTCAAGTAACCCATATTCTAGTGATCATCCTAGATGACAAGTCAATATGACAGCTCATATCAACTGCTTCCACATCCTACTCATGTGGCGAAAGATCTTAAAATGGTTGCCTCAGAACACCAGATGGACCATCACATAAGCACACGTCACCAGCAGGCTGGACTACTGTAACACACTGGACGCTGGATTCTCCAAACAACTCCTACACAGACTCCAGAACGGAGCCACAAGACTCATACTTGACCTACCACATCACATTGCACCACAGAAAGCTTCACTGGCTTCTCATTCACAAGTGCGGCCAAGTCAAACTTCTCATATATACATACAAAGCCCTACACAACAAGAGATCAGAATACTTGAACAACTGCCTAAACTTTCACCAACCCGCCAGACACCTATGCTCTGCCTCACTCGTGACCCACATCCACAAAAGTGAAACTGTAACCGCTCATTCTCCTACACTGCATCCAAGAAATGGAACAACCTCCATCAACACATCAGAGCCCCCTCCACCCTTCTTGAGTTCTGCAAGAAGCTTAAGACCTGGCTCTTCGTATAAGCAGCTTGGGACCACACACCTATATACCTTGCCGAAGTGCCTGGATACCCTCTTGAGTGATAAGTGCACTATACAAATCAACATAACATATTCAGTGAGAAATGCGGACTCATTCTTTTGCAAGCTAAGGAAATTTGCTATCAAATCAATATGTTTCATGAAGTCTGATAAGGGTAAACAATTGATTTGCTTGCAATGTCATTATCTAAGATATACAGTGTTGTGATTTACAGTTCCATCAAATAAGTCCCCAGGTCCGGATGGGGTCCCTATGGACTTGTATAAATACGCCTCAGAACTGTGGGGCCATTCCTCTGTAATTATCTCAATGCCTTTACTCAATGTGGCCTTCCAGATTCATGACATACTGCCATCTCAGTCCCTATTTTAACAAAAAAAAGTGACCTGCAGTCCCCCAGCTGTTATTGCCCAATATCCTTGTTGGACTATGCTGTCAAAATTACTGATAGGATTGTATTGGACTGTTTGCTGTTTTAGGTCGCTGAGTCTAACACACTGGCAAAGGTTCAATAAGGGTTCCATGAGGGGCTGGGCATGGTGAAGCAATATCTCAATCTTCACCTGTTTATTAGCAACTCAACCATTGCTAAGCAGGGCTCCATCTGCCTGGCCTTCATGGACCTGTCTATTGCCTTCGACAGTGTGTTAGAGGTCTAAGCTGTGGGACATACTGAGTGGTCAGTTTGATTTCTGAGTCCACTACATTTCGACTTATAAGCGTCTTATGTAGGGCCCTGATGCGAGCACATCTCCAACTTTCCACTGGGGAAGGGCGTTCGCCAGGGACGTGTAATGTCCCCTATACTCTTCCTGCTGTACATCAATGGTCTTGAGAAAATTCTGTCAGCCTATGCGGCGGACGATCTAGTGGTGGGCAGGAAAAAAGTACCTGTGTTACTCTAAGCAGATGATGCTGTCCTAATGGTTGTCCAAATGAGTCTAAACCCACTCTTCCAGAAATTTGTGAGCTTTATAGGGTCTTTGGGCCTATACACCAATCGCTCCAAAACGTACATGTGAGAAAGTGCCATCTTTCTTGCCTTGGTATGCCCCCACTTTTTTCTGAACTGCTGATGTGCTTTGACTGAGTGTGCCTTGGGTTCCTGCCAACCATATACCCAGGGCCTGTGTTCCTTCCCTAAAACTGTGCAGAAACTAAAAACCCAATTGGCATCTCTGGCCACCTCTCAGCCCCTAGTAAATGGCACCCTAGGTACCCAGGGCATGGTGACCAGAGAAGACCCCTCAGGGCTGCAGCACTTATTGTGCCACCCTCAGGGGCCCTGTACCCTGGCACCCACACACTGCCTTTGCAGGCTGAGTGCCTAAGTACAGAACTAAACCAAGACTCGACATGGCACACATCCCTGTGTGAACTAGAAATGTGTGAAGAAATGAGGTGCACTCGCTTATATTCCTATATTCAGATAAGTTTTACCAATTACACAGTTTGCTCTGTGTGGGGTGCTACACTAGATGCTTGTGATGGCTAACACAGTCAAAAATCAATGAAAGAATGCAGGCACCGGCCTGCAAGCAGTGTGCACTGTACCCTGGAAAACTATATTCCACTTGGTAAATAACAAAAATTGATCAAATCTACTTTACTGTATTTGCTTTTTACTTTTGTTTCAAAAAACAATTTACGTAAGTCAAACAATTACATCATTGTTTATGCATATGTAGTACATATTAGTAAACATACATGTATTCTCACTAAATATATGTCCATATAAATTTATACATTTGTGTAGCTTGACATTATGACATAAACATGTTTCCAATAATGCCAGAAATCATATAAATACACAAGAGTAAAATAGTCATGTGATTGTTAGTTTCATAGAATCCGGAGCCCAATGCATTTCGGGAATTAAATTTCCCTTCGTCAGGGGCGGTTTCCTAAAACATAAAACGAATAGTTATGTATTTGACTATGCAATAATAATCAAAACAAGAAACTTGCGGGGGAATCTGTACATTGTAAGTGTGTATCACGAAGAACCAAGTCATACTGATTAATCAGATCAAAGATCGAAGATTGAGTGATGGAACTGTGCGGACATGTGGAAAATGGATAAGAAAACCAGGACAACTTGCCACCAGTGTAAACTGAGACGCCAATCTAGGAATGTTCATGCATGTGCGAGCGTAGTGCTAAAGACCTTTTCCCATGCACCACTGTGAATGAACTGCTTGATAAACAACTCTGAAGCTCATCTACCTGAACTCCATCTCCAGTGACAAAATCCTCAAGAGGCTGCACAATATCGGCGTTGCTGCACAAAGCGTTGAATGCCTAACGAGAAGTAAATTGCATGATGAGCTTCAGAGTTGTTTATCAAGCAGTTCATTCACAGTGGTGCATGGGAAAAGGTCTTTAGCACTACGCTTGTCTGCTTTTCTATGAAATTTCTTCTAAGTGTCTACTTTTGAAAACTTGAAATATTCTTTAAAAATCATACGAAATACTGAAACGCAATTACCTACCTGTTTTAAGTTCAGACCCCGGTGCTGGCCCTAGAAGCCCAGTACTGAATTACAAAAGTAACGCGATCATACTTTACCTACAATCTGAATTTTCTCCCATTGAATAACATTGCCAGATTGTCATTGAAAAGTTTCTAAGTGTGGACTTTTAAAACAGCTTTATATTCATGAAAATTCACCACAGCAACTAAAACGTTTTTGCTAATCTGGTTTCAGCTTAGACCCCAGGACTGAATCTAGGATCTAGTCCTGGAACTACTAAAGTAATCTGTACTGTAATCAACTGTACTTTTAAGGTAACAATCCATTAAGCTCAATACTAAAGTGCGTCTAGACTTGAGTTGCCTTCAGCAACTCCTGTACCTATTGTGTTCACCAGCGTTATTGCTTCCTTGGAAAGTAATTACATGAGAGTTCTCATATCTAGCACAAAGTAAATTTTTATGCCTGTTGGTTCTAAAAATAAAACAACCATATCTTTGGATATAAAAAGCATTGGCCTGGAGTTCAGTCTTTGAGTGTGTGAAATCCTTTGGTGAATGAGTGTGTACAACAAATGCTTTGCTTTGCACTGCCCTCTTGTACTGCCTTACTGCTCGACCTTTTGAGAGTAAGGTCAGTCCTGCCTTTAACCTCTGCTATACCTTTTGGGTCTGTGGACTCTATACACACTGTACTTCATTATTGTCCAGTATATATAGAGCCACTTTCTCACAGTACACTTACGGTTTGCAGGCCCAAATCCATAAAACAAAGAACTGTCTACCTCCAAGGTCATCAGGTTGTTTTCACCCAGGAGTTTTCATATCTGGGGTGGTTGTTGATGCCAAGGGAAACTGGGGCCCCGGTAAGAAAAGAAAAAACAGCTCAGTGGTTTTCCAGTGCTACTAGTTTTATTTATAGTTTAGCCTTGCAAATTGATAGTAAACCTATGGCTCCCTTGCTGGAAGTTTTTAGGAGCAAATGTCTCCCTATCTTCACTTACGGAGCTGGCATATGGGGCTATTCTAACATCTTTCCTTTTCAGATAGAAGAGAATAGGACCCTGCGCCACCTTCTTGGCGTACTCCATCATGAGCCTCTTGTATTGTCCATCAGGAGCTTGGCGTCAGGTTTAAGACCTTATTAAACTAGTGCCTATGGCCCTCTGGTGTGTCATCAGGAAGAACCAACAAGCAGGCTCGAAGAGGAAGGTGATCTTCGATTGTCTTGTTTGTGACGGAGGCTTAGCTATTACTTGGTAGTCATATATCAAACAGGAATGCACTGAACTGGGGAGACCCAAGCTTTTTTCCGTCCCTACATATCCAAGCCTTATATATCTTGAGTTAAGAATGCGTTCACAACCAGGAATAGATTGCTAGAGAGGTACTTGAAGCAGTCAAAATTTCCATTAGGGAATATGACAATTTGCAATCTACCCCCATTGTGGCATAATCCTATTAAGTTTCTCACTGGGCCAATTTAATTAAGCTAATGTGTTAATTTGTCGCTGTGAGGAGTCTTCCCCCCAGAGTTTGCTCCACTTTACTTTCTTTGCACATATTACAGAGCCCTTTCCAAAACATTTCTAGTTCCATTTATCAGAGCCTGAAGCGTTTGAAAATTAGCGGAGGCCTTGTTGTACCTGCAGTCTTTTAATTCCCTTCCCTTTGCTCTTCAGTTTGTTCCTTTTCAAATTGTGCGCTGATTAGGAGAAAACAAATCTTTCCAACTACAGGCGAACACTAAAATGGCAGAAGATGGTTTTGCATGAAAACAAGATTAAGGGCATGCAGCATGATCTGGCAGCGGGCACCCTCAAGCTCCAGTCCCTGGCTGTAAGTACTGGTGGAGTGGTTGAAGTAGTCACCGCCCACTCACGTATCTTTGATCGACTCAGTTCTTACTTCATATTCGCGAGAACAGACCGAAGACCCAACACTCTATCAGGGGGAACTTCGTGGTACACAAGGGACTGTAGAAGGGAGAGCTAAAATCTAGCCTTAACAATTAAAGCCAAAGAGTGCCCTAATCAAAGCCTCTAGGAAGCGCTGCAAGTTAGCTCTGTACCAGGCGAGAAGGGCGTGGGATGAATCCCGATGGCAGCAACTGAAGGAAACATGCGCTGAGAAAGATTCCAAATCTTTTTGGTCTTTTGTCACTTGGGGCAAAAAAATCAGGGGCCCAAATCTCCCCCCAACCACATCACAGGCCAGGCTTGGTTTGATCACTTTTAAAAGCTTTATACAGACTGTGGGGACACGCCTCCAACGGAGGTGGTTGCCTCCTTTAGCCTACCCTCGAATTATGAATTTTTCACTTTGGGAGAGATCAAGGCCCCTATAGGCCGAATAATACAATCAAAAGCAGCAGGGCCCAATGGTATCCCGGGGATCTATTTTTATTAGACATCAAAAGTTGGGCCCGCTATATTTTACTTCTGTCAAGCGCTGTAGCCAGAGGAGCCCCACTCCCAGAGTCAAGGAAGGGGGCAGAGGTGGTTCCAATATATGAAAAAGGAGACAGAGAGGAGCTCTCCAATTATAGGCCCATTAGCCTGATAGATGCCCTCCAAAAGGTTTTTTGTAGAGCTCTCTGGCAGAAGATTCAGTCATGGGCAGATGACAATGCAATTTTATCCCAATATCAAGCTGGCTTTAGAGAAAAGACGGGGACAATCAACCAGGTATTCTGCCTCCTGCTTCTTTATTGGAAGTTGTAGTGATTGGCAAGGGCAGCCTTTACTTAGCTTTTATTGTTTTGAAGACTGCCTTCGATTTAGTCCCCAGGTTAAACTTTGGCAAATACTCAAAGGTATGGGCATTCTGCATCTATCCTCAGCTTGGTAGCCCGATTGTACGAAGGTAACTACGCCCACATCACCAAGAGCATTCCAGTTATCAGGGGAGTCCCCCAAAGTTGTATTTTGGCACCCACCTTGTTCTCTTTGTATATGAACGGAGTGGTTAGCTTTTTGCAACAAGAACCTGCCGACGCACCAACCTTGTGGGGGTCCAAGGTACCAACCCTTGTGTTCGCAGACAATACCCTGTTGGTGTCAAAGACACAGGCAGGGCTTCCGCTTTTATGTCACAGATTCCATCTTTTCTGTGACACTAGAGATTTGGTAATTAACACCACAAAAAACAAATTCATGGCCTTTAACCCCCATAGGTTGTATTAAGGCAACCCAAGGCTAGGTGGGACACCTCTGGAAAGAGTCAGTACCTTCGATTATTTAGGTATTCCTTTCTCGGATAAAATGACATTCAAGCCCCACCTAACCATGCTGCTATTGGGCAACAAGCAGGTCACGGGGGCTTTGAGAAAGGAACAGAAAACGTTGCTCCTCACGCAGCAGACCTATAGCTTCTGCTCTGCATATCAGAGCATAAATTCCTCAGTATCCTTGTGATGTTTCCCGAGAGTACCCCGCTCACTCCTTTAATGCTCGATATGAGCTGGCACCTTATTGGCGATATAGCGAGGCTCCGCCTGCTGCTTTTCTGGGCTCGCATTAGGAGGACCCTGGAGCTTCTGCCCTATGCAGAAGCCCTATCAGAGGTCATCCAGCTGGATACATGCAAAAAGGTAGGGTGGATCCGAAATGTTAGGAAACTCGTGTCAGATGTAGAGCTTTAGGCCTATGGGAAAACCAAGATCTACCCTTGTACTGAAAAGATGTAGTGAAGCAACTTTATTGGGAATGGGTTGAGCAACAAGACCTTTCCAAGCTCAACCAGGGGAAACACCACAGAATTCCATGTCCACAAACAGGCCAGACTACTGGAACCATATCTAGACCAAATTCAGGCCCCTCAGGACAGGATGCTATATGACCAATTTAGGTTTGGCACTCTGCCCGTGGGAGAGGTAACAGCTAAGTGGCACTTAAATGACTCAAGCCAGAGCCCTTGTCCAGGATGGAAGCCACCAGTGGAGTCTGTTGATCACGCGCTTTTCACATGTCCAGCATATGTGCAACCTAGGTCCAAACGGCTAAAACCGATCTGTAGGCAACTCGGAACACGGAACCATTGGGAAGACTTGCACATCTTAAAATCGGATCCCAGACCACTTTTTATCTGTAGAGTAGGTAAGTTCCTAAGCACATGTGGGGTATCTCCGGCTCCAAAATGGAAGCAGGGCAGCGAAACACAGTTTTTGAAGTGAGAGGGAGGGGCGGCGGAACGTAAATGGGTGCAGCCGCGGGGGTGCAAATACTGGAGGCAGAGAGGGCAGCGGCATGACCAAGCTGCCACCCAACTTGGTAAAGGACCCTCTGGGTGAATCAATGGTGGATTACGAGGAGGACAGCCTGGAGAAAGGCAAAGTGCAGGACAATGAAGCGCCCATATAGGGGCTCAGGAAAGTTGAGGGATGGGGGTTATGCTGACGAGTTAGTGTCTAGTGTGTTAACGATAAATGGCGAGGCACAACAGAGTACGGAGTAGAAGACACAGAGCCCACTGGTGAGGACGTAAGCATTTGTACAGGCACTAGGCTTGGAGCCAGGTAAGGACCAGGTATCCACATGGGTCCGGTGATGGTTTCCACAGGTGTGGACGCGAGGGTAAAAAGGGGGGGTGGCGAGCGACTGCGTAAGGGTGGGTATGTAGCAGATGTAGGGGTAGGTACTCAAGAGGTAAAAGGAGCGCAAAAGGGGAGCCAGCAAAACAGACGGAGAGTTTTGGTGGTACCAGTATAGGATGCCAGAGAAAGTAAAGATGAAAAAAGTTGACAAAAAGGAGGGACTGGAAAGCCTGAAGAATGACGAAGGCCTTTGGGGCACATTTGATGTTAGCTACTACAGAAAGAATATGTAAAGGGGAATATGTGGAAATGTTCAAGCTCCTCCACAGGGAGCTGTGCTCCAAACAAGGGTCCAAGAAGGACCCCTCTTTAAGCTAGCCAAGCTGCTGAGGGTGCCTCTGACATTTGAGAACTGGACCGTGGTGTTCTTGATATACACCAGTGTCTACTGCAAGAAGGTGCTGGAGTAATGCGTGGTGATGAATGTTATAAGCAAAGCTAAAATTATTTTTAGGGGGCGTGCTTGGGTTCAGTATGTTGAGAAGTTCTGGGCATGTTTATTGTGGGATCCCAAGCCAAAGTGGTGGGAGCTTGACACAGACCTTTGGCAGCACACTATGGGCCCAGCAAAGTTTGAGAAGACTATCTTTATGGCCAGTGGCTTAACGATAGTTTATCAGCCCTTTCAGGGATGTCCCTACCGGGGAGGGTGGGTAATGCAGCAAAGGGGCAGAGCGGGACATGTGGAGCCTGTTGGGACTACAACACAGGCTTACGTATAAGGGAGTAATGCAACTTCCGGCAAAAGTGGTCCACGTGCGTGGGAAAGCACACCCTCATATTGCTGCAGGGCTGTGAGTGGGCACCTAGGACAGAACGCAGGGTAGTGGCAGCCATATGCTGGTGGCCATGGGGGCACAGCAGCAGCTGCAGTCATTTGGAAACAGAGGGAGAAAGAGGGCATAGGGATCTGGAACAAAAGGCTCATACACCGGTTAAGATGAACAAGTTGTGGATTACTGACTGGGCTTTTATGATCAGCCGGACGAGGCATGTGTTTTGCAGGATGGGTTCTGGTGGGGTTTTTATTTAGAGTACAAGTGCTGAGGGTAGGAGATGGGTAGACAATTTGCGGTCTGCAAAGAAACACAAGCAGGAAGTGCAGGATAAGCTAGACAAGGAGGTACTGTTGAGCCGGCTGGTAGACCCCTTGGATGACTGGTCAATGAATGTTTTGATTGTGTCACCAATTGGTGTGGTGTCCAAGAAGGAAAAAGTGCAGTTTCAGTTGATACAGCATTTCACTTGCTCAGAAGGTGGATAGGTCAATGATTCACTTCAGAAGACATGGCCTCAGTGTCATCCTGAGTGGTAGAAATGGCCATGGTATTGGTGGTGACGGCCAACAAAAGGGCACAAACGGCAATGTGTGATGTGAAGTCAGCTTTCTGGCTGCTTTCAGTGCACCCGGAGGATTCTGAGCTATTCAGCATCCATTTTCTGGGTCAGCGGTAAGTGGACAAGGCCCTGCCAATGGGATTCTCAGTATCATGTGCACTGTTTGAGTGTTTCTGTTAATTTCTGCAGTGGCTATTCGCGTGGCACACCGGCCATGAGCTGGTGACACTTACTTGGATATTTTTTTTTCTTTGAGGGGGCGCCGTCTTGGCAGGCTGCCACCAGATGCTAGCAAGTTTCCAAGAGCTCATGAATGACTTGGGTGTTCCTCTAGCACCAGAGAAGACAGTGAGGCCAGATATGGTGTTGTCCTTCTTGGGGATTGAGATTGATTCTCAAACAAAGGAGGCAAGATTGCCGACTGGTCCAAAAAGAAGATGATGCAGAGGTTAGTGGGAGGCATGCTGGCAAAAGAAAAGGTGACAATCAGGGAGATACAGGTGTTGCTACAGTACCTAAACTTTGCATGCAGAGTGGTCAGAGCAGGGAGAACTTTTTGTAGAAGGTAGGGTTTGGCCTTGTCAGGATTCATGTTGCTGCATCAACACGTGTGCCCATCAGCAAGGGTCAAAGAAGATCTCAGGATGTGGAGTTTTTCCTTAAATGCCATCAATAAAAATTCATTAGACATGAGGGAGGAAATGGATTGGGATGTGCAGTTTTTCTTAGATGCAGCGGGAGGTTTGGGTTTTGGCTTTTATCGGTATGGGTGTTGGTGCACAGAAGAATGGCTGCACAGTTAAAGGCAGGGGGCAGGAGCATTGCGTTCTTGTAGTTTTTTCATCTGGTTGTGGTGGTCACCCAGTGGGTAGCATAGCAGATTTGGCATACCCGAGTGTGCTGTTCAGTGTGGACAACAAGTCTGTGGTCCAAATTATGAATAGACAGTCTGCTAGGTACGCACAGGTGTTGAAACTGCTGCAAGTTTTTGTGCTGTGCTACCTGTAAAATGATTATCTTATTCAAGGCACAGCACGTTCCGGGGATGGACGAGATATTGTTGTTGCTTTGTCTCGTTCACAGTGGGAAAGACTCTGTGGTTTGGCCGAGGTGCAAGACACCCATGCCGGAGCAGTTGTGGACAGCAGGAAACACAGAATGGTGTAACTGGTGGTAGGGTCTTTAGCTGAGTCGACATGGTGAGCATACAGTCAGGCCTTAGCAGAAATGTTGGCGTCGGAGGTGCAGTGCAGGCCTGAGGGGTTGCACAGGACGGAGGACATGGGACAGGTTATATTGGACTTGACAGAGAGGAGTCTGTCACAGGTGACTATTACTGGAAAACTAGTGGGCATCGCCTGTAGGGGTAAATTGATGTGGGGATATGCCCCGTCCAAGAGGGAATTAGGACAGAGGATGCTTGAGGTTTGGACAAGACAACGGGGGCACTTGGTGAGGTTGAGGAGGCCCTTAACATGGCAGGTATTTTGCAATGTGTTTCAGTAAGTGCCTGTGGTGCGCCAGGGGGTGGAGAAGCCCATTTTTTCTCCTCCTTAATATCAAGGATGTTCTTTTGCGCGGTCTGGGTGTTGGAACTGCTGGGATGCAGGGGCCAAAGGGGCGTGCTGTGGGAGGATGTCATAAGAAGGGAGGGCAGGATGGGGATATGGCTGCGTAGTTCTAAGTCTGATCAGAGAACAAAGAGTAGGTGCATGGTGCAGCAGATTTTACTGGTGCCCGAAAACTGCCCGGTGGCTTGGGGAGAAAGGTGGGTATCGCGCTATGGGGTGCCTAGTGGCGATGGATTGAGACACAGGATAGGGGTACTTGTAACAGCTTTTGTGCAAAGCGCTTAAGGCCTTAGGAGATCCCCCTCGGAGCTTGGCACACATTCTTTCAGTATCAGCCCTGCGACCGAAGCTGGCAATAGTGGATGGAAGCCTGATGACATCATGTGATTGGGGTGCTGGTCATCTGACTGCTTTCAGAGATATGTGCATGTTTCTGGGAAGGATGAAAGCGAGGTAGGGCATGCTGTGTGAATATTTACTGCTGTTTCAGATTCTGTTGCTGGCCCAGCGGCGGAGGATGTGGCCATTTGGGTGGGGCACTTATTCATCAAGTGGGAGGCGCGGCAAGAAGCGCAAAGGGGTGTGGGGCAAATTTGGGTTTTGATTGGCGGTTGTTTCCTGCTCTGCTGCTGGCAGCTGCCCTCGCTCTTTCTTACTCTTATTCCCTCTCTTTCCGTCTCCTCACTTGCTGAAAACCGTGACTTCCAGAAACTCTTCTTTCCCTCTTTTGCCTCTCCTTTCGTTTATTTTTCCCCCTGTGAAATGGATCCCAAAACAGAAAAACACTTTTTACTTGAAATGTCGTATTATAAAGTGCAGCCTCGGGACAAAGCGAAATAAAAGATTTAATATATGATAAATAACTAAATACAGAAAGACAGAGTGGTCGCAAAGTGGCCAGAACAACATTGCTTTCCCGGGGTGGGGAAGTGCACCATTATTGGAGGTACTTCAATACCTGGCTGATGGGTGGATTGGAAAACATAATTTGAATTGAGTCGCATCCAAGTTTTTATAGTGGGCACAATTGGGTTGTAGCTAAGCTGAAGGCAGGGCGAGTTTCTCTCAGTGGGGCAGTAACGTTCAGTGTGGGAGAGGATGTTGCACTATGAGAGAGCTGCCAAATTTGGTACTGGGGAACCAGGTTTAGCCTTCATGATCAGTCCATCAGACAGCACATTCCCATGCTAGACCTTAAAAGGCCTTGCTAGGCCTTAGAAGCCCTGAAGTCTTAGCACCAGCAGGTAGATCCTAGCCCCTAGTGGTGGCAAGTGTGGGTTAACCTTGAAGGCCTGTCTACCACAATCCATACTGAAGTTCACCTCCAGTCTTGGGGGCAGGCCTCCAAAGCTGCACACCCTGACTCGGTCACTGAGGTCACAGGACCAGTGAGGTCAGTCCACCACACCCTTTGGTACCTCCATTGGACTTGGTTCAGCAGTAGTAGTGTAAACTCACCAGGGATCGGCAATGCAGGATTTGCACACACCAAACTAAGTTTGCAAAGCTCAAGGTCTCTCTGCTTCATGCACAAGCTCTTTTACATGTTCTACCTGCTTTGGGGGCATCGGAATGATGCAGCAATGGAGGACAAAATTATGCTGCAGTGTTGACTAAATTATGCAGCATAAAAAAGGCTGCAGTGTAATGCAGTATATTTTCTGCTACTTTATTATTTTGACATTTTTACACATACTAACATTCTATACAAAGCTTTTGCCTTATTAGTACCAGTTTAACATAGAAATGCAGCAGTGAGAAAGGTGTCCCGTCAACCTTTGCAAAGGGCCGTCCACTTTGCAGCACTAGTAACTTTTGATCAATTTGAGCTGCAAACAATTTATTAGTTAAAATCGTCAGATTATGCAGCAGATGATGTATTACGTGGCAATTATGGCAAAGCCATAATTATGTGGAAAAATTAGCAAATTTGGATATTTTGCCATTCATGTTTGAACTGCTCTTGGGGAAAAAGGGAGAAGTGCCGATGACAGAAACGCCATGGCTCAGAGACAAATGGCTTGTGATTCAACTTTTAAGCGTATTTGGGACATTCTGTGATTGGGAACGTATCCCACTTTGTGAATGTATTTTAATGTCAATAACTCTTATTAAACCTTAAATAAACATGTTTATCCATTGGTTGAATTAAATGACGCAGTAAGCTGTAACTGGTCAGTGAAATGCCAAGCATATATTAAAAATTTGGATGCTTTGCTCTTTCTGGCCACACCTCTGACTCCGCCCACTGACCCAATCCTCTGGTTATTCCTGCCCTCTGATTCTTCGCCCACAGTTCTCTTACTTTTTTTCCCCCACTTCGACCACTGGCTGAAATGCAGTACAATAGGAAGGAGATAGTTACGGTGTGGGGGCAGGATATTAGATAGTTCATTTGATGTGATGCAAGACTTTAGTTTCATAAGGCGGATGGATTACCTAGGAATTTATTTGTGATCTACATATGTTCAAGAAAGTAGCCTTTTCCACACAATTCAAGTGGTCTGTGCTGTACCCCTCTATCCCAAGATACAATACCTTCAATGTTTTCAAAGGTGATCTGTACGCCTTTTCGATCACAGCACATTTGCTTGATAGGTCCGCCACCTGATCGCTTTGTGTTTTCGAAGTACATTTCCAAAACGTCCTCATCAATCTGCGCTCCCGAAACGATGACAAGTATGGAGTCAGACTCCTCTGTGATGTGCTCTCCTGACGTTGCACTGTCTGAATAAAAACAGAAAAAGGCAAAAGTTGAAAAATGCAGAGCCACGTGCGGGATCGGCAAACCCTGATAACTTTTCAAGCAAATGTTCGGTTTTATATAACCTGTATTTTAAGTATATATATATATATAAACACATTTATTTGAAAAACAGATTAGAACCGGTCACAGGCAATACGCCATAGGAACTTCCTACAAACCTTACTGGAATTCATATATTCACAGAGCTCTCATGATACAGTTTAATGAATGAGAATCCTGTCGTTTCTTGTTTTGTTCTTTGCAATCTAGGATTTGTAGTCCTATTAATACAGTAAGCAAAAGCAAAATCCTTGCAGGATAGCTACTCACACTTGGACAAGGGAATCCTGAAAGCTCTGTATTCACAGCCACAATTTGCACAAAAACATTACAAATACAGAGCTCTCAAGTTTCCTGGGCTATGACATGGCAGTTAGACTAGAACAGGATGTGTCTTGTTTTAACATTCTCGGACTTGTAGTTCTAGGTTTCTTTTATTTTATTACAGTTTTAAATAGCGCAAACTTGACCTGAAGGTATTGGAGCACTTTCCAAGAACACTAGTTACATTACCCAAAGACACGTTCATTTTATTTAGGCGTGGGGAGATTAAGTGACCGCTCAGAATAACAGGATGTTGAGTCGACGCAGACTCGAACCTGGCTCCCCAGCTCCAAATTTAGCAATTCTGCCGTTACGCCACATCCTCCAATGGCTTCACATGGCTATAAATCCCAGAATGGAAAGGACAAAACCAAAATGAATGAGCTGCTCGCACGGGCACAGGGAATCCTTATGGAGCAGGCACCAGAGTGATTCCCTTTAACCCCCAACATCCTCAGGAGCTGAGGAAGAGCTTCCTGAGGTTGCCTTCATGGTTTCCCTGAAATGACGATCAGCACATACGTCGCATAGACGTCATTTCAGTGAAACCGAAACTGAAATGAGCCAAGAGGCTTATTTCAGTGTTGCTTTCTACGTGCTCAGGGGGCTATCTCAGCCCACTGAACAGGTATCATTGGAAAGGGGAGAATCTCCCCTCTCCAATGGTACCCCTCCCTAGTCCCTGCTGGGGATCACCCCAGGAGGGCGAACCACAAGCAGAGACCCACCCACTAGGCACCAGGGAGGGGGGAGCAGCCCCTTGGGCAAAGGCCTTTGCTCATCCCCATTTTATTTTGGCCAAATTCAGATGGGGGCAGTAGCCCCCAATCCGCCCACTAGATACCAGCTATTTTTTTTAACTGTGAAATAGGGGTGGGGTATGCTCAATATGGGCATGTCAATGTTCCCACCCCCTGCAGCAAAATTACCCTTTTTCTGGGGTAATAGCACCTTATCTGCCCCCCCCCCGGTGGGGCAGACAGCCTTCTAGCCACCAGGGATTTTTTTTTCCAAAGTTCAAGTTCAATTTAGCTGGAAAAAAACACTTTTTCCTTACATTTGTGCTTGGGATCACCGTGCCGGCACAAATGTCCTACCCCACAGTGTTGCCCTCAGTCTCCCGAATAAAATGATACCTCACTTGTGTGGGTGTCCAATGCAGAATTGGCTAAAAACTTCTTTTTTATAAAATGTAGCGCTTAGAATTATCAGTGCGATATCCTTAACCCCTATGTTTTGGGCTCTTCCCCAGTCAGAGGCCTTTGGTCCACCATCACAAGTGAGGTATCATTTTAACAGGGGGAACAAGAGGAGCGCTGGGTGGCAGGACATGTGTGCCAGCATGGTAATCCTATGCATAAATGTAAGGGAAAAGTTCTTTTTTCAACGAGGTTTGCAGGGGATTCTGGGTAGGGAAAAGTTGGGGATCAACGCAAGCCATACCTCATTGTACTCCCCAGGGTGTCTAGTTTTCAGAAACGTGTGGGTTGGGTAGGTTTCCCTAGATGGCGGTGAGCCCGGTGCCAAAAAACCAGGTGCCCCCTCCCCCAAACCAGGTAGTTTTGTTATAGGTAATTTTGAAGTCTCCACAGTACGATTTGGGCCACTTCCTGTTGCAGTCACTATGCCTACCCCACACAAGTGACGTACCCATTTTTATCGGGAGACCTGAGGGTACCCTGGGTGGTAGGAAATTTGTGTCTGCCCGGTGATCCTACAACTTTCCCACACAGAGATGTGTGAACATTTAGATTTTTCTCAGCAAAAGTTTGAGGTTTACAGGGGATTCTGGATAGGGAAACGTTGAGGATCCATGTAAGCCATCCCTACCTGGACTCTCCCATGTGTCTAGTTTTCAGAAATGTGTGAGTTTGGTAGGTTTCCCTAGAGGGCCGCCGAGCCTGGGGTCAAAAACTCATGGGACCCCCCTTGTAAAACCAGGTTTTTTTGTGATAGGTAATTTTGATGTTGTCTCAATAGGTTTTGGGCCCTTGCCTGTTGCAGGTACTTGACCCACCAACACGAGTAAGGTACAATTTTTATTGGGAGACCTGGGGGAAAGCTGGGTGGTAGAAAATTTGTGGATCCATGCAGATTCTAGAACTTTCCCACGTGTAATTTGAGATAAACGTGATTTTTTTTCAGCTAACTTTGAAGTTTGCAGGGGATTCTGGGTAGGAAAACATTGGGAGACCCACGCAAGCCATACCTTGCTGGACTCCCCCAGGTGTCTAGTTTTCAGAAATGTGTGGGTTTGGTAGATTTATCAAGATGGCCGCCGAGCTTGGGGTCGAAAACCCAGCTGATTCACCTTGCAAAACCAGGTTGTTTTGCGATAGGTCATTTTGATGTCTCCTCAATACGTTTTGGGCCCTTGTCTATCGCGGGTACTTGGGGCACTCACATGAGTGAGGTACCAATTTTATCGGGAGACCTGGGGGAACGCTGGGTGGTAGGAAATTTGTGGATCTACGCAGATTCCAGAACTTTTCACCACAGAAATGTGAGGAAAATGCGGGTTTTTTTGGGACAAATGTTTAAGTTTTCAAGGGATCCTGGGTAGCAGAACCTGGTGAGAGCCAGACAAGTCACCCCATACTGTATTCCCCTGGGTGTCTAGTTTTCAAAAATGTATAGGTTTGCTAGGTTTGCCTAGGTGCAGGCAGAGCTAGGGTTCAAATTCTAGAGCTAGGCCCTTTGCAAAAAAAGGATCAGTCTTCACTGTGTAAATGCGATGTCCATGTTGCGTTTTGGGCCGTTTCCTGTTGCGGGGACTAGGCCTACCCACACAAGAGAGGTGTCATTTTTTTCTTGGACGTCTTTGGGGAATGCAGGGTGGGTGGAATTTTGGGGATCCACACAGATTCCAGAACTTTCCACCACAGAAATATGAGGAATATGTGTTTTTGGGACAAAGTTTGAGGTTTGCAAGGGATTCTGGGTAGCGTAGCAGCGTAGGGGTGAAAATTGGGGGTGGGCTGAATTTGCGTAGTCGTGCTACACAAAGCTCTGCAAAACGGTAAAAAATTTCTGCGAGCACACAAAAGTACAGCAAACGTGCGGAATTCCTTGTTCCGCCCGTTCGTGATGCTTTTTTCCTGTTTGCGAATGTGGTTTGCTTGCTCGGGGAGAAATATCTTGCAAACACTAATTTTGAAAGCGCGAACAATCAAAAAATTCTGCGAAGCCGCGGATGGCGGAATTTTGGGCAATTCCGCATTCTCTGCGGAATGCGAAATTACTTAAATTCTGCAAATTTCGCAAGCGGAACGGAATTTACCGCCCAGCCCTAGTTAAAACCAGGAACCGATGCCAAGAGTACACAGGGAAAATTGCATCAGGGGTATCCAACTTACTTCCTTAGGCCAAATCCATGCCTGATGTGGTGAATAACCACGGTGTGAAAAAGAGAATCATGTGAACTCATTGAATGTGAAGGTTTGTGTAAACTCGAAATCTGAATAAATGAAGCACTGCTGGATTAGGCTCCATATTGTGGTATCACTTTTACGCTATCAAATATAGGGCTAAGTTCACGTTTGCTGCTGCGACACCATTCAAGCTTAAGAAAAGAAGCCCAGGTGTGTAACTTACAAACGTGGTATGTAACATGAACCAAAAATACATATATTTATTTACCTGGTTCTTGAGGTTCGTCGGTTGACATGGGTTCCTAGCAAAAGAACATAAACAACATAGCGGTTAATTCTCCTAACGTACAGAGACCTCATATGCAAATACCAAAAGTATGTTTTTTTTAATACTTACAGGGTCACCCTCCGGGACGTCTCGGGTTCGATGGTGCTTAACACCACAGTGCTCTTCGGTTTCTAGCAGTTGGACGTCTAAACTCAACTTTCGTTTTTCAGGCATGTCGATTGTATGAACTTTGTTGGCTAGAACTCGCTCTCTCACTGCAACACAGCAAAGCAAAAGGCAAACACGAGTTTTAGTATACTCGAGACACTGGGTCCCTTGACATTTAAAGTATTGTTGCACTTTGGTTATGAGAGAGTCGTAATTTTTCCACTCGCTGTTTCCCACCGTTGGGTGGGGCGCACTTGCAAGACCACCTCTCTTTGGTCCCAGAGCCTAGGACGCAGCTGCGCCTGTTTACATCAGGAGTGTGGTGAACCTTTTGTATCAATATGGGGGCCATAATACGGGCCACTTCCTGACAGAAAGTGGTTACAGGCACAAACAAATGAAGTCCCGTCATGCACCGGGGGGAGAGAGTGAAGGTCTAACACCTCTACCTTTTCCATTCGTGTCACCTTGCATGCTGGAACTTGTAGGCCTGACCCCATTCTCAGGATGAAAGTGGTGTGAGATTGAAACGCCAAGGCAGGCTTAACAGCTCCTACCTGGAATACGATAAAACAGAACGATCTGCGCTATCTCAATGACCCCTGGAAAAATAGGTGTTGATGGTAGCTATATCTTAAATAAGGCCACCTAGAACACTGGCCACACACTGGTACACGACACTGAAGGAAACACGGAGACAAATAAATAATTAACTATCCAGAGCCCGGTGAGTTACGCAATCGTTGATGAGATGCATGTGCGCCCTGCAGTTAGTTACTGGTTCCAATCCCAATCTGGCTGATACAGCCTTCAACCCTGCACAGACATTAAACTATTTGCAGGACTACAGCACGGCAAAATTAAGTACCTAAAAGCAAGATGTTATCATAAATTCCACTATGACATGTCCGGAGTTCGACATAACCACAAACGATCACCGTTCAAGAGCGATCTCTGCTCTGAACTGCTTTGAAGGCTTACTTCTTAATGCAAATATATGATTAGTATTTACTATATTTAACCGAGGACGCGGATATGGTACATACATACACACAGCGAAGCAATTCCAATCTGACTGTGGCTTAAAGTTCAATCGTGAACACACAGACTGTACAGATACGTAATACCCCACGTGGCACCAAGCTATGAGGGTCTCTGTAAATCAGTTATAGTTCTTTAAGTTAGCAGCCCTTTGGATCCTGGGACTTGTAGTGTCAATGCATAGCGGTATGGGCTAACCATCTACTTAGGCACAGTGTTGGGAGCTAAAACACAGGACTGGCCGAAGGTGACCCTCATGGAGCCACCCAAAACCAATATACTCATCACGCTAGGTCCAACGCAGCTGAAGGGACCCCAGGCCTTCCAAAGCGAACTACCTGGCTGAAAAGAGCACCCCGCAAATAGTAAAGGGATTCCATTTATGGATCGTAGAGTCCCGTTTGGATTTAGCCTTATGGAATTAGGTGCGGTCTCCCCTCTGCTCATTTGTCTTATTTCTCCCCTTTGCGAAAAGCACAGCTCCCAGCAGTGGTGGGCTACCTGCGTGGCATTGGTTATTGGGAGAGCCAATTAGTTTATAAGCCTGAGTTGTACGGCTATCACTGTCTTTGTCTTTGCTACCACTGAACAAAACAGACCACACTTAGGCTGCAAAAATCCCAACACTGATGCCCTATTCTGGTAAAGGCCAATATTTAAGGACGGGAGTAAAGTTAAATAAATTACCATTATCACCCAAAGGAACAATATGTTTCCTCGTGTTTCCTCTTGCTAGGAGAGTGTACCGAGGAATGAGAGGACGGACACAGAAATGTCTTCAATAAGGATGAGACTTTATTTGAAGTCTTTTAGTATTTCAGTATTCGGACCCACAGCAGAGCAGCTCGTCTCAGAGGAAGAGTAGAGAAGAATCAATCAAGAAAAGTTCTAGAATAGAAGAATAGAAAGAGTAGAATAGAAATAGAAGAAAGAAGAGATAGAAGAAAGATACCAGAGAATGTTACACATCTTCCCTTTTTCGGAGAAATAATAAATGATACATTACATGAAACATCAAATAAATAATGTACAAGAATGCAACATTTAAAGAAATAAAATATTAAGATAAAACAAA
Source organism: Lissotriton vulgaris (assembly GCF_964263255.1). Lineage (NCBI taxonomy): Eukaryota > Metazoa > Chordata > Amphibia > Caudata > Salamandridae > Lissotriton > Lissotriton vulgaris. The sequence continues at coordinate 1,547,313,918 of NC_141687.1, read as the reverse complement.
ATCTTTAAATCGAACAGGTAATTTTCAAATCCTTTTTGAAGGTAAAGAGGAAGTTGAAGCAGAAATCATATCAGAAGCAACAACAATATTATCAGTAGTTGGAGTAGAGACCACATTTCCTCTTGAAGTAGAAGATGTGGAAGCAACAACATTACTATGCAAATTGGACGATGTTACATTTGAGGAAAAAGTAGAACCTTCAAACAAAATATAATCATCCACATTATGAGTAATAGCAGTTTTTTTTTATAAATCTTAGCTTGCTCATCAGAAATAGGAACAAGCCTATTCTTGCTCCACCATCTCCCATCATGAAGTAAACAAGAACTGAGACCAATTTTTGTAATTTTATAAGGAAGGGAAAAGAAGATTCTTCCTTCTTGACAAGAAAAGGTTTCTTGATGAGGACATACGAGCCAGCAATAAAATCCGTTGATTTAGCATGTTTGCGAATATCAAAATGATACTTTTGCTTGTTTTGTGCTAAAGCAACAGATTGCTGTAAAACAGACTTGTTTTCATTGGTTACACCACTTGAGGAAGAGTTAGAAGAATGTCAAATTGATTGCCTCGAAGAAATGATGCAATATCCAGCTGCTAAGTGACAGAATCAACAAAGCTATTCCACGACCTGAAGAAACGTTAATGAAAGCGTTGTAACTAGATTTATCTCCTTTAGGTTGCTCAGCCAGAATGAGTGAGATGTCTGCGTGGAATGTTGGTGTGCGTGATGTCAGAGTGAATAGAATGTGTATGTACCTGGTGTGTGTGGAGAATGTCAGTTGGTGAGTGAGGGCTGAGCAACATCCATCAAGCAGAAAGCCCTTAAATAATGCTTGCAGGCAAGAGAGGCTCGCGCTGAGTAAAATAAACGTTGGAGGACTTTCTGTGCAGTAGAAAACCTCATTAATCAAGCTGACAAAGTTATTTATGTAAGCGCTTAAAATCTCAATAGCGTTAACACCTTAGCAGCTATGGAACATCCAGCTCCAGTGCTGAACTCTCCAGTGCTGAACGTTCCATTGCGCAGGTGAGGTTCGAACCTCCAATGGCCGACGGCAGCACTCCTGAGGTAGTGGTGCCGTCGGCCGTTGGACTAGGCGCAGCACTTATGAAGTTAGAGTCATCAGCACTGCAGAATAAAAATAAATAATGTAACAGACCTGCGCAGTTGACAAACCACCAGCTGGTCCCTGTGAATGCCGTGGGTCCGAAACAAAGTATCAAGCAGCTAGCAGGAAGCTGAATAATGCAAGAGAAAAGTGAAATTGATCGCATTTTTTTTCTCTTTAAAATGTCAAGCTTCCGACGTTGGCTGGCAGGAATCCTCGGTTGACGGAAGAAAGTGAGTTGGCAGAATGTGTTATCTGCTTCACCCCACTCCTGGTACCAAAATATGTACAGAGGAATGAGAGGACGGACACAGGAATGTCTTCAATAAGGATGAGACTTTATTTAAAGTCTTTTAGTATTTCAGTAATCGGACCCACAGCAGAGCAGCTCGTCTCAGAGGAATAGTAGAGAAGAATCAATCAACAGAGTTCTAGAATAGAAGAATAGAAAGAGTAGAATAGAAATAGAAGGAAGTAGAGATAGAAGAAAGATACCAGAGAATGTTACAGAGAGGTTTAGGTGGGTGCGGGCTGGCTGGAGGGGGGGATAAGCCTGCTTTGTGGTCCAGATCTTCTGTTCCTACCCATGGGTTGCTGTTATATACTTATATTATTACATTTGCTTTCTGTATGTTTCCTGTGGGCTAAGCGTCTCGTGGTTACAACCACGAGACTAGTTCTATGTACTGTGTTCTGGAATTCTGCCCTTCAGTCGTGAAGATTCCCTGAACGTCATTCTGAACGTTGGCCTCTTCACGACTGGACGGCTCTGGTTGTGGGTGTTAAGGATTTCAATACGAAACTGCAATAAATCCACGTTTGAATCACCTACGAGACTCCGGTGCTTCATTTAACAGTTGCCTATAGATGGTCAGTTCAGTGTGGTGCAGCTTGTTTGAGTCGCTGGTGCCCCTAGCAGGGATGGTGGCTGGAAGTTTTGCCTGCTCTCGAGATGAGGTTTTGATGGGTGAGGGGCTGGCTGAAGGGAGGCCTGCCCTGCTGGCAGTCCAAACTTCAGTCTCTACCCCAAGGCTGCCCACAAATAGTCAATCCATTGGGCTGTGGCTGGGGTACTCAAGGGTGCCCTGAGCAGGGATGATGCCTTGAAGTTCCCTGGCTGTATTCACTTGTACATAATGATTTGTTGCATAATGATGTGATGTTTAACGAATTGTACACGTGGCTACGTAGACTGTTTAATGTCTGAGCTTGCCCTAAATAGGTTGCAGATATAAATCAGATGAAGTATTGATGGAGCAAGGATTCGCACGTAACGCGACTTGCTCTCTTCATGAACCTCGATTTAAATCATAACTGTACTAACTCCGATTGTTTGTCATTTATTTGTATTTCCCCAACACACGGGTGTCCCTAGGAGGCCTGCCTATGTGTTTTTTCATCGTAATCAAGCTTGCACATTAATAAAATGGCCGCTTTGCAGAAATCCAGTCTGCGCATGCGTCGGTCATACCCATGTGATGTGACGCACTCGCAATCTGGAGGGAAAAGTTCGCACATGCGCATTGTTGTTAAAATGGCCGCTTGTCACTAATCATGCTTCATGCTATCTTAAGCCGCTTTTGTCTATGCATCTTTTCTGCACTAACTCTTAATGCTATAAGTATTATAAAATAAGGGATTAAGAGTAGTTGGTCATGGTGTACAGTGTATTCATTTTATTCTGTGTTATTAATTTGTTTTCGCTTACTTTTCATGTACCGCGTAAATGAGGGCCTTGAAATGAGGATGGGATCCATCTTGATGCTGACGTATCCCTCATCATGTGACCAAAGATTTGGGACGTGCAGCAATGGAACCTGACCAGATTGGCCATTGAAAAGGGGACTGTCCTTTCCAGGCGCACCTTTGCCCTTGAAGATGTACTATTTATATTCTGAAATGTGCAACAATGTTGCAAACCTTTTCTTCTCTATTGTACTTTCCCACACGTAGGCCTGGGAACCAGGTTAGGGGGAGGGAGAATGTCACGTGTAGTATAGGTGGTAACTATGACCAAACCACCTCCCTTGACCAATCAGAAGATGGGACTTTGTCATTTTGCAACATTTATGGGTGGTCTTGGGGACTTAAAACTGTATAAATAGCCTAGCTTAGCTTAGAGAAATTGTCCGACTTGTCCGAGTAGCAGACCTGTCACTGACCCTACGAACTCTATAGGTGCCTGATACAGAGTGCTGCGGAGCATTCTGCCTGAAACCTTCCACAAACTCCAAGGGGTGGAAATTAGTCCTAAGTGCTAAGCGAAGCACTTTGCTGGGAGATTCGAAAACCCAATCGGGGTTATTGGCGGATTCCGTGCAGAAGAGGGGGTAACGCTGGCGTTACATCCGATGCTGTGAGGGGTTGGTCGTGCCTTGGTGAACCCAGTCCTGACCCAGACCTGAGGGGTATCCTGTCCTGACTGTCCATGAGCTGTACCTGCTCACCTTCTGGTATTTCCTGAATCCTTGAGGGTCCTTGTCCCGTTTTTCCCAACTGACCCGTGGCCAGGGTTGGTCCTCATTCTCACCTAGGTAACTATTGACATAGGTGTCTGTCTATACTATACCCTAAACTTTTCCTCCTCTGATTAAAGCAATCTTGCCTGTGATATTCTCCATTGTCCTTTTGAATGAAATCTCATGCAATTGATTATTAGTAACTGTTCCACTTTTACCCTTCCTATAGGACATTGTTAAAACCCGACTGTTCATCTAGCTTGTTCCACTTATTCCCTTTCCCTTAGTATGGTTGCCGTGAATGTAGTAAGATAGCATAAGGTTTAGGAAATAGTATAAAATTATTAGGTCACACATTTAGGTTTTTTCCCACGTCTTTGCCATAGAGTAAACTGTATTAAATAAGTGTTCCTTATGATTCATGCCCTATAGTGTTCCCTTTTACTCTATGATACTCACTTTGATCCAGAGCTACATTCTGGTCTTAATATTGATCTTGATGTATTACTTTGCATTTGCCTGCTTGTAATGGCATTTTCGTCCTAAACTTATACTATATAAAACCCTTAAAACCATCAAGGTGTCTGTGGTCATTTCACATTAAAGTAATATTAAAGGTATCACATGTGTAAAGTAGAATCTTCTCTCTTTTAGGAAAACACTTATCACCTATCCACTGCTAGCTCCTGATCTATCAGGAGTAATGTGCCTGTGGTAAGTCAGGTACATGAATAGTATGTGGTGTAAGAATCACCCAACCGATTACTCATAGGAGCGTGCGTGAAATCGCCTGGTTCACCCCAGTAGTAAAACGTGAACATTAGGAAACAATCACGCCAGGGCCCAGTGCGTGGAAAAAGTTTGGTGAGCCGGGTGACCCGCGCGCTCTATCAGTAATTTCTGGTAAGCAGAGGAATGGTTAGGACTAGTAAGATAGGTAGATAAGATAGTTAGAAAATAAGCCGTGAAAAATAAATGTGCTGCTAAAATTATTTTAATATTGATTATAATACTTAATATTTTATTGCGCAACTGTTTTTAAAAATATTTTAATTGTTTGAGATAATTTTTATATATGTATTGCTGCTAAATATTATATGTTTTGTTAACCAATTGTGTGTGATTGTTGAGTGTTGTCTGAAATCCCCGGGGAATTGTATAGCGGATGGTGAGTAGAATCCATCGCGTTCTGAGGTCATTTGTAGTGAGGAAAGGTTAGTGCATGGTTCAAGTGGAACTGGAAGCGCTAATTAGGTCTTTTTCGGAAAACTGTATGAATGACAGTGACGGGACTGCTGATAGAAACCTTGGTCTGATATCACCTAGTAAGGGTCACACTAAGGGAGTAATAGAGTCATCGGAGCTTGTATGATAGCAAAGGGAAACGCTGACGAACCCCAGGCTTAGTATATATCCCGGAAAGAAGTGGATGAGACTGGGTAATAGCAGGTTTTCTAATGCTTGCGTGAGGGTAGGCAAGAGAAGTCTATCCGAAGTGTATGAAAAGTAGACAGAAGTGGTTTACTTGCAGTAAAAGAAGAACTTTCTATCTCTTTAGAACACTCCTACACAATGGCGAATGTTACACGTTGTTGACTAAAATTTACGTTAGCACCTTAGAGAAAATACAAAGTTTCCGTTACCTTGTAAAGGAGGGAGACAGTCGAAGGGCTGCTCTGACGTCACTTCGTGCCGCGCTGGAGTTGGTTGGACCAGCGGGTGTGTAGTGAAGCCGAAAATTGTAAGGGAGGGGTGAGTGCCTGAGCGTGAGAACGCGTCTCGCGAAAAGGCCGCACACCCATTGGTCGAGAACCTTTGCAACCTCTGCACTGATTGGTTGTTGAGAAATTGGAGTCGCGCTAGCATTGGAAGCACAAACGAAGTAAACATTTTCCGCACCGAGCTTATAGATTGTTACGAGCGGTGTATGTGGTACCCTGATTTTCTGCCTGATCCACGAAATCTAGGGTGTCATAAAGAGTTGATGAGCAAAGGCAGACCTCACAACATGTACGGAGGAAAGAGAAAAATGTCATTTGCCAGCAAAATAAAGAATTTCTTCAAAACTGACAAACCCGTACGAACTAGGGAGGGCGTGATCATTCCTCCGCCAGATACTCCAGCCTCTTTCATGATGTTAGAAAAAGGGTATCATACCTGTGTATGGTTAGAGAACTGGGTAAAGTACACTGCGGAGGATGGAGTTTTAGCCTTTCCCATTGATGGTACTTTTAACGGGAGAATCCTATTTAACCTGAGGACCCGAATGAATGAATTACATCCCAGACCTAGATTAACTCAGTATGAAGCTTTAGAGGAATGGGAAATTGAAGCTCTAGAGCGAGACAGACCCCGAATGGACAAGGGAGTGACCCGATGGTATCCAAAAATGGTAAAGGAAACCAAGGAGCAGAAATTAAAACAGTGGAGACAAAATATGATGGTAGAAGGGTTATTCCCCATGTTCGGAGCTAATGAAATGGCGGGAGGGAAGAAATGTACTGAGAAAACCCGGCACATGATAACCCTGGGTGAATCGGAAGATGAGTTTTTAGAGGACTTATTTATGAAAGGTCCCCCGCCTTATAATGAAGAAGCCAGATCCCAGAGCTCAACTACTCCATTGAGACCTTCAGGAAGAAGAAGTGTTAGTGAAGCCGATTCCACAGGGATAGAACAGAGAAGAGCGGGAGGAGAGGGATTTAGTAGACCCGACCCCGTGGTCCCGAATTACAACCCTTTTGGTGAAGGACTAGTTTTGTCCACTCCATCAGCTCCGAATCTATATCCTTCTCTAGTACCCCAAATGATACAGGATCCCCCCATGAATAGGATATTACACGAGCAGGAAAGGGACGCCCTGAGAGGACAGCGGAATGATCTCATACATGCCATAGCTCAGATTAATCCAAATCCTGAAGCCCTGACAATTCCAGTAACCATTGGTCCAGTTTTTCCCCTATATGGGGACAGAATGAATACTCCTAAAACTCCAGTCATAACCCCGATGATGCCCCCGCCCCGAAGGGAACCACTCATTATTGATGACCAAGCGAGTGAATGTGAGTCCATGGCTTCCTTGATGGATCTGCCTAACAGGGAGCAGGGACCTAGTATGTCTCAAATGAGAACTCAGACTAGGAACAAAGACGTACTAATAGAGTCTTCATCAGGAACTCAAAGTGCGACAGTGGTAACTCCCGAGGAAATAGAAAGATGGACCCGAGAATTAGAAAAGGGAACCCCTCATCCGAAACCACTAGATATTTATAAATTAAGAATAGAGCTAGAGGAACTGAGCGCAGGGAATGTGGGCTTAGAACGATTGAATGTCCGGGAGGAAGATGAGTTGTTGTTCATGTGCAAACACCTTACCCGGAACGCAAAAACTTACTATGACAAATTAGTGGACACGGCAGTTTGTATGGGAATAGATATCAGCAGATCCAAGGTACTACAGAAATCCTACAGAGTAGAATTTTCAGACAAAGATCTAGAAAACCTGAATACCGCAGGGAAGAAGACGCAGATTAAAGAACTAATAAACTTAGCACAGAAATGGGGAGATCTAGACAAGTGGAAAGCCAGGTGGGCAAAGAAAAAGGAGGATAACAGGGAGCGACCACGGACTGCTGAGTACGTCCTACAAGAAGCTGACAAACCAGAAAAATTATGTCCCATGAGAGAAGTCCCAGGGGGAAAATATGTCCATGTCCCTTGGTCCAGACAAGATATAGTGTCATTTACAAATGACTTTCCAAAATTACGGGAGAAACCAGTCGATTGGTACCGACAGGTCGAACGCTTCATAAAAGTTCAGAAATGTCTTCTGAAAGACCTGGATGGTTTTTTCGACATTGTGGTCCCTGTAGATTTGTGGACCGACTGCAAAATTGAAATTGATTGGCCTAGTGAAGAATATGCGAGAGACGAGATAACTGGAGCTCCCGCACCTGAAGTAATGAGGAAGTATGAGCAAGTCATACAGTACCTCAAGAAGAAGGTGCCCGCAAAAGAAACTGATTGGACCCGTATAGATAGAACTACCCAAGAGCGTGATGAATCAGTCCACTCCTATTATGAAAGGTTACTGCAGGTCTTCAAAACTTACAGTGGAATCGATAATGTGGACCTGAAGGACATGACCCATTTCTGTTATCGATTCGTGTTAGGATTGAGACCTGAAATATCCCAGTGGATTAGGGATAACAAAATCAGTTGGCAAGGGAAACCCATTGATGATGTTCTCAAATATGCCAAATACTGCGAAGATGAGATCGAGAACAAAAAGAAAGCCCTAAAGGAGAAAGTCATGTGGGCTCAGGTGAAATTAGCTGAACAACAAGAAAAACAGTTAAGTAAAATGACTAACAGTAATAATGCTCCAAATCCGAATGCTGGGGGTGGAGGCAGGCCCCGGGTAAAAATGAGTAGGGAAGAGGCTATGGAAAAATTCCCCTGTCACGGATGTGGTCAAATGGGACATTGGAGAGATAAATGTCCGCACTTGCAGGCTGGTAATGTCCCCGTAAATGGTTTAAATCCACAGGTGCAGAAAGAGGGGATCCGAAAGACCCAACAGCAGGTAAATCAACCCCCGGTGCCACGCGCACCTAGACAGAATTATAGGAATCAGGGTCAACAGAATGAAAGGGTCGAAGTGTGGGAAGGAGAGAATGAAAGAAATGCACCCATTCCACAGTACCTGTTAAATGATACTTTTCTCTGTGATGACCAATACTGACGGGGCCTGAGAGGGGAGGACAAGGAGTGCGTGCTTGGCGCCTCCTTACCGGTAGACCAGACTGGACCATACATTGAAGGAAAGGTTGAAGGGACAGATGTCACCTTTCTGTTGGACACTGGTGCTACCCGTTCCACTGTGAGAACAGCGGACGTTCCTAACCTACCCCTCTCGGGAGAAGCTATCCAAGTAGTGGGAGTTTCAAATCAGATAATCAGTACTCCAGTAACTGAACCTATGGAAATTTCCATAGGAAATTTCAAGGAAATGCACAGATTTGTGGTCTGTGATTCCAGTCCTGTAAACCTATTAGGACGAGATTTGTTGTGCAAAATGCGTTGCACCATCTTTTGCTCGCCAAATGGTGTTGAAATCCAGACCCCAGATGAAGATGGCCTATATAAATTGATGTTACTAAGGCCCGACACAGACATTAAGCCCATGTCCATTGAAAATCTACCTGAAGAGCTGCAATCAAACGTAATACCTGAAGTTTGGGATTTTACTGGAAAAGATGTAGGCCTAATGGCAAATGTAGACCCAGTTAAAATAACTATAAAAGCAAATGCTGTATACCCAAATACCAAACAGTATAAAATGAGTGCAGAAGTGAAAGAAGGAGTCGCAAAAGAATTAAACAGATTGCTCAAAGCAAACATCATTCAGGAAGTGATGAGTAGTCCCTGTAATTCACCCATACTTGGAATTAAGAAACCTAGCGGAAAGTATAGGGTAGTGCAGGACCTGCGCAAGGTAAACCAAATTGTAGTACCTTGCTGTCCCATAGTGCCTAACCCCGCAGTAATACTGTATCAAATTCCTTGGGAGGCGGAATGGTTCACTGTCATAGACTTATGCCATGCGTTCTTTTCCATCCCATTGCATCCAGAAAGCAAATTCCTTTTCAGTTTTGAATTCAACAGCCAGGTCTATGTCTGGAATCGTGTCCCCCAGGGGTACACCGAAAGTCCATCGATTTTCAACCAGATTCTAAAGAAATGCCTTGAATCCTTAGTACTGCCTAAAGAGTCTGTCCTGGTACAGTACATAGATGACCTACTGGTGGCATCTAGAAGTCAAGACGACTGTGCCACTGATACCATTGCCTTGCTGAATCACCTAGGAAAAGGAGGACATAAGGTCTCACCAGACAAATTACAGTTCTGCAAAACATCAGTAAAATATCTGGGGCACCAGATAGAGAAAGGGATCAGGAAAGTCACTACAGAAAGAATTAAAATAATTCGAGAAATGTCACTACCAGTAACCCAGAAAGAAGTAAGAATGTTCCTAGGAGTTGTTGGGTACTGCCGACAATGGATCGTGGGTTTCGCGGCTATAGCTAAACCCTTGATTAACATGACAAAGAAAGGAGCGGAAGACCCAGTTTGTTGGAATGATGAATGTATGACTGCTTGGGTAACATTGCGAAATTGTCTGTGCACAGCTCCTGCATTAGGAATGCCTGACTATTCCAAGAACTTTGAATTGTTCTGTGACACGAGAGACAATTGTGCGCTCTCGGTCCTAACCCAGGAACATGGTCTGATTAGACGTCCCGTGGCTTACTTTTCAGCCGCCCTAGATCCAGTGGCTGCTGGATTACCTGGGTGCCTGAAAGCAGTAGCTGCTACATGTACAAGCTTAGAGCAGAGTGAGAACATTGTGATGGGACATCCTGTCATTGTATTTGTTCCACATTCAGTTGTGATCTTGCTCACCCGAACCAAGACACAGTATCTCACCCCTAGTCGGCTGACTAAGTATGAGAGGATTCTCATTGGTGCAGAGAATGTAATAATCTCCCGTTGTAACGTTCTGAACCCTGCCACGCTATTGCCCCTTCCCATTGATGTAGAGGCAGGAGATGAAATCGAGCATAACTGCATAGACTTGACTGAATTTAGCACAAAACCCCGTCCTGATATCAGAGAAGTGGCCTTGGTGGATGAAGACCTCAAAATGTTTGTGGATGGTTCATGTTTGAGACATGAGAATGGAGGTTTGAGTGCTGCCTATGCTGTAGTCACTTTGGAAAGAACGCTGGAAGCTTCCTATCTTTTCGAAGTTAAATCTGCTCAAGTAGCGGAGCTCATTGCTCTAACCAGAGCCTGTAAAATTGGGAAAAACAAAAGGGTAACTGTTTATACTGACAGCCAGTACTGCTATGGGGTTGTTCATGACTTCGGCCAGCTTTGGTTGCAAAGAGAATTCATGACTTCCTCAGGTTCTCCTATCCGAAATGGAAAACCAGTACAAAACTTACTAGAAGCCATCCAATTGCCCAAAGAATTGGCTGTGGTCAAGTGTGCGGCTCACCGATCCGGAAATGACGAGGTGACAGCCGGGAACAGATATGCAGACCAAATTGCCCAGTACTGCGCCCGACACAAAATGTCCCTCCAAATTAAATTATGGGGAGGTGAAAGCAGCTGCCAACTGATGTTGTTTGAAAGATTGGGAACATGGGATGAATTGAGAGAACTACAACAGACAACAGACAAGAAAGAAAGGGACATGTGGAGGCAGGATGAATGTCGACCAAGGGAAGGAGATGGTGTGATGGTCCACAAGACTGGTATGCCTGTACTACCTGAACGACTGGTTACCGCAATGGCACGGATAATACATGAACCGACACATATTGGGAGGGATGCTATGTGCCGTATGTTTGAAAAGGTGTTCTACAGTTCAAAATTCAGGAGCACAGCAGACAAACTTTGTCAGAGGTGTTTAGTGTGTCAACAATTCAATGCAGGAAAGAAGACAGTAGTGGAACAAAGTACCATTGGGAGAGCAGAAGGTCCCTTCATTAGGATGCAGGCAGACTTCATAACAATGCCCCTGTGCAAAGGATATAGATATGTCCTGGTCATAGTTTGCTTGTTTTCCCGGTGGGTGGAGGCTTACCCAGCAAAGAAGAATGATGCCCTGACTGTAGCTAAATTATTACTTAGGGAACTGATACCACGCTTTGGAATTCCAGAGACAATTGAAACAGACCAAGGTGGACATTTTTCAAACGAGGTCCTAAAGGAACTCTGCAGAGCATTCAAAATGGAGCAAAGACTGCACTGTGCCTATCATCCAGAGGCTTCTGGGATAGTCGAGCAGATAAACGGCACTCTCAAGTCCAGGCTGGCAAAACTGTGTGATTCCACAAAAATGAATTGGATAGAAGCTTTGCCCATGGTACTGATGAGCTTGAGAAGTATTCCAAACAGAAAGACAGGCCTGAGCCCCCATGAAGTGCTGATGGGAAGAATGATGCGACAGGCATGGGTACCTGGACACAAACTGCTAAGTATTTCTGATGATATGGTGCTAGAATACTGCAGGCAGTTGGGTGACCAAGTGCGTTCTATCTCTCACCAGATTGGAGAGACTGCTGTCGAATGGCCTACAACTCCAGCACACAAACTGAAACCAGGTGATTGGGTGGTGTTAAAGAAACACACCCGGACGAGTTGCCTTGGACCGAAGTGGGGCAGGCCTCGACAAGTGATCCTTGTAACCACAACTGCTGTGAAGTGCGCTGGTGTACCAAAGTGGATCCATGCAAGTCACACGAAGAAGGTGACTGGAGAAAACGCGACTGAAGCCGAAGGTAGTCCAGCTGAGGAGACTCCAGAAGAGGGTCCGGATCCCGCTGACATCGAACTACCAGGCACAAGTCAAGAAGTTGAATGGTTCCCTGCCGATGATCAGGTTCTTGATCCAATAAGAACCAGAAAATACTCTTACCTAGGTAGTGAGTGGGACAGTGCAGGTGAGTCAGAACAAGAAGAAGAAGGTCAGATCATCAAAGCCATCACAAAATCTGACCAGGGAATAGGCCAAGTAGGGACAGAACAAGTCATCGACACTCCTCCTCCTGAGCCAGAGGAGACTGGAAAGGGACAGATAGTAGTCAAAGCAGAAGTTCATGCAGAAGAAAATCAAGAGATCGAAGAGCATGAACCAGGCCAGTTAGTAATAGATGAACGTGTTCAGGAAGAAGAGTCCAGTGAATCACTGACAAACGAAGATCAAAAACAGTCTACCCCTGAACTAGGGCAGCTTAAGGACCAGGCAGAAGAAATAGATGAAAGACCTGGAACTAGTCAGACAGGTAGGGAAAAGGACACTGCTGAAGCAATTGTGCGACAAAGAAGAAAAAGCAAAAGGGTTCACGAGGAAGAGCAAGTTTCCTCGACTACAAACAGGATCGAAAAGAAGGATGAACCCCGATATGTAAAAAGACTGAGAATAAGAATAAAAACAGTCGAAGAAAAACTAAAGGACCAACAACGGGCTGAAAGTGAAAGAAAAGAAGCCCGAGGAAAGTCCATCCGAAAGGGCGGCAGAGTAAAGAAACAGAACAGACTGTATCGAAGCCCTGAGTGGACCTATCTGGTGTTGGAAGAAATTGATGAGCCCGAAGCTTGTGGCAAAAGCGACGAAGGGTCCATTGCTGATCGGAGTTCTGACGAAGACCCTCCTTGAGGTGAAGCAAAGTAAAACCTCTGCTGAAAAGAAACGAAGAGGGGTTGGAAAACGCCACCTGTAAGATAAAATGTCTGATTCAAATGTCACTGGAAGGTCCAGATTTAGCTGTTGCAAGACATGCTGTAAAGTATGCATCTGTAGTGTAGTGGTACTAGTAATGATATGGATAGGATTAACAGTGTTTATACCTTTTATGATAAGCAAAGACCCTAACATGTATCCTACAGACTTGACGACACAAGACGCAGAAGTTGTACATACTGAAGAAACACCACGAAGTGTAGAAAGACATGACAATGCAATGAGTCTGAGACATGCACGACCCGACTTAGAAGCATCAGATGAGGGAGAACTGCATTATCCCCAAATGAAGAACAGGACACACTTAAATGTTTTCGCAAATCTTTTAGTGCACTATGTAGAAGCTATGGAAATAGAAGATTGCTATGTCTGCATGATGCTACCTACTTCAGTAGCTGAAGGCGTGACATACCACCATTTACCACTGACCTATGGAATTTCCTGTAGCATTTTAGCTAGTTTATTTTATAGAAGCACTTTACAGTATTATTACTCAAACACTGACATTATCTTTTCAGAACTTCCTATTAGAGGGAATCTGAACCGTGTACATACCCTTGGTGGAGTGACTCGCTACATGGGAGAATATTTCCTGACTATAGGTGACATAGATCTGAATGAAGCTCGTAGAGACAACTTGACGTGTTCCTTACATGCTCAAGAGAAAATGTTCTTGAAGATGGCAGAGAAGAGAAGGGAAAAGTTTCAGAAAAAGGCAAATGACGAACAGAACAGAACCCCTAGATGGGCAGAAAACATGGATAACACCTCACAAAGCGAAGTTACTCCTGCTCTGTTGCTGGATTTTGAACGGAAAGGGAAACTCTGTCTTCATAGAGAAAAGACTAGTTATTATAACAATGTATTCATTGGTTCCAGCGAGTGTGAACATAATTACAAGGTAATTGGAGGTTGGGGTTTCAAAAATGGGTCAGAACCTGTGTTTCCAGGAATTTATTATATATGTGGAAACAAGGCTTATTTCAAATTGCCAGATCACTGGTATGGAAGCTGCTACTTTGGCATTGTCTTTCCGAAAATATACCATGTGAACAATGCAGCTGGAAGCAATGAGATTACTAATGGCTTAGTGCGTAGAAAACGTGAAAGTGTAGGAGAAATTGTAGGTGATATTTTTAGTGCACTGATACCTGGAATGGGGGTAGCTCTGAATACTCATAGAATCTGCAAATTATCTACAGTAGTGGATCGGTTATCAACTGACACTGCTGCTGGATTTCTGATGATCAATACTGAAATGGTTGCGATCAGATCAATGGTTTTACAGAATCGCCTTGCTCTTGATACCTTATTGGCAAAAGAGGGCGGAGTCTGCAGGATGCTGAGGGCACAACATTGTTGCACTTACATTCCTGATAAAAGTGTCGAAATTAAGAAGTATATAAGGAATATTACTAATTTGGAAAAAGAGCTCAAACCATTAGAGGTTGACAGTGCCTGGAAGAGACTGACTGATGGTCTCTCCTCTGTAGGTAGTTGGTTCTCTAACTTAGGTAAGAGTCTTTTATGGAAAATACTGATGCCAATAGTTGGAATAGGTGTGATTGTTCTGATCATATTCATCTGTTGCAAATGTCAGAAATGCAGAAAATATGTAGTGAATAAAAGAGGAAAGCGAAAAGCTGAAGACTTAGAATTAGAAGAATTAAGAAACCAGATATATAAGAAAATAAAGAACAATCATACACACAGGGAGGCGGAGAGAAAACTCAACAATAAGTTCATTGAGGTTGAGATGGATGAATTTGATGAATGAAGTTGGCATCTGTTTTCATGTGTAGTGATGATAGTAAATATCATCAAAGAGGGGATTGATGGAGCAAGGATTCGCACGTAACGCGACTTGCTCTCTTCATGAACCTCGATTTAAATCATAACTGTACTAACTCCGATTGTTTGTCATTTATTTGTATTTCCCCAACACACGGGTGTCCCTAGGAGGCTTGCCTATGTGTTTTTTCATCGTAATCAAGCTTGCACATTAATAAAATGGCCGCTTTGCAGAAATCCAGTCTGCGCATGCGTCGGTCATACCCATGTGATGTGACGCACTCGCAATCTGGAGGGAAAAGTTCGCACATGCGCATTGTTGTTAAAATGGCCGCTTGTCACTAATCATGCTTCATGCTATCTTAAGCCGCTTTTGTCTATGCATCTTTTCTGCACTAACTCTTAATGCTATAAGTATTATAAAATAAGGGATTAAGAGTAGTTGGTCATGGTGTACAGTGTATTCATTTTATTCTGTGTTATTAATTTGTTTTCGCTTACTTTTCATGTACCGCGTAAATGAGGGCCTTGAAATGAGGATGGGATCCATCTTGATGCTGACGTATCCCTCATCATGTGACCAAAGATTTGGGACGTGCAGCAATGGAACCTGACCAGATTGGCCATTGAAAAGGGGACTGTCCTTTCCAGGCGCACCTTTGCCCTTGAAGATGTACTATTTATATTCTGAAATGTGCAACAATGTTGCAAACCTTTTCTTCTCTATTGTACTTTCCCACACGTAGGCCTGGGAACCAGGTTAGGGGGAGGGAGAATGTCACGTGTAGTATAGGTGGTAACTATGACCAAACCACCTCCCTTGACCAATCAGAAGATGGGACTTTGTCATTTTGCAACATTTATGGGTGGTCTTGGGGACTTAAAACTGTATAAATAGCCTAGCTTAGCTTAGAGAAATTGTCCGACTTGTCCGAGTAGCAGACCTGTCACTGACCCTACGAACTCTATAGGTGCCTGATACAGAGTGCTGCGGAGCATTCTGCCTGAAACCTTCCACAAACTCCAAGGGGTGGAAATTAGTCCTAAGTGCTAAGCGAAGCACTTTGCTGGGAGATTCGAAAACCCAATCGGGGTTATTGGCGGATTCCGTGCAGAAGAGGGGGTAACGCTGGCGTTACATCCGATGCTGTGAGGGGTTGGTCGTGCCTTGGTGAACCCAGTCCTGACCCAGACCTGAGGGGTATCCTGTCCTGACTGTCCATGAGCTGTACCTGCTCACCTTCTGGTATTTCCTGAATCCTTGAGGGTCCTTGTCCCGTTTTTCCCAACTGACCCGTGGCCAGGGTTGGTCCTCATTCTCACCTAGGTAACTATTGACATAGGTGTCTGTCTATACTATACCCTAAACTTTTCCTCCTCTGATTAAAGCAATCTTGCCTGTGATATTCTCCATTGTCCTTTTGAATGAAATCTCATGCAATTGATTATTAGTAACTGTTCCACTTTTACCCTTCCTATAGGACATTGTTAAAACCCGACTGTTCATCTAGCTTGTTCCACTTATTCCCTTTCCCTTAGTATGGTTGCCGTGAATGTAGTAAGATAGCATAAGGTTTAGGAAATAGTATAAAATTATTAGGTCACACATTTAGGTTTTTTCCCACGTCTTTGCCATAGAGTAAACTGTATTAAATAAGTGTTCCTTATGATTCATGCCCTATAGTGTTCCCTTTTACTCTATGATACTCACTTTGATCCAGAGCTACATTCTGGTCTTAATATTGATCTTGATGTATTACTTTGCATTTGCCTGCTTGTAATGGCATTTTCGTCCTAAACTTATACTATATAAAACCCTTAAAACCATCAAGGTGTCTGTGGTCATTTCACATTAAAGTAATATTAAAGGTATCACATGTGTAAAGTAGAATCTTCTCTCTTTTAGGAAAACACTTATCACCTATCCACTGCTAGCTCCTGATCTATCAGGAGTAATGTGCCTGTGGTAAGTCAGGTACATGAATAGTATGTGGTGTAAGAATCACCCAACCGATTACTCATAGGAGCGTGCGTGAAATCGCCTGGTTCACCCCAGTAGTAAAACGTGAACATTAGGAAACAATCACGCCAGGGCCCAGTGCGTGGAAAAAGTTTGGTGAGCCGGGTGACCCGCGCGCTCTATCAGTATAACCAGTGCTTACTTTGTAAATGACAGAGTGCAAGGGTCTACTCAGAAGCTCGCAGCCAGTGCAGTTAATTTCAGCACACTGAATAATAAAGCACTGTAGCTTTCAATTCAACGTCTACATGAGTCCCCTCGCAGCCATCGCACGCCAGCACAACCTCAAGATCATCTCCTACGCCGACGACACCCAGCTGATCCTCTCCCTCACCAACGACCCCGCCACCGCCAGAGCCAACCTACACGAAGGGATGAAAGAGGTAGCCGAGTGGATGACGACCAGCCGCCTGAAACTGAACTCTGACAAGACGGAGGTCCTCATCTTGGGATCCTCACCCTCCGCCTGGGATGACTCCTGGTGGCCCCCCGCTCTAGGCAGCGCAGCCAAACCAACGGACCACGCACGCAACCTGGGCTTCATCCTGGACTCCTCCCTCTCCATGACCAGACAAATCAACGCCGTCTCCTCATCGTGCTTCAATACCCTACGCATGCTACGCAAGATCTTCCGGTGGATCCCCACCGAGACCAGGAACACGGTCACCCAGGCACTCGTCACCAGCCGACTGGACTACGGCAACTCCCTCTACGCCGGAACCACCGCCAAACTCCAGAAGAGACTCCAGCGGATCCAGAACGCCTCAGCACGACTCATCCTGGACATCCCCCGCCGCAGCCACATCTCCGGACACCTGAGACCTGCACTGGCTCCCGGTCAACAAGCGAATCACCTTCCGTCTCCTCACCCACGCACACAAAGCCCTGCACAACCAAGGCCCAGGATACCTCAACAGCCACCTCAACTTCTACGCTCCCAAACGCCAGCTTCGATCGACCAGCCACGCCCTCGCCGCCGTCCCCCGCATCCGAAGAGCCACCACAGGGGGAAGGTCCTTCTCCTACCTCGCCGCCAAGACCTGGAACTCCCTCCCGACCCACATCCGCCTGACCCAGGACCCCCTCGCCTTCAGGAAGCAGCTCAAGACCTGGCTGTTCGAGCAGTAGCGGACCCCCTCTCCCCTAGCGCCTTGAGACCCCCCGGGTGAGTAGTGCGCTATACAAATGCTTTGATTGATTGATTGATTGACCTCAGCCAGTCTTCTTTAATTCACCTCCCAGACACTCCTTCCCACTTTACCTCACTCTTGCAGGTTCCTGCTATCTCCCTCTGCGACGTTTTTTCAATCTTTCCCTTCCTCAGTGTCTTGCTCTGTGTGTTTATCTTTCTTTTGCTATCACTAAATGTCTTGATGCAGAAAAATAAGTGCTGGTCCCAAAAAATAAGTTTCGGAAGCCCCCCACCAGCTCAAATTAAGCACCACATATACCTATGTACTGTCATAAAGAATTCTGCAAAGAATTGCTGTGTACACTTACTCATGCTTGATGTTTCGATATAAAGTAAAGAAAGCTTCGGCCTGCGATGAATACCAAAAGACTGTGGTCTGTCTTATGTATTGTATATGTCTGGAAGTAGAAGGGGTATTTTCAACTGGATACATGAGTGAAAGCACTATTGAATGGAAATGTGTCACTGTTTAAACTTGTGTACTATGAAAGAGCACCTTTGGCCACTCTTTAATGCACCTGCTAACAGTACAGAATACAGTATCACTCCATGCACACACATTAACACCACACCATGTCACCAGACAGGCCACGTTTTACAATGCCATGCAAAAGTAGCTCACCGACTAGAAGTTGTTTCTATGCATTCTGGTACTTGTACTGAATTTATAATGGGATATGCAGAACTGCAAATCCCAGAATACCAAGTAAACTATAGACTAGATAGACTACTTGTACAAGGAATAAGGAAACAGAGGAGTTACTCAATACTCAAACCAACGTACAACGCCACACCCAAAATACCTTCACACCATATCTTAGAACAGCAAGCACTGCGCCATCCAACAACACAGTGGAAGCTGATTTTTTCTTTTTTTTTTGCGTAAGACCTTTATTAACATTAGTCGATTATACACAGCCACGAGCCTACAACCCGGGGGCCGGATGCAAAATATGAGCAGTTAGTTCACAAGTGACAATAGTAAAAACATCATTATCATCAGAACAATTTAAACCGCCCCCTGTACAACCTCTATAGATCTCGTGGTTTAGCACATTATCATGAGTCTTACATTTTGTAATTTTATAGATAGAAACAGTAGAAGAACTCAACTTAGAGACCTGAGATTGAGACCATCGACATTGGAATCTGCGATCATCGCAACTGGCCCGGTTCCCCCCTTAGTACAATCAAATAGATATGCTCAGCCTGTACATAATGTATTCTCACCCATGACTGTGCAGTTAAATAGTTTACACTGCTGTGTCCTCATCCAGTGAGTTGATATAGTCTGTTAGGAAGCACCAATAGTTCTTGGGCCTAGATTTTGCAGGGAGGTTTTCCTCGTATGTCATTAGCTTATCTCGGCAGACGGACATGTCATGGAGCCATGTGGATTTCTTGGGTACCTTTCGACTGTGCCAGCACTGCGCAACCTGTCTTTTAGCCAGTAATAAAGATATAACACAGAACTTACGTTTGAGTGCTCGAAATTGTGGGACAATACCAAGAAGACATGTTTGTATTGTGCATTCCACCTCCTCCTCCAGCATGATAGTGAGCGTGGCGGTGATGTCCACCCAATAATCTAATATCTTGGCGCAGTACCAGGCTAGATGTGTGAAGTCTGCACCTTCCTTGCTACATCTTTTGCATCTATCCTCATCTTGAAGTCCGAATTTAAGTAGTTTTGTAGGGGTATAGTATGCCTGGTGAATGAATTTATAGTGTATAATTCTCAAGTTCCCATTAGGGGTGAGTATTTGTGTCAACGCACAGGTCTGCTGCCATTCCTCATCCAATAACGGATTCTCTAGCTCCATGTCCCATCATGTCTTAGCCTTCACAGCGGATTGTGCTATCTCTGACTGTGCTGCTGCGTATAGTCTCGACACCAGGTGCGATAAGTCCTGTGTAGTGATGATCATTTGTAGTGGTGCCAAGCAATCTGGTTCCACAGGGAATGTGGGATAGTGTTCTTTCAACGCGCGCGTCAATCTATAATACGTGAAATGGAACATGGGGGTCTTGTTTTGAATATATGTCAAGTGTTCGATGTCCAAGAATGCGCCCTCTTGAAACAGATCCCCCATCTTATCTATGCCAGCTTTCTGCAGGAGGGACATGCCCACCCTTTCGACTGTGACTGACAGCTCAAAGGCATTGCTGGTGCATATAACGGGAGCTTGTGGGCCAATTGACCGAGTTTACGCCAGGCTTTCACTGTGGTATCTATGGTGTTAATGTCTTTCGCATGCAGTGGTGGTCTAGCATGTGATATGATTGCTGTCAAGGGAATAGGATCCGCGTCTCCCCTCTCTATGGCTGTGCGAGTGAGGTATGGTATCTCGTGATACCAATAAGCCGCATACTGCGCTTGAGCGCATAGGTAATACAGGAGAAAATCCGGTACTCCGAAACCTCCACGTATATATGGGAGTGTTAATGTCTGGAGATCTATGCGGGCCTGCTTGCCAGCCCATATTAGTTTCAGTACCAGCGACTTTATACGGCGAAATATTTCTCTGGAGGGTGTGATGGGAATATTGTTAAAGAGGTACAATAGTTTAGGTAAGATATTCATTTTCACTATTGCTATCCGATCCGCCAGTGACAGTGGCAAGTGGATCCAGCGCTGGACTTTGTCCTCTAGCCTGGAGATTGCTACTCCATAGTTAGATCTTATGACTTCCTCTGGATCCCTATGGTACATGACCCCCAGATAGCAAATGGGATCCTGCTGCCATTCCAGCGGGAAGTCAGTGTCAAAGGGAGTGGTGGTATCTGTTAAGGGAATGATAAAACATTTGGTCCAGTTGATTGCCAGTCCTGAATGTCCCCCAAATCTAATGTATTCTCTGAGCAAACTGTTCAGATGGATGTCGGGATCACGTATGTATAGCAGCATATCATCTGCGTACAGTGATATATGCAGCGGTCTGGCCGCGAACTGTAAAGCGGATTGTTTGTAATTTTGCCGCACTATGCAGGCCAGGGGTTCTAGCGCTAACGCGAAAAGTAATGGTGATAGAGGGCACCCTTGTCTGGTGCCGCGTTCCACGTTAAAGGGTTCAGAAACGTAACCATTAATACGGACTCTGACGCATGGTTGGGTGTACAGTAGGGAAACCCACTGGACAAAGCGTTTGGGAAAACCCATCCTGTTTAAAATCGCAATCATGTAACTCCATTCAATGGAGTCAAACGCCTTGGCGGCGTCAAGCATGACCGCCACGGCTTTAACAGATGGCTGGAGGTAGTGGGACAGAGCAAATAAGGACCTTGTATTGTGGGACGTTGATCTAGTGGGGATAAATCCAGTCTGATCTGGAAGGACCAGGTGTGTCATCAGTGGGGATAATCGGACCGCAAGCAATTTCGCGAGTATTTTTGAGTCTACATTAATGAGCGATAGTGGCCTGTAGGAGTCGCACTCCTCCGGGTCCTTGGAGGGTTTTAAAAGGGCAATGACCAACGCCTCACGGAGTGTAGGTGGGAGTATGGATTTCTCGAAGGAGGTGCCAAACATGTCTACCATGTAAGGCGCAAAAAGTCGGAAAAGTGTTTGTAGAATTCATTAGTGTACCCGTCGGGACCCGGTGCCTTGCTGTTGGGAAGTGATTTAATCACTGCAGTCACTTCTTCCACTGTAATGGGCATTGCTAAATGTTCCCTCTGTTCATCCGACAGCCATCCTATTGCTACATTCTGCAGGTAATTAAAAATCTCATCTGCCGACGCTGTGGGTTGTGATTTGAAAGTGTGCTAAATGTGTCTACGAAGTTATGTAGAATGTCTGCAGATTGTGTCTGTAGCTTACCATCTTTTGATTTAACGTGAAGTATGGCCGAGTGACCCCTCCCTTCGCATATTTTCCTGGCTAGCGTCCCCCCTGGTCTGCCCCCTTCCCCAAAGGTCCTAGCAATATGCTTGCGATCTAAATATTTGATTTCATCAGCCACGAAAGTGTGATGTTCAGTTTGTAGGTCGCGCAATTCTGCCAATAGTGCAACATCCTGCGTATTTTCAAAAGCCAGTTCTATGTCCCTCATGTGTGTTTCGCAGCGCTTAATCTGACGTCTGATGTCTTTTAAAATCCCTATAGTGGTGCTGATGCATACACCCCTTGTTGTGGCTTTGAAGGAGTCCCATAATAGGCCTGGATCCTCAATGACTGGTGAGTTAAATTGGAAATATTCCCTGATCGCCTTTGTTATTGTATCCGCGTAGACAGTATCAGAAAGGGCTTGTGAATTGAACCTCCATTGAAATGGGGGTGGTGTGTAGTGTGGTAGTATGAGCTGTAGTAAGACAGGATTGTGGTCTGACAGTGTGCGCGGCAAGACCTGCACCCCCTGTACCCACAAAGCAATATTATTCGTGCCTAGTCAGTAGTCCAGACGAGACCAGCTGCCATGAATCGCTGAGATGTGAGTGGCACCTGGTTCGTTAGCATATCGATGTCTCCAAATATCAGTTAACGACAAATCTTTCAACATATGTCCCAGCATTGTCCGTGCTTGCTTATGCTGTTCCGAAGAATTGAGGGAGCGATCTAGCCCGTCCATCAGAGTTACGTTCCAATCCCCCCCACATATTATATGCGTGTTCGTGAATGATTGTAAGTGGCCCCATACTTCACGGAAAAACTCTGGTGTATCTGTATTCGGACCATAGACATTAAGGAGTGTTATGTTCTGGCCACGCAATGTGCCTGACACTATCACATATCTGCCATTGGGGTCTTGTACAATTTGATGCGAGGTGAAATTTACTCCCTTACGAATCAATATGAGTACTCCCCTAGAATAAGAGGAATAGGACGTCCTATAAGACGACTCTGCCCACCGTGTACCCATATGTAGGTGCGTGTTGGGTGAAAAATGAGTCTCCTGCAATAGTGCAATATCGATGTCCCATCTGTTCAAATAGGCAAAAATCTGCCAGATTTTCTTTGGTTGAGCGAAGCCCCTAATGTTCCACGTGAGGAAGTTTAGGTGTGTTCTACCCGTATGTCCTGTGCCCTGAGTCATCTAAAAGGCCTTAGTGAGCTATCCAGAAGTAAACAATAATCAGAGGTGAATTCTGAACCTATTGCAACGTGAGTACATACAACAGAGTCAATAGTCCTCTGCCAGAAATAACCCAGTGTCATGACAGGTCTCAAGGTTCGTGGTCTCTCTATACAAATAAAACCCTCAATCCCACCCATCCCACCCACTCCAGCAACCCAAACATGCTGGAGCCATATTCCCTGTTAAGACATATCCCACAAACCAGAACCAAACAAACCATCACCCATACGATAGAACTTGTGTTGGGTGTTACCCTTGTGGAGGACCGCACGAGGCACAACTCTGCACCCAACGTATCGGGTGTGGGCGACACTTTCAACAGATGTCACAAATGTATTTAGCTTGTCTGTACACCCGCCACCCCCCACCCCGCCATCAAGTTCTGCAGCACAGACCGAAGTCCAGTAGGATAGTGGTCATCTAGTTCGTCACATATACCGTAGTATGATTCACCAAAAATTAGGGCTACTCTGCAGCGTCAGCAATACACAGCACAACGCTCCCACAGAATTAAGTATACAACAGATATAAAGCAACGTACATTCACGGGTTCACATGTGCGTTTAAACAGATCGTGTGATAGAACAGCATATTTCTGTAGCCCTCCACAGTCATGTGTCTGCGCTTTCTATAACCCACTGTTAAGGCGCGAGCAGGGTGCGCCAGTGACCAGAATGAGCATGGGCCTCTTAGCACACTATGATCCAGTACAGTTCAAAAAAGAGGCTAACGATGGTTAACAGAACAGTGCGCCTGGCACCAGTGGTTGCGGCCTGCAGCAGCACGTCAAGGCGTGTAAGAACGCGTGACATGGCCTCCCGTCAGTCACCCCTAGGCTATATATCTGCAGCGTTATTGAAAGTTAGGGGGGTGACCCGGGCCGCCGCCCCGGACATGCAATGTTCACTGTGGTAGTTAGTTTGTCACACCCTCAATCATACAACAAACCATAGTCCACTGTTAGCAGCGATCCACAGGATCGTACACAGCTATTTCGCAACCAGGAAGAGTCTTACCGCCAGGTTCTGGAGGGTCTCACCGGTACATTTAGTCCGAGTCTTGGTGCTGGCCCTCATGCTCATTGTTCCTTCGTTCTTGTATAACTTTAACGAATTCCTGAGCTGCTTTGGGTGAGGGTAACACCATCGCCTTGTCCTTCCACGTAACGCGGAGCCTGGCCGGGTACAGCATGGAATAGCTGATGTTGAGATCCCTTAGTTTGGCCTTGACGGACGTGAATTCTTTTCTAGCCTGCTGTACCGCTACAGTTTGGTCCGGATAAAATTCCAGGGAGTTACCTTGGTGGGTGATTTTCCCTTTTTCACGTGCCAGCCTGAGGATGGTATCCCTGTCGCGATAATTTAATATCCTCGCCACTATTGGTCTTGGCGTCGCTCCAGGTGGCGGACGAGGCGCCAGAGATCTGTGGGCACGTTCCACAATAAATACTGGCGATAGCGCTTCTGCTCCGAAAAGATCTTTGCATAGGTTTTCTACGTATAGTTCCATACGCCCGTTGTTGGTCGTCTCCGGCAAACCTGTAATGTGCACATTATTGCGCCTCGAGCGCGCTTCTAATTCCTCCTCCTTCGCCTTAATTACCTCCAGGATGCGTTCCATACCGGTACATTTGGTGGTCGAAGTGCGTGCTTCATCCTCAACGGCTGACAGGCGTGTTTCTAGTGGCTAATCCTATGTAGTAGCAATGGCAGAGTATGACCCCAATCCTCCTCACCGTTCCCACAGGGTCAGGGGAGCATAGGCACAAGCGCGATGATTGCCCGTGGTTCGCGCCATTTTATGCTCGTCCGCCGCGCCCTCAGTGTGTTAGTGATCTGCAGCGCCAAACTGTGCGTTGTGAGGCAGATGGGATCAGGTCGCCGGCACGCCGAACGTCACCAGTGTTGTACAATGGGCCGGCAGGGCGTCACGGCAATTGTCTGGTCGTGCGCCTAGAATCGCTCGGTTCCCAAGGGTGCAGGCATCGGGGTTGGATCTGTGGGCGCCGCCATCTTGCCTATCGTGCGGCCTGGACCAACGGGCTAAACATAGATCACCTCCTTCGCTCCAGCGTGCGGGAAAGGACAGTCCGCCGCAATAGCGTTCGCGTCTTACCAGCTTCCAGCCCGCACCTCAGTCGCAAGCGATCCAGGGATCATTCGGCCGCCGCGACTGCAAGCAGGTTGGCGATCCGGCATTCCGCCATCTTGTCCGCCGCGCTGTTCCGCTCCTGGGCCACCGCAGATTACTGCCGTTTCTCCGGGGAGTACTTAGTTCATTTTCTGCCCGTAGATGCTCGGCGCCTTCCCACGCACGAAAATCGACTTGGCAGGCGGATTGGTGGGGTTAGTAGCGGGGACAGACCATATTGTTTGTGGTCGCCCGGTGGAGCTGTGAATCACACAGCCATTCCGCTGTGCGCCCCCTAGCGCCTCCACAGTGGAAGCTGATTGACTCAAAAACATATGTGTACGACCAAGCACAGAATTGTCCTCAACGCTACTCCACATTTTCACATGGTCAGTGGAATTGCTCTATCTCCCTCGCAGCTCCACCATTAAGTGAGGCCTCTCCTGAGTCCCTGCACTACTGTAGGGTTTGGTGTTCGAGGCCCTCCTCCACCCGCAGATTATACCTGCCCCTCATCCCTGGTGGTCCAGTGGACCTTTTGATTCCTTTTTCTCACTCCGCTTTCTGCCCCTTCTGCTCCGTTTTTCACCCTTTAGCTCTTTTTCACCCTTTCACTGTTCTTAGCATTCTTCTGCTTTCTGCTCCGTTTTTCACCCTTTAGCTATTTTTATCGCCCTTCTACTCAGATCCTTTTGTTTCTCTGTCACCCTTTTTACTCCTTACTTCCTTCCTCTATTGCTAGCTTTCCACGTTTTTTCCCTGCTGCTGCTGCCCCCCCAAGCACGACCAGCCCGAGCCAGTTCCCCTCCCCGCTCCGCTTCCCAGCTGTCCAGCCCTCCCCGATCCCTACTTAATACCGGCCGCTGGTGCGCCGCTGGTGTGCCAACGGCAAGCCAGTCTGCGCCCATCAGCAGGAACCCTGGACTGCCACACCGCCAAAACTACTGTGGAAACCGTGTAATATTTTACTTGGCAAAAACTGCACCATTTTGGCTGTGGAATCCATTTAGGTTTCCTTCTTAATTCTCCCATCCTCTGCTGCTCGTCTTTTTCCCTGCCTGTGCTGTCTATTTTAGTTGACTTCCTGACTCAGCTACAAGCAATGTGCATGCTTAGAGTTTGTAGCTGCCAGAACACCTGGCCTCAGACTCAACTGTCAATCATTTTCTGCTGTTGTAAACAGTTCTGTTGCCCCTCCCACTTTGCTAAGTGATCGCCCACATGCTTACCAGTGCAGAAAAAAGCTGTTTATAAGGCCTCTTTTTTCCTCCTTCCTGTCTTTTTTCTTCCTTCCTGTCGTACTCTGTGCCCTCTTTTCCCTCTGTTCCCTCGCCGATCCCCGTTTTCCCGCCGCTGCATCCCTTGCGGCCTCACCCCCCGCTCGCCCATTCATCAGCCCCCTCCTCCCAGCTGCTCCTCCCTCCCACCTCCCCTACTTATGGCGGCTGCACACCGCTGGCGTGCCTAAGGCAAGCCCGTCTGCACCAGTCTGCGCCTGGACCGCGGCCAGCGCCAGAACCTCAGGCCCCCGCGAACGCCACAATGCCGGTCTCTGCTACGACTCCAGCACCCTCCACGCACTCATCGCCGGACGATCACGCACCTGCTACCTGGCCGCCCTGCAGCGCACCCAAGGACCCTTCTCCTGCCCGAACTGCAGCTTCACCAGCATCCGGCCCGCCGACGCACCGACCATGAAAGAACCCAACTACCTCAGATGCATTCTCCTCAACACTTGCTCCACCCGCAAACACGCAGTTGAACTCTGGGACCTACTAGACTCATCCTCCCCAGACGTCGCCTTCCTGACGGAGACCTGGCTGAACCCCTCCTAGGCACCCACATTGCCATACCCAGTCCGGAAGGCTGCAAGATCACCCCCAGGGACCGCACCAACGGAGTAGGAATCGCCATCGTCCACAGGAACACTCTCAGAGTCTCGGCCAACACAGACAACACCCTCAGCACCGCTGAACACCTGCACTTCCAGATCCACACTGACCAAACACCACCCTCAGAGGAACCCTTGTCTACAGACCCCCCGGACCCTGACCACAGTTCAGCGACTCCATAGCCGACTTAGTCTGCACACACGCCCTCGCCTCAAGGGACTACATCCTCCTCGGGGACCTGACCTTCCACCTCAAGAACAACGACAACACCAACTCCACCACCCTGATCGTCAACCTCGGACAATGACAACTCGTCACTTCACCCACCCACTCCGCCGGCCACACGCTTGACCCCATCTTCTCTGCAAGCCCCCAAGTCTACTTCAACCACTCCACCGAACACCACGGGACCGGTCATCGCTGCATCCACTTCACTTTCCGGAAACCCACCACGCACCACCGCACCCAACAGATCCTTCGCAGCTGCTGGAGCAACGTCACAGAAGACCAGATTAACACCACTATTGACCCAAAGCCCCCCCGCCGACTCCACCAATCCCGACAACCCGCCCGCAACCTCAGACAGTGAATCGACGACTGAGCCAACATCTTCGCCCCGTTTAAGATACCCTCCAAGAACCACACCAGCAAGAAAGACAGCTGGTTCACTGAAGACCTCCAGGCCTCCAAGCAAACCTGCCGAAAGCTAGAGAAGAACTGGCACCGTGAACGAACACCGGACAGCTACACAGCCCACAAGAACGCCACCCGCAGACACAATCACCTTATTAGATCCGCCAAAAGGGCCTCCTTCAAAGACCCCCTAGACAACAACGCACACAACAGCAAAGAGCTCTTCAACATCGTGAAGGAACTCTCCAACCCCAGCTCCAACACTAACCACATCCCACCCTTGCAAGACCTGTGCGACTCGCTTGCCACCTTCTTCCATCGCAAGATCGCAGACACCCACGACAGCTTCAAAGCCACAACTGCCCCAACAACTACTCAGACCTCCGCCCCCTCGACCATCATCTGCACCAACCGCCTAGTCTCATGGACCAACATAAACGAGGACAACACCATCAAAATCATGAACACCATCCACTCCGGATCTCCGTCAGACCCATGCCCGCACCACCCCTTCAACAAAGCCAGCACCGCCATCCCAACCCATCTGCGGAAAGCCATCAACATTTCCTTCAAGACAGCAACCTTCCCGGAGAGCTGGAAGCATGCAGAGATCAACGCCTTGCTCAAGAAACCCAAGGCGGACCCCAAGGACCTCAGGACTTCCGGCCAATCTCCCTGCTCCCATTCCCGGCGAAGGTCATCGAGAAGACCGTCAACAAACAACTGACCCGCTACCTGGAGGAGAACAGCATCCTGGACCCGTTCCAGTCCGGTTCCGCAGCAACCACAGCACCGAAACTGCCCTCATCGCCGCCACCGATGTCGTCAGGGCCCTGCTAGACATCGGAGAAACCGCGGCCCTCATCCTCCTGGACCTGTCATCTGCCTGTGACGCGGTCTTCCACCGCACACTATGCACACGCCTCCACGATGCCGGGATCCAAGAGAAGGCCCTGGACTGGACCACTTCTTTCCTCTCCGGCAGAACACAGAGCATCCGCCTCCCCCCTTCCTCTCCAAAGCCACCAAGATCATCTGCGGCATACCCCAGGGCTCATCCCTCAGCCCAACGCTGCTTGACATCTACATGGCACCACTCGCCCACGTCGCCCGACTGCACGAC
The DNA here is from genome assembly GCF_964263255.1 of Lissotriton vulgaris. Classification (NCBI taxonomy): domain Eukaryota; kingdom Metazoa; phylum Chordata; class Amphibia; order Caudata; family Salamandridae; genus Lissotriton; species Lissotriton vulgaris. The sequence continues at coordinate 1,547,285,178 of NC_141687.1, read as the reverse complement.
CTCAACATCACCTCGTACGCCGATGACACCCAGCTGATCCTCTCCCTCATCAAGGACTCCCACACCACCAAAATCAACCTCCACGAAGGAATGAAAGCCGTCGCAGAGAGGATGAAGAACAGCCGACTGAAGCTGAGCTCTGACAAGATGGAGGTCATCATCCTCGGCTCACCCCCCTCGGCCGACTCCTGGTGGCCGACTGCACTGGGAACAGCTCCAACACCCACCGACCACGTACGCAACCTAGGGGTCATCTTCGACTCCACCTTCTCCATGACAAAGCAGGTCAACGCTGTCTCTTCCTCCTGCTTCAACACCCTCCGCATTCTCCACAAGATCTACAAGTGGATCCCCCCCGAAACGAGAAGAACGGTCACCCAGGCCATCGTCAGCAGCAGCCTGGACTACGGAAACGCCCTCTACGCAGGAGCCTCGGCCAAACTCCTGAAACGACTTCAAACAATCCAGAACTCCTCTGCACGCCTGATCCTCGACATCCCTCGCAGCAGCCACACCACACCCCACCTGAGAGACCTGCACTGGCTCCCCGTCAACAAGAGGATAACCTTCAAGCTCCTCACCCATGCACACAAGTCACTCCACAACACAGGACCAGTGTACCTCAACAGACGACTCAGCTTCTACACCCCCACCCGCCAGCTTAGCTCTGCCGCCCTCGCCACAGTCTCCCGCATCCGAAGGGCGACCTCCGGCAGCAGATCATTCTCCCACCTCGCCGCCAAGTCCTGGAACACCCTCCCCATCCACCTATGGTAGATCCAAGACCTGCTGACCTTCAGAAGACTCCTCAAGATCTGGCTTTTCGAGCAGTAGCAGCATTCCCCCCGCGCCTTGGGACCCTCACGGGTAAGTAGTGCGCTTTACAAATGCTATGATTGATTGATTGTGTTCTGTGACTTCAATGTACTACCTCCTGGAACATTTGAGGGTGTTGTATGGACGTAGTTCCACTCATGAGTTATTCATGAACGTGTTATTTGAATTCCAGCTTCAGTGCCAATCTCTATTTTGTTGGTCAATGGACCCCTGGACAGAGAAGGGTGACCCCTGCACCGGTGTGCCCAATAAAAGGTACATTTCCACAGTTGGCGCCCGTCGTGGAACCCCATCGGCGACGCGGCCCGCCAGAAGGTGAGGTCTTGACAGAGGATTGTAATTTCACTGAGGTAGCGCACTGCACGAGGAGACCTTTGTTTCTGTAGGCCAACTTGACTTTTCCGTTTTTCCTGATTTGACCCTCCAGGTGGTGCCAGTCTCGACTGGGGTTTTACTTGGCGCACTCTTGCAGTGACCATTAGGTTGATTAAGAGATCGGCAGGTGAAAGTTGGAGTCTCTTGTTTGGTAAGGCCGCTGAAGCAGCACTCTTGATTTGCTTGGCAAGATTCTGGTTTTGTTTGTTTGATTTATTTTTTGCAAAAGATAAAGACAGGTAATATGGAGATTTTTCTCTACTTTGAAATATTATGGAACAGTAATGTTTTATAAAAATTTGGTAGCATGCCTGTTTCAAGCACACTCTGTAGGTTGTGTTGCTGTCTTGGTGGTAAAAAAAACGAATTTAGAAAGAAGTCAGCCGGCTCCCCCAGAGAGGACACCTAATAAAGAAATATATGTCAAATATGGTATTTCTTCCATAATGGAAAAATCCCTGGAGGAAAATCTTCAAGACTTAACACTATCCTTACAAACATTATACTCCTGTATTTCACCATGCACCCACTTTACCAATAAAACCGACACAGATCCCAAGTATACTCTTCAAGCTGAAATGTAATGCTTACACTGTTTTATTTATATACATTGTCTTTTGTCTCAAAGTTTAAGTGTAAAATTTCGGAAATAATCCCGAAAGATACATACAATCAATATATTAAAACATTTTATACAATTTATACATTCCACTGTGTGTGGTCCCAAAATGCAAGACAATAATAAAAACACAATATTAAAAACAAAAGACACAATCATTAAATAAAGCATGAAATATACAACCCCAGTAAAAAAGCAGTTATGGTTGTCTGATTAAACATCAGTCTGATCCAATAGCCCTATATGAGGGGGCCAGTTTTAAGATATTTTTGTATCTAATGAGAGGAGTGACCCCATATGAAATTTTGTCCTGAAGAAGGTGGTCCTGTATATATTGAGTGTAACCACCGAAACCCGTCAACGCCTGTGTTAACTAAGGAATCCAAAAAAAGGCAAGGGACTTCTAGATACAAATGATATTCCTGTACAAATGGTTCCACGTAGATCATATAGGGCTATTGGATCAGACTGATGTTTAATCCTATTTGGCTCAAGTTGTCTAAAGTACCCTATTCCCTGGAACGAGTTGGGTCATCTCTCTCTTTTTTACCTTTCTTCCATAATGTACTGAACACTGTGGAACAAAGAAAGGAAATGGAGGAAATCCTGGGATTCTTCGGATAGGGAGGCTCACAAGTCTGCTCTACGGGAGTATAAGCAGAAAGTGATTATGGAGAAGCAGGAATACTTCTCCAACCTCACTAGTTCACTCACTTCCTCTAGGGAGCTTTTTAAAATTGCTGATTCTCTCTGCTCCCTTCAACTTCCAGACCCCGTAGTTTGCTCTCAACGTCTCTGTGACGACATTGCAGACTTTTTTCATAAAAAAATCTCTGACATTCATACTTCCCTAGAAGTACAACGCCTCTCCCTGGTTGAAAATCCTTCTCCAGGCATAAGCTTTTCTGAGGCAATGGATACTGCCCCTTCTAGCCTCCTTTCTGTCTTCCCTTCTTTGTCTTTGGAGGGATTGAATCTTCTTCTAGACAAGACAAAATCCTCCTCTCCACTAGACCCTCTGCCTCTTAAAAAGCTTAAAGATTGCAGGAACAGCCTCCTCCCTTCCCTACTTGAGGTAATGAATAAGGTAATTGATCAAGGCACCTTTCCATCAATATGGAAGAAGGCCATAGTGAAGCCGCTCCTCAAGAAGCCTTCACTTGACCCCTGCCTCCTGAAAAATTTCAGACCCATTTCCTTGCTCCCTGCACCTGCTAAAATCCTAGAAGCTCACCTGAATCGCCATTTATCTTCTTTCCTTGAAACATCGGAGTATCTTGATACAACCCAGCATGGTTTTCGAAAACATCACAGCACAGAATCTGCTCTCACCTCTGTAGTCGATAACATCCGACGCAAGGTTGATGCTGGACAAACAACTGTTCTTGTGCTACTGGACCTCACAACCGCATTCGACACTCTGTCTCCTGCCATTTTAACATCTCGGCTTAGGGAGGCAGGTGTCAATGGCTCGGCCCTGAGTCTCCTTAACTCCTTTCTCCTTGATAGGGAACAGAGAGTGATGCTCGGCGACCACCTCTCCCCAGCTAAGTCTTTGCAATGCGGGGTGCCACAGGGGTCGGCATTAAGTCCGACCCTGTTCAACATCTACGTGGCTCCCCTTGCTAGGCTAGTAAGATCTCTGGGGATGGAGGTGGTATCATATGCCGACGACACCCAGATCATGGTTTCACTCACTCAGTCCTCTGTCACAACATCTGCCTCTAGCTTCAGGTCCTGTATGCAACATGTTGCAGATTGGATGGTTACCAACTTCCTGAAGCTAAATGGCGACAAGACTGAGGTCCTGGTCTTTGGAAAGGACCAAGACATCTGGTCGAGTGAGTGGTGGCCCCCCTCTCTTGGCATCTGCCCCACTCCCTCTCAGTCTGCCAGAAATCTGGGTGTAGTGCTCGATACTTCGCTCTCGATGTCCTTACAGGTGAATCGGACTGTCTCGACCTGCTGGGGCGTGATCAGGACGCTCAACAGAATTCGCAGCTATTTGTCTCCCCAAGCACGGAAGCAGATTGCAGTCGCCCTTGTTGGCTCCAGGTTGGATTATTGCAACTCTCTCTACATGGAATCCAACAAGGGCCTTATACATCGACTGCAAATCGTGCAGAATGCTGCTGCACGCTTTGTCCTGGATCTTCCTAGGGCCTCCTCTGCCACTGCTGCGAGGAGACACCTTCATTGGCTGCCTATCCAACACAGTATTTATTTCAAAATTCTGTGTATGACCTATAGAGCACTCGAGGATGGATCTAAAGGCGCTATCAGCTCCCTTCTTACCCGGTACCATCCCACAAGGTGTCTGCGCTCTTCGGGACTATTCCAACTTGTTGTCCCCCGCTTTAAGCTCACCAGATGGGGAGCCAGAGCCTTCTCCGTCGTTGCTCCTCAGCTTTGGAACATCTTGCCGATGGAGATGAAGACCTTACCTTCTCTAGCGCTGTTTAAAAAGGCCCTTAAAACGTGGTGCTTCTCGAGAGCGTACACAGGTTGAGCTGTAGGGTCCATGTTATGAGCTGGATTTTGAATTAGGCGCCTTGATGCCCATTGGGCTAAGTTTGCGCATGATAAGACCCCTTTTATTATTATTATTATTATTATTATCTACAATGGCCTGTGAATGGGTCAATTGATTTTTAAAAAGGTTCAATTTGTATAGTAGTGTTTATTTGAAAGAAAAAATAGACAGGATATGTTTGATTGTATACGAATGTGGGAGAAAGTAGTACGAGTGTGAGTGAAAAGAGCAGATGTTCTAGCAGAAAAAGAAAAACGAAAAACGACATATCAAAAAGCGCTAAAATTTAAAACAATAACAAAATAAAAAACAAAGATAGGGAACGTCGATTAGAGGTAAATGGCCAGTATCATTTTAGGCGCCCTATTTATCCCATACTTAAACCTCAGGATGACTGCATCCTATTCGATCAACCCCCACCCCCGTATAAATTCCCCACTCCAAATGCCCCTGAGGATGAGGTTTTTGATAAGGAGGATTTGTATTCAGAAGAAAAAGATAAAGATAAGCAAATTGGGGGGCAGACTCGCTCTACTTTATCCAGGAAAGAGAAAGACAACTTGTGGGATATTGCTAGAGAAGAAGCACATCGAATTACTACAGCAACGGCCCTCACAGTTACAGTTCAGACTTGGGAAATTGCCAAACAGTTTTTTTTTTTAATTCACTTGTGAGGTAATATATGGTTGGCGGCATATTTCTATTGCAACAGAACCAGATGATATAAGTACTGATTCTAAACAGTTAGGAGTCGGGACTTTCCTTTTTTTTTTTAACCTACCTGATATGATCAGACGGGCGGTCCCATTACAAGATGACACATTGCGTTTGCGAAAGGAGCAAGAATTAGCTAGGAAAAACAAAGTTGCAGAAGCAGTTCAATCTAAGGCAAAGAAAGTAGATGCTTTGGTGGATGCGAATAAACTTAGTAGTAGCGAGTCTGCTATAAAACCTATGCGTGAAGCTGCACCCCTGTATGTTCCTCCAAAGGGTGCGGGAACCAATGATGATACAACTTCTGATGATGCAAAGGGATATTTTATATAATTGGGTTTACACTCATTGGAGTGGAGCGGATGTGATGGCTCTTAAAGCTGCTTTGCCCAATCCTGCCGCCTTCTATGAGGAGGTGGAAGGAGCCATTAGCTCCTGCACTATGACCTTGCCAGATATTGATATGCGGAGAACAATAAGTAAAATAGATGACAAATGCGGCATTTAGTGACACCTGGGTGGAAGTAGAAAGAATAGATATGGAAAGGGAGCCTGCGCAGACACCTCAGAAGGAGATATTAGATATTCCTAAAGCTATTGTGACTAAGTTAAAGACTCTCACACCCCCAAAGAAAATAGATTGGACAACATTAGCGTCCTGTAAACAGAAAAAGAATGAGTTTGTTTCGGACCATTTTTCAAGGTTTGAGGAAACATTCCATGATTTTAGTGGTCAGTCGATGGCTGAGGATACGGGTAGGCATTTGTTTGTTGATACATTTGTCGCTAATATGTTACCAGAAATAGCTAGTCGCTTAAAGGCCAACGTGAGTTCTTGGACCACGTCTTCTCCAGTTTCCCTTGTAACTATGGCCCAATATTATGAACAGGAATAGGAAGCAAAAGGCAGGGAGGATAAGAAGGTTAAGGAATTAAAAGCCAAAAGTCATGTTGGCTCAAGTATGTGGTCCACCATTTAGGGGAGGTGGAAGAGGCGGACGCGCAATGTATACACCTGGAGTGCCCCTTCTGCCTCGAGCAAATTTTTCCCCTGATACCGGGCATTGGTATTCTGAGTGTCCCTTATTGCGAGGTCAGCAGTATCAGTGGGGAAGGGGAAGTATGAGAGGACGCCCAAGGAATTCAGGAAACAGGGGAGGTACAGGAGCTCGCCCCAGATTTGCAGCAGTTGAACAAGGACCAAATTACTCTAATACTTTTGATAGACGAAATCAATATCAAACGTCTGATTATTCTGCTGATGCTCTTGCAGATTCCGATTATGCATAGGGATGTCTAGGATGCGGTAAGGGACCGGTTGAGGTGCCAGTAGATCAAATGGGTCCTTATGTTGAGGCAAGCGTCTTGGGATCTACTGATCGGTTTCTGGTTGACACCGGGGCTGCCCGTAGTACTCTGCCTAAAATTGGTTCCTAGAGCTCTCCTGTCTGGCACAATGATAACATTTATAGGATTCGATGGGACACCTACACCTAGCCCACTGTCACTGCAACTTGAATTCGGACTTGACAAATTCACTGCAGCAAGTCAATTTTTGCTTTCCCCTAACACGCCGGACAACAGTGTGGGTATCGATATGCTTAAATATTTTCATGCCACAATACGTTCTCCAGAAGGTGTGCGTGTTATTTTATATAACAATTATCAAATGGAGATCCTATCTTACCAATGAGGATGCCGCTCTGGCGTCCTTACCTAGTGTAAAAGGAACACTGTTATTGCTATCATTTCTTGCCTCTCATCATCACAAAGTCTCTCGGAAGAAATTGCAATTTTGTACACAGCAAGTTACCCATTTAGGAGGAATGTGCACTCACACCAGATCGCATTCAGACCATTTTAGACACTCCTGTGCCCTGTACTCAGAAGGACGTCCGTGCATTGATTGGTCTTACTTCTTTCTGTAGGCAGTGGATCACTAGCTTTTCGTACATTATTAAACCCTTGTTGGCCCTTTTGACTAAAGACACTCCAATGCCTTTCCCATAGACTACTGTATGTCAAAATGCCTTCTAACAGTCATGCCAAGCTCTTTGTTCTGCACAAGTATTAGGAACTCCAGACTACACTCACTAACAAGAGCATGTGAGCTTAGTACAGACTTACTTGTCAATATTTTTACTGACAGCCAGTACGCATTCGGGGTGGCATATAATTTTGGTCGCTTATGGAAGAAAGGGGTTTCCTCACCTCACATGGGACACAGATAGTGCATGGAAAATTAGTGCACAATCTTCTTATTGCCATAACCTATCCTAAGAAAGTAGCAATTGTTAAATGTAGTGCACACAAGAAAGTGACTGATAAAATAGGCGTAGGTAAATGCATTTGCAGATCACACAGTCCGTGAGACCGCAATGCAGCGAAGTACCACCTCCATGTATGTGTTGACGTCTTAAGCTGAACGTTGGCACGTTATGTTATGGTATATAGACTTGTAGCGTGCACAGATACTTCAGGGAGTGTCCAGGCGCAAACTTAAAAAAGGGTCAGAGGGCAGAGCTAGAAGAGAAAGGTTTTTAACCTTTTCTTAAAAATCGCAGAATCTTTGATGCCGCGCAAAGCCAATGGCAAAGCATTCCATACCAGCGCAGCTACCCGGGCAAAAGAGCTCCCGCCAAGCCTTTGTCAGTCAAATCAAGGGATCTGCGCCAAAACTTGGGAGGAAGAAAGCAACTGTCTCACTGGAATGTAGAAAGCAAACCTCTTCTGCAAGTAAATGGGCCCCAGACCATGGAGAGCTCTGTGGGCAATAGATACAATTTTAAATATTCGAGCCACCGCCAGGAGCCAGTGCAGAGATCGTAAATGAGAACGCACACTGCACCTGCTGGCAAGGCCCAGCAGGAGTCTGGCCGACGAATTCTGTATCACTTGCAGTTTGTTCAAGAGGTAACCTGGGATGCCAGCATACAGTGCGTTATTGTAATCTAGACAGGAAAGAATCAGGGCGCGGACAACAGTTTCCTTTGCAGATTTTGGAAGGAGCGGGAGAAACTTCCTCAGAGTTTTCAGGATGCTAAAACAGGTTAAAGCCAGCTTCTTAATCTGAGATGAAAAAGTCAAGTTCTCACTGAACCAAACCCCCAGATTCTTGACAGTCTCTCTTTAGAATGGGTAAGGGGAAAGCCCAGGACTACAGCCGCTCTCTAAAATTGCCAGGAAATGTGCCATATAAGAGGATCTCAGATTCCTCCTCATTGCACTTAAGCTGTGTCTTAGCAAGCCAGTGAAAGAGCGGAGAGAACTGAATCATCGTCTCGTACCCAAGAGAAGAGAAGCTAGGTGTCATCAGCATAGGCAATCTCCTTAGCCCCTAATGCCTGGCATGATGCCAGGCAGGAAGTGCTGGAAAACAACAATCTGCCTCTGCTGATGAATTAGATCAATGGTCTATGGAGGAATAAAGATATGACCAAATGGAAGTTACCGACAGCCTACTTATATCCCTTGATTCACATGGGCAGGCACATATTCGAGGATCCTCAATAACAAAACATCTTATGCAAGTGTGGAATCATCCTGATATTGCGGGCACTGCTTAAAAGATAGTCCAGTCTTGTCTAGTGTGCCTTCAGTATAACCTAGAACGTGAACGCAAACTGCAACAGGAGGGTGTGCGACACCAAATGCACCTTTTGAGGTCCTGCAAATGGACAACGGACCTCATTTCATTGGGAAAGTTATAGAATATGTCATGAAAGGGTTGGGGATTAAATGGGAATTTCATGCCGCTTTTCATCCCCCATCAGCAGGCCTGGTGGAGCGTTACAACTCCACACCGAAATTGAAATTGGCTAAAATACAGGCTTCCCTGTCTTTGAAATGGCCTGATGCCCCGCCCCTAGCACTACTTTCTATCACATCAATACCACATACACAATCTGAGGTTGTGTTTGGCAGGCCTATGAATATTTGGGGAATCCCTAAGCCTGCTTTAGAAATGGAAGAATATAGTAAAGGAAGTGCAGCAACAAACTATGTGTATCCAAATTCTAGGTTGGCTAAAGTAAATGGACCCCTTGTTATCTGTTACCATGACCACTGGCCCCCTTTGTGTACAAAGTACAGGCGATGTGCCAGTGGGCCACAGTAACTGTACTGCAGTGTTGCAGATGTCTTCGAGAGGCCAAAGCAGCTTCCTTGCATCACGTCACACTTCTTTTGTTAGTGGAACTAAGGCATACTACTTCCTACCTCCAGGCTGGTCTGGTGCCTGTTAAGTAGCCTTCCTTCTACCACCTGTGTTTTTAGCTCCCCCAACCTACCATCAAGATTTGCAATTGTTCAATCACTATGCTAGTAGTAAGGGAGAACGTGCAATTGATGTCTCTGTAGTCGACCAGACAGAGACCACATGGGAACGATATAGACAGATGGAGCATGCTGTAGCATCAGATCCAGCTGTTGTGTCTTCACACCGGACAATTCACTTTCTGTATATGCGGTCATCTCCAAACTACACAAAATAGTTACTGAGATATATCAAGATTCAGGAAAATGGACTTGGGCTAGATGGTTCTGGAGTGTATTTTCTATATGGGGCTTAAAAATATTTTCTGACTTATTGATAATTATAGCAATTCTATTCTCTTGTTGTTTATGTATCCAATGCGGGCCAATGCTTTTTTCCTTCTGTATTTCCACGTGTACTACTTGTATACCATTTAAAACAAATGACCAAAATGTAAATACCCGTTTAGCACTAGATCAAGAAGTCAGCAACATGATGCTAATTGATATGTATAACATTTATTGTACCCCTTTTAAAGCATAAGAAAATGTCTTAGCTGATGCCAAAAGGGCCATCTGTGGAAAACGTGTAATATTTTACTTGGCATAAGCTGCAGCCATTTTGGGTGTGGTATCCATTTAGGTTTCCTTCATAATTCTCCCATCCTCTGCTCCTCATCTTTTACCCTGCCTGTGCTGTCTATTTTAGTTGACTTCCTGGCTCAGCTAAAAGCAATGTGCATGCTAAGAGTTTGTAGCTGCCAGAACACCTGGTCTCAGACTCAACTGTCAATCATTTTCTGCTGTTGTAAATAGTTCTGTTCCCCCTCCCACTTTGCTGACTAAGTGATCTCCCATCTGCCCAAGTTTGTCGGTAACTATTCCTGTGTAGCCCTGTACCTTCTATTTGTATCCACACGCTTACCAGTGCAGAAAAAGCTGCATATAAGGCCTGTGTTTTGCGACTTCAATGTACTACCTCCTGGAACTTTTGAGGGTGTTGTATGGACGTAGTCCCGCTCATGAGCGATTAATAAACTTGCTATTTGAATTCCAGCTTCAGTGCCAGTCTCTATTTTGTTGGTCTACAGACCCGTGGACAGAGAAGGGGTACTCCTGCACCGGTGTGCCCAATAAAGGCACATTTCCACACTACAACCCAGCGGCACTCCACGCAACTGCAAGCTAGCGTCACCAGCCGACACCCACGGACCCTTCAGCAGTCAGCACTGCCGGCACACCTGCAGCACCACCAGGTACACGGACCCAGCACAACCCGCCCGCAGGAACACAACCGAATCTAAGACTCTGCAATGCATCCTCCTCAACGTCCAATAACTCCACAAACACACCACAGAAATCTGGGACCTCCTTGACAGCACCACCCCGGCGGTAGCATTCTTCACCGAAACCTCAGGACCGGCCATCGCCATCCCCCAAAGATACAAGATCTCCCGGAAGGACCGCCCCACCCGCCCGGGAGGAGGAATCGCCATCGTCCACAAATCCACCCTCGGACTGAGCACACTCCTTGACGAGCCCACAGGCCTGATGGAACACCTACACCCCACAAGCCATCGCATCCACCAACTACACCCTGCTGGGAGTACTCAACTTCCACCTAGACAACCAACAACACCCCAACACCGTATTCCTACTGGACAACCTCCACAACATTGGACTCCGCCAGATTGTGACCGAACCCACATACTCAGCAGGGAACACCCTCGACCCCCTCTTCACATCAGGAAACTTCATCACTTTCAGCCACACCACCGAACTCACCATTGATGCATCCACTTCACCTTCAAAACACCCACCAACCGAAGACACCAGCACCTGCTCCCACAAAGAAACTGGACCAAAATCACTGATGACCAGCTCACCTCCTCACTCAGCAACTCCACCCCAACCACCGCAGAAGACGATGACCCCAACACCGCAGCCCGAACTCTGCACAGATGGATCTCCAACAGCGCCAACATCATAGCCCCCCTCAAGCAGAACACACACGCCAAGAAAGCCAGATGTTTACCACCAAACTTCAAGAGTCCAGACGCACATGCCACCGCCTCGAAAAGTCCTGGAGGAACTCCAAATCCACAGAAGCCCACAACAATGTCAGAGCCGCCACCAACACCCACCACCATCTCATCAGAAATACAAGAAAAACAGCCATCGAAGACAGAATCTCCACACACGCACACAACAGTAAAGAACTCTTCAACATCAACAAGGAATTCGCCCAACCCACCAGCAAGTCTACTGACATACCTCTCTCACAAGACCTCTGCAACAAACTCAGCGCCCTTTTCCACCACAAAATCAAGAACATCTACGAAAACTTTGATGAAGACAACCAACACACTGAACCCTCACCAGCCACCTCCACCACCATGAAACCAACGATCAACAGCTGGACAGTCCTCACCACGGAAGACACACTGAAGACGATGAAATCAATCCTGCCCCCACCACATCTTCAACAGAGCCGCCGACACCACCGCACCCATGTTTTGCCACATCATCAACCGCTCCCTGGCGACCGCGTCTTTCCCCGACAATTGGAAACACGCTGAGGTCAACCCCCTCCTGAAGAAGCTCTCGGCGGACCCTACTAACCTAAAAAACTACAGACTGATCTCCCTGCTCCCGTTCCCAGAGAAAGCAATCAACAGCCAACTCGCCACCTTCACAAAGAGCACAACATCCTCGACTCCTCCCAATCCTGCTTCAGAAGAAACCACAGCACAGAATCCGCCCTCCTCACCACAACAGACGACATCCGGTCCCTACTGGACAAAGGAGAAAAGTAGCCCTCATCCTCCTCGACCTCTCAGCGGCCTTTGACACAGTCTCCCATTGCACCCTAACAGGCAGACTCCACGACGCAGGGGTCCGAGACAAGGCCCTCGGCGGGATCCACTCCTCCGGCAGAAAGCAGCAGGTCAGACTTCCTCCTTTCCTCTCGGACCCTACACCAACCACCTGCGGAGTCCCCCAGGGGTCCTCCCTCAGCCCTAAGCTTTCAACTACTACATGGCTCCACTCACCCACAGACTCAACATTGTTTCATACGCTGACAACACCCAACTCATCATCCTCTCCCTATCGAACTAACCCAACGCAGCCAAACATAACTTTCAAGAAGGCATGGAAACTGTTGCCAAATAGATAAAAAGTAGCTGCCTACAACTCAACACAGACAAAACAGAAGTACTCATCATGGGCCCACACCCTGACGCCTAGAACGACACTTGGTGGCTCCCCGCACTCGGAATCCAACCCACTCCCACGGACCATGCACGCAACCTTGGAATTATCCTGGACTCCGAGCTCAAAATGGACCACCAGATCAACTCCGTCGCATCCTCCTGCTTCTACAACCTTCGCCTCCTATGCAAGACCTTCAAATGGATCCCCTTCGAGCACAGAAAGATGCCACCCACGCCCTTGCCACCAGAAGACTCGACTACGGCAACGACGGAATAAACAAAAACCTCATCGCAAGCTACAAAACATGCAGAACACCGCCGCAAGACTAGTTCTCAACCTGCCAAGACACTGCCATATGTCCCAGCACCTGCACACACTCCACTGGCTCCACATCAAGACTAGAATCACCTTCAAGATCCTCACCCACGCACACAAAGCCCTTCACAACACCAGACCAGCATACCTGAACAGCCGACTCAAATTCCACGTACCCCAAAGGACCCTACGATCAGCCCAGCTCTCCTAAACCGTGGTCCCCCACGCCAGAAAGACCAGACCAGGAGGCCGCTCCTTCTCCTTCCTCGCTGCCAGGGCATGGAACGCCCTAAGGCTTCACCTCAGACAGACAACATCACTCCACATCTTCACGAGAAACCTCAAAACTTGGCCCTTCAACAGACCCCCTCCGTGATGGACTGGAACCTTCTCCTCCTCTCCTCCCCAGCGCCTTGAGACCCTTACGGGTGAGTAGTCTAGCTTAAACACGTGATTGATTGACCTGCGAAAATCACCAGGTCCATGCTTGGCTAGCTGCTGGAGGCCAGATTGTATCCAGGCATGGTGGGACTTGTGGTCCTAATTTTATATTGATAATTAAATACTATAAGTCATATAATGCAAAGAAAACGCAAAACTGGTGTGGTCACCTATGGAGCAGGGAACCTCTGCATGGCTGCATGTTTGTGTACAAAGCTGCTTATACATAGGTAGAGTCCAACTATACAAAGTAACTTAATATCACACTATACCAAGTATTACTACTATAAATAATACTTCACCACAACTCACAACACAAAGCAATATCAAACTGCTTCGCATCATAGAAAATCTCTCCATAACAATGTATAACACAACACAGAACACAAACGTACCAACACACATGTGAGGGTGTCCAGGGGCTGAGTAGGGTGGGCCTGGGGGTGGAGGGGTAGGAGATCATGCCTGTGTTGTCTGGAAAAGCCATGTCTTGAAGTTCGTTTGGAAGTCCATGAGGAAAGGGTAGGTTTGAGGTGTTTCTGGAGGTTGTATATAACATGAAATTTTGAAACTTGCAAAATAAATCGAAGAATCGTGAGAAAGACACAAACCTAAACTTTAGGAGAGGTCAGTCTTTTTTTTTTTTTTTGCTGTATCAAGCATATTCTGTCCCCGTACTAGAGATTTATGGAGCGAAGATTCAATCAACTGCCCTGTATGGTATAGAAATGTGGGGGTTTGAAAACACACACGCTTAACCTCTTCGATGCTCATGACGAGCTCAGCTAGTCATGAGGTACACCTCTCGTACGCTCATGACGAGCTGAGCTCGTCATGAATAATGGGGAAAATCAAATGTCAGCACAGGAGGGGAATTCTTTTGTGAGCTCTTTGGTCAGTCTACCTCTAAGCACTCCCTTGCTGCCTTTATATTTTGACTTGGGCAAACATGTGGCTTTTCTTCGACCTTTGATATAGTGAGGTAGTGTGGCTCACTGGTTAGAGGCGGCAGACCCGAGAGCAGAGGACAGCCCGGGACCAGGGTTCGATTCCCGGCGCGGCAGGTTTCTGGACCTGGGTCAGCGGACTTGATAATTCTCTCGCCTCGGTGCCCACTCTGATCAGCGATCACACTCGGCAACTCTGGGCATTAGCTTGCCTCATCTTCACTAACGGCCCCACCAGACCGCCGGGGATGCCTGGTCTCACCCTGGAGATACCCATTAAGGGACCATCTCTCAGGGAAGCCAGGAAGGGTTTCGCAGCGGTCGAAGCGCGGAGATACTCCCCCGGGAGTGATTCTAGCGCTATATAAACACGCAAATTAAATTAAATTAAATGTTTTGGGTAAGGTTGTGCGCAACTCCCTAGTTTGCATGTATACTGAAGTCCTCAATATATTCTAAGGTTGGAAATGACTGGACCCATATCCTGGTTACAATACTTGAAGGATTAGTTTGTAAATCTTGGTTTTGATCTCATGTGGTTAGATCCATCCTTTTTGCCTATGGCCTGTAAAATGAAACTTAAAAAGCACTTATAGAATTTTATTGTGGCTCTTAGTCGAAGGAATGGCCTCAAGGGAAGTTTCTTGGCCCATTTACTGGATGCAAAATCATGACTGGCATGCAAGCTATATTTAGAGGAGATAGTTGCGAACCAGGCCAAACCCTTTTTATCTAGTTCTGGTATGGAATTCTAGGAACTAAGGGCCAGATGTAGGAGCCCAAATACCGGTCGGTAACGGCCGAATTCGGCCGTTACCGACCGGTATTTGGTGATTGGGATGTAGGGGCATCATTTTACAGATTCGGTAAATTTACAGAATCGGTAAATTTACCAATTCTGTAAAATACCGAATCGGTAATTTTACCGATTCGGTAAAACCCAGATGTAGGTGGGACTCTTCTGAGTCCCAAAGGCCTTACAGATTCGGTATTGTACCACCCAATCCAATTGGGTGGTAAAATACCGAATTCAGGTGTGCATGCACATCTGTGCATGCACACCTGTGCAATGTGACACACAGACATGCCCTTAGGGCATGTCTGTGTGACACATGGCAAACAAGTCCGGAATTGGGGTGCTAGAGGGTGTCAAAGTGACACCCCCTGCACCCTTGCAGGATTCGGTATTTACCGAATCGGTAAATACCGATTCGGTAATGCCCATTGATTCCTATGGGCTTCAATGCCCATAGGAATCAATGGGCATTACCGAATCGGTATTTACAGAATCGGTAAATACCGAATCTTAACGATTCGGTATTTACAGAATCTGTAATACCTACATCTCCCCCTTCATATTTACCGACTCTTAAATACCGAATCGGTAAAATTTGGTATTTAAGAGTCGGTAAATATGAATTACCTACATCTGGCCCTAAGAGTTTTACATGCAAGTGGGACATGTCAGCCTCACCTATGTAAAGGCTGTCATGTGTAACAAGGGGGCCACAGACACTACTGCCAATGTATTCTTCTTCTGCTTTATATATCACCCATACTAAAAGAGAGGACTTCCATTATGTCGCTCTTTGGTTTTTAGAAGCTTCATGCCTTCCTTAACAATATTACTCATCAACATCTTGTCTTTATTAGTGTGCTGCTTGAGTACATTTTTATACTGTGTATGGGTTAAGAGGAGAACTGCAGACTTGGACTTTTAGGTTATTTATTTTTAGTATCATCAAGTGATTGTACTCTGTATTTATAGATTGTTTAGTATTTATTAAGATTCTGTTGTACAAGAGTTTTAACACACGTTGTAAATTGTTTTAACATGTGTTTTATTGGGTTTATTCTCAAATAAACAGAACCATAGACTGATGGACACCAGTATTGGCTTCAATTAATTTTGCCATTGCAGGATTCTCTCTAAAAAAACATTGTCCTAAATAAGTGGTCACTCGAACAAGGACAGATGCATGGTAATGAAATCAAGTGTTTTTAGTTCTCACCTACAAACCACTTTGGCTCTCTGGATTTGAACATACAGGCCATTCAATAACAATCATTACAGAGGGCTTTTGTTCAGCCCATTGCTTATCATTGGTTAACTTACTTATTAATCTCATACGCTTGCTTCTTATTGGCTTTCTTTTCTGTTCTTGTGTATGTCGTTCCTTTAGAGCACGGCACATTTACTATCCTTTTGCATGAATTACATATATTTCTCCACACTTCAAGCTTACCGGTTGCACCTATTCCGATAATACCCATATTATTCTAAAATTGGAAAATTAAACACACCCAGGGACCTGTATACTCTCGGAATGCCTACAAGCACCAGAGACGAGGATTCTACAAATTAACCTGAAACAAAACCCCTCAAAAACAAAGTTCCTGGATTGTGGAATATATATTTTTTACAGGTATATATATATTGTTTATTAGTCAATTAAAACTATAAAGATAACACAATACAACACGATAGGAGGAAAACAAACAAAGAATTCATAAATCTACTTCAGCCATAAGATCTCATATTTATGGGCCTTTACATTTTCTTTCAGCCCTTCCTATCTATTGGAATAAAAATGCCAAATAAAGGAAATAAAAAAGTCTCTAGATGACTTAATCAAACCTCAACAAATTTGTAGCACTGCCGATTAACGTTCTCCTAATAATACCACTATAGGTATTAAAGTGCTTAAGTGCAAATTCAAGCAGCAGGAGTAGGTGCCTTCTAAGTGGACAATGGTTTTCAGACAAATATGGTACCCCTATATGAGACTGTGCTTTGATAAAAGCCATTATACAAAGTTCAGTAAAATGATTGCCTTAACAAGATGAGTTAGGGAACAGCCACTATAGAGGACCCTAGCAGCAACACATTTGTAGCACGGACGTTTATCGTTCTCATAAAAAAGTACTTGTGTGCAAATTCAATCAGCGGGAATAGGTACTATGCAAAGGGGACAATGGTTTTCAATCAAATACGGTACCTATATACAAGACTGTGCTTCAATAACGAGCCAATATGCGTGACAAAGGTGCCAAGTTGAGTAAATTATTACCTTAACTTGACGGGATAGGAACTAAAGGGGATCCTAGCAGCCCAACCTTGCAGTTTACCAGCTAGTGGAATATGGAAAACATATCACTCACTAGGGACTCGCCCAACGCAATCTCATCTCCCACTACCATATATAAACAAAAGTTAAGAAACTCGGTCTTTTTTGTTGTTGTTGATAAATCAATTGTATTGGATTTTCAAAACACGAAAAATTCATTGGCAGCAGGTTACTCATAATTAAAAGGAACACAGTGTTATTCACAGTTAACAGGATATGGGCTACCCGGTCGAGACGGGTACTACAGATCAAATATTCATTGCAGGTATAAAAAATTAGACAGATCATCACAATGGCAGCAGATTAAACCATTTACCCCACACTTTACCAAATAACTCTGGACAACCCCGGGCCTCGAAGAGAGACTCCTACTGCATCCCACACCAGTCCACTCCCCTCCTCCACTTCTGCACCGTCGGCGCCTTAGCTTGGGACCAGAGCACCGCAATATCCCTTTTTGCCACCGCCATAGCCGTCCCCAGAAAGCGCTTATCCGCCCTGGAACCATCTAGGCCATCAAACACCCCCATCAGCATACGTCTCGGGTCATGGGGAACCTTCCGTCCCAGGGCCTGCGTAAGTTCAAGTTCAACCCCTCTCCAGAACGGCGCCAAAGCCGGGCATTGCCATACCATGTGATAGAAGTCCGTGGGCGTGGCGTCACAGCGCGTGCATGCTGGGGATGATCTCATACGGGCCTGGAAAAGGCGCAACGGAGTGAGGTAGACTGCATACAGGTAATAAAGTTGTACCAAGCGCAACTTGGAGGACGTGGTCAGGGTTTGGGTGCCATAAGGGCATCTCGCCAATCCGCCTCTTCTAGGGGGCCCACCCATCCTTCCCATCGAGCTCTGAGCCGGTCAAGGGATGCGGGCCATTATTAACTAGTGACCGGTATATGCGGGACTGCCCTCCCCTCCCCAGATTCCCCATCATCACCTGAGCCTCTAGCGGGCTGAACTCTGGAAGAGAGGCAGGGGATGGAATGTGTGCGTGGAGGGCATGTCTGAGTTGTAAATATTTATAGAATTGGGAATGGTGGAGTGCGTGCCGCTGTTGCAGGTCGGCAAAGGAACAAATGTGATCCCCCACCCATACGTCTCCAAGCAACGAGATTCCGACGAGATCCCAGCGACGGAACCCCTGTAGGGACGAGACATCACCTAGCCAGGCCCCGCTCCAGAACGGTGTTTGTCGAGTGAGCGTACGGTTCCACCGCACATGGCGCAGAGCTGTGCGCCAAGCCATAAGTACCGTTCTCGTGACTGGGGGAAGGGCCTGCGGCACCGGGATACCGTACAGGAAGGACTGGATCTGCGCGAAATCCGGTGTGGCAAGTACAACTCGGTATGCCGGATCGTACAAGCCGCCCGCAAACCAGTCGGGAATCACAATAAGCCTTGTGGCCAAGTAGTAGAGGTGGAGATTAGTCACTCCCATGCCTCCATCAAAGGGGGGGATATGACAGTGTGCCAGGGATAGACGAGGCCTCCCGCCTCCCGCCTCCCCAGAGAAACCGGGTAAGGATGCCGTACAGTTCCCGGAACCAACTCCCCAGGAGGTGGATGGTGATGTTCTGCAAAATGTAAAGAAAGCGGGGGAGAATCATCATTTTAAAGAGCGCACTTCTGCCCAGGGGATTAAGGGGAAGGGCCTGCCATCTCTTGAGGTTCGACGTCATCCGGGTGACCAAAGGCATGACATTCAAAGCCCATTCGAGCTCTGGCAAAAGGGTGATCCAGACGGCCAGATATTTGAACGATTGCCTCAGTAGGGGAATATTCGTCTGCCAGTCAAAGCAGGCCCGGGAGGGATGTAAAGGGACCAGAGTCGATTTTGCCGGGCTGAGCCGGAGTCCGGAGACCTGTTCAAAAGCTGAGAGGACCTCCAGGCATCTGGGGTCAGAACTGTCCGGGTCTGCCAGATAAAGCAGGACTTCGTCTGCATAAAGGGCTATCTTGACAACTTGACTCGAGTCCCAGGCCCAACCTCTGATGAGTGGGTCATGCCGGATGAGTGCCGCCAGGGGCTCCATCACCAGCGCGAACAAGAGGGGTTAGAGCGGGCACCCCTGTCGCGTACCCCTCCGGATTGGGAAGGTCTCAGAAAGCTCGCCGTTGATGAGAACACGGGCTCTGGGGTTGGTGTAGAGGACCTTGACCAGGTGGTGGAAGGAAAGGCCGAAGACCATCCTCTCCAGCACATCCCCAAGTTACACCCAGTCCACCATATCAAAGGCCTTCTCAAAATCAATGAAGAGCAACGCCAGATACAGGGTTAGGCGACCACGGTGGGCCACAGCCAAGTGGAGACGACAGATGCAGTGACGAGTACCCCTGGCCGGCATGAACCCGCATTGGTCGGGATGGACCAACTCCTGTCTGAGTCTCTGGGCTATCACTATAGCGAAGATCTTGAGCTACGTGTTAATCAGCGAGATCGGACGATAGTCCGCACAATCCAGGGAGGGCGGATGCGTTTTTGGAATGACCCCTATGGTGGCCACATCAGATTCTGGTGGGAAGGATCCGGTCTCCGTCACATGGTTGAATAGTTCCACTAAATGGGGGACCAGGATCTCGCGAAAGGTCGCGTAGTACTCCTGGGGGTAGCCGTCCGGACCGGGCGTCTTACCGGGGTGCAATAGTGATATTGCCTCGTGAATTTCCTCTGGGGAGAAAGGATAGTCCAAAGCCTCCGCAGTCTCCCGAGGGAGACACAGCAGCCGGGCCCCGGTCCTCTCCAGCCATTCCGCCAGCGGAACGCTGGGAGGGCGAGCAGCATATAAGGTCGCGTAATAATCTGCAAAAGTTTGTGCTATGGCTGAAGACGTCACCTGGTGGGCCCCAGTAGCCGAGCGGATCTCAGGGATAACGCGGTGGATCTTGGAATAGGACACTAGATTGTGTAGGAGCTTGCCATTTTTGTCACCCCACCCGTAGATCCGTGCCACCGATGAACATCAGAGCATTTTTGCGGATTCCAATGAGATCCGGCAAATCTCCTTGCTGACCACTGCCAATTGCCGAGAGGAGTTCCCGCGACCATTCGCCAGCTGGAATCTTTCCAGCTGTGCTGCCTGAGCTTCCAGCCGTACAAGTTGGGCTGTCTGCTCCACCCGTTTCACATGGACCAGACGCCTGGCCACCCCCCGGACAACAGCCTTGCCGGCCTCCCACTGCGTCCCCGGTGAGGGAACCGAGCCCGTATTAGTGGAATAATAGTGACTTAGTTCCTGCCCAATTGAGTCAACGAGCTTGGAGTCCTGCAGAAACCAGGTGTTCAACCGCCAAGTCGCTTGCGGACCCGCAGTGCTGGACCCAAGACGGGCGAGTGATCCGAGATCCCCCTGGGCAGTATCGCGGCCCCCGAGACCTGTTTGCAGTCTGTGGCAGGCAGCAGGAGATAATCTATGCGGGAGTGGGTATGATGGGCCGCCGACGTGTGAGTGTATTGTTCCCTACGAGGGTTCCAGACCCTCCATATATCACAAAGTCCCAGGGCAGATGACCAACTCGAGAGGGCCCTCGCAGAGACAAGTCGACCCTCCAATGGGCTCCCCGTTGCGTTGCTCTGGGGTTGCAGGACAGCATTAAAATCTCCCCCAGCCACCGTGAGGCCCTGCGGAAAGGAGAAGACAAGCGTAAGGTGCCGAAAGGTGGAGGGCAGTAGTGCAGGTGGAATATAAGTGCATAGGAGGTTCGTGGGGCGTCCCTCAATCGTTCCGGAGACGGCCACATAGCGGCCCTGTGCATCAGTCTCAGCTCTAGCCAGGGCAAAGGGAAACCCTTTCTCTAAGTAGGATAGCCACCCCTCGGGAACCGCGCGCAAAACCAGAGTGCCAGACCCTATCAAATCCATATTGGGCTAAGAAATTGCATTGTGTACCTAGGAGATGAGTCTCCTGAAGAAACAGGATGTCCGGCGCATGGCTATGGGCTGCGCGAAGGACAGCTGTGCGCTTGATTCGATCAAGAAGGATATTGATGTTCCAGGAGAGGACATGGATAGGTCTATTGAGGGTGTTCACCATCGAAAAGAGTGATGTGTGGAAGGACGGATATAGGCGTGGGGCCGTTCCAGCCCTGGGGGGTGACCACTCGGGCCCAGGGCCTAGGGAAAAAGGCATACAAAGTGGTGATCTGCTGGTCAACTGCGAGAACAACTAGGGAGTTACGGCTGCCAGTGAGAACAACGAACAGCGGCCCGTAGGCGGCTAAAAATAAACTGCTGGGAGACAACGGTCTCCCCCCCACCCTCGCCCCCTAACTTCCCCCACCCTACACTTCTGAAGTGGAAGCATCTGTCGCCCCAAAGGCCCCAAACCTCTACCTACCCCTCTAAGAGGTGATTCGTTAATCTAAAACGGTTAGCAAAAAAACAACAACAACCAGGAGCGTGGCTAAAGTGGACCCCCCTCCATGTATGCAGATGAATGCCAACAGCTGAAAAAAACAAGATGTGATAAGCTTAAGAGTAACAGTATGAATCAGTCCCGGGCACTGCATTGGAAAGATGGACCTCCAAACGGGCCACCCAGTGGAGCCGGGTAGGACCCCGTACATAGGGTCAGGAGCAAACCCGTTGTGAAAAGTCTTGACAAGTGAAATGCAGGATACACAGTCTGCAGCGCTGGCTACACCCCCTCCTCACCACCAGAGCCACGGATCACGGGGCTCCCAGACAGGTCCGAGTCTGACATGGCCTTTCGCAGATTCACGTCAGACCCGGGGATACTCTGCATATCGATCAAAGAAGAGGCCATGGTGGGGGGAAAAGGCTCTCTGGTTCGTGGGCTGAGTCGGGGATTACCGGGACTGCGCCCCCTGCGAGTGGGACCCTCCTCCCCGGCGGTTACCCCGCCTTCGAGACCCAGTCCGGTGCCTCTGGGCCTTGGGCGCCTCGTGTGTCGGCTGCGTCGACGATCTCCGGACAGGGGACGGGGCAGCACCAGGCAGGAGAGGACGCTCCTCCGTAAGCCAGGTCCATGCTGCCTGGGGAGGTTTCGAAAAAGAATGTCTTATCCTGGAAGATCACCTTAAGACGTGCGGGGGAAGAGGAGACCATAGCGGAGCCCCACAGCCCTGAGTTTTTGCTTGACCTCGTCGTAGGACCGGCGCTGAGTCTGCACCTCTCTGGAATAATCCGGGAATACCATGATTTTGGAGTTCTGGAAGAGCAATGGAGCCAGTTCCCTGGCCATCCCCAGAATTGCTTCCCTGTCTCGGAAGTTGAAGATGCGAAGGATGATGGGACGGGTCGGGGCTCCGGGAGGAGGCCTAGGAGCGAGGGAGCGGTGAGCCCGCTCCACCGCGAACCGGGGGAGAGTTTCTCTTTGAGCATCCAGGAGCGGACCCAGGCCTCAATGAAGGTGTTGGTGCGGCCCTTCTCCACCCCCTCCGGAAACCCCGGTTGTTTCTCCCGGACCTGATTTCAGCATCCTCGGCCCGACGGTGTAACTCCGAAGTCTGCGTCTGAAGGCGGGCCACCTGGGACTTTAGGGCGCCTGCGTCATCCTCCACCGTGGAGATACGGGATACCGTTTCCGCAATACGCGCTGTGGCATTCCGGAGATCCTGCCGAATTAGGGCCACATTCACCCTCACTTCCCCGATCTTGCCTTCCACCGAGGCCTGGGACGCACTTATCGCCTGCAGGATGGTGGAGAGATCTCCCTCGGTGGTCCCAGAAGCAGGTGGGGGCCCGGCCCTGGGGTCTCGGTCTGACTTGGTGAATTGATCCATCTTTGTTTGGATCAGGGGGATGGGGTCTGAATGTTGCGGCTCCTGCCCATGTCCCCGAAGAATAAGAGGGGGGGGTGGGGGGGGGGGACAGGCGCGTGTGTGTGCCACCCGACACGATGGCCGATGCGCCCCTACACCAACCACAGCGCAGCCCCTGGCCCGTAGACAGCGGGGAGGTGCAGGCCCTTACAACAGCGAGCCTGGGGCAGGTCGGGGAGCTCCCGTGTCCATGAAAGTCGGTGTACCTCGCAGCTCCGATGGCTGTGCAGGTAACGGGAGGGCCACGCTGCGCCGAGGTTCCAGCGGCTCACCCCCAAGAATTGGTAGATGGTCACAGGCCAACTGCCCCACGTAACCAAGGAAGCAAGTGGCGCCGAACACCCCCGGACCCGCGTTTCCAAGGTACATAGCAGAAAGCAAGAGGGCACACTCAGGTGAGGGGGAGGCGCGCAGGATTAACCTCAGTCCACAAAGGGCCTCCAGTCCCAGGGGGCAGGTCAGCAACAGCCTCCCGGGGAAGGCATGGGACCAGCCAGGCCGCCAAGAGCAAATCAGGGGAACAGGCCGTCCACCAGCCCCCAAGCAGAGGGGCAAGCGCCACCAACACAAGGGAATGCCCGCCCCAGCGTCCAGCTGTCAATCACCGCGGCCGCCCTCCCGGCCGCACCAACAATTACCAAACAGGCAGGTGGGGGGGGGGGCAGCGTGGCACGGCCGGCCACCCGACGTGGTGGCCGACACACCCCTCACACCGGCCGAGGCGCAGCCATCGCAGGTCACAGCAACAGCCTCTCGGGCGACCAACAGCGCCACAGGTTGCCCAGGTGGGCGTTCACCCAACTCCGCCTGTCCAGGGCCGATGATGGCCAGAAGCCAAGCGCCCGCCCGCCAGCAGAGGCCCACAGAGAAGGGCAGGGTACAACCTTCAATATAGAGCATTACAAAAGGGGGGGTTGTACCCATGCAGTCGCGGGGACCTGGGCGCTATGTGGTATGTGTAAAGGAGGGTCCCCGCAAGGAGAACGTGTTATGTACAACACACACTGACACTGAATAACACAACCATTAATCAGGGATATAAATCAGATTAGTGACAGGTATTGTCCTTTATTTTACAATACCGGATTACAATCATTATAGGAAAATTCACCTCTAATCAATAGCCCCAGTAGAGGGAGGAAGGAAAGGGAGGGAAGAATGTGCTCAGGGCGGTGTAAAGTCAGAAAAAGTACACACAGTCATAAAGAAATCGAAATATAACAGTCTGCAATTGAGAGTCAAAAAAATCTGATACAAAAAGCCTAAATTTTTAAGGCATCCATTAAGAAACTGTTATATTACGGACATTCAACGGACACATACCAGTTCCGAATGATCAGGGGCATGTGCCGGAGGTCTGAAGAGAAAGAGCCGTCGACGTTTCGACCCCTAGCCGTAGGCTACGTTAAATCCTTATACGGGGTCTTCATCAGCACGTGTGCAGGAGGGGGGACAGGAGTTGGGAGGGGCAATTCTGTATTGGCTTCTACCAAACAGCCATGGTTATGATCCCAATCGTCAAATCCCAAAAAGGGCTGGATATTGTATTGGACACACGGGTGAGAAGCGCTGTTCGACTTGGCACTTGGGGCGTAGTTAGTGGTATTGGTTGACAAATTTATAGGTCACTCTAGAGTGATTAAAAGCCCAGTTTTCAGTTGTTTGGATGGCGTCGTGCTAAGAAATTACACGTGAAATAGCCATTTCCGTGTGTAACAATCTTCAGCGGCGATTTAATCAGGCACTCGAGTCAAGCGCTGGAGCCGTTGTTTAAAAGACTGCCGCTGTGACCGGATCCTTAGCACGACGCCATCCAAACAACTGAAAACTGGGCTTTTAATCACTCTAGAGTGACCTATAAATTTGTCAATCAATACCACTAACTACGCCCCAAGTGCCAAGTCGAACAGAGCTTCTCACCCGTGTGTCCAATACAATATCCAGCCCTTTTGGGATTTGACGATTGGGATCATAACCATGGCTGTTTAGTAGAAGTCAATACAGAATTGCCCCTCCCAACTCCTGTCCCCCCTCCTGCACACGTCCTGATGAAGACCCTGTATAAGGATTTAACGTAGCCTACGGCTAGGGGTCGAAACGTCGACGGCTCTTTCTCTTCAGACCTCCGGCACATGCCCCTGATCATTCGGAACTGTGTATGTGTCCGCTGAATGTCCGTAATATAACAGTTTCTTAATGGATGCCTTAAAAATGTAGGCTTTTTGTATCAGATTTTTTTGACTCTCAATTGCAGACTGTTATATTTCGATTTCTTTATGACTGTGTGTACTTTTTCTGACTTTACACCGCCCTGAGCACATTCTTCCCTCTCTTTCCTTCCTCCCTCTACTGGGGCTATTGATTAGAGGTGAATTTTCCTATAATGATTGTAATCCGGTATTGTAAAATAAAGGACAATACCTGTCACTAATCTGATTTATATCCCTGATTAATGGTTGTGTTATTCAGTGTCAGAGTGTGTTGTACATAACACGTTCTCCTTGCGGGGACCCTCCTTTACACATTCAATACAGAGCAGGCAGCACGGGAATCAATCCAGGCCTGCGTAGGCGGAAACAGCACCCCCAAGCCTCCCGGCCGCACCAACAATCACCAAACAGGCAGGCAGGGGTGTGGGGGGGCCAGCGCGGCACGGCCCGCCACCCAACATGGTGGCCAAAACCCCCCCTTAAACCCGGCCGCGGCGCAGCCATCGCAGGTCACAGCAGCAGCCCCTCGGGCAACCGACAACGTCACAGGTCGCCCAGGCAGGCGCTCACCCAACTCGGCGTGTCTAGGGCAGAGGACGGCCAGAAGCCACGCGCCCACCCACCAGCGGAGGTCCACAGAGGGGAGCAGGGGCCAGCCTTCAATATAGTTCGGACTGGACTGGACTGTTCCCATGAGGCACAAGGTCAGAGCCGATTTGCATATAGCCATTGTCTAACCCAGGCTGGTGTGGAGTGCAAAAAAACGATGGATTTAGGCCCAGATCCTTGTACTGGGGTGAATGTATGACATTGTTCTACATTCTGTCCATCAACTGTGTTTTTTGCAATTTTCACCCCGAGTGTGCTGGGTATACTCATACGTGAGTCCCAGGCTCTCCACACCACTGAAGTCAAGCTATCCAGGCTGATGAAGGCTGATAGCCTGAAACCGGTCCTTGGATGCTTGATTCCGGTCTGGGAAAGACATGGCTTGGTAGTTCGGACTGGACTGTTCCCATGAGGCACAGGGTCAGAGCTGATTTGCATATAGCCATTGTCTAACCCAGGGTGGTGTGGAGTGCAAAAAAACGATGGATTTAGGCCCAGATCCTTGTACTGGGGTGAATGTATGACATTGTTCTACATTCTGTCCATCAACTGTGTTTTTTGCAATTTTCACCCCGAGTGTGCTGGGTATACTCAGACGTGAGTCCCAGGCTCTCCACACCACTGGAGTCAAGCTATCCAGGCTGATGAAGGCTGATAGCCTGAAACCGGTCCTTGGATGCTTGATTCCGGTCTGGGAAAGACATGGCTTGGTAGTTCGGACTGGACTGTTCCCATGAGGCACAGGGTCAGAGCTGATTTGCATATAGCCATTGTCTAACCCAGGGTGGTGTGGAGTGCAAAAAAACGATGGATTTAGGCCCAGATCCTTGTACTGGGGTGAATGTATGACATTGTTCTACATTCTGTCCATCAACTGTGTTTTTTGCAGCCTTCAATATAGAGCCGGAAATGTGGGAATCAATCCATGCCGGCGGAACCACCCCCCGAAGCCTTCTAGTCCAAGAGTCGGGGCCTCGTCCCCCTGGGGATCCGCTGCAATGACGCCCCTGGCTAGCGCGTAGCCTCCGCCACCCCATGGCCGAAGAAGGACTTGATCAAGGCCGGAGGGAAGCCCAATCCCTCCGGCCGCCGCCACAGCAAGTAGAAGCCCCACTCACCGGTCACCGTCACTGGCAGGGGTCTGGGTCGCCTCCCGCTCCGGAGACCGCATTCAGCGCCAGGCCCCACGCAGGGCACACAGACCGCGCCAGTCTCCAGATTCCTCCCGGGCCTCACCTCCAGGAGCGGGCCATATACCACCGCTCCGGGCCCCAGACGTCCCTCGATCCGCCACCACAGGGCACACAGCACTTCAGGGCCTCCGGGCGGAGTCGGCAGGCCCGGGGTCGAGGGCCGCCATCTTAGGCCTGCCAGGCCTCAGGAAGGAGGGCAGCCCGCTGGTGCACATAGAGACCGGGCAGCCCCTCAGAAGAACACCGGAGCAGGGCAGGTCAGTCAGGGAGCCGCGGCAGGCAAGCACCTGGTCCGATGGCAGCTGTAGTCTGGCAGATTGAAGGCGGATGACGGAGGGGGTCCAGAGCACTCTTGGAGTGCGACCGCCATCTTGGCGCCTCAAGCCACGCCCCTAGAAACTCGTCTTAAAATAGATTCTAAACACGCACACCAAGGTCAGGTCAACAACACAGCGAAAAGTGCTCTCAACAGCATGAGTCCAGTACAACGATTTGTTCCTTTCTTGGGTTACCCACGAAAGGGTACAAGTCTCAACAGCTTTCAGGCTTTTCTGCCTCACCTAAGCAACAGACAATCCATAGGACTTATGAAGCATTTGGTTAACAAACTCCAATGAACCCTAACTATTGCTGCAAGATAATTTCTTCGATTGAAGGAACATTATCAAATCACCCATGCCCTCAAGGCCTTGCACTGGCTACCAGTTCCAAGAAAAATCTATTTCAAAGCACACCAACCAATCCATCATGCTGGAACAAAACTCTAAATAAAAATAAAATAAAACTCTACATCCAAAAGAGTAAACTTGGATCGAGAATGGAACCGCTCTTAACCAACCCTCCTTTCAGAAGAACATACAGAAGAACATACTTAGGTGGAAACTTTTTTTCAGCACAAACCTGCAAACTATAGAGAATCATAGCCAATGAAAAAGGGGGTAATCAGCAACCACCTAGAATTCAGGGAAGCAATAAACACCTGGTGACTTAATATGATCCAACTCATTCTCAGACCATAGGTCATTCAGGCCACAACACTGCAAAAAAGTTTGAGTTTGAGTTTAAAATTATTTTTAAAGCGCACATACACCAGCGGTTTCTTGGCGCTACAACTAACAAAGAACCGGAGCCAGAAGACAGGGGAAACTGCGGAGGTTTAGTCAAAGGACTTCATGAACAGATGAGCCTTGAGGTGTTTCCGAAATTGTGGGCACAGGGTGAGGGTTCGAAGTTCAAGAGGGAGGGAGTTCCAAAGGAGCGGGGCGAGGGTGGCAAATTTCGAGCCTCCCCACTTCTTTCTCCGGTAGCGTGGAATGGTGAGAAGGGACTGGGAGGACGAGCGTAGTTCCCTGGTGGGAACATAAGGGGTGATCTCAGAAGAGATGAACGCCGGTGCCAAGCCCAGTCGAGCCAGGAAGGTGATGGAGGCGAGCTTGAATTGGACCCGGGCCCGCACAGGGAGCCAGTGTAAAGACTTCAAGAGGGGGGTGGAGTGATGGAATTTAGGGAGTTTGAAGACCAGGCGGGCCGCCTGGTTTTGGATCTGTTGCAGACGCCGTAAGCTATATGCAGGAATACCTGCATATAGGGCGTTGCCGTAATCCAGGCGGGACACCACCATGGCCAAGATGATAAGTTTGAGAGCGGTAAAGGAAAAGAAACGGGACACCCTGCGTATAGTGCGCAGTGATAGGAAGGAAGAAGAAACCACAGAGCTGACCTGGGAGTGAAGGGTGAGTTGAGAGTTGAGTTTTATGCCTAGAGTTTTGACTGAGGTAGAGGGAACAGGAGAAGGGCCAAGAGAGGGGGGGCCAGAACAGAGAGGACCAGGGGCTGGATGAACCACCCGTCAACACCAGCTCGGTCTTATCGGGGTTGAGCTTCAAGTGGTTGTGGTTCATCCAGCCCCGGATATGGAGCATGATAGATTGGAAATTAAGAGCAGAAGAGGACAGATTGAAAACAAGCTGGAGGTCATCCGCATAATTAAATACGGCGACCTCCATTTGTTGCAGAGAGAAGATAAGAGGGGCGATATAAAGATTAAACAGAAGGGGGGAAAGGGAAGAGACTTGGGGGACCCCGCACTGAACTTTCCGGACGTCCGCAGTGAAATCACCCAGGTGGACGGCCTGGGTGCGGTCGCTCAGGAAGGAGGATAACCAGACCAAAGCGGTGCCCCCGATCCCCGCCGCCCTGACACGGGAAAGCAAGATGGTATGATCCACCGTGTCAAAAGCGGCTGAGAGATCGAGGAGCACCAGGGCCTGGGGCTGGTTGGTATCCATACCCTCCCTGAGGTTGTCCAAGACCGAAATGACAACGGACTCCGTAGAGTGTGCGGGGCGGAAACCGGCCTGGCGGGGGGCAAGAGCTCCTTGCATCTCCACAAAGGAGCTCAGAGCGCAGGTGACATGGCGCTCGAGCACCTTAGCCAGAAATGGCAAGAGGGAAATGGGGCGGAAATTAGCAGGGATAGAGGGGTCCGCACCGGGCTTTTTTAGGATAGGCACAATAACCGCAGATTTTAAAGGGTTAGGTACCACGCCTTGAGCAAGAGAGCTATTGAGGAGGTGAAGGGCGGGGTCTGGACAGGTAACGAAGATGTGGCGGAGAATGTGGGCAGGACAGGGGTCAAGTGGAGAGCCAGATTTGACCAGGGGTACTAAGGAGGTCAGAGATTCCTTAGTTATGGGGGGGAGGGTGGTGAGTTCTCCCTTGGGAGGGGGACATTGGGGGTCAACAAAAGAGGGAGAAGGGGGAGGGGTGTTGGCTTTGATGGTAGCTATTTTATGGATAAAATAGTTGTTGAGGGAGTGGCAGAGTTCTTCGGACGGGGCGGGCTTAAGGGTTGTTCTATCCGAGAACGCCAGGTTGTGAACGATCGCAAATATTTCCTTAGACTGGTTTTCTGCAGCGAGGATTTTGGAGGAGAAGTAGGTGGTTTTGGCCTCCAAGATGTCTTTTTTATATTGGGTCAGGGTGTTGATGAACTCCAGTCGTAAAGTGGGGCAATAGTTTCTCCTCCAGGCCCGCTCCGCGCGACGTACTGCTAATTTGGTGGCCTTGAGCGCTTCGTTGAACCACCGATTGGCGTCCTTCTCACGCTTGGAAGTAATACGTTTGAGAGGGGCAACAGAATCGCAGCCTGAGGAGAGCCACTGTTCAATGGCCTTAACCTGGGAGAGGGTGGATAGGCCCTGCAGGGAAGGGAGGGAGGTGGTGAGAAGGGAAGAGAGATCTTCCAGGTTAACTCGGCCCCAAGCTCGAACCCAGGTGTTTTTGGGGCGAGGGGGCTTGGCTGGGGGGTGAATGGGGAGGGAAAATGAAATCAAGTGGTGGTCCGACCATGTACAAGGCGAGATTGAGAGGGACTCCACAGGACAGTTCAGGGACCAGATCTGGTCTAGCGTGTGACCTTTAATGTGGGTAGGGGAATGAACATGGGATGTGAAGTTAAGGGATTGGAGAGTTTCGGAAAATTCCTTTGAGGACAAACATTCAGCTGGGTCAGAGGGCCAGAAGTTGAAGTCGCCAAGGAGTAGGATAGAGGAGTTGTTAACAGTATTTGTAGCCAAAACTTCCAGAAAGTCAGGGAGAAACGGTAAAGGGAATTGAGGAGGACGGTAGGTAAGAAAACAGGTCAGAGGGGGAGTAGTGGAAGTGGTGCGGATAACTAGATACTCGGTGGTCGCGATGTCTGGCAGGGACAGGGTTTGAAAAGGAAGGTGGGTACGTGCGATGACCGCTACGCCGCCCCCGGCTCTGCCAGAAGGGCGATCTGCCCGAAGGGCATAGTATGGGGCTGGTAAGGTGGCTAGTAGGGCGGGGAGAGAGTCATCGCAGAACCAGGTCTCCGTTAGGAAGAGAAGATCTGGGGCATGAAGGTCTAGCAGAACCGAGAGTTCATGCGCATGGGCAACTGCGGACCGGGTGTTAAGATAAAAAGCTGTGAGGGCTTTGGAGGTTGCTGGGAGCGCATTGTCTCTAGGCGAGAGGGGGGGGCCAACTATAGGAGGGGGAGTGTGAGGGGGAGCGGCAGGGGAAAGACCAAGGGAAGAGATGCGAGAGCAGATGGAGGCAGATAGGGACCATGGTCCCTGGAGGCGGTGTAGATGGTCGGGGGTATAGGTGGTGTGCGGGGCAGAGTGACGTGCCCCTAGCCCCGGACAGTCGCGGACGGGCGCAGACGGGCTTGCCTTAGGCGCGCCTTCGGCGCGCAATCGTCACGCCCGCTGCGCCCGTCCGCTGCGGGCGCAAAAACAATGCTACGTCAGTGGACTTCATCATAACTTCTAAATAAACTCCAAATCAGACTACCAATAAACATAATCCCACTGTTTCTCCTTTCTAAACCCACTAAGGTACTCTATGGTGACATATACTAAGGGACCAGGCCTTCTAGCACTGCTGGGTGGGCCACATATTGACAGAATGTTCTTTAACACCACTGAGCGCTGACAATATAATGTCAATCCTGGGCACATTTTCAACTGCTACTCTTATTTATAGTACTATCCATGCAAATATGGTAACTAGCTGGGCTTATCTTCACATTCTCTGCAACACCTCTTGCATCTTAAAAGCCCTTCTGACTACAATAATTGCACCTAGCTGTTCCTATTTAGGCCATTCTACAACAAATTTTCTATCAACTATGCACTCCACGGCACCTAGGAATCACATTAAAATGTGAGCAGTGGATGACCAAGTTAAAGTTAGGAAGAGCTAGTTAAATGATACATTAGAAAGTATCAACTTAAGCACCACTCACAAACGTCTTTGTGCCTCACAAGGACTAGAAGAGTGCTCTTCACACTAATGTGTATCTGTTAACTGGGTTTACATATTAGTATATAGTTCACTATCATCATTTATTCAACAACATTAGCCACCATTCAGTAAACTTGTGTGAAAAAGTGCACCCTGTGATTCTGTAACATGCGATAAGCCCTTAGCAGCAATGACTTTAAATAAACATTACCTGTAGAGTTTGTCCATTTTTCTCATGACTTAGGAGACATTCTAGCCTACACCTCCATATAAAACTGTTTAAACTTGGTGATGTTTGAGAGCAATAATTCCTTCACAGCTCTCTTTCGGTCCAGCCACACTATATAATTGGGGTTGAGGCCTGGTCTTGGCCACCCCAAAAAACAGAATCTTCTGTGTTTTGGTCATTCCATAGTAGATTTAATTGCGTGTTTTGGATCACTATCCCCCTGCACAATCCACTTGCAGTTAAACTTTGGCTGTAAAACAGATAATCTAAATACTTCCTCTAAAATGTACTAATAAAGAGAGGACTTCATTGTGGAATCAATGATTATGAGGGGCCCGGAGCCTGTGGCTGCAGAGAAGGTCTAAATCATATCCATTGCAACACCATTCATGATCATCACTGCCATGGGTTCCAGTGGTGATAAACTGGATTTCATCAAACAGTGTTATGCACTAATGCACTACATGGAAATAACTCCACTTTCGTCCCATTAGTCTAAGGGTAAACATAGAGGGGGACACAATGAGGTATAATTGCCCATTAAGTACCTACGTGAAGTGTTCCACTGTTAATATATCATTCCTGCCCTTTCTAGCCTAAAAGAAGTACTTGTCACTGTATTATTTTTTATTGGGGATTGGGGTTTCATAGACTGTCAAAATATCTTTGATATGATGGACAAGCACAGTAAAGGCCAGTGAACCTCTACTTGGCAGAAGTTCTGTGTTTTTCAGATGCTGGTAGAGGGGAAGAACAGGGCACCACATCCTACCTTGTATTTTTGATTTGTATGGGGAGTAGGGAATGTACTTCTACTTCGAGCTTGCAATGCTAGTTAATATATCACAGCTGTCCCTTCTAAGCAAGCCAATCTTTAATCTCAGACCTATACCTGGCAAAAGAGAGAGAGAGAGAGTATATGCGTGTGTGTGTGTGTGTGTGTGTGTATATTATATATATATACACACACACACACACACACACACACACATTCCTTTTTTCAAACTAAAAAGCTACTCTTCTGAATGTTGGAAGGTATCAGTCTACTATTGGTGGGGGGAGTAATGGATAAGGTAATACGTTCTTTGTTCATAGGCTCCTGTATCCTACCTGCCAGTTCAAAAAATTTGCAAACAACAAGTTCCTATCTCCCCACCCTCCATCTTTTCATCACATTCTGGTATTTGTAATCTCGTTTCAACTGGACCTTACCATAGAGAATACCGCTCTAAATGTAGAGCCTCCATTTTGAGATGCTCCTAGTAACATAAATGTTCTCCACAGCTCCTAGGAGTGGGGTTCATTCTTTGTCTCACGGAAATACCTCACTCAAAACACATTAGTCTACCAAGCTATCTTGCTGCCAATTATGTTCGTATTGTGAAGCTTACATACAGATCACTGTAGCTCGAACTAAACTTTCACACCTATCTTACTATGCATGGAACCTGGAACCTGCATCCTGCATGTTATACAGTTGGTTTCAATGGCATGTGCTCAACTTATCATACTAGAGGCAGTTTCTCTCAAACCTATTTTTCTTATAAAACATGGGGACATCAATGCTTGGATAAATTCGAAGGTCTTTAAGAATTAAGCTAACTTTTCAGATATTTTAAGTTCTTAAACCAACAGGCACCCCTAACACACCCAACAGCCTACCCACCGCCTCCGCTCGACACCCCCACCCTTTTTAGTTAGGTCCACTGCAGTCATTGTTAGGGAATTTCACACTCACATCCTTAATCCAAGATAAATAATACATTACTGCCTCTCCTGTTTCTAATTACGTTCTTAACTGATATGGAAGCAGCACCTACATTTCATACAAGGGTTGTATGTTTACAAACGTTGACCAAATTAAATGTGTGTGTTATATTGTAACATTAGGTTACAATTGTCATCTGTAACGACTTGGTTACGACTAAATAAAAGTGGGATATAGATTAATACTTAAACCCAAAGAATCTTAAGAGGGTGAACTGTCTTTTCCATATCACTGTTAATACTGGCAATGCAAACAGTCTATACATTGTAAAGCGCACAAATACAAAATTAATATTTACCCGTTTTATGAAGCCGGAAATAATAAAAATTGATTAAAACCTATAAGGTATCAAAATATTTGTCTTGCAAGTGACATGAGCTCTCTGATGAAGGGTTTAGGTCGAACCTAGACCGTGCTTGTGCTGTCTTTTCAAGACATATTGTATACATTGTGGGCTTAAAACCTGCGTACCGCTTTTCATTTGTTTATATCAGTGCCCTTTAAGAATCTTTGCTTCGAAGTGGTTAATCTTTCCTATTTGTCCCACCTTTTCGTCAGTTGTTTACTCCCACGGAGCAGCGCCCCAATACTTGACCCTTCCACTTGTACCATTTTATTTCCTGGCTCGGAAACCCTTTTGTCAAATTTGAACAAGCACTTACCGTACGTGTTCGTGTTTTTTATTCCCTCCTCAGCGCAGCGCCCACTTTGTAATGCCCAGCATAAGTCAGCAGTCTAGTGCTGAAGCCTGTATCTACAGTTAACACCCACCCACCACTGATGTCACTGGTCATGTGACACAGCATCAATAAAAGAGGCCGAGCGCACGTGCTCTGGGCCAGTTGCACCGAGTATGCAGTGTGTCCTGTAGTCCAGTCATTACTAGCATGAGGGCCTAAGGCCCGACCCTACAATGGCGACGAGGGTTTAGCTGTGCCCATGCGTGCCAGCTAAGTGAAAAAACGTCAAGAAGAAAAAGGGGAAGAGAATGCTGCTCGCCTGAGAGCACCCCCTAGGAACAACAGATCCGGCTGCCGAGAGGCCCGTGGGGCGTGTGTCAAGCCCCGGGCCTGGAGAAGAAGAAGGAGGTGACCGAGAGCCCACTCCGCACCTCTCCAGCCTGCCGTGCCGCCCTGCCGTGGCGATACCCTGAGAAGACAGAGAAGCCATCGCGGTGCCCACCCGCGGAAGAACAGGCCCGTCGGCCGAAGGTGAGCCCGGACATAAGTGCAAACTAAAAGTGGAGCCCACCCGCTATGAGCCACGAACACAGACTATGCCCCCCTGAAATGAGAGTGGCGCCAGCCATCGTTGTAATTAAGCAAGGCTCGCGGAGCCCACCCGCGGCCTGCTTACAGTGACGCGGCGTCGGCCGCAACTGCCCCCGTAATTAAGCGAGGCTCGCGGAGCCCACCCGCGGCCTGCCTGCGGCGTCCCCCGCCGCACTGCGTGTGTGAAAAGCGGAGGTGGGGCGAAGAATTTCAAAAGAAAGCGCCCGCAGCGTGAGGGGAGCTGCCGGGTGCCCAGAGAAGAGAACCAAATGCAAGCGGAGGCCACCCACTGTAAAATAAACTGAAGCCGCAGCGGGCCGCCAGCAAGTGCCCCCAAAGAAAGCCCAAGCCAGCGAGAGCCCACCTCGCTGCACCTGGTCTGGGCCCTGCGTTGAGCCCCCGCCGCGCAGCGTGTGTGCTGTGGAGTTGCGGCGGGGTGAAGAGTCGGCAAAGGAGCGGCCCAGACTCTAGCGCGGACACCCATTTCCCCCGCGCAGAAGGTGAAGTAAAGACGGCGGCGGGCAGGGAAAGGACTGTTCGCAGCCCGTGGCCGGTCAGAAGCCACCGATGAACACATGATCCCATGCGGCTCCTGCCCTTCCCCGCGCCTCTTGTGAACTGTAGAGGTGCCGGAAGGAGAGGAGCGAGACCGCAAGAAATAGTCAGGAGCCCCGGCATATGTACACTCACCCCCCCCCACCCCCGCTAAAATAAGGCTTGCGAGAGGGGCGGAAAGGCTTATAAGACAAAGAGGGACACTCACCACGAGGAAGGCAGCAGTCCCTGGGAGCCGCGCTGGCTTATCACCGCCCCAGCGCGTTGGGTGCAGCAGAAGGCAGGACAGGAGCAGCCCCCCCCACGGGTCCCAGTAAGCGCGAGGTCCACAGCGTTAGGAGCACACACAGACTTGCGAGCTGGAAATACAAGGCACTGCCACCTAGTGGTCATATCGCAGCAATGCACCCGCTGATCAGATACAGGGCAGCAGATAAGGGCACAATGCCAGGAGAGCACTGAGGGTGCTCGGGGACAATTCTGGGCTGCTGCAATCTACAGACAGGAGTGGGAGCAGGGGCCCAGCTGCTGTGAAGAGGGCAGCCTGAAGCACCGTGACCAGCGGAGAGTAAAGTGGAAGGTTGGCCAAACCAAGTGCCACAAGCGGACGACAGCGCAGGGACATTGCGGTGAGCACATCTACAGGGAGGAAGATCTGCGCAGAATACTCTCCATCACAGATTGCAACGCCACGCAGTAACGCAAACGTGGCGCAGCAACGCCACACAACACTAAAGGAGTAAGAGGAGGATCTAGAGTGCGACACGGCCAGGAGCTGCGCAAGTGAAAAGACAGGGACAGTGGACAGCGCAGGAAAGCGCAGGTACTCTCCAGAAAGCGCAAGGGCGACGCCAGGAGACAGCGCAGGAACGCAACAGGAACTCTCCAGAAAGCGCAAGGACGACGCCAGGAGACAGCGCAGGAACGCGACAGGAACTCTCCAGAAAGTGCAAGGAAGACGCCAGGAGTGCAGCGACTCCTCACAGGGTATCCAAGAGAACGTGCGACAAGTGCGCCCATACGAAGAAGTTCACAAGAATCGCAACCATCACCAAACAGAAGAAGCAAGACCAGAAGAACGTCAAGGGAGTGGTGACGCAACCCTCCAGAAGCATCTACGCCACGCCAGAAGAGAAGACAGCAATGGAAGACAAGCCTGGCAAGAGCACCGGCAGCGCAGAACAAGGACTACCACGTACGAGCCATCCATCCACATGGCGATTGCAGAAGAGAGCAAGCTAGACTGTTGGCGACATCTACTTCTGGGGTTTGAGCGGAAGATTGAATGGCGAGACTACTCAGGCATCTGGAAGTTGAGGACCTGACCTACCTCGCACCAGCCCGTGGCAAACCAGGATCAGAGGCCTCGAGGGACTCTGGTGGCAGCAAGTCCCGCACGGGAGACAGGTCTACCGATGCAC
The DNA here is from genome assembly GCF_964263255.1 of Lissotriton vulgaris. Classification (NCBI taxonomy): domain Eukaryota; kingdom Metazoa; phylum Chordata; class Amphibia; order Caudata; family Salamandridae; genus Lissotriton; species Lissotriton vulgaris. The sequence continues at coordinate 1,547,247,987 of NC_141687.1, read as the reverse complement.
GTCTGCAGGACCCAAGGGGATGAAAGCCTCGCGAGCGATGAAGAGAGTCTACGACTCAACCTTCAGGTGGAACTAGGACACTACGGTGAGGCTCGTGGAGCGCCCTGCTCACGGCCTGAAGGCTATGGTGGAGCAACACGACCGAAAACACCAGTCCAGTGGAAGCCTGGCGAAGAGGTCCTCCCGGACATCTGGTGAGAGAGGAATACCGGCGAGAGGGGCATCCTAGTGAGAGGGATGTGTGCACCTACTCTATTCACCTGCCAAGAGTCAACACTAAAGCCTGCCCAGAAAACATCAAAAAAAAGAAGAGAGAACAAAACCAGAAGACTGGTGACACCTGGGTCATCCAGTTATCTCTCGTCACCAACGGAGTAAAGCAAAGGCAGGGCTGAGAACAGCAGACAGACAGCACAGACGAAGAGTGAACCCGCGAACAACTGCGAACCGTGCCACCGAGAACTATTAGTCCTGAACACAAGAACTATACTGCCTGCGGCTTGCAAGCAGCTAAAGACACTCATTTTGAAAGCGCAAGTCCAATGTGGTTTTCTGTGTTTTCTTTCCCCCACAGGTTTTTGGACTTTTTCTGTTTGGGTTAATTTTTAACCAATTTGGGGAGGGATGTAATGCCCAGCATAAGTCAGCAGTCTAGTGCTGAAGACTGTATCTACAGTTAACACCCACCCACCACTGATGTCACTGATCATGTGACACAGCATCAATAAAAGAGGCCGAGCGCACGTGCTCTGGGCCAGTTGCACCGAGTATGCAGTGTGTCCTGTAGTCCAGTCATTACAAGCATGAGGGCCTAAGGCCCGACCCTACACACTTCATGGCCACTGCGCTTATTCTTTAAGCATGGCGGCTGCTTCGGGAGTCCGGGCGCCTTTCTTTTTTTCTGAATGCTACAGCTTGTTGCAGCTTTGGGAAGGTAGGAAGATGCAGTAGAGCGGTGAAAGGAAGTGGATGAAATGGACTCCATGGTGTAATGTTCTGCTTCTGCTGAGGAAGCAACAGATATGTGCGCCCGAAAGCAACCGCTGTGCAAGCGAGGGTGCAAGCGAGGGTGCATATGAGGGTGGTGAAAGTGAGTATTTTGCCCTGTGTAACAGCACATTGCTGCTAACTCATTAAAAAACACCCCCTTTTAGGGGGTGAGGCGGGGTTTAGGCCTGCTCCAGGTTGGTCTTGTTGCATCTTAAAAGTGCACTCGGGCCTCTCTCTTCAGATGCTAAGTTCTTGGTCTTCACCCTCCTCCCTACTGCGAGTGGGGGTGTTCTCTAGTGAGATAACAAGCCCAGGACACTCCGCAGTGAGAATATTTAACATAGGTCAATAAACAAGGTGGAGGCCGGGGGTTGCTGAGGGGATAATTGCCTTCTTTTTTCCACACTAAGGCCTGCCAGACCCAGCCTCCAGCTCCTGACGTGATGCTTAGCAAACACACTTTAGACACGATCAGGTATCACCCTGACAGCCGCTCTGTTGCTCACTTGGACATCCCCAGCACAACTTCTTGTGCAAAGCGGAGTAGGCGAGAAGGATTCATTGCATGCCTTTGAAACTGTGGCTGTAAGAGAATGCTGGTCCAGGCATCTAATGCCCGGGAGTGCAAGAGAGGCTGCAGCGTTCAGCCCATGGACACCTGGCAAGCCATTGCTCATGTGCACATCTTCTTCAGGATTTGAGCACTGAAGCCATATGCATCTTTAAAGAGGGCACTACCTAACACCTCCAGTCCCCCCTCGTTGCCCAGCTAAGTACTTCATATAAAGCAAATTTACATATCTGATAAAATGATGTAACATCTCCCTGTCGATTGGCACGTGCATTGTTTATGATAAGGTTTCCTCTTCTGGGTATTTGTCAGCTGTCCACTACAACCTTCTATAATTATAGAATATTAATTATCATCTAAAGTAAATTAGTGCTATAAGAACCGGTTCATGATACTCATAGATCAGTGTATTTCTGTTAATTGGACATATAGGAGTCTAAACACCAAGGGAAGTGTCTGCTGAAGTTCTGACACCATTGTGTGATTGTGCTACAAAAGAGATCTTGTGTGTTATCACACATGCTATTGATAGTACTATTTCACTAGTGCTGTCAAGCAGATGGCATGTCTCTCGAGTAAACGAAAGATGAATGAAACCAATAAAGCGTTGGCCTAGATCTTGAATGCTCATTTTTAGGTCTCGTCTGAGCCAGCGCATGCGTTGACTGGCAAAACATTTAGTGAGTGGGCTTTAAAAAGCAGACTACAGCTTTTCATATGGCATAGAACGTGCGGTTACGCGCACAGTTGTGAGCCGAGGTGCCATCTGGCTTTCCTCTCACTCTCCCAAGCGCGCATGCCTCGCTCTGCCTCTCGGTCTTGCTCGTGCTCCCTCCCTCTCCCCCAACACAGAGCGCATCTTGCGGCCGCTTGCTTGTTTCATGTATACAGTTAATTGCCTTTGATTTCAAGTCAAAAGCTTGTTCTTCAAAGGCATCGTACTTTTCTTTTGTATGTATTTACGCTGGAAATTGACTGGTAATCTTGTTGCTTTCAGCATTCCACAGAGTGTTTTCATTTTCACTCCCCCCGTCGCCTCTTCCCCCTCCCAAGAAACCCCCGCCAGATCGCCCTCACATCCAACATGCTTTATTTAAACACTACAGATTGCATATTTTTGCCACCCTCACCTCACGAACCTACAAGCACTTCTCCTTTCAATCCTTGTACTTTTATATAATTGAAACAAAGGGTTCAAAGCGCTTTACATGAGTACTAGTTCCTTTGCAGAAATTTGCCCAGAATCACAGGATGTAGAGCCTCCGCCGATACTCAAACCCGATTCCCCAGCTTTAAAGTCTGGGCACTAGCAATTACTCCACATCCAGTCCCCCGTCTTTTGTTTTTGCCATTCTGTCAGTCACTCTTTTTTGCCTGTGACTCTGGAAGGAAAGAACAGTTGATTCAGGGCCAAGACCTTCATTCGTGCTATATAAAAATGCAAAACAAAGGATTAATAATCTGGTGAACGTACACGCGCTGCCTAAGGTATCTACAGCCTAAAAGCTGCCATCTGGGTGTATTTTACGCCAAAGATGGTCACAGAAGCTGCATCAGAACTCCTCCCCCTCAGAAGTAATCAGGCACACATTCCTGAAGGCTCCTGAAAGATGACAAGTGTTGCAGAAAATACATATTTGGGAGTATTGGGATTACATGACCAAGCGCTCTCATTTGATCAAACTTTTTAACCAGCAACAGTCAAGGAAACCAAAGTGCTACCCCAACAGCTTTTAGACACAATTAGCACATTTCTGGTAAATGATGTTTTTAGAGAAATGCAGATCAAAAACAGAAGCCTGTCAACTTATTCCCCGCTTCCACCCCAGCCAGATCGCCCTCACATCCAAACATGCTTTATTTATTTCAGGTTTATTTAATTCACTGATGGCTCATGATTTTTTGTTTAAGCACTCTATAGAGTGCATCTTTTCTCTTTCCCCACTTCTCGAATTCTCTGTTCATTCCTTTTTTAAGCATTTTTTAATGGCACGAATGAGTGTATCAGAGTGCTTTACATTAGCACTTCTTACATTACAGAAATTTGCCCAGAATCATAGGATGTAGAGCCTCCGCCGAGACTTGAACCCAGTTCCCCAGTTTAATGTCCAGTGCCCCAGCCGTTACTCCACATCCTCTATAAACAACACTTGCTAAACACATACACTACTGCAGACTAAAAGGAAAAAAACAAAACACAACTGCAAAGTACAACATATCCTAAACATATTAGTAAAACTATAGGCGAGACCTATTGGCTATGCCAATAGGTCTCCCTTTTGGGACCTTATATGTATTTAGTTATGCAGCACAATATCCTTGGTGCAACACCATCAACTGTTGCATGGCTAAATACTTACAAGGTCCCAAAGGCGAGACCAATTGGCTATGCCAATGTTTGTAAGAATATGTGGACAGTCGCAAAAAGCACACACTTTTCCAAGTGCAGGTTTTTCACTAATGCATGTGTTGATTGTTCCCTTGCCCCGCGACACAGTTTTCCTTCTCACTGATCAATCCAATCGTTAGTATTCTCTTTTCCATGTATCTTTCTTTTATTTTCCTCTTTCATTCTCTGTAGTACGAATAGCGTGCTTTGCAGTTGGACACAACTTTCTGTGTGGACAGGTTCCCTTGCAGAACACTGCTGAGCTACCGGCATGAAGCATGTCTAAGTCCCAAGAGAGTTGTTCAATTAAGGCAAAGCCCTGTGTAGCTATTGGTGCATGCGTGAAAGGATGTACCACTGAAGACTTTGGAATATGTGCTTGTTATTAGCATCCTCGCACTCATGCCCCCCTCCTTATCCAGTACAAACCACTCTTAGGTAAGCAGAGCAGTTTTGTTCGAAGCAGGTAAGGGGGAAGTGCAGGAATCACAAGTTCTAGTGTGGTCTAAACACCCACACCGTGTTCCCTATCAGGCACATTCCATGCCTAACTGAAATACTCCACGGTCTGGTAAGTGCTTTCCCATCTCTAACTATCCGCCTGAAAACCCCTCAGATGTGAGTTCCCCATCATTCTTGGCCATACAATGCATCGTCCCCTTTACGCCAATCATTCAGAGGACAAACGTTTGTGGTGCATAAAGGCTGCCGTTTATTACAAAACATGGATCATACCTCTCACAACTTACTGGATGGGCATTCGCGACCCATGTTTGCTGATTACATATCACACTTTGTTGTAGGGATTATGCACATAGACAGAACTATGCACAGGATTATGGGACCTCGGTATATAGGGACTATGCCTTCCTACTGCCTTAGTACCCACAAGCTCAGAACGGACTAGCAATAGTGTCTCACTCGCTCTCCTACTCACAAATGGAGAAACAAATGATTAGACAACCCAGAACACAACACTCCCGGATCTCTCAGGAATCGCGGTAACAAGACACACCTTTCGCTCACTTCTCTCAAACCTGTCCACAACAAGATCTGACAGAGTCACAGAATTAGTTTAAAATATATATATATTTTTTTTATAACGTGCTCTAAAATGCAGTATACATGCAATTACTAGCGTAATAATGCAGAATACAAATTTTGTCAGTGTAGCAGCAAGTCCATACATTATGAAGGAAAATGTCATCTTACAAAGACATTATAAACGGAACTAACGTGCCCAAGCTCTCTCCCCGTGGACTGAATGTGAAGTGTTATATAATAGAAGATCTCCGGGCTTTGTCAGCTGACCCCATACCTTTAGAACATAGATCGTATTTCTACATCTCAGGTGCATATTGCTTTTCTCCCTGAAAAGGTCCCTCTCCAAGTGGTTCTGTGTTAAACATGCAGTCCCGTAATATCAAAATACCAGTGTCCCGCAAACAGCTGCTGCAGGGTAGGTTTTGTCCTTGTGCTAGGGCCTGACCAGAACAGAATAACAAAGGGCATTGTTGATTGACCTTGCTTACAATATTCAGACTAACTTCCAGGCATAAGTGGAGAACGATCGCAGCAGACTGTTCTCTTGTGAAAAGTGTAAATAGTCTTGTATAAGAGAAAGCGTCAAGTAACGTGCGTAAAAGTAGCATCATGGCTCCCGGGCTCATGCTAACTCAAAAATAACAGTGCCCCTTGCAACCATGTGGCACCCTCCCTCTGGCCAGGTTGTAGCAAATAGCAAAACCAAATCTCAGAGGTAAGCAGAGTCAAAGCATCGTGGAAAAATCAAAATACAATGAAGCTATGGGAAATGTTGTGGCAATTTATAGATTAAAAAAATGCTCAAGTTGTGTCCGAAAAATGCACCAATTCGTTAGATCCTTGGAAGGCAAGACGTTCCAAAAAGCAATCGTTGTCGTTGAAAGCAAACTGGGACGCCATCCAGTTCAGCAGATCGAAGGAGCAGACGTTGCATCGATGAGCATATCCGGGCAACTTGCGTCATGTTCAATGAAACTTAGTTGTAAAATGAGTAATGCAGCCTCTCATGTATTCCAGCATGCCAGCACTCCATTTACGGCAGCAAGCAGTCCCCACTGGAACAGGTCTGGTCATGAGCCAACAAACGACCCATCAAATGTTCATAATCCGGCTCAGGCCGCGCTATGTTGGAGAGGAAGAGAGCCACAGCGCATGTAAATGATCACGTTCTGCACCAGAATACAGGTTGGATGCAAGTAAAGTAGGCATAACGGGAAGGTGAGTCCATAAGCAGCACTTAGAACAACTAGAGGCAAACACCCAAAAAAGTTCCTGCGTCTGTCTACGGTACAGCCGTAACTGGAACGGATGGTCGAGTACCACATGAAGGGCAGCCATTGCGAAGTAGCAATAGAAGCACCAGGACGGCACCAGCAAGCAATTGGATTGACGGAAAGCCACCAAATACACTGGAAAATTTAGAATGTATAAAAGCTGGTATTATACCAAATATGAAACAAAACTAGAGGCCCACCTATGTAAAAAAAAATGTGCAAGGCCTTCAGTATCGTTTACGTTTTCAAAGCTTTATTCGACATTTGTCATAAAAGCATCCATCCTAACCCTATTCAATAAATACTATAGCTAAAAATACTTTTTTTAAAACACATATTAAACAATGACAGTCGAATACTATACATAATAAAAATGTATCCTTAATTCATAAAAATTATTGTAAAAAGCATTTCAAATGGCAAAGCAATTAGGACATGGCAACCATATTTCATTTTGTTACATTTAGCAATAAAGTGCGAGTGCGGATTACCCAGGCCCAAGAAAGAAATTTTGCTACAGCAACTACAAATGGTGTGGAGCAGTCAGATTCTAATATTCTAAGTGCTGTCGATTGGCTGCGGGTGCCGATGTTTAAGCAATCTGGCTTTAGCCATTTGCGCCTTGGGCTGGCATATAGTGGGCAACAAAACAGCAGATGGGAGATGTGCTCTATTTGATCCTAACAATGATAACAATGTTCATCCCGCGGTGGGGACCAATGCTTCTTAAAAGCATTCACTGGTAGTGTTCCCACACGAAATTGGAAATATAGTTTCCTGCCATGTGGGAGTTCAATTATATCCCAGTATGGTTCACATGACGGAAACATTTTTATGTCCAAAAAACGAGATGACAAATTTGGTGCAGATCCTTTGCAATACATTGTTAAATACACCATCTCCCAATACAATTCTTTCAGTTTTGTTTTCGATGGAAAACTAGCCACATCCTTGTTACCCCATAGGTGATCCAGTTTTAACTTTGCAAGTAGGCCCTGTAGTTCTTTTAGCCATACAATACAATGAAAACGATCACATTTAACAACATCTGACAAGGCTGTAGCATAGTGGCTTAGCTCTGGGGTCACCATCAGACGTCTCCAATATAGAAGTGGCCGTAGCCTAGCTATATCCTCAATATTTTTTCTGCCAAGGTCCAGTTTTAGTGGGATTATAGGTATGCTTTGTGGGGCCATTACAAGCCCTCGCAAGAATCTATTTTCTGCCCGCCCCAATCCTCCTAGATTTGAAAACCCCCAAAGTTCGGAACCATATAAACAGGCGCTCAATACTTTCATATTATAAATTTCAAGGGTACAATTTATTGGTTTTGTCAGCGAGGCTCTATGTTTTAAGGCAACTACGCCTGCAAGCTGGCTAAACTTCAGTATTGCCGTATTGATATGCGATTTCCATTTCATATCGCCCTGCAAGATAATGCCTAGATAGGAAAAAGCATCAACTTTCTCAAGCGGGGTGCCTTTGTACGTTATTACACCTTTGAAAGTGGACTGATGGTTTAGGCACATGAATTTAGTCTTGGTGGTATTCAATTCAAGGCCCCTGCTATCGCAAAATTCACCAAAGGCATCAACCACTTTTTGGAGACCGCTCGGTGTGCGTGAAAGTAAGAGCGTATCGTCCGCAAACATTAAGACGGGGACGTGAGAACCTGCTATAATTGGGGCGTCACTTGGAGATTTCTTTAAATGGTCAACAATACCATTTATATAGATTGAAAATAGTGTTGGGGCCAGGACACACCCTTGCCTTACCCCTCGCTCCACCGGGAAGGGCTCAGTTACTTCTCCCTGCTTTCCCCACCTAATTTTGGCAAAATTGTTTTCATGGAGGCGCACTAGCAGGGTGAGGAGTTCCTGGCTTAAGCCTACATCAGCCAAGGTCTGCCACAGTTTTTCTCTTGGGACCAGGTCGAAAGCAGCTTTTAAATCCACAAAAACAGCATACAATGTCCCCTTTTTTAGTGTAACATTTCTCCAATAGATGGCTATGAAGTAAAAGACTTGGTCAACACTGCTGGTCAAGGGGCGAAACCCTGCTTGATAGGATGACAGTATGTTTTTTTCATCAATCCATTGTTGCAGTTTGTTCTGGACTAAGCGCCCCATAAGTTTTTGTGCTGTATCAATAAGACTGATGGGTCTATAATTTTTAGCCAGGGTTTTGTCGCCTTTTTTAAATATAGGGATGATTTCCGCTCCCTGCCATAAAGTGGGAACTTCCCCTCCCATAGCCACTGCATTAGCCATCCATTTAAAATAAGTACACCATGAGTTCCGGTCAGATAGGAACACATCTGCCGGGATTCCGTCCATACCCGGAGCTTTTCCCCCCGCTACGCAATCCAAGGCCATGCTGACATCTTTTTCATTAAATATTTGATGTTTGAAAAAGATGGGTGGAGGGGGGGTCAGAAGTATGCGCTGGATTTCGGGCATACTGCGGTTGAAAAAACTCAGTCCATTTATTTTTACCAACATAGTTTTGTGGTTGTGCGGCTGTCCCTCCCCTGTCCCATTTTACTGTGGCCCAAAATAACTTAGAATCCTTAGCTGCGCAAGCCTGTTTCAGTTCACGCCAGCATTCCTCGTCCCAACGTTTCCTGGCTTGTTTTTGGGTCTGTCTATAGCTATCTCTTGCCTTCCTAACTGCTATGGCATTGCCCGTTTTCAATTCAGTGCTTAAGTTAAGCCGTGCCAGCCTACAACTCTTGTCATACCATCCTTGTCTTGGTTGTTCTCTTTTGACTCTATTTGAATCTACTGTTTTAATGAAGAAGCTTTGGAGTTTGCAGAAGAGGTTTTTATGAGCCTCCATCATATAGTCCATGAAGTTAGGCTTCCCATAGTGGGACTTGATGTTGTTTACTTCGTCTATCACTATTTTTTTAAGGACCTCTAGTTTTGCTACATCTTCTATCAGCATTCTCCATTTGAGGTGGCGTTGATTGTTTGAACATACAACATCTTGCGTCACCTGTCATTTTTATTGGTATGCTCTATGGTCTCATGATAGGAATAAAGGGTCATGCGTAGGGGATTATGATCGCTTTCCAATCTTACTTCTACAACCATGTCTATCAATTTGGTCCAGGCCCTTACATCTAATAACAAATAATCAATTCTACTAGCTGCTCGGCCGTTGTCAAACGTATTGTTCCCTTTTAGATCAGAGGGCGAGCGCCCATTTACCGCTCTCAGTCCTCTTGCTAAGCAGAGACTCTTTAGCTGAATTGCCACAGCGCTCCATTTTTTAATAGCAGGCACCTCCAACTGGGGTATTCCCCACTTGGTGTCCTCCTCCTCGGACAGAATCATATCCTCTTCACCCAAGGGTTCAAAGGTGGCATTAAAATCCCCACCCACAATAATGTGAGATTGGCGTGTTGACATTTCAATATTCTGTTCTAGAATAGTTACTACCTCTGAGGATTTACCGCCACCCACCCCCCTGGCATAAACATTAAACAGGGCAAGTTCTTGGCCATTTTCCCATCTAACGTTAAGTGCTAGAATGTCATTAGATGGTACAGATCTTTGCGTTATTGAGCAATTCAGCGACTGGCGGATCCAAATTAATAGGCCTCTAGAGGGGCGTCCTAGGCGATTTCTAGTTGCTGGTATGTGGAAATTTAAATACCCCTGGAGAAAAACTGGGTTCAGTGACCAAGTTTCTTGTAACATGATAATATCGTGTTGGTCAATAAAATCAACCCATTCTGGTGTAGCTATCTTATTTGCTACGCCTGCTACATTGTCTGGCCCTTCTCCACATTATTTGCATTTACATCAGGGTCAACAATTATTATTTTTCCACCCGCCAATGCTGCCTCACTCCCTGCCGCTTCCCTGGTTCTATTTATACCCTCTGGTTCTTTGGCTTGCTCTCCAGAAATTGAGATTCGAAATTCCCTGTATCCTATGTTCTGCTTATTAAATTGTGTGCATGCCATGTTATCTGCCATTCCATTAGTTTGCATTCTCTGTGGTTTGGGAGACAAATATTTACACCTTGCGAGTCAATCGCATTCGTTTAAATTGGATAAAGCCGAAAAGCGATTTTCCAGATTCAGCCCCCAATCACAGATAGGACCATCCCTAGCCCTTCTATTTCCCACAACTGACCACTTAGTCCTTAGTATACTTGGCTTCGCCACGAGTCCTCTTCTACTATAGAAGAAGTCCAACGTGAGTGGTATTATTTCTGCCGTTCAGCGTTGGGGGGGGGGGGGGGGAATATGTTGAGCAGGATGTCCGGTAGTACTTCAGGTCCCTTAAAGTTTAGTACAACACAGTCTCCTGCGAATTTCTTAGGTTTATTCCCTATCCACTTCACCCGTCTTGCTGTTAACAAGTCTTCTGACAGCTTTTGTTTGCCCCAGGGAGAAATGTGCATATTATTGCTCAACCATTGCAGTGCTTTGTTTAGTAGGGAGTCTGGTGACTCAATCTGGCCTATATTCAGTGGTGGCACGTTGGCAAGAACAAGAATCAGGGGTGAGGCTTCTACAATTAGCTCCACAGGGCTTGTTTCTAGATTAAAGTCAGAATCTATAGTATTCCCAGGGATTAATGGGGGGCCCACAACTATAGGGTTGTTTGGTTGCATGCTAGGATTTAATCTAGTTGGCTGAATAGGAGCTAGTATGTCTACTGTTCCCCCTGGTATGTTTCCCATCGATTGTTTTTCGTCGTATTTACCTATTACCAGATTCGGTATTTCCCCCACACTATCATTAGTAGTTTTTAGGAGGGTCTCCAGTTTGTTGACTTTATCCGTGAGGTGATCAATTTTAGATAGAAGAGGTTGAATTATCCGAGTTAACTTAGTGTGCAGCATACCCATGAGCTTATTTATAATGGCATCGTCCCATCCTATACTGCCATTTTCTTCTCCCTCTTTTCCTTGTATGACACTTTTATTAGGGGGGGTTGCTGGTCTTTTCCTACTAGACCGCAGCCCTTCTCTTTTAGGGGGAATCTTAGTGCCTCCTCTGGCTGTACTTGGTGCAGGGACAGGCGTTGGTGGGGAGATACATTCCTCAACTATCTCTTGGTCATGTTGGGAAACATTTAGATCATCCCCCACTATTATGTCTACATTTGTGTCTAGATTTGAAACCCTAGAAACCATGGAGACATTTAACAATGGACTATCATTATTATGATGTGTAGATGGTTCTATGGCATTTGTTATATCAGAATCCATTACAGTCAAACCCAATTTCTCTCTTTGGGAACATGTTGGTGAGGTACTAAGTCCTAAAGAGGACCTCCGTTCATTGTTTATTTTTGCCACCACCTGCACTAAATAGTTGTCCATGGTGTTGGCGGGAGCAATGGGGGTCTTTTGTTTCGACATGTACAAGGCTAGAAAAACCCAGATAACATAATAAGCTAATGCAACTTGCAGATATCAATGTATTAACCCTTTATCCCTAAGACAGTCAGTAACAAAGACTCGAAAGGCCGATTACCTCACAGCACAAATGTGCAAGAGTCCTGGTCCAGTCCAGTCGTGGCCAGTCGTGGCCAGTCTTGGACTGTCTTAGACTGTCCGCCCTTTGTCCGGGCTTTGTCCGGGCTTTGTCCGGGCTTTGTCCGGGCTTTGTCCGGGCTTTGTCCGGGCTTTGTCCGGGCTTTGTCCGGGCTTTGTCCGGGCTTTGTCCGGGCTTTGTCCGGGCTTTGTCCTGCGAGCGTCCTGCGAGCGTCCTCGAGGGACGAGGGACCTAACGATGCTTTATGCGCCGCCTGGCGCGCTGCTTCAGGGTGTCGTCACTTCCCCCCGTGGGATCCTGGGGGATGTAGGCAGACCGGCGGAGCCAAGCCCGGCCGGTCGCTGCAAACAGAGGTATGGCGGAGCAAAGCCCGGCCGCTGGTCAAGGGGGTCAGCGCTGGCAACAGGAGTCAATTAGGCAAATGCTGGAGAACGGGGAACTCGGCCCCTAACGATGCTTTATGCGCCGCCTGGCGCGCTGCTTCAGGGTGTGGTCACTTCCCCCCGTGGGATCCTGGGGGATGTAGGCAGACCGGCGGAGCCAAGCCCGGCCGGTCGCTGCAAACAGAGGTATGGCGGATCAAAGCCCGGCCGCTGGTCAAGGGGGTCAGCGCTGGCAACAGGAGTCAATTAGGCAAATGCTGGAGCACAGGGAACTCGGCCCCTAACAATGCTTTATGCGCCGCCTGGCGCGCTGCTTCAGGGTGTCGTCCCAGAGGCATTAAATATATGATGAATTAGTTCCCAAAAATATAGTGGGAGGTTCGTATTTACCAGTGACTGCATTTCACGAGAAGTCCTGGCCACCAGCAATTCGAAGGTCTCTCGAGCCAAAGTGAGAGACACTTCTTGTTGGAATAGTAGTGCTTCAAGTCTGCTAAGTTTATTGAAATCGGTTTTCAAAGAAGGAATGGAAGGCCACAGCGATATATCTACAATACCATGCGTTGCGGAAAAAGAACATTGCTGCAACAAGTAACTTGTTCAGAATGGTTACATTGTATGGTATGCATGCCCGTAAACCACAGCAGTTGTGGTTATTAAGGATAAGATAACTTCCGTGAGTGTGGGAACTATGGAAGGGACTGTAGCTCCTTTTTTGAAAACAGGCCAAATTAGGTGCCAAAACGTTGCAAGCGCCATGCAATTTAACTTGATGGCAAACCAAAGTGTGTCCCACTGTGGAATCACAGTCCTCCCCAGTTAAAAAAACCTCCTTATCCTGCTGTTAACAGCGGAAAGTGAAAAGTTAAGATCACACTTTGTGTGAAGCAAATTACTACTGAGGGGTTCAAATCTACAGATTGGGTAATGTTTCATGCATGCAGTGAATTGAAAGAGAGATAGGCAAATAAATAACCCTGTGTATGAGCCATACAGAGGAATCAGTCTCCACTATAGAAGACGGCAACTGTTCTAATTTCTCAATGTGCAACATAGTGTAGGTAGAATCCTTCTTAGACATTAGTTTCTGTTAATCTGTAAGGTTGAAAGGCAAAAACAGGGCAGTTTTATTAAAATAATCCCATGGAACTTTACCACTTTTTAGCGTTTAAAAAGTCCAACCATGATACAAAACAGAAACATCAGATTGTACAATGTCAATTTTTCTTTTTATTAAGTTTTATATAGCGCAAACTTTACCCGCAGGTATCAGATCGCTTTACATAGCACCAGCTGCATTACACGAGGACACATTCATTTTTTGTTAGGCATGGGGAGATTACGTGATTGGCCCAGAATCGCAAGATGTTCAGCATCACTGCAGAGACTCAAATCTGGTTCCCCAGATTTGATGTAGACCGTTCTAGGCTAACTCCTCTCCTCTCATCTCAATGACGGATGATACAATTTACCTACAGAATAAGTAGTCACCGATTGTGATTGAGGGAAGTGAGGGTCAGGTCTACTGAGTGTAAATACAATACAATCATCCAAAAATCGTTTTGGACAGCTGTTAGTATGTAGGGGCCAAATCAACCAGACTAATGGATCCATTGTGGAGGTCTTAAGGGAACCATTCTGCACCACTGAATTTAAGATTTCAAGAATATAATCTGTGTATTGCTGCCAAGTTTCATAAGCAGCGAACAGATTGATAAAGAAAGATCAACTGAGACGGTATCAAACATGCCAGATGCAAGGATTCAGTACCCTGCACATGTCAATCTAGTGTGCCCCAGATAGATTTTAATTCCACCTGGTCCTTCCAGAAATCATGACCTTTTATTGCCAGATCAGCTATGAATTTGGAAGAATAAATCAACTTAGTTTGAGTCAGCATGAACTTCATGCCGGCTGGTGCATTACAATTGTAAAAGTAAGACCTAGGGTCAGACAGACTGAAGCCTGACAAATGAACAAACTTATTTTTCTGTGTTTGGGAACTTCTCTGAAATGGTGCTGGACAATTCTCCAATTGGGTATAATTAACACAATTTCTATTAGTGTTTGATTTATGCAAAAAATGATGACCATCATGTGAAGAACAGAATAAATCAGCGTAATTTGCAGAATTTAAATACAAATCCTCAGTTTCGAAAGCAGTATAATACTTAAGATCTGAAAACAGTGAATGAACAGCATTAACATCCCAGTCATCAGAATGCATTCTGGGTGTGATTACATCACTCAGGGAAACGCGAAAGAAGTATGGCATCCTGATGGTCTCAGTTGGACCATAAATTTCATAAGCTACCTTGTCCCATATAATGCCTTCAACCGCGGGAAAAGCAGGAATGATAACGGGAGTTCAATCTCAGTTCATTATATACAATGAAGTATGAGGGGCATGAACTCCATCTACTAAATGGACAGCAGACCGTTCAGATAAATAATGACCATTCATCAAAAGAAAAACAAGCATTTACAATGCAATGGTTTCGCCTTTGGAAAAGTTAGACCTATTGGCATTGTAAATTACAAAATTTGTATTTATGTGTTGGATTTGAAAACAGATAAATAAATGGCATTGTCATTTACATTGCCATTAGCTCAATCTCTGCAGTCCCTAGCACTCCATAGCACTCCCTAGTCACTCTGCACTCCCTAGCACTCTGCACTCTCTAGCACTCTGCACTCTGCCCTCCCTAGCACTCCCTAGTACTCCCTAGTCACTCTGCAGTCACTTTGCAGTCACTCTGCACTCCCTAGTCACTCTGCAGTCACTTTGCAGTCACTCTGCAGTCACTCTGCAGTCACTTTGCAGTCACTTTGCAGTCACTCTGCAGTCACTCTGCAGTCACTCTGCAGTCACTCTGCAGTCACTCTGCAGTCACTCTGCAGTCACTCTGCACTCCCAGCACTCTGCAGTCACTCTGCACTCCCTAGCACTCTGCAGTCACTCTGCACTCCCTAGCACTCTGCAGTCACTCTGCAGTCACTCTGCAGTCACTCTGCAGTCACTCTGCAGTCACTCTGCAGTCACTCTGCAGTCACTCTGCAGTCACTCTGCAGTCACTCTGCAGTCACTCTGCAGTCACTCTGCAGTCACTCTGCAGTCCCTAGCACTCTGCACCGTCTGTAAAGCAGCTAGTGCTCATGTAAAGCGCTTTGATACCTTCGGGTCGAGTTCGCGCTTTAAAAATATCTCCCAAAAGAGGAGTGTAAGCAGTGTTATGAAAGATACACTTCAATAGATTCCCCACCAACTGGTGCTGAAGTCACTAGGCTAAAGCTTTAGAAAGTGTCCATAATAGCACAGCACTTGCTTCTGTACCACCTCGGGAGACAGACATCTTCGCATTTGGGAAAATCAGTTCTACCACATCACTTCCTTGGATATAGGATTAAAGGAGGTGCCCCACTATACGGTACTGGGCCTGATGGCTCATCACAGGGTATTCTAGACTGCTCGACAGGAAGTGAAACAGACAGACATGGGCTTAAACTGCTCACACAGTACGTTCCTTTTACTCGGCTCCACGTTGCATGTAGCCGCCGTGGTAAAGTGATATCATGTTGAAGATAATCCCCTTTGTGTTAGTAATCCTGAAAAGCTTCAGTGTGGAAACAGGGATTATCTAGGATGGAAAAAACAGGAGCATGGAGAAATCCTCATTGAGACTTGGCTGCAAGGAGGTCTAAAGACACCGGATAGTGCCTTTGAATGAAAGAATGCTTAAAATGCCACAGAGGACTGATACAACCTCAGACGAATAGTATAGCAGTGATTGTTTATAAAATAAAATGCAAATTTAAGCAATATGCCCGAATCTTAGGTTATTGATTCAGTAATTAATAGGGTTGGGCAAATAAAGTGGAATTAGGTATATTGTGCTTTTTGTCAAAAAGATGGTGATAATCTTGGGTTTTTTGGAAATGGTGTCTTTGTGAGCGTGCAGACTACCTCATAGTCTGTGATACCAATTCATTCATTAAATTGCAGTTTTCTAAACATGGACAGCTCCCAATGGGTGGCAGAGGACTGTGCACAGGGACAACTTGGAGCAAACAGTGGAAAAAGTAATACATGTAACAAAACATATAATTATCTAAAAAAATAAGTATATAATATGATGATATGAGGCAGTTACTATGAATGACTAAAGTGCTCAGGATGAAATAGACTGCCTATTTCTGACATTACATCACAGAGAAAGAGGTATTTTGTTCTTGGAAATGATACTGAAAGAGAAGGCTTCCTAACACTTTTTAAACATATCGTAGGATCCAACTAACAAATCGCGAGATAGCGGGAGGGGGGGCGGGCACACTGATAGCAGGAGGGGGGACGGGCGGGCACACGGACAGCGGGAGGGAGGGCGGGCGGGCGCACGGACAGCGGGAGGGGGGCGGGCAGGCAAGAGGTATCGTAGGATCTAACTAACCTATGTTTTCACAAATCGTGAGATAGCGGGAGGGGGGCGGGCACACTAATAGCGGGAGGGGGGACGGGCGGGCACTTTTACAAACCAGGGCCCATAGTTATGCTTCAGCCCATCCTGCGAGCAGGTGTAGTTAGGTTGGTTTTATTACAACTGTGTAATGTTCTGAGGTTGCCTCACGCTCTTTTGCGACCGTTTGTAGAGCTATAACATGAAGCTGCACCTTTGCGAAAGCAGTCCTCTGTTTCACCTTCGTCACACAGCTATGACGTGCCACTCCCCTTAGGGTTGTGATGCTGCTCATTCTGAGGCCAATGCCTACTCCTGGATGCACAGAGTCAACACACCTGAATAAACTATCAAATCTGAAGAGTTTAGTTTGGAATACTTTATGTATAGTTTTTGTAATGTGCTGAAATGACCAATGGGCTCGGCAGAGCACTAGATAGACAAGGAAAAGGAGGGGGGGGGACTAGGAACAAGTCTTTGATAGCTAAAGTTTGCAGAAGAAGTGGGTCATCAGTTGTTTTCAGATCATCTGCTGGTTGGCTCGTGGCCAAGATGCAATGGAAGACACATCCAAAGGGGGGGCTTCGAAGGTGCAGAGATCTGCAATGATCCAATTTCTGTGTCATCGGGAACATTAAGGCGTGGTTTTGGAGGCCGACCATAGTCCTCTGGTCTCAATGAAATCATGTAGTTTCTTTCGCTTGGACAAAGGTGGCACTGGTCACTTCTGGACACTTTAGTTGAGCTTAAACCAGGGGAGGCCCAGAAGACGTTTCTTAAGTTGTAGCCCTTATTGCTCCAGGAGGACAAAAAAGATTTATTGTGAGCTCCATTCCTATTGAGACGATGTAGCACAAAACACTTTTGCTGAGCTGCAGTTGCCATCATGCAGGTGTGGCACAGAGTAATTGTGTTAATTCTTGCTTCCCACTTTGCAAGGGTGATTCTAAACACATTTTATGAGCTGCAAGTCCAATGGTGCACGGGTGAGGAGGGCCAATGTTTTAAGCTTTGCGTCACATTGTGGGGACATTGGACAAGACACATTGTATATCGTAGGATCTAACTAACAAATCGTGAGATAGCGGGAGGGCGGGCGGGCACACTGATAGCGGGAGGGGGGACGGGCGGGCACACGGATAGCGGGAGGGGGCGGGCAGGCAAGAGGTATCGTAGGATCTAACTAACCTAGGTTTTCACAAATCGTGAGATAGCGGGAGATACACTGATAGCAGGAGGGGGGACGGGCGGGCACACGGACAGCGGAAGGGGGGCGGGCGGGCACACGGACAGCGGGAGGGGGGCGGGAGGGCACACGGACAGCGGGAGGGGGCGGGCAGCAAAGAGGTATTAGCACTTACCTAATATAAGGAGTTCACTGAGGACTATACAGAACGGACTGCCCTACTGGTACTGCCGAGGATCTCACAAATCACGCATCAGCCGGTGCAGGAAGGCGAGGCGATTCTGGGGGCGTGTTTGGCCAGAATGACGTGCACAAAGGGGCCGGATGAGCAGGAAGGCGAGGCAATTCGGGGGCGTGTTTGGCCAGAATGACGTGCACAAAGGGGCCGGATGAGCAGGAAGGCGAGGCGATTCGGGGGCGTGTTTGGCCAGGATGACGTGCACAAAGGGGCCGGATGAGCAGGAAGGCGAGGCGATGGCGAGGCGATTCAGGGGCGTGTTTGGCATAAGATTTCTCCTGGGCGGAGCTAGTGCTCCGGCCCCAGGCGAAACCTAAAAACAAACAAGCACTCAATTCTGCCCCACAACGGCGAAGGCACGGACAACGGGAGGGAGGGCGGGGGATAAAGAAGGCACAACAACGGCACAATAACTCATTGTGGGCGTGTTTTTCGCCCTCTCCCCTTCCCATTGGCAGGAAGGTAAAATTCCAGCCAATGGAAAGAGGAGAGGGCGGGACTTAAAAAAAGACTGAGAAACGCCCCCGAATCGCATTCCGACGGGGAAAGAATGATTGACAGCCACTCTCTTCCAATGGCTAGCCTCCATTTATGGAGCTAGCCAATGGAAGAAGGGGCGGATTCAAGTCCTTAAAAACAAACGGTATGTGGAGGGTCAAGGGGAAAGTTTTAAGACCTGTCTGCTCACTCCCCTAATCAAGATACATAACACACAAAGGAGCAGATCAAGTCGGAGAAAAGTGTGTGCCTACATCAGTACCAGTGCGGTACCGGTGATGGGTGCGTGAAACATGGGCTGTAAAATGTTTCAGGCATTAGTGTAGGAAGGCTGAAATAATTCCCATCAGACCACCCATTTGGTGGAGTTAGCGTCATGTGGGAACTATATATCATGCCATACTGAATCCGCCTCTATAATGCCCTTGCGGGAATGGATGTCAGAAGTACTGAGCATGATTTGTATCTCCAAGTGATGTTAATGAAAAAAGTGCAGTGCTCAAATAGTGATATTAAAATTGGCTACCCGGACTTCAGAGAGCGTTTAAACAGAAGTCCTAGTGTCAAGAGTTAAAAAACACGCTGGGTAGTAAGACTACCCACTAGCGTTGTACAGTATGATCATGGTCGACATGTTTCAGCCATACGGGCATCTAGCCCGGCTTTCTTCAGGACCGATAAACAAAATTGGCTACTGCAACTGTTTGTAGAGTGTAAGAGTGAAGAATATACACATGTACTGACAAAGTTACATATATACCAGGACATGGAATACTTAGATGTCCACTGGAGGGAGAGGAATAATTCTTCTTCCTAACGAGAAAACAAAAAGACACTATGTCAAACAGCGCCAGATTGCACACACACACCAATACACACAACTCGGGACCGTGCAGGCACACATGCATGAATAATTTGCATTCTGCATAGATAGGAGCATACTAGCTCAATCACACTGAGGCATTTCCTCCAGGTGATACTCACCCAGCTTTGTGTGGGTGAAGACCTCACCTCACCCGGCAACCGCTCGGGGGAATGAGGCCCCGCTCTGTAGTGTAAAAAATGAAAGACACAGTAAGCACATAACTTTACTGTGCCTAAACCAATGGTTCTACACTTAAAACCCAACGGACGTGTGATAGTTGCCCCATTGTCAAAACCACCAACAACACCCTCTCAAATTTACAAAGTGCGCCTAAGTCACACGTCATGCGATGTTCAACTCTTGTAAAATTAACATCTAGGTATTGATAAGTGCTACCAAGTGACTTACTCACAAAAAGCGGTTGTGTAGTGATTCGTGGTTTAGGAGAAACTTATCAAGCAACTACTATCCTAGCTCTCCTACAACAAAAACCAGAGAACACTTGTTTACCACCCGTGGCCATTTGGCAACCAAGGTGTAGAGGTAATTGAATGGTGTCCTACTCCACTCTCATATCTAGGTGTCAGGGACCCTACATCAATGTGAGCTGCTCAGTGAATCATGATGAATAGATAATATCGCCCCTCCAAAAAATGCGCAGTTGTAAAAAGGGTAGGGGGGCAGGTAGGCTCCCTTTAGTTTAGATACCCTTTCAGCATAGTTCCAACTGCGAGTGAGAACGCCGAAAAAAACGGCGTGTAGGCGCTACAAAACTCACCTAACCGTCGGTACCCCGGCTCTGGACCCGAACGGAAGTGGAGGTGGTAGGAAAAACGCCCATCCTCTTCATATAGCTACCATGCACGCGTTTAACGGGATCCTCGCTCAATGACGAGTTCCAGCAGAATCGCGGAAGAGCCGCGAGAGAGGACCGCTGTTTCCTCGCGCATGCGTGGAGAGTGCGTGTACATGACTCTCCTGCGCATGCGCAGTCCTCGATGCTCGTGAATCCCCAGAGACGTGTATATCACCGTCTATTTCCTCGCGGGATAGGAGAATTAAAATGAATATATTCGCTGGTATTTAAGAGGGAAATGAGCGGTTCCAAGCCCATGAGGGAGACAACACTCCTCAAAGTAAGCCTGAAAAAACTTGTCCAGACTGGTGTCAATATGTGACACTGCCCTAATGCAGGAAAGGGGATATTGTCACTGGGCAAAAACACACTGATGAGTAAACACCCATTCGATGCTAAACCATAGTGGGTGATAACGAGATGATGGATAAGGACTGTGATTAAAGCACTTAGTGTGGTGAATCAACTTAAAAACACTCCAGCGGGAGGTGTGTATTATTAGAGATATTATCTATAAGGAAGTTGTTGTTCTAGGGTGTTGGTGACGGTAGACAAAAGGGCCCCACACACAATTGAGTTGGGTGAGCTAGGAGATGTAAACTAAACTGTGTTTACATCCTGATTCAATAGACCCGCAACTGAACAGTTGCACTAGATACTTAAAAACAAACGGTATGTGGAGGGTCAAGGGGAAAGTTTTAAGACCTGTCTGCTCGCTCCCCTAATCAAGATACATAACACACAAAGGAGCAGATCAAGTCGGAGAAAAGTGTGTGCCTACATCAGTACCAGTGCGGTACCGGTGATGGGTGCGTGAAACATGGGCTGTAAAATGTTTCAGGCATTAGTGTAGGAAGGCTGAAATAATTCCCATCAGACCACCCATTTGGTGGAGTTAGCGTCATGTGGGAACTATATATCATGCCATACTGAATCCGCCTCTATAATGCCAGTGCGGGAATGGATGTCAGAAGTACTGAGCATGATTTGTATCTCCAAGTGATGTTAATGAAAAAAGTGCAGTGCTCAAATAGTGATATTAAAATTGGCTACCCGGACTTCAGAGAGCGTTTAAACAGAAGTCCTAGTGTCAAGAGTTAAAAAACACGCTGGGTAGTAAGACTACCCACTAGCGTTGTACAGTATGATCATGGTCGACATGTTTCAGCCATACGGGCATCTAGCCCGGCTTTCTTCAGGACCGATAAACAAAATTGGCTACTGCAACTGTTAGTAGAGTGTAAGAGTGAAGAATATACACATGTACTGACAAAGTTACATATATACCAGGACATGGAATACTTAGATGTCCACTGGAGGGAGAGGAATAATTCTTCTTCCTAACGAGAAAACAAAAAGACACTATGTCAAACAGCGCCAGATTGCGCACACACACCAATACACACAACTCGGGACCGTGCAGGCACACATGCATGAATAATTTGCTTTCTGCATAGATAGGAGCATACTAGCTCAATCACACTGAGGCATTTCCTCCAGGGATTCAAGTCCCCCATACGGTAAACAAAAGTTTTCGCCTGGGCAGAGCACTGCTTCGCAGTGCTACGGCCAGGCGAAACCTAAAAAGAAAAGACAGTCACAAAGCCAATCCACATAAAGAGAAAAATCATTGTAAGTGCCATCCAAACGAAAGTCCAAGGAGGCACCAAATACACTTTTCGAAACCAAAAAAAGATAATGCAAATTCTGCTTGGCGGGGATCCTCCACCATGGAAATCGAAGAAGAAAAGATGTCTCTGTCCATATAATAACCACTCAAACACAGGTGGAAAATCGGGGGTTGATCAGGATTAAAGGACGACTGTGGTGCAGCATCAGGAACAGCCTCTGAGGGCTCCAGTTGGGGCAAGGCATAATCTGGATGAGCAGCAGTCGAAGTTGAGGACACAACTGGCAACATATCAATAGCTGTCTCCACTTCCCGTACAGGATTCGGTTTGAATGACAGTGTAGTAAGGAAACATCTCTTTTTGGGGTGATCCTAGGCGCATTATTTAGTAATGGCCAACTGGTGTAGTTTGACATGTTCAATATAAATGTATCGGTTCTCCTTGCGTCCATGCAGCAGAGGAAAAACTACTGTAAGAGTATCTTTCAGTCCAAGAGCTGGAACTGGTGCACAGTAGGAGGGACCATATTATTTTGTATTCTCTGTCTTTTCCTAGACCAGGTCACCCACTTTTGGAAGCCAGCCTGTGACAAGAATCAGCACTTTGAATGAGGGCAACTGAGTTGTTGCAAGAGAATCTTGTGTCTTTTGTAGATCCTGTAACATGGTACAATAGTCAATCGTCGCGACAGACACCGCAACGTCTACACCATCAAGGTCAGGCACAAATATTTCAATAATTAGTGATGAGAGAGGCACTCCTAACAGTTTACATAGTAGACATTTCTTTGTACAAATAATGATATTAATTAATCACGCGTGCTGAGAAGGGAGACACACTGTCCAATGTGTGCCGGTATATAAACATAAGAAATAATCAAGCGGAAACCGCTTGCCCTCTACGCACTGTTGCGATTTCAACCCAAAAAGGTTGGACAATTTCAACACACTTTTTTTGAAAGACACATGAAAACTCATAAATCTTTTTGTTTGCAAATATAAATTTTTTTACTTGTGTTTCAAATTCAAAAAACATGAAATTCACTTGTGAATCAGTAAATACCACAGATTCATGGATTTTTGATAATGAATATACAAATCAATGTTCATTTCACATCATGAACAATACAGATTTCTTGTCCGCGCTTTTAGCCATGCCCAATGCATTTCGGGCTTGTAAAGCCCTTCCTCAGGGGAAGAGACCTGCAAGGAAAAAATACAAAACTAAGTAACATGAATTTCATCTGGCTCTCTAGGTACAGAGTATATAGAATGTCACTGTATTGAATACATAAATTAACAGTTACACAAGATTATCCAAAGTCTGTATGTCCTACAAAAATCACTAAACCAACATAATCAATAAATAGTTGCACACTCACTTATGTTTGTAAAAGGCGTTTTTTTGAGACGGTGTGACCTCGTGAAACGCGAAGAAAGTGGGAATTGTGTACAGTCGTGCCTGGAAAAACAAGCGCTCTAATTACAAGATTATTGAAACGAAGATACAGGATTGGCAATCGCATTTAAGCCAGAGATGACACTTACTGCTATAAACCACGGCGTGATACGGTTATGACAGCTGACGGAATCGGTAAGGTGCAAACATACCCTTGCATCTGATCGGGTCTTTAAAGATTGCCTGGGTGTAACCTGGAAAGACGTAACAGTCTAGTCTCAGTGCACAAATAGTTCATAAATTTGGTAAGACTTAAACTGACCGACTTGTGCATTTCACTGGTTAACTTACGTGAATGCGTTATATCCCTGCTAACCGGCTAACACTTCCTTGATACGGCGTGATGCGTAAAGGTTCACGTTTCACTCTAACTGACCACATGTAGCGCTGGAAACAAAAACACGAACGGCTAATATTAATACTGCTGCGTTCTATCCTAACTGATTGTGCTACACGATCCCATATGGTGCAAGTACCTGATATAATCCTGAAGGGGTTTGATACACGAAATTCTCTCTCCTTCTCAACCGGTCACAGAGTCCGGTGTTTGGCCGGAAACGAGCACCACTCTAGCGACGCCTGTCTGTATTTTATGACGCGTGTGTTTATGGTCATGGAAAACGGACTTCGAAACCGAAGTAGATACGAAAGACGGCTAGTAGGCGCCATGTTACTGTGTTGTAGTGACTAAAAGTAGTGCGCTTTGAGAAATGCAACATTGTGACATTGTAAATACAAAAAAATAAAAATCGAGAAAGTACTATATTTGGTAAGGTCATGAAACAAACAAAGAAAATGTACGATGAATAAACTGTATAAACAATCCTCCAGCGTGTTCAAATGTGCAATTATCAAAGAAAGCAAGTTAGATCGACTCGATCATTGATCCCTTTGGGATCTTGAGTCTGCAGTTTTTTTATCCAGAAAATCTCTCTTTGTAACAGAGTTTTTGTGAGGGTTTTGCCAGGAGATGGGGCAACCACTTCTAGAATCTGGAACTTCAATTGAGCTATGGTGTGCCTGTTTTTTTCCCAATGTACAGCTAAACTGCTTTTGGTGTTCTTGTTTCGTATTGTACTTTTATGCTCGGATATACGAGTCTTGGTTTTTCTCTCAGTTTTCCCCACATATAATAGTCCGCAGGGACATTTGATGGCGTATATGACGTTCATGGTGTTGCAATCTGCGTTGATTCTGGTGGGAATAGTTTCCCCCGTATGTGGGTGCTTGACTGTTTTAGTGACAATTACATTGTTGCAGTGAACACAGGTAAAAATAGGAGACAACACCATTGATACTGAGGTTTATCACAAGACCACTGACAGAAATACAGCTTTGTCATATGACAGTTTTCATTCCAAAAATTTGATAAACAATCTGCCATATTCTTTGATGCTAAGGGCAAAACCCTCACAAAAACTCTGTTACAAAGAGAGATTTTCTGGATAAAAAAACTGCAGACTCAAGATCCCAAAGGGATCAATGATCGAGTCGATCTAACTTGCTTTCTTTGATAATTGCACATTTGAACACGCTGGAGGATTGTTTATACAGTTTATTCATCGTACATTTTCTTTGTTTGTTTCATGACCTTACCAAATATAGTACTTTCTCGATTTTTATTTTTTTGTATTTACAATGTCACAATGTTGCATTTCTCAAAGCGCACTACTTTTAGTCACTACAACACAGTAACATGGCGCCTACTAGCCGTCTTTCGTATCTACTTCGGTTTCGAAGTCCGTTTTCCAGGACCATAAACACACGCGTCATAAAATACAGACAGGCGTCGCTAGAGTGGTGCTCGTTTCCGGCCAAACACCGGACTCTGTGACCGGTTGAGAAGGAGAGAGAATTTCGTGTATCAAACCCCTTCAGGATTATATCAGGTACTTGCACCATATGGGATCGTGTAGCACAATCAGTTAGGATAGAACGCAGCAGTATTAATATTAGCCGTTCGTGTTTTTGTTTCCAGCGCTACATGTGGTCAGTTAGAGTGAAACGTGAACCTTTACGCATCACGCCGTATCAAGGAAGTGTTAGCCGGTTAGCAGGGATATAACGCATTCACGTAAGTTAACCAGTGAAATGCACAAGTCGGTCAGTTTAAGTCTTACCAAATTTATGAACTATTTGTGCACTGAGACTAGACTGTTACGTCTTTCCAGGTTACACCCAGGCAATCTTTAAAGACCCGATCAGATGCAAGGGTATGTTTGCACCTTACCGATTCCGTCAGCTGTCATAACCGTATCACGCCGTGGTTTATAGCAGTAAGTGTCATCTCTGGCTTAAATGCGATTGCCAATCCTGTATCTTCGTTTCAATAATCTTGTAATTAGAGCGCTTGTTTTTCCAGGCACGACTGTACACAATTCCCACTTTCTTCGCGTTTCACGAGGTCACACCGTCTCAAAAAAACGCCTTTTACAAACATAAGTGAGTGTGCAACTATTTATTGATTATGTTGGTTTAGTGATTTTTGTAGGACATACAGACTTTGGATAATCTTGTGTAACTGTTAATTTATGTATTCAATACAGTGACATTCTATATACTCTGTACCTAGAGAGCCAGATGAAATTCATGTTACTTAGTTTTGTATTTTTTCCTTGCAGGTCTCTGCCCCTGAGGAAGGGCTTTACAAGCCCGAAATGCATTGGGCATGGCTAAAAGCGCGGACAAGAAATCTGTATTGTTCATGATGTGAAATGAACATTGATTTGTATATTCATTATCAAAAATCCATGAATCTGTGGTATTTACTGATTCACAAGTGAATTTCATGTTTTTTGAATTTGAAACACAAGTAAAAAAATTTATATTTGCAAACAAAAAGATTTATGAGTTTTCATGTGTCTTTCAAAAAAAGTGTGTTGAAATTGTCCAACCTTTTTGGGTTGAAATCGCAACAGTGCGTAGAGGGCAAGCGGTTTCCGCTTGACTATTTCTTACAAATATTTCAATGCCAAAGAGCATTTCGTATCCGGTCCGTCCAACCAGATATCATCTTGGGAGATTATTTAGTGCATGTTGGTCTCCATACAAGTGATGCAGCCAACCTCGACCAGCACCTAAAACTCTAGTAGTCAAAGACTGCTTTAAGTCACAGTTCATTCGCTCCACTACTGAATTGCCCTCAGGCCTGTATGGCGACGAAAATTGCAGTAGTACCCAATTAAATCCTTGCATCCTTGTAAGCCTTAGAGGAAAACGCTGGACCTTGACCCGAATAAATTGTGCCGCATGAAAATGTCCCGACAAACAAGTCTCTTATGACATTTCGAGCATCAGCACTATGTTGTGGACAAACCCAAAGGAATCTCGTGCACCTATCCAATGCAACTAAGATGTATTTATAGGCAGTGTCTGCCGACAAAGGGCCGCAGTGATCAAGATATATACAACCAAATGCATGGTTCGATATGTATAGCTGCGCAAGTGGCGGGCGTGTGACAGTACACAGTTTTATTTGTTGACAAATGACACAGGACAGAACGTAGTTGCGGGACTGTCGGTACTGTCAGGGACTGTCTGGGACACAGTCGGGGACTTGGGCAAAGACTGGTGACTGGGTAGAAAATGAAGCAGAACACGCATTTGCAATGCAGCAGGTCGCACATTTACGCGAGTTTGAGCTATTGGCATTGTAAATGACAATGCCTTTCATTTATGATTTAGTTTTTGAAACATAAATAAAACGCATTGTCATTTGCAAAGCCATTAGCTTAAAAGTGTGTAAATGCAAGACCTATTGCATTGCAAATGCATGTTTGATTGGCACACATCATGGCCTTTTAGCTTACTTTCTTGCAAACATATCTTTCTGCGGCTGTGTGTTTCCTCATGGAGGGTTATACCTGGGGCTGTCTGTATACAGACCATGCGCAATAAAGTGAAAGTGGTGTTATGCTGTTTGTTGGGCTTTCCTGTAGTTTCATTAAGAAAGGGCGGGGGTCATTGTGACCTAATGGCCAAATGTGTATGAAGGTGAGGAGTTTGGGGTAATCTGTGGGGAAGTCTTCCTGTGACCTTTCACCTTACCTGCGTCAGTGTATCTGCATAGGGTCTTAGTAGGCCTTGTGCTGTATGAGGTACACCGGTGCTTTCATAGGAGTTAGTGAAGCGTTCAGAACGCTGAGGTGTAAGGGTCTGAAAGGATTTGTTCAGGTAAGTAATAGCTCAGTAATCTAACATCACACATACCCAGTATTTTTGTCTCTCCCTGTACCTCTGTCTCCAGCTTGAAATCCTGTCTCTACCGGTCACTCCCTGTACCTGCGTCTCCAGCTTGGTATCCTGTCGCTACCTGTGTCTCTAGCTTGTGGTCCTGTCCTGGGTCTCCCTTCTCGAGCAAATGTGGGTTTCCCACTGTGTAAAGGTCGCTTCTGGAAGGTCTGGGGCAGATGGATCATGTTGACAGATACACTGACAGACACAGCAGGGTTGTTGGCCTGCAAATAATAAGGCAGAGAGGTACATGCCTGCCCAAGGACAGAGCAACATGGTGAGGGATAGCTCTGCTGTCTGTAACTGAAGAAGGATTGCTCTGCTGTCCGTGTCAGGCGGTTGGTGGCTCTGTTGTAGATGACGAGAGACAGCGCTGCTGTCTGCACTGAATAAGAGGAGAATTCGGTGAGCGAGGGATAGTTCTGCTGTTTGTAACTCAAGGATTGCTGTACTGTCGGTGTCAGGTGGTTTACAATGAGGGTCAACGCTGCTGTCTGCATTGGCGTGTGCAAGGCCAGGCCGGCGAGGTGAGCCGGAGAAGTAGAGAACCGGCAGCACAGAGGTGATGCGGCTGATCGTGCAGCAGAGGCCAGGATCTGTCGTGTGGGCGGGACTGCAAGCCAGTAGATGAGACGGCTGCAGGTCACTGCCCAGGTAGAGGAGAGGAAGAGTACATGTGCTTGCAGTCAAGAGGCCAGCACAGGTTTGTCTGAATCACAAGGTCTCCCCTCCCTCTAGTAGTGACATGGTGGAAGTGCACAGGAGTACCGGCTGAGACAGAAGAAGCGTCTCCAAAAGCCCAGTACAATAAATAACAAGAAGGAAGAGACGCTGCAAGACGACGTGCGCGTGCACAATCTGCTGTCTGGGAGTGCACATCTCCTGTCTCCCTTCGGACACAAAACCGACAACAATAGGTCTCGCAAAAGCGAGCAACGCATGTGCTGCATCACTAGGCGAGACCTAAAAAAGGAGTACAGCACTGCCCAGGATCACACAGGAAGTCAGAGCTGGAAAGTGATCCACAAAGGGGAAGCCTGCATGAAGGAACAAGAAGGCTGAGACTCAGAAAGAATGATAACAATGGGGGGAGGTAGAGTATAGAGATAGGATTCTCACTCCACGGGCACTGATAATTAAACAAGAAGAATCCTACTCAGAGTCCACACCTCAGGAATGGGGGACACTCAGTGTTGTGAAAAATACCCCTCACACACCAACAGGCCCCTTGGTGTCATGCTTCATCATCGGGGTCTTCGCATCCCGCTAAAGGGATGCGGCGTGCTGCGACCAGCGACTACGCGGGAGCACTGTCAAGGTTGACTATGTGTGGTGTGTGTAGAGTGCAAGTGATGGGGTATTGAAGGATGTGAGTGAAGAGTGTGGTGAAAAATTATAAAGTACCTGGCTAGTGGGTTCTATGAAAAAACTTTATTCGAGACCCCTAGCTGGTGCTGTTAAAAAGAAGTGCAAAGTGAGGTCAGTTGTCTTTATTATGGACACTACCTCTGGTGTGCGTCGACATGTTTCGGAACTGGTGTTCCTTCTTCAGGACGGGGGCACAACTTCCCAACCCTACTCACGTATTTTTATGGAAAAAAAAAATTCTCTTAAAGTAAAAAGAAAAGTGAAACTATTTACAGTGAAGGAATGAGGCTATAGTGTGCCTACAGCGGTTTTTGGTTCATGCAGTTGCATGTCCTAGAAAGAAAAAGAAAAGGCGAGTCAATTTGGTTGCCACGAGGGGCTGGCTCAGACAGGTGCAGTCACCTGGAGCCCCAAACGGTTAAATAAACCTGTAAAAATAAAGACAGACATAACACACAACATAGATAACACACTGTAGTTTGTATTAGTTCTGTGAAACATACTCATTATGACTGTTTTGTCCTGCCTCATGAGCATATCCAGAACGTCAGGGTGGGTAAGTGGATTCGTAATCTGTGTGGGTAAAGAGTTGGTTTCAATATCCTTTACTCACTGTTTGGGTTGTGCTTTGTTGGTCTCTAATCGTTTGTCTACAGAATACTCACAAAATCCGCCAGAATCGGCCTCCTTCTACCACCCTACGCTGCTCCGCTGGTAATGGCTAGCGTTCAGGGCCCTGTTATATATGGGCCTCCAGGTGCTGATTGATCGCTTTCTAATTCGTTGATTAACGGATGTGAGGCGCAGTCCAAATAAGGAGCGTCCGCCCGTGCGCCTATCATAATCATGGACCTATTCCCAGAGTAACATGTGTCACTCTGAGCATGTTGGATCCAGTAGTGACTATTGAGCCTGCTGGGCGCATGTGCATCGTTCGTTGACATGACCGCCAGTCGCTACTTTGGACGCATGCGTGTGTAGATAGTGTAGTTTATGCGAAATGCGCTATAGTTGATCACACTATTCTGATGGTTTATGCTCTAAGTACATAGCGATTTTGATAGTAGTTGAGAATAAATGAGGAAGAGTCAGTTTAAGTACCTTAGGTACACCTCAATACAATGATAATCAGGTAGAAGTGGGTTATTGGAGAGCTTGTGATGCGGTACTTAGGACAGCCCATGGGATGGATCAGTGAGTGTTCACCATAGCTTGGAAACAAAGACAACCCAGACATTAGCACAACCCAGACATTAGCACACCCCACAGGGAACACGTGTTCCTCAAAAAAGAATTACAGCCAAAATAGTTGCATACCCTTCAGGTTTTCTAGTTTGTACCAGACAGATGGCTCCATGGAATGTCATCATTTAAGCCTTCAGTGTGGGTGCCCAAACGGAAAACCCATCGTTGTTCTTTTTGGAACAGGCCAGTTTCGGATTGCAAACGTTCAATTATGGTCCAACGTAGATCATTGACACAATGTTGGTGTTCCAGGAAGTGAGACGCCATCTTAGTGGTTGTTTTTTTGCAGCGTATGTTGCTCTTATGTTCTCCTATTCTCACTTTCACAGGTCTGGTGGTCATGCCTATATACTCTAGGCCACATGGGCATGTTATCATGTAGACAACATTTCTCGTGTTGCAATTGGTAAATTGTCGTTGCTCCCATGATGTACCGTTTCTGAAAGTTAAGACCTTGCTTTTTTGAGTTAGATGGCAACTACTGCAGTCTCCACAAGGGAAGTGTCCTTGGACTCCAATGGTGGTCTGTCTGCCAGTTGGATTCTGACGGGGTCTTGTATGTACCAGTATGTCTTTGATATTTCTGCCCCTGCGATGTGCATACATTGGTTTTTCGAAATCCAAGTTCCCGCAGTTCAGTATCCTCCAGTGTTTGTTTATCACTTTTGATACCTCGTTAGACATGGTTGTGTAGGTCGTGACACATATTGGTCTTTTGATCAATCCTTTGTCTTTTGGATTGTCTTCAAGGAGTGCGTCCCTGTGATTGTTCCTGGCCCGCTTCATGGCCCTGTCGATGGTTCTGACGGGGTATTGTCTTTGTATTAGTTTAGTTTTCAGATCTTTGGCCTGTTTGTTGAATTGGTTCATTTCAGTGCAATTTCTTCTGAGACGCAGGAATTGTCCATACGGTAGATTCTCCCTAAGGTGTCTGGGATGGAAGCTGTCGTACCGTAATAAGCAGTTTCTGGAGGTGGGTTTAAAGTGGGTTGTACTTTTCAGCCTACCATCCTCTGTGTATATATTTAGATCCAGGAAAATCATAGACGAGCTGGAGACAGTGCTCGTGAACTTTAGATATCTGTTTTGGTTGTTGAGCCACGTCACAAAATTGGAAGCACTGTCCAAATCCCCATCCCAAATGATGAAAATGTCGTCTATATACCTTTTCCAGGTATTGATCTGGGAGTGGTATGGAATGTCTGTATGTAGGATTCTGTGCTGTTCCAGGTGGTGAACATACAAACCAGCCAGACTTGGAGCAAAAGTACTACCCATGCTCGTTCCATGGGTCTGTAAATACAAGGTCTGGTTGTATTGAAAGAAATTTTCTTTCAAGGCCATGGAGATACATTCCAGGACCAATTCCTTGGGGTTTGGTATTTCCATGTGTTGCTGAAGAGTACTTCCTCTATGATTTGCAGTGTCTCTTCATGAGGAAGGCTGGTATATAAGCTCTCTACGTCGAGGCTTAGTAGGAGCTGTTTTGATGGGTGAAAATCCTTGTTTTCAAGTAATTGTAAGACTGACTTGGTATCTTTCAAGTAGGTATTAGTGGATTGTACCAAGGGGCGGAGAAATGCATCCGCAAACTTCGACAAGGGCTCCAGAATAGAACCAATCCCAGAGACGATCGGTCTCCCTGGTGAACCATCGAGAGGGCCATGAAGCAGGCCAGGAACAATCACGGGGACGCACTCCTTGAAGACAATCCAAAAGACAAAGGATTGATCAAAAGACCAATATGTGTCACGACCTACACAACCATGTCTAACGAGGTATCAAAAGTGATAAACAAACACTGGAGGATACTGAACTGCGGGAACTTGGATTTCGAAAAACCAATGTATGCACATCGCAGGGGCAGAAATATCAAAGACATACTGGTACATACAAGACCCCGTCAGAATCCAACTGGCAGACAGACCACCATTGGAGTCCAAGGACACTTCCCTTGTGGAGACTGCAGTAGTTGCCATCTAACTCAAAAAAGCAAGGTCTTAACTTTAAGAAACGGTACTTCATGGGAGCAACGACAATTTACCAATTGCAACACGAGAAATGTTGTCTACATGATAACATGCCCATGTGGCCTAGAGTATATAGGCATGACCACCAGACCTGTGAAAGTGAGAATAGGAGAACATAAGAGCAACATACGCTGCAAAAAAACAACCACTAAGATGGCGTCTCACTTCCTGGAACACCAACATTGTGTCAATGATCTACGTTGGACCATAATCGAACATTTGCAATCCGAAACTGGCCTGTTCCAAAAAGAACAACGATGGGTTTTCCGTTTGGGCACCCACACTGAAGGCTTAAATGATGACATTCCATGGAGCCATCTGTCTGGTACAAACTAGAACACCTGAAGGGTATGCAACTATTTTGGCTGTAATTCTTTTTTGAGGAGCACGTGTTCCCTGTGGGGTGTGCTAATGTCTGGGTTGTGCTAATGTCTGGGTTGTCTTTGTTTCCAAGCTATGGTGAACACTCACTGATCCATCCCATGGACTGTCCTAAGTACTGCATCACAAGCTCTCCAATAACCCACTTCTACCTGATTATCATTGTATTGAGGTGTACCCAAGGTACTTAAACTGACTCTTCCTCATTTATTCTCAACTACTATCAAAATCGCTATGTACTTAGAGCATAAACCATCAGAATAGTGTGATCAACTATAGCGCATTTCGCATAAACTACACTATCTACACACGCATGCGTCCAAAGTAGCGACTGGCGGTCATGTCAACGAACGATGCGCATGCGCCCAGCAGGCTCAATAGTCACTACTGGATCTAACATGCTCAGAGTGACACATGTTACTCTGGGAATAGGTCCATGATTATGATAGGCGCACGGGCGGACGCTCCTTATTTGGACTGCGCCTCACATCCGTTAATCAACGAATTAGAAAGCGATCAATCAGCACCTCGAGGCCCATATATAACAGGGCCCTGAACGCTAGCCATTACCAGCGGAGCAGCGTAGGGTGGTAGAAGGAGGCCGATTCTGGCGGATTTTGTGAGTATTCTGTAGACAAATGATTAGAGACCAACAAAGCACAACCCAAACAGTGAGTAAAGGATATTGAAACCAACTCTTTACCCACACAGATTACGAATCCACCTACCCACCCTGACGTTCTGGATATGCTCATGAGGCAGGACAAAACAGTCATAATGAGTATGTTTCACAGAACTAATACAAACTACAGTGTGTTATCTATGTTGTGTGTTATGTCTGTCTTTCTTTTTACAGGTTTATTTAACCGTTTGGGGCTCCAGGTGACTGCACCTGTCTGAGCCAGCCCCTCGTGGCAACCAAATTGACTCGCCTTTTCTTTTTCTTTTTAGGACATGCAACTGCATGAACCAAAAACCGCTGTAGGCACACTATAGCCTCATTCCTTCACTGTAAATAGTTTCACTTTTCTTTTTACTTTAAGAGAAAACATTTTTTCCATAAAAATACGTGAGTAGGGTTGGGAAGTTGTGCCCCCGTCCTGAAGAAGGAACACCAGTTCCGAAACATGTCGACGAACACCAGAGGTAGTGTCCATAATAAAGACAACTGACCTCACTTTGCACTTCTTTTTAACAGCACCAGCTAGGGGTCTCAAATAAAGTTTTTTCATAGAACCCACTAGCCAGGTACTTTTTAATTTTTCACCACACCCTTCACTCACATCCTTCAATACCCCATCACTTGCACTCTACACACACCACACATAGTCAACCTTGACAGTGCTCCCGCGTAGTCGCTGGTCGCAGCACGCCGCATCCCTTTAGCGGGATGCGAAGACCCCGATGATGAAGCATGACACCAAGGGGCCTGTTGGTGTGTGAGGGGTATTTTTCACAACACTGAGTGTCCCCCATTCCTGAGGTGTGCACTCTGAGTGAGACTCAGAAAGGACAGGCACTCATGGGGCCCGGTTCACAGAACTAACTTAAGACAAAATCCTAAACTTACTACCATTTTGGTATTCACAGAAGGCACTTACTCATTTTGGTATTCACAGAAGGAACCTACTCATCAATGAGTAAGTGCCGTCTGTGAATACCAAAATGAGTAAGTTACTGAAAATGAGTAAGTTACTCAAAAAGAGTAAGTCACTCATTTTGGTATCGCCAGAAGGCACTTACTCATCAATGATTAAGTGCCTTCTGTGAATACCAAAATGAGCAACTGTCTTCTGTGAATACCAAAATGGTAGTAAGTTTAGGATTTTGTCTTAAGTTAGTTCTGTGAATCGGGCCCATGAGGCAGTTCAGCATTTAGAATCACTACACAGAGGCCAGATGTACAATACACATATCTATAAAACATTAAAAATAAAGGCAATGTGGGGTAAAGCAGTCGGGAACTCCACACAGTAAGACTGAAGTTCAGTTAGTTTCTCACCCACAACTGCTGTACTAGATACTGACTGCAAACAGCCACATATAGGATATGCATGCAAAGGCAGGGTCTGTGGAGCCGATACCCATGGTGATGTTATAAATGTAACTCAAAGACAATACTCACAGTGAACAAGAAACACCACCTAGGTTATCAGCTGGGCCCACGGATCCTGGCGATCAAACAGGAACATGCAAGGCAGTAACAGCAATCGGGTAGAACAAAATACAGGCACAATAGACGAGCTAGCAAGGAGGAGTGCTTAATAGGAACAGAAGGAATTCACAGGGCACACTTGGCAGAAAACAACAGACATACAAGGTAATAGAAGCAAGACAGCAAGAATAGCAAGACAGTAAACTAAGAACTGAAATCAAGGTAATGGGAAGAAAAGCAGGGACTGGAAAAGTATACAGAGAAGGGGAGGCTACAAGGGATACTAGAATAGTGCTGGATTAGGAGTCAAGATAAAGTAGCACTGAAGGCTGTGCTGGAGCAAGACGATAATTTAGCAAAAGCTCAAAAGTCAAGGTAGCACTGCAGGCAGTGTTAAATCAGGAACAGGGGAAACTGTTGCAGCTCAGGAACAATGCATACTAAGACTCAGGAGTCTAGGTAGCACTGCAAGCAATCCTAATTCATGAACAAGGAAAACAGCAGCAGGTTGGGAACAAGGAATGCTAAGGTTCAGAATTCAAGGTAGCACTGCATAGTTCAGGAGCAAGGGAAGCTGCTGCAGTTCAGGATCAAGGAATAACTAAAGCTCAGGAAACACTGGAAACAAGGATATAAAAAGGTCAGGAAACATTGGAAACAAGGGTTGGTCTCACCAGTACACAGCTACAATGACCAACCCTGGACTGAAGGGAGCTGGGGCTTAATAGAGCTTACAGTAAACACATGCATCAGGTGTGAGCAGGCTAGCAGCAGCCAGCCACAGGTGAGCTGAATTCATCCACCCATTCCTGGCCTGCAGGGGTAAAGACTTAGCAGTGAGCAAGGAATTCTAGGTAATGGAGTTTCAGGCATGAGCAGGATGGCTTCCACAAAACCCGGCATGGATTGGTAAGGGATGTTAATTCCCAAACAGTGTCCTAATGGCTGAAAGTCAGTCTGTACGTGATGGGGAGGGTCTGGAAGCTTATGAGAACACTGGAGAGTTCCACCATTCAGCCCCCTGGTGGTGGACACGAAATCGCAGGGAGCAAGCCGTAACAGTACACCCCCTCCAAAGACGGGCTGCCGGAATCTGGAACTGGATTCCAAGCCTTTGCTACTAAGAAGTAAGTTAATTTCCATCAGAGATGTAGAGCAAGATACCAGAAGACTGCAGGAAAACTGTGTTGCTCTGAAGGGTAGGATAATAGGCTGTAAATTAACAGCAGTATTGAAGGCAGAACCTGGAGAGTCCAAATCCAGTAACGGGGGCTTAGGAGACTGAATCAAATGTGCTTCATGTTTTTTTGATGACAGGCTGCAGTAGCACTCTGAAAATGAAGGAAGATTAAATATAGCTTCAAAAGCAGATAACGGATTGGCAGGAGGCACAGAGGTCAAAGGCAAACTGGCTAAAGACAAAGGAGTCCACAAGAAGCAGACCTGAAGTTCTGGCCTTGGAGGAAAACATACAGAAGACTCGCATGCAAGAGACTTTGGAAGCAGATATGCCGAAGATCCAGGCCCTGGAGGATTATATATTGAGAGTTTTGTCTCTGATGCTGGAGATTCAGAGACTGAAAATATATGTACTGAGAACTCTAAAGGCTGGAAGCCTGGAAGCTCTGGTTCCGAAGGCAGGCAGCCTGAAAGATCTGGTTCAGAAGGCAGGTAGCCTGGATGCTCTGGTTCAGAAGGCAGGCAGCCTGGGAGCTCTGGTTCAGAAGGCAGGCAGCCTGGGAGCTCTGGTTTCGGAAGGCAGGCAGCCTGGGAGCTCTGGTTCAGAAGGCAGGCAGCCTGGGAGCTCTGGTTCAGAAGGCAGGCAGCCTGGGAGCTCTGGTTTCGGAAGGCAGGCAGCCTGGGAGCTCTGGTTTCGGAAGGCAGGCAGCCTGGGAGCTCTGGTTTCGGAAGGCAGGCAGCCTGGGAGCTCTGGTTTCGGAAGGCAGGCAGCCTGGGAGCTCTGGTTCGGAAGGCAGGCAGCCTGGATGCTCTGGTTCAGAAGTCAGGCAGCCTGGAAGCTCTGGCTCAGAAGTCAGGCAGCCTGGAAGCTCTGGCTCAGAAGTCAGGCAGCCTGGAAGCTCTGGCTCAGAAGTCAGGCAGCCTGGAAGCTCTGGCTCAGAAGTCAGGCAGCCTGGAAGCTCTGGCTCAGAAGTCAGACAGGCTGGAGGCTCTGGCTCGGAAGTCAGACAGGCTGGAGGCTCTGGTTCGGAAGTCAGACAGGCTGGAATCAATCTCTGGTACGGAAGTCAAAAAGGCTGGAAGCTCTGGTTCGTAAGTCAGACAGTCTGGAGACTCCAGTACTAATGACAGTCTGGCTACAGGCTCGGGCTCAGATGGCAGGCAGGCTGCAGGCTCAGGCCCAGATGGCAGGCAGGCTGCAGGCTCAGGCCCAGATGGCAGGCAGGCTGCAGGCTCAGGCTCAGATGGCAGGCAAACTGCAGGCTCGGGCTCAGATGGCTGGAAGGCTGCAGGCTCGGGCTCAGATGGCAGGCAGGCTGCAGACTCTGGCTCAGATGGCAGGCAGGCTGACGTTCAGAAGGCAGCAGGCCGGCTGAGGACTCTGAAGCACTAGGCAGGCTGAGGTCTCTGAAAGTAGCAGGCCGACTGAGGATTCTGGATACTCTGCAAGAAGACAAGCTGATGGCAGAGAGGCACAAGGATGACAAACTTTAAATTCTGGGAATGGCGATAGCCCGTGAACAGTAGATTCCCTGTTGTCAATACTAAAATCTTCAATTCCTTGGCTCATTAAAACACATTGAAATAATTTCTTCAGGGTGGCTAAGACTACTGCTTAGCTTAGAGTCTCTGATGACCTGACTCCCTTTAACATTTGACAGTTCATATATCTTAGTCAAAGGAAACAGGTCAGAAATTACTTGGTCTTTGGAAATGTTTTCAATTTCCTCTGTATTACAAGGTGTTACAGATGTACGAGAGCATAGAGTATAATTTCCCAACTTCTCAATATGTGGTGTACTTGAAAGCGCGAGAGCAAACAAGGGGTCAGGATTTTGTTCCTTCTCAATTAGGAGGCTGACTTCAGTTGCAGCAGTTAAATCAAGTGTGGTCTGAATCACAGGATATTTTCACATCAGGGATTATAAGGGTCACAAGTTCAGGTTTTGTCAGTATGGCCTGCTTGCGGGTTAACTCTGAGATAGAACTGACTTCACTATCAGGAAAAGAAAGCAAGGAGATGTTTTGTGTATTGCCTAGCATTGGGGTTTCTTAAAAGTGAAGGGACACATCTCAGAAGTAGTGCATAGATGTGATCTAACACTAGAAGACAAAACACCAGATGAGTTAGAAACTTCTGACTTCAAACACATACTTTGATTAACTGCACTGTGAGACAAGGTACTATGGCTTTTCTGAGTGGAATCTACATGATCAGCCACAGTATTATTCACAAAATCGCTGGACCAGCCCTCAAGGGAAAACAAAAGAGAGTGCAAGGCTTCATTCTCCATGCTAACATAGAGGTGGAAAAGTGATCTTGTACAGGGGTGTTAGATTGCCGCTTGAACTCTGGGTTGTAGTTTTTTAACAGAGTTTAAAACATTTTATTCGCTCGTCGTAATTCAAGAATCTTAGATGTAATTATATCCTGTGAAGACGGCAGATCTTCCTCTAAGAGGACAGTGGTAGACCTGGCACCTTCGCAACAAACAACAGTTACAACTTGGATTTTGTTCAAACTGGCTATTAGCCGCCTGTGTAAACTGATTATTGTTTACTTAGAATATGGTATTTAAGAAGGTCCCTTTAGTATTCGGGACTGTGATCTTTACTGGACTACAAGACTGGCTAACATTATTTGACTGGTGAACAGAGTTTATTAAATACATTTGCTCTTTCTTTGGTTGTGTGGTTGAATATTGTATTTTACAACCACTTACAGCAAACATGCTAGAATCAGAATTCTTCTTCAGCAAACTGAGTATGGTATCATTCTCCTTTTGCAATGCTGAGACAGGCATTGAATCTGCATCAGAACAGAAGATGAAATCAGGATCTGGCAAAGAGGTGTTTGAGACCCAATGAGTAAAATATTCAGAATGAAAATGTCAATTTCTCATAAGAGGATTCATTGTTTCAGGACTAGGGTGAACATTTGTGGAAATGTACCCCCGTGAGGGCACACTGGTGCAGTGTCACCCTCTCGTCCACGGGTCCAAAGACTAGCAAAAGAGAGAACAGCACTGGAGTGGAGTAAAACAAACCAAGTTTATTAAATGCTCATGAGCAGGACTGCGTCCGAACAACACCCTCAAGTGTTGTTGGAGGAAGTACACTAAATTCACAAACCATCGTCCTTATATACAAATTTTGTTGCAATACAAGCATGTGGACAGAAATGGAAAGAGGACGTTTAGACACAGAAATAACTATAAGCCAACAAGGGCAGGTGGATGACCACTTGGTAAGCAAATAAGGAGGGGGAGCAAGAATGTTTATGACAGCAGTAAAGGGTCAATAGATAGCCTCTAAGACCAGGTGCACTGGCAGCTACAATCCCCCCAGCACGTACATTGCTTAGCCATGTCGAAAGAGGTCAAGTAAAGTTGATGACACAAGCAGGGTGAAAAGGTGAACAGCAGAGGACGAAAGAATTACGAAGAAGCGAAATGGATGCCACAGCCAAAATGGCTGTCGCTTATGCCAACATAAAATATTACACGTTTCCACACATTCTCAAATTGTAAAGCAGACACTAAAAACCTCTCATTGGTGGGCACTGGTGAACTGCCCTGCACAAACTTAAACGATGCACTACTGTGTTTCTTTCTTATACCTCTCATTATGACACACCTTCAAAATGTTCAAACAGAAATGTAAGAGAAAAATAATAGCGAACTGAACGCAAAGAAACCTCACAAGTGACCCTGGGAATGTAGGTTGGTCATTCTGTCCGGGACTGTTTGGAACACAATCAGGGACTTGGGCAAAGACTGATGACTGGGTAGAAAATGAAGCAGAAAAGGGAGTACTGCACTGCCCAGGATCACACAGGAAGTCAGAGAAGAAGAGGGAACCAAAGGGGAAGTCTGCACAAAGGAACAAGATAGCTAAGACTTAGAAAGGACAGGCACTCATGAGGCAGTTCAGCCTTCAGAATCAGTATACTGAGAACGGATGTGCAATACAATTATGTAAAACAACATTAACAATAAAGGGAATGTGTGGTAAAGCACTCGGGAGCTCCATGCAGTAAGACTGAAGCTCAGTAAGTTCCTCACCCACAATTGCTGTTACAGATACTGACTGCAAATACCCACAGATAGGATATGCATGCAAAGGCAGGGTCTGTGGAGCTGATACCTATGGTGATGTTATAAATGTAACTCAAAGACAATACTAAGAGTGAACAAGAAACACCACCTAGGTTATCCGCTGGGCCCACGGATCCTGGCAATCAAACAGGAATAAGCAAGGAAGTAACAGCAATAGGGTAGAACTAAAAACAGGCACAAACAGACAAGGAGCTAGCAAGGAGGAGTGCCTAACAGGAAAGGAAATAACAAACGTAAAATGCCCCCAAAGGACACACTCATATAACACTTCAGATATTTTTTGTGTCACTTACATGAACACTTATTTGAAATAATCATAGGGACTAAATGACAATCACAATTTATCAAAAATAGTCAATTTTAATCTTTATACTCTCTGTAGCATTTTACAAAAATGAATCAACGTCTGGCAACAAAAACTACCAATCTAGTCATGTGACATTTGGTGGTAGTAAGCAAAACACTTTTCGCATCAAATATGGACATACAATTTCCCCATATAAGTGTGAATAAAACACAATATGTTGTTAAGTTAGAATCAAAAAACTCATTGAGTATTTATGCAAAAATAGTGTTAGGCGTCGACGTTTCGGTCCCCCGCTGGTCTAGTAGATCCTTGGGACCATCTTCAGGACAGAACAGTTGCACAAAAACATGTGTATTGCAAATCAGACCTAATCATCATGTGGAGAAACAAGCCAGACTGGACATGTTATGCTACATTACACTGCAGCTTTTAAGTGGCGAGAACTAGCGGCGCTTAGTCCCGAAACACCCGAACTTGAATCGGGTGTCTCGGGACTAAGCGCCGCTAGTTCCCTGATTGCGATTGTCATTTAGTCCCTATGATTATTTCAAATAAGTGTTCATGTAAGTGACACAAAAAATATCTGAAGTGTTATATGAGTGTGCCCTTTGGGGGCATTTTGCGTTTGTTATTAACGATACCCAGTCCCCGGGGGAATATTGGGTGGCTCTGTTTTGTTACTATTGTTAACAGGAAAGGAAGGCATTCACAGGGCACACTTGGCAGAAAACAAGTAACAAACATACAAGGTAATCAAAGCAAAGCAGCAGGAATAGCAGCAAGACAGTAAAAAAGGAACTGGAACCAAGGTGATGGGAAGAAAAGCAGGGACAGGAAAAGGATATACAGAAGGGGAGGCTACAAGGGTATGCTAGAATAGTGCTGGACCAGGCATCAAGAAAACAAAGTAGCACTGAAGGCTGTGCTGGGGCAAGTCAAGAATTTAAAAAAAAAGCTCAAAGGCCAAGGTAGCATTGCAGGCAGTGCTAATTCAGGAATACAAAATAAGACCCAGTCCAATGGCGAACTCATATATCAGTGACTCAAGGGGGGTCCAACAAGTCCTACTCCCCACTACTCTCCTATCCACATTATAATGAGGTAATGCACTGTACTCCGCCGTGTTTAAAATACC
The DNA here is from genome assembly GCF_964263255.1 of Lissotriton vulgaris. Lineage (NCBI taxonomy): Eukaryota > Metazoa > Chordata > Amphibia > Caudata > Salamandridae > Lissotriton > Lissotriton vulgaris. Next base: position 1,547,206,484 of record NC_141687.1, on the reverse strand, counting down.
TGTTCTCCAAGGCAACACAACAGAACAACCACTCAGAGTGACCCAAATTGTAATGGTTCACAATAGTCCACACTCAACATTGGACCTTACTCTAAATAGAGGAAAAAATGTGCGAGAAGCAAATGACCCCTCACGGAAACACCACCATCGGGGTAACTGGTATGCAATTTCCAGACAGGCCCCTGTCTCATCATCGGTGGTCACCTGCTTCTCGAAGAAAAATAAGATGAAAGGAAAGAAGTGTCCAAAACAAACAACATATAAAGTGACAAAGTGAAGTGCAGAAAAATCTGCTAGTGACAAACACACACAAAAATAATTGAGTGCCTAAAAACACACAGTCCACCAATCCCTTAGCCAATTTTATTCGTAGGGTGGTGATCGCGTGCTGTTGATTATTAAAAAGGCTGGTAGCTAGTCATGCATACCATTACCTACAGTGCCGACATGTTTCACTGCTGTATTGCGTAGAGCAGTTTTATCAGGGCTGCACTCAAGTGCTGCCACTTCACTCTTTATGGACACTAGCTCTGTAACGTGCCGGGAGCAGCAAAGCTATGCATACCCGCCGCTCCGGTGTCAACAAGGTCACTAGGTACTTCTAACGTAAGTGTGCCCCTTGTTTCTTGATAAAAATATTTTATCGTGACAAGCTCGGAAGACGCCTTTCCTCAGCCGTCTGAGGAAAGGCGTCTTCCGAGCTTGTCACGATAATCAACAGCACGCGATCACCACCCTACGAATAAAATTGGCTAAGGGATTGGTGGACTGTGTGTGTTTTTAGGCACTCAATTATTTTTGTGTGTGTTTGTCACTAGCAGATTTTTCTGCACTTCACTTTGTCACTTTATATGTTGTTTGTTTTGGACACTTCTTTCCTTTCATCTTATTTTTCTTCGAGAAGCAGGTGACCACCGATGATGAGACAGGGGCCTGTCTGGAAATTGCATACCAGTTACCCCGATGGTGCTGTTTCCGTGAGGGGTCATTTGCTTCTCGCACATTTTTTCCTCTATTTAGAGTAAGGTCCAATGTTGAGTGTGGACTATTGTGAACCATTACAATTTGGGTCACTGAGTGGTTGTTCTGTTGTGTTGCCTTGGAGAACAGGTATTTTAAACACGGCGGAGTACAGTGCATTACCTCATTATAATGTGGATAGGAGAGTAGTGGGGAGTAGGACTTGTTGGACCCCCCTTGAGTCACTGATATATGAGTTCGCCATTGGACTGGGTCTTATTTTGTATTGTTGATTGTGAGTGGAGGGCGACCCTTTCCGTATTCCCTCTGAGCTCCTATAGTGTTTGAGTGCTAATTCAGGAACAAGGAAAACTACTGCAGCTCAGGAACAAGGTATACTAAGGCTCAGGAGTCAAGGTAGCACTGCAGGCAATGCTAATTCATGAACAAAGAAAACAGCAGCAGGTCAAGACAAGCAATGCTAAGGCTCAGAAGTAAAGGTAGCACTGCAGGCAGTGCTAGTTCTTGAAGAAGGGAAACTGCTGCAGTTCAGGAACAAGGAATAACTAAAGCTCAGGAAACACTGGAAACAAGGGTCAGTCTCACCAGTACACAACTACAATGATCAAACCTGGACTGAAGGGAGCTGGGGCTTAAAAGAGCTCACAGCAAACACATGCATCAGGTGTGAGCACGCTAGCAGCAGCCAGCCACAGGTGAGCTCAATTTCTCCACCCATTCTTGGCCTGTAGGGGTGGAGACGAAGCAGTGAGCAGGGAGTTCTAGGTAATGGAGTTTCAAGCATGAGCAGGATGGCCTCCACAAAACCCGGCATGGGTTGGTAATGGATGTCAATTTCCAAATAGTGTCCAAATGGCTGGAAGTCAGAATGTACATGAAGGGGAGGGTCGGGAAGCTTATTAGAACACAGGAGAGTCCCACCGTTCAGCCCCTTGGAGGTGGACACGAGAATGCAGGAAGCAAGTCATGACAGGTACAAGCCACGCCACCAGTAACGCTGCTGCAGAAACCCCAGCATGTGCTGAACCCATGCCCTCATGCGCTGCTATTTTCAAAGGAAGTTTGCGGTTCTCATTAGGAATCAGCAGATCCCCAACGGACGGGACAGTAACTATTGGAACTTGTTCTGGGGACAAACGATAAGAATATTTGGACGGGAATACTTGAAAGAACCTCCTCCCATCCTTAGTAGCCGCTATGGCGGCCAGGATGTCATTATCAATTTTTGCCATTGACCTTGTAATTGCTGCTACTGAGCATGTGGCAACTGCAGAGTTGGCTGCTTCATCAGCCAATGAATTGCCTACAGCATGTGCTCCCACACGCTGATGACCAAGAGTATTTATAACATGTGTGAGTGGCAGGCTTTCCTTGAGCGCCGCCACTTGGACCCAAACCGTTTTATGCTTAATTGTGCTATATTTGGTGTAGCGAAAATCATTCCATGACAAGAACAAATTGTCATTGCATGATTGCACACAATAAAAGGAATTGCACACTATAAGACTGCAGCTTGTTGGATCAGCAAATTCTGGAGTCAACACCAAAGCACGCAGCTCAGCCAATTGAGCTGTACAGTTTCCTAAAGACAGTGAGCGTAATACAGAAGATTTAAACTTGACGTCAACCACTGTACCTGGGACTATCGCGAAGGCGCCCAAATTGGCATGCTTTGAGCCTACGACCTACCTTGTGCAAGAGAGCGCTCTTTTAGAATCGCTATCTTTACAGCAGTAAGGATTTATTCAGTTGGAGAAAAACGCATCTCGGCTGAAGTCTACAAGTGTGATTAGTAAGCAATGGGGACTGTATCCCCTTCATTTATGTGAAACCCACTGTACCTGGAACGATTCAGATGACTAAATTTGTAGTATTGTCAAGTGTTAACAGGAAATTTGCTGCAAGCATATCTGCTTGCAAAGATCGAAGAATCTTCGTATGTTCCCGGAAGCCAGCTGGCAGAACTAAAGGTTGGTTGTATCAAAGCATGGATTGGTTTGATATGCTGGACATAATCAGGTATATAAGTACAACCAAAATTCAAGAAGCCCAGTAAAGATTGTAACATTTTCAGAGTAGGAGGAGGCTGCAATTGAGCACATTTCTCCGAGAAATGAGGGGCCAAGCCTCTACCTTCATTGTTGAGTTTGTAAACCCAAAAATATGACTGTCAAACAGGCAATGTGTGATTTTGCAAAATTAAATTTGCACCCTAGGTCGGCAAAAGACATGATGCGATCAACATGGACTAGATGTGGAATCAACTCATCATCCGTTAAATATATGTCATTCACATAAGAGAAAGCATTTGGGTCTAAATTGTGTAAAAGTGAGACCACACGCGCTGCAAAAGCCCCTGGACTGTTCTTATACCCCTTAGGCAAGCGTGAAAATATTTTTTGACTGCTGATTCCAGTGAATGCGTTCCAGTCACGGTTCTCTGGAGCCAGAGTGTGACTGTAAAAACCACTGGAAATATCTAGGGTCGTCTTATATCTTTTGCGTACAATGTTATTGACCAAAGCAGAGCTGTGCACGTTTTGTAGTGCAAATGCACGCCCATGACTATTCAAATTCCTGTAATCCAATACTATACGAAAGGAGCCATCCGGTTTCACGAACGGTAAAAGAGAATTATTCATTGCTGAAACACAGGGTTCAATCACACCCCGATATTCAAATTGTTTTAGTATTTCGTTAACAGCAGCTTTGGCCTCACGTTTGTTGGCATATTGAGCTTGTGGCTGTGGCATACAACATAAAGGTATCTCATGTGCCTGAGAAAATCTTGATTACGATACACAGCCGGCGCCACCAACGTTTGGCCTGGTACTTCTTCCCGAGACCCCTAAGTAGCGCGTGTGTTTGTCCACAATACCCTCCCACCAGTATCAAAGACGTCCGTGGTGCGAGGGACAAACCTCCTATTTTTTAGATCTATAGGTTTTTCAAGCTTGAATTTTAAAAGGTTCTAATTACAACCCGGCTTTGTCCTACCTTTTGGCTTGCTATATTAGTCATGGCTGTTAATATTACAGCACCGAACCGTGCAGCTGTTAGAGCACATTTGACCCAACACGGAGTGCCCATTACGGGGGCGGACTTTATTTTTGTTGTAGAGGCAAATGCCGCCTACCGCTTCGAGGTTTTTTACACCTGGGTTAAAGTTCCGGCTGTGGACGGTAATGATTAATTCTTTCATGAGTATGTGCTAGGTGTAGGCCCTGCGAGGTATCGTCCCTATAATTTGCTTGAAGTTCTGTTGTCGGCATGGCAACACACTATTTGGTTTAATGGCGCCCTTCCTCACCCTGTTACATCGGTCCGTCTCGCCCCATTGCTAGAGTTGGGTATGAGAGTGGTGGGGGCATTCCCTGTCGTTTCTGATATGATCCTAGCAAATCTAAAATGGGAAACAGTAAGCTTACAGGTGAGTCAGTTCTTAGAGTCGGTTCCTAATGTGGATAACCCACAGGAATTGCTGAAACTTATAGCCAAGGCATATAAATCCTTAGATCAAAATATTTGGGAGTTAAACCTTTTACTCAAACTCAGCAACAAACTAAGCCCCAACCTGAAAAGGAGGGGAGACCATTCATTTCTAAAATAAAATTGGAGTAAGAATATACAGCAGAAACCACAGAAGCAGAATTTGTGCGCTGGTTCACCGACCGCTATAACTTCTGAGCGTAAATATGATTTGCATGACCGCACTAAACTAAAGACCCCGGAACAATGTCTGAGCAGCTCTACACCCTCTGCTAGAAACAGGAAGCACAAGCGATTTTAAACTACCAGCTTATTTTTTCTCCAAGTGCACAAGAAATGAGGAAAGAGTCCGCTGTGGCCACTGCAAACTGTCAAATGTACTTCATGTCTGGGAAGAATGTCAAATTGGCTCATTCTCGTGGTACTCAAGAGCTACACATACCTCACTATACTGTATGTATGCATGCATGCATGGTAAATATGACTGCTGGGAAGCTTGCTCTAATGTGATCTGGGCAGCATGTATGCTGATTCTGCATTGGTTAATCTCCCTATGCTGAAGCCAGCTTTGGAACATTCCAGAAAGCGAGGCACATTCAAATATGTGGCAAAGTAGTTGCCCCACGCTCTGAGCCATTCATTTTCAAGAATCTCCAATACACACTGCCCATCTGTTCGCAATTGCCCTTCAATGTGCCGTGGTTCAAGGATGAATGTAAAACTGTTCCACAGCACACATGTGCACATATAATGAACAAGCTGAGCAAACACCTGCCAGTGATTTCTAAACTGGTCCTGTTGTTTAATATGGAGACCAAACCTGATGCATGGATAGTTTGATAAAAAACAGTCCTGGTTATGCTCAGTTACGTTCCTGTAATGTTTAACTACAAGAGACAGACTAGGCTCCCTTTAGGGGTGATGGATTACCTGCTTGTGCATATCTACACACACCATGTGGCCCTGGCTATATATAATAAAGACTAGTATCGCTGTGCTTCCTGCATCACTCTCCACCAGGGAAGCAATTCATCTGCGTGCTGCCAGTATCTCAGTTCGAAATTGCCAATTTCCTGTGATGTACTCCAGCGCCCATGAAGCCTGGTCCACGCTATTGGAACCCCACACATCAAGAGAACAAGCATTTGCAATGCAATGGTCTCGGCATCATTAAAGGTAGAGCTATTGGCATTGCTCATGACATTTTTTTTCTTTAAATCAAAAATAAAACTCTGCCCTCACCACTCTGCACTCACCACTCTGCACTCACCACCACTCTGCACTCACCACTCACCACTCTGCACTCACCACTCACCACTCTGCACTCACCACTCACCACTCTGCACTCACCACTCACCACTCTGCACTCACCACCACTCTGCACTCACCACCACTCTGCACTCTGCCCTCACCACCACTCTGCACTCTGCCCTCACCACCACTCTGCCCTCACCACCACTCTGCCCTCACCACCACTCTGCCCTCACCACCACTCTGCCCTCACCACCACTCTGCCCTCACCACCACTCTGCACTCACCACCACTCTGCCCTCACCACCACTCTGCACTCACCACCACTCTGCACTCACCACCACTCTGCACTCACCACCACTCTGCACTCACCACCACTCTGCACTCACCACCACTCTGCACTCCTCACCACTCTGCACCACTCACCACTCTGCACCACTCACCACTCTGCACCACTCACCACTCTGCACCACTCACCACTCTGCACCACTCACCACTCTGCACTCACCACTCTGCTTGGTCTCTGTGGAAGTTTGTACTCCCTCTCAGACAGCACACAGCGTAAACTTATAGACACTGTTGGCTGATAAATCGGCATGGTGTGTATCACTTTCACCTACCGAATTAAGTGATTTCTATGGTCTTTTCTCTTTCTGTTGCACGAACCGGTGATACTAAGTGTCATCTTTCAACCTTCCGTGAAGTGAGGGGCGCTAGGTGATGGCCGCACTGTAGTGAGGCTCCCGCTGTACTCCGAGAAACACGCATCATAAACCCCATCCCGGCAGCAAAACTTGGACCCCCGACATCACCGATCGAAGCAGGATACTAGGCTGCATCTGTCCCCCGACATTGACGCCGATCAAAGATAGCGGAGGGAAGCGACGAGCAGCGGAGTCTGGTGGCGAGGTGAGGGGAGGATTGACTGGAGCGCCCGCCTGGGAACATCACGCGAGCCCGAGGAGGTGTAGGCCGTGCCACGAGGCAACCTGCGGCCTGGTGTGCCCATCGGGTGAAGTCGGAGCTGCTCGCTGAGGTTGGTGTTTCTCCCCCCCATCCCCCGTGGGGCACAGAGACCTACCCGCAAGCCCTGAAAGAACTGCCCAGGGTGCCGATTGCAAATTCGGCCCGAACTGGTAGATGGAGCACGAAGCTAGCTGAGGCCTACTCTGCAAAGGAGGTGAGAAGTGGCGGCCGCTAGGCGTGTGGAGAGAGCCATAAAGCGAGGCAAGCTACCGCGAGTGGGTTGGGCATGGCGAGTGGTGGCACGAAATAAGGACCTGCTACAGGCCCCTGGGACCGGACATTAGCAGCGCAGCTTTCCTATCTGTTCCAATTACCGGCAAGGGAGTTGTATGTTAGTTGCCACTAGAGCCACTACCACGGGCGGCATAGTGCCACGAGTGAAGCGGACAGCGCGAAGGGCAGTGGCTCCCTATTGGCGACAGAGACTACTTAGTGGTGTGCCTCAAATTACGTCCTCGTGTCCGCATAGGACACCAACAGCAATCTCACAACTGTAAGAGACGCAAACTCCTCTGTTGGGGATACAGGCCCCCACATTCCTGTCCGTGTATGAACAACACGGTTAATTGCTGGAGAGATAGCTACGCGAAGGGTCCTGCCGCTGGTAGCACCCCCCCCCCCCCCCGGGGACATTTGCTGGACATAAACTACTGGTTGTTCTGCAAGGCGTTTGAGAGCGCAGGCTTTGGAAAACCTGTGCAAATCCCTGACCACAGACACCACTGATTCACACGTCACAAAAGGCGCCACTACCACACAGCCATGGGAAGAACGGAACCTAAACAAGCAAAATTATCGTTTGACACCTGCAAAACGCCCAGCTCCAGCTCGAGGGAACGTGTAGATGAGGACCCTCCGGAGACAAGAGATGAGGGGTGGAAAGAGCTTCTTGTAGGGATGCGGCAAAGCCTTTCCTCAATCAACACTAAAATGGACGCCATGAACAGCAGGCTAGAGTCGGTGGTGGCGAAACTCGACCAGCACAGGAACGTTTTAGAGAGGCGGAGCATAGAGTGTCCGAGTTGGAAGATGGCGCATCAGTTAATGTCACCCCTCACGATTTCATTGAACTCGCGGCCGCCCCGGAAGTCAGGCACGGTCGCCTGTGACGGGGGCGGGGCCACGTTCACACCGGAAGAGGAGGCAGGCGGAGTCGTAGCGTCTCGCGGCCCGGGGCTCCTGTGAGCGGTGTAGAGCCCCGGGGCCGCGCCAGCAGGAGGTTGGGCGCCGCGTGCTGAGGTAAGGTAAGTTCCAAAAGGCTGAAGCGCGATTGGTGCACTTGTGTGTGTGTATGCTCGTGTGTGTGTGTATGTATGTGTGCGACGTGACGGCGGGGGAGGGGGGGCCTCGGTGCACTTGTGTGTGTGCGCGCGTGTGTGTATGAGTCAGGGGTGGTGTCTCTGTATGTATGTATGTGCGTGCGTGCATGGGCGCGTGTGTGTGTGTATGCGCATGCGTGTGTGGTGCTTGCGCTTCCCAGGAGACAGCGCCTGGCCACAGCGCGCGTTCCAGTTACAAATCGCCTGGAAGGATGCGCGTGGCCAGGACTGTCTCCTGGGAATGATAGTCGCTGACAAAAGATCTCGGCGGAGACGCGCTTCCGCGCGTTGACGCCGAGACCTAAAAAGAACACAATGTCCTAACACAACACAGAAAAAATCAGGCTCTTGGCATTTATCTATATTAATAACACAAAAATACATTAATTGGCCATTATTGGCACATAAGAGTGCTCCTACCACACCCTCCTTTGAAAGACATACATATGCATGGCCTGTCTACTATCCTAGAAGATGCTCAAGTGATGTGGAATACATCATGGTGGTCCACAGAAAAGTATCACACAACATGTTGAAACTGACAAATTCAACTAAACATAAGAACGCACCCTCACCCTCTTACACTACAGATGGTACATCTTCCAGGGTCGGAGTGGCCATACGGCAATCACACAGTGCCCGAGGGGCTCGTCTGATAGGTCAGTGTGTGGGCTGTTTTTTTTAAAGGTTTGTGGGCTTTTTGGTCCAGTGGCAAACTTTCTAAGGTTGATTTCATTGATACTACCACAAACATTGCTTGTAACAGGCATAAATGCACGCAGAATTGGAAGGCTTACCAGGACTTTCTGTTTATTATTTCGTTTTTTGCATTCCATATTATGCAATGATTTCAAGACCTCAAAGAAAATCACATTTTGTCCTTCGGGCACTGCCCTTTCCCTTGTAATAAAGTTTTTTCTGGTGTTTTCTTTTGGCCATTTGTGGTTGCCCCACAAACCAGTTGTCTTCAATGGGTTTACACCTTCAGGGGAATTATTTTACCTCATTAGTGCCAAATTAACAACCAAGTAAGGTAGTAAGCAACTGGAAGATGACCAGTCAAGCTTTCCAAAGGGCCCCAAAGGAACACATGACCACACATTTTTAGTAACTCTTGCCGCACTCACCATCTCATGGTGCGTCTTTCCTTCATTCTCTTGAACAGAAAAACATGTCTTTAACTGGACATTCAACTCCCTCTTACAGCCCCTTTCCTTGGACAATATTCAAATTGAGCAGTTACATAAAATATATCTGTTGTTTAGAAGACGTTGCTACTATATGTACTTATGGGTGTCTAATGCTACACAAGTGGTTAACTGGAAGGATGACATGTACTTTCTGTTGATTATTTTGTTTTTTGTTTCTTGCATTCCATATCCTACCCAACCACATTACAATACAACCCAGCTAACACCTCTCTCAGAGATAAGACCTACTTACACCTGCCACACATTTTCCTTTTAAGGTACTGAGAGCAGCAGTGACTCACCTTCTGCCCACCTTCTGCCAAAGATATGTCCAAAGTTGCCAAATGTGGCAACTCCGTGCTCGAGGCAGGGTCAATTTTGAGCACTTTGGATGAAATACAAAATGTTACTTTAGTTTCTTTATTTTTTTGCCAACAGGCCCTGAAATTTACACTGTTAATCTTTGTAAAGTGTGGCGGGCCTGTGAGAGTATAGTTTCACAAAACAACATTATACTCCCTACAGTACACTGCAGAGTAAGTTTATCAGTGTAAAGCATCTGAAGTAAGTATTAGTATAAGAAAAGGGCATCAGTGTGGCATTAGCTGAATAAATGTAAGTGAATATGGTGGTATATCAGAATATCTACTTAAACTAACATTACACTGCACAACACTACACGCCACTCCATAACACACCATTACCACTTGACTCAACTCTACTCCATAATACTACAATCCACTCAACTTTAAAACACTTCACTCTAGGCTCCTTTACAGCAATAGGTTTTAGCCATAATGAATAGCAGCCACACTAGTGTACAACAGGGCTAACATATTGGCCAAACCATAGGCAAGACTTATTGACTATGCCAATGCTGGTTAGACTAAGCTGTTTTACCAGGATTGAAACTTGTGAGCTGAAAATAACTAAGCATCTCTGCAACAAAATCATTACGCCGTTGGGATTTCTTACATAACATACAAATACATCCTAACCTTACAAGCTATGCCCTTCAGCAGGTACTGCTATTTTAGAATTCAAACATGTGGGCAGAGAGAGCAAAAAGATCTCTCCAGCAAATGCAATGCATGAACCGCTGGAGTTATTTAACCAGTTACCATGAAACTTGCTGAATAAACACAGATCTCTGCATTAGCCCCGAGCTAGATTAAAATGCAGTCTGTGGCCAATTTAATAGGCCAAAACAGCTTTGCTGTCATATCTTTCTTAGTTACCAATGTCTCTAGCAGCAGAGTTTGTACAAAAAATGTGCATGATTACTTACTGACAACACTCCTCCTTTATAGCTGAACTCCTTTCTGCCGCCATCCCCAGCTACTGGTTCCCGGAGTAAACGATTGCCATTCCTACCGATTGGGGCTTGGCGGGGGCGGGCGACCGAGAGGGAGGCTTTTTGGTCGAGATTTTAGGCTGACGGGCAGGGGTCTTTAAAACCGGCCATTTTACAAGCGGCGTCACCATTTTTGTAAGGTGAGACGCCAGCCGGCAGATGTAGGGGAAGATTAGTTGTAAAAAATGTTCCCTCCCTCTTACCTTGAAGAACAGTTTGTTTATTACAGGCAGGGTCAAGTTATAGGTTATTTGGTTGAGCACAGGTGCATTGGAGGGGAATTGCAATGTATTGAGTGCACTTTGGTATTATAGAAGGGGGCAAGCGGCCTTTTTCACACATATTAAAGTCATTGGTGGTCTGAGCTGCACTTTTTAGGGCCAAACATATTTTTTAGCGCTCAGTCTTATAAGGGTTCCGCTTACAAACTGCTGCCCGACTTAAAATCTCCCATGACATTTAGTGGACCGCTGAGATGACTTAGGGAGTTATAAAAATTGCATATAACTCTGGGAGATAAAGTAGGGTTGACACTGACTGGCGTTTAATGTCTCACGCAGTACAAACATTTAGAAAAATAACTTAAAACCGGTATTTTTCCCGTATTAAAAAAAAGCACATAGAAGGCACTTTAAAATGTGTTATACTTCCACATCTGCCTCGGTGATCCCTGACTGATAATTCAAGTAAACCAAGACAGAAGGCCATGTTTAAAACGTATTTGGACGATTTTACAGAACAACAAAAAATGTAATATCATGGCTGGGCTTTTGCAGACTCTTACAGCGTAAATAAACAACGGGTACTTTTCACTGAGAAAGGCGACAACCATAGTTCAGGTAAAATCCCTAACACAAACGTGCACATTTGTAGCACGTCTACCTCAACATTTAACGATCACGTTTTGTTCACGGGGACCCTCCTCAACGCACCCATACGTTAACTTTTCAATGCTGCTCGAAGACGCCTCGCTCCCAATATGAAATCTCATCCCAGAAGAAGGAGTGCGGAAAGAGATCCGAGGGGTACCTTCGAGTTCGGCAAAGTGCACGCGCACCTCCCCGGGGCGGGAGACTGTGATCTGACATTCGCCCCCGCCGGACTTCTTTTGGCTCTGGAAGTAGCACAGGAGCTTGTTCTTCAGCGCCTTGGTGCAGCCCTGGGAGCCCCATTCCCCCCGCACCAGGACGGTGTACGGGTAAGCTTCGTCTCCCATGTCCGTGTTCTCGCTACCGCTGCCCGGCTCGGAATGACGCGAGAATTGGACTTCCGGCGGTCACGGACAGCGCTTGAATTGGGAAAAATGTCCTGGGGGATGAAACCATACATTGGAGGTCAAAGTGTGGCAAAGATAAGAAGGTGAAGTCACACGGTACCGAGTCATGTAGAGCAGAGTCTGACCGTCGACGTGTATTTTTTTTATTTAAAAGATACCCCAAAGAAATCGGCAACAAGGACAAAGGTGACACTGAATATGTTTTGCTTAATTAATGAGCCAGAAAAAGGCAGTATTTTAAAATATCTTGTGGGTTAACGCTCTTGTGTAGGGGTCTTTATGTGCCTGACAAATTTGATGGGATAATAATGCAAGATATTTATGGTGGTTAATGCACTTGCTGGAGAGACCTGTTTGTTGCCTGGTCATAGTTTTGATTCATAAAGTAGCATTTAGGGCTAATGTGCCTGCTGCAAAGGACAGTGTGTAACACACAGATCATAGATTTGTATTTTATGTAGATAGTTCCTTGGGATCCTGTTTTTGACACATATGTTGTGTCGTGGGCCATGGGCCCGCATGCCGCTAAATTATTGACATAGACACCATTAGTATAGTACTACAAATGGCCTCGAGCACGTGCACCCGGGCCCTTTTATTAGCAGGCTCACGTCACTCGTGACGCCTGTGAGGGATGCATGTGGGGGTGCAAGTGTGCTCACTCCCATAGGGGAGTGGCTATAAAATCTATGCCTGTCGAAACACTAGAACGTGTCTCGCAGAACATAACATACCTCCCAAATTTTAGTAAAACAAAAACTCTATAGTTCAACCTGTAGGGATCAACAGTAACAAAATATACACCACAGGGTCCATTACTTTCTCGGATCTGGCATCAGGAAGACGGCAGACCAGGACTGGTGACTCAGACTGTGGCAGGACACTCTCAGCAGGTATTCATCATTTAACCTGATCGGTTCAGGATACGAGCTCTTGCTTGAAGATGTCATCTGCGCACCAGGACTGTGCCAGTGTAAACATGTCCTTTAGTCCCACGTAACTTCTGTCCGCTGACCTGGATGATGGTATCTGGTGTGTAACAATAGTCGATTAGCTAGGTGTGTCAGGATCATGGTGGAAGTCCATTGTGAAAGTTCACTGGATCATTTCCGTCTTTCCTAAAGTCTCTCTTAGGCTGTCTTGCTGTGTCCGGTGACGTGTCGGTCGGGCAATGTCTCTTCCTGCTCTCCCGCCTGGGGAGACCCTTCTTTGGGCTTGCCACAGGACTGCTGGTAGGCTGCGATGGGGCTGCGATGGGGCTGCATGTGTGCCGGCTGGGGGCAGCTGTAAACCGCCGATGAGCCAGTAGCCAGTCTCTCGCACAAACCTCAAGGGTATATGGGTCTTGGTCAGAACATGCTCTTGCTCCTGCAGTTCGGGTTAGCAGGTAGCCTCTGAGTTTTCTTATTGACTAGTTTGGCACTAGTGAAGGACTCCACTCCATGTGTCTTCGAGATGGTGTCAGTAGTCGCACTTGATGAGGACTGGCATGGTAGCATTGCCAGCCATGTGGTGAATCGGGACAACGGCGGGTGATGACTTGCCTTGATGGATGCAGGCGTCTAGTCTGGAGTTGATCACCTGAGGCAGGGAGTGTCCATGTTGTCTGTGGAGGCACTTGCATCAGTGTCCAGGGACTTTTTGGGCTGTGGGAACTTTTATGACGGAGGAGTGATGACCACACTGAGAAACGTAAAGCTTGAGACTCAGTTCGCGCAGGCTGTGCGGCTTACTCTCTAACTCCCGCTGTGCGGTTGTATGGCATCCTATACTTGTTGCTAAGAGCTCTGGAATGCCTTGTGCACCAGCATAGACTGTTATGGTTAGAAATATATCAGTTGGTGGATGCTGGATGCACAGTGAAGAGCTCACCTGTGGATGGGATCCTTCTTATTACAATAAATCATTTTTATCTTGAAATTGTCAAGCAATTCTTACATATTGGCGACGAGGACGGGATACAACACAAGATAATAAAGAGGATCTCAACACCCAGTTTTTATTTTTATTTTTTAGTTCTTTTGAACTTTGCTTCAAATTGGACTTTTCTTCAAACTGGACTTACTTCAAAAAGAAATTAAGGTACTGTGATCTGCTTTAATCCAGCTGTTTGACATCTATCTTATGTGACTCTTTTCATTTGTAGTTGTTTAAATTTTTTTTTTTAAAAGATTAGAAAAGCAGTGGTGGACTCTTCATATTTTATGTGAACTTGATTTCTACGCTTTGAAGGATTTTTCACGGGTTTGACTGCTATGCTTTGAAGGACCGCTCAGATTGGTTGAAATTTTGGATATTTACAGCCTCTTGTCAAAGCAATACTTTGACTCTTTTAACAAAGGTGCATATTTAATAGTATTGTAGCTTGTTGCCCGATATTTTCCCACATATCGACTCTCATTAATTGGCACTTTGAAGTTACAGTTGTTGTGGCGCGTGGGGAAATAGCATACAAGCGCATGGCGATTTGCACTGTTCCTTGGCTGTATCGCATCTTTTAAACTTACCTGGAGGCTTTGCTTGTGATCTTCGTTCGTACTTTGACTGAGAAGAGACGTCACAGCAGCAATGTCGTGTGGATCTTGGTGGTGTCTCCTGGCAACGTCTGTTCCTGGCAGCGTCTCTTCAGTGTAGAGCAGCGTTCTTCAGTTCTAGCCAGCGTCTCTTTGATCCTCGGTCCCCTGGAGTTGACGTCATCACGTGACATCACACGTCATCGTGCTGACGTGGGCGCCATCTTTGAAGGATTGTCCGATTAACAGTGTGTGTCAAATCAGTGATGCACACACTTTAAAAGCGTTTTCTCAACTTTATAAAGATCATTTGGACTGCTTTGCGTGCTCAACCAGTGACACGCACACTTCGTAATTTTGTATGTTTTAGCGTGTTACGAGCAGTGACATGCCCACTCACTTTGGAAATGCTATTAAGCGTGTCAGACCAACAACAGTGACACGCACACTCAAGACATTGAAGGGTAATTTTGAGATACATCATTTACTTATGTTTACTTCTTGACATGTGTTTTATATGCATACTGTGACATGTACAAGCTATTTAACGCTTATCTTCTCATGACATTATTCTCAATTTTTACCAATGTGTAGTGTTTATTTTAAAAGAAAAATATTGATATTTACATCTTTATTATCTGTGTTGTGTTACACTACGTCTGAAGGGGATTTTATTTAGTTTGAAGGTTTTGGTGTGTATATTTTTATATTCCCTTCTTGAGAAGTCAATTGTGAAAATACGCAAAATGCAAAATGTAACGTCACCACCGTTCTTTTTGTCTTCTTCTGGGGACCCTCCCATCAGATGGCAGAAATGACGTAAAGTGTTTGAACGTTATGCTAGAGTGTGTGGTTCAAGTTTAAGCGCAGAGGAAAACTGCGCTACTGTTACAATGCCTAGGTTCGGAAGGTCAGGATGTATTTGACCACCTGCCTGATTTAGATAACAATAGTTTAAATGAGTATGAAATGTGCACAGCTAAACTCGATAAACACTACTTCCCTAAAGTTAGCACTATTTTGGAGAGGTATCATTTTGGCAGGAAAACTGCACTGGAAGAAGAGAGCATTGAAAACTACGTAACTGCTCTTAGGAAATTGGCCTCTACATGCAGATTTGGTGCATCTGTTGATGAACGTATAAGGGACCAGTTTATGCTGGGATGCAACATTGAAAAAGTTAGAGAGGAACCGTGGCAAAAGGATGAGCCGAATTCAGATGAGGTCATTACTATAGCTAAAAGATTTGAGCACTCCATTAAATGTGTTGAGGTGATAAAGAAAAATGGTGACAACAAGGGAAAGGACACTGTACATGTTGTAAAATCTAATTCTAAAAATGTGATTTCACAAAAAGAAGTTAAAAAGGAGGATTCGTCTAGTAACACACTGCACAAAAAAATGCAAAAGGGATTTGATTTCTCACAAATTAAATGTTTTAGGTGTGGGAGGTCAGGCCATTTCGCAAATGATAGACAATGTCCAGGGTGGAAAGTGACTTGTAGCAAATGTAAAAAGAAAGGACACTTTTCACAAGCATGTAAAGGGAAAATTTTAAAGGAAAAGTCAATGAAATTTTTATGATTTTGATGACAATGATGAGTGTGTTGATGAAGTTGACTGTGGTCAAGTTTTGGTACAAACTATACTTAATCCAAGTAGTGAGAACTGTCTTTTTGATATGATTCTTGTAGATGGTCAATCAACAAAGGAATTGTTCGACTCTGGAACAAAAATCACTATTGTTGCAAGGGAGTTTTTCATACAAAAATTGAGAGATAAGGTTAAGTTATTCTGACCTGATATCAGACCTTTGGCCTATGGTGGGGAACCAATTAAAGTTATGGGATATTTCATGGGATTGATCAACTACAAAGAAAGATTAACCACCACTAAAGTGTATGTTTCTCAGAAGGGAGATAGTATCATAAGCTGGTTCGCCCAAAGAGATTTGGGTATCATGTTGGATCCAAATTCCTCTCCTCCAATTGTTTTGAAAGAACCTTTTTTGTCACGGGAAGTAGTTGTCTCTACTGTTGTATCAACACTTTACTAATAGTCTCAGAGCTAACTTCCCAAAGGTTTTTTCAGACAAATTGAAGTGTTTAAAGAATTATCATCATCACATCAGACTCAAGGAAGCTGCGGTGCCTGTTTGTTGTAAGGTGCGCAATGTGCCTGTGGCGGTTAGAGAGCACGTTTAATCTGAGCTTGAAAAATTTGTTAGAGAGAATATCATAGAGGAAGTTGAGGACACTGAATGGGTCGCCCCCATAGTCGCAGCTAAGAAATCGGACGGTTCTCTTCGCCTCTGTATTGATCTAAGGGAATTAAATAAGAATGTAGTTGTAGATCACTATCCTCTACCTAAAATTTCAGATATGTTAATGTTGCTGAAGGGAGCTAAGGTCTTTAGCACGGTTGATTTGCGATCAGCTTATCACCAGATCAATCTTGATGAAGAGTCAAAAGACTTAACGGCTTTTGTGACACCATATGGAACTTTTCTCTTTGTCAGACTTCCTTTTGGCTTGGTATCAACCGCTTCTGTTTTTCAAAGGGCATTGGAGAACGTACTTAAGGGTGTGAGCATTGTGAGAGTATATCAAGATGACATTTTGATTTTTGGCTGTGATGATAAAGAACACAATGATAGGCTTTGTCAGGTTTTGAATCGTTTGAGTGAGTCTGGTTTGACAGTGAAGATTGAAAAGTGTAAATTCAAAAGAGACTCAATTGATTATTTGGGTCATACAATTTCGGATGGGGGCAGGGGTGTGGAATTTAATAAAATATCTACTTGTCCAGGGGGCAGGTTGCTTCATAAATATACTTCTCCTGTAACAAAATCCACTTGCCCACTTGGTGCCATGTACTGCAGCGACAAATTATGGCCCCAATCTCATTATATAAAAGAGTTCTGATATAGCCTCCTTGATTATGCCAGGGCTCATACCATAGTAGTGTTTGAATACTTACAATCCCCTTATGTTGCCAAGTTTCCGCAGATCTACATACTGGGGCTGAAGGTAGTGATAAGCAATAGTTCCAGGGTCAGAGTTCCCTTTTGAGTCGGTGCAAACCTCCTAACTTGCATGTTTTAAGGGTATCAAAAACTCTTTTCTAATATATTCCATACAGAGAAATGTTGGAAATTTACTCCTGACAATGGTAGAAGTAAACCTACTTCCAGGGTTAGGAAAAAAGTGGTTGGAGGGAAAGTGAACTTGCAAACACTCAGATTTTCGCATGAGCAAATCTACACATGCATATTTGCCCATACAAAAATGCAGTTCACAAAAATTTTCTAGGAGTACTATTTATTGTCCTACTTCTGTAAATTCTTGGGAATTCACGAAAGCCACATAACTACCCTTAATGCAAGGACATGTACCTTGGGTGCACTTTTGAGATTTTATTTAATAATTGGGCCCCTAATATGGTCTGGCATTGACCGTGACCTTTTGTGTTTCTTAAAGTTCTGTTTCGGCTGGCTTCACTGAGTTGACAGCAATCCATTCTTTTATATGCAAAATGTGATAAGGGAATCACTGCAAGACGCGCAATTTCACATGAAACTGGTGGGTTTCTTCAAATGTTTATGCCAAAAATCCAAACCAAAACTTATTTGAAAGCTTAATTCAGAATTTATTTCATTCCAATATAGCGTTGATTTAAAGGGTTCATTTTTTGGAAAAATCAAACATCATTCCATCTTCACATTACTTGTGGCTTGCCCAATGCATTTCGGGTTAGTAGGTGTAACCCTTCGTCAGGGGCCGCAATAGTAACGTGTAGTCGTCTCAAAGTTCCAAACGCGGAACCGGTCCGGTTACTATTGCGGCCCCTGACGAAGGGTTACACCTACTAACCCGAAATGCATTGGGCAAGCCACAAGTAATGTGAAGATGGAATGATGTTTGATTTTTCCAAAAAATGAACCCTTTAAATCAACGCTATATTGGAATGAAATAAATTCTGAATTAAGCTTTCAAATAAGTTTTGGTTTGGATTTTTGGCATAAACATTTGAAGAAACCCACCAGTTTCATGTGAAATTGCGCGCCTTGCAGTGATTCCCTTATCACATTTTGCATATATGACTTAAGGCACTACCAGGCATAGTGCGACAAGGTAACGCGCTCGAACTAATTGAACCACAACCAACGAGTGAGTGCACAGAGATACTATAACCTAATAGCAATCCATTCTTTCACAAGGAGCATATCAACACACAAAGTATTTTTGTTCATTGCCAGTTACTACTGTGGCAGTGTGTGCTTTGAGACCAAAAAACTATTTTTGCTTTTGCCAATGTTTGTTATAATGGTGAGGTCCTAGCAGCTCGCACCACAATAAGGTTTTACAAATACCATGCATAAACAAGTGACACATTGACATAACTAAAAAGCTGACCACTAATTTGGTAAACAGACAAAATATCAACTTCAAAATATCGAATGACAAAATATCGACTTCAAAATATAGAATGGACAAAATATCGAATGGACAGAATATAGTCATCAAAAGTAATGTAATATCGAATTTTAAAAATATAGAAAGTCAAAATATCGAAGTATATATTATAGGTTATTAAAATTATCGAGTTTTTAATATCATCGAATTTTTTATAGTGTTTTTTATGTTATTATATGTGTGAAAAGTGTGTATTTGTGTTATAATTTATTTTAATTAATGAATTTTGTTATTTAATTTTTGCGTAATTTAATTCTGTAGCAGGTTGTGGGTTTATAGGGGAATAGGGTGGGAAATAATTTAATTATAATTAATTAATTATGTAAATTTATTTATTGGTATTTATTTTTAATTAATTGTTAATTTTTATTTAGTAATTATATTTTAATTGCCAATTCATTTTATTTAATTGATTTAATTGATAATTATGTCAATTTTACTCATTTATTTTCTGTAGCGGGTTGTGGGTTTATAGGGGAATAGGGTAGGAAGTAATTTAATTATAATTAAATATGTAAATTTATTTATTGGTATTGTTTTTGAATTATTTGTTAATTTTTATTTAGTAATTATATTTTAATTGCCAATTCATTTTATTTAATTGATTAATTGATAATTGTTAATTGTACTAATTTATTTTCTGTAGCGGGTTGTGGGTTTATAGGGAATAGGGTGAAAAGTAATTTAATTATAATTAATTACATCATTTAATTTATTTATTTGTATTTATTTTGAATTAATTAATTTTTAATTGCTAATTAATTAATTGTTAATTTGTAATTGATTTGTATTAATAGGTAACTAATTGTAGTTAATTTTTAATTTGTATTTTAATTATTATATTATCTTAAATTGATAATTACTTTTAATTAATTTTTATATATATATATATATATACACATATATATATATATATATATATATATATTTTTTTTTTTTTAAATAATATATGAAGTATTTACTTTCCCTACTGTTGCACTCACTGGAGTGGGAATAGTAATTTTTACCCCTACGCTATCCAACGCTTTCCCTACTGTTGCACTCACTGGAGTCGGAATATTAATTTTTACCCCTACGCTATCCAACGCTTTCCCTACTGTTGACTCTCTTCATGCCCTTATGTGGTTATGATAAATCATGTCCTAATGAAGGCATAACAATCTTACCCATATTCAGTCATAGCCCACGCAGCCCAAATACCGCAAGGCTACTTCCTTAGATTCCTAGAGAGCACAACGAGTTCTTTCGACACACCAAACCTTCAGTAACCTGGGAATTCCCCATGTCTTTGGTTTGATTTGTCATTGAACTCCTGCGAGCACTAAACGAACAGTCAGTTCTTAGTGACATCTTTTATTGACGTCTTATGTCCAACCTTACGTCAAACACGGCACCTTCCAGGTATAAATATACCAACACTTGCCTTAAGCAACACACGGTGGTGTGGAGCAGAGCGGCTATCTACTTATCCGAAGCCCAGCTGATGCGAGAGCAGAAGGAAGCCGCCCCTCCCATTTGACACACTGGAGAAGCTGCCTTTTCTCATGCCGAGAAATCCAGCTCCGGTGTTTCCAGTCATCCTTGCGGGTTACTGGGAGATCGAGTCCTGAGAAACGAGATACAAGACCTCCTTCTTTCTATAACCAAGGTACGGAGCTGATTCAAACCTTAGAGAGAATTCTTGATTCAGATTCTTGGCAAAAACCTAACTTAACTTAAAACTGCAACTTACTTACCCCTTCCCACGTATTAGGCTTAGGTCAGGTACACCGGGGTAGGCGCATATTAAAAGCACCAGTTGAGTTCTTTAGTCAAATGTTTTTATGTATGTAAATATTTTATCCGCTTTAAGTATCATATGGCTAACAAACCATATCAATGCTTTTACAGTAGTATTTCATAATACTCCTTTTTACTGTACGCACTTTACTTCATAATAAGTATTGCAATTGTGGCAATTCATTTCTCTTGCATGAGAAAGAAGACTGCTCAATAAAATAACACCTTTTATTGAAAACACACGTCTTTCTATTTCTCTGCACCCTGGTGAAATTAAGCATGCACGATTGACTGAGTGAAATAGCGGTCTATTGTTTTTTTACACGACTCTGGAGATACACTCCTTATTCTGGGGGAGCAAAATTGTCATGTTATATGGTTGTCAAAAGCTAATCCCTTCTTGTCTAAATCAGGGAAGTTAACCCCTCCCTATTCATTCGAGAAAGTTTCTAGTGACCTCTGAGCTAGCTGGCAAAACTAATTAAGTCTAACATAGTCAGTAGAGACCTAGATGACCCGTCCTACATCTACATTGCTGTTTGTTATTCCAATGCGTAGAGCCTATTGGGAATATAGGAACTACACTACAGTTTCCCCCTCCCCCATAATTATATTGAAACTGGTTACACTGATCTTCCATCATTATGAATATTTTTGGGAAACACTAGCATCTATCAAAACGTTACTAAATGATGATGCAAAGAAAGGGTACCTGAAACTTTAAAGTAGTTTAGCTAAATGTTTTTTTTCCAGCTTTCATTTTTTTATGAACATTTTATTTTGAAAGCAAAGAATCAATTGTGATTTCAGGCTTTTGCAAATATTTGCATCAAATCAGAGAGCATTATACAAAGCTTCATTTTGCTAAATTTTGAAAATGTGTGCAAACATTTTTGTACTGGAACCACTGTCAGCAGTGTAGTTGGCGCTTACAACATTTAATTAGAGCGCTCACCCTAATAATAAAGGCCTTCAATTAATGAACCATAAATACAAGTTTGAACAGCAGTATCATATGGGCACAAATATTACCTTAACTGCAGATAGTCTCCTTCCCTTATCCATAATGTGGTACTGCAAACTGGCAGCCAAAGGGTTTGTGCTGCAGGGGGTTGGACCTACTTGTCCCAAGGACAAAATAAACATTAAAACTTGTTGCCCTTGACCCCAAACAACATGTCCTGGGAGTCAGGCTATAGGAATTCCACATCCCCGGGGGGTATTTTACCCAAAGAGGGTCTTGTCACTACCATTTCAAAAATGTCATTGCCAGCTAACAAAGAAGAGTTAATGAGTTTTTGGGGAATGGCTGAATATTACAGCAAGTTTATTAACAACTTTGCTTCTTTGTGTGTGAATATGAGGTCTTTACTCAAAAAAGGGTGTGAGTTTATTTGGAGTGACAAGTGCGAGGAAGAGTTCTGCATACTGAAGGAGAAATTGAGTTGTGCACCGAAATTGAATAGTTGTGTTCCAGGGAAGAAGTCGATTTTGATAACAGATGCCAGCATAAAAGGTCTAGGGGCAGTTCTGGTTCAAAGGATAGAGGATAAGGAGGAGGTGATTTTATTCTTATCAAGGAGTTCGAGAGGTGCTGAAACACGTTACTCTGTTGTTGAAAGGGAAGCTCTAGCTGTGTATTGGTCGGTAAGGAAACTTAAGAACTTCCTATGGGGCAGTACCTTTGAAATAAGAACGGACCATAAACCATTGTGTGAAATTTTGAGGAAAAAAGGTATTGATGCTGTTTCTGGCAGAATCACAAAATGGGTAGTAGCTTTACAAGACTACGATTTTGAGGTGAAGTGTCTTCCAGGAATTGAAAATAAGGTTGCTGATGCTCTATCATGTTTAGTACCTCAAGAAGAATCTGAGGTGAAGGAAGAGTTTGAGGATGATGATGATGAATTGGTGTGTTCTATTGATGAAAGTGTGATTGACAAAGATAGATGGGTGAAAGCTTTACAAGAAGATGTTGTTCTTTTGGATGTGATAAAGTTTGTAAATGCAGGCTGGATTTCAAAACCGAAAAGTAATGTATTAGTGGAGAAATTTTGGCAAGTAAAGGACCAACTATCAGAACAAGAGGGCCTACTTATGAGAGGCACTAGATTGGTTCCGCCATTACCTATTGGAGATGAATTAATTTCTCTAGCACACATTGGTCACGTAGGAATTTCTAAAACAAAAGAGAGTTTAAGATCATCTTAATGGTGGCCAGGTATGGACTTAGAGGTCGAATGGAAAATAAGAGATTGCATGGAATGTGCTTTGAGTGACAGGGTGACGAAACCTAGGGTTCAACCTATGATTTTTAGAAGTCGTCCAGATGGACCTTGGAAGGAAGTGGGTTTGGATATTTTAGGTCCCATTACTTCTGCAGGAACTGAATGGTATGTCCTGGTGTTGGTAGATTTCTGTTCTAGATGGCCCGAAATAGCTATTACCCGTGCAATAGAAACTAAACATGTCATAGCATTTTTAGAGAAATTATTTGCTAGAAAAGGAATCCCAAACATCATCCTCACTGACAATGGCTGTCAGTTGGTGTCTAAAGAAATGGAAACATTTTTATCTAAACATGGGGTGATACATAAAAAATCATCTTTGTATCACCCAGAAACCGACGGCATGGCTGAGAGAATCAACAGTGTGCTCAAGGAAACTATCAGGATGGCAAGATCTTCAGAGTCTGATTGGAGATGTGAGATATTTAAAAAGGTAAACGTATATAGACTTTCTCCACATGCTATTACAGGTAAAACCCCTTTTGAATTGTTCAGATCAAGAAAAGCCAATACGTTGGTAGTTCCTGCCTGGGTAAATGATTTGCAACCAAAGGCTCTTCCTGCAAATGAAGAGGGGAATTGGAGATTACGCGAGTCACAAAAAATTGATAAAAGGAAAATACTTTTTGATTTGAAGAAAAATGTTAAACAAACATGTGTATAGGAGGGAGATTGGGTTCTTATAAAAAATCAGTGTAATAAGAATAAGTTGCTTTCTGCAATGTTTAGGAAACCAATTCAGGTTATCAAGGTTTTCAAGAATGCAATCAAGACAAGAGATCATCAGATATGGAATTTGAATAGGGTTGTGGTGGTAAGGAAAGATTTTGTATTGGATCTTAGGAATGAAGGCTCTGAAGGTCTTCTTGGACTTTCCTCAAAGATATCTTCTTCTGGTGTACCACCGCAACAAGGTCTAAAACAAGTTCCGCAGCAAGTTCGTAAATCAACAAGAATCTCTCGTGCACCTGTTTATTTGAAAAACTATGTTAAATAATAACATCCTTATATCCTTTATGTATTTAAGTATTAGTTGTTAAGAAGGGAAATGTGTGGCATCCTGTACTTGTTGCTAAGAGCTCTGGAATGCCTTGTGCACCAGCATAGAATGTTATGGTTAGAAAGATATCAGTTGGTGGATGCTGGATGCTCACCTGTGGATGGGATCCTTCTTATTACAATAAATCTTATTTTTATCTTGAAATTGTCCTGCAATTCTTTTTTTTTTTGGGGGGGGAAAAACCTTTATTTGTAAGTCAAAGTACACAGCTATTTAGCCATACATCCCAGAGGCTAGGCAGCATAATATCATTAGAACGGCTGGTGCACACAACACATAGTGTAAAATCGTACAAGGTTTATTTTTAATATTATAAAAATTAAGAAAAACAAAATAGAACACAATAGAAAGAGCACCAAACTAGTGCAAAAGGCAAAGCAGAAGGACATGTGTGCAACGATACCCAGGCCATGGGAAGGCTAGGCCAATAATCCTGAAAACATACACATATGAACAGCTCCTAATGGATGATCATGGGAGGGAAAGAATGCAGGATGTGTCTATTAGGAACACTTGAGTTGGAGCCATAGGCTATGGAGATAATCGTTCATCCAAGGGGGCAGTGTCAGGCGGGAGACAGATATCAGCCCTATATTCATTCCAGGCCCCCCAGATCTTATGCCACTTCTTGGGTTTACCCCGGGCCACATACACTGTTTTCTCACGAAACATACACCAATCCATGTTGGTCTTCCACAATGTCACCGAGGGAGGCGATGCCGCGCCCCATTCCTGGGCACTGTCACGCTTTGCCACCATATTACCCAAGGTGATCCATTGGGTTTGCGCACTGTTGTAGTCCGTGGGGCCCCATACATTCAGCAGGCATCGCCGGGCCTCGGCCAGCAAGTCCACTCCAGTCACCTCACTCATCACCATGTGGACGCGCCTCCAATAGGAAGCGATCGCAGGACACTCCCAAATTATATGCATGAAGGTAGCCAGTGCACCACAACCACGCCTACAGAGGCCATCAACCGAGTGGCCCATATGGATCAGTCGGGGACCGGTGACATAAACCCTGTGTAGGATTTTCAGCTGGACCAAGCGCAGTCTGGCCGGGATCGCTACCTCCTTGGGGGATGATACAGCATACTGCCAATCTTCGTCATCCAACTCAACACCATCACGAACCCATTGCTCTCTCACACCAAGAAGAAGGTCAGTGCAGACATTGATTCGTTTTTTGTAAATCAATGAGATGGCACTGTCCGGCATATGACTGTCCAGTACCCTGTCTTCCAGCGGGGACGATTCAGGGCCCTTCTCACCCTCCGACATCACTGCCAAAAGGGCGTGTCGCAGTTGGGCGTACCTAAAAAATTCTGACGCTCCCAGCTGAAACTCTGTCTGTAGAGAAGCAAAGGATTTTATTTCACCCTTGGCCATCATGTCTTCAACTTTAGAAATGCCAATCAGGTCCCACCGATCAAACCCCTTGGTGTACCACAATTTGCCCAATAATTCCGAGTCGTAAAGTGGAGTGGCCATCGTGAGTCTTCCTTTCCATCCCTGCGCTTTTGTGACCGCCCTCCATATGTGAACCGCTGTCCTAGTCGGACCTGTCATTCTGCCATCCAGAGATCTCGAGTACAAAGCCCTGTAATACTTCCCGTCGCCCAGGAGCCACCGATCCATGGCATAACCCGAACTTACAGCTGGACCATAGACGCCATGATTGAGGGCGGCTCGCTGGGAAGCCCAATAATACCTCCGGATGTCAGGCAACGCAATACCTCCGTCGTACCACCGGAGCGTAAGTTTAGTGATAGCAATGCACGGCCTGCCATCCCAGAGAAGGGCCCGCTGTAAGCCCTCGACCTCTCTGAAATACCCGGATGGGACCGGGTCCTGGGTATTCTGACGCGCATACAAGAATCTGGGCAGGGACAGCATTTTGAACAATGCCGCACGTCCGGGCAGGGAAAGCGGCAGCTTCCGCCAGCCCTCTACATCACGCCGAAGGCGCGCAAGAGGGGGAAGCAAGTTGTTCGCATAACGCGTCTTGGAATCAACAGAAATGTAGATACCCAAGTATTTGAATCCCTGCCTCGCAACCTGTATGTTGCAACCTCTCGGAAGCCGCGGAACCTCTCCTCTCAGAACATATAAGTGTGACTTCGACCAATTGATGACTAAGCCGGAATGCCTACCGAAGGTATGCAGCACGTCGCACACAACGATAAGGGACTTGCAAGGAGAGGTGAGATAAAGCAAGATGTTGTCCGCATACAAAGACACACGGTCCTCGAATCCGGGAGACCACTTTATCCCGCTAATGTCCGGGTGAAATCGCAGCCATGCAGCCAGAGGTTCAAGTGCCAACGCAAACAACAAGGGCGACAGGGGGCAACCCTGTCTGGTGCCCCTGCGGAGAGCGAATGACGCAGATACGTGGCCATTGACCGTAACATTAGCAAGTGGACTGGCATACAGAAGCTTGACCCATCCTATGAATTCCGGACCAAATCCAAACTTCGCCAACACCGCCCACAGGTAGTTCCACTCAAGGGAGTCGAAGGCCATCGTGGCGTCCAAAGACGCCAAAACGGCCGGCTCCCGGAGCGTACGGACCCTCGTGAGGGCCCCGTGGAGTCTTCTAAGATTAAGGGCGGTGTTGCGGTGTGGAATAAAGGCAGATTGATCCGGATGAACCAAGTCGCTAATCGCGCCAACCAGTCGGTTAGCCAGTAATTTAGCCAAGATCTTAGGCTCAGCATTCAGCAGAGAAATGGGGTGATATGATCGACACAGGTCTCTGGGCTTCCCTTCCTTATGAATGACCACGATGGTAGCCAATCTCTGGTCCGGGGGAAGCGTACCCACCTCCCGTGCCTCCAGGAACATGTTCCGTAAGGGCGGGGCGATGGCATCGGGCTTTATATTATAGAGCTCCACCGGGATGCTGTTGGGGCCGGGCGCCTTGCCGGACCTCAGGGAGCGTATCGCGAGAGCGACCTCGTCAGCAGTGATACCTCTATCCATGTCGTCACGTTCAGTGTCCGACAGGCACGGGAGGTCCACCTCTCGCAGTAGGGCATCGGAGTCCACCTCAGACATCTCAGAGACCGAAGTGTAGACGGACTCGAAATACTCGGCGAAGACCATGACTATGGCGCTTGGGTCGGTAACAGCCACGCCGTCCTCCCCCAGCACCTCAGGGACCACTCGCCTAGCCCTCTCCTTCTTGTCAAGCCATGCAATAAGCTTGCCCGCCTTGTCCCCGACATCATAGATCCTCCCCTGCTGTTCTCTGCCCATGATCTTAGCCGCATCAGTAACAGTAGCCCGGTACTCTGACTGCTTGAGAGAGAGAACATGAAGTAGTTCCGGCGTCGGATCGGTCTCCAATTGGGAGTCGAGGTCCGCGATCTCTGATTCAATCCGCACCACGTCCACGTCCCTACGTCGCCGCACCTCGGCTATTAAGGAGAAGGCCTCTCCTCTCAAGACAGGCTTAAAGGCCTCCCATAGGGAGACGGCTGATGTGACCGAGCCCGTGTTTTTGGAGAAAGAGAGCTCAATGGCTTTGGCCAGGAGTCCACGCGTCTTAGGGTTGCGAAAATACCACGGATTAATCGGCGCCACCCTCTCGGCTACCACGATGTCAAAGTCAAAGGACACCCAGACCGGAGAATGGTCCGAGATGCCCCTGGCCATCAGTCGGGCCTCAGAGACCGCCGACACGTGGGCCGCTAGAGCCAGAACGTAGTCAATTCTAGAGAGGCTACCTTGAGCCCCTGAGTGGAACGAGTATTGACGCTGGGTAGGATGCAAGAGCCGCCAGCAGTCAATAAGCCCCATAGTGTCCAAGAAATCGGGAAGCCAGGACTGCGCACCTCGAAGATCCCTGGATGGATGCCTGTCTAAGGTCCCAGAGCCAACCGCATTGAAATCACCACCCACAATAAGCAAGCCCTCAGGCAAACCCAAAATGGCGCCTCCCAGATCCTGAAACGTGGTTGTTTGCAAACCAGGAGGGACGTAAACAGAAACCAAAACTAGGGTACGCCCCTCCCATCTACCCGTGACGGCGACGTAGCGCCCCCTCTCATCAGTCACGCTAGATTCTGGAAATCACCACCCACAATAAGCAAGCCCTCAGGCAAACCCAAAATGGCGCCTCCCAGATCCTGAAACGTGGTTGTTTGCAAACCAGGAGGGACGTAAACAGAAACCAAAACTAGGGTACGCCCCTCCCATCTACCCGTGATGGCGACGTAGCGCCCCCTCTCATCAGTCACGCTAGATTCTATCTCGAACGGGAGGTACCCGCGCACCATGATCCCCGCCCCCCGGAACCCCGAAGAGAACCCCGAGTGTGCCACCATCTTGAAACCCTTTCTATTAAGCGCATGGCACGTGTTTCCTACCAAATGAGTTTCCTGCAATAAAATAATGTCGGGCATACATCTCTTAAACATTTGCAGTACCACACCTCTCTTAATACGATCTCCCAGCCCATTAACATTCCAACACAGTACATTCAATTTCTTACCCCCCATCATCAAAGTGCAGGCCCATGCCAGCCCTAGTGGGTGGCGTCGCTACTGAACCATATGCAACACAACATTTACCTTGCCTTGAGGTAGAAAAGTGAAAAAAGAAAACAGGTGAACAACAAAGAACCCAACCACCCCCCACCCTGCACCCCTGCATCTGACTAAAAAGCCCCCCCAACTAGCAGTGTGCCTGTCGCCCCTAGAAAACTACACTACGAAAAGCCCCTAGAGGAGAAAGGAGGTTACCCTATCCCCCCCCCATCCCCCGTTCAAAAAATAAGGATAGTATCAAAAATACAGTACTGTGATACCGGCTGCCTAGGGCAGTCCCATCGTCCGAAAAAGGTCCAAAGGATCATTTTACTCCTGTGGCTCAGGGCCACCCGTTGCTCCTTCCGACTGTTCCTCGTGTTCCCCACGCCGTTGAGGCAAAGTGTCCAGCCAGTCCCCGGCAACCTCAGGCAAGTCAAAGAACAATGCACGGCCATCGTGCTCAATACGCAATTTCGCAGGGAACAACATGGAGTACTTCATCCCCAGCTCCCGCAGTCGCCGTTTCACACCCGTGAAGCTTTGCCTCCGCCGCTGGACCGCTTGGGTGAAGTCCGGATAGAAGTTGATATCTGCGTTTTGGTATTTCAGCAGCCCATCTCTCCTCGATGCCTGCAGAATAGCGTCCCGGTCCCTAAAGTTGAACACACGGGCAATGATGGGCCGTGGAAGGGCCCCCAACTTCGGGCGGCCTCCGGGCAGTCTGTGGGCACGCTCAACCGAAAAGAACTTGCTAAGGCCCCGAGGGGCCAGATGATTCTGAATTAAGTCCTCAACAAAAAGGTCGGTGGCAGACACCTCGGCCCCCTCCGGAACACCGACAATACGGACGTTCTGGCGCCTGGCACGTCCTTCAAAGTCCTCAAGCCTACGTGCAAATAGCGCATTTGCTGACTTCAGGTCCGGGACCTCTGATTGCAGGTCCGAGACGTCGGTGGTCAGGCTCGAGGTTTTGATGTCAAGTGATTTGACCCGATCGTTGGTCTTGCCCAAATCGGCTCTGATCAGGTTGACCTCAATGGCCAGTGTGTCGACCTTGTGTGCCATGACCTCGTGCTGTTTGTGCATCTCAGCTTTTATACCCTCGATGGCGCCCATAACGTCCCGGAGGGTCGGGCTGAGTCGTCCGGCGACACCTCCCGATGTATGTCCTTGGGTCTCGCCGCGGCACCAGGCGAGCTCTTAGAGTGGGCATACCGTTCCATGTTGTTGGATTGGGAGTAGGTTGATTTCCTGCTCGACCGGGGCTTCCCTCTGTCGGAGTCGCCTCTGCCCGCCATGACAGGTGAACGACCACCACGGTTGAGAACACCCCGGGGCCTCGCCGGCTCACTGATATGACAAGCGGTCTCAGCAGTCACTGTCTTCCGTTTGTATCAACACACTCCGTAACTCCGCCAGCTCCGCTCAAGGCGGAGCATTCACTCTCGTTTCAAGCCACCTCCGTATGTCTGTGTCGCACTCGCCGGCCCAAGCACGGGCGCTGGTCACGTCAGCGTCCCCAATCTTACACACGGTGTAACTCCATCCAGGAACGTCGGAATCTCAATCGGACAACGAGTCCCGCATCAGCAGCAGTTCACCCACAATATTCCACTATTGTGGATCAGGATAGACGACAGGATTATTGCGGAGGATCGGAGGGTCTTCGGAGCTCCGAGCTTACGTGGCCATCTTGGTTGCCCGCGAAGCTCCTCCCCCTGTCCTGCAATTCTAACAGGTTGCCAGTTCCTTCTTGGGTTATCCCCCTCTTCCCTTGCTGTTGCTGTGTCAGGACTCACTCCTGTTGTAGCTTGGGTTTTCTTCCTCGTCCGGCCCTGCCACTCACAATTTACCCTTTTGACCTCAGCTGGTTGTCCGATTCTTGGTGTAGACCCTTCGGTTACACTTCCACGTTTCTTGCTGAGTGCAGTGTCATGCAAATGGCACTGATGACATAGCTGCCAATGTTCCTGGACGACAGGTGGCGATGATTAACTAGGAGAGGAAGTTTCGGAATGGATATAGCCACATGACCGCTTCTTCTGAATCATCTCTTGCACCTCTGGCATCTGCGGTCAGGGGCAGGGATGCCGTTCGACTCCAACTTCAGACACTCGGGGGTGGACGGTCTCACTAGCGATGGGAGCAACGTGGTTTGCGCTTGCTGCGGCTTACGTGTGGTTCTTCCTTGGTGCTGTCGCCAGGGCCGTCGGTCCGCCTTGGTGGCTGTCTGGTGTCTTTGGAGGGGTTCTTGGCTTGTGGTGCTAAGAGTCCTCGTGCTTCTCCTCTCGTTGTCTTTGATGCACCTGTGTTTGTCCAGCTCTTCTGGGTGACACTATCTCCAGCTTCTTTTCTGGGTGCACTGACATGCACCATGTTCTAACAAGGCCAATGGGCCTATTAACTTCAATGGTCTCCGAACCATACAGGCGAAACTTCAGTCGCTCCTCTCGGCTGCATGGCGCGTAGCCACTTCCTTCGGGTGCTCCTTCTTCAGGCAGCTTCTCACCGCTCCTACTCCGGGTGTTCCCTCTCCAGGGAATGGCTTCCAGGGGCAGTGGTGAGCTGTGGCTTCTTGACCCTCCTACTACGGGCGTTCCCTCTCCAGGGAATGTCTTCCCCAGGAAGTGGTGAGCTGTGGTGGCGGCTGGCCACTTGTGGTGTACGACTCTCCTCTCGTCAGTCTTGGTTCACTGACGACGCTTGCTTGAGGCAGTGTGAGGGAGGATACTGCGCTGCTTTGGCCCACTCGGGGCTTCGTTGCGGTGGGGATGTAGAGGAACTCCCTTCCGTCTTCAGCTTTGCACTTCAGTGTGGAGATGTCTTTCTCCTGGGTACCTGCCCGTGCTGTCGTATTCGCTGGTGCGTCTTCCTGCGCACTTCGGGCTTCGTGCGCTCAGTTCTCTTTGCTGGCATCCTCTTCCGACAGTTGGCTTTTCCTTATTCTAGCTTGCTGTGGCGTCTGGCAGCCACTGGGGCCAGCACACTCTTGGTTGCTTGACGCTGTACGTCCTTGGATCCAATTGGCCTTTTGGCAGCGTTCTCGGCTAAAGCAGCTTTCGGCTTCCTGTGGGGTTAACAGACACCAGTCTCTTCCCCTCCTGCGTACTAGGCAGCCACTGTGGTGTTAGGCACCCGGTGCATGTTCTCCTTGCACCTTCATGGGGCTTGGCTGCTTTCGGTTCTTTTCAACATCTACACATGGAGCTGCCTTCCCTGTCGCAGTCTTGGCATGTCCTGGCAGTCTTTGCTGTGTGGTGACAATGGGCTGCAATCTTTTCCTTCGAGGTTCCCCTCGGCGCTCGCTTGGTTCCCTTGTTGCGTTGGGGCATATGTCTCTCCCTTTTGTTGTCACCCTATTCTTGGCAGCTTTCATGATGGGGTGTTTTAAGGTTGCACAATGCAAACTTTTGTTTGCTGCTGGCCTGTCCATGATAATGCTGGAATGCAAAAGCGTGGTACCGCAAATGGCCACTAGGTGACGCTGCAAGGCTTGTTATCGCGGTCCGGCCGTTTTACTTTCTGGAACTTCAACGGGTTCCGTGGTATTTGTCCTGCTCTCCCGGGCGCTGTTGGTGCAGAGGAATATATATGGCAACTCGTGGCAGGTGCTGCCTTCATTCCTACCAGATGCCCTTGAGCTGCAGACACCTCTGTGCCTCAGTAAATGCTGTCTGTGTTGCATTCACATTGCTAGAACCTGGATCGGCCTCAGGAGCTCTGCCTATGCGACAGGCCTCGCTTCACCCGTCATGTGCGGGGCATCTTCTCCGGTTGCCGCCGCCCGAATCTGCTTTGCTGGACAACTTACTTTATAGAGGGACTTCCTCCCCTTCCCACTAAGTGTTTTCTTTTTTTCTCAGCAAGCACGGGCCGCACACTGTCACTTCTTACTGCCCTCCTCGCAGCAGCCTCTCTTGCATCACACGCTGCGCGGGGGCTGGTGCTGCTGCTCGGAGAAGGTGTGGCTTTGCTATGGGGCAGCGTTCTTCGTGGGGGTGTAAAGGAGCGGATCGCTGCTACGCTCTCTGTCTTCCCTTCGTCAGGCTCTACCACAGATGCTCCTGCTGGCCACCAACAGTGTGCAGTCACTCCTCGTCTCACTGCATTCCCTCAGCTGGCCTCCAGGCCCACTTCCTGCCGGTCAGCTCCGCTTTGGCTTGTGCTTCGCTTGGGCCACAGCAGATTGGTGGCAGGGCACGCCGCCAGTTCCTCGCACGTTTACGTGGTCTCGCTTTTGTCGTGTGCCGCCACACACTATCGGACTCACCAGGTGCGGGGTGGGCTCCCGATCACCTCGGGGCTCTGCTCATGCCCCGCAGGCCATCAGGCGCATCCTGCACCCGCACACTGGGGATGTACTTGATTCAGGTGCAGGGTAGGCTCCCACCGCCTCGCCTTCTGCCTGGGGCTCATCACACGCCCCGCGTCTATCGGGAATGACCTCGACCTGGGCAGCACTCTCCTCCTTTTAACCTATTTGCTGGGCTGCT
The DNA here is from genome assembly GCF_964263255.1 of Lissotriton vulgaris. Taxonomy (NCBI): domain Eukaryota; kingdom Metazoa; phylum Chordata; class Amphibia; order Caudata; family Salamandridae; genus Lissotriton; species Lissotriton vulgaris. Next base: position 1,547,173,455 of record NC_141687.1, on the reverse strand, counting down.
GAACGCATGGGCACAGCCCTCTCGTTGCCAATGTGGTGTCATGGGCCCGCATGCTGCTAAATTATTGACACAGACACCATCAGTATAGCACTACAGCTGGCCTCGAGCACGTGCACTCGGGCCCTTTTATTAGCAGGCTCACGTCACTTGTGACTCCTGTGAGGGATGCATGTGGGGGTGCAAGTGTGCCCACTCCCATAGTGGCTATAAAATATATGCCTGTCAAGACACTAGAGCGTGTCTCACAGGACATAACAACCGAGGCTCTTTTGTTACTTATAATTCTTCTATTGCAGGGATCCAAGGGTAGCGAGGTTTTAGCCTGTCTCCCCCTGGGTGAATTCATACAATGAAACGGGCCAGTAATAGGATAGGTGAGGCAGGTACTGTGGTCGGGGCCTAGCAGTAGGTTATATAGGTAGGTTTTTGGGCAGGAACGCATTCGCTGAGACGCTGCCAAGGGCGGTTAGCAAATTGTTTAGGTGACAGGAAGAGTTTTAGTCAAGTGAAGTATTTGAAATGTTTCGTTTTTAAGACCCACAAATACATTCGGATGGAGCATAATGACACAATTATAAGTGTAATAAGGGGGGCGTGGCTTGGACGCCGGAGGGAATGGCGGCGTGAGCCCGGAGCTCCGCGCCCGATCCCCACTAACATCCTGACAATCGTCGCTAAAAACCCTGCGATAACCCCAGAAAAGGAGGGGATCTTCTGGAGGATGATGGGGGGCAAGTAAGGAGCCACCAGCGGAGCAGATTGGAGATTTTGTGACGCTAGAACAGCGAATCGTCTTTAATCGATGCGAGACAAAGGCGTTCATCAAGATGGCGGCCGAGGTGTGAAAACGCACTGAACGGACAAGAAGGCGGATTGACCGCGGCACAGCCGATCCTCCTGTTGGATCCGGACCCCACAATTCGACATCGCCACTGAGTGACTATTGGTGACCTGGGGGTGGATCAGAGTGAACGCTGGACGGAGGGCCTGCACACCGCGCCCGCCAGTCCGAGAGCTAAAGATGGACAAGATGGCTGTGGAGGCTGGTAAATGGAGCCCGGCAGAGGGTTGGTGACTGATGACAACGGAGCGAAAACCTGGCACTGGGCTGCCCCGAAGGACGATTCAGCTGTTGACTTTGTCCCGCGCGACCAGCTGAGTCCACAGCGCATCACGGACCTGGAACGACCCAGCGCTTTGGTTGCTAGCTCCGGAGCGGCCTGGGACTGAGAGGAGCGAGGACAACGCGAGCCCTCTGCCTAGCTCTGAACTATAATGACGATACAGGATCCAAATTAACATTACTAACGTTCCTGAAAGAGGCGACGGCGCGATATGGTGAAGCCGAAGGGGAAGGCCGAAGGGGAAGGCCGAAGGAGCGACGGCCTCGAACATGGCGGACGGCAACCTGGAGGAGCCTTCGAAGCTACAGTAGCTACAAAACCGTATCCTGCAAGCCATAGCCTCCACGCAGGACACGTTGCGGCAAGACATTGCACAAGTGGCCTCGGGACTTGGTCTACTGCGAGCGGACCATGATAAACTCAAGGATAGGGTCAAGGAGGCGGAGGATGCTCTGCAGGACCTGGTGCCCTCACACAAGACTTTTGAGAGCAAATTAACAAATGCCCTTGATCGGATCCAAGTCCTAGAGAGGCGAGCGGAGGATGCGGAAAATAGAAGTCGACGCAGCAACGTCCGTATCGTAGGGGTTCCGGAGAAGGAGGAGGGGGAGGATATGGTAGAATTTCTTGAGACCTGGCTCGGCTCCGTAGTGGCACCGGAGGGCCTATCATCCTTCTTTACTATAGAGCGAGCCCACCGAGTTCCTTCAGGACCGCCGAAACCCGGTTTACCCCCGAGGCCGATTATCGCAAAACTGTTGCACTATAAGGACAGGGACTTGTTACTACAGAGAGCTCGGGACACTGGCCCGTTTCAGGTGGCGAATAGCAGAGTGACTCTGTATCCCGACTTCACTTATGAGACGCAGCGGCTGCGGGCCTCCTTCCTATCGCTCAAAAAAGAACTTTGGACGGAGGGAATATCATACTCCCTGCTCTTCCCGGCAAAACTTAGAGTGGTGGTAGATGAGAGGACACATTTCTTTGCCACGGCAGCGGAGGCGTGGGAATGGTGGGACACGTATAAAGCGGGTACTGATGGAGCCAAGGCACAAGAGGAAAGGGAGCGAGAACGAGACAAGGCGAAAACGGGCCTCAGAAAATCGCAGAGACTGCGCAAGGGACGGCGAGGCGCAAAGAAACCGACGGCTACTCAAACGGAGTCTGAGAGGAAAGCGGCGCTTCAGGCAGCAGGAACGTTGTCGAGATCTGGAGGCTCCCACTCTAAACAGAACACGGACACTGAGACTCATGCCTCTGCCTCGGGCTCGGACTCGGACGTATCAGGGATCCATGGGGCCAAGGGCCCGTTGGTGACACCACAGTCATCGGACACTATCCTGAACACTTGACTTGCAGCTGGAGGGCGGCGGGCAACCACACCAATGATCCCGTTAATAGCACAGTGAGATGATTGGGGATTGCAATTTGGGTTGCATGCTTGGTATCCATGATGGGGATTGACCGGGAGTGCGGGGGGGGGGGGGGGGAATTGGGTACTCGTGCGGTCCCCTTTTGGCCTAGGCCGCGCTCTATTGGCCCTTAAGGCACCCACGGTTACGACCGTGTTACACAGTTTGGGGAAGTTGCTTAGTTTGGATGGGAACTAATAGTTCAATATTGGGGCCTGTTCTGGGGGAGTGGGGGAGGGATTTTGTTGGGGGTAACTTCCACGTTTGGCAATGGAGAGCGCAGGGCAAACTGTGCGATGTACTGATCTACGTTTTCGAGGGAGTTGGGGCGGGGGACACCATCCGTGAGGGTCTGCAATGTGTTTTGCTACAACGAAGTGCTTTTCGAGACAATGGCTAATGTGGGTTTGGTGAAGTGCATGACCTGGAATGTGCGGGGACTTCATACGATGCAACGGAGGCATAAAGTACACGCCTACTTAATTAGGAGGGGGGTCCATATTGCGCTGCTACAGGAAACGCATCTCACGAAGAAGGAAGGGGTGGCTCTTCAGAAGAGATGGAGAGGGCGGGTCTTCCATACTTCCTACTCATCCTATGCTAGGGGGACATTGATTTGGATTAGGGCGGGGACACCTTTTCAACCGACACGACACCTAGTGGACCCTGAGGGGAGATACGTGGTGGTAGAAGGCAAGTTAAGGGGCAGGGATATCACCCTATGCAGCGTATACGCCCCAAACACGGAGCAGATGGTATTTCTGACGGGGCTGTCGGGGACGTTGGCACACTTCCTAGCGGGCACGGTATTGGTGGGCGGTGATTTCAACTCCATAGCAGACACAGACCTAGACAGATCCCATCCGCCACTAAGTGACTCCCCGGTGCATAGACTCACGAAGGGTAGACAGGAATGGCAAGAGAGTTGGGATCTAACAGATATCTGGAGAGCGCACCACCCAGCGACCCGCGACTACTCATATTTTTCTAGCATGCACGACCTGCATGTCCGGCTCGATGCGATATTGTGCTCGCAGGATGTGCTGCCGTCCGTAACCGGGTCGGAGTACCTCTCAAGGACGATCTCGGATCATAATCCACTTATTATTAATTTGGCCTGGACGACTGAAATACCCCTACTACCGACCTGGAAATTGAGGCCGGAGACACTGGAGGACCCGCCTTTCCACGCAGCGCTAGAGGACGGAATAACCCAATATTTTGCTGATAATGGGGGGACAACATCCACCAGAGCGATGGAATGGGATGCATTTAAAGTGGTGGTGAGGGGCCAATGCATAACGAAGTATGTGGGTGCAAGACAGGTGTTGCTGGATGATGTAGCTAAAGCAGACTCTAAGTTGCACGAAGCGGAGCAGAAGCGCCCCGGTCGCCCCGATCTCCAAGAAGAGGTATGTACAGCTAGGGAGGCAGTAGCGGCGGAGGTTGAACGCCTACGTGCTTTCGCCCACCGTGCGTACATGCTCAGAGCCCATGTGGAGGGAGACAAAGCTAGCACACTTTTAGCGTGGCTGGCGGACACCACGAAGCGTTGCTCCCCTATTCTGTCACTGGATGACGGGGAGGGCCACACCTGTCATACTCAGAAGGAGATATTAGAAGGTTTTCAAAAATACTACACAGTCCTGTATAGAAGTGGGCAGGGGGACCGTGAGAGCGCGAATGAGGCTTTCCTATCTGGCCTTCAGCTGCCCCAGCTGGAGGAGGAACAGGCGAGGGATCTGGGGAGCGACATCACACTGGAAGAGATTAGGGGGGCGATCAAACGAATGGCTCGCAACAAAACGCCAGGACTAGACGGCGTGCCTATTGAATTCTATAGTAAATATGTAGACATCCTAGCGCCGAGGCTCCAGGTAATATACAAGGAAGCTGTGACGGCGGGCCGCCTCCCACAATCAATGCAGGAGGCGCTGGTGATACCTCTCCTGAAACCGGGTAGGGACAGCGGCACTCCATCTTACAGGCCGCTATCTATGCTCACGGCGGACTATAAAATCCTGAGCTCCATCTTGGCGGCTAGACTCCTGCAGCATATGCCCGGATTGGTGCACGCGGATCAAAACGGTTTAATCTCAGCTCGGAACACGACCATTAACATTAGGAGGCTCATACGGCTGCTGGAGAGCGCGCAGACAATGGCTCGGGGTCCCCTGGTTCTATCAGTGGACATTGAAAAGGCCTTCGACAGTCTAGAGTGTGACTACCTATATAAGGTTATGGCCCGCTTTGGTCTTGGAGAAGGCTATATTAAATGGACAACGGTACTATACTCGGAGGCGGTGGCGAGAGTATGGATAGGGCCTCTAGTTTCGCAGCAATATCTGGTGGAGAGGGGCACTCGTCAGGGCTGCTCCTTATCCCCCTTACTGTTCGCACTGGCGATTGAACCACTGGCTGCTGAGGCCCAAACGGGCAGACACTTCGAGGGCATAGGGAGTAGCGACGGCCAGCAGTTTATATGATTGTATGCCGACGATTTGCTCTTATTCCTGGAAAACGACTCGACAGCGCTAGAGGGAGCGGAAGGGTTGCTGGAGCGGTTTGGGGTAATCTCTAGTCTGAAGGTCAATTGGGCGAAGACAAGTGTATTTCCACTACAGAAGGATGTCGCTCGACCCGACCACCGCCCTGAGTTGAACTGGGAGCCGACCTGCATTAAATATTTAGGGGTCTACGTATATCGCACCGCAGACGACCTGTTCGAAGGCAATGTGGGGCGATGTATGAGAGCCCTGAGGGGCAGCATGGCCTTTTGGGCTACGCTTCCGTTATCCATCGCCGGCCGCATATCCCTGTTGAAGATGGTGGCTCTACCGAGATTACTATATTACTTCCGGACACTCCCGATGTGGATCCCCAGCTCCTTCTTCCGCCAACTTAAGTCCCAGCTGACTTCGTTCTTGTGGGGGGCGGGCAGATGCAGAGTGGCTCTGGCGACGCTGACCCGTCCCAAGGATGAGGGTGGGTTGGCGGTGCCAGACTTTGAAGTGTACTATTACAGATATTTACACAAGAGGTGGCGAGAGTGTACAGAGGCCCTGACCACGAGGCGACTAGAGGCATGCCGAGACATGTCTTGGCTTATATAACCCTGCAGCAGAAAATCGCCGCCTGAGACTTAACGATGGAGCAGCGAACATTTCAACTTTCCTGGAATCGCTCCCAACGACGGGCGGGTATAAAACACCCATACGCCCCGGAAATTCCCCTGGGCATGCTGACGGCGCTGCCCCATGGGGGCGATTGGACCAGTCTGCAGCGATGGGAGGAGGCGGGTCTGCAGGTGGTGGGGGATCTCTATGAGAACGGAACGCTCTTACCGTATCAGGACCTCCTGGACCGATTTGACCTACCACGCGGAGGGTTTCTCTTGCATTCGGCGGTGATTAGAGCGATGCAAGCGCACTGGGGTGGGGGGCTGGCAGAACCCGAGACATCTATGGTTTGTCAGTATGCCATGATGGCGGCGGGGACGGTTAAGCTGGTGACCTGTCTATACTCGAGAATGCTCCGTGAAAACCTGGCGCCCCTCACGACGCTAAAAGCTAAGTGGGAAACGGATTTGGGGAAAGATATTCCTGTAACGACCTGGGCCCGGCTGGTGAGGCGCGCACGTAACAGCACAAGGAACGCGAGATTCCAACTCATCCATTATAATGTACTGCATAGGGCCTATATGACCCCAGGCAGAATTAAGACATACTTTGGGGTAGCGGTATCGGAGTGCCCGCGTTGTAGATCGGACGGGGTGGAACTGGAGCACATGCTGTGGTCTTGTCCGGCCCTTCGGGGGTACTGGCGGGCCATAGGAGAGACCCTGAACGAAGTGACGGAGAGGGTCATCGATTTTGACTTGGCGGTCTGCCTTCTGCACTGGTTCCCCCATACGCCCAAAAATAAGCTTTCCAGCAAATTTGTAGACATGGGACTGATGGTAGCCAAAAGGGAGATAACTAGACAATGGAAGGCGAAAACTGGCCCGACGTACAGGAAGTGGTATAATGAATTCCTGAAGTGGGCAGCATGCGACAGCCAGTTAGCGCGCAGGGACCCTGGACCTAGAGCATTAGAGACAGCTACAGCATGGGAGGTGATGGTACAAGCCCTTAGGGACACTATGGTCACGGAAGATGGAGAATCCCTTAGCACACACGGAAACGGCACTCAGATACAATTGGGTGGAACGCAGACTTCATAACTGACAGGTCATGTAGCGCACCCTGACACACAACACCGTGGGACCCCGTGAGCGGATGTTGGAGGGGGGGAGGCGGGAGGTAGGGGAGTTCGGGGTGAGTTGGGGTGAGGTTAGGCGGGGGGGGGTTTACATAGAGTAGTTAAATTAGGGCAAAAAAGTAGACATGCACAACTAAATGCGATTGAAAGTGATTAGCAACATTGTAACCAGACGACATCCAGAATACTCAATTTATCGCCACCCGACCTCTGGGTTGTGGGCTCATTGGCTGTGTATACAACTCGGGCAAAGCTGATGCTTATGAATCATGATAATGCCAAGAATATGTATATCCTGGTCTGAGCGCTGTATGTCTGCAATAAAAATTACTTTAAAAAAAAAAAATAATTATAAGTGTAATAAGGATTTTGTGTGAGGCAGGCAGGGAGGATCTTTTGAAACCGGGAGTGCCGGTTGGCATGTGTGGGTTTACAGCATCCAAAGAGGGAGGCGGCTGGTGGAGTAGCAGCAGCAGTGGCAGCATGCTTGCCTGCAGTCAATGAACAAAAGTCAGAGTCTGTGGAACAAGTTAACACATTACTTCATAAGGCTTTGGGGCAAGGCGTCATCTCAGAGCAGCAGCCTGAGGTTCCGGTGGAACTTGCGGCGGATGACGCAGATTTTTGTGCAGTGAGCGTGCAGCAGCAAAGTCGTGCTGTTCCTCTCCCAGGAAGAAGGCTAGCTCTGGGAGGAGCAGTGAAGTGTAAGGAAGGAGCATGGAGGTAGGAGCCGGAGGTGTCAGCCACCCGTGTCAGGAAGAGTGGCACTGCAGGAGGCTAATGCGTCTTCATTGGTGGAAACAGGCCCCCTTTATCATGGGCGGGTCATCAGCAGCACTTCAGGTGGCAGTAACAAGTGTGTGGAAATGCTTGTGGTTTACTCGCCTGTCAGCGGAGAGTCGGAATTAAAAAGGAGGCGGTTTGCGTCTTCATTAGCAACCCCATTCAGAGGTGAGGCGGAGGAGGGGTTATTAGAGGAGTAAATAGAAGGGGCCAACCCCTCTAAAGCATCCCACAAGTTTCATGGTGTGGGTATTTCCTTCAGTAGTGAATCAGCAGGTAACGTGGAGGTTCATAGCAACTCCACAGGAGTTATGGGATATGTAGTGCCGCTCAAATCAGTTAATTTGGAAGCCAGTGATAGTAGCAATAAGGTTGAGTCTCATTGTGAAAACAAAAAGAGAAAAATCAAATCAACATAGCCTTTCCACAGACAATATTTTTGATTTGGGTCAGCATTTTAAGGACTTGTAAGTCGAGAAGAAAGCAGAGCAGATGTTGTTAGATCATAGAAATATGAATGGCAATCATCAGGACGTCAGTGTTAAAAACAGCCAATTGTTAGAATACGACAAGTAGGCTCTGGGAATGAGACCGGTCAGTGGGTATGGGGTGCAGATTTAAAATTGGCAAAGGATATGGGAATTAATGCAGTTAGAGAGCTTGGCAGATCAGAGCTGCCTGAAGAATAGATCGTCAATAAGAAAATCAGAAGAATCAAGTGGAGTAAGATGGATGCCAACAGAACATGAAGCGGCTCTGACATGTTGGTCTGAAGAAAAAGGAAGGTCACAAGTGGCTTTTCCTTCAACGAGAGAGCAGTTCAAGAAGTCATCTGCATCAAAACTGAGGTTGTATGATGGTGGAGTGGATGATGGTGAAAGGCCAGGTTTCAGTGGGGGTAGTTGTCATAATGATTATGTGGAGTTGTTGGATTATGAAGATGATAGTGAGGAGTTAGAAGAAGGGGAGTTGTGAGAATGTGAAAGTGGTGAGTGAGAAAGGAGTGGGTGCAAATAAAAGGTGTGAGAATGGGATAACGGGGCAAACAAGTTTTTTTAGTATATTGCAGAAGTCAGGAGCGGACAGAGCAATTGAACAAGATGGAATGAAGCAAAAGCAACATACATCTGAAGCTGAGCCAATGCAAAGAAGGTCATCAAAACTGCCTAAAGGTAGGGCATCATGGTGGTCAGCTTGGGGGAACACAGACAACTGTCTTACAAACAACACAAGATCTATTGGTGTGAGGGATGGTAACTTGGTAAAAGATTGTGGTACAGACACTCAAGGGGATATTAATCTGCCTAATGAACATCATGAAATACCTGCAAGAGATTACTTGTGACACACAGACTCAAAGTGACAAAATTGACAATCAAGATAAGCGGGATAAAAATAACGAGGATGAGGATAAGAATATACATGAGGTTACCATATATGGACATTTCGATACCTTTGGGTTCTAATTTATCAGATCAAACAAAGAGTAGAATATGGAGACTTTAATGTGACCTTTGAGCCTCTAGGCAGGGACGACATCTGCGAAGTCTAGGAGGAGGACAAACTCTGTTATGTTCCACCTCTTGATTAACCCCCTGTCAAGAAGTGGACCCAATCAGTCATTCAAAGAAATACCCTACTCTCAGAGTTAGGCTGAGAGCCACCAATGGAAGTTCGAAATGAGATAAAGTAGGAGTAAACACTTTCACTGGTCCCAATGGTGTGATTCGTATCGACTACATTTTACTCGACCTAAGGGTTTGGACAATGCTATTGGATATGTCTGTGGGTAAAAGCACCGACGTGACCACAACCCCCTAAGCCTGAGTCTGGCACCCCTGCGGCAATTCATCCAGCATTTCCAGAGACTATCTGACCCCTTGACCCTGCTTGCAGGTCGGGTCACTCCCCACGCCGCACGGCTCCCCCTGTGCGCCCGTGACGTCTTTTCTTGCTGCCGCTGCCGAGAGTTCGGGTGACTGCTTGTGCCTCCTACTGTAATTTCTTTCTTATCTATTTTGCATTGTCCTTTCATTTTTAGCACTGTTTTGTATTGTAGGCGTCCTTAGCGCCCTTTTCCCGCTGTACCCCGCCGCTCCCCGCTTCACGCTGCTGCACCCCTGCAGCCCGCCCCCTTTGCCTTCTGTATCCCGTCCCCATCCCCCACGCCCATTGGCCACACCGCTCCCGCCTCCCAGCTGCTCCTCCCTCCCACTTGGCCTCTTATGGAGGACGCCGCGCGGCAGTGAGTGTGACCCCTTGACCCTGCTCGCAGGTCGGGTCGCTCCCCACGCCGCAAGGCTTCCCCTGTGCGCCCGTGACTCCTTTCCCTGCTGCCGCGAGTTCGGGTGACTGCTTGTTCCTCTTACTGTAATTTCTTTCTTATCTATTTTGCATTGTCCTTTCATTTTTAGCGCTGTTTTGTATTGTAGATGCTCTTAGCGCCCCTTGCCCGCTGTACCCCCCTCTCCCCGCTTCCCGCTGCTGCACCCCTGCGGCCCGCCCCCTTTGCCTTCTGTATCCCGTCCCCAATGCCCATTGGCCACCCCGCCTGATCCTCCCTCCCACTTCGCCTCTTATGAAGGACGCCGCGCAGGAGCGCAGCGGACGCGCGCCAAAGGCGTGCCAAAGGCAGGCCCGCTGTGCCTGGACCGCGTCCAGCGCCAGAACCCCTGGACCCCAAAGCCGCCACAACACCAGACTGCACTACGACTCCAGCACCCTCCACGCACTCCATCCCGGACAAGATCACCCTTGCTACCGAGCCACCCCAAAGCGCACCCAAGGGCCCTTCACCTGCCGGAACTGCAGCTTCTCCAGGATCCGGCCCGCCAAACCACCAATCAGAGAACGCAACCACCTCCGATGCATCCTCCTCAACACCCACTCCGCTCGCAAGCATGCCATCAAACTCTCGGACCTCCTAGACTCAACCAACCCCGACGTCGCCTTCCTGGCGGAGACCTGGCTGAACACAACCTCGGCACCAGACATCGCCGTAGCCATCCCAGAAGGCTACAAGATCTCCCGCAGAGACCGCACCAACGGAGTGGGAGGGGGACTCGCCATCATCCACAAGGACACCCTCAGAGTCTCGACCTGCACCAACGACACCCTCACCACCGCCGAGCACATGCACTTCCAGATCCACAGCGACCCCAACACCACCCTCAGAGGAACACTCGTCAATTATCAATTTATTTATTATGATTTTGGCTCACAAAGAGGGCCACATAAAATATACAAAATATAACACACAACAATTACAGCGCGACCATTACATATCCCAAGGGAAATATGAAACTGACATATGAATAAAAAAGCTACACAAGTCGGACAGTCAAGGTACATCTCCAAAGACATATTAGTAAATAGCTAAAAATCCTTTAAAAAAGTTAAAAATATAAAAACAGAACATTTCATTGGGTGGGGAATAAAGTGCAATCAGGAAATCGTTCAAAGTGACAATGCCAAGATCCAAACAGATAACTTTTATCCATCTACAGCGTAATTTACGAAGCGCCGGGCAGATCAGCAGCACATGCATACAATCCTGGATATTTACTTTACAAAAATTACACAGAGGAGAGGAGCCATTCCATTTAGCTAACAGTCGGTTTAACGGTAATAAATCATAGCGTAAAAGAAACCAAAATCTGCGGATACCATGTGGTAGGTTCCATCTTACATAGGGCTGAGGGAGTTTCCACAAATAGGAATCAAGGAGATGTTCTACCTTTCTTTTTCCACAGATTATTTTTTTATCCATCTGGAAACACAAGTCCCATGCAGCTGCTTTTAGAGCAGATTTTAATTGTAAAGAAGAGTACAAAAACAAAGCAGTTTCATCTAGTTTGAGGAGGATTACAGCTTTTCGAAAATTACGCACAAGTTGAGAGAACTCATTAAAATTACCCAGTAGTTCACTTTTGAGGGTAGCTCTCATTGTCCCTATCTAAGCTCTTGCAAGGCAGGCCACCCATCTAACAAGGGCAGATAGTCCCTGTACCCAGCTACTCCTGAGGCCGAAATCCAGCCTACAGGCAGCTAAGGGCACGCGGTGTTTAGGGAGGAGAGAGATCTTAAAAGTTTACCCTCTATCTTATGGCAAAAGTCCCACTTTTTCACATCAATAAGTTCAATACCATACAATATTGTTGCGGGGATTTTAGATCTATACACTTCCAATAAAATCGGAAAGTGCCGTTTCCCCGTTGCATGGTAAAGAGAGTTAAGACCTTTGCCATGGGCAATAGCTTTGCGTGTACAATGTTCTATGTGGAGTTTCTCGCTCAAATTGGCCATGATAATTTTCCCCAAAAAAGTATAGGACTTTACCACCTCAAGTTTTTGGCCCCCTATAAACCAACCAAAATCAGCGGAGCGGCACCTCTTCTTACCAGCTATACACATAACTTTGCTTTTAGTGATGTTGATCTTCATATGATGCGCCACAGCAAACATATGAAGCGCATTGAGCCGATTTGCAAGTCCTTTAGGGGATAAATCTAAAATTAAGACATCATCAGCGTACATCAGGCAAGATATAGGGGACCCCCCGAGCACCGGGGCGATGCCCTCACTAGAAGAAAGGGCTGCGGGTAGGTCCACCGTGTACAGAGAGAACAAAAGGGGGGCCAACAAACAACCTTGCTTAAGGCCATTCAAAGATGGAATTATGTCTGAAAGGCCCCTTTCGCCTCCCATCAACACCCTACACCAGGTCTCTGTATGTAGGGCCCGCACCAACTCCAATAGGTAGGATGGCAGACCAAGCGCTGCCAATTTTCTCCACAGCGTTCCGCGGTCCACTTTATCGAACGCTGTGGAGAAGTCGATAAAGGCAGCATACACCACCCCACCTCTCACCTGAACATACTTATCCGTAACCACATGCAGGGCGGTAAGGTTGTCTAACGTACCGTGATCCCTACGGAAGCCAGTCTGTTCTAGCGGAAGAATATTATTCTCCTCGACCCAATCGGAGAGGGCTTTTAGTAAACATTTCGCAAACACTTTTCCGATGGAGTCGAGGAGAGCAATAAGCCGATAATTACTGGGGCTGTCCCTAACTCCCTTCTTGAAAATAGGGACCAGGATACTACCCCTCCATGAATCAGGGACCATTTTTGTCATAAAACATGCTTTAAACAGGGGAAACAGGATTTTACTCCACCTTACAGGATCAGATTTCAGGACCGTCATAGGGAGTTCATCGGGTCCCATTGCCCCGGAGACCCGCATGTTTTTTATTGCCATCTCAATTTCCTTCTCAACGGGGTAGTTAGTAAGCCCCAGGGGAGTAGCACTAATGACAATATCATTGCCTAAATTACCACTGGTGTCAATATCATTACTTACAATCCCATTCCCAGCATAAAGATCCCGAATATAAGATATCCAATCCTCTTCCGCTATAGGGATAGGCGAGGGGCCAAGTCTAGACCCACACCCTTTACCAATTATTGTCCAAAAATCTCTAGTCCTACCATGGACCACCGATTACCTCAAATTAATCCAAACATTATCCTCCCGTTCTTTCTTTAATTTTAATTGGACTCTGCTTCTCTTTCTTTTTAACCTAGATATTTCTTTACCACGATCCATAACCCTATCAAGATATTGTTTGCGAACCAGTTTGTTTATTTCCTTATTCAGGCTATGCAGTATACTCGGGACCGCTACCCTATTTCTTGGTCGAAAGATCTTTTTGGCATAAGAAGTGATGTTACGTACAAATTCTTCAAAATATGCTATTTCATTCCCATGCCACTTATTTAAAACCAATAGGGTCTCATCTAGAAAGTCCACAAAGGAACACTCGTCTTCAGACCACCCGGACCCCGGCCACAGTTCACCAACTCCATCGCCGACCTCATCAGCACCCACGCCCTCGCCTCCACGGACTACATCCTCCTCGGGGACCTGAACTTCCACCTCGAGAACAACAATGACGCCAACTCCACCGCCCTGATCGCCAACCTCGGACTCAAACAGCTCGTGACAACACCCACCCACGCCGCTGGACACACACTGGACCCCATCTTCTCCGCAAGTCCCCACATCTCCTTCAACCACACCACCGAACCCCACTGGACAGACCACAGATGCGTCCACTTCACCTTAACAAAAACCACCACACACCACCGCACCCAACAGATGCCATGCCGCTGCTGGGGCAAGGTCACCGAGGACCAACTGACCACCGCCCTCGCCCTGAGACCACCCGCTGACCCCGCCGCCATCAACCTCAAACAGTGAATCAACGACTGCGCCAAAACCCTCGCCCCACTCAAGACCTCCGCCACCAATCACACCAACAAGAAAGCCACCTGGTTCACCCAAGACCTCCGGACCTCCAAGCGCACCTGTCGGAAGCTGGAGAAGAGCTAGCTCCGCGATCGAACACCAGACAGCCACACAGCCCACAAGAACGCCACCCACAGACACCACCAACTCATCAGGACCGCCAAGAGGACCGCCTTCAAGGACCGCCTAGACAACAACGCACACAACAGCAATGAGCTCTTCAACATCGTGAAAGAACTCTCCAACCCCAGCTCCAACACCAACGACATTCCACCAACACAAGACCTGTGCGACTCACTGGCCACCTTGTTTCACCGCAAGATCACCGACATCCACGACAGCTTCAACGACATCCATGACAGCTTCAACACCACCACCCCCACCTCCACCGCCGAGACCCCCACTCCTGCGACCACCACGCGCACCAGCCGCCTGACCACCTGGTCCAACGTCAGCGACGAAGGCACTGTCAAGACCATGAACTCCATCCACTCTGGGTCCCCATCAGACCCATGACCTCACCACGTTTTCAACAAAGCCAGCACAGCATCGCCCCCCCCCCCCCACCTCCGGAAAACAATCAACATCTCCTTCGAGACAGCAACCTTCCCAGAGAGCTGGAAGCACGCAGAGATCAACGCCCTACTGAAGAAACCCAAGGCAGACCCCAACGACCTCAAGAACTTCCGGCCCATCTCCCTGCTCCCTTTCCCGGCGAAAGTCACAGAGAAGATCGTCAACAGGCAGCTGACCCGGTACCTCGAAGACAACAATATCCTGGACCCATCCCAGTCCGGCTTCCGCAGCAACCACAGCACCGAGACCGCCTTCATCGCCGCCACTGACGACATCAGGATCCTTATGGACAAAGGAGAAACAGCCGCCCTCATCCTTTTGGACCTATCAGCAGCTTTCGACATGGTCTGCCACCGCACCCTAACAGCACGCCTCCATGACCCCGGAATCCAAGAGAAGGCCCTGGCCTGGACCACATCCTTCCTCTCTGGCAGAACACAGAGCGTCTGCCTCCCACCCTTCCGCTCCAAGACCACCAAGATCATCTTCGGCGTTCCTCAGGGATCATCCCTCAGCCCAACGTTGGTCAATATCTACATGGCACCACTCGCCCACGTCGCACAACAACATAGTCTCAACATCATCTCCTACGCCGACGACACCCAGCTGATCATCTCCCTCACCGAAGACCCCCACACCGCCAAAGCCAACCTCCACAGAAGAATGAAGGCCGTCACCGAATGGATGAAGAACAGCAGGCTGAAGCTGAATTCAGACAAGACGGAGGTCCTCATCCTTGGCTCAACCCCCTCAGCCTGGGACGACTCCTGGTGGTCAACATCGCTAGGAAAAGCCCCAGAACCCACCGACCACGCATGCAACCTGGGGGCCATCCTCGACTCCGCCCTCTCCATGACCAAGCAGATCAACGCCGTCTCCGATTCCTGCTTCAACACCCTCTGAATGCTCCGCAGGATCTTCAAATGGATCCCCTCCGACACGAGAAGAACCGTCACCCAGGCTCTCGTCATCAGCAGACTGGACTACGGGAACGCCCTCTACGCAGGAACAACAACCAAGCTCCTAAGACGACTGCAACGCACCCAGAACGCCTCGGCACGGCTGATCCTCAATGTCCCCCGACGCAGCCACATCACACCCCACCTTAGAGGCCTGCACTGGCTCCCCGTCAAAAAACTCCTCATCCACGCACACAAAGCCCTACACAATGCCAGACCAGCATACCTCAACGACCGACTCAGCTTCTACACCCCCACCCGCAGCCTCCGCTCTGCCAACCTCGCCCTCGCCACAGTTCCTCGCATCCAGAAAACCACCGCCGGCGGCAGATCCTTCTCCTACCTCGCCGCCAAGACTTCGAACACTCTCCCCATGGCCTACGACAGACCAGGACCTGCTGGCCTTCAGAGGACTTCTCAAGACCTGGCTTTTCGATCAGTAGCTGCCCCCCCAGCGCCTTGAGACCCTCACGGGTGTGTAGCAAGCTTTACAAATGTAGTGATTGATTGATTGATCTTATAACCAAAGAGTTGCATCCAACGAATGACCAATGTCATCTCAAATGGAATGGGATTTGCAGGGACGAAAGTAAACTTGAGACCATTAAGCAGGACCTAAGAGCTTATGTGGCAGAGATTGAAGCCCAGCTAGAGAACCCGGGAGGGGTGCGATTAGCAATATGATGAACGTTATTTTGAGCAGTTGCCCCAACACTTTGTTGTCCACCCGCACCT
Organism: Lissotriton vulgaris; assembly: GCF_964263255.1. Classification (NCBI taxonomy): domain Eukaryota; kingdom Metazoa; phylum Chordata; class Amphibia; order Caudata; family Salamandridae; genus Lissotriton; species Lissotriton vulgaris. Next base: position 1,547,157,297 of record NC_141687.1, on the reverse strand, counting down.
TATAAAGCGGAAATTGGAGACATAAAAAAACAGCAATCCTGGTTCTCACATGAGTGTAGACTTCTGAGGTGCCAAATCTCTACGGCATTTAAAACGAAGAACACAGTTGCCGTGCAAGTGCTAAGAAGGTCCTACAAAATAGCCCTAAATAGAGCAAAGAGGGAGTGGGAAAAGGCCAAATGGAGACAAATTGGGGAAGAATGCGCCCTTAAAGACTCAAAAAAAGTTGGGACCCTAGTAGCAAGGGGGACCTGGAGAGTCAAACACCACCAGCTAACACTATCTCAGCCGGTGCTGGCAAGATCACTATAATACGCTATACACCAGTCCAAAATATTCCACCAAGAAGGTAACCCCTCTTGATCTACCCTTAGTCAAAGCCATGGACCTCTTCACTAAGAGTGAAATTCGGACCTCAATCAAGTTAATAATTCCATCAAAAGCCCTGGGTCCTGATGTAATTCCAGGCGACCTGGTCCGACACGCAGAGACAACGGGTCCATCTATATAGTGGCACTCTTTTGTGCGCTTGAGGAAGGCAATCCCTTTTACGCGTCAAGAGGAGCGCCTGGAGAAGAGCTCGCTCTCACTTTTTAAGTAACTACCAAAATATTTATAACAATAGTGTGTTGCACGATATTTGTATTTTACACAGTCCTTACCTGTCCCAGTTCCCCCAGTCCACGCCAATCATTTGGTTTGTGTGGAGGGACGCAGGACGAGATTCGGGGCGCAGGAAGTGAATCACGACTTCCGGGCCTAACTGCCAATCAGCTACTCGCAGCTGTTAGCCCACACACTTTAAATACAGCTGCCTTTCAAGTCGCGCTGCGGTCGCCCTCGAGGAAGGCAATCCCTTTTACGCGGCGAGAGGAGCGCCTGGAGAAGGGCTCGCTCTCACTTTTTAAGTAACTACCAAAATATTTTTAACAATAGTGTGTTGCACGATATTTGTATTTTGCACAGTCCTTACCTGTCCCAGTTCCCCGGTCCACCGCCAATCATTTGGTTTGTGTGGAGGGACGCGGGACGATATTCTGGCATCCAGAAGTGAATCACGACTTCCGGGCCTAAGTGCCACTCAGCTGCTCGCAGCTGTTAGCCCACACACTTTAAATACACCTGCCTTCCAAGTCGCGCTGCGGACGCGCTTGAGGAAGGCAATCCCTTTTACGCGGCGAGAGGAGCGCCTGGAGAAGGGCTCGCTCTCACTTTTTAAGTAACTACCAAAATATTTTTAACAATAGTGTGTTGCACAATATTTGTATTTTTGCACAGTCCTTACCTGTCCCAGTTCCGTGGTCCACTGCGAATCATTTGGTTTGTGTGGAGGGACGCGGGACGAGATTCCGGGCTCTGGAAGTGAATCACGACTTCCGGGCCTAACTGCCAATCAGCTGCTCGCAGCTGTTAGCCCATACACTTTAAATACAGATGCATTTCAAGACTCGCAGCGGACGCGCCGCTGTTCGGCACGCCAAAGGCAAGCCCGTCTGCGCCCGACCGGGACCAGGGGCCACGAACCCTGGCAGTTCTTTGAGAGGTATCCTTACTTACAGTGCCCAGACACTGCGGGGCATGACAGGGCTCACTAATCTCAAATGCCGACACTCACTAGATATTGCTAATTACCCCACCGGCTGCTCCCACTGTAATTTCAAGTTTCAACTAGACAGTGAGACGGCTCCCTCTCTTCGCCCTCCCTTAAAATTGTATTTACTGAACTGTCGCTCCGTGCCCAAACACTCAGCTGAACTCTCTCTGTTAATAGAAGATCTTGAACCTGATGCAATATTTCTCACTGAGACCTGGCTACAGGATGAAGCAGACCCAGCTGTCACTCAAACCCTACCACCTGGCTACCTGATCCAAAGAGGGGAATCGCAAAACCGGCAGAGGGGGAGGGTTAGCGATAATCTTCAGGGATAATCTTCATTGCTGGTCCTCTATTGAGGAGTCGCCAGACTGCGAACATATGAATTTATCCTTAGAATTCTCGCCCACTAGCACTTTCTCTGGCTTACTGCTCTACCGCCCCCCAGGCCATTTTCTCATTGCACTCCCAACTATTGTCGCCAACTTAGCACTCTCCCCAGCCAATTACACGATTCTGGGGGATCTCAACATCCACCTTGATCACCCCTCTGACAACATGGCCAAAGAGCTTTTATCCAGTTTATCAGCACTCCAAATCAACCAGAAAGGCTTTGCACCAACACACACAAAAGGTAATCTCCTGGATCCCGTGCTCAGTAACGCATAGAATCTCCAGGTAGATACCCCCATTCCCCTCCCTTGGACCGACCACCCATTAATTCCTTTTACCTGGGAAATCGTAGCCAGCATCCCCCCCAAGAGCACCACCAAGACACAAGAAAGGAAATGGTCAAACCTCTCCGCTAGCCATTGGTCCAATCTCCTGGAGAATACCATACCACCCCCTAGCTCCGATCCAGAGAGGGCAAACAACAACTTCAACCTCTGGATCCAAAGCTTATTAGACACTTAGTTCCCAAAAGATCCCTCCACAAAAAATCAAACCCTAAAACAGTACCCTGGTTTTCCACCAAACTAAGGGAGCTCAAACAAACCTGTAGGAAATTAGAAAGGAGCTGGAGACTGAACCCAATAGAAGAGAGGAAAACAGTCTACAGAAAGGCAATTAGGAAATATAAGTCAGAAATTAAAACTGCTCAATCCTCCTTCTACGAAGAGAAGATCAGTGCAGCCGCAAACTCTCCTAAGGAGGTTTTTCGTATCGCCAAATCCTTGGTCACCATACCCTCAAAAAAACTCAATCTAGAGGATGCACCCGCCCGATGCAACAATCTTGCAGAATTTTTTCATCAAAAAATCAAACGGATTGTCCAATCCTTCTCTCCCTCCCAGAACGACTCCGTCGAGTCCAACACAAGGAGTCCTTCTCCCAACCCCCTATGCTCCCTAGCAGAGTTCCCCCTACTAGATAAGGTTTCCCTAAAAGCAATCATGCCTAGAGTGACCTTGGGCTCTCCATTAGACCCCGCCCCCCGCAACATCTTTCCTCAGTTGCTGATGCGATATGCCCAGTCATCTTGGCTATCGTAAATGCCTCCATTTCAGCGGGCACGGTCCCCCTTGCCTGGAAGTGCACCCAGGTAAGGGCCCTCCTGAAAAAACCCAGTCTGGATCCCTCCAACTTGGCCAACTATCGACCCATATCCCTCCTCCCCGGGCTAAGTAAGCTGACCGAGAGACACAAACTCCGTTCTAGTACAGTACCTAGATTCCAACAATCTGCTTCATGTCTCACAAACAGGCTTCCGCCCCCGTTAAGTGACAGAGACGGCCCTTCTGGCCATAACCGAAGAGGCTCAGAGACTTTTGGATCAGGGCGGCTCAGCAGCTATTATTCTTTTAGACCTCAGTCCCGCTTTCGACACTGTTGATCATAATATCCTGCTGAACCGACTAAAAAGTCTAGGAGTGACCCACTTGGCTCTCTCCTGGCTACAGTCCTTCCTTAAAGACCGGTTCTTTCAGGTCTTCGAAGGCAACGCCTCCTCCAACCACTGGCCGCTTAGCTGTGGGGTCCCTCAGGGCTCCTCCCTGAGCCCCACACTTTTTACCACCTATATGGCTCCTTTAGCTGAGGTAGTTCTTCCATTCGGTATACAGATTACAACATAGGCAGATGATACCCAGTTGGTGGTGTCACTGAACCATCCAGAGGGCTCATCCAGCTCTCTAGGCAGCTGCCTGGAGGCAGTAGCCGAATGGATGAAACTATCCCACCTCAAACTAAATGGCAATAATATGATATGCTCCGCACCCAATTTTTCAGATACTTACAGTTCCGCCACGCTCTTACCCCCTACCTGGAGGGGTTGACCTCCCTCCCAGAGTTTAGTCCATTAGAAGCTAGAGTTTTCATGGGAGTGATGGAGACAAAGAAAATATCACGTATTTACCAGTCCCTAATCATACACTGCTCTTCCACATTGCAAAAGCTGAGGGAGACTTGGGAGGAAGACATTGGTGTACTGGAGAAGGAGGACTGGAGTGAGGCTCTCACAAGTCCTAGAGGCGCTGCCATTTCCGTCCGCCTTAGGCTTATCCAATTTAAATACCTACATATGGTGTACTTTACTAGGCGGAGGCTGTGGCGGGCGGGCCTTATTGCATCTCCGGAATGTACTAGATGTGGTCGGGAGGAGGGGACATTCCTGCACAAGGTGTGGAGTTGCAACCAATTAGACAGGTTCTGGAGCGGGGTGTGGAACGGTTTGGATGAGGCCCTGGGGTGGGTGCTCCCACGTACACCACAATTAGGCCTATTGCATGTGATGGAGGGGGTGGGGGGCAACCTGTACAAGTGGCATTTACTGCTGCTGGGGCTCACAGTGGCCAAAAGAGATATAGCCAGGGCATGGAAGGGCCCAAGGGCCCGTCCGTAGTGGCATGGAAGAGAGGACTGTACTTTTGTATGGGGATGGAGAAGCCCATCTTTCTTGCCCGGGGATGCCCACGTAAGCACTATAAGATTTGGAAGCGTTGGGCCGATTACAGGGGTCTATGGCTCGAACCTCCGCCAGAACAGGACCCAATACTGGACATTTAAGGGCGCTGGGGCCATGGATGTGCGTGTGCTGCTCGCCGAAAAGCTACCAACCGTGCATGGGGGGGGGGGGGTAGAGATCCGGGAGGGGGGGGGGGGGGGGAAGGGAGGGTTGTTTATTGCATTACTTATGTTCTCTTGTTACCTATGTACAATATATATGACGGATGGCGATTTCACTTATGCATACATTTGGCTGGCAGATACCTCTGGGGTACGGAGCTCTGCGATTGGTTTGTGATCTGTCTATAAAATATGTTTAAAAAAAAAAACTAAATGGCCATAAGACTGAGCGGATGTTTTTGGGTAAACTGCCATCTCCCCTGTCGGCTCAGCTATGGCCAACCTGCCTTAACCCAATGCCTGCTCCAAAGCAGCAGATTAAGAGCCTTGGCATATGGCTCGACAGCTCTCTGTGCTTTGGCTATCAGGCCACCAAGCTAGCGGCTGCTTGCTTTTCCCTGCTGAGGATGTTAAGGAAAGTTCTTCTATTTTCACAACAAAAGTGCCTGGGGGTCAAGAAATTGGTCAAACAGAGTGGATCACAACACCAATACTACACAAAAGACACCAGTGAGGACAACAACCGTGTTAGTGAATGCAGGCCAAGTAGAGGCTCAAGAGCATATGGAGAAATAGTTCCCATCAGAAGCCACACTGTACCGCCCTCTTTGTCATCATTTGGGTTCTCACCCAGGAGACAGAACGGCCGGTCAGATGTTACCGTGACCGATATATGTAATAGGGGGTGGTGTGTTGAGTACAAAAGATGAGGTGGCTACTGAAAAAGCAGTGTTAAAGTGGTAAGAGTGTTAAAGTGAGGGAGAGTAAAATTAGGTGAGTCGGGTAGACAAACAAATTTTATTAGTGTCTCCCAATCCCTAAGGTTTAAAAAGCAAGTGTGAGTGCGGGTTTCAAATAATCACCGTACTTAATAGTGGTAGGAAAGTTCTTCCCCTGCTTCCTTTCAAGGCGAGAAGGATTATGGTGCAGGCTTTAATACTCTCCCGCCTGGACTACGGGAATGCGCTGTACCTGGGCGTCCAACAGGCAACCTTGCAAAATTGATTCTTATTCCTACCGACGGCACGCTGCATTACAACAGCCTCGTAAGCTTTATCCAGCTTACACGATTTTCTTTATCAGTTATCCATTCTGAGATTTATAAAGATACAACATCATACGTTCAGTCGCCGGCTGGTTTTGTGACATTGTCAAATAGCAGCATAGGATATCACTTCGCTCGGATATCACTTAGCTCAGACAATTTATTTAAGTACCCGGTTACTAATTAAGTAAAACTACATTCCGAATACTATCCACCGGGGCTCTGGAAACACAAGTCAAGCTATCAACTAGGACACGGCGTGTCAATATCCATTGCCTGCATTTACCAGTTTAGTGCCTTTTACGTCAAGCGAAAGATCATATTAGTTTCAGGTAGTGATGATGCCTAAGAAATAATTGAATTATGATATCTACATCTTCAGATATCAACTTCTGCCTCTATATGTGGTACATCACCCTTCAAGACTCTTCATAACTTTCACTGCATATCTGGATAATTCCAACGTGTGACTGCTATATAGTTTCTAGCAAGGATATGACATACTGAATTCACAGATTGATTTTCGTGGCTCCTGAGGAAGGCGTTTTTCGCCGAAACGCGCGTCGAGTACTTTACCGTCATTTTGGTCTTGGACACCTTTCTGTATTACATGGTGTCTTTTTATATAAAGTGTTGTAATTTGTGTTATTATATGTATTAACTGTATATATTTTTAATTTGAATTGTCATATAGGCTGATTAGTTTCACTATCTATAATGATTTTTACTATGTATATTAAAAACATGTTTATTTTATACAAATAATTTTCTTCTTTGAATGTTCCTTCTGCATTTTGGGTCCAGTTACTTGTTTTATCTACTGTTTAGACTGCCTAGGAATTTTTTACATACAACCTTGCAAAGACTCCAGGTAATCCAGAACTGCGCAGCCCGCCTTCTGCTCCAAATCCCCCGGAGACAATCGGCTAAACCCGCTCTGAGGACGCTGCACTGGCTCCCCATCCGGGCCAGAATTCAGTTTAAGTCCATGTGCCTGGCTCATAGAGTCATGTGGAAATCTGGTCCAACCATTTCACACTCCCTGGTCACCCCCTATCAACCCTCAAGAAATCTTCGTTCCAGCTCAGCCTTCCTCGCCACCACCAGGAAAGACCATCGCGCCACGTTGGGTGGACGCTCTTTCTCCCTGAATGCCTCAAACCTCTGGCACTCTCTGTCCCCCTCTCTGCGCAGTGAGCAAAACTTACTAGCCTTCCGCAAGCTCCTCAAAACTCACCTGTTTCACAATGTGCCCTAATTGATTTGCCTTCCCTAGGCGGTCCATAAGCGCTATGTGTCAGACTCAAGAAAACTTCTTGGAAAGCTGCACAGGAACAGAGATGCTGGATCCCAAATCCACCTAAGGCAATAAACCAGAGCTCAAGTAAACGAGCCTCTAGCTGATTAACCCAGGGGGAAGGGGGAAATTGGATAAAACAACAAACAACAAGAAGAGACTTTCTTGGCTGGTTCCTCTCGTCAGTCCGACCCGCAGACCGCTACCAATGGAGAAAAAACCTAAGGAATAATAACACAATTAGCTTTCCCTGCAACTTCTCTACTCTACTGGTGTCTTAGTAAGATTATCTCCCTCTAACCTACCATTTACTTTCAAGAGTTTTTTCCTCTCTTCTATCTATTTCTTGTTTTGCGCTGGCTGAAGACTTGACTTCTAATGAACCTCCTGCAATTCACAATTACACAAGCGTTGTTAGTTTTCCCTAGTATTTCTCTAATTCTTTTAGAAATAACTACTCTTTTTAATTTTACTCACTTATTCTTATTGCTTCTGTAGTCTTTCTTCTTGTGCATCTTTTATTCTGTTCCCAACCTCTCCTATAGTTTTAAACAACACAGGTTAATTATCTTGGCTGTGAAGATCTATTATCTATATTTTGTTTTAGTCTATCTCTACTTACTAGTGGGGTTGTTTATTGTTTTAATATATTTTCTTCCTTATTCCTCTTATTTATGTAGTTTAATCCTTTTCTTCTTTCTTCCTATTTTTTTTTCTCTAGGGAGACTTCTATGAATACAGTCTTTAGTACTTTTGAACGATGCAGTAATTCCAATTCTTAACTCAGGTAAATATTCGTTATTAATTTCAATTAACAATGTCTTTACATTAATTTAACATGACTTCCAGTCACTTATCTCAATTCTTGTTGCTTTCCTTGACAGCCGCTACTCTCAGCTCTGCTGCACGTCGTGAAAACAAGCGCCGATGACAGGTAGGACTTCGTGCTCAGAGTTGTTCTTCTGTCTTACGCACCTGGAACTCGGCTGCACCTGAGGGCTATAAACTAGACTGTTGACCTCTGCCCACACGCAGCGGCCATCTTGGAATTCCTATAACGTATTCTTTCGGACCAAGAACTCCCAGGCTGATGATGTTTATGCAGAATCGATGCCACCTGCGGTTCTAGGGTCCTGACAGTACCCCCCAACAAAGCAGATCCTCCCTGTCTTGGTTTTGTTGGGAAACGTTGATGAAATGATTTGACCAATCTCGGAGCGTGAACATCCCCGTCCTGCTCCCAAGATCGTTCATCTGGGCCATATCCTTTCCAATCCACTAAGTAGTACAGTTGTCCCTTTGAGATTTTAGAATCTAAGATTTCTTTGACCTCATACTCAGTTCCAGTATCAAAATGTAAAGGTTTTGGAGGTAGTAACTTTCTTAAATTAATCGGTGCTTTCTTCAAAAGAGAAACATGGGGTGAATTTTAAGTTTTGATGGCAAGATAAGTCGGTAAGTAACCTGGTTAATCTTTTTCGCTACAGGATATGGGCCAATGAATCGGGGTTGAAACTTCCGGTTTCCCTTTAGCCTTAAGTTCTTTGTATTTAACCAAACATTATCCCCCGTTTCTAAAAGGGGGCTTTCGCCTCTCTTTTTATCAGCATAGACCTTATACTTCTCCTTAGCTGTCGTTAGGTTTTCTATAGCTTCTCGGTGAATTTGTTCCAGGTGTGACACCAAATTCTCAACTGCTGGGACTGAAATGTCTATTTGCCTAAGAGTTGAGTTGGGATGCCTTCCATATTTCATATAGAAGGGGGAGAAACCTGTGGATACATTCTTTGCATTATTGTGGGCGAACTCAGCTGCCCACAAATGCTCTGACTAGTTCCCATCCTGCTTTAACAGAAACAACCTTAAATATTGCTCTAACTCCTGGTTCACCCTCTCGGTCTGACCATCGGTTTCTGGATGATAGCTGGTGGAGTATCTTACTTCAGTCCCTAAACTTTCCATGAAAGGTTTCCAAAAATGTGAAATGAATTGTGGTCCTCTGTCAGAGATTACTACCTTGGGGATTCCATGTATTTTCACTATTTCTGTGCTAAAGTGAGCAGCTAACTGTTTTGGTGTAGGAACCCCTTTTAAAGCTGTGAAATGTGCCATTTTAGAGAAAGAATCTACCACTACTAAAATGGTGTTGTAACCTTGACAGAGTGGTAAGTCAGTGATGAGATCTAATGTGATTGTGTGCCAAGGATAAGGTGGAGTAGGCAAAGGATGTAGCAACCCCTTTGGAGCCTGCCGTTCAGATTTTCCCTGACCACATATCTCGCAAGTCTTAACATAATTCTCAATATCCTTTGTCATCTCTGGCCACCAATAGTGTCTTTTGATCAATTCCTTGGTTTTTGTTTCTCCCTTGTGTCCTGCCAACTTGGCATCATGGCATTCTTGTTTTACCTGTTGCTGTAATTCCTTTGTGGGAATATATAGATATTCTTGAAAGTAAGGGAGTTGGCGAAGAATCCTACTGCCTTCTTTTTCTTTAACCCAGTCTTGCATAGCCTCAAAACTCATCACTTCGGATATACTGGTTTCAAGGTTGATGGAGCTCGTAACTCCTATTATCTTTTCTTTTGGAATGATGGATTGATTTTCCAAAGGCGTCCTTTGATTTTCGGTATCAATTCTAGATAAGGCGTAAGCCTTCCCGTTTTGTGTTCCTGGTCGATAGGTAATTACGAAATCGTAATCGGCAAAGTACAACGACCATCGTAACTGCCGTGGAGTCAAGGTTCTTGCCGTCTTCAGAAACTTTAAGTTTCGATGGTCGGTAAATACCGTCACTTGATGCTGGGCTCCCATCAGGTGATGTCTCCATTCCTTGAAAGCGTCCTTTATCGCCAACAGCTCTTTTTCGATGATGGTATAATTAATCTCGGCTGGAGACAACTTCCTGGATCTATAGGCGACTGGATGCAGTTGCCCAGTAAGCTTGTTTCGTTGAGATAGAACTCCTCCAACAGCTTGATCGGAGGCGTCTGTTTCGACATAGAAGGGCTCCGTAGGGTCAGCATGTTGAAGAATCGGGGCTGACGTGAAATCTCGTTTCAAGGAATTGAAGGCTTCTTCAGCTAGTTTTGTCCACTCAAATTGGATTCCTTTCTTGAGCAGTTTCGTAAGCGGTAAGATTTTCTGTGAGAACTCGCTGATGAACCTTCGATAAAAGTTAGCAAACCCGATAAAGCTTTGTACTTCCTTGACACTCGCCGGGGATTTCCAATTCACCACTGCTTCAATTTTTCGCTGGTCCATAAGTATACCATTCGGGGAGATGACAAAACCCAAAAATTCTACTTGAGAGACGTTAAAGGCACATTTTTCCAATTTAACAAACAGTCTGTTGTCTCTTAATTTTTGTAAGACCCCCCGTACTTAGTTCTGATGTCCTTCCTGATCTGCGGAATAAATAAGGATGTCATCAATGTATACTATGGCACATTGGTCGATATACTCCTTTAATACATCGTTGATGAAGTGTTGAAAGGCTGCTGGGGCATTACAAAGACCGTAAGGCATGACCTGGTACTCGAACAATCCAAATCGGGTTTGGAAGGCTGTCTTCCATTCGTCGCCCTCCCGCATTCTGACCAAGTGGTAAGCTCCTCTCAGGTCAAGTTTTGTGTATATTTGGGCGCCCTTCACTTGGGCCAATAAAACCGATATTAGAGGTAATGGATACCTGTTCCTTTTTGTGATCCTGTTTATCGCTCTGTAGTCAATACTGGTCCTCAAATCCCCTTCCTTCTTCGGCACGAAAAACAAAGGCGACAAGACCGGGGACTGGGAGGGTCTAATAAAACCATTTGCAAGGTACTTGTCCAAGTATTCTTTTAAGTGGCGGTTCTCTTTTTCAGTTAGTGCATACACTCTACTGCAAGGTAGATTGGAGCTTGGTTCTAATTCAATCTTGCAGTCATAGATTCTGTGCGGGGGTAGCTGTTCTGCTTCTACCTCATTTAACACATCTTGGAAATCTTTATACTCTTCTGGGATCTCTTGTGCATTGATTACGCATATTGAACCCCCACAAATTTATAGGTCACTCTAGAGTGATTAAAAGCCCAGTTTTCAGTTGTTTGGATGGCGTCGTGCTAAGAAATTACACGTGAAATAGCCATTTCCGTGTGTAACAAACTTCAGCGGCGATATAATCAGGCACTCGAGTCAAGCGCTGGAGCCGTTGTTTAAAAGACTGCCGCTGTGACCGGATCCTTAGCACGACGCCATCCAAACAACTGAAAACTGGGCTTTTAATCACTCTAGAGTGACCTATAAATTTGTCAACCAATACCACTAACTACGCCCCAAGTGCCAAGTCGAACAGCGCTTCTCACCCGTGTGTCCAATACAATATCCAGCCCTTTTTGGGATTTGACGATTGGGATCATAACCATGGCTGTTTGGTAGAAGCCAATACAGAATTGCCCCTCCCAACTCCTGTCCCCCCTCCTGCACACGTCCTGATGAAGACCCCGTATAAGGATTTAACGTAGCCTACGGCTAGGGGTCGAAACGTTGACGGCTCTTTCTCTTCAGACCTCCGGCACATGCCCCTGATCATTCGGAACTGTGTATGTGTCCGTTGAATGTCCGTAATATAACAGTTTCTTAATGGATGCCTTAAAAATTTAGGCTTTTTGTATCAGATTTGTTTTGACTCTCAATTGCAGACTGTTAATAATTAATTCGATTTCTTTATGACTGTGTGTACTTTTTCTGACTTTACACCGCCCTGAGCACATTCTTCCCTCCCTTTCCTTCCTCCCTCTACTGGGGCTATTGATTAGAGGTGAATTTTCCTATAATGATTGTAATCCGGTATTGTAAAATAAAGGACAATACCTGTCACTAATCTGATTTATATCCCTGATTAATGGTTGTGTTATTCAGTGTCAGTGTGTGTTGTACATAACACGTTCTCCTTGCGGGGACCCTCCTTTACACATTCAATATAGAGCAGGCAGCACGGGAATCAATGCAGGCCTGGGTAGGCGGAAACAGCACCCCCAAGCCTCCCGGCCGCACCAACAATCACCAAACAGGCAGGCAGGGGGTGTGGGGGGGCCAGCGCGGCACGGCCCGCCACCCGACATGGTGGCCAAAACCCCCCCTTAAACCCAGCCGCGGCGCAGCCATCGCAGGTCACAGCAGCAGCCCCTCGGGCAACCGACAACGTCACAGGTCGCCCAGGCAGGCGCTCACCCAACTCGGCGTGTCGAGGGCAGAGGACGGCCAGAAGCCACGCGCCCACCCACCAGCGGAGGTCCACAGAGGGGAGCAGGGGCCAGCCTTCAATATAGTTCGGACTGGACTGGACTGTTCCCATGAGGCACAAGGTCAGAGCCGATTTGCATACAGCCATTGTCTAACCCAGGCTGGTGTGGAGTGCAAAAAAACGATGGATTTAGGCCCAGATCCTTGTACTGGGGTGAATGTATGACATTGTTCTACATTCTGTCCATCAACTGTGTTTTTTGCAATTTTCACCCCGAGTGTGCTGGGTATACTCAGACGTGAGTCCCAGGCTCTCCACACCACTGGAGTCAAGCTATCCAGGCTGATGAAGGCTGATAGCCTGAAACCGGTCCTTGGATGCTTGATTCCGGTCTGGGAAAGACATGGCTTGGTAGTTCGGACTGGACTGTTCCCATGAGGCACAGGGTCAGAGCCGATTTGCATATAGCCATTGTCTAACCCAGGGTGGTGTGGAGTGCAAAAAAACAATGGATTTAGGCCCAGATCCTTGTACTGGGGTGAATGTATGACATTGTTCTACATTCTGTCCATCAACTGTGTTTTTTGCAATTTTCACCCCGAGTGTGCTGGGTATACTCAGACGTGAGTCCCAGGCTCTCCACACCACTGGAGTCAAGCTATCCAGGCTGATGAAGGCCGATAGCCTGAAACCGGTCCTTGGATGCTTGATTCCGGTCTGGGAAAGACATGGCTTGGTAGTTCGGACTGGACTGTTCCCATGAGGCACAAGGTCAGAGCCGATTTGCATATAGCCATTGTCTAACCCAGGGTGGTGTGGAGTGCAAAAAAACGATGGATTTAGGCCCAGATCCTTGTACTGGGGTAAATGTATGACATTGTTCTACATTCTGTCCATCAACTGTGTTTTTTGCAATTTTCACCCAGAGTGTGCTGGGTATACTCAGACGTGAGTCCCAGGCTCTCCACACCACTGGAGTCAAGCTATCCAGGCTGATAGCCAGAAACCGGTCCTTGGATGCTTGATTCCGGTCTGGGAAAGACATGGCTTGGTAGTTCGGACTGGACTGTTCCCATGAGGCACAGGGTCAGAGCTGATTTGCATATAGCCATTGTCTAACCCAGGGTGGTGTGGAGTGCAAAAAAACGATGGATTTAGGCCCAGATCCTTGTACTGGGGTGAATGTATGACATTGTTCTACATTCTGTCCATCAACTGTGTTTTTTGCAGCCTTCAATATAGAGCAGGAAATGTGGGAATCAATCCATGCCGGCGGAAACACCACCCGAAGCCTTCTAGTCCAAGAGTCGGGGCCTCGTCCCCCTGGGGGTCCGCTGCAATGACGCCCCGGGCTAGCGCGTAGCCTCCGCCACCCCATGGCCGAAGAAGGACTTGATCAAGGCCGGAGGGAAGCCCAATCCCTCCGGCCGCCGCCACAGCAAGTAGAAGCCCCACTCACCGGTCACCGTCACTGGCAGGGGTCTGGGTCGCCTCCCGCTCCGGAGACCGCATTCAGCGCCAGGCCCCACGCAGGGCACACAGACCGCGCCAGTCTCCAGATTCCTCCCGGGCCTCACCTCCAGGAGCGGGCCATATACCACCGCTCCGGGCCCCAGACGTCCCTCGATCCGCCACCACAGGGCACACAGCACTTCAGGGCCTCCGGGCGGAGTCGGCAGGCCCGGGGTCGAGGGCCGCCATCTTAGGCCTGCCAGGCCTCAGGAAGGAGGGCAGCCCGCTGGTGCACATAGAGACCGGGCAGCCCCTCAGAAGAACACCGGAGCAGGGCAGGTCAGTCAGGGAGCCGCGGCAGGCAAGCACCTGGTCCGATGGCAGCTGTAGTCGGGCAGATTGAAGGCGGATGATGGAGGGGGTCCAGAGCACTCTTGGAGTGCGACCGCCATCTTGGCGCCTCAAGCCACGCCCCTAGAAACTCGTCTTAAAATAGATTCTAAACACGCACACCAAGGTCAGGTCAACAACACAGCGAAAAGTGCTCTCAACAGCATGAGTCCAGTACAACGATTTGTTCCTTTCTTGGGTTACCCACGAAAGGGTACAAGTCTCAACAGCTTTCAGGCTTTTCTGCCTCACCTAAGCAACAGACAATCCATAGGACTTATGAAGCATTTGGTTAACAAACTCCAATGAACCCTAACTATCGCTGCAAGATAATTTCTTCGATTGAACGAACATTATCAAATCACCCATGCCCTCAAGGCCTTGCACTGGCTACCAGTTCCAAGAAAAATCTATTTCAAAGCACACCAACCAATCCATCATGCTGGAACAAAACTCTAAATAAAAATAAAATAAAACTCTACATCCAAAAGAGTAAACTTGGATCGAGAATGGAACCTCTCTTAACCAAACCTCCTTTCAGAAGAACATACAGAAGAACATACTTAGGTGGAAACTTTTTTTCAGCACAAACCTGCAAACTATAGAGAATCATAGCCAATGAAAAAGGGGGTAATCAGAAACCACCTAGAATTCAGGGAAGCAATAAACACCTGGTTACTTAATATGATCCAACTCATTCTCAGACCATAGGTCATTCAGGCCACAACACTGCAAAAAACAATGCTACGTCAGTGGACTTCATCATAACTTCTAAATAAACTCCAAATCAGACTACCAATAAACATAATCCCACTGTTTCTCCTTTCTAAACCCACTAAGGTACTCTATGGTGACATATACTAAGGGACCAGGCCTTCTAGCACTGCTGGGTGGGCCACATATTGACAGAATGTTCTTTAACACCACTGAGCGCTGACAATATAATGTCAATCCTGGGCACATTTTCAACTGCTACTCTTATTTATAGTACTATCCATGCAAATATGGTAACTAGCTGGTCTTATCTTCACATTCTCTGCAACACCTCTTGCATCTTAAAAGCCCTTCTGACTACAATAATTGCACCTAGCTGTTCCTATTTAGGCCATTCTACAACAAATTTTCTATCAACTATGCACTCCACGGCACCTAGGAATCACATTAAAATGTGAGCAGTGGATGACCAAGTTAAAGTTAGGAAGAGCTAGTTAAATGATACATTAGAAAGTATCAACTTAAGCATCACTCACAAACGTCTTTGCGCCTCACAAGTACTAGAAGAGTGCTCTTCACACTAATGTGTATCTGTTAACTGGGTTTACATATTAGTATATAGTTCACTATCATCATTTATTCAACAACATTAGCCACCATTCAGTAAACTTGTGTGAAAAAGTGCACCCTGTGATTCTGTAACATGCGATAAGCCCTTAGCAGCAATGACTTTAAATAAACATTACCTGTAGAGTTTGTCCATTTTTCTCATGACTTAGGAGCCATTCTAGCCTACACCTCCATATAAAACTGTTTAAACTTGGTGATGTTTGAGAGCAATAATTCCTTCACAGCTCTCTTTCGGTCCAGCCACACCATATAATTGGGGTTGAGGCCTGGTCTTGGCCACCCCAAAAAACAGAATCTTCTGTGTTTTGGTCATTCCACAGTAGATTTAATTGCGTGTTTTGGATCACTATCCCCCTGCACAATCCACTTGCAGTTAAACTTTGGCTGTAAAACAGATAATCTAAATACTTCCTCTAAAATGTACTAATAAAGAGAGGACTTCATTGTGGAATCAATGATTATGAGGGGCCCGGAGCCTGTGGCTGCAGAGAAGGTCTAAATCATACCCATTGCAACACCATTCATGATCATCACTGCCATGGGTTCCAGTGGTGATAAACTGGATGTCATCAAACAGTGTTATGCACTAATGCACTACATGGAAATAACTCCACTTTCGTCCCATTAGTCTAAGGGTAAACAGAGGGGGACACAATGAGGTATAATGGCCCATTAAGTACCTACGTGAAGTGTTCCACTGTTAATATATCACTCCTGCCCTTTCTAGCCTAAAAGAAGTACTTTTCACTGTATTATTTTTTATTGGGGATTGGGGTTTCATAGACTGTCAAAATATCTTTGATATGATGGACAAGCACAGTAAAGGCCAGTGAACCTCTACTTGGCAGAAGTTCTGTGTTTTTCAGATGCTGCTAGAGGGGAAGAACAGGGCACCACATCCTACCTTGTATTTTTGATTTGTATGGGGAGTAGGGAATGTACTTCTACTTCGAGCTTGCAATGCTAGTTAATATATCACAGCTGTCCCTTCTAAGCAAGCCAATCTTTAATCTCAGACCTATACCTGGCAAAAGAGAGAGAGAGAGAGAGTATATGCGTGTGTGTGTGTGTGTATATTATATATATACACACACACACACACACACTTTCCTTTTTTCAAACTAAAAAGCTACTCTTCTGAATGTTGGAAGGTATCAGTCTACTGTTGGTGGGGGGAGTAATGGATAAGGTAATACGTTCTTTGTTCATAGGCTCCTGTATCCTACCTGCCAGTTCAAAAAATTTGCAAACAACAAGTTCCTATCTCCCCACCCTCCATCTTTTCATCACATTCTGGTATTTGTAATCTCGTTTCAACTGGACCTTACCATAGAGAATACCGCTCTAAATGTAGAGCTTCCATTTTGAGATGCTCCTAGTAACATAAATGTTCTCCACAGCTCCTAGGAGTGGGGTTCATGCTTTGTCTCACGGAAATACCTCACTCAAAACACATTAGTCTACCAAGCTATCTTGCTGCCAATTATGTTTGTATTGTGAAGCTTACATACAGATCACTGTAGCTCGAACTCAACTTTCGCACCTATCTTACAATGCATGGAACCTGGAACCTGCATCCTGCATGTTATACAGTTGGTTTCAATGGCATGTGCTCAACTTATCATACTAGAGGCAGTTTCTCTCAAACCTATTTTTCTTACAAAACATGGGGACATCAATGCTTGGATAAATTCGAAGGTCTTTAAGAATTAAGCTAACTTTTCAGATATTTTAAGTTCTTAAACCAACAGGCACCCCTAACACACCCAACAGCCTACCCACCGCCTCCGCTCGACACCCCCACCCTTTTTAGTTAGGTCCACTGCAGTCATTGTTAGGGAATATCACACTCACATCCTTAATCCAAGATAAATAATACATTACTGCCTCTCCTGTTTCTAATTACGTTCTTAACTGATATGGAAGCAGCACCTACATTTCATACAAGGGTTGTATGTTTACAAACTTTGACCAAATTAAATGTGTGTGTTATATTGTAACATTAGGTTACAATTGTCATCTGTAACGACTTGGTTACGACTAAATAAAAGTGGGATATATATTAATACTTAAACCCAAAGAATCTTAAGAGGGTGAACTGTCTTTTCCATATCACTGTTATTACTGGCAATGCAAACAGTCTATACATTGTAAAGCGCACAAATACAAAATTATTATTTAGCCGGAAATAATAAAAATTGATTAAAACCTATAAGGTATCAAAATGTTTGTCTTGCAAGTGACATGAGCTCTCTGATGAAGGGTTTAGGTCGAACCTAGACCGTGCTTGTGCTGTCTTTTCAAGACATATTGTATACATTGTGGGCTTAAAACCTGCGTACCGCTTTTCATTTGTTTATATCAGTGCCCTTTAAGAATCTTTGCTTCGAAGTGGTTAATCTTTCCTATTTGTCCCACCTTTTCGTCAGTTGTTTACTCCCACGGAGCAGCGCCCTAATACTTGACCCTTCCACTTGTACCATTTTATTTCCTGGCTCGGAAACCCTTTTGTCAAATTTGAACAAGCACTTCCCGTACGTGTTCGTGTTTTTTATTCCCTCCTCAGCGCAGCGCCCACTTTGTAATGCCTAGCATAAGTCAGCAGTCTAGTGCTGAAGCCTATATCTACAGTTAACACCCACCCACCACTGATGTCACTGGTCATGTGACACAGCATCAATAAAAGAGGCCGAGCGCACGTGCTCTGGGCCAGTTGCACCGAGTATGCAGTGTGTCCTGTAGTCCAGTCATTACTAGCATGAGGGCCTAAGGCCCGACCCTACAATGGCGACGAGGGTTTAGCTGTGCCCATGCGTGCCAGCTAAGTGAAAAAACGTCAAGAAGAAAAAGGGGAAGAGAATGCTGCTCGCCTGAGAGCACCCCCTAGGAACAACAGATCCGGCTGCCGAGAGGCCCGTGGGGCGTGTGTCGAGCCCCGGGCCTGGAGAAGAAGAAGGAGGTGACCGAGAGCCCACTCCGCACCTCTCCAGCCTGCCGTGCCGCCCTGCCGATACCCTGAGAAGACAGAGAAGCCCTTGCGGTGCCCACCCGCGGAAGAACAGGCCCGTCGGCCGAAGGTGAGCCCGGACATAAGTGCAAACTAAAAGCGGAGCCCACCCGCTATGAGCCACGAACACAGACTATGCCCCCCTGAAATGAGAGTGGCGCCAGCCATCTTTGTAATTAAGCAAGGCTCGCGGAGCCCACCCGCGGCCTGCTTACAGTGACGCGGCGTCGGCCGTTACTGCCCCCGTAATTAAGCGAGGCTCGCGGAGCCCACCCGCGGCCTGCCTGCGGCGTCCCCCGCCGCACTGCGTGTGTGAAAAGCGGAGGTGGGGCGAAGAATTTCAAAAGAAAGCGCCCGCAGCGTGAGGGGAGCTGCCGGGTGCCCAGAGAAGAGAACCAAATGCAAGCGGAGGCCACCCACTGTAAAATAAACTGAAGCCGCAGTGGCCGCCAGCAAGTGCCCCCAAAGAAAGCCCAAGCCAGCGAGAGCTCACCTCGCTGCACCTGGTCTGGGTCCTGCGTTGAGCCCCCGCCGCGCAGCGTGTGTGCTGTGGAGCTGCGGCGGGGTGAAGAGTCGGCAAAGGAGCGGCCCAGACTCTAGCGCGGACACCCATTTCCCCCGCGCAGAAGGTGAAGTAAAGACAGCGGCGGGCAGGGAAAGGACTGTTCGCAGCCCGTGGCCGGTCAGAAGCCACCGATGAACACATGATCCCATGCGGCTCCTGCCCCTCCCCGCGCCTCTTGTGAACTGTAGAGGTGCCGGAAGGAGAGGAGCGAGACAGCAAGAAATAGTCAGGAGCCCCGGCGTATGTACACTCACCCCCCCCAACCCCGCTAAAATAAGGCTTGCGAGAGGGGCGGAAAGGCTTATAAGACAAAGAAGGACACTCACCACGAGGAAGGCAGCAGTCCCTGGGAGCCGGCTTATCACCGCCCCAGCGCGTTGGGTGCAGCAGAAGGCAGGACAGGAGCAGCCCCCCCCTACGGGTCCCAGTAAGCGCGAGGTCCACAGCGTTAGGAGCACACACAGACTCGCGAGCTGGAAATACAAGGCACTGCCACCTAGTGGTCATATCGCAGCAATGCACCGCTGATCAGATACAGGGCAGCAGATCAGAGCACAATGCCAGGAGAGCACTGAGGGTGCTCGGGGACAATTCTGGGCTGCTGCAATCTACAGACAGGAGTGGGAGCAGGGGCCCGGCTGCTGTGAAGAGGGCAGCCTGAAGCACCGTGACCAGCGGAGAGTAAAGTGGAAGGTTGGCCAAACCAAGTGCCACAAGCGGACGACAGCGCAGGGACATTGCGGTGAGCACATCTACAGGGAGGAAGATCTGCGCAGAATACTCTCCATCACAGATTGCAACGCCACGCAGTAACGCAAACGTGGCGCAGCAACGCCACACAACACTAAAGGAGTAAGAGGAGGATCTAGAGTGCGACACGGCCAGGAGCTGCGCAAGTGAAAAGACAGGGACAGTGGACAGCGCAGGAAAGCGCAGGTACTCTCCAGAAAGCGCAGGGACGACGCCAGGAGACAGCGCAGGAACGCAACAGGAACTCTCCAGAAAGCGCAAGGACGACGCCAGGAGACAGCGCAGGAACGCGACAGGAACTCTCCAGAAAGTGCAAGGAAGACGCCAGGAGTGCAGCGACTCCTCACAGGGTATCCAAGAGAACGCGCAACAAGTGCGCCCACACGAAGAAGTTCACAAGAATCGCAACCATCACCAAACAGAAGAAGCAAGACCAGAAGAACGTCAAGGGAGTGGTGACGCAACCCTCCAGAAGCATCTACGCCACGCCAGAAGAGAAGACAGCAATGGAAGACAAGCCTGGCAAGAGTACCGGCAGCGCAGAACAAGGACTACCACGTACGAGCCATCCATCCACATGGCGATTGCAGAAGAGAGCAAGCTAGACTGTTGGCGACATCTACTTCTGGGGTTTGAGCGGAAGATTGAATGGCGAGACTACTCAGGCATCTGGAAGTTGAGGACCTGACCTACCTCGCACCAGCCCGTGGCAAACCAGGATCAGAGGCCTCGAGGGACTCTGGTGGCAGCAAGTCCCGCACGGGAGACAGGTCTACCGATGCACGTCTGCAGGACCCAAGGGGATGAAAGGCTCGCGAGCGATGAAGAGAGTCTACGACTCAACCTCAGGTGGAACTAGGACACTACGGTGAGGCTCGTGGAGCGCCCTGCTCACGGCCTGAAGGCTATGGTGGAGCAACACGACCGAAAACACCAGTCCAGTGGAAGCCTGGCGAAGAGGTCCTCCCGGACATCTGGTGAGAGAGGAATACCGGCGAGAGGGGCATCCTAGTGAGAAGGATGTGTGCACCTACTCTATTCACCTGCCAAGAGTCAACACTAAAGCCTGCCCAGAAAACATCACAAAGCCAGAAGAGAGAACAAAACCAGAAGACTGGTGACACCTGGGTCATCCAGTTATCTCTCGTCACCAATGGAGTGAAGCAAAGGCAGGGCTGAGAACAGCAGACAGACAGCACAGACGAAGAGTGAACCCGCGAACAACTGCGAACCGTGCCACCGAGAACTATTAGTCCTGAACACAAGAACTATACTGCCTGCGGCTTGCAAGCAGCTAAAGACACTCATTTTGAAAGCGCAAGTCCAATGTTGGTTTCTGTGTTTTCTTTCCCCCACAGGTTTTTGGACTTTTTCTGTTTGGGTTAATTTTTAACCAATTTGGGGAGGGATGTAATGCCCAGCATAAGTCAGCAGTCTAGTGCTGAAGACTGCATCTACAGTTAACACCCACCCACCACTGATGTCACTGATCATGTGACACAGCATCAATAAAAGAGGCCGAGCGCACGTGCTCTGGGCCAGTTGCACCGAGTATGCAGTGTGTCCTGTAGTCCAGTCATTACAAGCATGAGGGCCTAAGGCCCGACCCTACACACTTCATGGCCACTGCGCTTATTCTTTAAGCATGGCGGCTGCTTCGGGAGTCCGGGCGCCTTTCTTTTTTTCTGTATGCTACAGCTTGTTGCAGCTTTGGGAAGGTAGGAAGATGCAGTAGAGCGGTGAAAGGAAGTGGATGAAATGGACTCCATGGTGTAATGTTCTGCTTCTGCTGAGGAAGCAACAGATATGTGCGCCCGAAAGCAACCGCTGTGCAAGCGAGGGTGCAAGCGAGGGTGCATATGAGGGTGGTGAAAGTGAGTATTTTGCCCTGTGTAACAGCACATTGCTGCTAACTCATTAAAAAACACCCCCCTTTAGGGGGTCAGGCGGGGTTTAGGCCTGCTCCAGGTTGGTCTTGTTGCATCTTAAAAGTGCACTCGGGCCTCTCTCTTCAGATGCCAAGTTCTTGGTCTTCACCCTCCTCCCTACTGCGAGTGGGGGTGTTCTCTAGTGAGATAACAAGCCCAGGACACTCCGCACTGAGAATATTTAACATAGGTCAATAAACAAGGTGGAGGCCGGGGGTTGCTGAGGGGATAATTGCCTTCTTTTTTCCACACTAAGGCCTGCCAGACCCAGCCTCCAGCTCCTGACGTGATGCTTAGCAAACACACTTTAGACACGATCAGGTATCACCCGGACAGCCGCTCTGTTGCTCACTTGGACATCCCCAGCACAACTTCTTGTGCAAAGCGGAGTAGGCGAGAAGGATTCATTGCATGCCTTTGAAACTGTGGCTGTAAGAGAATGCTGGTCCAGGCATCTAATGCCTGGGAGTGCAAGAGAGGCTGCAGCGTTCAGCCCATGGACACCTGGCAAGCCATTGCTCATGTGCACATCTTCAGGATTTGAGCACTGAAGCCATATGCACCTTTAAAGAGGGCACTACCTAACACCTCCAGTCCCCCCTCGTTGCCCAGCTAAGTACTTCATATAAAGCAAATTTACATATCTGATAAAATGATGTAACATCTCCCTGTCGATTGGCACGTGCATTGTTTATGATAAGGTTTCCTCTTCTGGGTATTTGTCAGCTGTCCACTACAACCTTCTATAATTATAGAATATTAATTATCATCTAAAGTAAATTAGTGCTATAAGAACAGGTTCATGATACTCATAGATCAGTGTATTTCTGTTAATTGGACATATAGGAGTCTAAACACCAAGGGAAGTGTCTGCTGAAGTTCTGACACCATTGTGTGATTGTGCTACAAAAGAGATCTTGTGTGTTATCACACATGCTATTGATAGTACTATTTCACTAGTGCTGTCAAGCAGATGGCATGTCTCTCGAGTAAACGAAAGATGAATGAAACCAATAAAGCGTTGGCCTAGATCTTGAATGCTCATTTTTAGGTCTCGTCTGAGCCAGCGCATGCGTTGACTGGCAAAACATTTAGTGAGTGGGCTTTAAAAAGCAGACTACAGCTTTTCGTATGGCATAGAGCGTGCGGTTACGCGCACAGTTGTGAGCCGAGGTGCTATCTGGCTTTCCTCTCACTCTCCCAAGCGCGCATGCCTCGCTCTGCCTCTCGGTCTTGCTCGTGCTCCCTCCCTCCCTCTCCCCCAACACAGAGCGCATCTTGCGGCCGCTTGCTTGTTTCATGTATACAGTTAATTGCCTTTGATTTCACGTCAAAAGCTTGTTCTTCAAAGGCATCGTACTTTTCTTTTGTATGTATTTACTCTGGAAATTGACTGGTAATCTTGTTGCTTTCAGCATTCCACAGAGTGTTTTCATTTTCACTCCCCCGTCGCCTCTTCCCCCTCCCAAGAAACCCCCGCCAGATTGCCCTCACATCCAACATGCTTTATTTAAACACTACAGATTGCATATTTTTGCTACCCTCACCTCACAAACCTACAAGCACTTCTCCTTTCAATCCTTGTACTTTTATATAAATTGAAACAAAGGGTTCAAAGCGCTTTAAATGAGCACTAGTTCCTTTGCAGAAATTTGCCCAGAATCACAGGATGTAGAGCCTCCGCCGATACTCAAACCCGATTCCCCAGCTTTAAAGTCTGGGCACTAGCAATTACTCCACATCCAGTCCCCCGTCTTTTGTTTTTGCCATTCTGTCAGTCACTCTTTTTTGCCTGTGACTCTGGAAGGAAAGAACAGTTGATTCAGGGCCAAGACCTTCATTCGTGCTATATAAAAATGCAAAACAAAGGATTAATAATCTGGTGAACGTACACGCGCTGCCTAAGGTATCTACAGCCTAAAAGCTGCCATCTGGGTGTATTTTACCCCAAAGATGGTCACAGAAGCTGCATCAGAACTCCTCCCCCTCAGAAGATATCAGGCACACATTCCTGAAGGCTCCTGAAAGATGACAAGTGTTGCAGAAAATACATATTTGGGAGTATTGGGATTACATGACCAAGCGCTCTCATTTGATCAAACTTTTTAACCAGCAACAGTCAAGGAAACCAAAGTGCTACCCCAACAGCTTTTAGACACAATTAGCACATTTCTGGTAAATGATGTTTTTAGAGAAATGCAGATCAAAAACAGAAGCCTGTCAACTTATTCCCCGCTTCCACCCCAGCCAGATCGCCCTCACATCCAAACATGCTTTATTTATTTCAGGTTTATTTAATTCACTGATGGCTCATGATTTTTTGTTTAAGCACTCTATAGAGTGCATCTTTTCTCTTTCCCCACTTCTCGAATTCTCTGTTCATTCCTTTTTTAAGCATTTTTATATGGCACGAATGAGTGTATCAGAGTGCTTTACATTAGCACTTCTTACATTACAGAAATTTGCCCAGAATCATAGGATGTAGAGCCTCCGCCGAGACTTGAACCCAGTTCCCCAGTTTAATGTCCAGTGCCCCAGCCATTACTCCACATCCTCTATAAACAACACTTGCTAAACACATACACTACTGCAGACTAAAAGGAAAAAAACAAAACACAACTGCAAAGTACAACATATCCTAAACATATTAGTAAAACTATAGGTGAGACCTATTGGCTATGCCAATAGGTCTCGCTTTTGGGACCTTATATGTATTTAGTTATGCAGCACAATATCCTTGGTGCAACAACATCAACTGTTGCATGGCTAAATACTTACAAGGTCCCAAAGGCGAGACCAATTGGCTATGCCAATGTTTGTAAGAATATGTGGACAGTCGCAAAAAGCACACACTTTTCCAAGTGCAGGTTTTTCACTAATGCATGTGTTGATTGTTCCCTTGCCCCGCGACACAGTTTTCCTTCTCACTGATCAATCCAATCGTTAGTATTCTCTTTTCCATGTATCTTTCTTTTATTTTCCCCTTCATTCTCTGTAGTACGAATAGCGTGCTTTGCAGTTGGACACAACTTTCTGTGTGGACAGGTTCCCTTGCAGAACACTGCTGAGCTACCGGCATGAAGCATGTCTAAGTCCCAAGAGAGTTGTTCAATTAAGGCAAAGGCCCGTGTAGCTATTGGTGCATGCGTGAAAGGATGTACCACTGAAGACTTTGGAATATGTGCTTGTTATTAGCATCCTCGCACTCATGCCCCCCTCCTTATCCAGTACAAACCACTCTTAGGTAAGCAGAGCAGTTTTGTTCGAAGCAGGTAAGGGGGAAGTGCAGGAATCACAAGTTCTAGTGTGGTCTAAACACCCACACCGTGTTCCCTATCAGGCACATTCCATGCCTAACTGAAATACTCCACGGTCTGGTAAGTGCTTTCCCATCTCTAACTATCCGCCTGAAAACCCCTCAGGTGTGAGAGTTCCCCGTCATTCTTGGCCATACAATGCATCGTCCCCTTTACGCCAATCATTCAGAGGACAAACGTTTGTGGTGCATAAAGGCTGCCGTTTATTACAAAACATGGATCATACCTCTCACAACTTACTGGATGGGCATTCGCGACCCATGTTTGCTTATTACATATCACACTTTGTTGTAGGGATTATGCACATAGACAGAACTATGCACAGGATTATGGGACCTCGGTATATAGGGACTATGCCTTCCTACTGCCTTAGTACCCACAAGCTCAGAACGGACTAGCAATAGTGTCTCACTCGCTCTCCTACTCACAAATGGAGAAACAAATGATTAGACAACCCAGAACACAACACTCCCGGATCTCTCAGGAATCGCGGTAACAAGACACACCTTTCGCTCACTTCTCTCAAACCTGTCCACAACAAGATCTGACAGAGTCACAGAATTAGTTTAAAATATTTATTTCAACTAACGTGCTCTAAAATGCAGTATACATGCAATTACTAGCGTAATAATGCAGAATACAAATGTTGTCAGTGTAGCAGCAAGTCCATACATTATGAAGGAAAATGTCATCTTACAAAGACATTATAAACGGAACTACAGTGCCCAAGCTCTCTCCCCGTGGACTGAATGTGAAGTGTTATATAATAGAAGATCTCTGGGCTTTGTCAGCTGACCCATACCTTTAGAACATAGATCGTATTTCTACATCTCAGGTGCATATTGCTTTTCTCCCTGAAAAGGTCCCTCTCCAAGTGGTTCTGTGTTAAACATGCAGTCCCGTAATATCAAAATACCAGTGTCCCGCAAACAGCTGCTGCAGGGTAGGTTTTGTCCATGTGCTAGGGCCTGACCAGAACAGAATAACAAAGGGCATTGTTGATTGACCTTGCTTACAATATTCAGACTAACTTCCAGGCATAAGTGGAGAACGATCGCAGCAGACTGTTCTCTTGTGAAAAGTGTAAATAGTCTTGTATAAGAGAAAGCGTCAAGTAACGTGCGTAAAAGTAGCATCATGGCTCCCGGGCTCATGCTAACTCAAAAATAACAGTGCCCCTTGCAACCATGTGGCACCCTCCCTCTGGCCAGGTTGTAGCAAATAGCAAAACCAAATCTCAGAGGTAAGCAGAGTCAAAGCATCGTGGAAAAATCAAAATACAATGCAGCTATGGGAAATGTTGTGGCAATTTATAGATTAAAAAAATGCTCAAGTTGCGTCCGAAAAATGCACCAATTCGTTAGATCCTTGGAAGGCAAGACGTTCCAAAAAGCAATTGTTGTCGTTGAAAGCAAACTGGGACGCCATCCAGTTCAGCAGATCGAAGGAGCAGACGTTGCGTCGATGAGCATATCCGGGCAACTTGCGTCATGTTCAATGAAACTTAGTTGTAAAATGAGTAATGCAGCCTCTCCTGTATTCCAGCATGCCAGCACTCCATTTACGGCAGCAAGCAGTCCCCACTGGAACAGGTCTGGTCATGAGCCAACAAACGACCCATCAAATGTTCATAATCCGGCTCAGGCCACGCTATGTTGGAGAGGAAGAGAGCCACAGCGCATGTAAATGATCACGTTCTGCACCAGAATACAGGTTGGACGCAAGTAAAGTAGGCATAACGGGAAGGTGAGTCCATAAGCAGCACTTAGAACAACTAGAGGCAAACACCCAAAAAAGTTCCTGCGTCTGTCTACGGTACAGCCGTAACTGGAACGGATGGTCGAGTACCACATGAAGGGCAGCCATTGCGAAGTAGCAATAGAAGCACCAGGACGGCACCAGCAAGCAATTGGATTGACGGAAAGCCACCAAATACACTGGAAAATATAGAATGTATAAAAGCTGGTATTATACCAAATATGAAACAAAACTAGAGGCCCACCTATGTAAAAAAAAATGTGCAAGGCCTTCAGTATCGTTTACGTTTTCAAAGCTTTATTCGACATTTGTCATAAAAGCATCCATCCTAACCCTATTACAATAAATACTATAGCTAAAAATACTTTTTTTAAAACACATATTAAACAATGACAGTCGAATACTATACATAATAAAAATGTATCCTTAATTCATAAAAATTGTAAAAAGCATTTCAAATGGCAAAGCAATTAGGACATGGCAACCATATTTCATTTTGTTACATTTAGCAATAAAGTGCGAGTGCGGATTACCCAGGCCCAAGAAAGAAATTTTGCTACAGCAACTACAAATGGTGTGGTGTGGAGCAGTCAGATTCTAATATTCTAAGTGCTGTCGATTGGCTGCGGGTGCCGATGTTTAAGCAATCTGGCTTTAGCCATTTGCGCCTTGGGCTGGCATATAGTGGGCAACAAAACAGCAGATGGGAGATGTGCTCTATTTGATCCTTACAATGATAACAATGTTCTTCTTAAAAGCATTCACTGGTAGTGTTCCCACACGAAATTGGAAATATAATTTCCTGTCATGTGGGAGTTCAATTATATCCCAGTATGGTTCACATGACGGAAACATTTTTATGTCCAAAAAACGAGATGACAAATTTGGTGCAGATCCTTTGCAATACATTGTTAAATACACCATCTCCCAATACAATTCTTTCAGTTTTGTTTTCGATGGAAAACTAGCCACATCCTTGTTACCCCATAGGTGATCCAGTTTTAACTTTGCAAGTAGGCCCCGTAGTTCTTTTAGCCATACAATACAATGAAAACCATCACATTTAACAACATCTGACAAGGCTGTAGCATTGTGGCTTAGCTCTGGGGTCACCATCAGACGTCTCCAATATAGAAGTGGCCGTAGCCTAGCTATATCCTCAATATTTTTTCTGCCAAGGTCCAGTTTTAGTGGGATTATAGGTGTGCTTTGTGGGGCCATTACAAGCCCTCGCAAGAATCTATTTTCTGCCCGCCCCAACCCTCCTAGATTTGAAAACCCCCAAAGTTCGGAACCATATAAACAGGCGCTCAATACTTTCATATTATAAATTTCAAGGGTACAATTTATTGGTTTTTGTCAGCGAGGCTCTATGTTTTAAGGCAACTACGCCTGCAAGCTGGCTAAACTTCAGTATTGCCGTATTGATATGCGATTTCCATTTCATATCGCCCTGCAAGATAATGCCTAGATAGGAAAAAGCATCAACTTTCTCAAGCGGGGTGCCTTTGTACGTTATTACACCTTTGAAAGTGGACTGATGGTTTAGGCACATGAATTTAGTCTTGGTGGTATTCAATTCAAGGCCCCTGCTATCGCAAAATTCACCAAAGGCATCAACCACTTTTTGGAGACCGCTCGGTGTGCGTGAAAGTAAGAGCGTATCGTCCGCAAACATTAAGACGGGGACGTGAGAACCTGCTATAATTGGGGCGTCACTTGGAGATTTCTTTAAATGATCAACAATACCATTTATATAGATTGAAAATAGTGTTGGGGCCAGGACACACCCTTGCCTTACCCCTCGCTCCACCGGGAAGGGCTCAGTTACTTCTCCCTGCTTTCCCCACCTAATTTTGGCAAAATTGTTTTCATGGAGGCGCACTAGCAGGGTGAGGAGTTCCTGGCTTAAGCCTACATCAGCCAAGGTCTGCCACAGTTTTTCTCTTGGGACCAGGTCGAAAGCAGCTTTTAAATCCACAAAAACAGCATACAATGTCCCCTTTTTTAGTGTAACATTTCTCCAATAGATGGCTATGAAGTAAAAGACTTGGTCAACACTGCTGGTCAAGGGGCGAAACCCTGCTTGATAGGATGACAGTATGTTTTTTTCATCAATCCATTGTTGCAGTTTGTTCTGGACTAAGCGCCCCATAAGTTTTTGTGCTGTATCAATAAGACTGATGGGTCTATAATTTTTAGCCAGGGTTTTGTCGCCTTTTTTAAATATAGGGATGATTTCCGCTCCCTGCCATGAAGGGGGAACTTCCACTCCCATAGCCACTGCATTAGCCATCCATTTAAAATAAGTACACCATGAGTCAGATAGGAACACATCTGCCGGGATTCCGTCCATACCCGGAGCTTTTCCCCCCGCTACGCAATCCAAGGCCATGCTGACATCTTTTTCATTAAATATTTGATGTTTGAAAAAGACGGGTGGAGGGGGGGGTCAGAAGTATGCGCTGGATTTCGGGCATACTGCGGTTGAAAAAACTCAGTCCATTTATTTTTACCAACATAGTTTTGTGGTTGTGCGGCTGTCCCTCCCCTGTCCCATTTTACTGTGGCCCAAAATAACTTAGAATCCTTAGCTGCGCAAGCCTGTTTCAGTTCACGCCAGCATTCCTCGTCCCAACGTTTCCTGGCTTGTTTTTGGGTCTGTCTATAGCTATCTCTTGCCTTCCTAACTGCTATGGCATTGCCCGTTTTCAATTCAGTGCTTAAGTTAAGCCGTGCCAGCCTACAACTCTTGTCATACCATCCTTGTCTTGGTTGTTCTCTTTTGACTATTTGAATCTACTGTTTTAATGAAGAAGCTTTGGAGTTTGCAGAAGAGGTTTTTATGAGCCTCCATCATATAGTCCTGGAAGTTAGGCTTCCCATAGTGGGACTTGATGTTGTTTACTTCGTCTATCACTATTTTTTTAAGGACCTCTAGTTTTGCTACATCTTCTATCAGCATTCTCCATTTGAGGTGGCGTTGATTGTTTGAACATACAACATCTTGCGTCACCCGTTCATTTTTATTGGTATGCTCTATGGTCTCATGATAGGAATAAAGGGTCATGCGTAGGGGATTATGATCGCTTTCCAATCTTACTTCTACAACCATGTCTATCAATTTGTTCCAGGCCCTTACATCTAATAACAAATAATCAATTCTACTAGCTGCTCGGCCGTTGTCAAACGTATTGTTCCCTTTTAGATCAGAGGGCGAGCGCCCATTTACCGCTCTCAGTCCTCTTGCTAAGCAGAGACTCTTTAGCTGAATTGCCACAGCGCTCCATTTTTTAATAGCAGGCACCTCCAACTGGGGTATTCCCCACTTGGTGTCCTCCTCCTCGGACAGAATCCTATCCTCTTCACTCAAGGGTTCAAAGGTGGCATTAAAATCCCCACCCACAATAATGTGAGATTGGCGTGTTGACATTTCAATATTCTGTTCTAGAATAGTTACTACCTCTGAGGATTTACCGCCACCCACCCCACTGGCATAAACATTAAACAGGGCAAGTTCTTGGCCATTTTCCCATTTAACGTTAAGTGCTAGAATGTCATTAGATGGTACAGATCTTTGCGTTATTGAGCAATTCAGCGACTGGCGGATCCAAATTAATAGGCCTCCAGAGGGGCGTCCTAGGCGATTTCTAGTTGCTGGTATGTGGAAATTTAAATACCCCTGGAGAAAAACTGGGTTCAGTGACCAAGTTTCTTGTAACATGATAATATCGTGTTGGTCAATAAAATCAACCCATTCTGGTGTAGCTATCTTATTTGCTACGCCTGCTACATTGTCTGGCCCTTCTGCACATTATTTGCATTTACATCAGGGTCAACAATTATTATTTTTCCACCCGCCAATGCTGCCTCACTCCCTGCCGCTTCCCTGGTTCTATTTATACCCTCTGGTTCTTTGGCTTGCTCTCCAGAAATTGAGATTCGAAATTCCCTGTATCCTATGTTCTGCTTATTAAATTGAGTGCATGCCATGTTATCTGCCATTCTATTAGTTTGCATTCTCTGTGGTTTGGGAGACAAATATTTACACCTTGCGAGTCAATCGCATTCGTTTAAATTGGATAAAGCCGAAAAACGATTTTCCAGATTCAGCCCCCAATCACAGATAGGACCATCCCTAGCCCTTCTATTTCCCACAACTGACCACTTAGTCCTTAGTATACTTGGCTTCGCCACGAGTCCTCTTCTACTATAGAAGAAGTCCAACATGAGTGGTATTATTTCTGCCGTTCAGCGTTGGGGGGGGAATATGTTGAGCAGGATGTCCGGTAGTACTTCATGTCCCTTAAAGTTTAGTACAACACAGTCTCCTGCGAATTTCTTAGGTTTATTCCCTATCCACTTCACCCGTCTTGCTGTTAACAAGTCTTCTGACAGCTTTTGTTTGCCCCAGGGAGAAATGTGCATATTATTGCTCAACCATTGCAGTGCTTTGTTTAGTAGGGAGTCTGGTTACTCAATCTGGCCTATATTCAGTGGTGGCACGTTGGCAAGAACAAGAATCAGGGGTGAGGCTTCTACAATTAGCTCCACAGGGCTTGTTTCTAGATTAAAGTCAGAATCTATAGTATTCCCAGGGATTACTGGGGGGCCCACAACTATAGGGTTGTTTGGTTGCATGCTAGGATTTAATCTAGTTGGCTGAATAGGAGCTAGTATGTCTACTGTTCCCCCTGGTATGTTTCCCATCGATTGTTTTTCGTCGTATTTACCTATTACCAGATTCGGTATTTCCCCCACACTATCATTAGTAGTTTTTAGGAGGGTCTCCAGTTTGTTGACTTTATCCGTGAGGTGATCAATTTTAGATAGAAGAGGTTTAATTATCCGAGTTAACTTAGTGTCCAGCATACCCATGAGCTTATTTATAATGGCATCGTCCCATCCTATACTGCCATTTTCTTCTCCCTCTTTTCCTTCTATGACACTCTTATTAGGGGGGGGTTGCTGGTCTTTTCCTACTAGACCGCAGCCCTTCTCTTTTTTGGGGGAATCTTAGTGGCTCCTCTGGCTGTTCTTGGTGCAGGGACAGGCGTTGGTGGGGAGATACATTCCTCAACTATCTCTTGGTCATGTTGGGAAACATTTAGATCATCCCCCACTATTATGTCTACATTTGTGTCTAGATTTGAAACCCTAGAAACCATGGAGACATTTAACAATGGAATATAATAATTATTATGATGTGTAGATGGTTCTATGGCATTTGTTATATCAGAATCCATTACAGTCAAACCCAATTTCTTTCTTTGGGAACATGTTGGTGAGGTACTAAGTCCTAAAGAGGACCTCCGTTCATTGTTTATTTTTGCCACCACCTGCACTAAATAGTTGTCCATGGTGTTGGCGGGAGCAATGGGGGTCTTTTGTTTCGACATGTACAAGGCTAGAAAAACCCAGATAACATAATAAGCTAATGCAACTTGCAGATATCAATGTATTAACCCTTTATCCCTAAGACAGTCAGTAACAAAGACTCGAAAGGCCGATTACCTCACAGCACAAATTTGCAAGAGTCCTGGTCCAGTCCAGTCGTGGCCAGTCTTGGACTGTCTTAGACTGTCCGCCCTTTGTCCGGGCTTAGTCCGGCGCGTCCTGCGAGCGTCCTCGTGGGACGAGGGACCTAACGATGCTTTATGCGCCGCCTGGCGCGCTGCTTCAGGGTGTCGTCACTTCCCCCCGTGGGATCCTGGGGGATGTAGGCAGACCGGCGGAGCCAAGCCCGGCCGGTCGCTGCAAACAGAGGTATGGCGGAGCAAAGCCCGGCCGCTGGTCAAGGGGGTCAGCGCTGGCAACAGGAGTCAATTAGGCAAATGCTGGAGCACGGGGAACTCGGCCCCTAACGATGCTTTATGCGCCGCCTGGCGCTCTGCTTCAGGGTGTCGTCCCAGAGGCATTGAATATATGATGAATTAGTTCCAAAAAATATAGTGGGAGATTCGTATTTACCAGTGACTGCATTTCACGAGAAGTCCTGGCCACCTGCAATTCAAAGGTCTCTTGAGCCGAAGTGAGAGACACTTCTTGTTGGAATAGTAGTGCTTCAAGTCTGCTAAGTTTATTGAAATCGGTTTTCAAAGAAGGAATGGAAGGCCACAGCGATATATCTACAATACCATGCGTTGCGGAAAAAGAACATTGCTGCAACAAGTAACTTGTTCAGAACGGTTACATTGTATGGTATGCATGCCCGTAAACCACAGCAGTTGTGGTTATTAAGGATAAGATAACTTCCGTGAGTGTGGGAACTATGGAAGGGACTGTAGCTCCTTTTTTGAAAACAGGCCAAATTAGGTGCCAAAACGTTGCAAGCGCCATGCAATTTAACTTGATGGCAAACCAAAGTGTGTCCCACTGTGGAATCACAGTCCTCCCCAGTTAAAAAAAACCTCCTTATCCTGCCGTTAACAGCGGAAAGTGAAAAGTTAAGATCACACTTTGTGTGAAGCAAATTACTACTGAGGGGTTCAAATCTACAGATTGGGTAATGTTTCATGCATGCAGTGAATTGAAAGAGAGATAGGCAAATAAATAACCCTGTGTATGAGCCATACAGAGGAATCAGTCTCCACTATAGAAGACGGCAACTGTTCTAATTTCTCAATGTGCAACATAGTGTAGGTAGAATCCTTCTTAGACATTAGTTTCTGTTAATCTGTAAGGTTGAAAGGCAAAAACAGGGCAGTTTTATTAAAATAATCCCATGGAACTTTACCACTTTTTAGCGTTTAAAAAGTCCAACCATGATACAAAACAGAAACATCAGATTGTACAATGTCAATTTTTCTTTTTATTAAGTTTTATATAACGCAAACTTTACCCGCAGGTATCGGGTATCAGATCGCTTTACATAGTACCAGCTGCATTACACGAGGACACATTCATTTTTTGTTAGGCATGGGGAGATTGCGTGATTGGCCCAGAATCGCAAGATGTTCAGCATCACTGCAGAGACTCAAATCTGGTTCCCCAGATTTGATGTAGACCGTTCTAGGCTAACTCCTCTCCTCTCATCTCAATGACGGATGATACAATTTACTTACAGAATAAGTAGTCACCGATTGTGATTGAGGGAAGTGAGGGTCAGGTCTACTGAGTGTAAATCCAATACAATCATCCAAAAATCGTTTTGGACAGCTGTTAGTATGTAGGGGCCAAATCAACCAGACTAATGGATCCATTGTGGAGGTCTTAAGGGAACCATTCTGCACCACTGAATTTAAGATTTCAAGAATATAATCTGTGTATTGCTGCCAAGTTTCATAAGCAGCGAACAGATTGATAAAGAAAGATCAACTGAGACGGTATCAAACATGCCAGATGCAAGGATTCAGTACCCTGCACATGTCAATCTAGTGTGCCTCAGATAGATTTTAATTCCACCTGGTCCTTCCAGAAATCATGACCTTTTATTGCCAGATCAGCTATGAATTTGGAAGAATAAATCAACTTAGTTTGAGTCAGCATGAACTTCATGCCGGCTGGTGCATTACAATTGTAAAAGTAAGACCTAGGGTCAGACAGACTGAAGCCTGACAAATGAACAAACTTATTTTTCTGTGTTTGGGAACTTCCCTGAAATGGTGCTGGACAATTCTCCAATTGGGTATAATTAACACAATTTCTATTAGTGTTTGATTTATGCAAAAAATGATGACCATCATGTGAAGAACAGAATAAATCAACGTAATTTGCAGAATTTAAATACAAATCCTCAGTTTCGAAAGCAGTATAATACTTAAGATCCGAAAACAGTGAATGAACAGCATTAACATCCCAGTCATCAGAATGCATTCTGGGTGTGATTACATCACTCAGGGAAACGCGAAAGAAGTATGGCATCCTGATGGTCTCAGTTGGACCATAAATTTCATAAGCTACCTTGTCCCATACAATGCCTTCAACCGCGGGAAAAGCAGGAATGATAACGGGAGTTCAATCTTAGTTCATTATATACAATGAAGTATGAGGGGCATGAACTCCATCTACTAAATGGACAGCAGACCGTTCAGATAAATAATGACCATTCATCAAAAGAAAAACAAGCATTTACAATGCAATGGTTTCGCCTTTGGAAAAGTTAGACCTATTGGCATTGTAAATTACAAAATTTGTATTTATGTGTTGGTTTTGAAAACAGATAAATAAATGGCAGTGTCATTTACATTGCCATTAGCTCAATCTCTGCAGTCACTCTGCAGTCCCTAGCACTCCATAGCACTCCCTAGTCACTCTGCACTCCCTAGCCCTCCCTAGTCACTCTGCACTCCCTAGCACTCTGCACTCCCTAGCACTCTGCACTCCCTAGCACTCCCTAGTACTCCCTAGTCACTCTGCACTCCCTAGCACTCTGCAGTCACTCTGCACTCCCTAGCACTCTGCAGTCACTCTGCACTCCCTAGCACTCCCTAGCACTTCTTCACCGTCTGTAAAGCAGCTAGTGCTCATGTAAAGCGCTTTGATACCTTCGGGTCGAGTTTGCGCTTTAAAAATATCTCCCAAAAGAGGAGTGTAAGCAGTGTTATGAAAGATACACTTCAATAGATTCCCCACCAACTGGTGCTGAAGTCACTAGGCTAAAGCTTTAGAAAGTGTCCATAATAGCACAGCACTTCCTTCTGTACCACCTCGGGAGACAGACATCTTCGCATGTGGGAAAATCAGTTCTACCACATCACTTCCTTGGATATAGGATTAAAGGAGGTGCCCCACTATACGGTACTGGGCCTGATGGCTCATCACAGGGTATTCTAGACTGCTCGACAGGAAGTGAAACAGACAGACATGGGCTTAAACTGGTCACACAGTACGTTCCTTTTACTCGGCTCCACGTTGCATGTAGCCGCTGTGGTAAAGTGATATCATGTTGAAGATAATCCCCTTTGTGTTAGTAATCCTGAAAAGCTTCAGTGTGGAAACAGGGATTATCTAGGATGGAAAAAACAGGAGCATGGAGAAATCCTCATTGAGACTTGGCTGCAAGGAGGTCTAAAGACACCGGATAGTGCCTTTGAATGAAAGAATGCTTAAAATGCCATAGAGGACTGATACAACCTCAGACGAATAGTATAGCAGTGATTGTTTATAAAATAAAATGCAAATTTAAGCAATATGCCCGAATCTTAGGTTATTGATTCAGTAATTAATAGGGTTGGGCAAATAAAGTGGAATTAAGTATATTGTGCTTTTTGTCAAAAAGATGGTGATAATCTTGTGTTTTTTGGAAATGGTGTCCTTGTGAGCGTGCAGACTACCTCATAGTCTGTGATACCAATTCATTCATTAAATTGCAGTTTTCTAAACATGGACAGCTCCCAATGGGTGGCAGAGGACTGTGCACAGGGACAACTTGGAGCAAACCGTGGAAAAAGTAATACATGTAACAAAACATATAATTATCTAAAAAAATAAGTATATAATATGATGATATGAGGCAGTTACTATGAATGACTAAAGTGCTCAGGATGAAATAGGCTGCCTATTTCTGACATTACATCACAGAGAAAGAGGTATTTTGTTCTTGGAAATGATACTGAAAGAGAAGGCTTCCTAACACTTTTTAAACATATCGTAGGATCCAACTAACAAATCGCGAGATAGCGGGAGGGGGTGCGGGCACACTGATAGCAGGACGGGGGACGGGCGGGCACACGGACAGCGGGGGGGCGGGCGGGCACACGGACAGCGGGAGGGGGGCGGGCAGGCAAGAGGTATCGTAGGATCTAACTAACCTATGTTTTCACAAATCGTGAGATAGCGGGAGGGGGGCGGGCACACTAATAGCGGGAGGGGGGACGGGCGGGCACTTTTACAAACCAGGGCCCATAGTTATGCTTCAGCCCATCCTGCGAGCAGGTGAAGTAAGGTTGGTTTTATTACAACTGTGTAATGTTCCGAGGTTGCCTCACGCTCTTTTGCGACCATTTGTAGAGCTATAACATGAAGCTGCACCTTTGCGAAAGCAGTCCTCTGTTTCACCTTCGTCACACAGCTATGACGTGCCACTCCCCTTAGGGTTGTGATGCTGCTCATTCTGAGGCCAATGCCTACTCCTGGATGCACAGAGTCAACACACCTGAATAAACTATCAAATCTGAAGAGTTTAGTTTGGAATACTTTATGTATAGTTTTTGTAATGTGCTGAAATGACCAATGGGCTCTGCAGAGCACTAGATAGACAAGGAAAAGGAGGGGGGGACTAGGAACAAGTCTTTGATAGCTAAAGTTTGCAGAAGAAGTGGGTCATCAGTTGTTTTCAGATCATCTGCTGGTTGGCTCGTGGCCAAGATGCAATGGAAGATACATTCAAAGGGGGGGCTTCGAAGGTGCAGAGATCTGCAATGATCCAATTTCTGTGTCATCGGGAACATTATGGCGTGGTTTTGGAGGCCGACCATAGTCCTCTGGTCTCAATGAAATCATGTAGTTTCTTTCGCTTGCACAAAGGTGGCACTGGTCACTTCTGGACACTTTAGTTGAGCTTAAACCAGGGGAGGCCCAGAAGACGTTTCTTAAGTTGTAGCCCTTATTGCTCCAGGAGGACAAAAAAGATTTGTTGTGAGCTCCATTCCTATTGAGACGATGTAGCACAAAACACTTTTGCTGAGCTGCAGTTGCCATCATGCAGGGGTGGCACAGAGTAATTGTGTTAATTCTTGCTTCCCACTTTGCAAGGGTGATTCTAAACACATTTTATGAGCTGCAAGTCCAATGGTGCACGGGTGAGGAGGGCCAATGTTTTAAGCTTTGCGTCATATTGTGGGGACATTGGACAAGACACATTGTATATCGTAGGATCTAACTAACAAATCGTGAGATAGCGGGAGGGGGGGCGGGCGGGCACACTGATAGCGGGAGGGGGGACGGGCGGGCACACGGACAGCGGGAGGGGGGACGGGCGGGCACACGGACAGCGGGAGGGGGGACGGGCGGGCACACGGACAGCGGGAGGGGGGCGGGCAGGCAAGAGGTATTAGCACTTACCTAATATAAGGAGTTCACTGAGGACTGTACAGAACTGACTGCCCTACTGGTACTGCCGAGGATCTCACAAACCACGCATCAGCCGGTGCAGGAAGGCGAGGCGATTCGGGGGCGTGTTTGGCCAGAATGACGTGCACAAAGGGGCCAGATGAGCAGGAAGGCGAGGCGATTCGGGGGCGTGTTTGGCCAGAATGACATGCTCAAAGGGGCCGGATGAGCAGGAAGGCGAGGCGATTCGGGGGCGTGTTTGGCCAGAATGACGTGCACAAAGGGGCCGGATGAGCAGGAAGGCGAGGCGATGGCGAGGCGATTCGGGGGCGTGTTTGGCATAAGATTTCTCCTGGGCGGAGATAGTGCTCCGGCCCCAGGCGAAACCTAAAAACAAACAAGCACTCGATTCTGCCCCACAACGGCGAAGGCACGGACAACGGGAGGGAGGGCGGGGGATAAAGAAGGCACAACAACGGCACAATAACTCCTTGTGGGCGTGTTTTTCGCCCTCTCCCCTTCCCATTGGCTGCAAGGTAAAATTCCAGCCAATGGAAAGAGGAGAGGGCGGGACTTAAAAAAAGACCGAGAAACGCCCCCGAATCGCGTTCCGACGGGGAAAGAATGATTGACAGCCACTCTCTTCCAATGGCTAGCCTCCATTTATGGAGCTAGCCAATGGAAGAAGGGGCGCATTCAAGTCCCCCATACGGTAAACAAAAGTTTTCGCCTGGGCGGAGCACTGCTTCGCAGTGCTACGGCCAGGCGAAACCTAAAAAGAAAAGAGTCACAAAGTCAATCCACATAAAGAGAAAAATCATTGTAAGTGCCATCCAAACGAAAGTCCAAGGAGGCACCAAATACACTTTCCGAAACCAAAAAAAGATCATGCAAATTCTGCTTGGCGGGGATCCTCCACCATGGAAATCGAAGAAGAAAAGATGTCTCTGTCCATATAATAACCACTCAAACCCAGGCGGAAAATCAGGGGTTGATGAGGATTAAAGGACGACTGTGGTGCAGCATCAGGAACAGCCTCTGAGGGCTCCAGTTGGGGCAAGACATAATCTGGATGAGCAGCAGTCGAAGTTGAGGACACAACTGGCAACATATCAATAGTTGTCTCCACTTCCCGTACAGGATTCGGTTTGGATGACAGTGTAGTAAGGAAACATCTCTTTTTGGAGTGATCCTAGGCGCATTATTTAGTAATGGCCAACTGGTGTAGTTTGACATGTTCAATATAAATGTATCGGTTCTCCTTGCGTCCATGCAGCAGAGGAAAAACTACTGTAAGAGTATCTTTCAGTCCAAGAGCTGGAACTGGTGCACAGTAGGAGGGACCATATTATTTTGTATTCTCTCTCTTTTCCTAGACCAGGTCACCCACTTTTGGAAGCCAGCCTGTGACAAGAATCAGCACTTTGAATGAGGGCAACTGAGTTGTTGCAAGAGAATCTTGTGTCTTTTGTAGATCCTGCAACATGGTACAATAGTTATCTACGTCAATCATCGCGACAGACACCGCAACGTCTACACCAGTGTTTCCCAAACTGTGGTCCCCGGACCCCCAGGGGTCCGTGACACATTTCCAGGGGGTCCGTAGGCAGCAGTTTTAAAAGCACAGCAATGTTTCCTGTATAATTAGCAGAGTTCGAGCAACAATAAAAGTGTCAAGATAATGCCAGTGATTAATGTACCTGCTGGAGAGAGAGGAGAGTTTTGTTCAGTGGCAGCATTGACTTAACTAATGTAGCACAGAGGGTTAATGTGCCTACTGCAAAGAACGTGTAACATGCATTTTAAAAAGCAGATTTTATGTGCACAGGTCCTTGGTTACTGCTTTTGTCACAGAGATTATTTTGTTACTGTGCACTTATAAGTGACAATCGTAATCTAGCAGAGGGACCTATAAGCTGTCATCAAAGAGCTGCTTGCAAACTGCATGGTACCAGTAGTAGCTTATGTTTTTCCCAGTCATTCATTATCCTGATGCTGCTAAAAAGATTTATTTGGGAAGAAATACATTTTTCATGTTAAAGTCAATACTAGCCACTGTGTTATGTTCTGAATCCTGAGTGTGTGCTTTTCCAGACCAACCACTCTTTAAAAATGCCTACCAGTATGAATGACATGTGAACACTACACATTGTAGTCCCCTTTACCTTCTGTAACAATTTCTATACACTGATTTACATGTATGATTCATTGTCTCCATATGTGTGTGATGCAAAGTGCTCCGACATGCTACAATGGTATGAGAGATGCTATAAAACAATGGAAATACATGTGACAGAGGGGGTATTCCTTCAATATAAAATACTAAGGGCCAGATGTGCAACCCATTTTATATGCGCAAACGGGTTTGCGAACCCGTTTGCACATGCAAAAAACCTATTGGGCCATGTACATAGCCTATTTCGCGAGTCGCAAATTTTTTTCCGGCTTGATAAATAGGTTTTGCAACTTGCTATTTGGAAGGGGCATTCCCTTCCAAATAGCGAGTCTCAAAAGCATGTACAAATGTTTTGCGACTGCAATTGCGGTCGCAAAACACTCGCAATTATCACCTACTTCAATGAGATAGTAATGCATTCGCAAATAAGAAAGGGTCCCCGGGGGACCCCTTCCCCTTTGCAAATGCATGCAAAATTATTTTTTAAGGGCAGGCTGTGGTCCCAGGGACCACTGCTTGCCCTTAAAAAATGAAACAAAAACGTTTCATTTTCTTTCTTTTCTTTTAAATGCATGGACAACGGGCAACATTTCTTTTTTAAACTGCTTTATTTAAAAGCAGTCCCAGACATGGTGGTCTGCTGAGCCCACTAGGCCACCATCCCTGGGTGGTCGGGCATTCCCAATGGGTTCGCAAATTGCGAGAGGCTCATTAATATTTATGAGCCTCGCAATTTGCGACCCATTGGGAATCCCAAACAGTGTTAAACACACTGTTGTACATTTCATTTAGCGACTCGAAATTTGCCACTCGCAATGGGTCGCCAATTGCAGGGCACTAAATAAAATGGTCGTACATCTGGCCCCAAAATCCTTTATACTTTGAGTATTTGATTTGTGTGCACACGTGTGTTTTTTTTTATCACTGTTTTAATATTTGAAATGTAACTCATACAGATTGCTTGGGGGTCGCCGGCTTCCAGTGGTGACTCAATGGGGGTCCTCAGGAGTCAAAAGTTTGGGAACCACTGGTCTACACCATCAAGGTCAGGCACAAATATTTCAATGCCAAAGAGCATTTCGTATCCGGTCCGTCCAACCAGATATCATCTTGGGAGATTATTTAGTGCATGTTGGTCTCCATACAAGTGATGCAGCCAACCTCGACCAGCACCTAAAACTCTAGTAGTCAAAGACTGCTTTAAGTCACAGTTCATTCGCTCCACTACTGAATTGCCCTCAGGCCTGTATGGCGACGAAAATTGCAGTAGTACCCAATTAAATCATTGCATCCTTGTAAGCCTTAGAGGAAAACGCTGGACCTTGACCCGAATAAATTGTGCCGCATGAAAATGTCCCGACAAGCAAGTCTCTTATGACATTTCGAGCATCAGCACTATGTTGTGGACAAACCCAAAGGAATCTCGTGCACCTATCCAATGCAACTAAGATGTATTTATAGGCAGTGTCTGCCGACAAAGGGCCGCAGTGATCAAGATATATACAACCAAATGCATGGTTCGATATGTATAGCTGCGCAAGTGGCGGGCGTGTGACAGTAGACAGTTTTATTTGTTGACAAATGACACCGGACAGAACGTAGTTGCGGGACTGTCGGTACTGTCAGGGACTGTCTGGGACACAGTCTGGGACTTGGGCAAAGACTGGTGACTGGGTAGAAAATGAAGCAGAACACGCATTTGCAATGCAGCAGGTCGCACATTTACGCGAGTTTGAGCTATTGGCATTGTAAATGACAATGCCTTTCATTTATGTTTTAGTTTTTGAAACATAAATAAAACGCATTGTCATTTGCAAAGCCAATAGCTTAAAAGTATGTAAATGCG
Organism: Lissotriton vulgaris; assembly: GCF_964263255.1. NCBI lineage: Eukaryota > Metazoa > Chordata > Amphibia > Caudata > Salamandridae > Lissotriton > Lissotriton vulgaris. The sequence goes on along the minus strand of NC_141687.1, from coordinate 1,547,115,543 downwards.
AGACCTATTGCATTGCAAATGCATGTTTGATTGGCACACATCATGGCCTTTTAGCTTACTTTCTTGCAAACATATCTTTCTGCGGCTGTGTTTCCCCTCATGGAGGGTTATACCTGGGGCTGTCTGTATACAGACCATGCGCAATAAAGTAAAAGTGGTGTTATGCTGTTTGTTGGGCTTTCCTGCAGTTTCATTAAGAAAGGGCGGGGGTCATTGTGACCTAATGGCCAAATGTGTATGAAGGTGAGGAGTTTTGGGTAATCTGTGGGGAAGTCTTCCTGTGACCTTTCACCTTACCTGCGTCAGTGTATCTGCATAGGGTCTTAGTAGGCCTTGTGCTGTATGAGGTACACCGGTGCTTTCATAGGAGTTAGTGAAGCGTTCAGAACGCTGAGGTGTAAGGGTCTGAAAGGATTTGTTCAGGTAAGTAAGAGCTCAGTAATCTAACATCACACATACCCAGTATTCTTGTCTCTCCCTGTACCTCTGTCTCCAGCTTGAAATCCTGTCTCTACCGGTCACTCCCTGTACCTGCGTCTCCAGCTTGGTATCCTGTCGCTACCTGTGTCTCTAGCTTGTGGTCCTGTCCTGGGTCTCCCTTCTCAAGCAAATGTGGGTTTCCCACTGTGTAAAGGTCGCTTCTGGAAGGTCTGGGGCAGATGGATCATGTCGACAGATACACTGACAGACACAGCAGGGTTGTTGGCCTGCAAATAATAAGGCAGAGAGGTACATGCCTGCCCAAGGACAGAGCAACATGGTGAGGGATAGCTCTGCTGTCTGTAACTGAAGAAGGATTGCTCTGCTGTCCGTGTCAGGCGGTTGGTGGCTCTGTTGTAGATGACGAGGGACAGCGCTGCTGTCTGCACTGAATAAGAGGAGAATTCGGTGAGCGAGGGATAGTTCTGCTGTTTGTAACTCAAGAAGGATTGCTGTACTGTCGGTGTCAGGTGGTTTACAATGAGGGTCAGCGCTGCTGTCTGCATTGGCGTGTGCAAGGCCAGGCCGGCGAGGTGAGCCGGAGAAGTAGAGAACCGGCAGCACAGAGGTGATGCGGCTGATCGTGCAGCAGAGGCCAGGATCTGTCGTGTGGGCGGGACTGCAAGCCAGTGGATGAGACGGCTGCAGGTCACTGCCCAGGTAGAGGAGAGGAAGAGTACATGTGCTTGCAGTCAAGAGGCCAGCACAGGTTTGTCTGAAGCACAAGGTCTCCCCTCCCTCTAGTGGTGACATGGTGGAAGTGCGCAGGAGTACCGGCTGAGACAGAAGAAGCGTCTCCAAAAGCCCAGTACAATAAATAACAAGAAGGAAGAGACGCTGCGAGACGACGTGCGCGTGCACAATCTGCTGTCTGGGAGTGCACATCTCCTGTCTCCCTTCGGACACAAAACCGACAACTATAGGTCTTGCAAAAGCGAGCAACGCATGTGCTGCATCACTAGGCGAGACCTAAAAAAGGAGTACAGCACTGCCCAGGATCACACAGGAAGTCAGAGCTGGAAAGTATCCACAAAGGGGAAGCCTGCATGAAGGAACAAGAAGGCTGAGACTCAGAAAGGACAGGCACTCATGGGGCTCGGTTCACAGAACTAACTTAAGACAAAATCCTAAACTTACTACCATTTTGGTATTCACAGAAGGCACTTACTCATTTTGGTATTCACAGAAGGAACCTACTCATCAATGAGTAAGTGCCGTCTGTGAATACCAAAATGAGTAAGTTACTGAAAATGAGTAAGTTACTCAAAAAGAGTAAGTCACTCATTTTGGTATCGCCAGAAGGCACTTACTCATCAATGATTAAGTGCCTTCTGTGAATACCAAAATGAGCAACTGTCTTCTGTGAATACCAAAATGGTAGTAAGTTTAGGATTTTGTCTTAAGTTAGTTCTGTGAATCGGGCCCATGAGGCAGTTCAGCATTTAGAATCACTACACAGAGGCCAGATGTACAATACACATATCTATAAAACATTAAAAATAAAGGCAATGTGGGGTAAAGCAGTCGGGAACTCCACACAGTAAGACTGAAGTTCAGTTAGTATCTCACCCACAACTGCTGTTCTAGATACTGACTGCAAACAGCCACATATAGGATATGCATGCAAAGGCAGGGTCTGTGGAGCCGATACCCATGGTGATGTTATAAATGTAACTCAAAGACAATACTCACAGTGAACAAGAAACACCACCTAGGTTATCAGCTGGGCCCACGGATCCTGGCGATCAAACAGGAACATGCAAGGCAGTAACAGCAATCGGGTAGAACAAAATACAGGCACAATAGACGAGCTAGCAAGGAGGAGTGCTTAATAGGAACAGAAGGAATTCACAGGGCACACTTGGCAGAAAACAACAGACATACAAGGTAATAGAAGCAAGACAGCAAGAATAGCAAGACAGTAAACTAGGAACTGGAATCAAGGTAATGGGAAGAAAAGCAGGGACTGGAAAAGTATACAGAGAAGGGGAGGCTACAAGGGATACTAGAATAGTGCTGGATTAGGAGTCAAGATAAAGTAGCACTGAAGGCTGTGCTGGAGCAAGACGATAATTTAGCAAAAGCTCAAAAGTCAAGGTAGCACTGCAGGCAGTGTTAAATCAGGAACAGGGGAAACTGTTGCAGCTCAGGAACAATGCATACTAAGACTCGGGAGTCTAGGTAGCACTGCAAGCAATCCTAATTCATGAACAAGGAAAACAGCAGCAGGTTGGGAACAAGGAATGCTAAGGCTCACAATTCAAGGTAGCACTGCATAGTTCAGGAGCAAGGGAAGCTGCTGCAGTTCAGGATCAAAGAATAACTAAAGCTCAGGAAACACTGGAAACAAGGATATAAAAAGGTCAGGAAACATTGGAAACAAGGGTTGGTCTCACCAGTACACAGCTACAATGACCAACCCTGGACTGAAGGGAACTGGGGCTTAATAGAGCTTACAGTAAACACATGCATCAGGTGTGAGCAGGCTAGCAGCAGCCAGCCACAGGTGAGCTGAATTCATCCACCCATTCCTGGCCTGCAGGGGTAAAGACTTAGCAGTGAGCAAGGAATTCTAGGTAATGGAGTTTCAGGCATGAGCAGGATGGCTTCCACAAAACCCGGCATGGATTAGTAAGGGATGTTAATTCCCAAACAGTGTCCTAATGGCTGGAAGTCAGTCTGTACGTGATGGGGAGGGTCTGGAAGCTTATGAGAACACTGGAGAGTTCCACCATTCAGCCCCCTGGTGGTGGACACGAAATCGCAGGGAGCAAGCCGTAACAGTACACCCCCTCCAAAGACGGGCTGCCGGAATCTGGAACTGGATTCCAAGCCTTTGCTACTAAGAAGTAAGTTAATTTCCATCAGAGATGTAGAGCAAGATACCAGAAGACTGCAGGAAAACTGTGTTGCTCTGAAGGGTAGGATAATAGGCTGTAAATTAACAGCAGTATTGAAGGCAGAACCTGGAGAGTCCAAATCCAGCAACGGGGGCTTAGGAGACTGAATCAAATGTGCTTCATGTTTTTTTGATGACAGGCTGCAGTAGCACTCTGAAAATGAAGGAAGATTAAATATAGCTTCAAAAGCAGATAACGGATTGGCAGGAGGCACAGAGGTCAAAGGCAAACTGGCTAAAGACAAAGGAGTCCACAAGAAGCAGACCTGAAGTTCTGGCCTTGGAGGAAAACATACAGAAGACTCGCATGCAAGAGACTTTGGAAGCAGATATGCCGAAGATCCAGGCCCTGGAGGCTTATATGTTGAGAGTTTTGTCTCTGATGCTGGAGATTCAGAGACTGAAAATATATGTACTGAGAACTCTAAAGGCTGGCAGCCTGGAAGCTCTGGTTCCGAAGGCAGGCAGCCTGAAAGATCTGGTTCGGAAGGCAGGCAGCCTGAAAGATCTGGTTCGGAAGGCAGGTAGCCTGGATGCTCTGGTTCAGAAGGCAGGCAGCCTGGGAGCTCTGGTTTCGGAAGGCAGGCAGCCTGGGAGCTCTGGTTTCGGAAGGCAGGCAGCCTGGGAGCTCTGGTTTCGGAAGGCAGGCAGCCTGGGAGCTCTGGTTTCGGAAGGCAGGCAGCCTGGGAGCTCTGGTTCGGAAGGCAGGCAGCCTGGGAGCTCTGGTTCGGAAGGCAGGCAGCCTGGGAGCTCTGGTTCGGAAGGCAGGCAGCCTGAAAGATCTGGTTCGGAAGGCAGGCAGCCTGAAAGATCTGGTTCGGAAGGCAGGCAGCCTGAAAGATCTGGTTCGGAAGGCAGGCAGCCTGAAAGATCTGGTTCGGAAGGCAGGTAGCCTGGATGCTCTGGTTCGGAAGGCAGGCAGCCTGGGAGCTCTGGTTTCGGAAGGCAGGCAGCCTGGGAGCTCTGGTTCGGAAGGCAGGCAGCCTGGGAGCTCTGGTTCGGAAGGCAGGCAGCCTGGGAGCTCTGGTTCGGAAGGCAGGCAGCCTGGGAGCTCTGGTTCGGAAGGCAGGCAGCCTGGGAGCTCTGGTTCGGAAGGCAGGCAGCCTAGAAGCTCTGGTTCGGAAGGCAGGCAGCCTAGAAGATCTGGTTAGGAAGGCAGGCAGCCTGGATGCTCTGGTTCAGAAGGCAGGCAGCCTGGATGCTCTGGTTCAGAAGGCAGGCAGCCTGGATGCTCTGGTTCAGAAGGCAGGCAGCCTGGGAGCTCTGGCTCAGAAGTCAGGCAGCCTGGAAGCTCTGGCTCAGAAGTCAGGCAGCCTGGAAGCTCTGGCTCAGAAGTCAGGCAGCCTGGAAGCTCTGGCTCAGAAGTCAGGTAGCCTGGAAGCTCTGGTTTGGAAGTCAGACAGGCTGGAGGCTCTGGTTCGGAAGTCAGACAGGCTGGAATCAATCTCTGGTACGGAAGTCAAAAAGGCTGGAAGCTCTGGTTCGTAAGTCAGACAGTCTGGAGACTCCAGTACTAATGACAGTCTGGCTACAGGCTCGGGCTCAGATGGCAGGCAGGCTGCAGGCTCAGGCCCAGATGGCAGGCAGGCTGCAGGCTCAGGCGGCAGGCAAACTGCAGGCTCGGGCTCAGATGGCTGGAAGGCTGCAGACTCTGGCTCAGATGGCAGGCAGGCTGCAGACTCTGGCTCAGATGGCAGGCAGGCTGCAGACTCTGGCTCAGATGGCAGGCAGGCTGCAGACTCTGGCTCAGATGGCAGGCAGGCTGACGTTCAGAAGGCAGCAGGCCGGCTGAGGACTCTGAAGCACCAGGCAGGCTGAGGTCTCTGAAAGTAGCAGGCCGACTGAGGATTCTGGATACTCTGCAAGAAGACAAGCTGATGGCAGAGAGGCACAAGGATGACAAACTTTAAAGTCTGGGAATGGCGATAGCCCGTGAACAGTAGATTCCCTGTTGTCAATACTAAAATCTTCAATTCCTTGGCTCATTAAAACACATTGAAATAATTTCTTCAGGATGGCTAAGAATACTGCTTAGCTTAGAGTCTCTGATGACCTGACTCCCTTTACCATTTGACAGTTCATATATCTTAGTCAAAGGAAACAGGTCAGAAATTACTTGGTCTTTGGAAATGTTTTCAATTTCCTCTGTATTACAAGGTGTTACAGATGTACGAGAGCATAGAGTATAATTTCCCAACTTCTCAATATGTGGTGTACTTAAAAGCGCGAGAGCAAACAAGGGGTCAGGATTTTGTTCCTTCTCAATTAGGAGGCTGACTTCAGTTGCAGCAGTTAAATCAAGTGTGGTCTGAATCACAGGATATTTTCACATCAGGGATTATAAGGGTCACAAGTTCAGGTTTTGTCAGTATGGCCTGCTTGCGGGTTAACTCTGAGATAGAACTGACTTCACTATCAGGAAAAGAAAGCAAGGAGATGTTTTGTGTATTGCCTAGCATTGGGGTTTCTTAAAAGTGAAGGGACACATCTCAGAAGTAGTGCATAGATGTGATCTAACACTAGAAGACAAAACACCAGATGAGTTAGAAACTTCTGACTTCAAACACATACTTTGATTAACTGCACTGTGAGACAAGGTACTATGGCTTTTCTGAGTGGAATCTACATGATCAGCCACAGTATTATTCACAAAATCGCTGGACCAGCCCTCAAGGGAAAACAAAAGAGAGTGCAAGGCTTCATTCTCCATGCTAACATAGAGGTGGAAAAGTGATCTTGTACAGGGGTGTTAGATTGCCGCTTGAACTCTGGGTTGTAGTTTTTTAACAGAGTTTAAAACATTTTATTCTCTCGTCGTAATTCAAGAATCTTAGATGTAATTATATCCTGTGAAGACTGCAGATCTTCCTCTAAGAGGACAGTGGTAGACCTGGCACCTTCACAACAAACAACAGTTACAACTTGGATTTTGTTCAAACTGGCTATTAGCCGCCTGTGTAAACTGATTATTGTTTACTTAGAATATGGTATTTAAGAAGGTCCCTTTAGTATTCGGGACTGTGATCTTTACTGGACTACAAGACTGGCTAACATTATTTGAATGGTGAACAGAGTTTATTAAATACATTTGCTCTTTCTTTGGTTGTGTGGTTGAATATTGTATTTTACAACCACTTACAGCAAACATGCTAGAATCAGAATTCTTCTTCAGCAAACTGAGTATGGTATCATTCTCCTTTTGCAATGCTGAGACAGGCATTGAATCTGCATCAGAACAGAAGATGAAATCAGGATCTGGCAAAGAGGTGTTTGAGACCCAATGAGTAAAATATTCAGAATGAAAATGTCAATTTCTCATAAGAGGATTCATTGTTTCAGGACTAGGGTGAACATTTGTGGAAATGTACCCCCGTGAGGGCACACTGGTGCAGTGTCACCCTCTCGTCCACGGGTCCAAAGACTAGCAAAAGAGAGAACAGCACTGGAGTGGAGTAAAACAAACCAAGTTTATTAAATGCTCATGAGCAGGACTGCGTCCGAACAACACCCTCAAGTGTTGTTGGAGGAAGTACACTAAATTCACAAACCATCGTCCTTATATACAAATTTTGTTGCAATACAAGCATGTGGACAGAAATGGAAAGAGGACGTTTAGACACAGAAATAACTATAAGCTAACAAGGGCAGGTGGATGACCACTTGGTCAGCAAATAAGGAGGGGGAGCAAGAATGTTTATGACAGCAGTAAAGGGTCAATAGATAGCCTCTGAGACCAGGTGCACTGGCAGCTACAATCCCCCCAGCACGTACATTGCTTAGCCATGTCGAAAGAGGTCAAGTAAAGTTGATGACACAAGCAGGGTGAAAAGGTGAACAGCAGAGGACGAAATAATTACGAAGAAGCGAAATGGATGCCACAGCCAAAATGGCTGTCGCTTATGCAAACGTAAAATATTACACGTTTCCACACATTCTCAAATTGTAAAGCAGACACTAAATACCTCTCATTGGTGGGCACTGGTGAACTGCCCTGCACAAACTTAAACGATGCACTACTGTGTTTCTTTCTTATACCTCTCATTATGACACACCTTCAAAATGTTCAAACAGAAATGTAAGAGAAAAATAATAGCGAACTGAACGCAAAGAAACCTCACAAGTGACCCTGGAAATGTGGGTTGGTCATTCTGTCCGGGACTGTTTGGAACACAATCAGGGACTTGGGCAAAGACTGATGACTGGGTAGAAAATGAAGCAGAAAAGGGAGTACTGCACTGCCCAGGATCACACAGGAAGTCAGAGAAGAAGAGGGAACCAAAGGGGAAGCCTGCACGAAGGAACAAGATAGCTAAGACTTAGAAAGGACAGGCACTCATGAGGCAGTTCAGCATTCAGAATCAGTATACTGAGAACGGATGTGCAATACAATTATGTAAAACAACATTAACAATAAAGGGAATGTGTGGTAAAGCACTCGGGAGCTCCATGCAGTAAGACTGAAGCTCAGTAAGTTCCTCACCCACAATTGCTGTTACAGATACTGACTGCAAATACCCACAGATAGGATATGCATGCAAAGGCAGGGTCTGTGGAGCTGATACCTATGGTGATGTTATAAATGTAACTCAAAGACAATACTAAGAGTGAATAAGAAACACCACCTAGGTTATCCGCTGGGCCCACGGATCCTGGCAATCAAACAGGAATAAGCAAGGAAGTAACAGCAATAGGGTAGAACTAAAAACAGGCACAAACAGACAAGGAGCTAGCAAGGAGGAGTGCCTAACAGGAAAGGAAATAACAAACGTAAAATGCCCCCAAAGGACACACTCATATAACACTTCAGATATTTTTTGTGTCACTTACATGAACACTTATTTGAAATAATCATAGGGACTAAATGACAATCACAATTTATCAAAAATAGTCAATTTTAATCTTTATACTCTCTGTAGCATTTTACAAAAATGAATCAACGTCTGGCAACAAAAACTACCAATCTAGTCATGTGACATTTGGTGGTAGTAAGCAAAACAATTTTTCGCATCAAATATGGACATACAATTTCCCCATTTAAGTGTGAATAAAACACAATATGTTGTTAAGTTAGAATCAAAAAACTCATCGAGTATTTATGCAAAAATAGTGTTAGGCGTCGACGTTTCGGTCCCCCGCTGGTCTAGTAGATCCTTGGGACCATCTTCAGGACAGAACAGTTGCACAAAAACATGTGTATTGCAAATCAGACCTAATCATCATGTGGAGAAACAAGCCAGACTGGACATGTTATGCTACATTACACTGCAGCTTTTAAGTGGCGAGAACTAGCGGCGCTTAGTCCTGAGACACCCGAACTTGAATCGGGTGTCTCGGGACTAAGCGCCGCTAGTTCCCTGATTGCGATTGTCATTTAGTCCCTATGATTATTTCAAATAAGTGTTCATGTAAGTGACACAAAAAATATCTGAAGTGTTATATGAGTGTGCCCTTTGGGGGCATTTTGCGTTTGTTATTAACGATACCCAGTCCCCGGGGGAATATTGGGTGGCTCTGTTTTGTTACTATTGTTAACAGGAAAGGAAGGCATTCACAGGGCACACTTGGCAGAAAACAAGTAACAAACATACAAGGTAATCAAAGCAAAACAGCAGGAATAGCAGCAAGACAGTAAAAAATGAACTGGAACCAAGGTGATGGGAAGAAAAGCAGGGACAGGAAAAGGATATACAGAAGGGGAGGCTACAAGGGTATGCTAGAATATTGCTGGACCAGGCATCAAGAAAACAAAGTAGCACTGAAGGCTGTGCTGGGGCAAGTCAAGAATTCAAAAAAAAAGCTCAAAGGCCAAGGTAGCATTGCAGGCAGTGCTAATTCAGGAACAAGGAAAACTACTGCAGCTCAGGAACAAGGTATACTAAGGCTCAGGAGTCAAGGTAGCACTGCAGGCAATGCTAATTCATGAACAAAGAAAACAGCAGCAGGTCAAGACAAGCAATGCTAAGGCTCAGAAGTAAAGGTAGCACTGCAGGCAGTGCTAGTTCTTGAAGAAGGGAAACTGCTGCAGTTCAGGAACAAGGAATAACTAAAGCTCAGGAAACACTGGAAACAAGGGTCAGTCTCACCAGTACACAACTACAGTGATCAAACCTGGACTGAAGGGAGCTGGGGCTTAAAAGAGCTCACAGCAAACACATGCATCAGGTGTGAGCACGCTAGCAGCAGCCAGCCACAGGTGAGCTCAATTTCTCCACCCATTCTTGGCCTGTAGGGGTGGAGACGAAGAGTGAGCAGGGAATTCTAGGTAATGGAGTTTCAAGTATGAGCAGGATGGCCTCCACAAAACCCGGCATGGGTTGGTAATGGATGTCAATTTCCAAATAGTGTCCAAATGGCTGGAAGTCAGGATGTACATGAAGGGGAGGGTCGGGAAGCTTATTAGAACACAGGAGAGTCCCACCGTTCAGCCCCTTGGAGGTGGACACGAGAATGCAGGAAGCAAGTCATGACAGGTACAAGCCACGCCACCAGTAACGCTGCTGCAGAAACCCCAGCATGTGCTGAACCCATGCCCTCATGCGCTGCTATTTTCAAAGGAAGTTTGCAGTTCTCATTAGGAATCAGCAGATCCCCAACGGACGGGACAGTAACTATTGGAACTTGTTCTGGGGTCAAACGATAAGAATATTTGGACGGGAATACTTGAAAGAACCTCCTCCCATCCTTAGTAGCCGCTAAAGGCGGCCAGGATGTCATTATCAATTTTTGCCATTGACCTTGTAATTGCTGCTACTGAGCATGTGGCAACTGCAGAGTTGGCTGCTTCATCAGCCAATGAATTGCCTACAGCATGTGCTCCCACACGCTGATGACCAAGAGTATTTATAACATGTGTGAGTGGCAGGCTTTCCTTGAGCGCCGCCACTTGGACCCAAACCGTTTTATGCTTAATTGTGCTATATTTGGTGTAGCGAAAATCATTCCATGACAAGAACAAATTGTCATTGCATGATTGCACACAATAAAAGGAATCGCACACTATAAGACTGCAGCTTGTTGGATCAGCAAATTCTGGAGTCAACACCAAAGCACGTAGCTCAGCCAATTGAGCTGTACAGTTTCCTAAAGACAGTGAGCGTAATACAGAAGATTTAAACTTGACGTCAACCATTGTACCTGGGACTATCGCGAAGGCGCCCAAATTGGCATGCTTTGAGCCTACGACCTACCTTGTGCAAGAGAGCGCTCTTTTAGAATCGCCATCTTTACAGCAGTAAGGATTTATTCAGTTGGAGAAAAACGCATCTCGGCTGAAGTCTACAAGTGTGATTAGTAAGCAATGGGGACTGTATCCCCTTCATTTATGTGAAACCCACTGTACCTGGAACGAATCAGATGACTAAATTTGTAGTATTGTCAAGTGTTAACAGGAAATTTGCCGCGAGCATATCTGCTTGCAAAGATCGAAGAATCTTCATATGTTCCCAGAAGCCAGCTGGCAGAACTAAAGGTTGGTTGTATCAAAGCATGGATTGGTTTGATATGCTGGACATAATCAGGTATATAAGTACAACCAAAATTCAAGAAACCCAGTAAAGATTGTAACATTTTTAGAGTAGGAGGAGGCTGCAATTGAGCACATTTTTCCGAGAAATGAGGGGCCAAGCCTCTACCTTCATTGTTGAGTTTGTAAACCCAAAAATATGACTGTCAAACAGGCAATGTGTGATTTTGCAAAATTAAATTTGCACCCTAGGTCGGCAAAAGACATGATGCGATCAACATGGACTAGATGTGGAATCAACTCATCATCCGTTAAATATATGTCATTCACATAAGAGAAAGCATTTGGGTCTAAATTGTGTAAAAGTGAGACCACACGCGCTGCAAAAGCCCCTGGACTGTTCTTATACCCCATAGGCAAGCGTGAAAATATTTTTTGACTGCTGATTCCAGTGAATGCGTTCCAGTCACGGTTCTCTGGAGCCAGAGTGTGACTGTAAAAACCACTGGAAATATCTAGGGTCGTTTTATATCTTTTGCGTACAATGTTATTGACCAAAGCAGAGCTGTGCACGTTTTGTAGTGCAAATGTACGCACATGACTATTCAAATTCCTGTAATCCAATACTATACGAAAGGAGCCATCCGGTTTCACGAACGGTAAAAGAGAATTATTCATTGCTGAAACACAGGGTTCAATCACACCCTGATATTCAAATTGTTTTAGTATTTCGTTAACAGCAGCTTTGGCCTCACGTTTGTTGGCATATTGAGCTTGTGGCTGTGGCATAGAACATAAAGGTATCTCATGTGCCTGAGAAAATCTTGATTACGATACACAGCCGGCGCCACCAACGTTTGGCCTGGTACTTCTTCCCGAGACCCCTAAGTAGCGCGTGTGTTTGTCCACAATACCCTCCCACCAGTATGTGCGCATGTGCCGCCTGGGAACACCTATTTAATGCTCCTCCCCTAGCGCAGCGGGATCGCGCAGCGGGCGCGTCCTCGCGTGGCCGGAGTCGTGCCAGAGTCCTGCCCGTCTGCGCCCGTCCGCGCTCGGTTGCGCTGGTCTCGCGGTGGCTTTAACATCAGGTGCATCTCTAACTATGCTTACGTATACCAGGGAAACTCTCCTGGCGATTAACAACTGTCTGCCTCCCTGCGCTGGAGCCCGCGTTTATCCTTTGTGTGGCCCCCACCGCTGTGCTTGTGGCGGCTGGCTACTCGAAGCTCCATCTTGCTTGGGGTCCTGTATAGTGCAGCCTGCCATAAGCAGTAATGTCTCTTCGCGACATCTCACCATCTGGAATTTGAACGTAAGATCGGCGGTCAAGCATTATCAGGATATTGCTGATCTAATGGACAATGACCCCCCTGACATCTTTTGTCTGACAGAGACATGGCTGCAGGATACCGATTCTACTGTACTGAATCTGGCGCTCCCCGCTGAGTATTCCATCTACACGCTCAACCGCTCTTCGAGAGGGGGCGGAGTCGCTCTTGCAGTTAAATCTTGTTATCCTTGCGCCTGGAGAGTGCAGAACATCACGGGTTGCGAAAGCGCCCTGTTCAAGGTTGCAGTTACATCGCATTTTACCTTGTCAGGATTGCTGATTTATCGCCCACCTGGTAGTTCCGTGGCATTTCGGGAGGCTCTTCCTGAGGCAGTCAGTTCACTAGCAGTAGGGTCTGCCAATTTTTCTATCATCTGAGACTTGAATCTCCATTTTGACACTCTGTGTCTTTCTTCAGTGGGAGGGATGGTGGCGGACCTCGAGGCCCTTCAACTGTTCCAGCTGGTCTCGGACCCCACTCATAGTGGTGGCCACATTCTGGACCCCTTTTTTTCCAACTTAGAGGGGGCTACAGTGGCCCCCCCCTTCCCCCTGACCTGGTCAGACCACTCGCTCGTGACTATTTACTGTCCTCTCAAAGAAGCCCCACTTAAGGCGCCACTGCGAGCCATGCCCAGACGGCGCTGGAGCAAACTAAAGGCGGAAGATCTCCATCGCCTTCTCACTGACGATCCACTGGGTGCAGTGGAGAACGTGGAATCTGGTTATGACCATTTCTGCGGATGGGTAACCAGGGCCCTCGACTCCCTTATCCCGATGGTTTCTAGTAAGTGTGGCCTCCGCGCCCCTAGCCCCTGGTATGATGGCAATCTGAGGGCTCTGAAAAGTGTCTGCAGACGTGCTGAGAGAGACTGGAGGAAGAGGTATGACAGCAGCAAAAAAAACCTGTATATGGCTGCGGTCAAGTTTTATCACCGCGCGGTTTGTAGAACCCGGGCTGCATATTACGCTCTGGAGTTTCGCAGCAGTGGGAATCCTGTTAAAACCATCTTTAAGGCCCTTAAAGACCTTGTGGCAAGGAAGCCTGCCGGTAATTCCATCAGCTCCAATACCCATTGTGAAGCGCTGGCGGCTTTCTTCCTGGAGAAGGTCCAGACCATCTATAGGGCCTTCCCCACCACTGCACAAACCAGTATGGGGCCACCCATCCTGCCGGATCAGGTGGTGCTAGACTCTCTCCCCTATCTCTCTTTGGAGTCTTACACGGCCCTGGCTCTCCGAGTTAAGTCTGGGTCGCCGGTCGACCCGCTCAAGCCACCAATGTTCAGAGACCAGACTTTTGCTCGCCCGGTTTGCGACTTAATCAACATGTCGCTATCATCTGGCCAGGTGCCTTTGAAATGGAAGCATGCGGTAGTAATGCCCATTTTGAAAAAACCATCTCTCGACCCTACAAAATCGGAGAACTACCGCCCGATTTCGCTTCTCCCGTGGCCAGCCAAACTCGCGGAGGTGCATGTTAACACCGCCCTCACTGATCATCTGTCGCGTGCCAACATTCTGGACGACACCCAGAATGGTTTTCGGGCCGGCCACAGTACGGAGACAGCATTGCTATCTATGGTCGAGCACCTGCGGGTAGTTCTGGATGCAGGTCAAACGGCGGCGCTTGTTTTGTTAGACCTAAGCGCCGCCTTTGACACGGTCTCCCATGATATTCTCCTGCAGCATCTTGAGGAGATAGGGGTGATCGGCACTGCACACCAGTGGTTTTGTTCGTTTCTCAGGTATCGTTCCTTCTGTGTGGCGTCCCCGCCCAATCAGTCCAAATGTCATCCTCTGTCTCTTGGGGTCCCGCAGGGTTCCTCGCTGAGTCCCACGTTGTTTAACATCTACGTGAGGCCGCTGGCTGAGGTTGTGAAGCTCTGTGGTATGACCATGGTGTCGTACGCAGATGACACCCAGCTAGCGGTCACAATCAGCGGGGACTCTGGGGTGGATGCCCCAAGATTCAGAGAAGGACTTAGGGCGGTAGCTGGTTGGATGACGTCCAACTGTCTCCAACTAAACGCCAAAAAAACGGAGGTGATGGTCTTTGGGAAGCGGACGGACCTATGGGGAGATACTTGGTGGCCCCCTGAGTTGGGGCCGACCCCCACTCCGGTTGCGGAGATCAAAAATCTTGGTGTTTGGCTGGACCCTTCCCTCAACTTTGTTGGCCACACCAAAAGGACGGCGGCGTGCTGCTTTGGCATCTTGCGCAATCTGCGTCCTGCCCTTGAATTTTGATATTTACAACAAGGGGTGGTGAGGGACAGAGTCTCTGAATTAAGCAGAAAGCTCTCACCCAGTCAAGGGATCAGGGCTAGATCCAACACCGTTTTTTAGCTCACTGCACCATCCCAGTTTCAGAACCTGGCTGTATGCAAATTAGTCTGTTCCTGTCCCAGTGCATGATGGGAACAGGGCAAACCAAACTACAAAAGCCAATTCTTACACTGGGAAGGAAACAAGCTCCCGGGGACCGGTTTCTGCTCCATCAGGATTCAAGCAAGCCGGGCCGAAGAAGGCTGAAATGCCAGAAACCGGTCCCCGGTAGCTTGTCTCCTTTCTGGTGAAGAATTGGCTTGGTAGTTTAGTCTGCCCTGTTCCCATGATGCACTGGGCCAGGGACAGACTGATTTGCATATAGCCAGGTTCTGAGCTGGGATGGGGCAGTGAGATAAATAACGGTGATGGATCAAGCCCTGATCTTTGGACTGGGTAAGAGTGGTCTGCTTAACTCAGACACTCTGTTCATCACCACCCCCTTTTCTAAATCCTTAAATATTTTGATGCCGCAACTCGTCAACTGGTGGTACAAGCAACGGTTTTGGCTCGGCTGGACTATGCCAGCTCCCTTTTTATAGGGTTAAACCAGGCCGAGCTAACCCGACTTCAAAGAGTGCAGAACGCAGCGGCCAGAGCAATCGTAGGTCTTCCTAGGTTCTGCTCGGCCGGTCCAACTTTGCGAGCCTTGCATTGGTTACCCGTTAGGCAGCGGGTCCACTTTAAAATACTGTGCATTTCTTTCAAGATTCTGAAGGGCTTATCGCCTCCCTTACTGCTCCAACTTCTGTGCCCTTATATCCCGGGCCGCACTTTGCGCTCGCTGGACCAAGAATTAGCGGTAGCCCCTCGGTTCAAACTCAGTCGGGCGGGGGGGTCGCTCTTTTAGGGTGCGGGCAGCCGCACTTTGGAACGCTCTCCCCTTGAAACTCCGGACCCTTGGCGACTTGCTTTCTTTCCGCAAGGCCGCTAAAACTCATCTATTTTCTGAGCTATGTTAAAACCTCAACTCCCCCATTTTTAATAATATTTTCTGTTTTCCTGTTGTGTTGTGTTCGCCACCTTGTCGGTGCGCCGGGACGCTCCTTCGCTGGAGCAGCCGTGCGCAATACAAATAGCACTAACATAACATAACATAACAGTATCAAAGACGTCCGTGGTGCGAGGGACAAACCTCCTATTTTTTAGATATATAGGTTTTTCAAGCTTGAATTTTAAAAGGTTCTAATTCCAACCCGGCTTTGTCCTACCTTTTGGCTTGCTATATTAGTCATGGCTGTTAATATTACAGCACCGAACCGTGCAGCTGTTACAGCACATTTGACCCAACACGGAGTGCCCATTACGGGGGCGGACTTTATTTTTGTTGTAGAGGCAAATGCCGCCTACCGCTTCGAGGTTTTTTACACCTGGGTTAAAGTTCCGGCTGTGGACGGTAATGATTAATTCTTTCATGAGTATGTGCTAGGTGTAGGCCCTGCGAGGTATCGTCCCTATAATTTGCTTGAAGTTCTGTTGTCGGCATGGCAACACACTATTTGGTTTAATGGCGCCCTTCCTCACCCTGTTACATCGGTCCGTCTCGCCCCATTGCTAGAGTTGGGTATGAGACTGGTGGGGGCATTCCCTGTCGTTTCTATGATCCTAGCAAATCTAAAATGGGAAACAGTAAGCTTACAGGTGAGTCAGTTCTTAGAGTTGGTTCCTAATGTGGATAACCCACAGGAATTGCTGAAACTTATAGCCAAGGCATATAAATCCTTAGATCAAAATATTTGGGAGTTAAACCTTTTACTCAAACTCAGCAACAAACTAAGCCCCAACCTGAAAAGGAGGGGAGACCATTCTTTTCTAAAATAAAATTGGAGTAAGAATAAACAGCAGAAACCACAGAAGCAGAATTTGTGCGCTGGTTCACCGACCGCTATAACTTCTGAGCGTAAATATGATTTGCATGACCGCACGAAACTAAAGACCCCGGAACAATGTCTGAGCAGCTCTACACCCTCTGCTAGAAACAGGAAGCACAAGCGATTTTAAACTACCAGCTTATTTTTTCTCCAAGTGCACAAGAAATGAGGAAAGAGTCCGCTGTGGCCACTGCAAACTGTCAAATGTACTTCATGTCTGGGAAGAATGTCAAATTGGCTCATTCTCGTGGTACTCAAGAGCTACACATACCTCACTATACTGTATGTATGCATGCATGCATGGTAAATATGACTGCTGGGAAGCTTGCTCTAATGTTATCTGGGCAGCATGTATGCTGATTCTGCATTGGTTAATCTCCCTATGCTGAAGCCAGCTTTGGAACATTCCAGAAAGCGAGGCACATTCAAATATGTGGCAAAGTAGTTGCCCCACGCTCTGAGCCATTCATTTTCAAGAATCTCCAATACACACTGCCCATCTGTTCGCAATTGCCCTTCAATGTGCCGTGGTTCAAGGATGAATGTAAAACTGTTCCACAGCACACATGTGCACATATAATGAACAAGCTGAGCAAACACCTGCCAGTGATTTCTAAACTGGTCCTGTTGTTTAATATGGAGACCAAACCTGATGCATGGATAGTTTGATAAAAAACAGTCCTGGTTATGCTCAGTTACGTTCCTGTAATGTTCAACTACAAGAGACAGACTAGGCTCCCTTTAGGGGTGATGGATTACCTGCTTGTGCATATCTACACACACCATGTGGCCCTGGCTATATATAATAAAGACTAGTATCGCTGTGCTTCCTGCATCACTCTCCACCAGGGAAGCAATTCATCTGCGTGCTGCCAGTATCTCAGTTCGAAATTGCCAATTTCCTGTGATGTACTCCAGCGCCCATGAAGCCTGGTCCACGCTATTGGAACCCCACACATCAAGAGAAAAAAGAACACAATGTCCTAACACAACACAGAAAAAATCAGGCTCTTGGCATTTATCTATATTAATAACACAAAAAATACATTAATTGGCCATTATTGGCACATAAGAGTGCTCCTACCACACCCTCCTTTGAAAGACATACATATGCATGGCCTGTCTACTATCCTAGAAGATGCTCAAGTGATGTGGAATACATCATGGTGGTCCACAGAAAAGTATCACACAACATGTTGAAACTGACAAATTCAACTAAACATAACGCACCCTCACCCTCTTACACTACAGATGGTACATCTTCCAGGGTCGGAGTGGCCATACGGCAATCACACAGTGCCCGAGGGGCTGGTCTGATAGGTCAGTGTGTGGGCTGTTTTTTTTAAAGGTTTGTGGGCTTTTTGGTCCAGTGGCAAACTTTCTAAGGTTGATTTCATTGATACTACCACAAACATTGCTTGTAACAGGCATAAATGCACGCAGAATTGGAAGGCTTACCAGGACTTTCTGTTTATTATTTCGTTTTTTGCATTCCATATTATGCAATGATTTCAAGACCTCAAAGAAAATCACATTTTGTCCTTCGGGCACTGCCCTTTCCCTTGTAATAAAGTTTTTTCTGGTGTTTTCTTTTGGCCATTTGTGGTTGCCCCACAAACCAGTTGTCTTCAATGGGTTTACACCTTCAGGGGAATTATTTTACCTCATTAGTGCCAAATTAACAACCAAGTAAGGTAGTAAGCAACTGGAAGATGACCAGTCAAGCTTTCCAAAGGGCCCCAAAGGAACACATGACCACACATTTTTAGTAACTCTTGCCGCACTCACCATCTCATGGTGCGTCTTTCCTTCATTCTCTTGAACAGAAAAACATGTCTTTAACTGGACATTCAACTCCCTCTTACAGCCCCTTTCCTTGGACAATATTCAAATTGAGCAGTTACATAAAATATAGCTGTTGTTTAGAAGACGTTGCTACTATATGTACTTATGGGTGTCTAATGCTACACAAGTGGTTAACTGGAAGGATGACATGTACTTTCTGTTGATTATTTTGTTTTTTGTTTCTTGCATTCCATATCCTACCCAACCACATTACAATAAAACCCAGCTAACACCTCTCTCAGAGATAAGACCTACTTACACCTGCCACACATTTTCCTTTTAAGGTACTGAGAGCAGCAGTGACTCACCTTCTGCCCACCTTCTGCCAAAGATATGTCCAAAGTTGCCAAATGTGGCAACTCCGTGCTCGAGGCAGGGTCAATTTTGAGCACTTTGGATGAAATACAAAATGTTACTTTAGTTTCTTTACTTTTTTGCCAACAGGCCCTGAAATTTACACTGTTAATCTTTGTAAAGTGTGGCGGGCCTGTGAGAGTATAGTTTCACAAAACAACATTATACTCCCTACAGTACACTGCAGAGTAAGTTTATCAGTGTAAAGCATCTGAAGTAAGTATTAGTATAAGATAAGGGCATCAGTGTGGCATTAGCTGAATAAATGTAAGTGAATATGGTGGTATATCAGAATATCTACTTAAACTAACATTACACTGCACAACACTACACGCCACTCCATAACACACCATTACCACTTGACTCAACTCTACTCCATAATACTACAATCCACTCAACTTTAAAACACTTCACTCTAGGCTCCTTTACAGCAATAGGTTTTAGCCATAATGAATAGCAGCCACACTAGTGTACAACAGGGCTAACATATTGGCCAAACCATAGGCAAGACTTATTGACTATGCCAATGCTGGTTAGACTAAGCTGTTTTACCAGGATTGAAACTTGTGAGCTGAAAATAACTAAGCATCTCTGCAACAAAATCATTACGCCATTGAGATTTCTTACATAACATACAAATACATCCTAACCTTACAAGCTATGCCCTTCAGCAGGTACTGCTATTTTAGAATTCAAACATGTGGGCAGAGAGAGCAAAAAGATCTCTCCAGCAAATGCAATGCATGAACCGCTGGAGTTATTTAACCAGTTACCATGAAACTTGCTGAATAAACACAGATCTCTGCATTAGCAGATTAAAATGCAGTCTGTGGCCAATTTAATAGGCCAAAACAGCTTTGCTATCATTTCTTTCTTAGTTACCAATGTCTCTAGCAGCAGAGTTTGTACAAAAAATGTGCATGATTACTTACTGACAACACTCCTCCTTTATAGCTGAACTCCTTTCTGCAGCCATCCCCAGCTACTGGTTCCCGGAGTAAACGATTGCCATTCCTACCGATTGGGGCTTGGCGGGGGCGGGCGACCGAGAGGGAGGCTTTTTGGTCGAGATTTTAGGCTGACGGGCAGGGGGCTTTAAAACCGGCCATTTTACAAGCTGTGTCACCATTTTTGTAAGGTGAGACGCCAGCCGGCAGATGTAGGGGAAGATTAGTTGTAAAAAATGTTCCCTCCCTCTTACCTTGAAGAACAGTTTGTTTATTACAGGCAGGGTCAAGTTATAGGTTATTTGGTTGAGCACAGGTGCATTGGAGGGGAAGTGCAATGTATTGAGTTGTTGCTTGAAGCAGGTGCAAGGCATTTGGGGCCGTATTACAATAAGTGCCCTTGGGTGCAGTAGGTGTTTACGCCCGCTTTGCGCTCCCCCGGTGCACTTTGGTATTATAGAAGGGGGCAAGCGGCCTTTTTCACACATATTAAAGTCATTGGTGGTCTGAGCTGCACTTTTTAGGGCCAAACATATTTTTTAGCGCTCAGTCTTATAAGGGTTCCGCTTACAAACTGCTGCCCGACTTAAAATCTCCCATGACATTTAGTGGACCGCTGAGATGACTTAGGGAGTTATAAAAATTGCATATAACTCTGGGAGATAAAGTAGGGTTGACACTGACTGGCGTTTAATGTCTCACGCAGTACAAACATTTAGAAAAATGACTTCAAACCGGTATTTTTCCCGTATTAAAAAAAAGTACATAGAAGGCACTTTAAAATGTGTTATACTTCCACATCTGCCTCGGTGATCCCTGACTGATAATTCAAGTAAACTAAGACAGAAGGCCATGTTTAAAACGTATTTGGACGATTTTACAGAACAACAAAAAATGTAATATCATGGCTGGGCTTTTGCAGACTCTTACAGCGTAAATAAACAACGGGTACTTTTCACTGAGAAAGGCGACAACCATAGTTCAGGTAAAATCCCTAACACAAACGTGCACATTTGTAGCACGTCTACCTCAACATTTAACGATCACGTTTTGTTCACGGGGACCCTCCTCAACGCACCCATACGTTAACTTTTCAATGCTGCTCGAAGACGCCTCGCTCCCAATATGAAATCCCATCCCAGAA
This sequence comes from Lissotriton vulgaris, assembly GCF_964263255.1. Taxonomy (NCBI): domain Eukaryota; kingdom Metazoa; phylum Chordata; class Amphibia; order Caudata; family Salamandridae; genus Lissotriton; species Lissotriton vulgaris. The sequence continues at coordinate 1,547,094,880 of NC_141687.1, read as the reverse complement.
GAAGGAGTGCGGAAAGAGATCCGAGGGGTACCTTCGAGTTCGGCAAAGTGCACGCGCACCTCCCCGGGGCGGGAGACTGTGATCTGACATTCGCCCCCGCCGGACTTCTTTTGGCTCTGGAAGTAGCACAGGAGCTTGTTCTTCAGCGCCTTGGTGCAGCCCTGGGAGCCCCATTCCCCCCGCACCAGGACGGTGTACGGGTAAGCTTCGTCTCCCATGTCCGTGTTCTCGCTACCGCTGCCCGGCTCGGAATGACGCGAGAATTGGACTTCCGGCGGTCACGGACAGCGCTTGAATTGGGAAAAATGTCCTGGGGGATGAAACCATACATTGGAGGTCAAAGTGTGGCAAAGATAAGAAGGTGAAGTCACACGGTACCGAGTCATGTAGAGCAGAGTCTGACCGTCGACGTGTATTTTTTTTATTTAAAAGATACCCCAAAGAAATCGGCAACAAGGACAAAGGTGACACTGAATATGTTTTGCTTAATTAATGAGCCAGAAAAAGGCAGTATTTTAAAATATCTTGTGGGTTAACGCTCTTGTGTAGGGGTCTTTATGTGCCTGACAAATTTGATGGGATAATAATGCAAGATATTTATGGTGGTTAATGCACTTGCTGGAGAGACCTGTTTGTTGCCTGGTCATAGTTTTGATTCATAAAGTAGCATTTAGGGCTAATGTGCCTGCTGCAAAGGACAGTGTGTAACACACAGATCATAGATTTGTATTTTATGTAGATAGTTCCTTGGGATCCTGTTTTTGACACATATGTTGTGTCGTGGGCCATGGGCCCGCATGCCGCTAAATTATTGACATAGACACCATTAGTATAGTACTACAAATGGCCTCGAGCACGTGCACCCGGGCCCTTTTATTAGCAGGCTCACGTCACTCGTGACGCCTGTGAGGGATGCATGTGGGGGTGCAAGTGTGCTCACTCCCATAGGGGAGTGGCTATAAAATCTATGCCTGTCGAAACACTAGAACGTGTCTCGCAGGACATAACATACCTCCCAAATTTTAGTAAAACAAAAACTCTATAGTTCAACCTGTAGGGATCAACAGTAACAAAATATACACCACAGGGTCCATTACTTTCTCGGATCTGGCATCAGGAAGACGGCAGACCAGGACTGGTGACTCAGACTGTGGCAGGACACTCTCAGCAGGTATTCATCATTTAACCTGATCGGTTCAGGATACGAGCTCTTGCTTGAAGATGTCATCTGCGCACCAGGACTGTGCCAGTGTAAACATGTCCTTTAGTCCCACGTAACTTCTGTCCGCTGACCTGGATGATGGTATCTGGTGTGTAACAATAGTCGATTAGCTAGGTGTGTCAGGATCATGGTGGAAGTCCATTGTGAAAGTTCACTGGATCATTTCTGTCTTTCCTAAAGTCTCTCTTAGGCTGTCTTGCTGTGTCCGGTGACGTGTCGGTCGGGCAATGTCTCTTCCTGCTCTCCCGCCTGGGGAGACCCTTCTTTGGGCTTGCCACAAGACTGCTGGTAGGCTGCGATGGGGCTGCATGTGTGCCGGCTGGGGGCAGCTGTAAACCGCCGATGAGCCAGTAGCCAGTCTCTCGCACAAACCTCAAGGGTATATGGGTCTTGGTCAGAACATGCTCTTGCTCCTGCAGTTCGGGTTAGCAGGTAGCCTCTGAGTTTTCTTGTTGACTAGTTTGGCACTAGTGAAGGACTCCACTCCATGTGTCTTCGAGATGGTGTCAGTAGTCGCACTTGATGAGGACTGGCATGGTAGCATTGCCAGCCATGTGGTGAATCGGGACAACGGCGGGTGATGACTTGCCTTGATGGATGCAGGCGTCTAGTCTGGAGTTGATCACCTGAGGCAGGGAGTGTCCATGTTGTCTGTGGAGGCACTTGCATCAGTGTCCAGGGACTTTTTGGGCTGTGGGAACTTTTATGACGGAGGAGTGATGACCACACTGAGAAACGTAAAGCTTGAGACTCAGTTCGCGCAGGCTGTGCGGCTTACTCTCTAACTCCCGCTGTGCGGTTGTATGGCACCCTATACTTGTTGCTAAGAGCTCTGGAATGCCTTGTGCACCAGCATAGACTGTTATGGTTAGAAATATATCAGTTGGTGGATGCTGGATGCACAGTGAAGAGCTCACCTGTGGATGGGATCCTTCTTATTACAATAAATCATATTTTTATCTTGAAATTGTCAAGCAATTCTTACATATTGGCGACGAGGACGGGATACAACACAAGATAATAAAGAGGAGGATCTCAACACCCAGTTTATTTTTTATTTTTTAGTTCTTTTGAACTTTGCTTCAAATTGGACTTTTCTTCAAACTGGACTTACTTCAAAAAGAAATTAAGGTACTGTGATCTGCTTTAATCCAGCTGTTTGACATCTATCTTATGTGACTCTTTTCATTTGTAGTTGTTTAAATTTTTTTTTTAAAAAGATTAGAAAAGCAGTGGTGGACTCTTCATATTTTATGTGAACTTGATTTCTACGCTTTGAAGGATTTTTCACGGGTTTGACTGCTATGCTTTGAAGGACCGCTCAGATTGGTTGAAATTTTGGATATTTACAGCCTCTTGTCAAAGCAATACTTTGACTCTTTTAACAAAGGTGCATATTTAATAGTATTGTAGCTTGTTGCCCGATATTTTCCCACATATCGACTCTCATTAATTGGCACTTTGAAGTTACAGTTGTTGTGGCGCGTGGGGAAATAGCATACAAGCGCATGGCGATTTGCACTGTTCCTTGGCTGTATCGCATCTTTTAAACTTACCTGGAGGCTTTGCTTGTGATCTTCGTTCGTACTTTGACTGAGAAGAGACGTCACAGCAGCAATGTCGTGTGGATCTTGGTGGTGTCTCCTGGCAACGTCTGTTCCTGGCAGCGTCTCTTCAGTGTAGAGCAACGTTCTTCAGTTCTAGCCAGCGTCTCTTTGATCCTCGGTCCCCTGGAGTTGACGTCATCACGTGACATCACACGTCATCGTGCTGACGTGGGCGCCATCTTTGAAGGATTGTCCGATTAACAGTGTGTGTCAAATCAGTGATGCACACACTTTAAAAGCGTTTTCTCAACTTTATAAAGATCATTTGGACTGCTTTGCGTGCTCAACCAGTGACACGCACACTTCGTAATTTTGTATGTTTTAGCGTGTTACGAGCAGTGACATGCCCACTCACTTTGGAAATGCTATTAAGCGTGTCAGACCAACAACAGTGACACGCACACTCAAGACATTGAAGGGTAATTTTGAGATACATCATTTACTTATGTTTACTTCTTGACATGTGTTTTATATGCATACTGTGACATGTACAAGCTATTTAACGCTTATCTTCTCATGACATTATTCTCAATTTTTACCAATGTGTAGTGTTTATTTTAAAAGAAAAATATTGATATTTACATCTTTATTATCTGTGTTGTGTTACACTACGTCTGAAGGGGATTTTATTTAGTTTGAAGGTTTTGGTGTGTATATTTTTATATTCCCTTCTTGAGAAGTCAATTGTGAAAATACGCAAAATGTAACGTCACCACCGTTCTTTTTGTCTTCTTCTGGGGACCCTCCCATCAGATGGCAGAAATGACGTAAAGTGTTTGAACGTTATGCTAGAGTGTGTGGTTCAAGTTTAAGCGCAGAGGAAAACTGCGCTACTGTTACAATGCCTAGGTTCGGAAGGTCAGGATGTATTTGACCACCTGCCTGATTTAGATAACAATAGTTTAAATGAGTATGAAATGTGCACAGCTAAACTCGATAAACACTACTTCCCTAAAGTTAGCACTATTTTGGAGAGGTATCATTTTGGCAGGAAAACTCAACTGGAAGAAGAGAGCATTGAAAACTACGTAACTGCTCTTAGGAAATTGGCCTCTACATGCAGATTTGGTGCATCTGTTGATGAACGTATAAGGGACCAGTTTATGCTGGGATGCAACATTGAAAAAGTTAGAGAGGAACCGTGGCAAAAGGATGAGCCGAATTCAGATGAGGTCATTACTATAGCTAAAAGATTTGAGCACTCCATTAAATGTGTTGAGGTGATTAAGAAAAATGGTGACAACAAGGGAAAGGACACTGTACATGTTGTAAAATCTAATTCTAAAAATGTGATTTCACAAAAAGAAGTTAAAAAGGAGGATTCGTCTAGTAACACACTGAACAAAAAAATGCAAAAGGGATTTGATTTCTCACAAATTAAATGTTTTAGGTGTGGGAGGTCAGGCCATTTCGCAAATGATAGACAATGTCCAGGGTGGAAAGTGACTTGTAGCAAATGTAAAAAGAAAGGACACTTTTCACAAGCATGTAAAGGGAAAAATTTTAAAGGAAAAGTCAATGAAATTTTTATGATTTTGATGACAATGATGAGTGTGTTGATGAAGTTGACTGTGGTCAAGTTTTGGTACAAACTATACTTAATCCAAGTAGTGAGAACTGTCTTTTTGATATGATTCTTGTAGATGGTCAGTCAACTAAGGAATTGTTCGACTCTGGAACAAAAATCACTATTGTTGCAAGGGAGTTTTTCATACAAAAATTGAGAGATAAGGTTAAGTTATTCTGACCTGATATCAGACCTTTGGCCTATGGTGGGGAACCAATTAAAGTTATGGGATATTTCATGGGATTGATCAACTACAAAGAAAGATTAACCACCACTAAAGTGTATGTTTCTCAGAAGGGAGATGGTATCATAAGCTGGTTCGCCCAAAGAGATTTGGGTATCATGTTGGATCCAAATTCCTCTCCTCCAATTGTTTTGAAAGAACCTTTTTTGTCACGGGAAGTAGTTGTCTCTACTGTTGTATCAACACTTTACTAATAGTCTCAGAGCTAACTTCCCAAAGGTTTTTTCAGACAAATTGAAGTGTTTAAAGAATTATCATCATCACATCAGACTCAAGGAAGCTGCGGTGCCTGTTTGTTGTAAGGTGTGCAATGTGCCTGTGGCGGTTAGAGAGCACGTTTAATCTGAGCTTGAAAAATTTGTTAGAGAGAATATCATAGAGGAAGTTGAGGACACTGAATGGGTCGCCCCCATAGTCGCAGCTAAGAAATCGGACGGTTCTCTTCGCCTCTGTATTGATCTAAGGGAATTAAATAAGAATGTAGTTGTAGATCACTATCCTCTACCTAAAATTTCAGATATGTTAATGTTGCTGAAGGGAGCTAAGGTCTTTAGCACGGTTGATTTGCGATCAGCTTATCACCAGATCAATCTTGATGAAGAGTCAAAAGACTTAACGGCTTTTGTGACACCATATGGAACTTTTCTCTTTGTCAGACTTCCTTTTGGCTTGGTATCAACCGCTTCTGTTTTTCAAAGGGCATTGGAGAACGTACTTAAGGGTGTGAGCATTGTGAGAGTATATCAAGATGACATTATGATTTTTGGCTGTGATGATAAAGAACACAATGATAGGCTTTGTCAGGTTTTGAATCGTTTGAGTGAGTCTGGTTTGACAGTGAAGATTGAAAAGTGTAAATTCAAAAGAGACTCAATTGATTATTTGGGTCATACAATTTCGGATGGGGGCAGGGGTGTGGAATTTAATAAAATATCTACTTGTCCAGGGGGCAGGTTGCTTCATAAATCTACTTGTCCTGTAACAAAATCCACTTGCCCACTTGGTGCCATGTACTGCAGCGACAAATTATGGCCCCAATCTCATTATATAAAAGAGTTCTGATATAGCCTCCTTGATTATGCCAGGGCTCATACCATAGTAGTGTTTGAATACTTACAATCCCCTTATGTTGCCAAGTTTCCGCAGATCTACATACTGGGGCTGAAGGTAGTGATAAGCAATAGTTCCAGGGTCAGAGTTCCCTTTTGAGTCGGTGCAAACCTCCTAACTTGCATGTTTTAAGGGTATCAAAAACTCTTTTCTAATATATTCCATACAGAGAAATGTTGGAAATTTACTCCTGACAATGGTAGAAGTAAACCTACTTCCAGGGTTAGGAAAAAAGTGGTTGGAGGGAAAGTGAACTTGCAAACACTCAGATTTTCGCATGAGCAAATCTACACATGCATATTTGCCCATACAAAAATGCAGTTCACAAAAGTTTTCTAGGAGTACTATTTATTGTCCTACTTCTGTAAATTCTTGGGAATTCACGAAAGCCACATAACTACCCTTAATGCAAGGACATGTACCTTGGGTGCACTTTTGAGATTTTATTTAATAATTGGGCCCCTAATATGGTCTGGCGTTGACCGTGACCTTTTGTGTTTCTTAAAGTTCTGTTTCGGCTGGCTTCACTGAGTTGACAGCATTCCATTCTTTCACAAGGAGCATATCAACACACAAAGTATTTTTGTTCATTGCCAGTTACTACTGTGGCAGTGTGTGCTTTCTGAGACCAAAAAACTATTTTTGCTTTTGCCAATGTTTGTTATAATGGTGAGGGCCTAGCAGCTCGCACCCCAATAAGGTTTTACAAATACCATGCATAAACAAGTGACACATTGACATAACTAAAAAGCTGACCACTAATTTGGTAAACAGACAAAATATCAACTTCAAAATATCGAATGACAAAATATCGACTTCAAAATATAGAATGGACAAAATATCGAATGGACAGAATATAGTCATCAAAAATATCGTTTTTACGGTAAGTTATGTAATATCGAATTTTAAAAATATAGAAAGTCAAAATATCGAAGAATATATTATAGGTTATTAAAATTATCGAGTTTTTAATAATATCGAATTTTTTATAGTGTTTTTTATGTTATTATATGTGTGAAAAGTGTGTATTTGTGTTATAATTTATTTTAATTAATGAATTTTGTTATTTAATTTTTGCGTAATTTAATTCTGTAGCGGGTTGTGGGTTCATAGGAGAATAGGGTGGGAAGTAATTTAATTATAATTAATTAATTATGTAAATTTATTTATTGGTATTTTTAATTAATTGTTAATTTTTATTTAGTAATTATATTTTAATTGCCAATTCATTTTATTTAATTGATTAATTGATAATTATGTCAATTTTACTCATTTATTTTCTGTAGCGGGTTGTGGGTTTATAGGGGAATAGGGTAGGAAGTAATTTAATTATAATTAAATATGTAAATTTATTTATTGGTATTGTTTTTGAATTAATTGTTAATTTTTATTTAGTAATTATATTTTAATTGCCAATTTATTTTATTTAATTGATTAATTGATAATTGTTAATTGTACTAATTTATTTTCTGTAGCGGGTTGTGGGTTTATAGGGGAATAGGGTGAAAAGTAATTTAATTATAATTAATTACATCATTTAATTTATTTATTTGTATTTATTTTGAATTAATTAATTTTTAATTGCTAATTAATTAATTGTTAATTTGTAATTGATTTGTATTAATAGGTAACTAATTGTAGTTAATTTTTAATTTGTATTTTAATTAATTATTATATTATCTTAAATTGATAATTACTTTTAATTAATTTATATATATATATATATATATATATATATTTTTTTTTTTTTAAAAAAAATAATATATGAAGTATTTACTTTCCCTACTGTTGCACTCACTGGAGTGGGAATAGTAATTTTTACCCCTACGCTATCCAACGCTTTCCCTACTGTTGCACTCACTGGAGTCGGAATAGTAATTTTTACCCCTACGCTATCCAACGCTTTCCCTACTGTTGACTCTCTTCATGCCCTTATGTGGTTATGATAAATCATGTCCTAATGAAGGCATAACAATCTTACCCATATTCAGTCATAGCCCACGCAGCCCAAATACCGCAAGGCTACTTCCTTAGATTCCTAGAGAGCACAACGAGTTCTTTCGACACACCAAACCTTCAGTAACCTGGGAATTCCCCATGTCTTTGGTTTGATTTGTCATTGAACTCCTGCGAGCACTAAACGAACAGTCAGTTCTTAGTGACATCTTTTATTGACGTCTTATGTCCAACCTTACGTCAAACACGGCACCTTCCAGGTATAAATATACCAACACTTGCCTTAAGCAACACACGGTGGTGTGGAGCAGAGCGGCTATCTACTTATCCGAAGCTCAGCTGATGCGAGAGCAGAAGGAAGCCGCCCCTCCCATTTGACACACTGGAGAAGCTACCTTTTCTCATGCCGAGAAATCCAGCTCCGGTGTTTCCAGTCATCCTTGCGTGTTACTGGGAGATCGAGTCCTGAGAAACGAGATACAAGACCTCCTTCTTTCTATAACCAAGGTACGGAGCTTATTCAAACCTTAGAGAGAATTCTTGATTCAGATTCTTGGCAAAAACCTAACTTAACTTAAAACTGCAACTTACTTACCCCTTCCCACGTATTAGGCTTAGGTCAGGTACACCGGGGTAGGCGTATCTTAAAAGCACCAGTTGAGTTCTTTAGTCAAATGTTTTAATGTATGTAAATATTTTATCCGCTTTAAGTATCATATGGCTAACAAACCATATCAATGCTTTTACAGTATTATTTCATAATACTCCTTTTTACTGTACGCACGTTACTTCATAATAAGTATTGCAATTGTGACAATTCATTTCTCTTGCATGAGAAAGAAGACTGCTCAATAAAATAACACCTTTTATTGAAAACACACGTCTTTCTATTTCTCTGCACCCTGGTGAAATTAAGCATGCACGATTGACTGAGTGAAATAGCTGTCTATTGTTTTATTACACGACTCTGGAGATACACTCCTTATTCTGGGGGAGCAAAATTGTCATGTTATATGGTTGTCAAAAGCTAATCCCTTCTTGTCTAAATCAGGGAAGTTAACCCCTCCCTATTCATTCGAGAAAGTTTCTAGTGACCTCTGAGCTAGCTGGCAAAACTAATTAAGTCTAACATAGTCAGTAGAGACCTAGATGACCCCAGTCCTACATCTACACTGCTGTTTGTTATTCCAATGCGCAGAGCCTATTGGGAATATAGGAACTACACTACAGTTTCCCCCCTCCCTCATAATCATATTGAAACTGGTTACACTGATCTTCCATCATTATGAATATTTTTGGGAAACACTAGCATCTATCAACACGTTACTAAATGATGATGCAAAGAAAGGGTACCTGAAACTTTAAAGTAGTTTAGCTAAATGTTTTTTTTCCAGCTTTCATTTTTTTATGAACATTTTATTTTGAAAGCAAAGAATCAATTGTGATTTCAGGCTTTTGCAAATATTTGCATCAAATCAGAGAGCATTATACAAAACTTCATTTTGCTAAATTTTGAAAATGTGTGCAAACATTTTTGTACTGGAACCACTGTCAGCAGTGTAGTTGGCGCTTACAACATTTAATTAGAGCGCTCACCCTAATAATAAAGGCCTTCAATTAATGAACCATAAATACAAGTTTGAACAGCAGTATCATATGGGCACAAATATTACCTTAACTGCAGATAGTCTCCTTCCCTTATCCATAATGTGGTACTGCAAACTGGCAGCCAAAGGGTTTGTGCTGCAGGGGGTTGGACCTACTTGTCCCAAGGACAAAATAAACATTAAAACTTGTTGCCCTTGACCCCAAACAACATGTCCTGGGAGTCAGGCTATAGGAATTCCACATCTCTGGGGGGGATTTTACCCAAAGAGGGTCTTGTCACTACCATTTCAAAAATGTCATTGCCAGCTAACAAAGAAGAGTTAATGAGTTTTTGGGGAATGGCTGAATATTACAGCAAGTTTATTAACAACTTTGCTTCTTTGTGTGTGAATATGAGGTCTTTACTCAAAAAAGGGTGTGAGTTTATTTGGAGTGACAAGTGCGAGGAAGAGTTCTGCATACTGAAGGAGAAATTGAGTTGTGCACCGAAATTGAATAGTTGTGATCCAGGGAAGAAGTCGATTTTGATAACAGATGCCAGCATAAAAGGTCTAGGGGCAGTTCTGGTTCAAAGGATAGAGGATAAGGAGGAGGTGATTTTATTCTTATCAAGGAGTTTGAGAGGTGCTGAAACACGTTACTCTGTTGTTGAAAGGGAAGCTCTAGCTGTGTATTGGTCGGTAAGGAAACTTAAGAACTTCCTATGGGGCAGTACCTTTGAAATAAGAACCGACCATAAACCATTGTGTGAAATTTTGAGGAAAAGTATTGATGCTGTTTCTGGCAGAATCACAAAATGGGTAGTAGCTTTACAAGACTACGATTTTGAGGTGAAGTGTCTTCCAGGAATTGAAAATAAGGTTGCTGATGCTTTATCATGTTTAGTACCTCAAGAAGAATCTGAGGTGAAGGAAGAGTTTGAGGATGATGATGAATTGGTGTGTTCTATTGATGAAAGTGTGATTGACAAAGATAGATGGGTGAAAGCTTTACAAGAAGATGTTGTTCTTTTGGATGTGATAAAGTTTGTAAATGCAGGCTGGATTTCAAAACCGAAAAGTAATGTATTAGTGGAGAAATTTTGGCAAGTAAAGGACCAACTTTCAGAACAAGAGGGCCTACTTATGAGAGGCACTAGATTGGTTCCGCCATTACCTATTGGAGATGAATTAATTTCTCTAGCACACATTGGTCACGTAGGAATTTCTAAAACAAAAGAGAGTTTAAGATCATCTTAATGGTGGCCAGGTATGGACTTAGAGGTCGAATGGAAAATAAGAGATTGCATTGAATGTGCTTTGAGTGACAGGGTGACGAAACCTAGGGTTCAACCTATGATTTTTAGAAGTCGTCCAGATGGACCTTGGAAGGAAGTGGGTTTGGATATTTTAGGTCCCATTACTTCTGCAGGAACTGAATGGTATGTCCTGGTGTTGGTAGATTTCTGTTCTAGATGGCCGGAAATAGCTATTACCCGTGCAATAGAAACTAAACATGTCATAGCATTTTTAGAGAAATTATTTGCTAGAGAAGGAATCCCAAACATCATCCTCACTGACAATGGCTGTCAGTTGGTGTCTAAAGAAATGGAAACATTTTTATCTAAACATGGGGTGATACATAAAAAATCATCTTTGTATCACCCAGAAACCGACGGCATGGCTGAGAGAATCAACCGTGTGCTCAAGGAAACTATCAGGATGGCAAGATCTTCAGAGTCTGATTGGAGACGTGAGATATTTAAAAAGGTAAACGTATATAGACCATCTCCACATGCTATTACAGGTAAAACCCCTTTTGAATTGTTCAGATCAAGAAAAGCCAATACGTTGGTAGTTCCTGCCTGGGTAAATGATTTGCAACCAAAGGCTCTTCCTGCAAATGAAGAGGGGAATTGGAGATTACGCGAGTCACAAAAAATTGATAAAAGGAAAATACTTTTTGATTTGAAGAAAAATGTTAAACAAACATGTGTATAGGTGGGAGATTGGGTTCTTATAAAAAATCAGTGTAATAAGAATAAGTTGCTTTCTGCAATGTTTAGGAAACCAATTCAGGTTATCAAGGTTCTCAAGAATGCAATCAAGACAAGAGATCATCAGATATGGAATTTGAATAGGGTTGTGGTAGTAAGGAAAGATTTTGTATCGGATCTTAGGAATGAAGGCTCTGAAGGTCTTCTTGGACTTTCCTCAAAGATATCTCCTTCTGGTGTACCACCGCAACAAGGTCTAAAACAAGTTCCGCAGCAAGTTTGTAAATCAACAAGAATCTCTCGTGCACCTGTTATTTGAAAAACTATGTTAAATAATAACATCCTTATATCCTTTATGTATTTAAGTATTAGTTGTTAAGAAGGGAAATGTGTGGCATCATGTACTTGTTGCTAAGAGCTCTGGAATGCCTTGTGCACCAGCATAGAATGTTATAGTTAGAAAGATATCAGTTGGTGGATGCTGGATGCTCACCTGTGGATGGGATCCTTCTTATTACAATAAATCTTATTTTTATCTTGAAATTGTCCTGCAATTCTTTTTTTTTGGGGGGGGGGGGGAAAACCTTTATTTGTAAGTCAAAGTACACAGCTATTTAGCCATACATCCCAGAGGCTAGGCAGCATAATATCATTAGAACGGCTGGTGCACACAACACATAGTGTAAAATCGTACAAGGTTTATTTTTAATGTTATAAAAATTAAGAAAAACAAAAAAGAACACAATAGAAAGAGCACCAAACTAGTGCAAAAGGCAAGGCAGAAGGACATGTGTGCGACGATACCCAGGCCATGGGAAGGCTAGGCCAATAATCCTGAAAACATACACATATGAACAGCACCTAATGGATGATCATGGGAGGGAAAGAATGCAGGATGTGTCTATTAGGAACACTTGAGTTGGAGCCATAGGCTATGGAGATAATCGTTCATCCAAGGGGGCAGTGTCAGGCGGGAGACAGATATCAGCCCTATATTCATTCCAGGCCCCCCAGATCTTATGCCACTTCTTGGGTTTACCCCGGGCCACATACACTGTTTTCTCACGAAACATACACCAATCCATGTTGGTCTTCCACAATGTCACCGAGGGAGGCGATGCCGCGCCCCATTCCTGGGCACTGTCACGCTTTGCCACCATATTACCCAAGGTGATCCATTGGGTTTGCGCACTGTTGTAGTCCGTGGGGCCCCATACATTCAGCAGGCAGCGCCGGGCCTCGGCCAGCAAGTCCACTCCAGTCACCTCACTCATCACCATGTGGACGCGCCTCCAATAGGAAGCGATCGCAGGACACTCCCAAATTATATGCATGAAGGTAGCCAGTGCACCACAACCACGCCTACAGAGGCCATCAACCGAGTGGCCCATATGGATCAGTCGGGGACCGGTGACATAAACCCTGTGTAGGATTTTCAGCTGGACCAAGCGCAGTCTGGCCGGGATCGCTACCTCCTTGGGGGATGATACCGCATACTGCCAATCTTCGTCATCCAACTCAACACCATCACGAACCCATTGCTCTCTCACACCAAGAAGAAGGTCAGTGCAGACATTGATTCGTTTTTTGTAAATCAATGAGATGGCACTGTCCGGCATATGACCGTCCAGTACCCTGTCTTCCAGCGGGGACGATTCAGGGACCTTCTCACCCTCCGGCATCACTGCCAAAAGGGCGTGTCGCAGTTGGGCGTACCTAAAAAATTCTGACGCTCCCAGCTAAAACTCTGTCTGTAGAGAAGCAAAGGATTTCATTTCACCCTTGGCCATCATGTCTTCAACTTTAGAAATGCCAATCAGGTCCCACCGATCAAACCCTTTGGTGTGCCACAATTTGCCCAATAATTCCGAGTCGTAAAGTGGAGTGGCCATCGTGAGTCTTCCTTTCCATCCCTGCGCTTTTGTGACCGCCCTCCATATGTGAACCGCTGTCCTAGTCGGACCTGTCATTCTGCCATCCAGAGATCTCGAGTACAAAGCCCTGTAATACTTCCCGTCGCCCAGGAGCCACCGATCCATGGCATAACCCGGACTTACAGCTGGACCATAGACGCCATGATTGAGGGCGGCTAGCTGGGAAGCCCAATAATACCTCCGGATGTCAGGCAATGCAATACCTCCGTCGTACCACTGGAGCGTAAGTTTAGTGATAGCAATGCGCGGCCTGCCATCCCAGAGAAGGGCCCGCTGTAAGCCCTCGACCTCTCTGAAATACCCGGATGGGACCGGGTCCTGGGTATTCTGACGCGCATACAAGAATCTGGGCAGGGACATCATTTTGAACAATGCCGCACGTCCGGGCAGGGAAAGCGGCAGCTTCCGCCAGCCCTCTACATCACGCCGAAGGCGCACAAGAGGGGGAAGCAAGTTGTTCGCATAACGCGTCTTGGAATCAACAGAAATGTAGATACCCAAGTATTTGAATCCCTGCCTCGCAACCTGTATGTTGCAACCCCTCGGAAGCCGCGGAACCTCTCCTCTCAGAACATATAAATGTGACTTCGACCAATTGATGACTAAGCCGGAATGCCTACCGAAGGTATGCAGCACGTCGCACACAACGATAAGGGACTTGCAAGGAGAGGTGAGATAAAGCAAGATGTCGTCCGCATACAAAGACACACGGTCCTCGAATCCGGGAGACCACTTTATCCCGCTAATGTCCGGGTGAAATCGCAGCCATGCAGCCAGAGGTTCAAGTGCCAACGCAAACAACAAGGGCGACAGGGGGCAACCCTGTCTGGTGCCCCTGCGGAGAGCGAATGACGCAGATACGCGGCCATTGACCGTAACATTAGCAAGTGGACTGGCATACAGAAGCTTGACCCATCCTATGAATTCCGGACCAAATCCAAACTTCGCCAACACCGCCCACAGGTAGTTCCACTCAAGGGAGTCGAAGGCCATCGTGGCGTCCAAAGACGCCAAAACGGCCGGCTCCCGAAGCGTACGGACCCTCGTGAGGGCCCCGTGGAGTCTTCTAAGATTAAGGGCGGTGTTGCGGTGTGGAATAAAGCCAGATTGATCCGGATGAACCAAGTCGCTAATCGCGCCAACCAGTCGGTTAGCCAGCAATTTAGCCAAGATCTTAGGCTCAGCATTCAGCAGAGAAATGGGGCGATATGATCGACACAGGTCTCTGGGCTTCCCTTCCTTATGAATGACCACGATGGTAGCCAATCTCTGGTCCGGGGGAAGCGTACCCACCTCCCGTGCCTCCAGGAACATGTTCCGTAAGGGCGGGGCGATGGCATCGGGCTTTATCTTATAGACCTCCACCGGGATGCCGTTGGGGCCGGGCGCCTTGCCGGACCTCAGGGAGCGTATCGCGAGAGCGACCTCGTCAGCAGTGATACCTCTATCCATGTCGTCACGTTCAGTGTCCGACAGGCACGGGAGGTCCACCTCTCACAGTAGGGCATCGGAGTCCACCTCAGACATCTCAGAGACCGAAGTGTAGACGGACTCGAAATACTCGGCGAAGACCATGACTATGGCGCTTGGGTCGGTAACAGCCACGCCGTCCTCCCCCAGCACCTCAGGGACCACTCGCCTAGCCCTCTCCTTCTTGTCAAGCCATGCAATAAGCTTGCCCGCCTTGTCCCCGACATCATAGATCCTCCCCTGCTGTTCTCTGCCCATGATCTTAGCCGCATCAGTCACAGTAGCCCGGTACTCTGACTGCTTGAGAGAGAGAACATGAAGTAGTTCCGGCGTCGGATCGGTCTCCAATTGGGAGTCGAGGTCCGCGATCTCTGATTCAATCAGCACCACGTCCACGTCCCTACGTCGCCGCACCTCGGCTATTAAGGAGAAGGCCTCTCCTCTCAAGACAGTCTTAAAGGCCTCCCATAGGGAGACGGCTGATGTGACCGAGCCCGTGTTTTTGGAGAAATAGAGCTCAATGGCTTTGGCCAGGAGTCCACGCGTCTTAGGGTTGCGAAAATACCACGGATTAATCGGCGCCACCCTCTCGGCTACCACGATGTCAAAGTCAAAGGACACCCAGACCGGAGAATGGTCCGAGATGCCCCTGGCCATCAGTCGGGCCTCAGAGACCGCCGACGCGTGGGCCGCTAGAGCCAGAACGTAGTCAATTCTAGAGAGGCTACCGTGAGCCCCTGAGTGGAACGAGTATTGACGCTGGGTAGGATGCAAGAGCCGCCAGCAGTCAATAAGCCCCATAGTGTCCAAGAAATCGGGAAGCCAGGACTGCGCACCTCGAAGATCCCTGGATGGATGCCTGTCTAAGGTCCCAGAGCCAACCGCATTGAAATCACCACCCACAATAAGCAAGCCCTCAGGCAAACCCAAAATGGCGCCTCCCAGATCCTGAAACGTGGTTGTTTGCAAACCAGGAGGGACGTAAACAGAAACCAAAACTAGGGTACGCCCCTCCCATCTACCCGTGACGGCGACGTAGCGCCCCCTCTCATCAGTCATGCTAGATTCTGGAAATCACCACCCACAATAGGCAAGCCCTCAGGCAAACCCAAAATGGCGCCTCCCAGATCCTGAAACGTGGTTGTTTGCAAACCAGGAGGGACGTAAACAGAAACCAAAACTAGGGTACGCCCCTCCCATCTACCCGTGATGGTGACGTAGCGCCCCCTCTCATCAGTCACGCTAGATTCTATCTCGAACGGGAGGGACCCGCGCACCATGATCCCCGCCCCCCCGGGACCCCGAAGAGAACCCCGAGTGTGCCACCATCTTGAAACCCTTTCTATTAAGCGCATGGCACGTGTTTCCTACCAAATGAGTTTCCTGCAATAAAATAATGTCGGGCATACATCTCTTAAACATTTGCAGTACCACACCTCTCTTAATACGATCTCCCAGCCCATTAACATTCCAACACAGTACATTCAATTTCTTACCCCCCATCATCAAAGTGCAGGCCCATGCCAGCCCTAGTGGGTGGCGTCGCTACTGAACCATATGCAACACAACATTTACCTTGCCTTGAGGTAGAAAAGTGAAAAAAGAAAACAGGTGAACAACAAAGAACCCAACCACCCCCCACCCTGCACCCCTGCATCTGACTAAAAAGCCCCCCCAACTAGCAGTGTGCCTGTCGCCCCTAGAAAACTACACTACGAAAAGCCCCTAGAGGAGAAAGGAGGTTACCCTATCCCCCCCCCCATCCCCCGTTCAAAAAATAAGGATAGTATCAAAAATACAGTACTGTGATACCGGCTGCCTAGGGCAGTCCCATCGTCCGAAAAAGGTCCAAAGGATAATTTTACTCCTGTGGCTCAGGGCCACCCGTTGCTCCTTCCGACTGTTCCTCGTGTTCCTCACGCCGTTGAGGCAAAGTGTCCAGCCAGTCCCCGGCAACCTCAGGCAAGTCAAAGAACAATGCACGGCCATCGTGCTCAATACGCAATTTCGCAGGGAACAACATGGAGTACTTCATCCCCAGCTCCCGCAGTCGCCGTTTCACACCCGTGAAGCTTTGCCTCCGCCGCTGGACCGCTTGGGTGAAGTCCGGATAGAAGTTGATATCTGCGTTTTGGTATTTCAGCAGCCCATCTCTCCTCGATGCCTGCAGAATAGCGTCCCGGTCCCTAAAGTTGAACACACGGGCAATGATGGGCCGTGGAAGGGCCCCTGACTTCGGGCGGCCTCCGGGCAGTCTGTGGGCACGCTCAACCGAAAAGAACTTGCTAAGGCCCCGAGGGGCCAGATGATTCTGAATTAAGTCCTCAACAAAAAGGTCGGTGGCAGACACCTCGGCCCCCTCCGGAACACCGACAATACGGACGTTCTGGCGCCTGGCACGTCCTTCAAAGTCCTCAAGCCTACGTGCAAATAGCGCATTTGCTGACTTCAGGTCCCGGACCTCTGATTGCAGGTCCGAGACGTCGGTGGTCAGGCTCGAGGTTTTGATGTCAAGTGATTTGACCCGATCGTTGGTCTTGCCCAAATCGGCTCTGATCAGGTTGACCTCAATGGCCAGTGTGTCGACCTTGTGTGCCATGACCTCGTGCTGTTTGTGCATCTCAGCTTTTATACCCTCGATGGCGCCCATAACGTCCCGGAGGGTCGAGCCGAGTCGTCCGGCGACACCTCCCGATGTATGTCCTTGGGTCTCGCCGCGGCACCAGGCGAGCTCTTAGAGTGGGCATACCGTTCCATGTTGTTGGATTGGGAGTAGGTTGATTTCCTGCTCGACCGGGGCTTCCCTCTGTCGGAGTCGCCTCTGCCCGCCATGACAGGTGAACGACCACCACGGTTGAGAACACCCCGGGGCCTCGCCGGCTCACCGATATGACAAGCGGTCTCAGCAGTCACTGTCTTCCGTTTGTATCAACACACTCCTTAACTCCGCCAGCTCCGCTCAAGGCGGAGCATTCACTCTCGTTTCAAGCCACCTCCGTATGTCTGTGTCGCACTCGCCGGCCCAAGCACGGGCGCTGGTCACGTGTAAGCAACAAGGAGATTTTTCGAATCAACCAGGGAAATTAGGCGCACACCAGTGTGTCCGCACGGTAGAGAGCACCGTAAAGTGGTGGGTACAGGCAAAAGGGCGGGCGGTAATCTCGCAAAACCGCTCAAAGTTGGATCTAGAGGATCCACACAAATAACATAAACACAGCAATGCCCCTGCGCTATACAAGTATATAAAACATTTAGAGAAATGACATAAATATAGAAAGCACTTTCATTTGGTATGTATCCACACTTAAGGAATCGTTTTTTTGAGAATCAGTTACACCAGGTTCAGGTACAAAAGTTCCGAAAAAGAAAGAGAATTGTTCTGTCCTTGAAGTTAAATCATTGGTTTATTGTTCCTTTGTTAATGCCAACACGTGTTTCATCGCAGGGAACATACTGCGAATCTTCAGGGCTTTGGTAAGGAAAGTATGACTACCAATAACAGAGTATGAAGGCAAGTCCGTATTAGGACCGAAATCATGTAAGTAGGTTCGGGGTATGTTGCACGCTGCCTGCGTGATAGGGAAATCTTTTTTAGTATAGTGAGAATCGAAACCCGGGAGGAGTTATTGTGCGTATCCGAGGTGTCTCGTGAGAGACCAGCAATCCTTTGACAGGCGGGTACACCTTGTCAGTGTCGAACTCCCTCTTGAGGTTCCCGGTGCCGTTCTACGAGTGACGGTCACCGATATGACAAGCGGTCTCAGCAGTCACTGTCTTCCGTTTGTATCAACACACTCCTTAACTCCGCCAGCTCCGCTCAAGGCGGAGCATTCACTCTCGTTTCAAGCCACCTCCGTATGTCTGTGTCGCACTCGCCGGCCCAAGCACGGGCGCTGGTCACGTCAGCGTCCCCAATCTTACACACGGTGTAACTCCACCCAGGAACGTCGGAATCTCAATCGGACAACGAGTCCCGCATCAGCAGCAGTTCACCCACAATATTCCACTATTGTGGATCAGGATAGACGACAGGATTATTGCGGAGGATCGGAGGGTCTTCGGAGCTCCGAGCTTACGTGGCCATCTTGGTTGCCCGCGAAGCTCCTCCCCCTGTCCTGCAATTCTTACAGGTTGCCAGTTCCTTCTTGGGTTATGCTGTGTCAGGACTCACTCCTGTTGTAGCTTGGGTTTTCTTCCTCGTCCGGCCCTGCCACTCACAATTTACCCTTTTGACCTCAGCTGGTTGTCCGATTCTTGGTGTAGACCCTTCGGTTACACTTCCACGTTTCTTGCTGAGTGCAGTGTCATGCAAATGGCACTGATGACATAGCTGCCAATGTTCCTGGACGACAGGTGGCGATGATTAACTAGGAGAGGAAGTTTCGGAATGGATATAGCCACATGACCGCTTCTTCTGAATCATCTCTTGCACCTCTGGCATCTGCGGTCAGGGGCAGGGATGCCGTTCGACTCCAACTTCAGACACTCGGGGGTGGACGGTCTCACTAGCGATGGGAGCAACGTGGTTTGCGCTTGCTGCGGCTTACGTGTGGTTCTTCCTTGGTGCTGTCGCCAGGGCCGTCGGTCCGCCTTGGTGGCTGTCTGGTGTCTTTGGAGGGGTTCTTGGCTTGTGGTGCTAAGAGTCCTCGTGCTTCTCCTCTCGTTGTCTTTGATGCACCTGTGTTTGTCCAGCTCTTCTGGGTGACACTATCTCCAGCTTCTTTTCTGGGTGCACTGACATGCACCATGTTCTAACAAGGCCAATGGGCCTATTAACTTCAATGGTCTCCGAACCATACAGGCGAAACTTCAGTCGCTCCTCTCGGCTGCATGGCGCGTAGCCACTTCCTTCGGGTGCTCCTTCTTCAGGCAGCTTCTCACCGCTCCTACTCCGGGTGTTCCCTCTCCAGGGAATGGCTTCCAGGGGCAGTGGTGAGCTGTGGCTTCTTGACCCTCCTACTACGGGCGTTCCCTCTCCAGGGAATGTCTTCCCCAGGAAGTGGTGAGCTGTGGTGGCGGCTGGCCACTTGTGGTGTACGACTCTCCTCTCGTCAGTCTTGGTTCACTGACGACGCTTGCTTGAGGCAGTGTGAGGGAGGATACTGCGCTGCTTTGGCCCACTCGGGGCTTCGTTGCGGTGGGGATGTAGAGGAACTCCCTTCCGTCTTCAGCTTTGCACTTCAGTGTGGAGATGTCTTTCTCCTGGGTACCTGCCCGTGCTGTCGTATTCGCTGGTGCGTCTTCCTGCGCACTTCGGGCTTCGTGCGCTCAGTTCTCTTTGCTGGCATCCTCTTCCGACAGTTGGCTTTTCCTTATTCTAGCTTGCGGTGGCATCTGGCAGCCACTGGGGCCAGCACACTCTTGGTTGCTTGACGCTGTACGTCCTTGGATCCAATTGGCCTTTTGGCAGCGTTCTCGGCTAAAGCAGCTTTCGGCTTCCTGTGGGGTTAACAGACACCAGTCTCTTCCCCTCCTGCGTACTAGGCAGCCACTGTGGTGTTAGGCACCCGGTGCATGTTCTCCTTGCACCTTCATGGGGCTTGGCTGCTTTCGGTTCTTTTCAACATCTACACATGGAGCTGCCTTCCCTGTCGCAGTCTTGGCATGTCCTGGCAGTCTTTGCTGTGTGGTGACAATGGGCTGCAATCTTTTCCTTCGAGGTTCCCCTCGGCGCTCGCTTGGTTCCCTTGTTGCGTTGGGGCATATGTCTCTCCCTTTTGTTGTCACCCTATTCTTGGCAGCTTTCATGATGGGGTGTTTTAAGGTTGCACAATGCAAACTTTTGTTTGCTGCTGGCCTGTCCATGATAATGCTGGAATGCAAAAGCGTGGTACCGCAAATGGCCACTAGGTGACGCTGCAAGGCTTGTTATCGCGGTCCGGCCGTTTTACTTTCTGGAACTTCAACGGGTTCCGTGGTATTTGTCCTGCTCTCCCGGGCGCTGTTGGTGCAGAGGAATATATATGGCAACTCGTGGCAGGTGCTGCCTTCATTCCTACCAGATGCCCTTGAGCTGCAGACACCTCTGTGCCTCAGTGAATGCTGTCTGTGTTGCATTCACATTGCTAGAACCTGGATCGGCCTCAGGAGCTCTGCCTATGCGACAGGCCTCGCTTCACCGTCA
Source organism: Lissotriton vulgaris (assembly GCF_964263255.1). Taxonomy (NCBI): domain Eukaryota; kingdom Metazoa; phylum Chordata; class Amphibia; order Caudata; family Salamandridae; genus Lissotriton; species Lissotriton vulgaris. Next base: position 1,547,074,063 of record NC_141687.1, on the reverse strand, counting down.
TGTGCGGGGCATCTTCTCCGGTTGCCGCCGCCCGAATCTGCTTTGCTGGACAACTTACTTTATAGAGGGACTTCCTCCCCTTCCCACTAAGTGTTTTCTTTTTTTCTCAGCAAGCACGGGCCGCACACTGTCACTTCTTACTTCTAGACCACTGTCAGTCCGGCTTCATCCAAAACTGCAGCACTGAAACAGCCCTACTGCAAGTGGTTGATGACGCGTTGAGGATACTCGATTCATGGGGGTCCTGTCTTCTAATTCTCCTTGACCTTTCCGCAGCCTTTGACACTGTCAATCACAACACCCTCCTCAATATTCTTCAACAAAGAATGGGCATGGAGGGCACTGTGCTTAAATGGTTTGCATCCTTCCTTTCTGGCAGATCCCAAATGATCAAAATAGCGAACAGTCTTTCACCTCCTGTGGCGGTAGGTCATGGTGTTCCCCAAGGCTCGATACTTGCTCCCACACTGTTCAATCTCTATTTAGAACCACTGGGAAATCTCCTAAGTAAATCCGGGATTCACTATCATCTTTATGCTGACGACACTCAACTCTACCTCAAGATTGCCTCTACTCACGATCTCTCCATCCTAGCTCCACTCTCGACTCCATTCAAAACTGGATGTCAACTCATCAACTGATTCTGAATCCCTCCAAAACTGAATTCCTCCTCTTCTCCTCCTCACTCTCTCCTCCCCCGGTTCAATCATGGATGGATCAGATGAATCTACTAAACCATAAACCCATCATTGTCGACAGCGCCGAATCCCTTGGTGTCATACTAGACAAAAAACTCAATCTAATTCCCCACATCAATTCCATTGCGAAATCAGCTCGATACTAACTGCGCCTTCTTTGGGGAATCCGCTGCTTCTTCGCGGAGCGGGACCTTATAACCCTGGTGCAAGCACTGGTCCTCTCCAGACATGACTACTGCAATTCTCTTCATACTGGCCTCCCCAAATCCCACTTGTCCCCACTTAAGTCTGTTTTCCACTCAGCAACTCGTTTCATTTATGGGGCCAAAAGAAGCGATCACATCACACCGATGTTATCTACCCTCCGCTGGCTTCCCTTTGAGGCTAGAGCTATCTACAAGACCGCTTGTATCACCCACAAAGCCCTGCACTCCTCTTCTCCTCGCTACCTGGCGAATAAACTGAAACTCTCTGGAGGTTCTAGACCTTCACGCAATGCGGAGAATCTACTGCTTGAACCTCCCACTTTCAAGAAGGAAAGAACGATGGCCCAATCCTTTTCAGACAACGCAGTGAGAATCTGGAACTCATTCCCGCCTCAGCTCCGGACCACCGCCTCCTCCCAGGCCTTTAAAAGGGACCTCAAAGCTCTCCTCCTCCAGAGACACCTCCAAAAGTAACTCTCTTTTATCTGAAGGAAGATCTCCCACTACTGAAAATTTCTACTTCTCATGTCCATGGAAGTGCCTTCCCAGTGTGTTCTTGCGGTTAGAGTGTTTGCCTTTTATTGCAGTATTATCCATGTACTTGTGTTTGGTACCCTCTTGCAACTTGCACTCACCACTTTGCCCCTGTAACACACGGTTTGCTTCCTCTCACATGTTTTTTACCTTTGATACTTGCACAAGTGCCACTTTTGCCTACGTAATCGTTTGTTCTTGTGCTTGAGTGTCTAACATATATTGCAATATTACACCGCAAATTATACTCTATTTTCTCTTGTAGCCTGCACACTTGTCACTTTTTCCTCCTGTGCACTTTTTACTGCCTCATGTATTTTTGGTAGCCCACATTTTTACTACCTCATGTATTTTGTTTGCTCACAAGTGTCACAATTACCTCATGTATTTTTGGTTTCTCACAATTTTTACTACCTCATGTATTCTTGTTTGCTCACAATTATCACTTTACCGTATGTAACGTAACGTATGCCTCTGCAATCTGTTGCTCGTGTAATGTTCTCAGTTTGTATCATTTCTGTTCCTATTGTGAAGCGCTCTGACACCTTCGGGTAAAGTCCGCGCTATATAAAATTGCATAAATAAATAAATAAATAAATAAATTACTGCCCTCCTCGCAGCAGCCTCTCTTGCATCACACGCTGCGCGGGGGCTGGTGCTGCTGCTCGGAGAAGGTGTGGCTTTGCTATGGGGCAGCGTTCTTCGTGGGGGTGTAAAGGAGCGGATCGCTGCTACGCTCTCTGTCTTCCCTTCGTCAGGCTCTACCACAGATGCTCCTGCTGGCCACCAACAGTGTGCAGTCACTCCTCGTCTCACCGCATTCCCTCAGCTGGCCTCCAGGCCCACTTCCTGCCGGTCAGCTCCGCTTTGGCTTGTGCTTCGCTTGGGCCACAGCAGATTGGTGGCAGGGCACGCCGCCAGTTCCTCGCACGTTTACGTGGTCTCGCTTTTGTCGTGTGCCGCCACACACTATCGGACTCACCAGGTGCGGGGTGGGCTCCCGATCACCTCGGGGCTCTGCTCATGCCCCGCAGGCCATCAGGCGCATCCTGCACCCGCACACTGGGGATGTACTTGATTCAGGTGCAGGGTAGGCTCCCACCGCCTCGCCTTCTCCCTGGGGCTCATCACACGCCCCGCGTCTATCGGGAATGACCTCGACCTGGGCAGCACTCTCCTCCTTTTAACCTATTTGCTGGGCTGCTGAACGCATGGGCACAGCCCTCTCGTTGCCAATGTGGTGTCATGGGCCCGCATGCTGCTAAATTATTGACACAGACACCATTAGTATAGCACTACAGCTGGCCTCGAGCACGTGCACTCGGGCCCTTTTATTAGCAGGCTCACGTCACTTGTGACGCCTGTGAGGGATGCATGTGGGGGTGCAAGTGTGCCCACTCCCATAGTGGCTATAAAATATATGCCTGTCAAGACACTAGAGCGTGTCTCACAGGACATAACAACAGAGGCTCTTTTGTTACTTTTAATTCTTCTATTGCAGGGATCCAAGGGTAGCGAGGTTTTAGCCTGTCTCCCCCTGGGTGAATTCATACAATGAAACGGGCCAGTAATAGGATAGGTGAGGCAGGTACTGTGGTCGGGGCCTAGCAGTAGGTTATATAGGTAGGTTTTTGGGCAGGAACGCATTCGCTGAGACGCTGCCAAGGGCGGTTAGCAAATTGTTTAGGTGACAGGAAGAGTTTTAGTCAAGTGAAGTATTTGAAATGTTTCGTTTTTAAGACCCACAAATACATTCGGATGGAGCATAATGACACAATTATAAGTGTAATAAGGGGGGCGTGGCTTGGACGCCGGAGGGAATGGCGGCGTGAGCCCGGAGCTCCGCGCCCGATCCCCACTAACATCCTGACAATCGTCGCTAAAAACCCTGCGATAACCCCAGAAAAGGAGGGGATCTGCTGGAGGATGATGGGGGGCAAGTAAGGAGCCACCAGCGGAGCAGATTGGAGATTTTGTGACGCTAGAACAGCGAATCGTCTTTAATCGATGCGAGACAAAGGCGTTCATCAAGATGGCGGCCGAGGTGTGAAAACGCACTGAACAGACAAGAAGGCGGATTGACCGCGGCACAGCCGATCCTCCTGTTGGATCCGGACCCCACAATTCGACATCGCCACTGAGTGACTATTGGTGACCTGGGGGTGGATCAGAGTGAACGCTGGACGGAGGGCCTGCACACCGCGCCCGCCAGTCCGAGAGCTAAAGATGGACAAGATGGCGGTGGAGGTTGGTAAATGGAGCCCGGCAGAGGGTTGGTGACTGATGACAACGGAGCGAAATCCTGGCACTGGGCTGCCCCGAAGGACGATTCAGCTGTTGACTTTGGCCCGCGCGACCAGCTGAGTCCACAGCGCATCACGGACCTGGAACGACCCAGCGCTTTGGTTGCTAGCTCCGGAGCGGCCTGGGACTGAGAGGAGCGAGGACAACGCGAGCCCTCTGCCTAGCTCTGAACTATAATGACGATACAGGATCCAAATTAACATTACTAACGTTCCTGAAAGAGGCGACGGCGCGATATGGTGAAGCCGAAGGGGAAGGCCGAAGGGGAAGGCCGAAGGAGCGACGGCCTCGAACATGGCGGACGGCAACCTGGAGGAGCCTTCGGAGCTACAGTAGCTACAAAACCGTATCCTGCAAGCCATAGCCTCCACGCAGGACACGTTGCGGCAAGACATTGCACAAGTGGCCTCGGGACTTGGTCTACTGCGAGCGGACCATGATAAACTCAAGGATAGGGTCAAGGAGGCGGAGGATGCTCTGCAGGACCTGGTGCCCTCACACAAGACTTTTGAGAGCAAATTAACAAATGCCCTTGATCGGATCCAAGTCCTAGAGAGGCGAGCGGAGGATGCGGAAAATAGAAGTCGACGCAGCAACGTCCGTATCGTAGGGGTTCCGGAGAAGGAGGAGGGGGAGGATATGGTAGAATTTCTTGAGACCTGGCTCGGCTCCGTAGTGGCACCGGAGGGCCTATCATCCTTCTTTACTATAGAGCGAGCCCACCGAGTTCCTTCAGGACCGCCGAAACCCGGTTTACCCCCGAGGCCGATTATCGCAAAACTGTTGCACTATAAGGACAGGGACTTGTTACTACAGAGAGCTCGGGACACTGGCCCGTTTCAGGTGGCGAATAGCAGAGTGACTCTGTATCCCGACTTCACTTATGAGACGCAGTGGCTGCGGGCCTCCTTCCTATCGCTCAAAAAAGAACTTTGGACGGAGGGAATATCATACTCCCTGCTCTTCCCGGCAAAACTTAGAGTGGTGGTAGATGAGAGGACACATTTCTTTGCCACGGCAGCGGAGGCGTGGGAATGGTGGGACACGTATAAAGCGGGTACTGATGGAGCCAAGGCACAAGAGGAAAGGGAGCGAGAACGAGACAAGGCGAAAACGGGCCTCCGAAAATCGCAGAGACTGCGCAAGGGACGGCGAGGCGCAAAGAAACCGACGGCTACTCAAACGGAGGCTGAGAGGAAAGCGGCGCTTCAGGCAGCAGGAACGTTGTCGAGATCTGGAGGCTCCCACTCTAAACAGAACACGGACACTGAGACTCATGCCTCTGCCTCGGGCTCGGACTCGGACGTATCAGGGATCCATGGGGCCAAGGGCCCGTTGGTGACACCACAGTCATCGGACACTATCCTGAACACTTGACTTGCAGCTGGAGGGCGGCGGGCAACCACACCAATGATCCCATTAATAGCACAGTGAGATGATTGGGGATTGCAATTTGGGTTGCATGTTTGGTATCCATGATGGGGATTAACCGGGAGTGCGGGGGGGGGGGGTACTCGCCCGGTCCCCTTTTGGCCTAGGCCGCGCTCTATTGGCCCTTAATGCACCCACGGTTACGACCGTGTTACAGCAACACAGTTTGGGGAAGTTGCTTAGTTTGGATGGGAACTAATAGTTCAATATTGGGGCCTGTTCTGGGGGAGTGGGGGGGGACTTTGTTGGGGGTAACTTCCACGTTTGGCAATGGAGAGCGCAGGGCAAACTGTGCGATGTACTGATCTACGTTTTCGAGGGAGTTGGGGCGGGGGACACCATCCGTGAGAGTCTGCAATGTGTTGGCCTACAACGAAGTGCTTTTCGAGACAATGGCTAATGTGGGTTTGGTGAAGTGCATGACCTGGAATGTGCGGGGACTTCATACGATGCAACGGAGGCATAAAGTACACGCCTACTTAATTAGGAGGGGGGTCCATATTGCGCTGCTACAGGAAACGCATCTCACGAAGAAGGAAGGGGTGGCTCTTCAGAAGAGATGGAGAGGGCGGGTCTTCCATACTTCCTACTCAGCCTATGCTAGGGGGACATTGATTTGGATTAGGGCGGGGACACCTTTTCAACCGACATGACACCTAGTGGACCCTGAGGGGAGATACGTGGTGGTAGAAGGCAAGTTAAGGGGCAGGGATATCACCCTATGCAGCGTATACGCCCCAAACACGGAGCAGATGGTATTTCTGACGGGGCTGTCGGGGACGTTGGCACACTTCCTAGCGGGCACGGTATTGGTGGGCGGTGATTTCAACTCCATAGCAGACACAGACCTAGACAGATCCCATCCGCCACTAAGTGACTCCCCGGTGCATAGACTCACGAAGGGTAGACGGGAATGGCAAGAGAGTTGGAATCTAACAGATATGTGGAGAGCGCACCACCCAGCGACCCGCGACTACTCATATTTTTCTAGCATGCACGACCTGCATGTCCGGCTCGATGCGATATTGTGCTCGCAGGATGTGCTGCCGTCCGTAACCGGGTCGGAGTACCTCTCGAGGACGATCTCGGATCATAATCCACTTATTATTAATTTGGCCTGGACGACTGAAATACCCCTAGTACCGTCCTGGAAATTGAGGCCGGAGACACTGGAGGACCCGCCTTTCCACGCAGCGCTAGAGGACGGAATAACCCAATATTTTGCTGATAATGGGGGGACAACATCCACCAGAGCGATGGAATGGGATGCATTTAAAGTGGTGGTGAGGGGCCAATGCATAACGAAGTATGTGGGTGCAAGACAGGTGTTGCTGGATGATGTAGCTAAAGCAGACTCTAAGTTGCGCGAAGCGGAGCAGAAGCGCCCCGGTCGCCCCGATCTCCAAGAAGAGGTATGCACAGCTAGGGAGGCAGTAGCGGCGGAGGTTGAACACCTACGTGCTTTCGACCACCGTGCGTACATGCTCAGAGCCCATGTGGAGGGAGACAAAGCTAGCACACTTTTAGCGTGGCTGGCGGACCCCACGAAGCGTTGCTCCCCTATTCTGTCACTGGATGACGGGGAGGGCCACACCTGTCATACTCAGAAGGAGATATTAGAAGGTTTTCAAAAATACTACACAGTCCTGTATAGAAGTGGGCAGGGGGACCGTGAGAGCGCGATTGAGGCTTTCCTATCTGGCCTTCAGCTACCCCAGCTGGAGGAGGAACAGGCGAGGGATCTGGGGAGCGACATCACACTGGAAGAGATTAGGGGGGCGATCAAACGAATGGCTCGCAACAAAACGCCAGGACTAGACGGCGTGCCTATTGAATTCTAGAGTAAATATGTAGACATCCTAGCGCAGAGGCTCCAGGTAATATACTAGGAAGCTGTGACGGCGGGCCGCCTCCCACAATCAATGCTGGAGGCGCTGGTGATACCTCTCCTGAAACCGGGTAGGGACAGCGGCACTCCTTCATCTTACAGGCTGCTATCTATGCTCACGGCGGACTATAAAATCCTGAGCTCCATCTTGGCGGCTAGACTCCTGCAGCATATGCCCGGATTGGTGCACGCGGATCAAAACGGTTTCATCCCAGCTCGGAACACGACCATTAACATTAGGAGGCTCATACGGCTGCTGGAGAGCGCACAGACAATGGCTCGGGGTCCCCTGGTTCTATCAGTGGACATTGAAAAGGCCTTCAACAGTCTAGAGTGGGACTACCTATATAAGGTTATGGCCCGCTTTGGTCTTGGAGAAGGCTATATTAAATGGACAAAGGTACTATACTCTGAGGCGGTGGCGAGAGTACGGATAGGGCCTCTAGTTTCGCAGCAATATCTGGTGGAGAGGGGCACTCGTCAGGGCTGCTCCTTATCCCCCTTACTGTTCGCACTGGCGATTGAACCACTGGCTGCTGAGGCCCGAACGGGCAGACACTTCTAGGGCATAGGGAGTAGCGAAGGCCAGCAGTTTATATCATTGTATGCCGACGATTTGCTCTTATTCCTGGAAAACGACTCGACCGCGCTAGAGGGAGCGGAAGGGTTGCTGGAGCGGTTTGGGGTAATCTCTGGTCTGAAGGTCAATTGGGCGAAGACAAGTGTATTTCCACTACAGAAGGATGTCGCTCGACCCGACCACCGCCCTGAGTTGAACTGGGAGCCGACCTGCATTAAATATTTAGGGGTCTACGTATATTGCACCGCAGACGACCTGTTCGAAGGCAATGTGGGGCGATGTATGAGAGCCCTGAGGGGCAGCATGGCCTTTTGGGCTACGCTTCCGTTATCCATCGCCGGCCGCATATCCCTGTTGAAGATGGTGGCTCTACCGAGATTACTATATTACTTCCGGACACTCCCGATGTGGATCCCCAGCTCCTTCTTCCGCCAACTTAAGTCCCAGCTGACTTCGTTCTTGTGGGGGGCGGGCAGATGCAGAGTGGCTCTGGCGACGCTGACCCGTCCCAAGGATGAGGGTGGGTTGGCGGTGCCAGACTTTGAAGTGTACTATTTGGCCGCCCAACTCCAGATATTTACACAAGAGGTGGCAAGAGTGTACAGAGGCCCTGACCACGAGGCGACTAGAGGCATGCCGAGACATGTCTTGGCTTATATAACCATGCAGCAGAAAATCGCCGCCTGAGACTTAACGATGGAGCAGCGAACATTTCAACTTTCCTGGAATCGCTCCCAACGACGGGCGGGTATAAAACACCCATACGCCCCGGAAATTCCCCTGGGGATGCTGACGGCGCTGCCCCATGGGGGCGATTGGACCAGTCTGCAGCGATGGGAGGAGGCTGGTCTGCAGGTGGTGGGGGATCTCTATGAGAACGGAACGCTCCTACTGTATCAGGACCTCCTGGACCGATTTGACCTACCACGCGGAGGGTTTCTCTTGCACTCGGCGGTGATTAGAGCGATGCAAGCGCACTGGGGTGGGGGGCTGGCAGAACCCGAGACATCTATGGTTTGTCAGTATGCCATGATGGCGGCGGGGACGGTTAAGGCGGTGACCTGCCTATACTTGAGAATGCTCCGTGAAAACCTGGCGCCCCTCACGACGCTAAAAGCTAAGTGGGAAACGGATTTGGGGAAAGATATTCCTGTAACGACCTGGGCCCGGCTGGTGAGGCGCGCACGTAACAGCACAAGGAACGCGAGATTCCAACTCATCCATTATAATGTACTGCATAGGGCCTATATGACCCCAGGCAGAATTAAGACATACTTTGGGGTAGCGGTATCGGAGTGCCCGCGTTGTAGATCGGACGGGGTGGAACTGGAGCACATGCTGTGGTCTTGTCCGGCCCTTCGGGGGTACTGGCGGGCCATAGGAGAGACCCTGAACGAAGTGACGGGTCATCGATTTTGACTTGGCGGTCTGCCTTCTGCACTGGTTCCCCCATACGCCCAAAAATAAGCTTTCTAGCAAATTTGTAGACATGGGACTGATGGTAGCCAAAAGGGAGATAACTAGACAATGGAAGGCGAAAACTGGCCCGACGTACAGGAAGTGGTATAATGAATTCCTGAAGTGGGCAGCATGCGACAGCACGCATAGATACCAGTTAGCGCGCAGGGACCCTGGACCTAGAGCATTAGAGACAGCTACAGCATGGGAGGTGATGGTACAAGCCCTTAGGGACACTATGGTCACGGAAGATGGAGAATCCCTTAGCACACACGGAAACGGCACTCAGATACAATTGGGTGGAACGCAGACTTCATAACTGACAGGTCATGTAGCGCACCCTGACACACAACACCGTGGGACCCCGTGAGCGGATGGTGGAGGGGGGGAGGCGGGAGGTAGGGGAGTTCGGGGTGAGTTGGGGTGAGGTTAGGCGGGGGGGGTTTACATAGAGTAGTTAAGTTAGGGCGAAAAAGTAGACATGCACAACTAAATGCGATTGAAAGTGATTAGCAACATTGTAACCAGACGACATCCAGAATACTCAATTTATCGCCGCCCGACCTCTGGGTTGTGGGCTCATTGGCTGTGTATACAACTCGGGCAAAGCTGATGCTTATGAATCATGATAATGCCAAGAATATGTATATCCTGGTCTGAGCGCTGTATGTCTGCAATAAAAATTACTTAAAAAAATTATAAGTGTAATAAGGATTTTGTGTGAGGCAGGCAGGGAGGATCTTTTGAAACCGGGGGTGCTGGTTGGCATGTGTGGGTTTACAGCATCCAAAGAGGGAGGCGGCTGGTGGAGTAGCAGCAGCAGTGGCAGCATGCTTGCCTGCAGTCAATGAACAAAAGTCAGAGTCTGTGGAACAAGTTAACACATTACTTCATAAGGCTTTGGGGCAAGGCGTCATCTCAGAGCAGCAGCCTGAGGTTCCGGTGGAACTTGCGGCGGATGACGCAGATTTTTGTGCAGTGAGCGTGCAGCAGCAAAGTCGTGCTGTTCCTCTCCCAGGAAGAAGGCTAGCTCTGGGAGGAGCAGTGAAGTGTAAGGAAGGAGCATGGAGGTAGGAGCCGGAGGTGTCGGCCACCTGTGTCAGGAAGAGTGTCACTGCCGGAGGCTAATGCGTCTTCATTGGTGGAAACAGGCCCCCTTTATCATGGGCGGGTCATCAGCAGCACTTCAGGTGGCAGTAACAAGTGTGTGGAAATGCTTGTGGTTTACGCGCCTGTCAGCGGAGAGTCGGAATTAAAAAGGAGGCGGTTTGCGTCTTCATTAGCAACCCCATTCAGAGGTGAGGCGGAGGAGGGTTATTAGAGGAGTAAATAGAAGGGGCCAACCCCTCTAAAGCATCCCACAAGTTTCATGGTGTGGGTATTTCCTTCAGTAGTGAATCAGCAGGGAACGTGGAGGTTCATAGCAACTCCACAGGAGTTATGGGATATGAAGTGCCGCTCAAATCAGTTAATTTGGAAGCCAGTGATAGTAGCAATAAGGTTGAGGCTCATTGTGAAAACAAAAAGAGAAAAATCAAATCAACATAGCCTTTCCACAGACAATATTTTTGATTTGGGTCAGCATTTTAAGGACTTGTAAGTCGAGAAGAAAGCAGAGCAGATGTTGTTAGATCATAGAAATATGAATGGCAATCATCAGGACGTCAGTGTTAAAAACAGCCAATTGTTAGAATACGACAAGTAGGCTCTGGGAATGAGACCGGTCAGTGGGTATGGGGTGCAGATTTAAAATTGGCAAAGGATATGGGAATTAATGCAGTTAGAGAGCTTGGCAGATCAGAGCTGCCTGAAGAATAGATCGTCAATAAGAAAATCAGAAGAATCAAGTGGAGTAAGATGGATGCCAACAGAACATGAAGCGGCTCTGACATGTTGGTCTGAAGAAAAAGGAAGGTCACAAGTGGCTTTTCCTTCAACGAGAGAGCAGTTCAAGAAGTCATCTGCATCAAAACTGAGGTTGTATGATGGTGGAGTGGATGATGGTGAAAGGCCAGGTTTCATTGGGTTAGTTGTCATAATGATTATGTGGAGTTGTTGGATTATGAAGGTGATAGCGAGGAGTTAGAAGAAGGGGAGTTGTGAGAATGTGAAAGTGGTGAGTGAGAAAGGAGTGGGTGCAAATAAAAGGTGTGAGAATGGGATAACGGGGCAAACAAGTGTTTTTAGTATATTGCAGAAGTCAGGAGCGGACAGAGCAATTGAACAAGATGGAATGAAGCAAAAGCAACATACATCTGAAGCTGAGCCAATGCAAAGAAGGTCATCAAAACTGCCTAAAGGTAGGGCATCATGGTGGTCAGCTTGGGGGAACACAGACAACTGTCTTACAAACAACACAAGATCTATTGGTGTGAGGGATGGTAACTTGGTAAAAGATTGTGGTACAGACACTCAAGGGGATATTAATCTGCCTAATGAACATCATGAAATACCTGCAAGAGATTACTTGTGACACACAGACTCAAAGTGACAAAATTGACAATCAAGATAAGCGGGATAAAAATAACGAGGATGAGGATAAGAATATACATGAGGTTACCATATATGGACATTTCGATACCTTTGAGTTCTAATTTATCAGATCAAACAAAGAGTAGAATATGGAGACTTTAATGTGACCTTTGAGCCTCTAGGCAGGGACGACATCTGCGAAGTCTAGGAGGAGGACAAACTCTGTTATGTTCCACCTCTTGATTAACCCCCTGTCAAGAAGTGGACCCAATCAGTCATTCAAAGAAATACCCTACTCTCAGAGTTAGGCTGAGAGCCACCAATGGAAGTTCGAAATGAGATAAAGTAGGAGTAAACACTTTCACTGGTCCCAATGGTGTGATTCGTATCGACTACATTTTACTCGACCTAAGGGTTTGGACAATGCTATTGGATATGTCTGTGGGTAAAAGCACCAACGTGACCACAACCCCCTAAGCCTGAGTCTGGCACCCCTGCGGCAATTCATCCAGCATTTCCAGAGACTATCTGACCCCTTGACCCTGCTTGCAGGTCGGGTCGCTCCCCACGCCGCACGGCTCCCCCTGTGTGCCCGTGACTTCTTTTCCTGCTGCCGCTGCCGAGAGTTCGGGGGACTGCTTGTGCCTCCTACTGTAATTTCTTTCTTATCTATTTTGCATTGTCCTTTCATTTTTAGCACTGTTTTGTATTGAAGGCGTCCTTAGCGCCCTTTTCCCGCTGTACCCCGCCGCTCCCCGCTTCACGCTGCTGCACCCCTGCAGCCCGCCCCCTTTGCCTTCTGTATCCCGTCCCCATCCCCCACGCCCATTGGCCACCCCGCTCCCGCCTCCCAGCTGCTCCTCCCTCCCACTTGGCCTCTTATGGAGGACGCCGCGCGGCAGTGAGTGTGACCCCTTGACCCTGCTCGCAGGTCGGGTCGCTCCCCACGCCGCAAGGCTTCCCCTGTGCGCCCGTGACTCCTTTCCCTGCTGCCGCTGCCGAGAGTTCGGGTGACTGCTTGTTCCTCTTACTGTAATTTCTTTCTTATCTATTTTGCATTGTCCTTTCATTTTTAGTGCTGTTTTGTATTGTAGATGCTCTTAGCGCCCCTTGCCCGCTGTACCCCCCTCTCCCCGCTGCTGCACCCCTGCGGCCCCGCCCCCTTTGCCTTCTGTATCCCGTCCCCAATGCCCATTGGCCACCCCGCCTGATCCTCCCTCCCACTTCGCCTCTTATGAAGGACGCCGCGCAGGAGCGCAGCGGACGCGCGTCAAAGGCGTGCCAAAGGCAGGCCCGCTGTGCCTGGACCGCGTCCAGCGCCAGAACCCCTGGACCCCAAAGCCGCCACAACACCAGACTGCACTACGACTCCAGCACCCTCCGCGCACTCCATCCCGGACAAGATCACCCTTGCTACCGGGCCACTCCAAAGCGCACCCAAGGGCCCTTCACCTGCCGGAACTGCAGCTTCTCCAGGATCCGGCCCGCCAAACCACCAATCAGAGAACGCAACCACCTCCGATGTATCCTCCTCAACACCCACTCCGCTCGCAAGCATGCCATCAAACTCTCGGACCTCCTAGACTCAACCAACCCCGACGTCGCCTTCCTGGCGGAGACCTGGCTGAACACAACCTCGGCACCAGACATCGCCGTAGCCATCCCAGAAGGCTACAAGATCTCCCGCAGAGACCGCACCAACGGAGTGGGAGGGGGACTCGCCATCATCCACAAGGACACCCTCAGAGTCTCGACCTGCACCAACGACACCCTCACCACCGCCGAGCACATGCACTTCCAGATCCACAGCGACCCCAACACCACCCTCAGAGGAACACTCATCTTCAGACCACCCGGACCCCGGCCACAGTTCACCAACTCCATCGCCGACCTCATCAGCACCCACGCCCTCGCCTCCACGGACTACATCCTCCTCGGGGACCTGAACTTCCACCTCGAGAACAACAATGACGCCAACTCCACCGCCCTGATCGCCAACCTCGGACTCAAACAGCTCGTGACAACACCCACCCACGCCGCTGGACACACACTGGACCCCATCTTCTCCGCAAGTCCCCACATCTCCTTCAACCACACCACCGAACCCCACTGGACAGACCACAGATGCGTCCACTTCACCTTAACAAAAACCACCACACACCACCGCACCCAACAGATGCCATGCCGCTGCTGGGGCAAGGTCACCGAGGACCAACTGACCACCGCCCTCGCCCTGAGACCACCCGCTGACCCCGCCGCCATCAACCTCAAACAGTGAATCAACGACTGCGCCAAAACCCTCGCCCCACTCAAGACCTCCGCCACCAATCACACCAACAAGAAAGCCACCTGGTTCACCCAAGACCTCCGGACCTCCAAGCGCACCTGTCGGAAGCTGGAGAAGAGCTAGCTCCGCGATCGAACACCAGACAGCCACACAGCCCACAAGAACGCCACCCACAGACACCACCAACTCATCAGGACCGCCAAGAGGACCGCCTTCAAGGACCGCCTAGACAACAACGCACACAACAGCAATGAGCTCTTCAACATCGTGAAAGAACTCTCCAACCCCAGCTCCAACACCAACGACATTCCACCAACACAAGACCTGTGCGACTCACTGGCCACCTTGTTTCACCGCAAGATCACCGACATCCACGACAGCTTCAACGACATCCATGACAGCTTCAACACCACCACCCCCACCTCCACCGCCGAGACCCCCACTCCTGCGACCACCACGCGCACCAGCCGCCTGACCACCTGGTCCAACGTCAGCGACGAAGGCACTGTCAAGACCATGAACTCCATCCACTCTGGGTCCCCATCAGACCCATGACCTCACCACGTTTTCAACAAAGCCAGCACAGCATCGCCCCCCCCCACCTCCGGAAAACAATCAACATCTCCTTCGAGACAGCAACCTTCCCAGAGAGCTGGAAGCACGCAGAGATCAACGCCCTACTGAAGAAACCCAAGGCGGACCCCAACGACCTCAAGAACTTCCGGCCCATCTCCCTGCTTCCTTTCCCGCCGAAATTCACTGAGAAGATCGTCAACAGGCAGCTGACCCGGTACCTCGAAGACAACAATATCCTGGACCCATCCCAGTCCGGCTTCCGCAGCAACTACAGCACCGATACCGCCCTCATCGCCGCCACTGACGACATCAGGATCCTTATGGACAAAGGAGAAACAGCCGCCCTCATCCTTTTGGACCTATCAGCAGCTTTCGACATGGTCTGCCACCGCACCCTAACAGCACGCCTCCATGACCCCGGAATCCAAGAGAAGGCCCTGGCCTGGACCACATCCTTCCTCTCTGGCAGAACACAGAGCGTCTGCCTCCCACCCTTCCGCTCCAAGACCACCAAGATCATCTTCGGCGTTCCTCAGGGATCATCCCTCAGCCCAACGTTGGTCAATATCTACATGGCACCACTCGCCCACGTCGCACAACAACATAGTCTCAACAAACATCATCTCCTACGCCGACGACACCCAGCTGATCATCTCCCTCACCCAAGACCCCACACCGCCAAAGCCAACCTCCACAGAAGAATGAAGGCCGTCACCGAATGGATGAAGAACAGCAGGTTGAAGCTGAATTCAGACAAGACGGAGGTCCTCATCCTTGGCTCAACCCCCTCAGCCTGGGACGACTCCTGGTGGCCAACATCGCTAGGAAAAGCCACAGAACCCACCGACCACGCATGCAACCTGGGGGCCATCCTCGACTCCGCCCTCTCCATGACCAAGCAGATCAACGCCGTCTCCGATTCCTGCTTCAACACCCTCCGAATGCTCCGCAGGATCTTCAAATGGATCCCCTCCGACACGAGAAGAACCGTCACCCAGGCTCTCGTCATCAGCAGACTGGACTACGGGAACGCCCTCTACGCAGGAACAACAACCAAGCTCCTGAGACGACTGCAACGCATCCAGAACGCCTCGGCACGGCTGATCCTCGATGTCCCCCGACGCAGCCACATCACACCCCACCTTAGAGGCCTGCACTGGCTCCCAGTCAACAAGAGGATCACCTTCAAACTCCTCATCCACGCGCACAAAGCCCTACACAATGCCAGACCAGCATACCTCAACGACCGACTCAGCTTCTACACCCCCACCCGCAGCCTCCGCTCTGCCAACCTCGACCTCGCCACAGTTCCTCGCATCCAGAAAACCACCGCCGGCGGCAGATCCTTCTCCTACCTCGCCGCCAAGACTTCGAACACTCTCCCCATGGCCTACGACAGACCAGGACCTGCTGGCCTTCAGAGGACTTCTCAAGACCTCGCTTTTCGATCAGTAGCTGCCCCCCCAGCGCCTTGAGACCCTCACGGGTGTGTAGCAAGCTTTACAAATGTAGTGATTGATTGATTGATCTTATAACCAAAGAGTTGCATCCAACGAATGACCAACGTCATCTTAAATGGAATGGGATTTGCAGGGACGAAAGTAAACTTGAGACCATTAAGCAGGACCTAAGAGCTTATGTGGCAGAGATTGAAGCCCAGCTAGAGAACCCGGGAGGGGTGCGATTAGCAATATGATGAACCTTATTTTGAGCAGTTGCCCCAACACTTTGTTGTCCACCCGCACCTTATAAAGCGGAAATTGGGGACATAAAAAAACAGCAATCCTGGTTCTCACATGAGTGTAGACTTCTGAGGTGCCAAATCTCTACGGCATTTAAAACGAAGAACACGGTTGCCGTGCAAGTGCTAAGAAGGTCCTACAAAATAGCCCTAAATAGAGCAAAGAGGGAGTGGGAAAAGGCCAAATGGAGACAAATTGGGGAAGAATGCGCCCTTAAAGACTCAAAAAAAGTTGGGACCCTAGTAGCAAGGGGGACCTGGAGAGTCAAACACCACCAGCTAACACTATCTCAGCCGGTGCCTGGCAAGATCACTATAATACGCTATACACCAGTCCAAAATATTCCACCAAGAAGGTAACCCCTCTTGATCTACCCTTAGTCAAAGCCATGGACCTCTTCACTAAGAGTGAAATTCGGACCTCAATCAAGTTAATAATTCCATCAAAAGCCCTGGGTCCTGATGTAATTCCAGGCGACCTGGTCCGACACGCAGAGACAACGGGTCCATCTATATAGTGGCACTCTTTTGCGCGCTTGAGGAAGGCAATCCCTTTTACGCGTCAAGAGGAGCGCCTGGAGAAGAGCTCGCTCTCACTTTTTAAGTAACTACCAAAATATTTATAACAATAGTGTGTTGCACGATATTTGTATTTTGCACAGTCCTTACCTGTCCCAGTTCCCCGGTCCACCGCCAATCATTTGGTTTGTGTGGAGGGACGCGGGACGATATTCTGGCATCCAGAAGTGAATCACGACTTCCGGGCCTAAGTGCCACTCAGCTGCTCGCAGCTGTTAGCCCACACACTTTAAATACACCTGCCTTCCAAGTCGCGCTGCGGACGTGCTTGAGGAAGGCAATCCCTTTTACGCGGCGAGAGGAGCGCCTGGAGAAGGGCTCGCTCTCACTTTTTAAGTAACTACCAAAATATTTTTAACAATAGTGTGTTGCACAATATTTGTATTTTTGCACAGTCCTTACCTGTCCCAGTTCCGTGGTCCACTGCCAATCATTTGGTTTGTGTGGAGGGACGCGGGACGAGATTCCGGGCTCTGGAATTGAATCACGACTTCCGGGCCTAACTGCCAATCAGCTGCTCGCAGCTGTTAGCCCACACACTTTAAATACAGATGCATTTCAAGACTCGCAGCGGACGCGCCGCTGTTCGGCACGCCAAAGGCAAGCCCGTCTGCGCCCGACTGGGACCAGGGGCCACGAACCCTGGCAGTTCTTTGAGAGGTATCCTTACGTACAGTGCCCAGACACTGCGGGGCATGACAGGGCTCACTAATCTCAAATGCCGACACTCACTAGATATTGCTAATAGCCCCGCCGGCTGCTCCCACTGTAATTTCAAGTTTCAACTAGACAGTGAGACGGCTCCCTCTCTTCGCCCTCCCTTAAAATTGTATTTACTGAACTGTCGCTCCGTGCCCAAACACTCAGCTGAACTC
This sequence comes from Lissotriton vulgaris, assembly GCF_964263255.1. NCBI lineage: Eukaryota > Metazoa > Chordata > Amphibia > Caudata > Salamandridae > Lissotriton > Lissotriton vulgaris. The sequence goes on along the minus strand of NC_141687.1, from coordinate 1,547,056,434 downwards.
TCTCTGTTAATAGAAGATCTTGAACCTGATGCAATATTTCTCACTGAGACCTGGCTACAGGATGAAGCAGACCCAGCTGTCACTCAAACCCTACCACCTGGCTACCTTATCCAAAGAGGGGAATCGCAAAACCGGCAGAGGGGGAGGGTTAGCGATAATCTTCAGGGATAATCTTCATTGCTGGTCCTCTATTGAGGAGTCGCCAGACTGCGAACATATGAATTTATCCTTAGAATTCTCGCCCACTAGCACTTTCTCTGGCTTACTGCTCTACCGCCCCCCAGGCCATTTTCTCAGTGCACTCCCAACTATTGTCGCCAACTTAGCACTCTCCCCAGCCAATTACACGATTCTGGGGGATCTCAACATCCACCTTGATCACCCCTCTGACAACATGGCCAAAGAGCTTTTATCCAGTTTATCCCCGGTAGCTTGTCTCCTTTCTGGTGAAGAATTGGCTTGGTAGTTTAGTCTGCCCTGTTCCCATGATGCACTGGGCCAGGGACAGACTGATTTGCATATAGCCAGGTTCTGAGCTGGGATGGTGCAGTGAGATAAAGAACGGTGATGGATCAAGCCCTGATCTTTGGACTGGGTAAGAGTGGTCTGCTTAATTCAGACACTCTGTTCATCACCACCCCCTTTTCTGAATCGTTTATCCAGTTTATCAGCACTCCAAATCAACCAGAAAGGCTTTGCACCAACACACACAAAAGGTAATCTCCTGGATCCCGTGCTCAGTAACGCATAGAATCTCCAGGTAGATACCCCCATTCCCCTCCCTTGGACCGACCACCCATTAATTCCATTTACCTGGGAAATCGTAGCCAGCATCCCCCCCAAGAGCACCACCAAGACACAAGACACAAGAAAGGAAATGGTCAAACCTCTCCGCTAGCCATTGGTCCAATCTCCTGGAGAATACCATACCACCCCCTAGCTCCGATCCAGAGAGGGCAAACAACAACTTCAACCTCTGGATCCAAAGCTTATTAGACACGAAGGGCCAGATGTAGGTAAGTAACATTTACCGATTCTTAATTACCGAAAATTACCGAATTTTACCGATTCGGTAATTAAGAATCGGTAAATGTGAGGGGTGGGTATGTGACCTTCTGAACCACCTAAAGACCATCAATTACTCATCAGACACTATGCTTTTGGTGGGGTTCGATGTGGAAAGTTTATATACCAGCTTACCACAAGAAAAAACCATGGAAACTCTTGAAAATATACTTTTCAACACAACCTGGATGTACAAAACTCTCAGACACTTCGTCCTAGAATGCTGTCGATTGGCCCTGATGGAGAACTTTTTTCAATACAGAGACACCCTGTATTTACAATGCCACGGAACTTCGATGGGCAGCACCTTTGCCCCCAGCGTGGCTGGGCTGTATGTGAGTACTTTTGAAGACAAGTTCATATTGAACCAAACCAACAACCCTTATCATCAATGTATATTGTTTTGGAAAAGATACATTGATGATATCTTTGTCATATGGAAAGGAGACCAAGCAACTCTGTTGGATTTTCACAAATGGCTAAACCAACAAGATACCTGTCTACAGTTTACATATACTGCAGACAAGACAAGCATTGATTTCTTAGATGTCACCATCTATGCTGAGGCGAATACCCTCCACACCAGAACCTTTTTTAAGACCACGGCGAAAAACAGTCTCCTGTCCTTTAAGAGCTTCCACCCCAGACCTCTAAGAGAGAATCTACCTTACAGTCAGTTCCTCAGGTTACGACGTAATTGTAGCAACCTCTCAGAGTATAAGTCTCAAGCCAACGATCTTTGCGAAAAGCTTGAAGCCCGAGATTACCCAAAGAAGATCATATCTAACTGTAAGAAACGGGCTCGAAACCAGAACAGAGAGGCACTTCTGGATAGTGTCCAAAAAGCCCCACAAGAGGAAGTGCTGACATGTGTAACCACATACAGCCCCATGACAAATGCCATTAAAAAGATTGTCAATAAAAATTGGCGAATATTGACATCAGGTAATCTAATTTGGCAGAAACCCAGGTTTGCAAACAAAAGGAGTAGAAACCTAAAAGATATACTGGTTCACACACGACCGCCCCCCAAAACACCTAGAGACAATGTCTCTTTATGGGGCAACCCCAGAGTTACAGGCCATTATCCATGTGGCTCGTGCTCGGTCTGTGCCCTGACAAGATCAGTAAAAGAAATACAGCTTTTACCCAATTTTAGATGGACACTTAACAACCATACTAACTGCAACACGACACATGTTGTATATATGATCACGTGTCCATGTCAACTTAACTACATTGGGATGACATGCAGAAAAGTGAAGCAAAGAATTTGTGAACATAGAAGCAGCGTGAAATGCAGAAAAAACACGACCAAAATGGCTTCACATTATCTGGAGAAAGGACACACTGTTCTGGACCTACAATGGGTGGTCCTTGAAACTTTGACAAATAAGGATCACAATGCGGAAAAAACCCTATTTGAGAAAGAGCAAAGATGGGTCCATAGACTCAGGACCGATACCGAGGGACTGAATGATAATATACCTTGGTTATCCTTAGTGAGAAGGTGATCAACCAGTGAATAACCCAGACATACCATTATATGAAAATATACTTCCACGATGATCCCCTCACTGTCCAGTATGCAATATAAATCTATGCCCCAATGAGGATCACTATATTCCATCAAAAACATGAGGGAACGAAATATAAAATGCAGAAATTTTTTTGGACTATTCAAATCCTCCCTCTGCTTTGAAATGAACTAGTGACCCTATGAGCTAAACAACGCATACAATGCCCTCCGTAAAACCAAACACCGAGATCAACACACTCGGTCTCCATAGCAACGTTGATACAAGCTCTAGACCAATAGGAAGCCGCTCAGTACACAACCAACGCCCATTTATACGAACCGGAAGCAATGCCAAGTGCTTCCGGTTCGGTAAGAGCAGCACAGCGCATCAACTCGAAAGCAGCGGGACGGGCGCAATAGGTAGACGCCGAAACATCGCGAATGCGCTCCCACGAAAACCGCAAGTATTGAATGGCGTTCTGTCTAATTTTCAGAATCCCTCTGCCTTTCTTCTTTCCTCTTAGCCCCTCCTCAGAGCCTTACCACCGATTGGAGTGTGCATAACATTTGCGCGAGGTAAAACCAGAACGCGCCGACAGTCACAATGCCTTTTCCCATACGCATGCGAATCAGTCCATCGTGCACTACGCTGTATATTCGCATTATTGCACCTAGCTCCACGTATTAAATACGCGATGCCCACTAAGATTCTGTGCATTTTTAAGTGTGTTTTTTTCACAATTTAATAAGAAACACGACAGAGTTGATCACATTTAGCGCAAACCTTTACGAGCACAAGACGATGTGATACTCACAAGAGATGCATGCTCGTTTTTCCACCAGCATGCCATAACATACTGCATGAGATAGGAAAGTAGTAGATTAAGTTGAAACTATCGTAGACAGTAACCGGTCCCGTAAAGTATTGTCATTTTAAAGTTGTTTACAATTGTTGGATATGAGAAGCAAAATTTTGGCTTAACGTGTGTCCCTCCACTATTCCCCTCCCTGTATGAGTGTGGCAAACTTGTGTTTACTCGTTACAGGTACCATAAGACCTCCAAACATAGGAACAGGTCAATAACCCTCTTCCTTTTTCACTTTTCTGAGCACTTGTATTTTTAATCCCTACCTCACTTATCACTGGTCCTGATGAATGCCCGTAAGCCCTAAAAACCAGGCAATCAAGGCAGAAACATGTCGACCTATGTTCAATCACCCCTCTCCCTATTTTTGTAAATCCTTTAACTCTAAGTGCAACTACTACCCATTACCAAGTAAACAAGTTGCACTGCAACAGAGTGTACTAGACCATGAACCAGACTGAATAAATTTACCTTCCCTGAGCTTTTTGGTCTTTTTAATAAATCCATTTTTTATTTCTGGCTCACTACTGCACCAACCTTGGGTAAAATACCTCCGGGTGGAGGCTGCATACCGAAACTAGACCTTATGATTATGCAGACACGTGATACCAAAGCGGAGAATCAAGATATACCGCTCTGAACCCACCTTACCCATCACGTGCATGAGGGTCTTTTTATTGGGACACCCCTTACCAGTCCTGTACACTCAAGGTTGAGCAGGACAAGTGATCCTTCCCTTTTGATTAACCTGGATCTCAACATCCACCTTGATCACCCCTCTGACAACATGGCCAAAGAGCTTTTATCCAGTTTATCCCCGGTAGCTTGTCTCCTTTCTGGTGAAGAATTGGCTTGGTAGTTTAGTCTGCCCTGTTCCCATGATGCACTGGGCCAGGGACAGACTGATTTGCATATAGCCAGGTTCTGAGCTGGGATGGTGCAGTGAGATAAAGAACGGTGATGGATCAAGCCCTGATCTTTGGACTGGGTAAGAGTGGTCTGCTTAATTCAGACACTCTGTTCATCACCACCCCCTTTTCTGAATCGTTTATCCAGTTTATCAGCACTCCAAATCAACCAGAAAGGCTTTGCACCAACACACACAAAAGGTAATCTCCTGGATCCCGTGCTCAGTAACGCATAGAATCTCCAGGTAGATACCCCCATTCCCCTCCCTTGGACCGACCACCCATTAATTCCTTTTACCTGGGAAATCGTAGCCAGCATCCCCCCCAAGAGCACCACCAAGACACAAGAAAGGAAATGGTCAAACCTCTCCGCTAGCCATTGGTCCAATCTCCTGGAGAATACCATACCACCCCCTAGCTCCGATCCAGAGAGGGCAAACAACAACTTCAACCTCTGGATCCAAAGCTTATTAGACACGAAGGGCCAGATGTAGGTAAGTAACATTTACCGATTCTTAATTACCGAAAATTACCGAATTTTACCGATTCGGTAATTAAGAATCGGTAAATGTGAGGGGTGGGTATGTAGGGAATCCAGATGTTCCCTTTTACCGAATCGGTAAAAGTCGGTATTTACCGATTCGGTAAATACCGAATCGGTAAAGCCTATTGATTCCTATGGGCTTTAAAGCCCATAGGAATCAATAGGCTTTACCGATTCGGTAATTACCGAATCGGTAAATACCGAATTTCACAAGGGTGCAGGGGGTGTCACTTTGACACCCCCTGGCACCCCCTAAACAGGATTGGGTGCCATGTGGCAGGCATACAAGCCCTAGGGGCAGGTCTGCCTGCCACATGGCATAGGTGTGCATGCACACATGTGCATGCACACCGGAATCGGTATTTTACCATGAAGTTGGATTTCATGGTAAAATACCGATTCGTTTAGGCCTTTGGGACTCAGAAGAGTCCCACCTACATATGGAAATTACAGAATCGGTAAAATTACCGATTCGGTATTTTACCGAATCGGTAATTTTACCGATTCTGTAAATGTAGATTTACCTACATTTGGCCTTGGATTTAGGCCCCTACATACCGATTGGCCATTTACCGGTCGGTAACGGCCGAAATCGGCCGTTACCGGTCGGTAAATGGCCTGAAACGGCCACCTACATCGGGCCCTTAGTTCCCAAAAGATCCCTCCACAAAAAATCAAACCCTAAAACAGTACCCTGGTTTTCCACCAAATTAAGGGAGCTCAAACAAACCTGTAGGAAATTAGAAAGGAGCTGGAGACTGAACCCAATAGAAGAGAGGAAAACAGTCTACAGAAAGGCAATTAGGAAATATAAGTCAGAAATTAAAACTGCTCAATCCTCCTTCTACGAGGAGAAGATCAGTGCAGCCGCAAACTCTCCTAAGGAGGTTTTTCGCATCGCCAAATCCTTGGTTACCATACCCTCAAAAAAACTCAATCTAGAGGATGCACCCGCCCGATGCAACAATCTTGCAGAATTTTTTCATCAAAAAATCGAACTGATTGTCCAATCCTTCTCTCCCTCCCAGAACGACTCCGTCGAGTCCAACACAAGGAGTCCTTCTCCCAACCCCCTATGCTCCCTAGCAGAGTTCCCCCTACTAGATAAGGTTTCCCTAAAAGCAATCATGCCTAGAGTGACCTTGGGCTCTCCATTAGTACCCGCCCCCCGCAACATCTTTCCTTAGTTGCTGATGCGATATGCCCAGTCATCTTGGCTATCGTAAATGCCTCCATTTCAGCGGGCACGGTCCCCCTTGCCTGGAAGTGCACCCAGGTAAGGGCCCTCCTGAAAAAACCCAGTCTGGATCCCTCCAACTTGGCCAACTATCGACCCATATCCCTCCTCCCCTGGCTAAGTAAGCTGACCGAGAGACACATAAACTCCGTTCTAGTACAGTACCTAGATTCCAACAATCTGCTTCATGTCTCACAAACAGGCTTCCGCCCCCGTTAAGTGACAGAGACGGCCCTTCTGGCCATAACCGAAGAGGCTCAGAGACTTTTGGATCAGGGCGGCTCAGCAGCTAATATTCTTTTAGACCTCAGTCCCGCTTTCGACACTTTTGACCATAATATCCTGCTGAACCGACTAAAAAGTCTAGGAGTGACCCACTCTCCTGGCTACAGTCCTTCCTTAAAGACCGGTTCTTTCAGGTCTTCGAAGGCAACGCCTCCTCCAACCACTGGCCGCTTAGCTGTGGGGTCCCTCAGGGCTCCTCCCTGAGCCCCACACTGTTTAACACCTATATGGCTCCTTTAGCTGAGGTAGTTCTTCCATTCGGTATACAGATTACAACATAGGCAGATGATACCCAGTTGGTGGTGTCACTGAACCATCCAGAGGGCTCATCCAGCTCTCTAGGCAGCTGCCTGGAGGCAGTAGCCGAATGGATGAAACTATCCCACCTCAAACTAAATGGCAATAATATGATATGCTCCGCACCCAATTTTTCAGATACTTACAGTTCCGCCACGCTCTTACCCCCTACCTGGAGGGGTTGACCTCCCTCCCCGAGTTTAGTCCATTAGAAGCTAGAGTTTTCATGGGAGTGATGGAGACAAAGAAAATATCACGTATATACCAGTCCCTAATCATACACTGCTCTTCCACATTGCAAAAGCTGAGGGAGACTTGGGAGGAAGACATTGGTGTACTGGAGGAGGAGGACTGGAGTGAGGCTCTCACAAGTCCTAGAGGCGCTGCCATTTCCGTCCGCCTTAGGCTTATCCAATTTAAATACCTACATATGGTGTACTTTACTAGGCGGAGGCTGTGGCGGGCGGGCCTTATTGCATCTCCGGAATGTACTAGATGTGGTCGGGAGGAGGGGACATTCCTGCACAAGGTGTGGTGTTGCAACCAATTAGACAGGTTCTGGAGCGGGGTGTGGAACGGTTTGGATGAGGCCCTGGGGTGGGTGCTCCCACGTACACCACAATTAGGCCTATTGCATGTGATGGAGGGGGTGGGGGGCAACCTGTACAAGTGGCATTTACTGCTGCTGGGGCTCACAGTGGCCAAAAGAGATATAGCCAGGGCATGGAAGGGCCCAAGGGCCCCGTCCGTAGTGGCATGGAAGAGAGGACTGTACTTTTGTATGGGGATGGAGAAGCCCATCTTTCTTGCCCGGGGATGCCCACGTAAGCACTATAAAATTTGGAAGCGTTGGGCCAATTACAGGGGTCTATGGCTCGAACCTCCGCCAGAACAGGACCCAATACTGGACATTTAAGGGCGCTGGGGCCATGGATGTGCGTGTGCTGCTCGCCGAAAAGCTACCAACCGTGCGTGGGGGGGGGGGGGTAGAGATCCGGGAGGGGGGGGAGGGAAGGGAGGGTTGTTTATTGCATTACTTATGTTCTCTTGTTACCTATGTAAAATATCAATGACGGATGGCAATGTCACTTATGCATACATTTGGCTGGCAGATACCTCTGGGGTACGGAGCTCTGCGATTGGTTTGTGATCTGTCTATAAAATATGTTTAAAAAAAAAACTAAATGGCCATAAGACTGAGCGGATGTTTTTGGGTAAACTGCCATCTCCCCTGTCGGCTCAGCTATGGCCAACCTGCCTTAACCCAATGCCTGCTCCAAAGCAGCAGATTAAGAGCCTTGGCATATGGCTCGACAGCTCTCTGTGCTTTGGCTATCAGGCCACCAAGCTAGCGGCTGCTTGCTTTTCCCTGCTGAGGATGTTAAGGAAAGTTCTTCCCCTGCTTCCCTTCAAGGCGAGAAGGATTATGGTGCAGGCTTTAATACTCTCCCGCCTGGACTACGGGAATGCGCTGTACCTGGGCGTCCAACAGGCAACCTTGCAAAATTGATTCTTATTACGACCGACGGCACGCCGCATTACAACAGCCTCGTAAGCTTTATCCAGCTTACACGATTTTCTTTATCAGTTATCCATTCTGAGATTTATAAAGATACAACATCATACGTTCACTCACCGGCTGGTTTTGTGACATTGTCAAATAGCAGCATGGGATATCACTTTGCTCGGATATCACTTAGCTCAGACAATTTATTTAAGTACCCGGTTACTAATTAAGTAAAACTACATTCCGAATACTATCCACCGGGGCTCTGGAAACACAAGTCAAGCTATCAACTAGGACACGGCGTGTCAATATCCATTGCCTGCATTTACCAGTTTAGTGCCTTTTACGTCAAGCGAAAGATCATATTAGTTTCAGGTAGTGATGATGCCTAAGAAATAATTGAATTATGATATCTACATCTTCAGATATCAACTTCTGCCTCTATATGTGGTACATCACCCTTCAAGACTCTTCATAACTTTCACTGCATATCTGGATAATTCCAACGTGTGACTGCTATAAAGTTTCTAGCAAGGATATGACATACTGAATTCACAGATTGATTTTCGTGGCTCCTGAGGAAGGCGTTTTTCGCCGAAACGCGCGTCGAGTACTTTACCGTAATTTTGGTCTTGGACACCTTTCTGTATTACATGGTGTCTTTTTATATAAAGTGTTGTAATTTGTGGTATTATATGTATTAACTGTATATATTTTTAATTTGAATTGTCATATAGTCTGATTAGTTTCACTATCTATATGATTTTTACTATGTATATTAAAAACATGTTTATTTTATACAAATAATTTTCTTCTTTGAATGTTCCTTCTGCATTTTGGGTCCAGTTACTTGTTTTATCTACTGTTTAGACTGCCTAGGAATTTTTTACATACAACCTTGCAAAGGCTCCAGGTAATCCAGAACTGCGCAGCCCGCCTTCTGCTCCAAATCCCCCGGAGACAATCGGCTAAACCCGCTCTGAGGACGCTGCACTGGCTCCCCATCCGGGCCAGAATTCAGTTTAAGTCCATGTGCCTGGCTCATAGAGCCATGTGGAAATCTGGTCCGACCATTTCACACTCCCTGGTTATCCCCTATCAACCCTCAAGAAATCTTCGTTCCAGCTCAGCCTTCCTCGCCACCACCAGGAAAGACCATCGCGCCACGTTGGGTGGACGCTCTTTCTCCCTGAATGCCTCAAACCTCTGGCACTCTCTGTCCCCCTCTCTGCGCAGTGAGCAAAACTTACTAGCCTTCCGCAAGCTCCTCAAATCTCACCTGTTTCACAATGTGCCCTAATTGATTTGCCTTCCCTAGGCGGTCCATAAGCGCTATGTGTCAGACTCAAGAAAACTTCTTGGAAAGCTGCACAGGAACAGAGATGCTGGATCCCAAATCCACCTAAGGCAATAAACCAGAGCTCAAGTAAACGAGCCTCTAGCTGATTACCCCAGGGGGAAGGGGGAAATTGGATAAAATAACAAATAACAAGAAGAGACTTTCTTGGCTGGTTCCTTTCGTCAGTTCGACCCGCAGACCGCTACCAATGGAGAAAAAACCTAAGGAATAATAACACAATTAGCTTTCCCTGCAACTTCTCTACTCTACTGGTGTCTTAGTAAGATTATCTCCCTCTAACCTACCATTTACTTTCAAGAGTTTTTTCCTCTCTTCTATCTATTTCTTGTTTTGCGCTGGCTGAAGACTTTACTTCTAATGAACCTCCTGCAATTCACAATTACACAAGCGTTGTTAGTTTTCCCTAGTATTTCTCTAATTCTTTTAGAAGTAACTACTCTTTTTAATTTTACTCACTTATTCTTATTGCTTCTGTAGTCTTTCTTCTTGTGCATCTTTTATTCTGTTCCCAACCTCTCCTATAGTTTTAAACAACACAGGTTAATTATCTTGGCTGTGAAGATCTATTATCTATATTTTGTTTTAGTCTATCTCTACTTACTAGTGGGGTTGTTTATTGTTTTAATATATTTTCTTGCTTATTCCTCTTATTTATGTAGTTTAATCCTTTTCTTCTTTCTTCCTATTTTTTTTCCTCTAGGGAGACTTCTATGAATACAGTCTATAGTACTTTTGAACGATGCAGTAATTCCAATTCTTAACTCAGGTAAATATTCGTTATTAATTTCAATTAACAATGTCTTTACATTAATTTAACATGACTTCCAGTCACTTATCTCAATTCTTGTTGCTTTCCTTGACAGCCGCTACTCTCAGCTCTGCTGCACGTCGTGAAAACAAGCGCCGATGACAGGTAGGACTTCGTGCTCAGAGTTGTTCTTCTGTCTTACGCACCTGGAACTCGGCTGCACCTGAGGGCTATAAACTAGACTGTTGACCTCTGCCCACACGCAGCGGCCATCTTGGAATTCCTATAACGTATTCTTTCAGACCAAGAACTCCCAGGCTGATGATGTTTATGCAGAATCGATGCCACCTGCGGTTCTAGGGTCCTGACAGTACCCCCCAACAAAGCAGATCCTCCCTGTCTTGGTTTTGTTGGGAAACGTTGATGAAATGATTTGACCAATCTCGGAGCGTGAACATCCCCGTCCTGCTCCCAAGATCGTTCATCTGGGCCATATCCTTTCCAATCCACTAAGTAGTACAGTTGTCCCTTTGAGATTTTAGAATCTAAGATTTCTTTGACCTCATACTCAGTTCCAGTATCAAAATGTAAAGGTTTTGGAGGTAGTAACTTTCTTAAATTAATCGGTGCTTTCTTCAAAAGAGAAACATGGGGTGAATTTTAAGTTTTGATGGCAAGATAAGTCGGTAAGTAACCTGGTTAATCTTTTTCTCTACAGGATATGGGCCAATGAATCGGGGTTGAAACTTCCGGTTTCCCTTTAGCCTTAAGTTCTTTGTATTTAACCAAACATTATCCCCCGTTTCTAAAAGGGGGCCTTCGCCTCTCTTTTTATCAGCATAGACCTTATACTTCTCCTTAGCTGTCGTTAGGTTTTCTATAGCTTCTCGGTGAATTTGTTCCAGGTGTGACACCAAATTCTCAACTGCTGGGACTGAAATGTCTATTTGCCTAAGAGTTGAGTTGGGATGCCTTCCATATTTCATATAGAAGGGGGAGAAACCTGTGGATACATTCTTTGCATTATTGTGGGCGAACTCAGCTGCCCACAAATGCTCTGACTAGTTCCCATCCTGCTTTAACAGAAACAACCTTAAATATTGCTCTAACTCCTGGTTCACCCTCTCGGTCTGACCATCGGTTTCTGGATGATAGCTGGTGGAGTATTTTACTTCAGTCCCTAAACTTTCCATGAAAGGTTTCCAAAAATGTGAAATGAATTGTGGCCCTCTGTCAGAGATTACTACCTTGGGGATTCCATGTATTTTCACTATTTCTGTGCTAAAGTGAGCAGCTAACTGTTTTGGTGTAGGAACCCCTTTTACAGCTGTGAAATGTGCCATTTTAGAGAAAGAATCTACCACTACTAAAATGGTGTTGTAACCTTGACAGAGTGGTAAGTCAGTGATGAGATCTAATGTGATTGTGTGCCAAGGATAAGGTGGAGTAGGCAAAGGATGTAGCAACCCTTTTGGAGCCTGCCGTTCAGATTTTCCCTGACCACATATCTCGCAAGTCTTAACATAATTCTCAATATCCTTTGTCATCTCTGGCCACCAATAGTGTCTTTTGATCAATTCCTTGGTTTTTGTTTCTCCCTTGTGTCCTGCCAACTTGGCATCATGGCATTCTTGTTTTACCTGTTGCTGTAATTCTTTTGTGGGAATATATAGATATTCTTGAAAGTAAGGGAGTTGGCGAAGAATCCTACTGCCTTCTTTTTCTTTAACCCAGTCTTGCATAGCCTCGAGACTCATCACTTTGGATATACTGGTTTCAAGGTTGATGGAGCTCGTAACTCCTATTATCTTTTCTTTTGGAATGATGGATTGATTTTCCAAAGGCGTCCTTTGATTTTCGGTATCAATTCTAGATAAGGCGTAAGCCTTCCCGTTTTGTGTTCCTGGTCGATAGGTAATTACGAAATCGTAATCGGCAAAGTACAACGACCATCGTAACTGCCGTGGAGTCAAGGTTCTTGCCGTCTTCAGAAACTTTAAGTTTCGATGGTCGGTAAATACCGTCACTTGATGCTGGGCTCCCATCAGGTGATGTCTCCATTCCTTGAAAGCGTCCTTTATCGCCAACAGCTCTTTTTCGATGATGGTATAATTAATCTCGGCTGGAGACAACTTCCTGGATCTATAGGCGACTGGATGCAGTTGCCCAGTAAGCTTGTTTCGTTGAGATAGAACTCCTCCAACAGCTTGATCGGAGGCGTCTGTTTCGACATAGAAGGGCTCCGTAGGGTCAGCATGTTGAAGAATCGGGGCTGACGTGAAATCTCGTTTCAAGGAATTGAAGGCTTCTTCAGCTAGTTTTGTCCACTCAAATTGGATTCCTTTCTTGAGCAGTTTCGTAAGCGGTAAGATTTTCTGTGAGAACTCGCTGATGAACCTTCGATAAAAGTTAGCCAACCCGATGAAGCTTTGTACTTCCTTGACACTCGCCGGGGATTTCCAATTCACCACTGCTTCAATTTTTCGCTGGTCCATAAGTATACCATTCGGGGAGATGACAAAACCCAAAAATTCTACTTGAGAGACGTTAAAGGCACATTTTTCCAATTTACCAAACAGTCTGTTGTCTCTTAATTTTTGTAAGACCCCCCCGTACTTAGTTCTGATGTCCTTCCTGATCTGCGGAATAAATAAGGATGTCATCAATGTATACTATGGCACATTGGTCGATATACTCCTTTAATACATCGTTGATGAAGTGTTGAAAGGCTGCTGGGGCATTACAAAGACCGTAAGGCATGACCTGGTACTCGAACAATCCAAATCGGGTTTGGAAGGCTGTCTTCCTTTCGTCGCCCTCCCGCATTCTGACCAAGTGGTAAGCTCCACTCAGGTCAAGTTTTGTGTATATGTGGGCGCCCTTCACTTGGGCCAATAAAACCGATATTAGAGGTAATGGATACCTGTTCTTTTTTGTGATCCTGTTTATCGCTCTGTAGTCAATACTGGTCCTCAAATCCCCTTCCTTCTTCCGCACGAAAAACAAAGGCGACAAGACCGGGGACTGGGAGGGTCTAATAAAACCATTTGCAAGGTACTTGTCCAAGTATTCTTTTAAGTGGCGGTTCTCTTTTTCAGTTAGTGCATACATTCTACTGCAAGGTAGATTGGAGCTTGGTTCTAATTCAATCTTGCAGTCATAGATTCTGTGCGGGGGTAGCTGTTCTGCTTTTACCTCATTTAACACATCTTGGAAATCTTTATACTCTTCTAGGATCTTTTGTGCATTGATTACGCATATTGAACCCCCACTTTTACACAAAGAGTGGGCGGGATTGAACTCTTGCATGCTCTCTTCTTTCTCAAAACAATTCTCCAGACAATACTTGGAATCCATCCTTATAGTTCTATTGCTCCAATCAATCGTTGGGTTGTGCTCTGTGAGCCAAGGAAGACCAAGTATTAATTCAAACTGTGGGGCATCGATTAAATTAAATTGGATCTTTTCCTCATGAACTTCATTCGAGATGAGATGAATTACCTCAGTATGGCTTGTTATGGGACCAGATGACACATTTGTTCCATCTACAGCTCTAACAGGTTCACTTCTGTCTTTTTTAATTGCCCGGATTCCTACCCTTGCTGCAAATTTTAAATCGAAGAAGTTCCCTGTGGCCCCTGAGTCTATCATTACCGAGGCTCCAGTCAACGTTACATGTCTGAACTTAACTTCCATCGATAAAATCAAATGAGGGGCCGCAGACTGTAAGGTGTTGGCGACTCTGTGTTCTTCTGGAGTTTTCTCTAGCTTCGCATCCACCCGTTCAACTCCTCCAACAGATGGTGCCTCTAGTTTTCCTTCGGCTTGAAATTCATTTTGGGCTTCTTTGGACAATTTCTGACAAAATGACCTCCAGCACCACAATACAGGCACAGGTTACTTGTCCGTCTCTTTTCCTTTTCTTCCTTTGACAAGGGACCCTGTATTGTGCCAATTTGCATAGGCTCCACACCCAATTGCCCTTCACTACTTCAGCTATTTTCTGACCTCACACGATCAAACCTCGGAACCGTTGGCCTGAATTCTCTCCTCTTCTCGCCCTTTCTTTCTCCTTGTCGGAAATCGATTTCGAAGACTAGGTCCACCAAGTCGGAAATTTCGGTGGGTCTGTTTGGGATTCCGGCCAATGCATCTTTTAGTTCGTCCTTCAGGCCACGATAAAAAACTGCAGCTCGCTTACTCTCTGGCCAATTTGTTTCCACTACAAGTTTATTAAATTGTGCCAAATAGGACACCAGATCTCGATTCCCTTGCTTCAAATCAAGCAGTTCATTGTCCACAACTTGAGATATTCTTCTTCGGTCAAATATTCGGAGAAACTCCTCTTTGAATTCCTCATAGTTCCTCAATATTGGGTCATCTCTAGTTATCAGTGGCAAAGACCACGATGCGGCATCCCCGTTCAAGTAGGATAATGCGAATGCGACCTTTGATTGTGCATCAGGGAAAATTGAAGGACGACACATGTAATGTAATGAACATTGTGTAATGAATATTTGTGCCTTTTGTGGATCCCCACTGAATCGCTCTGGGGTCACTAGGGTATAACTGGGGACAGTGAGTGAATAACTTGAGTGGTCGTTCTACTTTAGCTATCTGATAAGGGACTTGATGCATCCTGTCCTGAACTCAAAGGTTGTCTAACTCTTTGTGCTAATTCTGCTGTTTCCTTTCTTGAATTTGCCATCTCTAATCTCATATGTTGGTTCCCCTCTCTGACTACACTTAACTCCTTCTGAATAGTGTCTAAGAATATTCCTAACCCTTGTAAATCTAGCCCTTCCGCCATCTCTGTTCAGGTGCAAGGTGCAACTTGGGCACTTCACTATGTCAGACTGAAGAAAACTTCTTGGATAGCTGCACAGGAACAGAGATGCTGGATCCCAAATCCACCCAAGGCAATGAACCAGAGCTCAAGTAAACTAGCCTCTAGCTGATTACCCCAGGGGGAAATTGGATAAAATAACAAACAACAAGAAGAGACTTTCTTGGCTGGTTCCTCTCGTCAGTCCGACCCGCAGACCGCTACCAATGGAGAAAAAACCTAAGGAATAATAACACAATTAGCTTTCCCTGCAACTTCTCTACTCTACTGGTGTCTTAGTAAGATTATCTCCCTCTAACCTGCCATTTACTTCCAGGAGTTTTCCCCTCTCTATCTATTTCTTGTTTTGCGCTGGCTGAAGACTTGACTTCTAATGAACCTCCTGCAATTCACAATTACACAAGCGTTGTTAGTTTTCCCTAGTATTTCTCTAATTCTTTTAGAAGTTACTACTCTTTTTAATGTTACTCACTTATTCTTATTGCTTCTGTAGTCTTTCTTCTTGTGCCTCTTTTATTCTGTTCCCAACCTCTCCTATAGTTTTAAACAACACAGGTTAATTATCTTGGCTGTGACGATCTATTATCTATATTTTGTTTTAGTCTATCTCTACTTACTGGTGGGGTTGTTTATTGTTTTAATATATTTTCTTCCTTATGCCTCTTATTTATGTAGTTTAATCCTTTTCTTCTTTCTTCTTATTTTTTTTCTCTAGGGAGATTTCTATGAATACAGTCTTTAGTACTTTTGAACGATGCAGTAATTCCAATTCTTAACTCAGGTAAATATTCGTTATTAATTTCAATTAACAATGTCTTTACATTCATTTAACATGACTTCCAGTCACTTATCTCAATTCTTGGTGCTTTCCTTGACAGCCTCTACTCTCAGCTCTGCTGCACATCGTGAAGCACCGATGACAGGTAGAACTTCGTGCTCAGAGTTGTTCTTCTGTCTTACGCACTTGCGCTGGAGCACCTTTTCCCCGACTTCTCTTGTCAGGAAATTACTGTAGTTTTACCAAATGAACCTCGCAACGGTTCTCTAACTTAACTCTTTCCCTTAAAATAAGCGCAGCGTTCTTTTAACTAATTGCGCTTCCTACTCAAATACTAAATGTCTTTTTTCACACGGAACTTCTGGAAACCTGTCCCCTCACGGTCGAATCTCTGGTGAAGTGCGCAGATCTTGTTAGGCGCGCGCTTCACCTGGAACTCGGCTGCACCTGAGGGCTATAAACTAGACTGTTGACCTCTGCCCACACGCAGCGACCATCTTGGAATTCCGATAACGTATTCTTTCGGACCAAGAACTCCCAGGCTGATGATGTTTATGCAGAATCGATGCCACTTGCGGTTCTAGGGTCCTGACACTATGAGGCCTCATGGTAGAAATGCGCTATATAAATATAATTTCATTCAATTTCATTCTAACACCATTGCATTTGGTGCTTCAATCCGCGATTCATGAAGGGTGTGGAAGTGGTTCCCATCTTTAAGAAAGGCGATAGGAACCTCTCAAGGAATTATAGGCCGATAAGCCTCATTGATTGCATACAGAAAGTATTTAGTTGCACCGTTTTGGCTAGGATCCAAGAATGGATATGTGAGAACAACATCCTGCCTCCTTACCAAGCGGGGTTTCGCCAGAAGCCAGGGACAACAGATCAGGTCTTCCTGTACCTCCCTGTCCGGATCCCCACAAGGCTTACCTCTGCTTGTGAAGAGATTCCGCAGAGACGACAAGAGCTACCGCTCCTGTACCCACCTGACCCCGTACGGAAGGATGTACCCGGCAGGGATGAGGTGAAACCAGGGAAGGGAGCACCGAATGTGGACGGAAAGGAGGCAACAGTTCGGGTAGGACCGTGAAGTACCCTAGGAGAAGACAGAAAGACCCGTTAGAAAAGGAGCTCAGACCCCACCTTCTTCTTATGTACACCTCTATACACAACTACGTAAAGGCCCACAGTACAGGTACTCACCAAGGCTTGTGAATCCCGTGTAACATATAACAGTCAGGTTACTCCTTTAAGGAACGAAGGAAAGCGCTCCTACGCTTGACAAGAAAAACAAAAATTATGGTGATAGAGTACTACTGTTGGCTCTTAATAACGTGCACATGTGCAGCAATGTCATTCACCTCAAGCACGCTCCTGTGTGCTATACCTGTGCCCCAAAACAAGCGCTACTGCGCGAGTGAAAACAGTCCTGGAGTTCAAAAACAAAGCGCTCCTGCGTATATGAAATAAATGTCAAAACTAAAGCGCTCCAGCGCGTGCTGCCATTCACAAAAGAAACAAAGCGCTCCTGCGCCAAAAGAGTAGCCCAAGAAACAAGCGCTTCAGCGCGATAGCGGTAAAGCTGGAAATGCTTTAGCGCATATGTACGTATCCCCTAGACGGCAACGAGCAGGAATACCTAATAGCGCATCCGCGCGGAAATCAGGAACGGGTGGTTTCCGTGGAGCGGGAACCAGAAGCAGGCGAAGGAGATAAGCGTGCGCCTTATCTCAGCATGATCCTAGCATCCGTGTGGAATCCGAAGCAGTGACCCGGCGGGACTACGCAGGCTATATGCGTGTCCCCCGGAAGTGCTCCGCTGCAGACGCCGGTAGTTGAACAACTAGACCGGGCTGAGGCACAACCTGGAAGTGAGGATTACAGCAGCCGATCGTGTGTAGAGGTGACAACGGAGCGGCAATACGCCGCGTACATGACACTCCCTCTTCATTGGAAGGTAGTGACCATTGGCAAGGGGAGTCTTTATGTTGCATTCATCAACTTGAAGACTGCTTTCGATCTTGTACCCCGAAGCACTTTTTGTCAAGTACTAACAGATATGGACCTGCCCATGGAAATTCTGACGCTAATTATTAGTCTCCACGAGGACAACTATGCCAAAGTACGCTGGGATGAACAGGCCAAATTTATTGACGCTACCCGAATCAATAGAGGTGCACCCCAAAGGTGCTTTCTGGCACCAACCTTATTCTCGCTCTACATCAACTAAGTTGTTGAATATCTATTATTGATTCCAGCAGATGCAGCAAGGCTAGGGCCTGAAAAAATTGTAACGCTACTATTTGCGGACAACACCCTCCTAGTCTCAAAAACTTCTGTCGGCCCCCAGATGCTTATAAATCAATTCAAAGCCTTTTGTGACATGCAAGCCCTAGCAATCAATACAACAAAAACAAAGTACATGATGTTAAATCCCCATAAATCATATAGAGGATGACCGACTCTAGGTAGTTTCCCGCTAGAGAGGGTGGATAGCTTTGAATACCTGGGCATCAAACTATCAGAAGATATGTCCTGGAAACCGCATTTAATCAAGGCAAATTTGCAGTACACGCAAATAATTTGGGTCCTAAAGAAAGAACACGGCCGCTCATACACCAAACCTGTCACAGCCGCCCTTGAGTAATACAATTCTAAAGCGGTGAGCTGTGCCTTATATGGCAAACAAAACAGGTGATGGACCGAATGTGGATCAATGTCACACATTCACCCCAGTCAAAAGATCTGGGCCCAAATCCATCGGTTTTTTTGCACTCCACACCACCCTGGGTTAGACAATGGCGATATGCAAATCAGCTCTGACCCTGTGCCCCATGGGAACAGTCCAGTCCGAACTACAAAAGCCATGTCCTTCCCAGAACGGAATCAAGCATCCGAGGACCGGACCGGTTTCGAGGTAACACCTCTCATCAGCCCGGCTAGCTTGACTCCAGTGGTGTGGAGTGCCTGGGACCCACGTCTGAGCATCCCCAGCGCACTTATGGCGGTATTGCAAACAAAACAGGTGATGGACCGAATGTGGATCAATGTCACACATTCACCCCAGTCAAAAGATCTGGGCCCAAATCCATCGTTTTTTTTGCACTCCACACCACCCTGGGTTAGACAATGGCGATATGCAAATCAGCTCTGACCCTGTGCCCCATGGGAACAGTCCAGTCCGAACTACAAAAGCCATGTCCTTCCCAGAACGGAATCAAGCATCCGAGGACCGGACCGGTTTCGAGGTAACACCTCTCATCAGCCCGGCTAGCTTGACTCCAGTGGTGTGGAGTGCCTGGGACCCACGTCTGAGCATCCCCAGCGCACTTATGGCGGTATTGCAAACAAAACAGGTGATGGACCGAATGTGGATCAATGTCACACATTCACCCCAGTCAAAAGATCTGGGCCCAAATCCATCGTATTTTTTGCACTCCACACCACCCTGGGTTAGACAATGGCGATATGCAAATCAGCTCTGACCCTGTGCCCCATGGGAACAGTCCAGTCCGAACTACAAAAGCCATGTCCTTCCCAGAACGGAATCAAGCATCCGAGGACCGGACCGGTTTCGAGGTAACACCTCTCATCAGCCCGGCTAGCTTGACTCCAGTGGTGTGGAGTGCCTGGGACCCACGTCTGAGCATCCCCAGCGCACTTATGGCGGTATTGCAAACAAAACAGGTGATGGACCGAATGTGGATCAATGTCACACATTCACCCCAGTCAAAAGATCTGGGCCCAAATCCATCGTTTTTTTTGCACTCCACACCACCCTGGGTTAGACAATGGCGATATGCAAATCAGCTCTGACCCTGTGCCCCATGGGAACAGTCCAGTCCGAACTACAAAAGCCATGTCCTTCCCAGAACGGAATCAAGCATCCGAGGACCGGACCGGTTTCGAGGTAACACCTCTCATCAGCCCGGCTAGCTTGACTCCAGTGGTGTGGAGTGCCTGGGACCCACGTCTGAGCATCCCCAGCGCACTTATGGCGGTATTGCAAACAAAACAGGTGATGGACCGAATGTGGATCAATGTCACACATTCACCCCAGTCAAAAGATCTGGGCCCAAATCCATCGTTTTTTTTGCACTCCACACCACCCTGGGTTAGACAATGGCGATATGCAAATCAGCTCTGACCCTGTGCCCCATGGGAACAGTCCAGTCCGAACTACAAAAGCCATGTCCTTCCCAGAACGGAATCAAGCATCCGAGGACCGGACCGGTTTCGAGGTAACACCTCTCATCAGCCCGGCTAGCTTGACTCCAGTGGTGTGGAGTGCCTGGGACCCACGTCTGAGCATCCCCAGCGCACTTATGGCGGTATTGCAAACAAAACAGGTGATGGACCGAATGTGGATCAATGTCACACATTCACCCCAGTCAAAAGATCTGGGCCCAAATCCATCGTTTTTTTTGCACTCCACACCACCCTGGGTTAGACAATGGCGATATGCAAATCAGCTCTGACCCTGTGCCCCATGGGAACAGTCCAGTCCGAACTACAAAAGCCATGTCCTTCCCAGAACGGAATCAAGCATCCGAGGACCGGACCGGTTTCGAGGTAACACCTCTCATCAGCCCGGCTAGCTTGACTCCAGTGGTGTGGAGTGCCTGGGACCCACGTCTGAGCATCCCCAGCGCACTTATGGCGGTATTGCAAACAAAACAGGTGATGGACCGAATGTGGATCAATGTCACACATTCACCACAGTCAAAAGATCTGGGCCCAAATCCATCGTTTTTTTTGCACTCCACACCACCCTGGGTTAGACAATGGCGATATGCAAATCAGCTCTGACCCTGTGCCCCATGGGAACAGTCCAGTCCGAACTACAAAAGCCATGTCCTTCCCAGAACGGAATCAAGCATCCGAGGACCGGACCGGTTTCGAGGTAACACCTCTCATCAGCCCGGCTAGCTTGACTCCAGTGGTGTGGAGTGCCTGGGACCCACGTCTGAGCATCCCCAGCGCACTTATGGCGGTATTGCAAACAAAACAGGTGATGGACCGAATGTGGATCAATGTCACACATTCACCCCAGTCAAAAGATCTGGGCCCAAATCCATCGTTTTTTTTGCACTCCACACCACCCTGGGTTAGACAATGGCGATATGCAAATCAGCTCTGACCCTGTGCCCCATGGGAACAGTCCAGTCCGAACTACAAAAGCCATGTCCTTCCCAGAACGGAATCAAGCATCCTTATATGGGGCTTAACTGTGGGGCTTTGAAAGACTGGAAGATCTCCCCATGTCTGAGAATAAATTCTTAAGGAGTTTGGTGTCACTTCCCTCGAGTACACCTCTCTATCTTCTAAAGCTGGAAATGGGCCATAAATTTATTGCATACTTCGCCAAACTACGCCCACTGCTTTTTTGGCAGAGAATAAAAAAAACGACCCCCGAACTGTGCTCGTATGCCACTGCACTTGAGGAAGTTAGTTCTCTGGATATATTTAATAAGATAGGCAGGATAAAAACACCAAATGCCTATTAGAAAATAGAAGGATCAAGGGCCAATGGGATACTTCTAACCCCCTAGTGCCTTCTAGTAAAAAACAAGTGAAAGCCCTGCATTGGGACTGGGTAGCTCAGATTGAATCCAGGAGCACCGCAAAGGGCAGGCTAACAGCAGAACATGGTGATTTTAAAACAACTAGATCCTGACTACTTTGACCTCTTCCAGTCACCAACTGACAGAAACGTATATATCCAGTTCAGATTCTGCATTCTCCCCCTGAATTCTTTTATAAGCACCTGATTTGGCAATTGAATACATTCTAAGACCTGTCCTAGCTACCTTGCTCCAAACGAATAACGTGCACACGTCCTTTTCACCTGCCAGGCTTAATACCTCCCAAAAGGCAGGTGGCTCACGCCAATATGTAAACAGTATTGAAATTTCGATTGGGGAAGACCAGTGGGTGTCCCACTTTTCTAAATTGTACTGTACCCATGATAACACTGCCCTTGGTGAGGATTATGGAACAGCTCCACCATGTCTTCTCCCAATTGATATTGATTTCAATACGGATGAGGTAATTTTAGCAATCAATGCTAGCATAGGCAAAAAAGCTCCAGGTCCAGATAGTATACCAGCGGACCTGTACAAATCTTGCCTCCTGCTGTGGGGCCCATTATTAACCATGGTCTTACGGGCCTGTTGTACACAAGGTTTCAACCCGACCTGGACGGAATCTATACTTTTCCCCGATTTTAAGAAGGGTGACGGCAATGACCCGGCCTGCTATAGACCCATCTCGCTGCTGGACTCCTTTGTGAAGGTGGCCGAGCGTGTCATTCTAAATAGACTGCAGTTGTGGGCTGAGGGCACTGGTGTCATCTCGGAGCTACAGTATGGATTCCGCCAAGGCCTGGGAATTGTGGAACTGAGTTTGAACCTATGCCTCCTACTGGGGAAATATATACAGGCTAAAAGGGGGAGTTTATACCTGTGCTTCGCCGACTTTAGTTCGGCCTTTGATTGCATAAACCATCAAAAGCTGTGGGGCAAATTAGAGGCCATGGGTGTAGAACTTCCTTTTATAAACTTTCTAAAACAGCCCTACCTAGACGCCCGGGCCAGGGTTCGTTTCGGGAGAACCAGTGAACTTAGCGGTAATTTCCCTGTCAGGAAGGGGGTAAGGCAGGGGTGCGTGCTAGGCCCCCTCCTGTTCACACTCTACATAAATAGCTTGGGGGAGACCTTAGCCAGAGAATGTTGGGATATACCTATTATTGGTAAACGGACAATTGGCGTACTTTTGTATGCCGACAATGCAGTCTTGTTAGCCCATACCCCAATTGGCCTGCAGAGAATTGTCACAAGCTTTGCGTCCTACATATCTAGCCTGGACCTCAACGTAAATATCGCCAAAAGTTTCACAATGAAATGCAGTAAGTTCATCACCAAGCGTCAAGAGATTTTTATTGATAATAATAGGCTTGAATTTGCCAAGTTCTTCTCCTACCAGGGCATTGTTTTTGACAATAGGGGCTCTTGGGTCAATGCAATTAACTCCAGAAAACTGCTTTTTGCTTAATCCGTAGGAGCCTTGGTAAACTTTACTAGGAGGTTAGGCAAGCGCCCAATTAATGATCTGTTGATAATCTATAAAGTCAAGTGCATTTCTATTGCCCTGTATGGAGCAGGCATCTGGGGTTACCCAAATGTCCATCCAGAAACTTGAGAATAGGTTTTTAAAATATCTTCAAGCTGTCCCAAATAGTACTGCAACGTATATTTGTCACGCCGAATTGGGACTGCCATACATGTCCGCTTTAATTCAAATCCTGTCAATATTATTATGGCGCAAAGTTTGGACTGGCATTTCTACCGGCCTTAACCGGGATGTGATAAATTATTGTTTGAGCCTACAAGGGGTGCTACATATTTCCTGGTTTGTTTACGTTAAAAGTTTCTTTAATGATATTGACCACCCTGAGTACTTTGTCAATCCAGAATGTCTGACCAAAGTCTCAAGAAAGGAACTAAGTCATTATGTACTAGCCACCTGGAGATGTTAAGGCTGTCTTCCAGTATTACAAAAACATTGGTCAGTGCTAACCAACTGATCCATCCAGGAATTCAACCCTATTTAACTTTTAACCTGAGTGCTTACGATAAGATACTTCTGACGCGTCTACATCTAGGCAACTTCCATATAATGGTCACATTCCCCCAGGTAAACTATTGGTCACATTCTTTGTGCCTAGGTCCTTGCGACAATATTTCTCCTCAGACGACAATCCATGTTATCGTCTTTTGCAAGTTCTATTTATTAATTAGGAAAAGATGGATTGTACCTGTTCTGAAATCACAAGCTCTGAGACAATGTTGACCTGCGTTTATTAAACTGCAACTTCTAGACGATGAAATTTACACCGCTCATGTTGCTAAATATCTAAAAGGGGTGGTAAGATTTAGGACTTCAATGCAAGGACCCCCTTTATTGTAACTGTTTATGGATTGTAATTTTATCTGGGATGTGTAAGGATATTAGTATGTTTCCTATCCTTTTTAAAACATTGCTTTTATAAAATGTTGTATTATTTATTTATACAAATAGGTATATTGTGTTTTTAATGTTTTGTGTTTTGTGATGTGCTTTTATTATGTAATTGTCTAAAGCCTAATTAGACTTTGACTTTCAGATGGGAACCAGTGAGCATGGTGTGGCCCTGCGCAGTCTTAAATCTGACGCTAGACCACTGTTTGCCTGCTCACTTGCAAAAGTTTTAGCCACATGTGGGGAATAAGGAGGAAAGCACGAAGGCTTCATATTTTACCTCCGTTATCTGTTTTACCCCTTCGCTTCTAGGCCTTTCCCCCCCTGTGCTAAGCCTTTTTTTGGCTATTTGGGGTAGTTCGCGCTTAGGCCCCTGTAACTTTGTGACCACATAAGGTATCCACGCCAAATTTGCCTGCAAATGTTATCAAAAAAGGGGTTGCGGTGCTGAAATCATCATCTTCCCAGCTTTCAGGGACAAACAGACTTTTGTCAGAAAACCAAAGTCTTTTACACACTTTTGGCATATTTCTGGGACATTGCCTATTTTTGCTATTTTTTGTGCTTTCAACCTCCTTCCAGTTAATGGTAGAAATGGGTATGAAAGCAATAATGGATCCTGGAAAGCTATACATTTTGGAAAAGTAGACAGAATTCTAAATTTAGCAAGGGGTCATTTGTGTAGATCCTTCAAGGTTTCGTTTTAGAAACTAACAGTTAAATATAGGAAAAATTGAAAATTAGTTGAAAAAAACAGCCTTTTGTGTCGACGTTTTCACCTGTAACTTCTTCTAATTATGACAGCTTTTTGAAAGCAATATACTGTTACATCCGCTGGACCTTACTGGTTGTGGGGATATATAGGACTTGTAAGTTCACCAAGAACCTGACGAACTCAGAGCCAAAAACGAAGCAGCGACTTGCAATGGTTTTTTTATTATATACCAGGTATATAGCAATTTTTCTTGGAAAATGTATACATGGAAAAATCAGTATGAAAGACACCTATGTATTTCTGAAATGGGAACAAAATATAGAGTTTAGAAACAGTAGATATTTGCTCATTTCCAAAATTGGGAATACTCCTACAAGCATGAGAATGATCGATCATTTTTCAAAATGTCTTCTTTTAACACATGGGGCTCGATTCCGATCCGGTAAAATAAATCCCCCGTACGATTCGTATCCGGAGCCGTTTCCGTACGAATCGTAAACACACCGTACGACCCGGCGAGTACGATCCGGACCGGGTGAGCAGGACGCTATTCGTACGGTCGGCGTCAGGTAAGGGCGATTCGTACGGTAAAGCGCTCACTCACATACACACCGTACGCCGCGTACCCCACATGATCGCCGGGGTACGCGACGTACCCCTGCGATCATGTGGGGTACGCGCCGTACACCCAGCGTACATGGGGTACGCACCGTACACCCAGCGTACATGGGGTACGGTGCGTACCCCATGTACGCTGGGTGTACGGCGCGTACCCCACATGATCGCAGGGGTACGTCGCGTACCCCGGCGATCATGTGGGGTACGCGGCGTCCCGGGGGGGGCGTTCTGTACTTGTTTCGGCGCGAACTATGCGTTTACGGCTGTTTCCAGCTCCCGTAAAAAAAAGGCTCGTACGTTGCGTACCCGACACGAATCGTACTTGCTGGGTCGTAAAAACCAGCCGCGAACCGTAGCGATGTGACGTACAGCGGGTTCCGAGTGCGACTCGTACGGATATTTTAGTCGTACGGAGTCCTGTACGAATCGTACGGTCTTTGGCTCCTGGTACGGATCGTACTTCGTCGTACGTACGGGGACGTCTACGGGTACGATTCGTACGGGGAAAATTGCTCCGTACGACGATTCGGAGCGCATTTTACCGGATCGGAATCGAGCCCATTGTCTTTCATTTGGAAGGCAGAAATGCATCGAAAGTCAATAGGTAATAACAGTTGCTTTACAAATCTGACTAACCCTAAGTCTCCCGATAAAAATGGTACCTCACTTGTGTGGGTAGGCTCAGTGCCCACAACAGGAAACGGATCACAACGCAACGTGAGCACACCACATTTTCACAATGAAAAATTACCCTTTTTTTTGCAAAGTTCCTAGCTGTCGTTTTTGAACCCCTGCTCTGCCAGCACCTAGGGAAACCTAGCAAACCTATGCATGTTTAAAAACTAGACACCCAGGGGAATCCCGGATGGGGTGACTTGACTGCCTCTCACCAGGTTCTGCTACCCAGAATCCCTTTCAAACCTAAATAATTGTCAAAAAAACACACTTTCCTCACATTTCTGTAGTGGAAAGTTCTGGAATCTGCGTGGATCCACAAATTTCTACCCACCCCGCGTACCTCAAAGTCTTCAGAGAAAAACGGTACCTCACTTGTGTGGGTTGGCCTAGTGCCCGTGACAGGAAACGGCGCAAAACGCAACGTGGACACACCACAATTTCACAGTGAAAAATGACCCTTTTTTGGCAAAGTGCCTAGCTGTAGTTTTTGAACCCCTGCTCCCCCAGGACCTAGGGAAACCTAGCAAACCTATACAGGTTTAAAAACTAGACACCCAGGGGAATCCAGGATGGAGTGACTTGTCTGCCTCTCACCAGGTTCTGTTACCCAGAATCCCTTGCAAACCTAAATAGTTGTAAAAAAAACCACATTTTCCCCACATTTCTGTGGTGGAAAGTTCTTCAATCTGCGTTAATCCGCAAATTTCACTCACCCCACGTTTCCCAAAGATTTCAGAGAAAAGCGGTACTCACTTGCGTGGGTGGGTCTAGGACCCGTGACAGGCAAGGGCCCAAAACCTGTTGAGGTGACATCAAAATTACCTATCACCAACCAACCTGGTTTTGCAAGGGGGGTCCCATGAGTTTTTGGCCCCAGGCTCAGCGGCCATCTAGGGAAACCTAACAAACCCACACATTTCTGATAACTAGACACCTGGGGGAGTCCAGCGACGTCTAGCTTGCGTGGGTACTCTAACGATTTCCTAATCAGAATCCCCTGCGAACATCAAATATAGCTGAAAATATCACTTTTTTCTCAAATTTCTGTGTGGGAAAGTTCTGGAATCTACGTGGATCTACAAATTTCCTCCCACCCAGCGTTCCCCCAGGTCTCCCGATACAAATGATACCTCACTCGCGTGGGTGGGTCAAGTACCTGTGACAGGCAAGGGCCCAAAACATATTGAGAAGACATCAAAATGACCTATCACAAAACAACTTGGTTTTCCAAGGGGAGTCACCTGGGTTTTTGGACCCGGGCTCGGCGGCCATCTTAGGAAACCTCCAAACCCACACATTTCTGAAAAGTAGACACCTGGAGGAGTCCAGCGAGGTATGGCTTGTGTGAGTCCCACAACATTTTCCTACCCAGAATCCCCTTAAAACCTCAAATTTAGCTGAAAAAAATCACTCCAGAGGCTTTGGGGGTGAAAAAGAAATCTCTCTGCTGTCTGCAGCAGAAGGATTTCATGCCCCTGTCCTCATGACCGAATGGTTCCGTCATGAGCACAGGAGCACCAATGCTCATGACGGAACCATTCCGTCATGAGCATCGAATTGGTTAAGTAAGCCCATCCTTCTACTAAGTTAGGGAGCTTGTAATGAAGCTCTGTAGACAGCATAGTGGACCCTACCGCCTATGTTGGTAGGCATAATAATGTTTTTTGCTGACATTGCTCCCGTTGTATTGTTGGAAGGCATTTTAATGGAGATTTTAGCTAGATACTAATTTTAACTAAATTTTGTGCAAGGGCTGTGTGAATTAATTTGTCTGTCTTACATTTTTTTATGCAACATAGTATATAATGTATTTAAAGGACATTGCACTTTTATGGTCAGACAACCGAAATAAAGCTTTTGGTTGATTAGAATATGGAGAAATTAGTTCATAGATTTTTTTCAAATTGTTACATAGGGATATTCAAGCAAAAGAAAGGTCAAAGGAAGAAGAGTGGGAGCTAGCAAGATCAAGAGTTCCTAAGAATATAGAAAATGGGACATCTGCATTTTTAATCTATGCAAATATATATTGTGAGAAACATCAGGATAGGGCTGTAGCAATGTTTAAATACATTGACATTCGTAAACCGCAATGGAATTTTGGAGGTTATGCCTGGTTGAGTTATGAAGAAGAGTTCAGGGCCTGGGTCAGCCTAAACAATGATAAGTAATGGGGCGATGTTGACTCTGAATTATGGCTCCAATGGATGTTGTCTACCCAGACTCCAGCCATGGCTCGTACAGCCAGTGGTTTACCTGTGACCTATCTGTCTTTTCACTATTATTCCGCCCAAGCTGAGGCGGGGTGGGATAGTAGCGGACACGCATCATCTACAGGGGCATGTAGGAACTTTAATAAAGGATTCTGTAATAGGCAATTGCATGACCGCTCACAATGTGGGTAAAAACATCAGCTTACTCAATGTTTTGCAGATTCAAAACTTGTTGATCAAGGGAGATTGCAGAGGGCAGCAATTTCATTGTACACCAAAGGGCTCATACCCCAATTATACTTGAGGTATTGTCAGTCTGGCTCAGGGTTAATCTAGATATTGAGGCGGCATCCAAATTATGTTGGGGATTCAAACAAGGTTTCAGAATCGGGTATCAAGGGCCAAGCCTGAAAAGATGGTCAGGTAATCTTAAATCGTCAAAAGAACTGCCTGAAAAAGCACAACATAAGCTAAATTCAGAGCTAAAATTAGGCAGTATTGCTAGCCCTTTTTTTTAAATGTACTTTTGAAAAAATAATTGTTTCCCCTTTAGGTTTAATGCTATAAAAATCATCAGGTTAATATAGATTGATCATGGCCAAAGGGTCAATCTCAAAATGATTTAATTTCTGAAACAGATTCTAGCGTATCATACGTGTCAGTGGATGATGCTTTGAAACTGGTTAGAAGAGTGAGAAGAGCAGCAGAACTCGCTAAGAGAGGTGTACAATTAGCCTTTAGACTATTGCCGATACACCCAATTGATTCTAAATGACTGTGAATGTAATTTGGAGGAGTGTTTTATGTTGACATGGTCCTTCCAATGAGCTGTTCCATTTCATGTTCTTTATTTGAGACATTTAGCACTTTCTTACAATGGGTATTTATGGAGATTAGTGTTCACAAACTGGTCTGTTACTACCTAGTGATTTTATGTTTATTTGTGAAAGAAACACAGATCAATGCATGAACGCTTTACAGATATTCCAAAACATAGCAAAAGAATTTAGGGTGCCAATGACTTTGGAAGAAACGGAGGGTCCAACTACAAGGTTAACGTTTCTGGTTATTGAAATAGACCCTATAAAAATGGTCTCTAGGCTCCTCACTGCAAATGTTCAAGAAATAAGGTCAGCAAGTGGTGAAAGGTAGTTGTAACTCAAAAGTGTACAGAAATTATTGGGCTATTTTAAATTTGCATGTAGAGTCGTCAGAGCTAGAAGAATATTTTGCAGACGTTTAGGTATGTTTGTGTCTGAAGCTTATCTTCCTCATCACAGAATAAGAATATCCACAGCTATCTGGACTGATTTGTATATTTGGTTGAAGTTTCTTGACGATTTAATGGTGTTTCATTGTACTTCATTGAGGAGGACATACAGCAGATTTAAATTTTTTCAGATGCATCAGATTCAAAAGGTTTTGGAATATTCTGGGAAGGTTGCTGGTTCGCAGAGGTTTGGCCAGAGCACTGGTTGAAACAACTGCATAGCATTGCCTTTTTATGGTTTAATATTCTTTATTGGGTTTGCAATGGGACAAAAAGGAAAAGGAAGACTTACGTCAGTGTTACAAGGCCGGTTGAACACAGGGCTCCTTGTAGACATAACAACCCAAACTCCCCCCATGCCCCCACCCCTGGACCTGGTGAATAAAAGAAAGAGAGAGAGTGAGAAGGAAAAATACTAGCTGGGTTTTCCTTTGAAGGGACGATCCTATATAATGGCCCTTAGGTAGAGGCCATGTGGATCTCAGGCAGTTGCAATAACCAAAGGTATTTAGGTCAAGTGAGTTCCTGAAACTCTTATGTCAATAGAGACAAAATGGTCCCCAAAGTTGAGGGAATGTCGATCCTTGATCAGAAGGGCTAGAGTGATGTATTCCATCCCTAGTATGTACCTTATTTGGTGTAGCCAGCCTAGATGTGTGGGGTTCTGCCCTGTACCCCAGTGAGAAAGAATGTTTTGTAAGGCTGCTCCTAGGGCAAGGCTAATCTGCTTGCCCCGTTGTGACTTAAGGGGGGTGGTGAGAGGGTTAGGAAGACTTAATTTTATGTAAACGGGAAACTTAGGAAGCTCTGTGCCTAAATGAGCATCAATATCAGTGAGCACCTGCAACCAGTAGGTCTTGAGTTTCGGGCAATCCCACAAAATGTGCAACAGGGTATCTGTGGATCTGCATTGACGCCAGAAATCCGTGGATTTGGATTGGTTGTATCTATGAAGCCAGTGGGGTGTATAGGACCAGTAGGTGATGATTGTCATGGCTGTCTCTATACTGGCGATGTTGTGAGCAGCGTGCCATACCCTATAATAAATGTCCCCCCATTCCTTAGTTGTGAGTTCCCTGCCAATTTCTGATTCCCATCGTGCTTGACTCTCAGATTTGGGGACTTCTGTAGGCGGGCTTATCAGACGATACAGGTCGAAGACCAGTCGCTTATCAGATGTCATTGACAGGAGGGAGGGAGTTTTCGCTCTGTACCTGGGTGAATAGAAGGGTGTAGCACCCAGTGGCAAATCTAGGTGTAATGCCATTGTTCCTTACCTAAAAGCTTATACTCTGTGTGGAGAGACTCAAAAGAGAGAGGACCTTCCAGATCAAATAGATGGCTGACTGATCTGCAGCCCACCTGTGTCTATACTTAAAATGTGGGGTCCTGGACGCCCAGGTGAAAATTTTGGTTTCTCAATTATGGTGGTTAAAGTTGAGGGGAAGGGTGTAAGGTCCATCTGTGTCTCTATATCATCCAAGACCGCCAGTGAAGCCTTAGTGATGGGAGAAAGTTACAGCAATTTGGGTCGCCCTTGTTTAGGGAAGAAAGGCATGTTCCAGAGAGCCTGGCCCGCCAGGACCCGGTCCATAAACAACCAGTTCTTTTCAGATTCTGCACAAAACCAACCCTCAGTTGAGTGGCTTGAAAGTAGCAGAGAAGGTCTGGGATTCCCAGGCCGCCCTCCTCCGGGGATCTATAGCTGAAGTCTCTACAGGTATGGGGGTGCTTGTCTGTCCACACAAATATATTAATCTCTTTTTGGCAGTGCTTAATTTGTAAAATATGAAGTGCAGGTGCTCAAATCTTTGTCGGAAGCCACACCCACTTTTTTCAGGCTCCACCCACTTCCTTTATTGGCTCCACCCACTTTCTTTATTAGCTCTACCACTTCCTCAACTGGCACTGCAAAAAGACAGATGAATTTCAGCAAGGGAGCCTTATTCATAGTAAGGTTTGATAGGATGTTCCCCTACTACTTCTACTTCTAGGTACATCCAGGCTGATGTCCAGCGCGCAATATTTCATCAGCCTCAAATCACACATGCAGTCTGTCTCAAAAAAACATTGTCTAGCTGCAGGCAGGTTAGACAAGCACGATGTTCTGATAATACAGCGCTCTAAATGGGATTTTACAGCCACAAGAAACTCACTAAAAGAGATATCACAGAAGTATTCCTCCTCAGTCCTGAAGCAGCACCCAGGCGGTGTAAAATGCACTGAGTGCATTTGGCTCAAGTAATAAACTGAACATCATGAGAAACCGCAGTTAAACATACCTAATGAAGAATTTGCACAAGTCATCCACAGCCCCAGCCTGTTCCTGTCCCTCCCTGAGCTGAAGATTTTCAAGATAAGAACCTCTCTCCCAGGACTGCTCTCTCCACAAGCCCAGGCTGTCCCTCCCGGCCCTGAATATTCCTGGCATAGGAGCATCTTTCCATAGCCCCAGCCTGTCGCCTCCCACAGCACCGCTGTTATCAGCACACCTGTCCACACCCCTGGGCATAGCTCCCTCTGGAAGCTGTCCCTGTTCTAGGAACCTCTCTCCACAGTCCCATGCTGCCTCTTTTGTTGAAGCTTTGTCTGCTAAGAGCCTCTCTTCTCCTTTAGACCCTCTGGGGCCCGCTGCACCCCCTCAGAGGAACCTCCTGCTCGCTGCCAGAAGTTTGAGGCAAACCTCTATGGCCAGGGCCGGTGCCAGCACTTCTTCCCTTGGCCAGCTGCCTGAGTTACCACCGGCTGGGCCACGGGGCTCAGCCTGGTAAGGGCTGGCCTCAGCCACCATGAATCTTTCAACAGGAGCCTGGGAAGTGGGAACACACACCGCTGCAGGGGGCGCGTTCTCTCAAACTATGCCACCGCTCTCTGACCCTGGAGTCTCTTACTGTCTGTGACTGTGAACTAAGACCCCTCTGTGGCACCTTAGGCGCCCTCACACCCACTGTGGCTTGGGCGGTCCGGCCGGCCGGCAGGAACACACACTGGCTGGACTGACTGGCTGGCTGTACTGTCTTTGCTCAGTGAATTGGTTTTATAAGATTAGGCGGCCTGGTGCACTGCTGCTGTTTGCTACCACACTCATTGCTGCCAAGGTTTCAGTTTGCTATGTGTGACATTTTCGTACTTTCAGTGCAATTATGAGTGACATTTCAAGGACTATGAGTGACACTTTCTCATGAGCAAAATCAAGCAATGAAGACGAGGGAATCGTATAGATAGCAGAAATTACACCCATTTGAGTATAGCTGGTAATATTTCAGATTGCTTATGTGTGACATTTTCATACATTCAGTAGATTTATGAGTCATTCAATGACTAAATGTGTGGCACTTTCTTGCGACCAAAATCATGCAATGAAGTCAATGGAAATAAACAAATATCAGAAATCACACTCATTTGAGCAACAAGAAATTCGAACTCTGCAGCAGGTGCTTTTAAAGCGATTATTTAATTTCTAAAAATCAGCACCCTCCACCACAAACTCCGCTTCAGTTGCGGCTGAATCACATGTAACAAAGGGATCTCTGTGACAAAAGCTGCAACCCACTGAGCTATCCACATATAATACAGTTCAATACAATATGCTGGTAGACTTTTTTGCAGTAGGCATATTAACCCTCTGGGCTACCTAATGGTTAAAGTAAAAACTGAAACTGCCACTAGATAAAACTCTGACCTCTCTCCAACAGGAACAACATTAATCACCGGTCTGCCTCATCTCTGACATAGCAAGTCTCTCTGCACAGGGAAAATAAAGGTTGCTGCTTCATTGTGCCACTGTCAAGCAAGAATATTAAACACTTTTCACTAATAAATCATAAAAGCTGCTAGTTTAGAGAAAACTTTCACCTTCGATCGCACTGAATTTACAGCACAGAGAGAAAACGTTAGTGTGCTCAATTCCAAGGCGCCACGCCGTGCTGGAGCCCCTCTTTCCATTCTAGTAACAAACATGCCATATGTCATCAGTAGCAGATTAATAAATTAATATCTGACTTACCCGATTCTCATTATAGCTGTCGGAATAATCCACGGAGAGGAGCTGCTGGCGTGGCGCCGCGGAAATATCTTGCCTGTCTCTTCTTCAGAAATAGAGAGCAAGCCATGCTATTTTGCCTCAATCTGCTGTGCCATCTGCTCTCACTATGACCCAGGTCCCAGACTCAGCACAAGTTGGGCTCTGCCTGGACTGGGCACAGCAAAAGAACATGTAGAGGTCAGGAAGAAGTGAAGACCGGCTTCCTCCTTTAACTCTGGGCCATGCAGCAGGAGATTTCCTGGGTGCCTTGGGGCCCGGCTGTCAGGCAGGAAATTCAACATCCTGCCACAGAATGCGCGCGGACCGGACATGGCTCCTCTGCAACAGTGTGTCCATGTGGGACCTGACACTACCCGGGGAACAGTAGAAGAAAGCAGGTTTGACTGCACAAGTTTAAGAGCGTGGTATTTGATGCATTTCATTAGGCACATACGAGTGTAAATCCTCTACCCTTGCTTGCCCCTGACAAAATTTCTGTAACACTTTAACAGCTTATAGCTGCAGACTCGCTCCAATCGTGCCTGAAGCAAATCAGTCAGTGAAAAATTATTATTCACACTCTGGCCTGGGCCTCGGCTCCCAATAGGTCTGGCAACGTGAATGAGGCCCTGCTCACCCCAGACAGTCAGCAGTGCACCGAGGAAGTCGACTCAGACTGAGTCCCACGCCGCTTCTGCCGCACCTTCTCTTCTCCGGACGTGACAGCAGCACTAACGATCTGGATAATCCCAGGCCCCCATGGTGTGTCACAAACAGTACTTCTGATGATTGATGCCTATGCCTGCCTGCAGTGCACATAGCGACAGCTTCAGGGCAGGGCAGGGCAGCTAATTAAAAGAAGTGCGGTGATCACATTGAACATGCCGAGGTTGCGTGCACCGAGTACACCGACTTCCGGTAAAAAACATCAATGTAGCAGCAGATGCGAAGACCCGGCCCTGTCAATTAAGTGCCGGTGCTAAGCACCGGAAAGCACCGGCACAAATTAAGCACTGCTTTTTGGCGAGAGGGCAGTGGTACAGCCGTGACAACCTGGAAGAGAATCAGAATCTTGGGAAGGATCGTCATTTTCATTGCAGATATTCACCCCTACCAAGATAAAGAGAAGGACCGCCAACTACGTTGGTCGGATTTGATCTGGTGGGTTAATATTTGGTAGTGGAAGGGGTCGGTGTTTGCGATAGTGAGGGTTATCTGGAGGCCGAGGTATGGGATGGAGGTCGGCGCTTTTGTATGGCAGGGCCTGTCACAAATTGTCTGGGGTTTGTGGCCGGAGAGTAAGATTAAGGGCCTGCAATTTATGGATATTAATCTTAAAGCCTGATGCCAGGCCAAGTGCCCTTAGCTCGGCAAGGAAGGTGGGCAGTGAGGTGAAAGGCTCCTCCAAGGATGGTATAACATCATCCGCGTAAAGGCCTATGGTGTGTGGTTCCCCTACAAATTGAACTCTTTTTTATCTGTGGATTGTAGCTGATTTTTTGAGCCATGAGTTCCTTATAAAGGGCGAATAGCAAGGGCGACAGTGGGAACCAATGTCTATTTCCCCTGCTGATATGAAATGGGGCAGACAAGCAACCATTGACGTGGACTACAGCTGTGGGTTTGGTGTAGCTACTGAGGATCCACTTTTGGAAGCGATCCCCTAGGCCACAATGCGCAACAGTTTGCCGCCAGATAGAGCCAATGGACCCTATCAAATGCCATCTGTGCATCAACTGCGAGCAGCATTCTTAGTTGGGCGCACCTTTGAGGTTTGTCAATAATGTGCAGAATCTGCATGGTGTTATCACTGCATTGCCTTTGGGGCACAAACCCAGCCTGGTTTGGATCAATGAGGCCCGGGAAGAGGGGCCTAAGCCAGGCCGCGAGAATACCTGTGAAGAGCTTGAGGTCTGTGCTTAAAAGGAGGATGGGTCCAAATGAGGAGTAGTATGTTTTATCCTTTCCCGGTTTGGGAATTACTACTATTACCACTCAAAGCATTGGAGAGGGGAGCAGGGCTGCGTCCCCGATCGCATTAAAGAGCCTAGTATGAATGGGGGCAAGGCTCTGACAGAGGTCTTGTTAAAGGGTTCGGAAGGCCGTCTGGGTCCAAAACCTTGGATAATTTTTGGCGGGATGTGCTAGAAATAACTTCTTCGATCTGGATCGGTTGATCCAGATCAGTCGCTTGCACAGGCGTCCGAGAGGCAGTGGCGGCCTCTTTAAGGTACTCGGGGATTGAACCCGGGTGGAGGTCCTGTGCTGCTTAGATGATCTTGTAATATTCACGGAAGGACTCTACTATATGTGCATCTTCAGTCCATTCCTGTCCCTCCTTGTCCAAGACCTTTCGAACTCCTGCCTTCTAACGTTGGACCCTGAGCCGATTCTCCAGGAGGCGTCCAGAGCGGTCGCCTCCCACGTAAAACCGGGGAGGAGCCTAAGCACAGCGTATTCAGCCCTATAAACGTCCACTCGCACCAATTGGTCACAGGATGCTTCTAGCTGTCTTCAAATCCTGGGGGCCCCTGTCCTCTTGTGTACGTGCTCCAGTTCTACCACTTGGCAGGACAGGCTCTCCCTCTTTTCCCGGCGAATTCCGTTATCAGCGGTGGCTATTACCAGCGGCGGCTATGGCTATAACCCCCCCCCCCCACTGACTACTACTTTTAGGGCATCCCACAGCATGGAGATTGAAACCTCAGGCGAGTCGTTAATCTCTAAATAGTCCTTGATAGTCTTTGTGATCTGGGCTGTAACCTCGGGGCGGTGGAGCAAGGTGTCCCTAAGTCTCCAAGTTTTAGAGGATTGAACTGCAAGCGTAACTGTTACTGTTGTGTGGTATGATAAGGAGTGTGGCTCAATCCCTGTTGACTGAACCATTGAAGCCACTTCGGGAGTACCCAGGAAATAATCAAGTCTGGCGTACATTTTATGGACATGGGATTAATAGGTGAAATCGTCAGAGTCGGGGTGTGATGTTCAAAGGTCTACCAGACGCATGTCTCCCATCCAAGTCCGTCCTGCTAAAGAGAGGGTCCCTGCCTGACCATGGCGTTGTGCCGATCTGAATTTGGTACTCAACACTGACCTAGACGGATCTCCCCCATGATCACCAGTCTATCGCGTGTGCCCATGATCTCTGTCACCGATTTGCGGAGGTAGGGTTCTTGTTGCTCATTGTGCTCACTGTAATAGTGCTGGATCAAATGTGTTGGGAGTGTGCTAGGAGCCTGCCTTTAATCTCTGCCTAAATACAAAAGAATGGGAAATGGGGTTTACAGCACAATTGCACTTATCCTATATAATGCCTTATTTATTGTGTGGTGACACGGAGAGGAGATTCCTTTCCCTAGATCTCCTAAGACAAGAAACTTGTTCTAGCAAACAATTTTTTAGCAATTGATCCAGCACACACATAAGTATTTTAGAAATCTGTTACACTAAAGAACATTCAACACAAGTCTAAAATTATTCAATGAGTTGAGTAGCAGAGTCCTTAGGTGTTTTTTTTGAAGTTTTAATCTTTATTCATTTCTTCAATCCAGTAGCCAACGCGTTTCGTCCTCCACGGACTTCTTCAGGGCAGTTGGAGTGAGCTCTTCTCAATTTTTAATCAGTTGACTTTAATTTCCTCCAGAGTAGGCTGATCACACGAGAAGACGCCACGCGATGGAGCCGGCCTGATCCATATTTACAAATTGTTACTTTTGGGCTATCTGACCCTCACTATACAAAACCTAATGAAATTGGAATGTCTCTTCATAAAATAAACGAACAAATCTGTTTTTAACCTGGAGCCTACTCTGGAGGAAATTAAAGTCAACTGATTAAAAATTGAGAAGAGCTCACTCCAACTGCCCTGAAGAAGTCCGTGGAGGACGAAACGCGTTGGCTACTGGATTGAAGAAATGAATAAAGATTAAAACTTCAAAAAAAACACCTAAGGACTCTGCTACTCAACTCATTGAATAATTTTGGACTTGTGTTGAATGTTCTTTAGTGTAACAGATTTCTACAATACTTATGTGTGTGCTGGATCAATTGCTAAAAAATTCTTTAATCTCTGCCTGTTTGGACCCCACCTTCCCTTTAAAAGTCCAGGAGATCAGGATCGCCACCCCAGCAGTCTTGGACGAGAGTGACAAGAAGAATTGATAGGGGAATGCCTTCGAGCGAAGTCTGTGTTGGTCCTTGGAGAGAAGGTGCGTCTCTTGCAACATACATATGTGTACCCAGGAATTTTCTTAGTAGGAAAGCATAGAGCTCTGCTTTAGCGTATGGTTGAGACCTTTGACATTAAATGTGAGAATCACTAGTTGATTAGTAATGGTTGTTTCCAAAGAGCAACAGCGTTCCAGATAGTCCTGATCTATGCTGGCCTTACTCTGTCTAATCCAGGGGTCCTGACAATCAGGCTGTGTCTATGACAACAGCAGTGATATGTGCATAGGCGTCGGGTCACCAGGTCCAACAAACCCTTATAACAAAAGGCCCTAGTGGCCTGAATAACCAAACAAAAAACAAGAGAACAACATTGTCCAGGATGGGTGTCTCCATGGATTACCGAAGTTAAGAAGGAGTCTCCATGCCCCCCATCCCGTCTCACCATCGGGCCCCGATGTAGGAAGGGTTGATGGCAAGTCTAGGAAGAGCAGAAGTGAAAAAGGGTGAATTATATATTAGGCAGACATCTGCCCAGCTGAGTCTCCCTCCAGAGAAACCAGGACCGCCTGCCTCTCCCTGGCTATGGTGTCAGGATCCGGACGGTGAGGACCGTGAGCCCCTCCGGTCATGTAACTCCATTCAGCCGCTGCCTTGCCTCCTCTCACTGGAACCCTCCCCTGAAGGGTCTTGCAGGTTGAATAGGCGACATGCCTCATCCAGTGAGGGGAGTAGGTGTAGCTTCCCCTCCATGCGAAAAACAAATGGGGAAGGGATGTCCACAGGAGTAGACCACTCTCAGCCCTCGAAAGTGCGAGGTAACAGGTCGGAAGGCCCTGCGTTTATGAAGAGTGGACGCGGCCAAATCTTGATTCAGGAGTGGAGAGTGATATTGAAATTGGATAGGATGCTTGTCCAAGTCTGCCGTTAGGATTTTCTCCTTGAGGGTGAAATCGTGGACAAGTTAGTATGTCTAAGGGGGCGTCAAGCCGAAGTGCTTCTGGGACCTGTGAGAAGTTGGCCTGGCATATGCTGTCCACTATTCTAGTGGGCACCTTGCACCAGTCCAAACTAACCTTATTGATGGTAGGTTTAAGACAACCTTGATAGAAAGCTATTCTAGTGATAGCTGTGGAGAGCAGCCTTCAGGCTAAGTCTTGAAGGAATGTAAAGCAGCTTGTTTTACCAGTCTATAACCTCATGAATGATCAAATGAAAGGAGAACCACACCAAGTATATATATAATATATATGTATTTATTCTAAACACACCCCTCTAGTCTCTTTATGAGGCTAGAGGTAAAAGTACATAAGTTAAACTTAATTAGCACACAGTAAATTACCACAGTATCTGTTTTGCCTTAGTGGCATCACAAACCATATACTAAGAAAGTGGTATAAGAACAACGAGGGACATAGAGACAAGGCCTAGGGTTTGTAGAACCACTGGGGCAGCCAAGAACCACCCAAGGTAGGGACGCAGGAGACCCACGGGGGACGCGTGCATCACCATTAACTTCTATGGAGAAAGTTACGGTTAGATTTTTAAAGATTAGGGACACTTAGGAGTGGACTAGGAACAAACCCCTTCAGTACTGGACACTTCGAGAGTCAAGACCCACGGGAGCACCGAAGTACTCGTGTTACCTCACCCAGGGAATCCGGGTGCATTGGTGTCTTTTCGTGTCGGGTTTCGTCGTCATTTCCTATGGAGAGCTGCAAAGAAGTGCTGCAGGCGACCAGGTGAAAAGTTTCCTGATGGATTGAAGATCTGAAGAACCTGAAAGCAGAGGGGACAGAGTCTGGGTCACTTGCCAGTGACCGGGAAGGCAACAAGAAGATGCCAGCCGATGTCTGGTGATTTCAGGAGCAGGAGGTGACGCTTGACTCTTCAGCCACGAGGACCAGGAGGTGTCGAAAACAACCAGGAGCTGGATTCGAGCTGTCCTGCGTCGGATGTCGAGTGCTGCAGCGTCGGTAACCGGATTAGACCCAACAAGCCGTTGCAACAGCAACCCACGCAGAATGCAAAGATTGGCTTCGGTGCAGAGTAGCAAGGTCTGAGGGACTCACGCTTTGGAGGGAAGTCAGGGCACGTCTGGAGCAACCACAAAAGCCTGAGAAACAAAAGAGATTCCTTCATGGGGACCTACCAGTCGACGGACCAGGGATCGCGAAGGGGCCTTGAACAGAAATGCAGGAAGCGGGCCCACGGAACACTTGTGGCGCGTAGGCCCACAAGCAAAAGGTGCAAAAGGTGCTCAGGGCTTGGACTACAAGTAGCCCAAAACTTCAGGAAAGCTCTGGAAATCGATGCACTAGCAAATATGCTGGATGTCCAGGAGTTCCGGTCCCATGTCTCTTGTGATGGCTGCAATTCTCAGCTTTGCTGGGGACTCGTGTCGGCCTTCCGTGGAAGTCCGTGTCCTGTGTCGCAGATTCTTCGGGTTCCGGCGGGAGCCTCGAAAATGGAGATGGGCAAGATGCTTCTTTGGTGCATGTTTGAACCGGGGAGTCACTCCTTGACCCCAAGGGAGATTTCTTCAGTCTTCTTGTCGAAATATAATGTCGAAGGTCAAAGATATATGTTGCAGAGTTTCGTCCAGGGTAATCTAAAGTCCTAGGGACTGGGTTCCTATACGTATACTAAGTTTAGGGGATGGACTAACTCTAAGGTCCCACCTACGGGAGGACCTGGGGAGGGAGTGGTTATACCCCTTTCCCTTTGTCCAGTTTTGCGCCAGAGCAGGGGCTGAGCGCCCCTGCAACCGGTTTGAACTGGGGTATGCACAGGGACACCAAATGTGCCCCCAGCACTGTCTGAAAAGCACTCTGAGTGCCACCACCAAGCCCCAATACACTAAAGCCTATCTGGGAGGTGGTTACACCTCCCTGTGACAAGAAACCTATTGTCCAGGCCGCCCCTGCCGGAGTTTCGTCCAGCAGCAGGAGATCAGACCTGTGTCTGTGGCTGCAGCATCCATTTTGTGATGCTAGGGTTCTTCTAAACTATTACCG
The DNA here is from genome assembly GCF_964263255.1 of Lissotriton vulgaris. Taxonomy (NCBI): domain Eukaryota; kingdom Metazoa; phylum Chordata; class Amphibia; order Caudata; family Salamandridae; genus Lissotriton; species Lissotriton vulgaris. Next base: position 1,547,015,750 of record NC_141687.1, on the reverse strand, counting down.
GTTAGGTTAGTGTGTACATGTCTCTCCCTCTAGAAGGGTGGAATTCTACCCCCGCCACCAGGACTGGCGGGGGGGGTAGGATTCCAAACTGTTTGACACCAAACACGACATGTTTCCATGCAGCCATTCCAAAGTTAGCATTTACTGCAAGGTTATAATGCACTTGAGTATATTGTCTGGCTGCATCACAGAACAGCATCAGAGAATAGGCTCTGAAAGCTGCAGAGGGGATCTGCTCTTGCATGGACACCCTCTCACACAAAACCAAGCACTTTGCCTTCAGGATTGATAAGGCCTGCCATAGGAGTGACTTATAGGTTTATATGTGTCAGTGATTAAAGGTAGATATAGGTAACCTATATCTTAGTAAGGGGTCCATGCACCACCTTACCCAGGCTGCAGTAGTAGACCTGTGGTGCCATTTTGGAAGGCTTCCCAGGGGTGGCATAATATATGCTTCAGCCCCTGGTAGGCCTCTGGGGTACCTATACCCTTAGTACCTAAGGTACCATATACTAGGGACTCACAAGGGTAAACCAGTAACCAATCTGGAGTGTACATAATGTACAGGCAATCAATTTAGAGAGGAAGCAGCTAGGCTGGGGTCCTGGTTAGAAGTATCCCAGCCAAACTAAGTCAAAAACCATCAAAACACCAGAAAAAAGTGGGGGCAACCATGCAGTCAGATTCCACCTTCCTACACACCATACAGGCTCCGTGCAGTACCCTGTGGGCATCAGACATAGACGAGGCTTTGGACTGAGAGGGAGAGGAAGTTGGGTCCACTCGAAGTCCAGCGTGTCCAAACCATCGAAGGTCAGTAGTTTTTTTCTTCAGAATCAACGGCTCCCAGAACTGGTTTGAGCTGGACTATGAACAGGGACACCAAGTGTGCCCCTCGTGCAGACTTTCTGTCACTTGGTTAGTGCACCCACCCATCCCAAATACACTAAATCCGGTCTGGGAGGTAGTCAGCCAAACAGGGCAGGAGAACGGGCAGTGGGGATGGGGTTGGGTCTAGTTGCTCCTAGGCCAAAGTCCCCCTGTCCTGTCACGCTATTGGGGAGGTTACTGAATGGAGGAGGGGTTGGGTTGGATGGGTGGAGGGAAGTAGCTCCTGCTGTGGTGGAAGATGGGAGCTCGAAGTGAATGCTTCGAGCCATGGTGATACTGTCTAGATCGAGGCTTGACATACAGAGTTCACTTCCTCTCAGAGTGGTCTGAAGTGGGCAGAGGTGACCACCACAGCAGCTTGATAACTGATGCAGCAGTGCACGAGACGTAGGTCCAATAGGACAGCCAAATCAAATGATCATTAAGTGAAATCTCGTCCCAAGATGTAAATGACATACGGACTTAATGCAGGATGACAAACTGGCTCCCTTCATTTATGCCTCTTTTCTTCTGCACAGTTCAGACTTTACTACAGCTCGCGCACTCTGTCCCGAAATGAAGGAGCTAATCGTGGACATTGAATAGTCTGTGAGTCGGTTTTTTAGTATTCAGAAATTCGGCGCTCAACTTGTCACGGTGAAGTATTAGTTGTCCTGATATCGTTGTAGGTGCTTCTTGGCCAGAGGAAAACCTTAACCTCTGTAATGAAAGAGGGGCTGAGACCTCCCTTTCGTTCTGTTTGGGCAAAAGGTCCAGAGCACACTATATATATCTATAGAATGATTTCTTGTTAGAGTAATGTTAGTTGGGATAGATCAAACCAAGCGTAAGTTTTCAAAAGTTTTATTCACCCGCAGTGTTCACCACTTGGGAATCACTGCACATATCACTCAAGCCGACACGTGTTTCGTCACAGCATGTGGCTGTGACTCTTCAGGGCTGATCTTAATTATCAAAACGCGTGGTCGGGGAACCGGTGATAATTCCAACCCGGTCCTTATCGGGTGGTTTTTAATTTTCGTCAATTTAACGAATTCCCCAACTAACGAATTGGTTTCGGCAACCTGACTGGTGCCGCCCGTTCGAAAATTAAAAACCACCCGATAAGGACCGGGTTGGAATTATCACTGGTTCCCCGACCACGCGTTTTGATCATTAAGATCAGCCCTGAAGAGTCACAGCCACATGCTGTGACGAAACACGTGTCGGCTTGAGTGATATGTGCAGTGATTCCCAAGTGGTGAACACTGCGGGTGAATAAAACTTTTGAAAACTTACGCTTGGTTTGATCTATCCCAACTAACATTACTCTAACAAGAAATCATTCTATAGATATATATAGTGTGCTCTGGACCTTTTGGCCTAATCGTGGACATCTCCACCCCCGCACCGTTCCGCTAACATAGGGTCCAGAGTAGAGGTGGGCTTCGGTGAGTGGAGCACAGAGTTTTTATTGAACTCAGTGGAATTCCACGTAGTGCAACTCTGCGAGCTCTGCCGAACCTTAGAGCATACCTCTGCCAACCAAAAACCCAATTTCTAATAGGCATCCTCAAAAGGGTAATTCAACATGCTTTAATGGAAGGCATTGACTAGAACCAAGAACTGTGCCAGGTCTTCAGGATCTAACAACTAACCCCCCACTCCACAACAGATACAAGTCAGACTACATTGTTTTTTGTTGTTTCAATGGGCGATAAGAACAAAAATACCTAAATGAATTTAATTGATGCCTGAACTTTTTGTTCGTGTTACAAAAAGGGGGTTTTACCCAATTGAGTCACTGAGACCTGGGTGATAAATGGTACATAGAGAGAGGGGGGTCCCAGTACACATTATCAAATTCATTAAAAAACTCATTATATACAGTAAAATAAAATTGCATGAGAAGACAAGTTACCACACTATTATTTAATCACAATGTGTTTTGGACTACATATATAATTTACGACAATACAATTGCATTAGTGCCCCAGGAATTCAAAGGGTGGGTGGCGGTGTTAAGTGAGAGAAAAGGGATGTGCAGAATCGGTCATTGTGCAGGAAATATAATCAAAACATAAAAAAGCATAAGAAACACATCATTCTGGCTTAAAACAAAGAGCCAGTGTAAGAAGTAAAGCAATCAATGCTCCGCAAATTGTCAGGCAACCATGCTGTCAGCGCATGTATTAATAATCTGAATGCTGGAAGCGCAAGCTGGTTCGGGGTTGTATCTGTCGATGTTTCGACCCCAAAGTAAAGGGTTAGGTACACGTAGGACCTTAGGACGGGGTCTTCATCAGGACAAGGGGGTGAAGCGGGGCAGGTGATTCTGTAAAAAGGAGTGTAATGAGTCTATAATAGTAAAAAAACGACAAAAATGTAATTAAATTAAAACCGCGCTTGAAGTGCTACAATACAAAGTACTAATTTACCATGGACGTTGGGCCTTCCGGCTCCAAAGTGGCATATGAGAACGAGGGATGACCTGTAGACAACAGGGTGAGATTGTGGTTAACTCAACGGTCCTTGGTAATCTATTGAAACATTATAGTAGCTTTTCTTTGCTCAGGCTCCATTTTGTGAGAGCAGGGCTACCTAATATAGATATGCAAAACCTCAGTGGGAACGTGTAGTCTAAATATTAATCTATTAATATGGTCTCCACAATTAAGGAACAGTACCTGAGGTGTCTATGACAAATGCGCCATTTTGGGAGTTATACTGTATCTGAGGTATGATGACTGTATATGTGTGCTATATAGCTAATGTTTCTTTCATCATGGCTGTTGATGATACCAGGTTGGTTATGCAAAATCAAATAAAAACATTTTTTTTAAAGGAACAGTACCTGTGACGGTTTAGGGAACATGTGTTGTGCTTAGTCCAGCATACATTGCTGGTGACTTAAATTCAACCCTCGACAGGGGTAGTAAGTGCTATATAAATGCTATTTAATATCATTGAATGAAAAATAGCGGTCTTCATGAACCCCATGCCAGTTGGCTTGGGCATGAAAAACGTGAGATACTATCTCTTTTCACACAATTTCGACATGGACTCTTTACTGTCACCAGCATTACCAGCTCCAGCGGCAATCAACACCCAAATGTTGGTTTTTGGTAATTTTGTGTGAACAAGGCCAAAACTTCCCTCCACTTTTTTATTATTGTGTCCCGCTTACTTTGGTCTTGAAGGAGCTGGTTAGGACCCATCTGTAGAGGGTAGGAAGACATTTCAGTAACTGAAAGTGCCTGAAACTTCCACCTACTCTGTTTGGATTATGTGTAGTTTGTAAGTATTTGAATCATTCATGGAGAGTATGCAACAGTTCGGTAAATTGTTGCAAGAGCTTGTAGATAGAAGCTAGCAGTCCCATAAAATGTGCCCCCTGGGGCAGCTGAAGTACTATAGTAATGTATACTTTCAACTAAGTTGTGAATGAATTAAATTGAATAAAATAGTATTTTGAAAGTGCAACATTCATCTCAAACAGGTAGCTTGGGGTTACAAATTAAGACAAAAAGCAACAATCTAAAGACAGAGAGCAAGATGCTAATGTCAGTAATGCACAGCAAGAAATCTGGTAGATTGCTCCAGGCATTTACTGTCAGGCCTTAAAAGGATCTGCCTCCAAATTGTAAAGTTATGGGCCCTAGACCCACATACTACTAAAATGAGTAACACAGACACCGTTGGTATAGTTAATTAAATGGCCACAAGCATGTGCAACCGGGCCCTTTTATTGGTAGAGTCACGTCACTCGTGACACCTGTGGTGGATGGGTGTGGGGTGCAAGTGTGTCCATCCCTCGAGGAGTGGCTTGCAATACAAGTGCCTGTTGATACACTAGAACGTGTCCAGCAAGACACACAACATTCCTCCCAAACTTTATTAAAACAAAACAAAGACCAACCTTTGCAAATAAACAATGCACATAAGACACAGACACTTAGGTACACATTCTCGGTCTTGAGAAGCAGTCCGCAGGACAACGGTGGGCAGGTGCAGCTGGGAGCACCCGAGCATCTCGGCACATATCCATATTTGAACCAGCTACTGCTGGGCACGAGTGATGCGTCGATGGAGTCCGGATTCCTTGGCAGCCTGTCTGTGGGATCAGTGTCCACTTACGTACTGTTAGATGGACCTGTGTGCTCTGGCGGTGATGCGGTTAGTGAAAGACGACTTAACATGGTGCATTAGGAGTGTTGGTGGAGTCCCACTACAGAGTCTTCTCTTGAGGCATCTGAGCACTTCGATGACAAGACTTGCCAGGGGCACCACAGCCTCTTGGTGCTTTGCAGGTGCAAGGCTCCACCCTGGTGACAAGTTGCTCCTTGGCTGGACTGGGTGATGCAAATGGGAATGATGTTTCAGTTGCCATGAGACATGGACGACAGATGGTGATGATTCACCGGGAGTGAGGATGGCTGGAGGGACTTCGCAGCCACGGAACTCGGAGTCTTAGCTGAGGCTGACCTTCACCAGTGGCATCTGCGGTCATGAGCAGGGATACTGTTCGACTTAGTCTGCCGATACCCGGGGATTGACGGTCGCAGTGGGAATCATTGGGGAGAGTTGCGATTCGCACTTGCTGCGGCTAACTTTTGGTTCTCCCATTGAGCTGTCTCCAGGCATGTCGCTCTGCCTTGGTGGCTGTCCGGTGTCTGCAGGTGCACTCTTGGCTGGTGGTGGTACGAGTCCTTGTTCTTCTATTGTTGATCTTTCCAGCACACCTGTGTTCATCCGGTTCTTCAGGGTGACTGGATTGCCACTCTTCTCTTCCTTATTGATGTGGCGTTTCTCCGTGTTGTAATGGTGGCAGCTTGTAATGGGCCGATGTATGATGCAGTCTTACGGGAATGTTGGGGTACTCCCTTTATTGTCTCTGGCCCACTGCTGAAAGGTGCTGGTGCAGTGGAAATATAGAGGCTCTCCCTCCTGCATCAGGGTATGCTAGGCCTTTACTCCCCTCTTTTTTTGGGGGAATGCTAGGCATGTACAGCGTCTCTTTCGGGCACCTGGCAAGCCACCAGCAGTACCTGTAACTTGCTTTGTCTCTGTAAGGGTGGCCCTGCTCTTCTCCCTTGTAGTGGTGACAGAGGGCCACTCTCAGGCATTGTCGGGTATTTGTCTCTGAGGGCCTGCCTCGCTAGGCCTTGTGCCAGTCTGTCTCTGCTGCGAGGACAGTCTGGCTTAAGCAGGCAATCTTGAACTTGTTCTCCTTGGGGTCTGTATGGAGCTGCCTTTGGCTCCACTCTCTTGGTTTCCGTAGAACATATGGCAGCCTTCTTGGCTAGGGCAGTGTTTTCTTTAGTGCTGCAATGGGTGTCACCGTCTGGCAAGAGCACCTGGTCTATGTCCTGGGGTGCTTTGGACTTCTTGGGGTCTTTGCTGGGGGGTTTACAGTCTCTCTCCGCTCCAAATGACAGTCAGGCCACTGTGTGTGTGTAGTCCTCACCCACTGAATCTGTGCTGGAGGACGTTCAGCAGGGGTGTTTACTTCCGCACCGGTGTGGTAACCGCAAATGGCCACTAGGTAGCTCTGTAGCATCAGTCTTAGGCCCCAGCAGCTTTCCTGGTGCTGCGGGCCTCGTCTGTCTCTCAGGCACTGCAGAGCAGGGGCGGTGGGTGACATTTCAAAGTGGTGGGGCGCAAAGTGATTTGCATCCAGCACCGTAGCGAGCGAGCGCAGCGAGCGACCCCGAACCCCAAAAGGGGGGTTTGGGGGGATAACCCCCCCTCCTAGAAAATTTTGAAGAAAAAAAAGAAAAATCGTGCATTTTCAAGCAAATTTGAGAAAGCAGGAAGGTTAATAAAGCAATTGTGAAAGTGCAGTTATTACATTAATAGATGGCATAACATAGGTAGCTGCTTATTCAGTATAACCACAGAGCTTCATACATTTCGTCCTATTACGCTCAGGTGCTGAATTCAGACTATAAGACTTTCATGAAAATCTCAGCTCTAAGAGTAGAAGAAGTTGCACGCAGTTGGGAAACAGCCTTCACAAAGCTTTGGGAAAATGAGAGGCAATTACTTTAAAGCAAACTGAAAGCAATGCATCGAGTAGTAACTTAAAGCAATGCATCCAGCAAAACAGTGCATGCAGTCAACCATACAAAAGTAAACTAAAGCAAGTGTGAACCTGTGAACCTTCACTTTGAAAGCAGGGTGCTAGTCAACAGGCCAGTCACATACATTTAAACTGAAGAAGAGTACACCTCAGCATGCAGGCACCAACATAAAAGCACCAAGCAAGTCAAACAGTTTAATGAAAGAAAAATGAAAGCAATACATCCAGCAAACTAGACAGTGACTCAAAAGTAAACTGAAGCAAGTGCACACTGAAAGGAATGCACAGTCATAAGTCAGACATTCACATAAAAGCAACTTACCAAGACACCCAATCAATTACATGGGAAAAAACTTGAGCCAATGCACCCAGAAAACCAGACCAGCACACCAAAGCATCCCACCCCTGATAGGATGGCAGCTGTGCTCTTAGGGTCACCCCTCAGTTTTTTGGCAGGGTTGAGAACCCCCCAGTTTTATGCCCTGTGCGCCTGAAGGGGAGACAGGCAAAAGGGGTCATAATGGGACATCTGGCACAGCCACTTTGTAATCGAGGTCACCGACCCAGCTCAAGACTGAGTTACAGGCTGATCTTAAATCTTTAAACAACCACAAGGGTCACCAGCTAGTTGGTTCTTGAGCCAAAAGAGTCCTCAGCTCACTCTTTACATCGCGCCTGAGATGACATGACAATGTCCATTAATCCGGAGCAACTGTGGGGACTGGTCTGGGTCTGACTTGGTACGAGCAGGATACAAAAAGTAACGGGTAGGTGGTAACCCACTTCAAGTGAAGGAGCTGTAAGGAACCTAAGCGCACTGGTGTTGATACCACTAACAGGGCAGCTCTGGCTTTCTCAGGGTGGGTATCAGCTGTGTGATGAAACCAGCATGTGAAGCAGTTACCTCAAACAAACTAAAACCAATGCACTCATCAAGACAAGGAGTTACATGAAATCAAATAGAAAACCACCATCAAGCCAGGTAGTCACCTAAAGGTAAATTGAAGTGACTGCACACTATGGGAAGTGCACTTCACCAGCCAGCCTATTACACTAAAGGAAAATAAAAGCAATGCTCCCAGTCTGATAATTAGCTTCCGCAACCCATGGATGGGTGGGGTTGGGAATGGGTGTAAAGTACCTTTTACTTCAACTATATCACTTCTGTAAATACAACACAATTTCCAGTAAAACCAATAGCATTAACATCACAACAATATGGAGAGGAAAACAGATGATCAGTAACAGTAAACACATTGACTGATCAGGCAATGTGCCTTTACGGGCAGGGAATGAACCCTTGGTAATGTAATGTGTACTCTGTTTTCATGCTGGTTTCATACCCTTTCTGCTAGATACAGGAATCAGAGACTGGTTGATTGTATAGCAGTCGTGAACATGTAAATGACTCTACCATAACTCCACTGGATGGAAAACATGCTGATTTCTTAAATTGCTAGTCCCTCTCTGTTGATTGCTAGACTAGTGTGTTACATCTTCTAATTTGTGTGTATGCATAGCCATGGACCAGAAAGGGATGACAGTTTGGAGCAATATGCACTTCAGTAAGAAGTTGAATATGAACAATATGAAAGTTATGTCAAGTATATCCTAAAAAACCATTGCAGAATGGATCTGCAAAGGTGTCTCTAAATTCCCCTTTATGTATCCCTTGTCTTTTGACAATTAGATATGCCTTGTCAATCGCTGCATCATTCATGCATCCAAAAGCATGTGGAGATCTAAATTCAAAGGTGAATTGCCAAAATTAAATAATAGGACACTTGCTGTCATAGCCATCATCTTTTGCCCAATCTCCATTGCTCCATCCTCAGCAAGACCAATACGTCACTAATCAATTATGTAGGAATCACAACCTGTAGTAAATACAACATCTAACATGACAAAATTGATATAAATGATGAACCTGGCCGGTCTGCATGCCACATTGAAAGGTATGCTGTCATCAACTCACTTCATAAATCAAAGGCAGATACTGCCCTTAATATGCATCCCTGGGTATTCAAGAAACCTGCAATACAGCAGTGCCTGTAGTGAGGGAAATGTTTGTGTTTCATCACTATTCTGAGCATACACAGATCTAGACCCACCTCACACCACAAATTGGGCCTTCCTACCTCTTACCTCAGGTCACACACGCCCAACACCACGGCAGAGCATGCATCATGATCATAAAAGTATCATATATGGGCCTAGAGTTGCAGCACATTGAACTCGACACCACAATCATAGCACCATTTTCTGATTGAGTATTTCATATTGCTGGCATGGAAGAGTTAAAAACAAAATCTATTACGAGTCTGCTATGGAATTAGAAAGCCATGTTCCCTTGTTGTGTGTAAATGCGTCTGATTCCTCGCCCTCTTTATTTCCAAGAAGGCTCCTAATGTAGTCACACCCACAAGGGCCATTAAGCTACAGACTTTGTTTATTTGCCATATGCCGCTAAGCGTAAATCTAAGGCCTCCTAAGCTTAATTAAGTTGTAATGTCTCAGACCTGGCGTTTCAATTCTTTGTGGGAAAATGCCTAAGAGTTGGCCAGCAGAATAAACCGATAGGATATGATAAGAAGCATTCCAGGGTAAACAGTGTGTTTATGTTTCAAAAATATCATGCATTAGCCACAGTTAAATCTAGAGACGGAAAGCGCTACATATTTCAAGGAGCGAGCCTGTGCAAAGGGGGTCTGTCTGTCTGATATCCCGTGGATCTTTGGCGGTGCAACCTAAACCTTGCACAGAAAAAAAAGAAGGGTGAAACACTGATACTTTGCGCGATCGTGCTCTACCCAGGAGACAAATGGATGAAATATAATATATATGTAAGAATGGCATTTTAAAACATGTAACTTTTGAGTCGAAGCACTTTACAATGTTGAAAGATAGCAGCCCCTAAGGAATAATGACGACACACACACTAGAATAGTCATGCAGTTAGCCCTTTACAGTTTAGGCTTGGGCATTTAGGGAGCCTGAAGAGTCCAGTGACATAGGTTTACGCACGCAAATGTGTTTCTGTTGTGCAGACCTAGCTGGAAAGCATGGGAGTGTTGTAAAACATTCACCTTCAAATCAGATCTGCTCGGGCATATACTTTCTAGAAAAGAGGTGCGGTCACTGACACTGAATCCTGCTGGACTAGTGAGACATATGAGAGGGTAGGGGAAGAGGTCTCAGTACATTAACAGGGCTCTTGTGCTCTTGAGCAGATCAATATATTCTCAGAAAGAAGAGCTTCTGGTAAGCAAGCCATTCCAGAGCGTACTGCCCTCATTAAAGATTCTACGGCTTCCTATCGAGGGCAGCTGTAAAGCATCAGGCCAGGGAAGACTTTTATTTGCTGGAGTAGTAATCTTATGCTATGAGGGAAGATACACTTGTGGGCAGCGTAGGAGAGGGCTCCATGTTTTTCACTGTGGAGTAGAGTTAAGCAGATTCTGATTTTTAATATAGGCTTCTACCTACAAGAAACCTTATCGTGTGTTTTATGCTGTGCTTTCAATGCCAAGAGCTATCAAGAACCATGGCGCCATCACTACCTTCTTGATGTCTTTCACGTGCCTATGGCCTTAGTAGAGCTTAAGGGCGGTCCGAGCTTGAGGGAGGAAGGGATGGAAGATGCAGGTGTGTGCGGAGTGGTTTTCTGTTCTGGTAAGCCTCATGGTCTGGCAGACTCTGAGGAAGCCCTAAGAGGGAGAAATGAGGGCCCACCTCATTCGGGGACAAGATTTGTGATAGTGCTGCAGATGTGATTGGAGTGTATCTCTTATAATCCCAGTGTGACCCTCTCAGAAAGAGCGGAGAAGACAGGCTGCCATTAAAAGGAACTCACTGATTGCTGGGAAACATCAAAAGTAAACAGCTACTTATTATACTAAGCTGTTAAAGGGGTAAATGTATATTATGGGTGAGAAAAGAGCCTCAGACCCCAACGAGAACAAACTAAAGTCCTAATCATATTATGCAGCACAAAGGATGTAAAGTATTCACAAATACTGTCACTGATACCGTAAATGATACCCAGATTTTATCTGACAACTCAAAATGGCCTACTCACTCTTAGGTTAAGTGAGCATAAAATTCTCAACATTAAGAAAGACAAGTAACAGATTTGATGCAACATTAGATTAACAACATGGTGCCTGGCTTTTAAAAAGCGTTTTCCCCGACACTGATATTACCCATGCCGTGACCGAAAGAAGGGCAGAATGTATTGTGCCTGGATTGGAAGCTACAATTGGTAGAGAAGAGAGACAGCTGAAAAGTACAACGTGGGACAAATTAAAAGACCTGAACCAAAGTAAAAAGGTGGGAAGGAAGCCTCTCAGTATTACCTCCAAAACACAGTAGAAGCTAGCCCGCAGCAGATGAAAGGGAACAGACTTCTGTGGGAAAAATTAATTAAGACTACAGTGGTACTAACTTTTTGACCGAGTCAGGGATGGGAGAGGTCGAGGAACATATTAAAAGTATTATAGCAACAGAAAATGTATCCCTAAAAGGTAGTGAAAATGCAAATTCACACGCCAGTGTTAAACCAGAGCAAAAAATAAAGCAAGCTCGGCAGTGCATAAGATGGCTTAACATTAACAACCAAGAAAGGTGCAGTACTGCTGAGGTATGGAGCAGACCACTGCTGGCTCGGGGAGGACTGACTTTAAGGACTCTCTTCACCACAGGAGGAGTTTGTTCACTGTGGTTTTCCGCAGATCCGCGGTGAACCACCGAAGGAACTCTTAAGTGGTTGCACATGTTTGCAGTGTTTAGTACAGAGTTGGCATCTACGGAAGGCTGCCCTCCAATCATGGCCTGCCATCATGGCAGCGTCCCTCCGCCTAAAATCTGGAATTTAAAAACAATATTCGATTCCTCAAAACTTCAATTCATTCAATGGCAAAATAAAATAACTTTAGGTTGCTGCATGAACATAACACCTAATCCTGCACGTGAAAAAACGTGAGTTTTTACAATCTTTGGGCGAGAGGTACAGAATAAATTAAACTTTTAATAAGCACCTTGTAGAGCGCGACTGATGGTTCCTGACAAAAGGAGTCCGGCCTTTCCTCAGCCGGATTAGAGCTTAAATTCTGCATGACACAAAGTGAGATCTGTGTCTGACTGTCAGGTGTGCTTTGTACCGTTCTGGCACTTTCCTGGGATTCTGCGGCGCTGTTCTTTGCAAACGTCATCATTAGGAAGTTAACTGCCAAAGACATGCATGACAAATGAAGCTCCAAACTAGAGAAATGACGCTCATTAGGGGGCGAAGCATTGAAGGCGCTCCATGGGAAGGACACGACCTCTCCCGTGAAAATGTTCATAATGATGAACATAATGGAGAAAGACTCAATGCATATTGCCTGCACCAGAAACACGTAATGGACGGTGGAATGGGGCGGGGGTGGGGCAGGTAAATACAAAACCAGCGTCCATCCACTGCTGAATCCGACCCAAGGCTTGATTCTGAAGCGGTCATCGAAAACATCCCAGGAATGTAAAAGAAAAGCTGACGCTGTTCATATGTGAACCTTGATAATGACACTTACCGGAGGCGAGCGCAGAGCCAGTCCCAGACCCCGAACGTTGAGTGGAGACATCGCTCCCGGGCCCTTGAGCTGCAGGCGCACTGGCATCCGTACCCCACCCACCCAGGCACCTACACGAATGCCGAGCCACCCCCACGCGCGGCATCCAATGGCAGCGGGATGCTGCGCCGGTGGACCAGCCAATCCTGGCGCTGCAGCACCAGGATTGGCTAGGAGGGCACATTTGCTGCTCGTCCTGTCGGCTGTTGAAAACCCGGGCTGTGGCAACAAACAAGCACCCCTGGGTCCCGCTGGGGAACTTACAATGCGCATGCTTGAGAAAGTTGTCAACTTTCCCAAGAATGCGCACTGTAAGTTCCCCAGCGGGACGGTCTGCTGCAGCCTGAGTGTGGACTGTCACTCAAGCTGCAGCAGGCCACCCCCCACTGCGCAATTCCCGCCGGCGGCTGATTGTTGCTTGCAATAATGCGATATTTAATTTAGAAAATACCAGGATAGGATTGCTGCCGGCAGCCGCGATGTGGGTCCATGGTGGCTGGCGGGGCTACGCCCCTACGCCCCAATGGACGCACCGCTGCTGCTGCAGAAGAAGGTGCACGGAAAAGTTAGCAATGCAGGTAAATACTTCTCCTCTGACGCTGCAGGTGATTTCACCGAGCCACAGCAGTTTTCCTCATGTTGCGGGCGTGGTGCAAGCTGTGTTGAGGTGCGGTGTCACTAATTATCCCACGGTGGCATTGCAGTCGTCTCTCCACTGTGGTGGCCCGAACACAGGAAGGCCCCTGCACCCGCAGGTAGGGAATCGCTCTGCTGCTGAGAGGCGAAGGGCACCGCAGCACCTTTTTCCTCTCTTTTTTTCTGGGGTAAATTTGGGCAGCGTCTGGGCCACTACTGCCAGTATGGCAAGGCTTCTTTTAGCAGATTCTTATCCTGGTTCTGATGCGGTAGTCGGCTGGATGCGGACCTGATGCGTGGGCTACGTGGTGATGTGACTACGGTAGAAGGCCCTGCCTCCGTGCACAAGCAGTGGTGTCAGCAAAAAAGCCTAAGGTGGCGCACTCTTCTCCCACTGCTGGGATGCGAAATTTGCCTTCCCTCTTCTTTTGGGGAAGAGAACGTTCAGGGCTGAGGGTACCATGGGCGTACGCAGACATTTTTCCAGGGGGGGCAAAATGTTAACGTCATCACCATCCTCCGACATGATGTGTGCCAGATGTGGCACAAGAAACACTGGGGCGCAGAACTGAGATAGACTCAATTAAATGCCAGGAATCCAGGACATGTGACTGACCCTGCCACAGGCCAACAAACACCACCTGTAGGGAAAACGCTAAACTTTCTGACAGGTGCTTTCAGCCTGATTCATCAATCATATTTGCGCTCGCAAAGGGCCAGATTCTGAGAATCTGGCCCTTTGCGAGTGCAATTTTTGCATTTGGGATTCATCATCCCGAATGCAAAATTCGCTATTTAGAAACTCGCAAATTTGCGAGGAATAGCATTTAAGGAATCTCTATTAGAGATTCCTTAAATGCTATTCTTGAAACTTTTTAAAATTGCGAATTCGCAATTTTCGGACGCTATTTACCGCGAGGTCAAACCTCGTGGTAAATAGCGAAAACTTAGAAAAATGCTTTTAAAAGCATTTTTCTAAGTTGCATGTTACACACACACATGTCCTTTGGACATGTGTGTGCGCAACACCTGTTGAAATGTGCATTTAAGGGGTGCTACAGGGTGTCCTTTGGACACCCCTGGCACCCTTCAAATCGCTATCTTATTTGCGATTAGCAAATTGCTAATCGCAAATAAGGAATACTCCCCATTCAATCCTATGGGCCTTTTGGCCCATAGGAATGAATGGGGAGTTATTCCTTATTTGCGATTAGCAATTTGCTAATCGCAAATAAGGAATCTGTAGGAATCGCATTTAATTTTGCGATTCCTACATGAATCCCGTTTTGCGAGTTCCTTATGAATCGCTATTTCAGACTCGCAAAACGGGTCTTTCATGAATCTGGCCGTTTATCTCTGTCTGCTAGGTGTGCAGACTTCTGGGTCCTCGATCCAACACCAATCAAGGCTGTCTTCAGCATGATTCGATTTTTATCAGAATACTTTAAAACAGCCTATGATTAAAGCACCAGATTAAATATACTGTATGCACAGTGTATGTTAGGGATTATTTGTAGCACACATATTTACCAATATTTGCTTCTTGGTGCTAGAATTCATGATAACCTTTATCCAAAGTTAACGTCAAAGTTAGTAAGAAATAATGCAGCAATCACACACGCTAGTGATTCGCCAATGGGTGCTCCCTTTACTAGAATTCCCCGGGCATTGCTAAATTTTACACACATTCAATTAATTTATACAAAATAAAATGCATAGGTCTAAATGTTAGCTATGTTTTTGAAAAGAAACTTAGAGTCACTATACGTGTAGTCAATGTCAAACTGGCTACGTGCGCACTTTTAGGGATACAATAATGGCCAGCTCTCTTATGCGGAAGCCCGGCACCATAAATGTGTGGCACATGCGGCGGCACATCACAGGTCCAGGGATGCGGAGTCTTACACAGTGGTCGAAGAGGGGGAGAAAAAAGTAGGGGAACAGTGGGCGGAGAATCAGAGGGCGGGAATAGCCCAAGGATTGGATCTGTGGTTGGAGCCAGAGGTGTGGCTAGAATGCGCAGACATCCCAATTTTTAGTATTTGTTTGGCATTTCACTGCCCAGTTTAATCAAACAATGGTTACACGTGATTATTTAAGGTTATACTGAGTTATTGACATTAAAATATATTCACAAAGTGGGATATGCTTCTAATCAAAGAATGTACCAAATACGATAAAATGTGGAAACACAAGCCATTTGTCTCCGAGCCATGGAGTTTCTGTCATCAAAACTTCTCCCTTTTTCCACAACAGCAGTTCAAACATGAATGGCAAAATATCCTAGTTTGCAAATGTTTTCTCTAAAATTATGGCTCTGCCATATTTGCCTCATAATGCAAGATCTGCTGCATGATCTGACCATTTAAACTAATAAATTGTTTGTAGCTCAAACATATCAAAAGTTAATATAAAATGTGACTTGTGTTGCTGCAGAGTGGATGGCCTATTGCAAAGGTTGACTGGTCACCTTTCTCACTGCTGCGTTTGTATGTTACACTGGTACTAATAAGGCAAAATCTTTCCAGAGACTGTTAGCATGTGTACACACGTCAAAATAATAAAATATCTGAGAATGTACTGCATAACGCTGCAGCCTTTTTTTAATGCATAATTTAGTCAACACTAAGGCATAATGTTGTCATCCTTTGCTGCATAATTAATTCCAGTGGCCCCACAGCAGGCAGCACATGTTAAAAGTGCTTGTGAATGAAGCAGGGAGTCTGTGAAGTTTGCGAACTTAGTTTGGTATGCGTGCAAATCCTGCATTGCCAATCCCTGGTGAGTTGAAGGTACTACTTCTGAAACAAGGCCAATGGAGGTACCTATGGGTGAGGCAGACTGGCCTCAAGGGCAGGGCCAGCCATAGCACTGGTGGTGTCCTGTGCATTAATGTTTGTTAGTGAGACAAATGACCACCTCTGCCATGGATTCCCTCACTGCCAACCTTTAACTATGCCCCCCTAGTCTCCATAACCACTCTCTCTCAGATGCATTTAATTTGATTTACAGCGCCACTCATACCATTGTAGGGTGTCAGAGCACTTTACATCACAAACATTACACAGAGACAATCAATATGTGTGTAAATCACTGTATAGAAAATGTTACATAAGACTAAGGACTACAAGGTGTAGGAGTCACATGACAACCATACTAGTAGTCCATATAGTTTTATAGTGATTGGTCTGGAGAAACACAATACCTAGAATTTAAAACATAATACCATGGTTGGGGGTTCTCCTTAATAATCACAATTGATTTCTGTCCAAAAGAACACTTTTTGGGACATTAGGATAATCAAAGACTGGGGGTGGGGGGGGTGGGGGCGGTGGGATGAACATAACGCTCTAATTTATACCTTGCAGTTTGTATTCAGTTCTTAGACGACAGTTAATAGCTCACTATTCTAAGTTAGGATTTTAACTTATAAACTGCAAGTAACAAAAGGATCTCTCGGACAAAAGCAGTAGCCCACTGACCTATTTACATTATGTGCACTTTGTGAACTGCATGGCGCATGTTCTTTGCAGCCGGTACATTAACCCTCTGAGCTACCTTTCCATGAGTCAAAACGTCCACTAGACAAAATTCTGATCTCTCTCTAGGAAGAACATTAATCACCAGAGTCATCATGACATGTTTATTTTTGCCGAAAATTGCTGGAGGCCAGGAAGGAGGCAGCAAGCATTTTTAAAACCATAATATACTTGCAAACATGATGCCTCCACCTAAAGTCAGCTCCCAGTGCAGTCACACTGGTTGCACCGCCCTAGAGCTGGCCCTTCTCAAGGGTCCTGTGACCTCAGTGACTGTTGTTCTAGGGTGTGCTGCTTCATAGACCTGCCCGCAAGACTGGAGGTGAACTTCAGCATGGATAGTGGTGGACAAGCCTTGAAGGTTAACCTACACTTGTCATGCTAGGGTCCACCTGCTGGTGCAAAGACACCAGGACTTCTAAGGTGTTGCGGAGCCTTCTAAAGTCTAGCATGTGATTGTGCTCTCGCAGGAGTGTGGTCTGGTGGACTGGTTATTAAGGCTGAACCTGGTTCCCAGTTCCAAATTCAGCAGCTCTGATCATAGTGCCACATCCTCTACCCCACTGAACACCGTACTGTCCCACTGAGAAAAACTCCCACTGTCTTCAACTACAACCCAATTGTTGCCCGCTATAAACACCTGGCTGCGGCTCAATTACAATTACGCACTAGACAAAAGCTTACAAAAAAAAAGTAACAACATCCTGGAAAAAGCAAACACTTATAGGGAATGCAAAATTTAGCAAACCATGGGAAATGTAAGCAGGAACAACATGGTTACCTTAATGCTTTTACACTCACTATTCAGAAATCAGTGAGTGCTTTTTCCTGAAAAGTTAAGGACATGACTACAGGGCCCTGAATAGACCCATTTCAATGTCCATTGCTTATATCCTTACAAAACGTAAGCAGGATGGTAAAAAGACCACATCCCTAGACGCAGAGCCGCAGCACACATTTTGTTTTCCAATCCACACATTGCAGTACCTCCAGGATTGGTGCACTAGTTCCAAGTCCAGGAAAAACAAAGGCAAGAAAACAAAAATAGCGCTTCACTGGCAAACTCTGCAAAAGTGGCGCTAATGTGATTCGGTGTGAATAAAATCAGTTTGGCCAGTTTGCTACCACTCTGGCTTACTTTATTTAGTTATTTATCTGTTTTTCATATTTTGAGCCTTTAATTCCCAATGCTGCACTTAAAATGTCAGCAGAATACGACATTTCCAGCAAAAGCGTCTTTCTTTTTTGGATCCATTTCACAGGGAAGCAAATAAAAGAAAGGAGAGAAAAGAGAGTGAGAACCCCGTCTTGAAGTCACGGTTTTCATGGGCGTCTGCAGGGGGCAAGGAGGGTCGCTCCAGGGGGGGGGGGGGGGGGCAAGCGCCCCTCCTTGCCCCCACCCTGCGGACGCCCATGGAGGGTACCGGTAGGGGGCTTCTCTTAATGCAGATGCGTGCCCCATTTTCTCGCATCACATTGGGAGGTAGGGGTGGGCAGACCACAAACCAAAAACTGTGTGTAAAAGGTCCGCTTTATTGAAACAGGTGCACATAACATTATAAATCCTTGGCAACAGCCTTATAAAACTAATCCTCACTAATCAAACAGTTTTCCTAACCCCGAACCTCACCCCGCCCCTAAAATTTCCTTGAACCCGCCCCCACCCATACATTACGTTACAAACAATACAAAGCAATGCATCATCCTATAACTCAATAAATTCCACAAATCTGTTAAATAACCCCCCTGCCCGCTTCTTTACCACTGTCAATCACCCCCACCTGTAACTGAAATAAAAAAATTGTTCTGCCTACCCCTACCTGTAGTTAACCCAAACTCCAACAATAATAAATCTCTGCCAACCCTGGCAAACTTGCACTAACCCCGCACTGCACCTGTTCCAAGCGACAATACATAGCCAACAACCCCTGCTCACCTGTCCCAAAAAAGCCACCTTGAAAAAAAAGAAAAATGTGAAACAGGAAACCCAAAAACCATTAAAAAAATTGGGAAGGAGGGCGGGGAAAAAATGTACTAAGCTAAAAGCTCCCAGCCACCAGGTCACCAAACCTAAAATGGTGGCTGGGAGAGGGAGCCCAAATTATTTATAATTGGGCTCCCTTTGGGCTACAGCCCAAAACAAAATGCCCGCTAATTGTGGTGAAACCCAACCCCCCCTCTCCGCCCCTCCAAAACTACCCGGGGGGAGACCTCCCTGCGGTAGTCTACCCCCCCCAAGTCCCCCTTGGGAGGGAGGGGCGGGGGGCAGCAGACCACACACCAAAAACTGTGTGTAAAAAGCTGCTTTATTGAAACAGGTGCACATAACATTATAAATTCTTGGCAACGGCCTTACAAAACGAATCCTCACTAATCAAACCGTTTACCTAACCTCGGACCCCACCCCGCCCCTAAAATTTCCTTGAACCCGCCCCCACCCATACATTACAACGTTACAAACAATACAAAGCAACGCATCTACATATAACTCTATAAATTCCACAAATCTGTTAAACAACCCCCCTGCCTGCTTCTTTACCACTGTCAATCCCCCCCACCTGTAACTGAAATACAATTTGTTCTGCCTACCCCTACCTGTCGATAACCCAAACTCCAACAATGATAAACAAATGTCTGCTGTTAGACTCGGCGGTCTCTAGTTGGCAGAGGTATACACTTCTGATAAATAGGGACTCACCTCCTCCAGTCAGGGCAAGGGGATCACACACTTAGATAACCCCTGCTCACCCCCTCGGTAGCTTGGCAAAGCAGATAGGCTTATCTCAGAGGTAGTGCGTTAAGCATTTACGACCACATACAGTAATAAAGTGAAGACACTACAAATGGACACGACACAGTAGTATTATAAAAATACGAATGTTTATATAAGGCTTAGCACAAGACCAGATAACGACAAAAATATACCACAATCTTAATAAATACTCTTGGAAGGAAAAATAATAGTTCAAACGTAGTTTCTTCTTAGCACAAAGTCTTTAGTAACAAAAGCAACTCTTCTTCTTTAGATCACAGTTCTTGGCAACAATGTAACCCACACGGGAGTCACACGACGGCGAGGCAAAGTTAATCCACAGGTTCGGCGTCGACCGCGAGGAGCGCTACGTCGAGCCCGGAGTCACACGGACCCCCAACAACACAGTACCTTAGGAAAATGAAGCACATGATGATCAGCGGCGTCGAGCAATCCGGCGTCGCGTCTTCGGTGTCGATCAGGCCTCAGTAGTCGTCGATGTCGATGATGATGTTGCAAGAGTGAGCAGCGCTCACGGCGTCGAGAGCGCTCGAAGTCGATGCGATCAGCGGCGGTGCAGACACGAGGTCACTTGGAGCTGGAGCCAAACTCACTACTCACTAGCGTCGCTACTGGGTCGATCGGGCCCGGCGGCCGGCGTCGAGGAAGCGGGACACTGGAGCCATTACTCACGATGTCGAGCTGGATTCGGCGTCGTCCGTCGGCGTCGAGATTGCTGGATTCTTTCAGAGGTGCTGGATTCTCAGATTCCAGCGACAAGAACTTTCAGCAACGGTGAAGTCCTTTAGCCCTGTGACTTCAACAGGAGGCTGGCACTCTTCCAGCCCTTGGAGATTTCCTTGGCAAAGTTCGAGAGTACACACTCAGTTCCTCTCTCCTGGTTCCTTGGCAAAAATAAAGTAGCAACTGCAGGATTCCCCCCAGCGGACAGCACTCCGGCAGAAAGGGTAGGCAAGTCCTTGGATCAGCAGGCTTCTTGTCCTTGGTTCAGGGTTCCTTGTCAGAATTGATCTAAAGTCTTGGTTCAGGGGTCCTTCTCTTATACCCCTTTTCGGCTTTGATCCCTTTGTCCATGCAGGGGAACTCCCCCTCATTCGGGTCTGTGGTGGGTGTAGCCAGGTGGTGACACCTGGCCGATTCACGGTGCAGGGCTAGGTCCTCAGACGCCCAGCAGGAGGTGGAGCCATTATTATCACTGGCAGGAGCAGAGCTATCCGTCGCTCGGCAGGAGGTGGGGCCAGCATTGTATCGGGCAGGGCCAGCTATCAAGAGCTACTCTTCCCCTAATCTCAAGGCAAATGCACCACTCACCCCACACTGACTCATTCAGAACTCTGGCGCCACCCAGCCCCTGTCACACACACACACCAAACCAGCAGAAGCCAGAAATAGTTAGACAAGAAAATAGTCACTTTCTAAAAGGGCTATTTTCAAACCCAGAGTCCAAAAACCATCCACCCAAACGGATGCGTTATCAAACTCAGAGTTCAGGGATACCAAACTCGACACTGCACCATGCTCCCTGAGCCAGCTAAGATCATACCATTAATAATCCTGGCAGCTCATTCTAACTAATGGAGAGCAGGCGACCTTACGATAGTGAAGTACGAAGATGGCGGTAGTTCACTATTAGGACATGCCAACTTCGTCAGGCTTGTCCTACCTTATACTTACAATGCACCCTGCCCTCGGGCCTACCATAGGGGTGACTAATATGAAGTTAAGGGACGGTTTGGAGGACTGGCAAGTAGGCGTACTTGCGCAGCCAGCGTGACAGTACGAGACTGCACGTAGGTCTCGCAATGACAGACCTGTAGGCATACTTTTACTAGGCCGCTCGTGTGGGTGGCACAACACGTGCTGCAAGCCCACTAGCGGCATTTGTATTTACAAGCCCCGGCACTCTGCGTGCACTAGACTAGGGACTGACAGTAAACCAAATAAGCCAAACATGGAGTTCAATCAATACAGTAATTTAACATAGGGAGCACTTGCGCCGCGGCACTTATCAGCAGTGGCACAGCGCCCAGAGCGATATACCAGCAAAAACATTGTAAACATAGGAGGCAGACAGAAAAAATGGAGGAGAGACTCAAGCCAATGATGTCAGGTCTAACATCTGCCAACCCTTGTTAACTAAACCCCGCCACCCAGAAAGCCGGGGGGGGAGGAAACTGCCCCCCCCCCCAACTAGGAAAACTCTCCACCAACTAAGCAGGATGCATTTGGACATTTAGGCTTCTTGACAACACTTCCCTAATCTCCATTAATTAAAAGTCCATACCAAGCCTGGATAAGTGTATCCCGTCATCCCTAAGGAATTCCACTGCTTCAAAACGAATCTCTCTGTGCGCTACCCTTCCAATACCTAAGCTGCAACAAAATCTAGAAATCTCAGTCTTCACTTTCCTGCGCGCCTTGTCAATGGCCCTGGGCTTCACCGCACCCCTCCAGACCCTACGCAGTACCAACTCCGCCCAAAAAACGTGGCACCCGGACCACCTTTCTTTCAAAGCAGCCAATTCCCTCTCCATTGCCGTCAACAGAACCACCCCTTTCATCCCGCAAAGGTCGTTCTCACCAAGGTGAATTAGCAGAATATCCCTCCAAAGCATCCCACCTTTACCCTTCCAAATGATTCTGAAAAATTGCTCATTGAACCTCAACAATGCCCCAAAATAACTCTGACATGCTTGGACTTTAGCCCGTTTGATGAACAAATGCCCCACTATCCATATGGTCAAGTCCTTTGCTTGGGGCCCAGCCACTGAACCTGCAATGAGACAAAAAAGAATGAGACTCTCACCAAGGAAGATGACGCTCGTGCCTCCTCCGCATTTCTCCTCACGTAGCATTGAAAACAGTCTGAAGCCCAGCGCCCCAGCCTTATTATGTCCTCCCGGGACCAACCCCTATTGTTTGCCTCTGTTGCCGCCCCAATCCTGAAAGAATGCGTCCCATCCAACCAAATACTGTGCAACGCCTTCCGCAACACCATACGCAACTGATAGTCTGTCACCCTGGTCCCATTAATATGCCGGAAAACCAAATCATCCCCAGAGGTTCCTGCCACCTCCCCCCAACGCCGAGCCCAATGCAACGGGCACGTTGATAACGGGAAGGCTGCCTACAACCAAACCCCCCTCCCTTGACCTCTCTGGTCCGTTTTGGAATTGGCCAGCCAGATATGCATCCTTCTCCCCTAAACCAGCACGTCTCGCCAGCGCATCCCCTTTTTAGCCATGTTGCCTAGAAGCTCGGGGACTCTAAATGCCCCAAAAACCATCCACACCATCAACGTGGAAAAGAAACAAGCCTCAAAATCATCTCTGCAGTCTACTGGCAACGACTCCAGCAACTGTGCCAGGGTCTGCCAGGAAAGGGGGCTGCGGGCCATACGCTCCCCACCCTGCTCCCTAGCGCAGCCCTCAAGCATCCTTCTCCCCACTTCCCCCGCAGAAGGGGTGTAACCCCACAGGAGCTTCCCCATAAAGGCAATACCCGCCAACTTCCCAGCGATGGTCACTTTGGACAGGCCTCTCACAATGAGGTCTAGGATAAACTGAATCACATCCTCTAACCTACGTCAGACCTCCACCGGCTACAGGCACCTGATGCTAGAAAATCCCACCAAGCCAGCTCGTACACCGCCCAAGTGGATGCTGACAAAGAACCTACAACCAACTGTAGCACCCTACGTTGCCTACATACCAAAGATGCTCCGGCATTGGGGTCGGTGTCCTGTCCGCTTCCTTGGTCTTGGCCAGCCCATGGAATCTCCCCCACTGTGAACGAGACTAAGCATCAGCTATCTCATTGTCTATGCCAGGTATGTGCAAGGCTCGAAATGCAATGTCATGCCTGAGGCAACCCAGCACAAAAACTCGCAGCAACTTCAAAATCTGCTCATCCCTTGCGGACTGCCTATTGATGATGTCAACCACTGCCATGTTGTCCACTCGAAACAAGACCCTCTTATGTGCCAGCTCTTCACCCCACAACGTCAGAGCCACCAGGAGCGGGAAAAGTTCTAGAAATGCAATGCTCCTCCCCCCATCCTTCCATTGTGGGGGCCACTTTTCAGCACACCACCTGCCCTGCCAGTATAGGCCACAACCGCCACTGCCTGCCGCATCAGAAAAAAATTGTACGTCCCACTGGACATCCTCCTCCTGGCCAAAGGCACGCTATTGAACGAGTGTAGAAAAACTGACCACATTTGTAAGTCCTCCTTCACCCTAGCCGACAGTCGGACCGGGTGGTGAGGCAAATGTTGACCTGCCAGTGCCCGGCCCAGTCGTCTACAGAAAGTCCTCCCCGACCTGACCACCCTGCAGGCAAAGTTAAGATGACCCAGCTACACCTGAATGTCCTTCACGGTCACTTTCTGCTTGGACAACATTCTGTCCAACAAGTCCAATATTTTCAACTTTTTGTCATCTGGCAAGCGAGCCCGCATTGCCACAGAATCAATTTCAATTTCCAAGAAAGACAGAGCCGTGCAGGGTCCCATTGTCTTTTCAGGCGGCAGCGGCACTCCCAGTTCCTCCATGAGCTCATGGAATGTGTCCAGAGCTACCTGGCATTCGGTGGAGCCCGGGGAACCGACAAAAAGGAAATCGTCCAACGTATGCCCTGTGTGCTGCATAAAGTACCACTGCAAGAAAGTGCTAAAACATTTGAATAAAGCACATGACATTGAGCAACCCATTGGGAATGCTTTGTCCACGTACCATATACCTTCAAAATGGATCCCCAGAAGATCCCAATCCTCTGGATTGACTGGAAGCAACCGAAATGCTGACTTTATGTCGCATTTTGTCATCTCTGCAGCCACGCCCGCAGTCACAACTAGTGACATGGCCACGTCAACTGAGAAATAGGACACTGAGGCAGCCTCCTCATCAATGAAATCATTTACTGATTACCCCTCTGGCCATGAAAGATGGTGAATCAGTCGGTATTGTCCCTGCTCCTTTTTGGGTACCACCCAAACCGGCGAGATAATCAAATCCTCTGTTGGCCAATCATCAAATGGGCCTGCCATTCTCCCTTCCCGCACCTCCTTGTCCAATTTGTCTTGCACCACGGTCTGTGTTCTGCAGCTGATTTCAAGTTATCTGCCCAGCGCCTTTGCCGTGGCCCCTTGTAACCCAAATGAAACCCCCACTAAGCCCCCTTTTCGCCCCCAGGTCCCCATACCCCTGAAAGGCCTCACTCAACTTTGCTAGCTTAACTGGCGTAGGAGCTTTTGAGCCCCGTACCCTGAGGACCCTTGCCCCTCTGCCTCCCTGAAACTGCTGGGCAGGGCTGGATGTGCTGGCACCCGACTGTTGCCATTGCTGCCCTCCCTGTGGTTTGACACACCAACAGTTAACAAGGGGAGGGCGCTTCCCACACTTTGAACACTCGTGCCTGAATCTGCAGTACTCCCTCGTGCATAGGCCTTTATTAAACTCCCAACTAAGTACACAGATTGCCAGCCACACACTTACTTAAATCCTCTATTTTTGAGGGAACAAACCATAAGAGACTTCCTGGTTCGTACGGGTATATCACTCAAACCCTTTTATTATTTATTTGTTTTTTGTCTTTTTTTAAGTATTGATGTATGAAAGGGACACCTTATCGTTTTGTACACCTTATATACAATTATTTACAATTTGCGATTATTTACAACACAAACACATACATATAACTAGTTGTATTATACAAAGTGAATTGCTCTGATATATATACACTCAAATATTCATACTACGAAGAAAAAATCATCCGTAATTCCATAAAGACCAGAGTCAAAAGTATAAACTTGATGACAATCATAAATCAATGAACTACAGTTGAATGTAGGCAGTTCAAAAAAGGAAAAATAGACTTCAAATTAATTCATTCAGTCCATTCAACCAATAAATGGCTAATCTTTTTACGCCAACACGTTTCGAATCCGGTATGTCAACTCTACGGATTCTCATCAGGGCTCTGTCTTAATACGGGATATCTGTTGAACCAGCAGCCGCCGGTCAAGGGTAGGGTATTAGTTCTGACTGAGTTTCTTTTCTTTTCGGGATCTTACTGGATCATGCTCGTGATCCTACGTTTCCACCAAATGGGAATTAATTTTCAGTCTTGTATTACAGCCTGCTCTGAGGGATTCCTCGCTTGGGCTGTTCGTGTTCTAATCGGTTGCAGCGGTAAACGCTTTCTAACCATGTAGGCACCGCTTTCCTCACTCCTTATTATTTGCGCTTGCTTTCCTTGAACAAGCTGTGACTCGGCATCTAGCTCTCATTCACTTAGTGCAGCCAAACTAAGTGAATGAGAGCTAGATGCCGAGTCACAGCTTGTTCAAGGAAAGCGAGCGCAAATAATAAGGACTGAGGAAAGCGGTGCCTACATGGTTAGAAAGCGTTTACCGCTGCAACCGATTAGAACACGAACAGCCCAAACGAGGAATCCCTCAGAGCAGGCTGTAATACAAGACTGAAAATTAACTCCCATTTGGTGGAAAGGTAGGATCACGAGCATGATCCAGTAAGATCCCGAAAAGAAAAGAAACTCGGTCAGAACTAATACCCTACCCTTGACCGGCGGCTGCTGGTTCAACAGATATCCCGTATTAAGACAGAGCCCTGATGAGAATCCGTAGAGTTGACATACCGGATTCGAAACGCGTTGGCGTAAAAAGATTAGCCATTTATTGGTTGAATGGACTGAATGAAGTAATTTGAAGTCTATTTTTCCTTTTTTGAACTGCCTACATTCAACGGTAGTTCATTGATTTATGATTGTCATCAAGTTTATACTTTTGACTCTGGTCTTTATGGAATTACGGATGATTTTTTCTTCGTAGTATGAATATTTGAGTGTATATATATCAGAGCAATTCACTTTGTATAATACAACTAGTTATGTGTATGTGTTTGTGTTGTAAATAATCGCGAATTGTAAATAATTGTATATAAGGTGTACAAAACGATAAGGTGTCCCTTTCATACATCAATACTTAAAAAAAGACAAAAAACAAATAAATAATAAAAGGGTTTGAGTGATATACCCGTACGAACCAGGAAGTCTCTTATGGTTTGTTCCCTCAAAAATAGAGGATTTAAGTAAGTGTGTGGCTGGCAATCTGTGTACTTAGTTATATTAATGGTCCAGCTAGCCCCACGTCCTAGGACCTGACTCCCCCATTCTTCAAAAATTTATTAAACTCCCAGCACGCTCCGGTCCCAGTTTGTGACGTTGCTACCGCTCCCACCCCTCCCCGGGTGGGCTTCCCCTGAAAGGGCCGATAGACCAAAGGCAAGCCGCTAGCTGTAAAAATAGTCTTACCCCCCCGCTGCTGCCCCATCGTATGCTGCCATAAATTGGTGTCCAACTCTCCCCACTTCTTCTCGGGGTCCCAAGCCATACGGGCCCGAAACTCCTCGTCATACTGGGCCCATGCGTATCCCCCCCAGTGATCTGCGCCTTGCGAATGACATCCATGTACTTAAATATGGCCATGCAGCGCTCGGGAAACTTTTCGGAGTAAACGCGGGCATAAATAAAAAATGCTGCCGTCCACTTCTCTATGGTTAACGGCACTTTAGGCCGCTTGGCCAACTCATATTCCTCTTCTTTCGAACCCTCCTTAGCCCGCACCTCCCTGTGGAGTAGTTTCAGCATTTCAACGTATTCTCCTTTCCAAATACGCTCCTTAGTTGCCAGCATCCGATGAGCCCCCAAAGGCTTCGTCACGCCCATATAGGGTAGTTTCTTAATTTTTAACTCCTTACTCTCCAAAGGCTCCTTGCCCCCTCCTGCTGCCTCTGTATGCGTCCCACACTCCATGTGCAACAACCCCATCTCCCGTTCCTATCCCCATATCCCTTACATATTTACCTCTATGTAGTCTCCCTTCCAGCACCCCCCCACTCCCCTCCCCCCGTCCCCACAGACACCATTTTAAGTTGGGCCTGTGGTCTAATCTCACCTGGCTATAAGGAGTGTGCCCAAGCGGGCCCCGACCGCCGTGCCACTGGCTCTGCGTGATCCACCATCCGAGGAGCCCTCTCTGAGGGGCCGTGCTCTCTTCTGGATTCCACTGCCAAAGCCTTTTTGTGCAGTGCCGCCGCTGGAGCCTGCAAAATACTAATAGACACATGAGAGGGTCCCCCCTATTATCCCGCAGTTCCCCTTCAGGGCTAGCCTCATCATAATCCAAAACAATTGGCACCTCCACCTGGAGGGCCACATTAGCGAAATCCACACCACAGGCCTTACCGGACCCAGCATGCCATACATTGGCCCTCACGGACCCGGCATGCACACCTTGTGGGGGAGCCGATTGTACCCGCTGATACTCCCCCATGCGTTGACTATTCTGAAAATCAGTCCTCGCAGGCGTGGCTGACCACCTTACTCTGCTTGTCGTTGGGGCCAGCGAGGTCGCTCCGGACCTTTGTGTGCTGGCCGCGCCGGAATCCCTCGCCGGTATGGAATGCGCCACGCAAGGCTCCACCCTCCCTTCACCTCGGTGCAACTTGGCCATTCGCCGCCCTACCGAGTCAGCTGCGCTGCGACACCTGTCGCCCTGCAAAGAAAAAGTTTGGACTGATGTGCTGGGTCCCTTAAGTCTATCCCTTGCCCCCTGCAGGCCCGGGGAGCCATCCCGGCCTCCTCCCTTCTTCCTGCTCTACCTGCCAGGAATCGACTGACCTTCCTGGTTGGGGGAATCCCCCCCTTCCTCCTCCCCGCTCCATTCCAGCATCGCCTGAACTATTGCTGAAGCCGAGCCCCAAACCTGGTCCCCGCTCCCTCCCCCGCCGTTACCCCGAGCCCTAAGTGCCTACCTTCCGGGGCCAACCCCTTGACCAGTGCCCACCCGGCTTGTGAACACCCGCACCCGCGACCACTGAAGGTCCTGCTGCTCCCTTACACCGCGACCCCTGACTCCCTCAGCCCATGAAGGAAAAATGTCCAAGCCCTCCCAAGCCGTGCCTCACCCTGCCGGTTCCAACTCCACACGCATCTCAGCCTCTGATCCCCATCCCCCTCCCCGGTCCCTGCCCTGCACTGCATACCCCCCTCCGAAGCATGGGGGGCCCCCGTCCCCCCCAAATTGGGGATGGGGCTGACCGTCCAGCCCCTGAAACCCAGGGGTCAAATGCCCTTTGCTGGCTGCCCCACCCGCCTACCTGTGCCCACTCCCCCTCCCCAAGTGAGCTGCCCCCAACCGAGCCGGACTCCCCTTCACAGAATATGGAGGGAAGAAAAGCAAAGGGCTAGATATAGAGGCTGACACCCCCCCTCCTCTAGAGCTCCACGCTCTGTACTGCCAATTGCCCCAAAGGAGAGAACCCCCGCAGTAGAAGAAACTCCAAGGAAAGTGTCAGAAAGCCCAGAAATGCCTTCCCCCTCCTCAGGATATGAAAGCCCTGTCTCCGCCCGGGACCGAGAAGGGGAAAAAGGTACTCCCCGCCCGCCTTCCAGCTGAGCAGGCCTCCCGTTGAACGTGCGCGAGACGCAGACTAACTGCCCGCCGCCTGCCTCCACACATGCTGTCCTAGCACCAAGGGAGAGCGAGGCCGAGCGCCGCTTGCCGCCCCGCCCTCCCACCCCGCATCGCGTTCCCCAGGGAGCCAAGCCTGATTTCTCTCCTGCAATTAAAGCCCAAACCGGCTCACGGGCAGCTGCCATTAATACACCCGGCCCCTCCGCCTCATTCCCGCCCGCATGCACAGAGCCAGCCATCTCCCCTGACCCCTCCCCCCCGGGAAGTAATAACAGAGCCGGGCCACCTTTTTCATGCATGGGCGGCCCCGCTCACTCACTGGAGATGTCCTCCGACGTTTAGGCTATTGATACGCGGCCACCGGCGCTGCTACGCCCGCCGAGGCCTGTTGCGCGGGGCGCCCCAGCCCCCTCACCTTGCCAATTACAAGGTCCATCCTGCCCGCTTGGCTCAGGAGCCGTAGGGCCTCAAGAACGCGGTAATCTTTGCTCGCCATACCGCAAAAAGCAAAAGGGGCACTAATAAACTACTCTAACCTTCACAAGGAAAAAATGCACTAAGCTAAAAGCTCCCAGCCACCAGGTCACCAAACCTAAAATGGTGGCTGGGAGAGGGAGCCCAAATTATTTATAAATGGGCTCCATTTGTGCTACAGATCAAAAGGAGCCCAAAACAAATGCCTGCTAATTGTGGTGAAACCCACTCCGCCCCTCCCAAACTGAACGAGGGGAAAACCTCCCTGCGGTCGTCCCCCCAAGTCCCCCTTGGGAATGTGCTCCTCTTCCTCCCAGCCCAACCAGGTACAGACAGCAGTGCGCAGGCAGCTTGCGGGCAATGCTGGCCTGTAGAGGCTGGTGCAAGGTTCGTTGTGCAGCGCTGGTGCGGAAGTCTATGCAGGTAGGTAGAGCAACCACATACAGGCTAGTCGGTGCTACTTTTACATGGGGGTCTTCGGCAGCCTTCTCGGCTGTGGGCCATGCCTTTTTTGTAATCTGCACAGCTAGATATGAGGGGTGACATTCACTTGGGGAAGCGGCAGAACCGGTCCACTTTCCTTTCTCCTGTGGCACTTCATGAGCTGGGGGCTTCTCGCAGTGCTGGTCAGCAGCGTGCAGGCCCCTCAGACACACTGCTGACCATGACATGCGTGCTGATTTCTCACCTTCGCCTACTCTATATTGTTCTGCCCACGGGCTCACCTCATGCCGGCGGGTCACGGGGCACAGCTTTCTGTACTCTCCTGCCTTAGAGGAGTTGTGGCAGGCAAGCAACTGCAGGGCACGTGGTGAGTAATTACACTGGCAGCAGGTGTAGGGGCCACTTGGGCTTCTCTTCTTCCCACAAGCAGAGTAATTGCTAGCAAACAAGAGTGGTCGGGACTCCCTCGTCCTCATTGTAGAGTTGTTGGCCCTAGGCCCACATACTGCTAAAATAAGTGACAGGGACACCGTGGTTATAGTTAACTGGCCATCGGCACATGCACCCGGGCTCTTTAATTGGCAGGGTCACGTCACTCGTGACGCCTGTGGTGGATGAGTGTGGCGTGCAAGTGTGTCCGGCCCTCGAGGGAGTGGTTGGCAATACAAGTGCCTGCTGAAACACTAGAACGTGTCCAGCACGACACTACATGAATCATGTTTTGCATTACAAGACCAAAGTTCTGGAGGTATACCTTCAGATATGGTTAGATTTGTCTTTTCTTTTCCAAGAATTCAGGATATATTTTCTCCTGTCATAAATGGTTGTGTAGTTCAGATAGAGCATTTCAAAGAGTATTATTTAGTTTACTGTATGCCAGTGAAGCGTACAACTGGCTTCAGTAATATAGTCAAATTTACCAGTAGCAGCTTACGAGAAGTTGGTCTGGTAAATGCTGTCCACTAATTAAAGTGGGCACCTTGCACCAGTCCAAACAACCCTTATGGTGATTATGTTAAAGATAACCTTTATAGAAAGCTGTCCAAGTGGTAGCTGTGGAGAGCAGCCTTCAGGCTGAGTCTCGAAGGAATGTTAATCAGCTTGTTTTACCAGAATGCAACCTTCTATTATTGTTTAAATGAAAGGGAAACCACACAGTTGTCATAAAAATATGTATTTATTAATATAACACTCTCTATTATCCTCTACATGAGGATAAAATACAAATCACACAATACTGTAACGAAGAAACAATTGTAAGTAGCCCAATACACAGTGGGCTCCAGTGGGAGACCAAACCATATACTACAATAGTGGTATAAGAACCACGACTCGAGTCAAGACAATGTCTAGGAGGTGTAGAATTGCTGGGACCCAAGGGAACCACCCAAGATGAGTACGTAGGGACCCCAGGGAGGACAGGTGCAGAGTGAGAACATGACCACGGGCTCCGTACAACTCTATGGGAGAGTCGGGGTTGAGGATTTAAAGATTAAGGACCCTTCCCAGTGGATTATGAGGAAACCCTTTGGAACTTAAGAGGTTGGAGAGCCACTCCACCCGGGGATACCGTAGTACCAGAGTTAACTATCCCAGGGGACCTGGGTGCATATGTCTTAACCGGTGTCGCAAACCTTTGTTATTCTCTATGGGAGACCTCAAAGAAATGCCACTGCTGAAAGGAAGAAGAATGTCCAGTGCAATCCACACTTGGATTCTTGAAGAAAAGAACCTGAAAGCAAAGGGGACAGAGTCTGGGTCACTCAGGAGTGACCAGGGGCTCAGGGGACGAATGCCCACCGATGTCGGGTGCTTCAGGTGCAAGGAAGGGGTTCTTGACTCTTCAGGTGCAGAGACCAGGAAATATCGAAGACAACCAGGAGCTGGATACGAGCTGTCCCACGAAGGATGTCGAGTGCTGAAGGGTCGGTGTCTGGCGGGAGAAGCAACAAGCTTTGGCAGCTGCAACCCACGAAGCTGGTCAAGACTGGTTTCGGTCTGGCCCAGCAAGAACCAAGAGACTCACCACAGGGCAGGCCTGGAGCAACCAGGGAGCCCAAATAAAGCAGTGTTGACCCTCAAGAGTACCCACAAGCAGGAGGCACAGGAGTCACAAGGGGACCTCAGGCAGTTTCACAAAACAACAGCTACAGGGCACAGAGTGTGAAGAGGCCAAAGTCCTTAATAGAAAATGTGCGCAGAGGTTGGGGCTATTGACATCCCAATGCACGAAGTTGGAAAGTGCCAACAAGCATATGCACTTGCAAATGAACGCAGTGCACAGGGGTTCAGGTTATGCGGTCCCCATGAGGGATACTGGCCTCAAACTTGGTGAGAGGGCAGCTCAACCTCAAAAAACATAGGAACCCACTTCCAGTGTTGCTGGTGTCTTCAGAGTCTGCCGGAGCTCAGAATCAGCCAACAGATCAGATGAGGTAAGGTGCCTGCGAATGCAGGAGAGTGACTCCTTCACCCAAGGGAGATTCTTTAGTAGTTTTTGTGCACCATACAGGCTCCGTGCAGGACCCTGTGGGTCTCAGACACAGACGAGGCTTTGGACGGAGAGGGAGAGGAAGTCGGGCCCAGTCAAAGTCCAGCATTGAAGGTCAGTGGTTTCTTTTTCAGAATCTTGTCCATGTAATAGCTAAGGTCCTATAGTCAGGTAAGCCCTTTTGTACCCACGGGAGAGTGTTGGACAGATTCAGGGGACCCTCCTAGGGCAGGGTCTGGGCAGTGGGGAGGATACTCCTATGTCATTTGTCCAGTTTCGCACCAGAGCAGGAGCCAACGGCTCCCAGAACTGGTTTGAGCTGGACTATGAACAGGGACACCAAGTGTGCCCCTTGTGCAGACTCTCTGGCACTTGGGCAGTGCACCCACCCATCCCCAAAACACAAAATCCTGTCTGGGAGGTGGTCACACCACCCTGTGACAGGATGCCTATTGTTCTGCCTTCCTCTGCTCGAGCTTGGCTCAGATGCAGGAGGGCAGAAAAGTGTCTCTGGCTGGCAGCAATCATTTTGTGCTGTCTGGGTCGAGAAGGCTGAAACCGATAGAACAAGGGACCCAACGAAGCTTTCTTCAGAAGGGGGGAATCATACCTCCCACACCAGTTACTGGTGTGGAGGTATGATTCCAAGGTGTTTGATACCAAACACGTCATACTTTGTTGCAGCCGTTTTCGAGATAGCATTTTACGCGAACATATAATGCACCTCTACCTATATGTCTGGCTGTGTCACAGACAACCCGGGAGAATGAAGGCTGCAGAGGGGTTCTGCTCATACAGGGGCACCCTCTCACTTAAAACCCAGCACCCTGCCTTCAGGATTGATAAGGCCTGGTATAGGGGTGACTGATTAGGTTTTAAGTGTTGTGACATATAGATATAGTAAACCTATATCTTTCGTAAGTGGTTAAAGCACCAGCTTACACAAGCTGCAATGGTAGGCCTGTAGTTCCATTTTGCGTGGCCTCTCATGGGTAGCATAATACATGCTTCAGCCCATTGGAGGCCTCTGGAGTACCTATGCCTTGGGTACATGTGTACCATATACTAGGGACTGATAAGGGTACCCCAGTATCCAATCTGGAGTGTACCTAAGTACATACCACAACCAATTTAGGGAGAAAGCAGATACACTGGGGTCCTGATTAGCAGGATCCCAGTCAGACTAGTCAAAAACCAGCAACACACCAGGAAAAAAGTGGGGGTAACCATGCAGTCAGACCCTACATTCCTATGCAGCACTTATGGTCATGTTTTGAATATTTTGCAAACAAGACAGCTAGCAGTCCGAAGTATTAGGCATTGTTGGACCTTGAAATGGCTGTCTATGCTACCACCTTTAAACAATGCTTGAAGAGAATTGATTTTAAGCTTTTTGTGACAATTTTTAGTTTAAAAGGACAGGAAGATACAATTAGGTTGATTTAGGCTTCCATTGTCCAGAGTGGTGCCTAGGCTTACTAGCAATATGGGGATTCATGGCACCATTTCGGAATGTCCGTTGTCTCAGAATTTTATTTCCCCTTATTTTTGCCCAACCATTTATGAACCGAGGTCAAACAACAGTTCGGAGTTTGCAAAATGTTCTTTAGAGCGTGGTTGAAGCTAATAAACAAGTGGATTTAGTCAGCATAAGACACGCATTTTACTCCAGAAGTAGGAAAAATGTCGATTAAAGGCCGAATTTAGATGATGAATTGGGTGGGAGAACAACCTAAGTGATGAGGCTCACAAGCCAGAGAGACTGTTTTGATCTGAAGGACAGCATCAAGAGGCTCGGACTGCGATCTTTCAAAAAAGACGCAAGCTTGCTAAGGGCTGGGCCTTGTAGCCCTATTTCAACTAAGCTGTCGATCAAAACTTTATGGTCGCCCGTATCAAAATTGGCAGACAAAATCAAAAAGCAGAATGGCTACTGAATGGCCGCTATCCAAGCTGAGTCGCAAATCTCTTAGGATGGAGACGCCGATGATTTCTATTCCCATCGAGGCCTAAACCCAGTTTGAGCAGATTACAATTGACCATTCTTTTCAGAATAATCTGGAAGCCATTTGGTCAGATACTTCTCAACTATTTTAGCACATAAAGGCAGTTGAACTATTGGTCTGTAGCTAGATTCGAGAGTATCTAGAATTGCTTTATTTAGATGAGATTTCACCGCTCTCTTTCCAGGGGCTAGGTACAATGCCTGCATCAAAGGTACAGTTCAATAGGGTGGTTATTGTGAGAGGAACGCCTTAGAAAATCTTGTAAAAAAAGAAGTTTAAAAAAAAAAACTTTCTAGATGTATGTATGTAAAGAATATGAATTCTAGTGAACAGTATCACATCTCCCCTTTGATTATATATTTGATGTATTATATATCAATTACAATTTTATAGATAATCACATGCGAAATATTTTTCTCAGTCTTATTTTGGCAATATTTATCCTCCAATATGTAATGTACATTCATTATTTTTGAATCCGAGCTGTCAATCTTTGCTTATCCAATGTTAAATGTACATCAGAGTTTTAACTGTTTTTATGGTTTTTCGACTAAAATAAAACATGATGATGTTAAAAACGGCTTAATTGTGCAGATAGAACATTTTGCTGACCTGGTGATAATCTGGGCCATTGCTTCTTTCCTGGATCAACCTAAGGCATGATGCTAGGAATATCACATTCCCAGATGCCATGTAGAAATATAACAATGGCTCATGTCATAGCCCCTGGGTGGGCACATGATACACACATACACACCTTTGCAGGATAGTTCTAAATTCCAATCGCAAGACTCATGAAGAAATGTGT
Organism: Lissotriton vulgaris; assembly: GCF_964263255.1. Lineage (NCBI taxonomy): Eukaryota > Metazoa > Chordata > Amphibia > Caudata > Salamandridae > Lissotriton > Lissotriton vulgaris. The sequence goes on along the minus strand of NC_141687.1, from coordinate 1,546,980,522 downwards.
TAAGTACACAGTAATAGATGCATAACTGGAACTTTCACAATGCATCCTGGAACCGTAGTGCTGATTTAACACTTTCATCAGGTGATGTTCCATATGCTGAATGGCCCCAAGAAACTACCACTGTGTTCGGAGCCATGTACATAAAATGTTTTAGTAAAGACAGAGAGAGCGAGCAGGTGCGTGATTTACCATCCATTGTCTGATAGATCTTTGTAAGTTATCAAAAATAAAACAATTCAACTTTTTGTCAAGCCCATTTGGCCGTGCAATGAAAACCATGAATCAGTAATTGAAATTAAGTAATTTATTACAAATTATACATCAGTGCAATATATATGCATGCCAAGAGAATATTAAAAAGATACAGGATTACAGCTGGCAAGCTTAAATATCACAATAGGTTCAGGCTCAGTAGAATAAGATACAAAATAGTCACAGTCACAGCAAATACAGAAACTACGAATTAGAAATAGGTGTACCTTAAAAGAACTCCGATTCTCTCGTAAACATGAATAAGTTATAAAGTCATTTAATCAAGGTTCTAAGTTTAGAAGAAGAATGGATAGTAGATTGAGATTACATTGGTAGGGGGTGAGACATGGGTGTGTTTTAGCACCCCTGCTGTTTATCATCTATATTAATGGCCTATCCGGAACCCTCAAACAAATCTCTAGTGATGTACCAATAATTTTGGGGAACCCTTTACCAGTTTTATTATACGCGGACGACTCAGTGCTTATGGCCCGCACACCAAATGCCCTCTGTCTGCTTATTCAAAGTTTTATTAAATATATGGAGGGATTGGATCTGCGTGTAAATTTAAAAAAATCTTTTGGTATGTCATGTGGCCCGGGGAAGCGGAAGCTCAATACCATACACATAGGGACAGATAAACTCGAATCTGTCCCTATGTTTCCTTATATAGGGTTGGTTTTCGCTGCGAACGGCTCGTGGAGTGGGCATTTGGCCCACGCCACGAGCAAGTTCTCGAAAGCCACCAATTCTATATTTGAGCTTGCCCCGTCCGAATAAAATAGGTGCCACTAGAGCCATTTTAAAAATATTTAGATTACAGTGCTCACCAGTAGCATCTTATGGAGCAGAGGTTTGGGGTTTGGGAGATTGTGCACCCATTCAGCGGGAAGAGAGCCGCTTTTGTAGAAAAGTATTGGGTGCCCCAATCTCATCGTCTGATTTTATTTGTCATAATGAATTAAACCTCCCATATGTTTGTGATTTTATTAGAGCTAGACCTGCATTATTCTGGGTTAAGGTCTGGATGAACAACTCAGCCACCCTCACACAAAATATTATGAAAGACTGTTTAAATTGTGACCGAGGCATGAAGATTGCATGGCTATCAGGAGTTTTTAAGACACAAAGTGCCGTGGGTAAAGGTGATCTCTTCACTAACCCCTCCAAGATTGAACTTAAGGATAAAGCAGAGGTAAAACATGCACTGTATGCACTTTTTACATCGGAAAGGATGGCAAGAGAATTAACAAAATCAACTGTTGCAAAATACATGAGAAACGAACTGTGCAGACACCCACTCCTGCTCTACCTCACTCTACCCTTGACCAGCTGGGAGAGATCTCTTTTGTTTCGTTTAAGAGCGGGTTCAGTGAAATTTTTGTTGTCCTTTCCCCTGGGATATCGACATAGCACTGATTTTAACCCATGCCCGTGTGATGGTGTCAGCACACAGAATGATTTACACTTCCTATTTTTCTGTAAATTTTATTTTAAATATATTAATTGGCTTTTAATTCCATATTTTAGGAAGCATCGACCCCTCTCACTGGAAAAGTCTTACTTAATGTTGGTTTCATTGGACTCAGACGAACTAATTTTCCGCAATAGCACTTTATTGAGACTGCTAACGCGAGTGCGTAAAACAATGGAAAATCCCTGAATTTTGCCTCATCAGAACTGTATTGTACTGTATTATATATATTTTTAAATAATTCTGTAATAATGTGTAATGTAAATGAAATGAACTGTTGTTTTGTCTGGTACTTTTACGAAATTCGAATAAAGGTCTTTTGAAACTTTGAAACTTGATTGAGGTCTCAATGAAATTCTGAAATGCAGGAATGTGTCCGCACAGAGGAGACTCCAGTAGAAGTATATCATAATTGGATTAAATGTTTAGCATGAAGCTTCACGCTTGCAAGAATAATGGAAGCAGAGACGTCTGTACCCCTTCAAGTCTTAAGGGAGTCTGCCCTATCTTGTTACGGAGAGAGAGCTAATTAAAACAAATACAATTCCCACAAAAATCACATCTCTTCTCACCCCACCAACAACCAATAATTTCACTTCACGTGGTGTGCTTTTGCAACATCCCTTAAATTTCGCATCCCACAGAACTTGGACAGTTACTACAAGCTTGAGCATCCCTCGTTCCTGGAAAGTGATGAATAGGAGACTTCATATTCTCATTAGATCTTCACATTCGATGCCAAGATTTCGCTTCTCAGCCTCCACTATCAATAATGCAACAATCATCCTTTCACTGACTAATTAAATTATGAGAACGCTGTTGCAAAAGAAAAAAGAAGCTAAACATGCTAAATGCATTTCAAAATTAAGGCCTTTAGTCAGGCTAACTTTAACTAAGCATTTAATGTGCATTTCGAATATAAGATTATACATGCACATGTCACGTCAGGATAGATGCAAAATGTGAATAAACTAATTCATAGTTACATAAGCAAATATCGCTTTCAAAGTAGATGCAATATAACTTGAAACACAAATGTGAATTAAATGTCCTCCTGTTTAAGCTAAACGTCAGTGTACACACACATATATAAATCTCTAGTTTCTACAGTGAATACATTAGTAGTGCATTTAGATGCTTCACTTCACGTTAATAAAGTTGAGGCACACAGGGCCCGATGTAGGTAAAAGGGATTTTCCGAATTCAAAATACCGAGGCGGGCCGAATCGGTATTCTGAAATCGGAAAACGAGATGTAGCAAACAAACAGCGAAATAATACCGAATCGGTTGGCATCGGAAATGTGAATCGCTACGTACCGATTCAGCACGGACCGAATCGGAAAGTACCGAATCGGCTACCACCGAATCGGAAATAGCCGAATCGGCTACCACCGATTCGGAAATAGCCGAGTCGGTAAAATCCGATTCGGCAATTACCGAATCGGAGGTATGAAAACACACCCATGGGCAAAAAGCCCATAGGAATGCATTGAAGAAACCGAATCGGTAAAATCCGAATCGGATTTTACCGATTCGTTAAAATCCGATTCGGTAAAATCCGATTCGGTAAAAGCCGATTCGGTAAAAGCCGATTCAGCCAATGAGGTGGATCCCCCCTCCCCCACCCAAACAGGGAGTGGCAACCCTGGCAGGTGCAGCTAATTAAGAACTTTCTGGAGAGCCAGCCTGAGCTGAACACTCACAGTTAGCAGCAGTGGGAGTAGGAGGTAGAGAACTGTTCTGATCAAGATGGCAAACCCTAGTGAGAGCCAGAAGTCCAGCCAGAAGAGGAAGCCAAAGTTCAGCAGCATCGAGCTGCAGGTGTTGGTTGAGGAGGTGGTGAGGGTGCACAGGCAGCTATTCGGGAAGCTGTCCCTCAATGTGCCGGACAGCACCAAGAGGAGGCTCTGGAGTGAAATCGCCCAAAAGGTCAATGCTGTAGGTGTCACCCCCAGGTCCCTTGATGAGCTGAAGAAGCGCTTCTATGATATACGCAGCCTGACCAAACGTAAGATGGCTGAGATCCAGAGGCAAGCTGGAGTTACAGGTGGAGGCAGGAACCCGGCGCCACCCCTCACAGAGCTGGAGGAACTGGTGTCCAGCACCATTGAGAGGGAGAGCGTGACCGGAATTGGGACCCTGGACAGCTCAGCCAGAGCTACAGCTACAGGTAAGAAGCATGCGCATCATGACACACCCTACCAGACACCTCCCCATTAGACACAATGCACAGCCAAACCCCAGCACAGTACTGTAACCAACATACAAGAGACAAGCATCATGGTATATGTAGTCAGCAGAAGTTAGCAAAATATGGCAGTGCAGAATCACAAGATAGGAAACAGTGGAACACATTCTAAGGAGATGCAAGGACATGCGGAATGCTTAAATTGTACTGACTGTAATACATCGGCACTCAATTTACAAATGCTTCTTTGTACCTAGGGGCACCATCAGGCGGAGAACCACAGACAACAGAGGCAGCAGCACCAACTACCAGTGCAGTCGCAGGGCCGAGCACGAGTCAGGCTGCCGAGGAGGAGGAGGAAAACACCATAGGGCTGGGTATTGAGGGAGACCTGGCAATTGACTATGATTTACTTCACTCCCCACAAATGCCGAGCACACCCCCCTTGCTGTTCTCCCCAGAGAACTCCCTGACAAGGGACCTCCATCCACCTACACCAGCTCCTGCCACGATTATGGCTGTGGCTCCAGTAAACCCTGTCCTGGGAGCAGGGGCTCAGGCCCCGGCCAGCACCACACCCCCACCAGTGGCACCCCAGCCCACTCAGCAGGCCGGCAGCAGCAGTACCCGGCGCCGTGCCATTCCCAGCACTGCAGCGCCAGCACCGGAGGGCAGTGTCTTCCTGGGCCTTGAAGGGAATATGGTGAAAATCCAAAGGCAACAGGCGAAGTCCATCATGGCCTGCCAACGCCAGCTCCTGCAGCACAACCTGCAGATGGGGGAAATGGTGAAAGGTTTCAAGGCCTTTGTAGATACCAACAAGGAGGTAGCAGCAGGTCTAGGCAGGCTAACCACTGCCATTACCCAGTTATGCGGCAGACTAGAGGAGCATGAGCTGTCGCGCAGGCGGGATGCCCGCGTGCAAAACCGCTCCATAAGCCGCCTTGCTGCTGCAACGGCACAACTCTGTCAGCGCGGTGCCAACATGGAGTCAAGTCTCACCCAAAATACCGCCGAGATAACAAGGGGAATGGCCCGCATCACTACAGCAATGGAGGCCATGATTATCTCAAACACTGCCGCAAATCCTGCCCTGGACCTGGGGGATGCTGGGGACAGCAGCAGCCGCAGCAGCCCGGCCAGCGCTGCGTCAGAGCCATGCAGGAGCACCAGGCGCTCCGCAGAAGCCGCAGGACATTCTGAAGGGGGTGAGGGACACCCCAGTGGGGCTGCCAAGCGCTCAAAGAAGTAGGCTTGCAAGGGCGGGTGAGGCAACCTGGACCTTAGACTTTTGTTTTCTGAGCTATTACACTTTTTTTTTGTTGCACATCAGTGCAGTAACTGTGTTGCAACAGTATTAAAATTTGCTTTTCACCACAACCATTTACCTGTCTGTGCATCTGTACTCACTCAGAAATAGTTTTCTGTAATCTCCTCACGTCTGTATCTGCCATCACTTGGCGTAGACACCCCAGCTGGCTGTGTTAATGGCACAGCTTCGTCGTCATCATGGTCCTCGTAGTCAGACAACTCCACCTCAGTGCCCTTCTTCACCGCAAGGTTGTGTAACATTGCACATACAGCTATGATCTTGCAGCAGGTGATGGGGGTATACTGCCTTGCACCTCCACTCTTGTGCAGGCATCTGAATCTACTTTTCCAGATGCCAAAGGTCCGTTCGACGACATTCCTTGTGCTTTTGTGGGCCCGGTTATACCTCCTTTGGCTGGGTGTGGAGGGGTTGAGGTAGGGGGTGAGTATGAATGAGCGGAGGGCATATGCACTGTCGCCTGGAAGGGAAAGGGGTAACATTACACACATGCATACATGTATTACACCTAGCTACTTTGTGTTATGGGGGTCTTCTGATGTGTCTCACCTAGGAGGTATCCTTCACCAAATTCGCCAGCTATCAGCCGTGCATAGATGCCGCTCTGTTGGAAAATATAGGAGTCGTGGGAACTCCCTGGGAATTTTGCTACCAGGTCTGTGATGGTGCACTTCGCATTGCAGATCACCTGCACGTTGATGGTGTGCGTAGACTTCCGATTGCGGTATATGTATTCTGTGTCCGCTGGTGGGCAAATCGGAATGTGCGTGCCATCTATGCAGCCAATGATTTGGGGAAATTGTGCCATCTGGTAGAAGTCAGCTTTAGTTTGTAGCAGTTCTGCGTGGGTTGCAGGGAAAGAGATGTATTGGTCCATCCTGTGTATCATGGCATCAAGGAATGTGTGGAAGAACCTTGACAGGCTGCTCTGGGTCACCCCTCCTGCCGCTGCAACTCCACTTTGATAGCTGCCAGACGCAAGCAGGTGTAGGCTGCATAGCACCTGGACGTGTGCTGGGATGGCGTGTGCCCTTGGGGTGTGGTGGTCCAACAATGGTTTGAGGTCCCTGATGAGCTCAAGAATGGTGTCAGAGTCCAGCCTGTATCTCTGTAGGATCTCTGCCTCTGTGAGCATGAACAGGGTTATCCTCTGTCTGTAGACCTGTTCATTTCTTTGCCATTCCCTCTGTCCTTCCTGCTGTAGCCGTAGCCGCCTCGCAATGACATAAAAAGCTGCCATCCTGCAAGTTGCAATGCATTTTGGGGCTGTTTTTATGGGTTGGAGTTGGTTACCACCTGATTGTAATCCATGGTAAATACCGAGTGAATTCTACCGATTTTGAGCCGAAATCAGTGTTTCTGTGCCTCCCTACATCTCCCCATCTGTCCGATTCGGGGAATTTCCCGATCGGTGATTCAAACGAATCGGTAGGTTCTCCGATTCGGCTCATGTCCGAATCGGTGTATCTACCGATTCGGTACATGGACCGAATCGGCTTTATTCCGATTCGGTGTATCTACCGATTCGGTACATGGACCGATTCGGATAATTTCCGAATCGGTGTCAGTACCGATTCGGTACATGGACCGATTCGGATAAATTCCGATTCGGTGTCACTACCGAATCGGTACATGGACCGATTCGGTTATTTTCCGAATCGGTGTCACTACCGATTCGGTACATGGACCGATTCGGTGTTTGCATCCGATTCGGTGTGTTACCGAATCGTTACATATCCGATTTTCGGTATGTACGTATCGGATTCTTTTCCATTCGGTACTCATTCCGATTCGGTTTTCGCTCCGATTTTGACTTTTTTCTTTGCCCTACATCTCGATGGCTGTATACCGATCGGTAAGGGCCCAAAATCGGTATTTTCGGCCGTTACCGATCGGTAACGGCCTACCTACATCTGGCCCACAGTGTATATAATGTCAGGTGTTCGGTGATGTGTAAGATGGGATCTGCACCACTCCAATCCCCCCTCTTATGGCAATATAAGCCATCACAATCAAAATATGAATCTTATCAGATAGACCAATCAAATGTTTTAAGATTTCATCATTTTTCATCTGGAGTGTTTCATGTGATCGTGATATCTATACTGGTTCTCCTCTAGTTCCACATCCACTCTCTTTTTCCTTATTCCCCTTCTCTTCTGCCGTGCTTCTCCCTTTGTTTTCATATTCTTGTACCCCTTAAAGATCATAACCAGAGATATTGCAAAAAGAGCAATTATCACAAGGGGCCTCAAGTTGGAAGCAAGTATTCCACCTCTCAGATTCCCAAACCAGTTGCTTACTGCAGCAAATCCATTCCTAATTGCTTCCCAACCACCTGTAACTTCTAACTCCAACTCTCCTTTCAGATCAGTAATGTTCTTAATGTATTTCTTTAATTCTTCACTCTTGTAAGGTATGTTAGTACAGCATTGCTGGACCTTTAACCTGCAGACTCTGCCCTCTTTCGCAAGAAGGATGCCTAACGCAAGGCGATTCTGCAAAACCATGAATCTCATATCTACCATTCCATTTCAGTATCTACAACCAATAAGGCACCTGCTGTACTTGTGGACAATTTATCCACTGTCTGGTGGACAACTTTATAATCTTGAGATTATTCAAGATTACTCCTACAGATGGAATGATTGTACCAAAAGTGTCTCCCACAATTTCAGCATCACTCTTAGCTCATTTAGTTCAAGTTTTCGGTTCCCACATAGGGTTATTAAAATAATCCATATGAAATGTCTTTGGAAAAACTACACCTAAATTATATGCACCATACCATCTCCTGAGCAATGTGAAGTAAGCATGAGCCCACAAACAGAATAAACTCCAGGCATGTCTCTCTCCATTCATCCTCCTCCGAGTCCCACACCCAAGAATCCCACCTCTGCTTGGCGCGCTCAATATCGTCTGGGCCTGGTTACCAAGAAGCGGTAGATCAAGGTGTTAGCACCCTTCCCCAGATGCGCCAAGAAGATCTTGGCCTTGAGCGCACTATGTTCTGGAAGTGTGGCGTACGGACGATAGTGAGCCTGCAGGGCGTGATGCAATTGAAGACAGCAAAAGAACTGTGAATTGGACGGGGCATAGCGATCTTTCAGGTCCTAAAATGACGCCAAATTGCCTCCTTTGTAGACATCCACAAGATAAAAGATCCCAATCCGATCCCATTGAGTAAATCCCTCCAGAATCGAGAGGTGGTCGATTCAAGTCCCCTGACACAGTGGGATCATCTCAGTAAAACAACAGGCCCAGCGGGTGAGATGAAAAGCTTCCCTTCAGCAGGCAATGGATATCGATGTACAGGAGGGCACCGTTGAGGAGAGACACACCCCATACAGAGGCTCAAGTAGACCATCTATGCTCACCAAATAAATCTGCAAGGAATATGCAGGGGTGTTCCAACCTCCTGTGACCCAGTCATTTATTGTTACTAGGTGAGCGGCTAGGTAGTAAAGGGACATGTCTGATACACCCAAGTCACCATGAATGAATGACTACACATTTGTATAGCGCATGGTTACCCGGAGGCATCCCAGCGCTTAAGTGGTCCATTCATCTCTGATGTATTAGAGGAACAGAAATGTTTTCAACATTTTCCTAAACCTGAGGTGGTTCTCCTCCAGACGAATAGCATCAGGGAGGTTGTTCCAGAGTTTTGCAGCCTGTAAAGCAAAGCGCCTACTGCCCATCCGGATTCTCCTAATCCTTGGGATTACCAGTAGATTCTTATTACTGGATCTTAGGGTCCTGCATGTTTGATAGGGGCGGAACAGAGGTAAGAGGAGGTCTGGTCCTGAATTAGTCAGGGCTTTATGAACAATAGTCATGGCCTTGAATTCAATCCTTTGTTGTACAGGCAGCCAGTGGAGTTGCCAAAGCGCTGGTTTGGCTGAGGCTCTTCGTGGGATGTCCAATAACATCCGGGCTGCACAATTCTGGACGATCTGTAAGATCTTAATTGTCCCCTTTGGGGATCTAGGTAGATTGCGTTGGAGTAGTCCAGGCGTGATAAAATCAATGTCTGTACTAGTATCCGCCTAGCCTCAAACGGAAGTAGCCCCATGATTTTCCTAAGTGATCTGATCAGGGCATAGCAGGTCCCTGCTACCTCCCGAGCATGTACCAGAAAATTGAGAGCTGGGTCCAGCCAAACTCCCAGACTCTTAATTTGTTCTTTTGGGAGCGGGGGCTGACCCAGAATATCCGGCCACCATCCCTCTACAGAGGTGGGTGCATTATGTCTCAGCATCATGACCTCGGTTTTAGCTCCATTTAATTTCAAGAAGGACTCATTCATCATCTCATAAACTCTGCTGAGACAGGAGGACAGGTTGTAAGTCGACTCCTGCCCGGACAGAGTCATGATGAGCTGAGTATCATCAGCATAAGTCACCAGTTGCACCCCCAGGGTAACACCACCTCAGCCAGTGGTCTCATATAGATGTTAAATAAGGTTGGGCTGAGGGATGAACCCTGGGGAACACCGCATTGTAGATGCATTGGTGGAGATACCGCATCATCCTCGAACACTGAAAAACTCCGATCGGAGAGGAAGGACTGAAGCCACCTCAGTGCGGTCCCGGTGATACCTAGATTACTCAATCTTTGAGTCAGAATAGTATGGTTAACGGTATCAAAGGCCGCACTGAGGTCTAATAATAGTATGGCAACACAGTTCCCTCCCTCTACAATCTTCCTTGTTTCCTCCACTACTCCAAACTGCAGTTTCCGAGCCCTGTTTACACCTAAACCCAGTCTGGGTGGGATGTAGTAGATTGTTACTTTCGATGAAGGTGGACAACAGGGAGTTAACGTATTTTTCGGCAATCTTTTTTTTTTTTTTTTTTTTAAACCTTTATTTCAAGAAAAGTAATACAGTTACAGACCTACAACCACAGAGGCCGGCCAGTAGCAATAAATATCAAACTCACAATGTTACACAGCTCATCAGCCGACAGCCCGTGAGTCCGGCAGCGATACCGTACGTCAAAGCAAAGATCTTGTGGTGAAGGAGGATGAATGAAAGGTTTCACATTTTATATTTTATAAAACAAACACACAAACAAAAATTACGAGGCAATAGACTATACAGTGAGTGGCTGTCTCAGGTAGCAGGGGGAGCGACCCAGTTAAAGGAGCTGAATTAAGAAAGGATAGAGGATCTCTGGGAGTTTTATATTTGATAAAACAAGCAATCTTACTAATAGTAGGCAACAAAGAGATAGGGCGGTGTAGGAGAGAAGGGTCTGCTATCCTATGGTCACCCCAAATTTTTGCTTTTTGCTTCACTGGTTTATGACTTAATGTGGCTGTGGGCCTGCTAATCAGACCCACAGCCTGCTGTTCTCTCTCTAAATTACTGCCAATGCACTCTAGGTGCATTACGAATTGGGAACTGGTTCACCTTATTGGCCCCTGTAACAGTGTACCTTAGGTACCCAGGGCATAGGTGTTTCCAAGGCCTACCAGGGGCTGCAGCATGTATTGTGCCACCCCTGGCCTGGCCTCCATATTTGACACAACTGGCTGATCACTCAGCTGGGGTAAGTTGGTGTAATCACCTCTTGCTTAGATATAGTATCCCTATATCTAACCCTAAACTGGACACATATGTTCCTATCAGCCACTCCTATGGAAGGCCTCATCAATCCTGGAGGCAGAGTGCTTGGAAATATGTGAGATGGTGCTCTAGCATGAGCTGAGCCTGTCTGCAGCTGTCGGGAACCACTCCCTAAGCTGTTCCGGGATATTGCCATACCATATACTCTTAAGTGCATTATAATCCTCGCGGTTATATGCTATCTTTGGTTTGGCTTTATCAAAACATGTCGAGTAAGGTGTCATACGAATTGGAATACTATCCCCTCGACAGCTCTGTCGACGGGGATAGCATTCCACCCTTCTAGAGGGACACGACATGTGTGTAGCCTTAACCCCGGTTAAAGTTAACCAGAGCCTCAGCATCACAAAATGGATGCTGCCACCACAGACACAAGTCTGACCTCCTCCTGCTGCTGGGAGTCCTTCCAGCGAGGGAGGCTTGGACAAAGGGTTTCCTGCCTTGGGAGGTGCGAGCACCACCCCAGACAGGGTTTTGTGTATTGGGTAGGACAGGGCTGAATAGATTGAGACATGCCCGGGGCACACAAGGTGTCCCCGTGCATAAGCCAGTCCAAACCGGTCCTGGGACTTTCCAGACCCAGGCCTGGCGAGGAGCTGGACAAAGGAAAGGGGGTGTAACCGCCCCCCTTCCTGGTTCCACCCAGAGGAGGGACCTAGTAGGTGATCCACCCCTCAGATTGGGAATAAGAGTGGGAGCAGTGCCATTGCACAGGAGATCATCCTGAAATCAACTTTAAAGAAAGAAGAAGACTAGACTTCGACATTCTGCTGCTCAGAAGACTGAAGAGAATCTCCCTTGTGGCCTAGGAGTGGCCACCCTGTGGACACAGGTACCAACCAGCGAATCGACGTCTGCTTTGCCGCCGCCTCCCGCCGGAGCCCGAGCCCAGAGCCTGACAAGACCCAGACTCCCAGACTTCTCACAGCCCGATCCACAGTCCCTGCAAAGAAGGGACCCGTGGAGGCACCGAGAGACGTGGGACCGGACTTCTTGGAAGACACCCGAAGAGCTGACAGCGCAGCACCAGAGGCATCCTCGACATTGTGCTTTGGGGACTGAGAACCCCCACCACCGAGCAGCCCTTGCACCGAAGATCAGCCCCCCAGCATCTCCACGATCTGCGTGGGGCCCTTTTGCATTGTGCCACTCGACTCGCCATCCGGGCCACTAGCCACGTGGTCAGCGGCCATCTTGGCAACTACGAACTACACTGCGGGTCTGGTTGCTCCAGACTTGCCCTCGCTCCTGTAAAAAGGAGCCCCTGCTCTGACCTTGCTGGTCCGAGTAACAAGCCTTTCTTGATTCCTGCGTGGCTTGCATTAGCCAAGGCCTGTTTGCTTCAATCAAGTTGCCGACACCGCCAACAGCGAGAAGCCTGCGTGGGACAGATAGTGACCGACTCCTGGACGTCCTCGTCCCCCGGTGTCCACGTGGCTGCAGAGAGAAGCTACACCTCAACGCCTGTTTGCACCCGACATCGCCTGGTTCCATTCTGGTTCCACGGTAGTCACTGGCTAGTGACTTTGAACATTGTCCGTCTGCTTTCAGGTCTTCACATCTTCAGATCCACCCTTGGATCCACCGGAACTCTTCACATCGAGCCGCCTGCAGCATCTTCAGCTCCAAGCACCATCGACCAGCGTGACGAAACCCGACACTACTTCGACCCTATGCACCCGCTTCCTGTGGGTGAGGTAACTCAGCTCCGCCGGTGTTCTTACACTGGTACACATCTCTAGGGCCTGTGTCTCAAGTTTCAGTTTTCTAGGTCACTCAGAAGGTTCCGAACGAACTAACTTTGTACTTTTTACGCACCATAGACTTTGCATTGGTGAGTGCGTGCACTTTAAACACTGCACCCGAGTCCCGCGGGCCTTTCCCGACTTAGTCACTGCTAGTCTCGAATAGCTCCAGCGATTCCCAAGGCCCTAGGCCTGTTTCCTTTCCAAGTGGTATCTCTTATACCACTTTCTTAGTATATGGTTTAGGTGGCCCCTAGGGCTCATCCATATTGTGCAACTTTTGTGTATTTTAAACTGTCTTGTGTTTAACACTTGTGCTTCTGTGCTCATAAAGAGTCCAGGGGATACTTTTAGTTAATAAATCAATATATATTTTCAATATATATCTGTGTGGTGTCCTTTCATTTGGTATTCAAGGGGGTTGTGTATGGTAATACAGCTGGCTTCACATGCCTTTCAGAGTTTAGCCTAAGACTGCTTTGTCCACGTTACCACTAGGATAACTGGTCTATAAGGTTGACTTACAACCAATCATCATAAGGGTTGCTTGGCATGGTACAAAGTGATCACTAGAATTAGTGAGCATTATATACCAGGCCAACTTCTCACAGGCGGTGGTTAGCCCAATCATCAGGATTAAGATTGGGTTTCTTTAATAACGCCCTTACTCTTGCCTGTTTCCACGCAGGTGGAACTAACCCAGCTGCCAAGGAGGTATTAATCACATCCTGTATCACCGGGGCCACCGTGTCTCAGACCAAATTATGAACGGTTGGTGGAGCTACATCGATTGGTGAGCCTGATTTCAGATTCCCCAAGAGCAATTGAACCTTCGCACAGTCGAGGGGAATTAATTCCTTGAGCAGGATCTGGTCTTGGGCAGGGGGAAGGAGTGGACCTACGGGGTCACCTGAAATGATGAGTAAATGTTTACTACCTTTGAGGCAAAAAAGTTTGCTAACTCCCTGCAGCGAGGGTAAGCCAGAAGCGGGTCGTTAGTGGGAGTAGGGGGAGTGACTAGCGGCGGAAGTAATTTTCTCTTGATAGTAATTGGACTGGGTAACTTTAATAGCCCGTTTATAGTTGCGTAAAGCTAACCTATGATGTTTTTACTATCTTCACAGTAGTCTTTCCTCCACCTCCTCTCCTTGTGCTTACATAGCTGTTTAAGGACTCTACGATGAGAGAATTCGGCTTTAGGGAGGGCCAGATCTAGTGATACCTCCAACCACTGATTAAAGCGAGCATTTGCTTCTAGGGGATCATTGCTAGCTTCGGGCATGGTTTTCCTAAGGTTAACAGTCCATTTGTCCATTGGCAGTTTAGACCAAACTCAACTTATTTTTTTAGAAAGGTTAGCCTGGTCTGGCTGTTCTTGGTAGGTAAGGGAGAAGGACAAGAGAGCATGGTCAGACCAAGGAACCATCGTCGAGTTTTCAAACTTCAACGTACTTACGTTGGTATAGCAGTGATCAAGTGTTTGTCCCGCTTTATGTGTGGGACCTTTAATAATTTGTTTAAATTGGACCACCTCTAGCGCCGTCGTCAGACTCTGACATGCCAGGGTGTCAGCTTCATCTAAATGTATATTGAAGTCTCCCAGCATAGTAAAGTTGGAAGCATTGCAGGAGAGATTAATAGCACAGCTCAAGAGCTCTTCACAGAATTGCCCAAGTGCCCCCAGAGGATTATAGACCAAGAGCCCCTAGCATGTGCACGATGGAGACAGTGTAATTGAAAATGTCATACTCTCCGAACCTGCGATGGTAACCTTCTCACATCTACAACCCACAGAATTTTTATATACTATGGCAATCCCCCCCCCCCCGCCCATCTGTACGGTCTTGTCTCACGATTGCATAATTTGGAGGCAGGGCTCGTACAACATCGGTGTCTGAGCTGTCATTAGTCCATGTCTCAGTAAGGAAGAGAACTTCTAGGTCTCTTTCCTCCAAGAGCAGGGAAATCTCCAGCGCGTGCTTATGTAGCGATCTACAGTTAAGTAGTGCCAGTGAGTACGAGCACGCATCAGGGACTCCCGTATCAGGGATAAATTCATGATTACACCCTGTGCATGGCTTATGGCCCTTCTGATGAGTGAGTAGCAGATTACAGTTAGGGCTTCTCCCCTCTCTTAATTTCAAGAGTTGATCCCTGTTATACCTTATCATGGGTCTCTCTGGTCCCGTAGGTGTAAGGGAACTGGCCCCTGGGCCCGTTCTGGCCCAGACGGGCTTACCTTTGGCGCGCCTTCAGCGTGCAGCCAGCATGCCCGCTGTGCCCGCCCGCTGCGTGGACGGAGACCAGCATCCATTTTATGGGGTGGAGGGAAACAGGAGGTAGCCCAACAACTAGTGCGCTCACCTCGTTTCCCCCCCAAAATGTCTGCTGGCCCTGTCTCAGACCGCGTCAGAGCCTTAATCGCTCTGCGCGGGGAGCAGGGTTCAGGTCCTACAAGGGGCAGATAAGTTCCTTATTAAAAGTTTAACGAAACAAAATAGTAGTAATGAGGCGCAACAGAATTTACAAAAATGTTTTAAAAGTTTACAGGCAGCCTAACCCCCGACTTCCGCCTGAGGGGAGATAAACACGACACACTAATCTGTGTCGGCGCGTAACAGTGCGCTTTAAATACTGAGGGCAGGAGGTAGCCCAACAACTAGTGCGCTCACCTCGTTTCCCCCCCAAAATGTCTGCCGGCCCTGTCTTAGACCGCGTCAGAGCCTTAATAGCTCTGCGCGTTGAGCAGGGTTCAAGTTCTACAAAGGGCAGATAGGTTCCTTGTTAAAAGTTTAACGAAACAAAATAGTAGTAATGAGGCGCAACAGAATTTACAAAAATGTTTTAAAAGTTTACAGGCAGCCTAACCCCCGGCTTCCGCCTCAGGGGAGATAAACACGACACACTAATCTGTGTCGGCGCGTCACAGCGCGCTTTAAATACTGAGGGCAGGAGGTAGCCCAACAACTAGTGCGCTCACCTCGTTCCCCCCCCAAAATTTCTGCTGGCCCTATCCTAGCCTTAATCGCTCTGCGCAGGGAGCAGGGTTCAAGTCCTACAAGGGGCAGATAGGTTCCTTATTAAAAGTTTAACGAAACAAAATAGTAGTAATGAGGCGCAACAGAATTTACAAAAATGTTTTAAAAGTTTACAGGCAGCCTAACCCCCGGCTCCCGCCTTAGGGGAGATAAACACGACACACTAATCTGTGTCGGCACGTCACAGCACGCTTTAAATACTGAGGGCAGGAGGTAGCCCAACAACTAGCCGCTCACCTTGTTTCCCCCCCAAAATGTCTGCCGGCCCTGTCTCAGACCGCGTCAGAGCCTTAATCGCTCTGCGCGGGGAGCAGGGTTCAAGTCCTACAAGGGGCAGATAGGTTCCTTATTAAAAGTTTAACGAAACAAAATAGTAGTAATGAGGCGCAACAGAATTTACAAAAATGTTTTAAAAGTTTACAGGAGGGGGGCGTGTCGAAGATGGCGACGGAGTAGGACGTGCTTTCTGTCCCTCCGCCGCCGTGATTGTTTAAGCCTTGTCCAGCGCCTTCCCTGGATCCTGCCGACTGACCCTGACCTGGCGCGTTCCCTCCGGAGACACTTGAGGAGGTCTGGTGTCTTCCGCGGACCCGGTAGTGGAGAGGTGGACCCCCGGCAGATTTGAGGCCTGTGGCGTGGCTGGCCAGCTGGAGCCAGGGGACTCGCGTGAGGCACAGCCAGGGTGGTAACATCTTGCCGCGCAGCCGTAACGGAGCCCGCTGTCTGTGGAACCGGGTGCGACCCCCACGGAATACGGCCCGGCACCCCCGCGGGGGGAGAGGACCCTGCTGGGCCCACCAAGGTGCGGGTAACGAGAGCGGAGTCTTGGAGAAGTGGGCGGATAGAACACTGGCCGCACTCGAGGCCGGGGATTGAGGGCCTGGGTCCGGACCGCGACCGACACACGCCGGGCTCCTGGGGAGCTACTGGCCGGGACCGCAACACAAACCGGAGGGAGCACCTGCCTCTGCCCCCGCTCCGGAGAATACAAGGACTCTCTTGGGACTTCCCCCGGGCCTGGAACGAGGAGCCGCCGGAGGACTGAGGCTGTACCAGCCAGAGGTAACGGCCTGGACACGGGGGGCTCCGTGCTCCCTGCCTGCCATCGAGATTACGTGCATTGTCTGGGCTGCTGGATTGGACCTGGGGACGCTTGGGCCACGATCTCCGGAGAGACGTGTGGAAGAAGAGCAGGAGCTGACCTGGTCTGGGGTTTGCGGGTGTGTCGCACTTCTCCCGTGAACACTATACGTTTCCTAGCTGCTGGAGATGTGAAGGGCAACTTCAGAGCGCACGGCCGGATTTGGTCCCAAGCTGGGTGGCCGAAGTGCGACGTTCTCTGGTGGCCTGCTGAGGGGATGTCGGAGTCTTGGATAGTGGCCACACGCACCTGGGACCACCCGTGGTGGGCGACGACCTACTTGAGGAGCATTGGTCTGCGCGCTGGTGGGAACCTGGGGCTTGTGCCCGGTAACGGGACCAGCGGGCGATATCCACACCCGGGATGAGACGGTGCGGCCTACTGGAGAGGCCTGGGCGCTTGTAGAGGCCAGGAGGGGCGCAGTGGTGGGAGCTACAAGAGGCAGGTGCCTGAGTGAACCTTCCCGTCCCTGGTTAAGTGGAGGTAGAGCGGCAGCGTTGTGCGGGCTGGGACCACTAGACCCGGGCTCTAGACTCGCAGCTGCGGAGTAGAAGATAGCCGGCCCGGATCGGAGGTGACGGTCCCGGAGTGGTGCGAACTGTCTGCCGCCTTGGACGGAGTACGTCCACCGAACCAGACGCGATGTCTAACAGGACCCGCAAGGACAAGCCGGGCAAGGAGGGGCCTCTAAAAGGAGCACAGCCGACGACGTCCCCGAGTACCAGCGCTTCCCCCCGGCTGCGGGACGATGAGGCGCCTGCCACCAAGGCCTTTATGCTTGAGCTCTTCTCAGCCATCAAGGAGGACATCTCGTAGCTCCGTTTCCAACTCGCTTCGGATCTAAGAGAGGTGAGGAGGGAGGTGGATGGCATCGGCGAGCGGGTGGCGACACTGGAAGAGCACGACCTAGGTTTGGCGGGCGATGTGCACCAACTCCAACAGGATGTGCTCAGGCTGACGGTGCAGAACCTAGATCTCCAGGCCCATGCGGAAGACCTAGAGAACCGTTCTCGCCGGAATAACATTCGCATTCACGCGGTGCCCAGGGACGGAGAGGCGGGAGACCTGCGTAGCTATGTGGAAGCTCTCTTTCTGCAGATCCTGGGTGAAGACGACCTTCACGAGGTCAGAATGGACAGGGTCCATAGAGTGGGTCTACCGAGAGGCACAGGGGCTCCGCCTCCTGACATCCTGGTCTGCTTGCATGATTTTCAACTTAAGGAGCGTATCCTTCGGAAGGCGAGGAGTATCACCGATTTGCAGTTTAGAGAGCATCGTCCCCAACTTTTCCAGGATCTGGCGGCGTCAACGCTACAAAAGAGGCGTGACTTTAAGCCGGTGACATCTTTCCTGAGGGACCATAATGTGGCGTACTCCTGGGGCCAGCCCTTTCGCCTCATCTTCCGGTGGCAGAACAGGCTGGTCCAGCTTCGGTCCCTGCAGGCTGCCAAAGATCTCCTGCGCCTGGACGATGCTGCCCCCTCTCCGAGGAATGGGCACTCACCGGCACGGCGATGACGGCGCTCTTCCTCCTGGCAGAGAGTGGGGCGCCCCGCAGCGCAGAATAGGCCCGATCCTACGGCCAGCCAGCAAGAAAGGGATGGTGCAGTGGCCTCCGTGGTGAGTGTGACGGAGGCGCAGTCGCAGGACAGCTCGGGGCCTGCGTGATCGTGGAGGGAAGGCTGATAGGCGTCGGAGGGACACCCCCCCTCCACTCAGGTACCGTGGGTAACTATGTACTTTTGGGGAAGAAGCCCCGGTCCGAAGAGCGAGTGGGACACTGACTGGTACCTCAACCACCGCTCTCTGAGGGAATCAACAACAGCCCTCATGGTTGTTCTCTGTTTTCTATTGTTTTTCTCTCCTTTTTCCCCCTTGGGGCCTTTTCAGTTTAGGGCGGGGGAGGCACTCCTGTTGAGGTTCTCCGGTCCTGGGGTTGGGGGGAGGGGGGAGGGGTGGAATGGGGAGTTGGGAGGGGGGAAGGGGGGTGGTGGTGGCGGGTGTGTGAATGGATGTGTGGTGCTGGCCTTGCGATCTGTGCTGAGAGAGTTGACTGCCCCTCGGAAGGGAGGGCTTGCTACTCCAGGGCCTTATGGTGGTGCTGGAGCTGTGAGGATGGGTGGGGTGTGGCGCACTGTGGCGGGGTGGCAGAGATCCCGGGGGATGGGGGGGCCAATGACGGAGGTTGTGGGAGGGATGTGTGTGTGTTGGTTCAGGGGGTGCTGGCTGGAAGGGTATGCGGTGGGCGTGTGGAGGTGGGAAGCTGAGCTGAGTGGGAGAACATGTCTGTAATGCCGGTCACTTTGGGCACATGGAACGTGAAGGGGCTGAACCCCCCCCAAAAACGCCAAAAGATATGGAAATACATTCTGGACCATAGCTTGGATGTGGTGGGTCTCCATGAGACGCACCTGCCTCGGAAAGACGAAACCCGCCTTAAGCACCGGCAGTACCCGCTTATTTATAGGTCCTCTGCCCCTACTAAGCACAGGGGGTGGCCCTTATGTTCCATTTGGCATTGCTCTTTCAACCGCTGGGGGTTCGGAGCGATAGAGAAGGTAGATGGATCATGGTCAAGGGTACGCTCCGCTGCAAATTATGTAAATTTCTAGTACTGTATGCCCCCAATGTGGGACAGAATGGGTTCCTCCAGGATCTACTGCGTATTGTTGAGGACTTTGTTGAGGGGGCCCTCTTTGTTTTGGGTGACTTTAATCCCATTGAGTAAATCCCTCCAGAATCGAGAGGTGGTCGATTCAAGTCCCCTGACACAGTGGGATCATCTCAGTAAAACAACAGGCCCAGCGGGTGAGATGAAGAGCTTCCCTTCAGCAGGCAATGGATATCGACGTACAGGAGGGCACCGTTGAGGAGAGACACACCCCATACAGAGGCTCAAGTAGACCATCTATGCTCACCAAATAAATCTGCAAGGAATATGCAGGGGTGTTCCAACCTCCTGTGACCCAGTCATTTATTGTTACTAGGTGAGCGGCTAGGTAGTAAAGGGACATGTCTGATACACCCAAGCCACCATGAATGAATGACTACACATTTGTATAGCGCATGGTTACCCGGAGGCATCCCAGCGCTTAAGTGGTCCATTCATCTTTGATGTATTAGAGGAACAGAAATGTTTTCAACATTTTCCTAAACCTGAGGTGGTTCTCCTCCAGACGAATAGCATCAGGGAAGTTGTTCCAGAGTTTTGCAGCCTGTAAAGCAAAGCGCCTACCGCCCATACGGATTCTCCTAATCCTTGGGATTACCAGTAGATTCTTATTACTGGATCTTAGGGTCCTGCATGTTTCATAGGGGCGGAACAGAGGTAAGAAGAGGTCTGGTCCTGAATTAGTCAGGGCTTTATGAACAATAGTCATGGCCTTGAATTCAATCCTTTGTTGTACAGGCAGCCAGTGGAGTTGCCAAAGCGCTGGTTTGGCTGAGGCTCTTCGTGGGATGTCCAATAACATCCGGGCTGCACAATTCTGGACGATCTGTAAGATCTTAAGTGTCCCCTTTGGGGCCCCTAGGTAGACTGCGTTGGAATAGTCCAGGCGTGATAAAATCAACGCCTGTACTAGTATCCGCCTAGCCTCAAACGGAAGTAGCCCCATGATTTTCCTAAGTGATCTGATCAGGGCATAGCAGGTCCCTGCTACCTTCCGAGCATGTACCAGAAAATTGAGAGCTGGGTCCAGCCAAACTCCCAGACTCTTAATTTGTTCTTTTGGGAGCGGGGGCTGACCCAGAATATCCAGCCACCATCCCTCTACAGAGGTGGGTGCATTATGTCCCAGCATCATGACCTCGGTTTTAGCTCCATTTAATTTCAAGAAGGACTCATTCATCATCTCATAAACTCTGCTGAGACAGGAGGACAGGTTGTAAGTCGACTCCTGCCCGGACAGAATCATGATGAGCTGAGTATCATCAGCATAAGTCACCAGTTGCACCCCCCAGGGTAACACCACCTCAGCCAGTGGTCTCATATAGATGTTAAATAAGGTTGGGCTGAGGGATGAACCCTGGGGAACACCGCATTGTAGATGCCTTGGGGGAGATACCGCATCATCCTCGAACACTGAAAAACTCCGATCGGAGAGAAAGGACTGAAGCCACCTCAGTGCGGTCCTGGTGATACCTAGATTACTCAATCTTTGAGTCAGAATAGTATGGTTAACGGTATCAAAGGCCACACTGAGGTCTAATAATAGTATGGCAACACAGTTCCCTCCCTCTACAATCTTCCTTGTTTCCTGCACTACTCCAAACTGCAGTTTCCAAGCCCTGTTTACACCTAAACCCAGTCTGGGTGGGATGTAGTAGATTGTTACTTTCGATGAAGGTGGATAACAGGGAGTTAACTTATTTTTCGGCAATCTTTCTTTTTTTTTTTTTTTTTTAAACCTTTATTTCAAGAAAAGTAATACAGTTACAGACCTACAACCACAGAGGCCGGCCAGTAGCAATAAATATCAAACTCACAATGTTACACAGCTCATCAGCCGACAGCCCGTGGGTCCGGCAGCGATACCGTACGTCAAAGCAAAGATCTTGTGGTGAAGGAGGATGACTGAAAGGTTTCACATTTTATATTTTATAAAACAAACACACAAACAAAAATTACGAGGCAATAGACTATACAGTGAGTGGCTGTCTCAGGTAGCAGGGGGAGCGACCCAGTTAAAGGAGCTGAATTAAGAAAGGATAGAGGATCTCTGGGAGTTTTATATTTGATAAAACAAGCAATCTTACTAATAGTAGGCAACAAAGAGATAGGGCGGTAGTTAGCCCAATCATCAGGATTAAGATTGGGTTTCTTTAATAACGCCCTTACTCTTGCCTGTTTCCACGCGGGTGGAACTAACCCAGCTGCCAAGGAGGTATTAATCACATCCTGTATCACCGGGGCCAACGTGTCTCAGACCAAATTATGAACGGTTGGTGGAGCTACATCGATTGGTGAGCCTAATTTCAGATTCCCCAAGAGCAATTGAACCTTCGCACAGTCGAGGGGAATTAATTCCTTGAGCAGGATCTGGTCTTGGGCAGGGGGAAGGAGTGGACCTACGGGGTCACCTGAAATGATGAGTAAATGTTTACTACCTTTGAGGCAAAAAAGTTTGCTAACTCCCTGCAGCGGGGGTAAGCCAGAAGCGGGTCGTTAGTGGGAGTAGGGGGAGTGACTAGCGGCGGAAGTAATTTTCTCTTGATAGTAATTGGACTGGGTAACTTTAATAGCCTGTTTATAGTTGCGTAAAGCTAACCTATAGATGTTTTTACTATCTTCACAGTAGTCTTTCCTCCACCTCCTCTCCTTGTGCTTACATAGCTGTTTAAGGACTCTACGTTCTGGGGTATTCCAAGCTTTTTTATTCGCCCCCATACGATGAGAGAATTCGGCTTTAGGGAGGGCCAGATCTAGTGATACCTCCAACCACTGATTAAAGCGAGCATTTGCTTCTAGGGGATCATTGCTAGCTTCGGGCATGGTTTTCCTAAGGTTAACCGTCCATTTGTCCATTGGCAGTTTAGACCAAACTCAGCTTATTTTTTTAGAAAGGTTAGCCTGGTCTGGCTGTTCTTGGTAGGTAAGGAAGAAGGACAAGAGAGCATGGTCAGACCAAGGAACCATCGTCGAGTTTTCAAACTTCAACGTACTTACGTTGGTATAGCAGTGATCAAGTGTGTGTCCCGCTTTATGTGTGGGACCTTTAATAATTTGATTAAATTGGACCACCTCTAGTGCTGTCGTCAGACTCTGACATGCTGGGGTGTCAGCTTCATCTAAATGTATATTGAAGTCTCCCAGCATAGTAAAGTTGGAAGCATTGCAGGAGAGATTAATAGCACAGCTCAAGAGCTCTTCACAGAATTGCCCAAGTGCCCCCGGAGGATTATAGACCAAGAGCCCCTAGCATGTGCACGTTGGAGACAGTGTAATTAAAAATGTCATACTCTCCGAACGAACCTGCGATGGTAACCTTCTCACATCTACAACCCACAGAATTTTTATATACTATAGCAATCCCCCCCCCACCCCCGCCCATCTGTACGGTCTTGTCTCACGATTGCATAATTTGGAGGCAGGGCTCGTACAACATCGTTGTCTGAGCTGTCATTAGTCCATGTCTCAGTAAGGAAGAGAACTTCTAGGTCTCTTTCCTCCAAGAGCAGGGAAATCTCCAGCGCGTGCTTATGTAGCGATCTACAGTTAAGTAGTGCCAGTGAGTACGAGCACGCATCAGGGACTCCCGTATCAGGGATAAATTCATAATTACACCCTGTGCATGGCTTATGGCCCTTCTGATGAGTGAGTAGCAGATTACAGTTAGGCCTTCTCCCCTTTCCTAATTTCAAGAGTAGATCCCTGTTATACCTTATCATGGGTCTCTCTGGTCCCGTAGGTGTAAGGGAACTGGCCCCTGGGTCCGTTCTGGCCCAGACGGGCTTACCTTTGGCGTGCCCCCAGCATGCCCGCTGTGCCCGCCCGCTGCGCGGACGGAGACCAGCATCCATTTTATGGGGTGGAGGGGAACAGGAGGTAGCCCAACAACTAGTGCGCTCACCTCGTTTCCCCCCCAAAATGTCTGCCGGCCCTGTCTCAGACTGCGTCAGAGCCTTAATCGCTCTGCGGAGGGAGCAGAGTTCAAGTCCTACAAGGGGCAGATAGGTTCCTTATTAAAAGTTTAACAAAACAAAATAGTAGTAATGAGGCGCAACAGAATTTACAAAAATGTTTTAAAAGTTTATAGGCAGCCTAACCCCCGGCTTCCGCCTCAGGGGAGATAAACACGACACACTAATCTGTGTCGGCGCGTCACAGCGCGCTTTAAATACTGAGGGCAGGAGGTAGCCCAACAACTAGTGCGCTCACCTCGTATCCCCCCCAAAATGTCTGCCGGCCCTGTCTCAGACCGCGTCAGAGCCTTAATCGCTCTGCGCGGGGAGCAGGGTTCAAGTCCTACAAGGGGCAGATAGGTTCCTTATTAAAAGTTTAACGAAACAAAATAGTAGTAATGAGGCGAAACAGAATTTACAAAAATGTTTTAAAAGTTTGCAGGCAGCCTAACCCCCGGCTTCCGCCTCAGGGGAGATAAACACGACACACTAATCTGTGTCGGCGTGTCACAGCGCGCTTTAAATACTGAGGGCAGGAGGTGGCCCAACAACTAGTGCGCTCACCTCGTACCCCCCCAAAATTTCTGCCGGCCCTGTCTCAGACCGCGTCAGAGCCTTAATCACTCTGCGCGGGGAGCAGGGTTCAAGTCCTACAAGGGGCAGATAGGTTCCTTATTAAAAGTTTAACGAAACAAAATAGTAGTAATGAGGCGCAATAGAATTTACAAAAATGTTTTAAAAGTTTACAGGCAGCCTAACCCCCGGCTTCCGCCTCAGGGGAGATAAACACGACACACTAATCTGTGTCGGCGCGTCACAGCGCGCTTTAAATACTGAGGGCAGGAGGTAGCCCAACAACTAGTGCGCTCACCTCGTATCCCCCCCAAAATGTCTGCCGGCCCTGTCTCAGACCGCGTCAGAGCCTTAATCGCTCTGCGCGGGGAGCAGGGTTCAAGTCCTACAAGGGGCAGATAGGTTCCTTATTAAAAGTTTATCGAAACAAAATAGTAGTAATGAGGCGCAACAGAATTTACAAAAATGTTTTAAAAGTTTACAGGCAGCCTAACCCCCGGCTTCCGCCTCAGGGGAGATAAACACGACACA
The DNA here is from genome assembly GCF_964263255.1 of Lissotriton vulgaris. Classification (NCBI taxonomy): domain Eukaryota; kingdom Metazoa; phylum Chordata; class Amphibia; order Caudata; family Salamandridae; genus Lissotriton; species Lissotriton vulgaris. The sequence continues at coordinate 1,546,955,993 of NC_141687.1, read as the reverse complement.
CTAATCTGTGTCGGCGCGTCACAGCGCGCTTTAAATACTGAGGGCAGGAGGTAGCCCAACAACTAGTGCGCTTACCTCGTTCCCCCCAAAAATTTCTGCCGGCCCTGTCTCAGACCGCGTCAGAGCCTTAATCGCTCTGCGCGGGGACCAGGGTTCAAGTCCTACAAGGGGCAGATAGGTTCCTTATTAAAAGTTTAACGAAACAAAATAGTAGTAATGAGGCGCAACAGAATTTACAAAAATGTTTTAAAAGTTTACAGGAGGGGGGCGTGTCGAAGATGGCGACGGAGTAGGACGTGCTTTCTGTCCCTCCGCCGCCGTGATTGTTTAAGCCTTGTCCAGCGCCTTCCCTGGATCCTGCCGACTGACCCTGACCTGGCACGTTCCCTCCGGAGACACTTGAGGAGGCCTGGTGTCTTCCGCGGACCCGGTAGTGGAGAGGTGGACCCCCGGCAGATTTGAGGCCTGTGGCGTGGCTGGCCAGCTGGAGCCAGGGGACTCGCGTGAGGCACAGCCAGGGTGGTAACATCTTGCCGCGCAGCCGTAACGGAGCCCGCTGTCTGTGGAACCGGGTGCGACCCCCACGGAATACGGCCCGACACCCGGGGGGAGAGGACCCTGCTGGGCCCACCAAGGTGCGGGTAACGAGAGCGGAGTCTTGGAGCAGTGGGCGGATAGAACACCGGCCGCACTCGAGGCCGGGGATTGAGGGCCTGGGTCCGGACCGCGACTGACACACGCCGGGCTCCTGGGGAGCTACTAGCCGGGTCCACAACACAAACCCGAGGGAGCACCTGCCTCTGCCCCCGCTCCGGAGAATACAAGGACTCTCTTGGGACTTCCCCCGGGCCTGGAACGAGGAGTCGCCGGAGGAATGAGGCTGTACTAGCCAGAGGTAACGGCCTGGACACGGGGGGGCTCCGTGCTCCCTGCCTGCCATCGAGATTACGTGCATTGTCTGGGCTGCTGGATTGGACCTGGGGACGCTTGGGCCACGATCTCCGGAGAGGCGTGTGGAAGAAGAGCAGGAGCTGACCTGGTCTGGGGTTTGCGGGTGTGTCGCACTACTCCCGTGAACACTATACGTTTCCTAGCTGCTGGAGATGTGAAGGGCAACTTCAGAGTGCACGGCCGGATTTGGTCCCAAGCTGGGTGGCCGGAATGCGGCGTTCTCTGGTGGCCTGCTGAGGGGGTGTCGGAGTCTTGGATAGTGGCCACACGCACCTGGGACCACCCGTGGTGGGCGACGACCTACTTGAGGAGCATTGGTCTGCACGCTGGTGGGAACCTGGGGCTTGTGCCAGGTAACGGGACCAGCGGGCGATATCCACACCCGGGATGAGACGGTGCGGCCTACTGGAGAGGCGTGGGTGCTTGTAGAGGCCAGGAGGGGTGCAGTGGTGGGCGCTACAAGAGGCAGGTGCCTGAGTGAACCTTCCCGTCCCTGGTTAAGTGGAGGTAGAGCGGCAGCGTTGTGCGGGCTGGGACCACTAGACCAAGGCTCTAGACTCGCAGCTGCGGAGTAGAAGCTAGCCGGCCCGGATCGGAGGTGACGGTCCCGGAGTGGTGCGAACTGTCTGCCGCCTTAGACGGAGTACGTCCACCGAACCAGACGCGATGTCTAACAGGACCCGCAAGGACAAGCTGGGCATGGAGAAGTGTGGCTCAGGCGTTAGAGGCGGCAGACCCGGAAGCTGAGATCGGCCCTGGACCAGGGTTCAATTCCCCGCCTCGGCGGGTCTTGGGCTCAAAAATTCCACGGACTCGATAATTCTCGCTTCGGTGCCTTCTCGACTCACGGGTTCACACTCTGCGACTCTGGGCAATAGCTTGCTTAATCTCTACAACGGCCCCTCGCGTCGGGATGCCTGGCTTTCACCTTGTGGATACCCTGCCGGGGTTATCTCACCGGGGAATACCAGGACGGGTTCCCTAAGCAAGCGCTTAGATACCGACCTCGGTCAGTGATTTGCGCTATATAAATACATGTACATTTACAATACATGTACAAGGAGGGGCCTCTAAAAGGAGCACAGCCGACGACGTCCCCGAGTACCAGCGCTTCCCCCCGGCTGCGGGACGATGAGGCGCCTGCCACCAAGGCTTTTATGCTTGAGCTCTTCTCAGCCATCAAGGAGGACATCTCGGAGCTCCGTTCCCAACTCGCTTCGGATATAAGAGAGGTGAGGAGGGAGGTGGATGGCATCGGCGAGCGGTTGGCGACACTGGAAGAGCACGACCTAGGTTTGGCCGGCGACGTGCACCAACTCCAACAGGATGTGCTCAGGCTGACGGAGCAAAACCTAGATCTCCAGGCCCATGCAGAAGACCTAGAGAACCGTTCTCGCCGGAATAACATTCGCATTCGTGCGGGGACCTGGGACAGAGAGGCGGGAGACCTGCGTAGCTATGTGGAAGCTCTCTTTCTGCAGATCCTGGGTGAAGACGACCTTCACGAGGTCAGAATGGACAGGGTCCATAGAGTGGGTCTACCGAGAGGTACGGGGGCTCCGCCTCCTGACATCCTGGTCTGCGTGCATGATTTTCAACGTAAGGAGCGTATCCTTCGGAAGGCGAGGGGTATCACCGATTTGCAGTTTAGAGAGCATCGTCCCCAACTTTTCCAGGATCTGGCGGCGTCAACACTACAAAAGAGGCGTGACTTTAAGCCGGTGACATCTTTCCTGAGGGACCATAATGTGGCGTACTCCTGGGGCCATCCCTTTTGCCTCATCTTCCGGTGGCAGAACAGGCTGGTCCAGCTTCGGTCCCTGCAGGCTGCCAAAGATCTCTTGGGCCTGGACGACGCTGCCCCCTCTCCGAGGAATGGGCACTAACCGGCACGGCGACGACGGCGCTCTTCCTCCTGGCAGAGAGTGGGGCGCCCCGCAGCGCAGAATAGGCCGGATGCTACGGCCAGCCAGCAAGAAAGGGATGGTGCAGTGGCCTCCGTGGTGAGTGTGACGGAGGCGCAGTCGCAGGACAGCTCGGGGCTGCGTGATCGTGGAGGGAAGGCTGATAGGCGTCGGAGGGACATCCCCCCTCCACTCAGGTACCGTGGGTAACTATGTACTTTTGGGGAAGAAGCCCCGGTCCGAAGAGCGAGTGGGACACTGACTGGTACCTCAACCACCGCTCTCTGAGGGAATCAACAACAGCCCTCATGGTTGTTCTCTGTTTTCTATTGTTTTTCCTTCCTTTTTCCCCCATGGGGCCTTTTCAGTTTAGGGCGGGGGAGGCACTCCTGTTGAGGTTCTCTGGTCCTGGGGTTGGGGGGAGGGGGGAGGGGTGGAATGGGGAGTTGGGAGGGGGGAAGGGGGGGTGGTGGTGGCGGGTGTGTGAATGGATGTGTGGTGCTGGCCTTGCGATCTGTGCTGAGAGAGTTGACTGCCCCCCGGAAGGGAGGGCTTGCTACTCCAGGGCCTTATGGTGGTGCTGGAGCTGTGAGGATGGGTGGGGTGTGGTGCACTGTGGCGGGGTGGCAGAGATCCTGGGGGATGGGGGGGCCAATGACGAAGGTTGTGGGATGTGTGTGTGTTGGCTCAGGGGGTGCTGGCTGGAAGGGTATGCGGCGGGCGTGTGGAGGTGGGAAGCTGAGCTGAGTGGGGGAACATGTCTGTAATGCCGGTCACTTTGGGCACATGGAACGTGAAGGGGCTGAACTCCCCCCAAAAACGCCAAAAGATATGGAAATACATTCTGGACCATAGCTTGGATGTGGTGGGTCTCCAGGAGACGCACCTGGCTCGGAAAGACGAAACCCGCCTTAAGCACCGGCAGTACCCGCTTATTTATAGGTCCTCTGCCCCTACTAAGCACAGGGGGGTGGCCCTTATGTTCCATTCGGCATTGCTCTTTCAACCGCTGGGGGTTCGGAGCGATAGAGAAGGTAGGTGGATCATGGTCAAGGGTACGCTCCGCGGCAAATTATGTACATTTCTAGTACTGTATGCCCCCAATGTGGGACAGAATGGGTTCCTCCAGGATCTACTGAGTAGTGTTGAGGACTTTGTTGAGGGGGCCCTCTTTGTTTTGGGTGACTTTAATCTGATATGGAATCGAGAATTGGACTGCTCTCGCCCTCAGAGGGCCGAAACTGGGGTCTTCTCGGCTGAGACGCGTCGACGCTTCGAAGACCTGGGGTTGATCGACGGATGGCGCTCCCTTCATCCCCTTGCGCGGGACTACACTTACTTCTCCCACGTTCACCATTCCCATTCCCGTCTGGACCATGGTTTCCTGAGCCAGTCCCTCCGGGGATCCCTGAGAGACGCTACGATCTTCCCCCTTTCTGTCTCTGACCATAGCCTATTAGCCCCCTGTCTTCACTGGGCCCCGGACAGTACTGGACCCCGCAAGTGGTATTTTCCAGCCTCCCTGGTCAGGGATGATACCTCCTGTAAGGCGTTGCGGACGGCGATCCGCGACTTTTTTGACCTCAACCCTGTCCAGGACACCTCAATTTTTGTTACCTGGGATGCCTTTAAGGCGTCGCTCAGAGGTAGTTGCTTGGCTCTCAACGCGGCCCTCAATAAACTGAGGTGGAGGGAGCGGGAGAGGTTGGAGGAGGAGCTGACCAGGTTGGAGCAGACCCACAAACAGAACCCCACCAGACAGACGCTCCGCTCGTTGACATCGATCCGGGGTAAACTCAGGGCCCATTATAGTAACCGGGCGGAGTTCACCCTCCTGAAGTTGCGCCGTCTCTCTTATTCACAGGGAAATAAGGTAGGGAAGCACCTTGCGCGTCAGCTGAGAGACAAGAGGGAGAAGGAATATAACAGCGGTATTCAAGACCCCGGAGGTGAGCTGATGTACCTTGACAAGACTAAGGCGGACCTCTTTGGGGGCATTCTACGCGGCGTTGTACTCGGGGGACGCCCTGGACCCCGGGGCTCAGCATGATTACTTAAGCGCACTTCCGCTCCCTCGCGTCTCTACCGAGTGGAACGAGCTGCTCGCCGCCCCCTTCACTAGGGAGGAGGTTTTGACTGCTATCAAGGCTCTGAAGCTCAATAAGGCGCCCGGTGCACAGCCCTCTTTTATAGGACCTTTGCAGCGGAAGTGAGTGACTTCCTGGTGCTCCTTTTTAATGCCATGGCAGAAACAGGTACGACCTCGGGGTCCATGGCGGAGGCGGTTATATCGGTCATCCCCAAGCCGGGGAAAGATCCCACCAAGTTCCTCATATAGAACTATAGCCCTGCTGAACATTGACGCTAAGTTGTATTCGTCCATATTAGCGTCCAGACTACAGGACCTCATGCCGGCTCTCATCCACCCCGATCAATCGGGCTTCATTAAGGGGCGCCAGACCCACGATAACACCAGACGGGTAGTCCACCTTATTGAGAAGGCTAATCGCTTCCGTATCCCTGCTGTCCTGGTGGGTCTTGATGCGGAGAAGGCCTTTGACCGGGTGGATTGGGTATTTTTATTCCGGACCCTGACGGCTTTTGGCTTTTCAGCCAAATTCCTGTCCATGGTAGGGGCGAATTACAGCTGCCCCCGTTCCAGAGTCTTGGTCAACGGTCACCTGTCGGCCTTTTTTCCTCACTCGCGTGGCACGAGGCAGGGGTGCCCACTTTCTTCCTTGCTCTTTGCCGTGAGCATCGAGCCACTGGCGCTGGCGGTGCGGGAACACCCGGACTATCGGGGACTGCCTTTCACTGGCGAACAACATAAGATCTCCCTGTTCGCAAATGACGTCCTGCTTTCCCCTTCCGACCCTGCGCACTCCATTCCCCACGTTCAGACGGAACGGCTCGCTTTTCCTGTACCTCTCTCAGGCGCCCACGTGGGGATGGGGTGGGGGGGTTGGACTTCCTGACATGCTCCTCTACTACAAAGCAGCGCAGCTCCGGGTGTTGGTGGAGTGGACTCAGCCTATGTCAGAAAAACACTGGCTGCATATGGATAGGAGTGTGGCGGGGAGAACGATCTGGGATCTGGTATGGAAGCCCAGGAAGGATAGGCCCAGGAATGCGTACATTAGCACTTCCACTGGCACCACCCTGAAGGTTTGGGATTCGGTCTCCAGTGACGAGAGGTGGACGACATTCCCCTCCCCCTTTACGCCCATTCATTTTAACCCGGCCTTCCCACCTGCGTTGTGCGAGGGGCCCTTTGACGCCTGGAGGACGGGGGGCTGTTTTGCCCTTACCCACCTGTTCCATGGGGATGCCCCGCTCACGTTTGACAACTGCAAACGGGACTATGAGGTCCTCCAAACGGAGCAATACCATCATGCCCAGTTGCTCCACTGGGCGCTTTCCCCTGCGGTTCGCGACGCGGCCACTCGAGCTCTTACCCCCTTTGAGGCCGACCTTTCCTGGGCCACTGCCATGCAGGGCGTCATCTCCTTTCTTTACCGTCACCTCTTGTCCACGACGCTCTCCCCCAGACCGCAGTACATGGGCCTCTGGGAGGAAATGTTAGATCACGATGTCTCGGATGTGGAGTGGTCGCACCTGTGGAGCGACTTGGCGAAACACAATCGTTCGATTGAACTTCGGGAGGCACACCTCAAGACAATGATGGACTGGTATCTCTCTCCCGCTAAGCTGCATCGCATATACCCCGGCACTTCCGACAGGTGTTGGCGCGGCTGCGGCCTACTGGGTGACTTCCGCCACATCTGGTGGGACTGCCCCACTATCCGCCCCTACTGGGAGGAGATCCTCTCCCACACAAAGGATATCTTGGGGTACCCCATGGCAGACTCAATGGCACATGTGCTATTGGGCCTCCGAGATCCACTGCTGGAACACCAGACCCGGGCTGACAAGAAAATCCTCTGGTTGTGTATTGGGGCAGCCAAGGTCACCCTGGCGGCGGCTTGGAAGAAGAGGGAGGCCCCGGCGATCTCTTTGTGGCATGCTAGACTGTGGAGATTGTTGAGCATGGAACGTATGGCCGAGGTCTTTCTGGGCGATTTCAAAAACTTCACCTTTCGTTGGGGGCCTCTGGTCCGCTTCCTCTCCAGGGAATTTCCATCAGCAGTATACCCGCCTACGTTGCGGGGCCTACATCTCTTTCAGGTTTGAGTGCTGTGCGCATGACTGAGGTATGAATGTGAAGTGCTGCCACCACCGGGGGGGGGGGGGTGGGAGGGGGGGGAGTTCTTTGTTTGAGATCCTTGTGACACCCTTAACTCAACTGCGGCAGGAGACACCCAGCTGTTCGTCCAGGGGGGCTTCCTCCGGATGTTGTTTTCCACGATTTCTTGTGATGCAGTGGACCCACGCTTCTATTTGGCCGGTGGCATACTGGGCTTGAATTGCATTTCATCAGACTCTCTAGCCCAGAGCCCTGGTGGGTCCGGTTGTTTGGACTGCCCCTACCTTTAGTGCTCTCCCGCCTAATTTGCTTAGCCCCCTGTGTGGGAAGTTGTGCGGGATTGTCACAAGATTCCTCTGTGTTTTTTTCTCAATAAAATACACCTTTGACAAAAAAAGTTTACAGGAAGCCTAACCCCCGGCTTCCGCCTCAGGGGAGATAAACACGACACACTAATCAAAGGGGGATCTACGCAATAGCTCAAAGGCTACCTTGTATCTCCCTCCAACCCATATAAAGTTTATGTTTAGCGGCCATGGACCTGAACCATCTGCAAGGAATATACCTTGTTATCACGCAGTCTTCTTTTTCCCCGCAGGGAATTACAACAACCGCGTTGTAATTCCGCATACCATTACCCCGCGAGTCGTAACAACGACTTGCGGAGGGGGGACGCTGGATGTTGGAATAGTATAATTTACTATTCCAACTCCAGTCTGTGGGGACAATAGGGAAGGTGTTGGATTTTGAATCCAATACCTTCTCCCCCCTTCTTCAAGTCGTTGCTCCAACTTGCGGAGTAATGGTATTTGGAATTAAAACGCGGTCGTTGTAACAACTGCGTTGTAATTCCCTGCGGGGAAAAAGTTTAGTGGTAAAAGTTGGTTACCATCTACAAGCACATCATCTTAAATAGGGCGGAGCGCCCCACGGGATTTAGCTGGAGATTGGCCCAACGACCCAAATATCGCTCCAGTACCTGGGCCCAGGCCCTGAAAGTTAAGAGCACAGTCCAAGTCTGGGAGGGTGGACACATGAATCCCTAGATATTTGAAAGAATTATGCTGAATGGGGAATTTTGGGGCACCAAACCCATCCTTGCGCATCTCCCCTCACCTCCACCAAACAGAACATGCCTTCAAACCAAAGGAGCCTAGGTCCGGAACGCTGTGGATCCTTCAGAAACAAAAATATATCAACAGCATATAGAGCAAACTGGTCTTCAAAGCTGTTCCCCCAGCACCAGCCCTAGATCTGAGCATCACATCAAATAAGTCACACCAGGGGCTTGATCGCCAGCGTGAAAAACTGGGGGAGAGCGGGCATCCCTGGTTCGTACCCTGCCGGATGGGAAAGGAAGAAGAAAAATGCCATTTACTCGGACCCAAGCAGTTGAGGCATGATAGAGGAGGCCAATCATACGATGGAAAATGGGTTGGAGTCTAGTCCACTGAAGGACCTTATCCACACAAAAAAAAACACAACGGGTGGTCGTCTAGCGTTGGATTTTCCGCCCTAGTGCTCGCCAACTTAACGTTGGTGAGCTGTGAGAGATGAAAACTCGGCTCTTGTTGCTACACAGAGTTTTTCTGAGCTCTGCGCTCTACGCACAGTAGGAAAAACTCAGCAAATTCTGCGAGTGGAGTGGAATTTTAAGCCTGTGTCTACTGTTGATTCTTCAAGATTACCCTCAGGCCGAGCATGTGCTATTTCAGGCTCTAATTTGTCCCCTACATCAGGTCTAACCTGTTCCCGCTGCTTCTCGGTTGCAGCTGGCCCTTCTGGGAGAGATGCTTTCACGTCACCAAGGGGACACTCACCTCTGCAAGTATAGGCAGCATGTATCCAATTGGGAAGACCTCTGCCTTTAACAGTTTTGGTCGACACCAGAATCACGTGGTAAGGGCCATGCCATTGTGGCTCCAGGCATGTGTTCTGAACATGCTTTTTCACCAGGACCCAGTCACCAGGACTGAAGTAGTGGCATTGCTACAGTGATAGAGTGGGCGTTGGCAGCTCCACCCTGGTGAGACACAGAACTCACCACATGAGCCAGTCCTTTGCAGTAATCAAGAATTCGCCTTGTGACGGTGTGCGAGCTACTCGGATCGCCCCCGGCGGAATTGAAGTTCGCGGAGAGCAAGAACCTGGAGAGTAGTTGAATAGGATCGGAATATACAGTGGGCTGCACGCGAGGGATAGAAGTATACTGTTTAGCGTTGGACAGCCGCACATGAAATAGAAATAGCGACCTATTCGCTTCTATATTAGCTAACCAAGATTGACAACGAGCTTTTTTCGGATAATTCATTCTAAGAAGATATATTCAATTTTTTAAGACAATAGCCTCCGACGGATTTTCAATTAGCCCGAGTCCTGATGAGGCCCGTACTCAGAGGGCTGAAACGTGTCGACATTTTGTTTATAGAAAACTCCAGCCAAAGTACTTTAAGTTGTGCAAAAAAATATATATATTTTCACAAGGAGTAAAGGATTGAAAGGTTTAAATGATACAGACCAGTTATAATCCTTGTTTGAGGTCTGGGTGATCTTACTTGATAGGAATGCTGAGGCTTTACATGTAGTGAGCATCCTTTTGAAATAATTGGGCTACAATATTTGAAAAGAAATATCAATGGATCAATGTATGTATATTTGTTTGTATATATTTGTGTAAAAAGAGATGTGTACATATATATGTTTGTTTGCTCACACTTTTGAGATAGTTTTTTTTAAAAAAAATTACATAAGCCTAAATCTAATTCTGTTTCAATTAAATTGAAAAATAAATAAAGAAAATAGTATGGTGTGCACTCTGCTTGGAGGTGGGAAGTTCAACAAAAACAAATATTAGAATAGACTGTTTGAGAGAATATATTGTTCTTAGGAAGAGACAATTGAGTTATCTCACCCATTACTAAGAATGTGTTAATTGTGTCCTAGGCATCATTTGTTTTATATGTGTCTTTACCTACCCAGATGCCAATGGTTTACCGGGTTCTCCCTGTTTTTGAGGGAGTAATCCAGAATCATGTCATCTGTAATGTTCACAAGCCTATTTGCAGGTACTGGCAGTCTCATCTCTATGCCCATGATTATCTCATGGGGGACAGGCCTGTCCTGTGATGGGAAATAGTGCGAAGACTCATCAATGCAAGGGGCAAGTCGGCAGGCCACTTTAAAGATGTTGATGCACAACCTTTTGCCAAACTGGCTTTCACCTGTTCAACGATCCTATCCGCCTTTAGGGGATAACTGCAATGTAGTCTTTGCTCCACTTTGGGCAGCTGTGCCACACTGCTTCTCAAGGGGAGAGGTGTGACGCAGTGGCCAGAGTGCCTGACTCAGGAGCACGGCTCACAGTTTGATCCCAGGCAGCAGCTCACATCAGTATCATGTAACTCTGGGCAATAGCTCACTTAATCTCCCCAACAGCCTCAAGCGCCTTGAAACCTTAAGGGATGATATGTTTGCGCTTTACAAATATGGATTATTATTATTACTTGTAATATTGCACGCAACACTTTCAGTATGCCATTATTGAAATGAGTCCCTTGGTCTGACTCCAGTGTAGTCTGAAAACCGGACCCAGGTATCAACTCTCTCCACAACAACTTGGCTACTGTGAGAGTGTCATTTCTTCAGGCTGGGTAGGCCTCCACCCAATGCTAGAAGATGCACACCGTCACCAGGACATTTCTCAACCCATTACACACAGGCATCTCGATAAATTCCAACTGCATCCTATTGAAGGGACCGCCTGATCTTCCTATGTGGCTCTGGATTTTTTTCCATTTGTTCATCTTATGGCACACAACACATCTGTGACACAATCCTACATCCATTAACTCCTTGGACGCTCATGATGAGCTCAGCTCGTCATGATGTACACCTCCATACACTCATGACGAGCTGAGCTCGTCATGAACAATGGGGATCAAAGCTTTCCAGCACAGGAGGAAAATAACACTAGCATCGATGGTGTTAACTTGAATCGGGGATTGAACCAAGCTTGTCGGAACAGTCTGACCATGGTATCCCTCCAAACGTGTGCAGGACCATGATAATGTCTAGCCATTGGAGGCAACAGACTATCTAGCAACACAGGTCTTCAATCTGTTGAGACCCAAATGTCATAATCTCTTTTGACGGATCACTGACATAATATCAACATCAAAAATGTCAAGGTACAAAAATATTGTTGTCAACAAGATCGAAGTCCTATCTACATAGTGGTAAGTACAAGAATATCGAAAAAAATGTTAAAAATATTGTTAAAAATATTCTTTTTTTTAAATGTTAAACAAATTATGTAAAATAAAGTAAATAATACATATAATTAAAAAAAGATAGTTAGAATTATTATAAAATGTTGAAATTATAAATATGTTAAAAAAAAGATAGTTAGAATTATTATAAAATGTTGAAAATTATAAACAATAAATATGTTAAGAAAAGTAAACATACATATAAATAAAATATAATATATACATTTACTTAATATGAATAAATAATTATTATAATACATTATAAAATGTTAGAAATATATTAAAAAATATTAATACATATATATATATATATACATATACCAGTAAAATAAAAATGAATTATATATATAACAATTTAAAATATTAAAATATTTGTAATCTTTTACAATTACATTTGACACTACATTAACAGCAACAGTAGGGAAAATGTTGGATAGCGGAGGGGATAAAATTACTATACCCACTCCAGGGTGTGCAACAGTAGGGAAAGTGTTGGATAGCGAAGGGGAATAATTTACTATACCCACTCCAGGGAGTGCAACAGTAAGGAAAGTGTTGGATAGCAGAGGGGAATAATTTACTATTCCCACTCCAGCAAGTACAACAGTAGGGAAAAAGTTGGATAGCGGAGAGGAATAATTTACTATTCCCACTCCAGGGAGTGCAATAGTAAGGAAAGTGTTGGATAGCGGAGTGGAATAATTACTATTCCCACTCCTAAGAGTGTAACAGTAGGGAAAGTGTTGGATAGCGGAGGGGTAACAATTACTAATACCACTGCTTCGAGTGCAATAGTAGGGAAAGTTTTGGATAGTGGAGAGGAATAATTTACTATTTACACTCCAGGGAGTGCAACAGTAGGGAAAGTGTTGAATAGTGGAGTGGATAAAATTACTATTCCCACTCCAGCAAGTACTACAGTAGGGAAAGTGTTGGGTAGAGGAGGGGAACAATTTACTATTCCCACTCCAGGCAGTGCAACAGTAGAGAAAGTGTTGGATAGCGTAGTGGGGTAAAAATTACTATTTCCACTCCAGCAAGTGCAACAGTAGGGAAAGTGTCGGATAGCAGAGAGGAATAATTTACTATTCCACCTCCAGCAAGTGCAACAGTAGGGAAAGTGTTGGATCTCATAGGAGAATAATTTACTTTTCCCACTCAATCAAAATAATTAAATTTAATTAACAAACAATTAATTATTTAAATGTTTTTACCTTCCACCATATCTCCTATAAATGACCACTAATATTGTAAAACATAACACTATTAACATAATTGATTAATCGTTAAATAATTAAAATTAACACGCATTTTAAAAACAATCAATAATACATTAGTTCACATGATTAACACTATAAAACAACCTACAAAAAATTATAATAAAAATGTAAAAATATATTAAAATTACATGAATTCCCAGCCTACTCCCCTATCAGCCCACTCATAAAAAAAATACACAAATAATATAATGAATAATTAATAGTTATTAATAACCAATTAATAAATAGTTAACAATACATTATTTGTCATAATTAACAATATAGCATTTTAAATACATAAGTAGCAAAAAAATAAAAATATAAATTAATCAATACTCCTATAAACCCACAACCCACTCCTAAAAAAATAACACAATTAAGATATTTACCAATTAATTATCAATAATTAATAACTAATTAATAACAAATTATTAATTACCACAATTAACAATATAAAATATTACATCGATAAATATGAATCAACGTTTTTTATTAATTAATTATAATTAAATTACTTCCCACCATATTCCCCTATAAACCCACAATCCGCTACGAAACAAAAATGCAAAATTAATTAAAATAAATTACTAACTTTTAAAAATTATTATTACATTTATTATTAAATTACTTCCCACCCTATTCCTCTATAAACCCACAACCTGCTATGGAACTAAAACGCAAAATGTAGTTTAAGAAATATTAATAACTTCTAAAAATGGAACACATATCTTAAAAAACAAATGCAATACTTACACAAAAAATAGAACACATACATGTAAAATACACACTAAAATACATAACACTAAATCAAACAGTGATATTTTTAACAACGATATTTTTGCTAACGATATTAATTACTTCAATATTTTGAAAATCAATATTACTTACCTTCAACTTGATCTTCTTGACAACGATATTCTGACTGTCGATATTTTTGTAGTCCGAGATTTTGGACTCGATATTACTGCTACTCGATATTTCCAACTCAATATTATGTCTGTGCACCCTCTTTTGTCACAGCCTGCTCTGACCCAAATTTACTGTTCTGCCTCTGGCAATTCCTCCTGTAGCCTCTTAAGTTCCTCCCACATATCAGCTGTCGCTAACAAAAGGTTGTAGTTGGTCTTCAGATTCATTACAATATGCATCATTGAATGTGCAAGCCACGTGGGGACATTATCTTGCGACCTCGTCAGCATATCTGTTGCTGTCACACAATCCTCTTCACTGCAGTGTGCAGGACATTTCACAACTGCAATTTGGGTAGGCAACAGTAATGCTTCAAGCACTCTCATGACCTGCTCTCCATTGCAGAATGGGGATCCTGAAGACGTCATAGATCCCCTCTGTGACTAGAACTATCCAAAGTCATGAATGGCACCAAAGCCATACTTACTGTCTGTAAATGTAGTCACTCTTAGCTGTTCAGAGACACAACAAGTTCTAGTAGGAAAATGCTACTTACCAGTATGCATCTGTTCTTGGCATGTAGGGCTGCTGACATTCATATCTTAGCATAGATCGCCGCCTAGTGTTAGGTCCGGATGTTTGCACCTTGTTGTCTTGGAAGAGTCTTCGTAGTATCACGAGATAGGTGACTCCTCCCCTGGACTACAGTGCGCATGGGCATCTTCTCCATGTTCAGATTGTTTTTTGCCATTGTGGTAAAGATGGAGTATAGGAAAGTAAGAGATGACCATGTAAATGTATGTAAAGTATAACTCTGCAGCTGTGACAGGTTCGGGGAGGAGGGTGGGCGATATGAATGTCAGCAGCCCCACATGCCAAGAACAGATGCATACTGGTAAGTAACATTTTCCGTTCGAGGCATGTGGGCTGCTGAATTCATATCTTAGCATAGACTGTGTAGCAGTTTCTCCTCTAGCGGTGGTCACCTGTACCAGCTGCAGTGGTTTGAAAAAGAGTTTTAAGGACAGCCTGGCCTACAGCAGCTTGTTGCTTAGCTTGCACATCTACACAGTAGTGTTTAGTGAAAGTGTGTATGGTAGACCATGTAGCAGCCCTACATATGTCTTCTAGGGGAATATTTCCTAGGAAAGCCATGGATGCCCCCATTTTGCGCGTTGAGTGGGCTTTTGGGGGAACTGTTAACCCCTTCCATGCTCATGACGAGCTCAGCTCGTCATGCAGCACAGTGCTCGTATGCTCATGACGATCTCAGCTCGTCATGACCACACCCGTTTTTATTGCTGTCCAGCACAACAGGGGAAACTCTCTAGCTGCGATGCAGTTAAAGTGTGCTTTGCCTTTTGATAGCATATTTGAATGCATGTAACTATCCATCTGGCTATTCCTGTCTTTTAAATGGGATTACCCTTATGTTGTGGAGAAAAGGCAACAAAAAGTTGCTTTGTTTTCCTGAATGATTTAGTTCTGGCAACGTAATATAGCAGAGACTTTTGACATCTAGTGTGTGTACGGCTCTTTCAGCCATCGATTGCGAGTTTTGAAAGAAAACTGACAATTCTATGGACTGATTGATGTGGAAAGTGGATATCACTTATGGCATAAATTTAGGGTTAGTACAAAGCACTACCTTATTGTGGTGTATTTGCATGAAGGGTTCCTGAATGGTTAGTGCCTGTAGCTCACTTACTCGCCTGAGGGAGGTAATGGCAATTAAAAATGCCACCTTCCATGTTAAGAATTGTAGTTCACATGAATGGAGTGGTTCGAAAGGTGGCCCCATGAGTCTGGTTAGTACTACGTTTAAGTTCCAGACTGGCGAAGGTGGATGCTTTGGAGGGATAATTCTTTTAAGTCCTTCCATAAAAGCTTTGATAGGTGGTATTCTGAACAGGGACACGTGTTGCCTGTTTTGAAGATATACTGCTATAGCAGCAAGGTGAAGCCTTATGGATGAGTATGCCAGATCACATCCTTGAAGATGTAGCAAGTAACAGATTATGTTTTAGATGGAGGCATCTAATGGATTGATTTGGTTATTATTACATTAGATTACAAATCTTTTCCATTTAGCTGCGTAGCATGCTCTGGTAGTGGGACGCCTTGCTTCCTTGATAATGTTCATGCAGTCTGGAGGCAAGTTAAGGTATCCGAACTCTAAGACTTCAGGAGACAGATCGCTAGGTTCATCTGATTGGGATATGGGTGCCTGATTTCGCCATGGTTCTGTGTTAGCAATTGTGGCGACAGGCGTAGTCTTTGGTGCGGAACTACTGAGAGTTCTAGGAGGGTCGTGTACCATGGCTGTCTTGCCCATGTGGGAGCAACCAGGATCATTGTGAGTGACTGTTGCTTTAGTTTGCGTGCCACTAATGGAATCAGTGGGATTGGTGGAAAAGCATACACAAATCTGCCTGACCAGTTCATCCATATCGTATTGCCTTGTGACAACGGGTGTGGGAACCTGGCGGCAAAGGACTGGCATTTTGAGTTTTCTTTTGTGGCAAACAGATCTATTTCTGGATGCCCACATTTATTGAAGAATGGTTGGAGTACTTGAGGGTGAATCTCCCATTCGTGTATTTGTTGGCTGTGTCGGCTTAGTAGATCTGCGATCTGATTGTCTATTCCTGGGAGGTGTTCTGCCATGAGAAAGATGTTTTTTTGGAATTGCCCACCTCCATATGCTCTGTGCTAGGTGAGAGAGCTGTGGAGAGTGCGTCCCTCCCTGTTTTTGGATGTAGTACATGGCTGTCATGTTGTCCGTCTGGATTAACACAGCCTTGTTGTACAAGTATGCCTGGAAGGCTTTCATTGCTAGAAATACTGCTAGTAACTCTAAGTGGTTTATATGCAGTGTCTTTTGTTTGACTGTCCAAAGACCCTGGACTGTGTATTGAAGGAGGTGGGCTCCCCAACCTGTCAGTGATGCATCCGTTGTTAATATTACTTGTGGAACCGGCTCTTGGAACAGTCGCCCCTTGGAAAGGTTTTGTGGGTTCCACCACTGCAGAGAGTTGTAAGTGCGTCTGTCTACCAACACTAGGTCTTTTAGTTGTCCTTGAGCTTGGTTCCACAGCCGTGCTAGGCATTCCTGCAATGGACGCATTTGAGTCGGGTATGAGGGACAATGAATATGCAGGAGGCCATCATGCCTATAAGCTGCATGAACACTCGAGCTGGCAGGGAGTGTTGTGGCTGAAATCTTTGAATGAGAGACTGTATGTTGGATATCCTGGCTGCATTTGGATATGCTTTCGCCACTGAGGTATCTATTGTTTCTCCCAGATATTGTTGTATGTGGGAGGGCTGCAGATGTGAGTTTGGGTAATTTATGGAAAATCCCAGACTGTGCAGTAGCTGGATAGTTTGAGACATATGGTTTGCACACTGTACGTATGAGTTGGCTTTTATGAGCCAATCGTCCAGGTAGGGGAACACATGGATTTGTTGCCTTCTGAGGTGTGCTGCTACTACTGCTAGGCATTTTGTAAAAACCCTTGGTGCTGTAGTGACCCCGAAGGGAAGAACTTTGAATTGATAGTGGCGAACCTCTATTGTAAACCTGAGGTATTTCCTGCGAGCTGGATGTATAGGTATGTGAAAATATGCATCCTTGAGGTCTAAAGTAGCGAGAAAGTCGCCTTGCTGGAGTAGCGGGAGTACTTGTTGTAGAGTGATCATATGGAAATGCTCTGAAAGTATATATTGGTTCAGAGGTCTGAGGTCCAATATTGGTCTGAGGGACCCGTCTTTTTTGGGAATAAGGAAGTATAGAGAGTATACTCCTGTGCCCTGGTGTTGAAAAGGCACTGGCTCTATGGCTCCCTTTTCTAGAATGGATAGCACCACTTGTAACAGCGTGATGTGTTCTTTGGACATTGGATGGTGTTTGGGTGGTATGTTGGGTGGAGTATAAGTGAGTTCCAGGCAGTAACCATACTGGATAATTTGTCTCACCCACCTGTCTGTGGTAATGGCATTCCAGACTGGTAGGAATTGTGTAATTCTGCCTCTGACTGGTGTTAAGTGGTCTGGAGGGAGTGTGAACAAGTCATTGTTTGGTGGTGGTGGAGGCTCTGGTTTTATTACCACCACGTCCTCTGCCTTTGTTATTATTTCCTCTATAACCTCCTCTGTTGGAGCCTTTATTAAAGGTGCCTTGGGTATTAGTTTTAAATGATGAAAAGGTTTATGATGTGTTGCCTCTGCCTGAGCCTCAAAAGGAGGAGCGGCGAAAGGAGCCCCTAGACTGTTGAAATTAAAGTGCACCCATGGTCTTTGCGGTATCAGTATCTTTTTTCATCTTTTCTAAGATGGTATCAACTGCTGGGCCAAACAAGAAATCCTGATTAATGGGTTGATTAAGTATGGTAGACTGTACTTCATTTTTAAAACCTGAGATGCGTAGCCAGGCATGCCGGCGTAGCAACACACTAGTGTTGACAGACCTAGCGGCTGTATCGGCTGCATCAAGGGTGCATTTTATAGATGCGTTAGTGATGAATTTCCCTTCTTGAATTAGGTCATTAGCCTTTGCCTTAAAGGGTTCTGGTAGGTGTTGCAGTAATCCCTCCAGTTCATCATAGTGTGCTCTGTCATAGCATGCTAGGAGAGCTTGTGTATTGGCAATTCTCCAGGTATTTGCTGCCTAAAAGGCCACTCTCTTTCCTGAGGCTTCTAAGATCTTTGACTCCTTGTCAGGAGGGGGGGCATCACCTGTTGTTTGAGAGTTTGCTCTCTTTCTGGCATTAGAAACAGCTAGAGAGTCTAGTTGTAACTGAGACTTGATATATGAGGGGTCGGTAGGGGCTGGTTCATATTTCTTTTCAATTCTTGGATTGAGGGCACACACTCTGGCTGGGTCTTTAAAGATGTCTGGTAGGTGCTTAATTACTCCCTTTAGCATAGGGAGTGTACATATACTCTTCTCTGATGTTAGAAAGGTAGTAAATAGGAAATCCTCATCTACAGGGTCAGTGTGCATGCGTACACCATGATACTGAGCTGCTCTGTCAACTAGCTGGTTAAAAGCAACCGTGTCGTCAGTAGGGGATGGTTTTGTGGGATATGTTGAGGGATCTGGTATGGGTTGTGTATCATATGGGTCATTAGGGTTATTCTGATCGTCCCATGTGTGATCTTGGTTTCCCGGATCATAAGGGTCTATAAAGTCCTGATGAGGGTCTTCACCCATGTCTTCTCCCTCATCATAATGTGGAGGTGTAGGTGAATATGGAACGTAAGGCATGTCAGGAGTGAAAGGAGGAGGTGTAAAAGGTCTAGAAGGGGATGTCCCAAAGTCCTTTTTCTTAGGAGGAACAGGAGAAGGAGCCTCAGTGTCCAGTCTTCTCTTGTTCTTATTGTAAACTGTTATATGTCTTGTATCAGGTTCTATATGCAGTCTATTTTGGTCTGGGCTCACTGGATCAGCATAAAAGAGTTCTTCCACTGTCCGTGGCTTCGGCTCCGATGTTTTTGGATCGGTCACTTGCTTGCTTGTTTTTCTTTTTGTCTTGAGCTTTTTTCGGCTCGACGTCTTTTGTCGACTCGACGGCTGTTTTCGGGTCGACAGCATTGTTCGACTCGACGACCTTATGTTCGAGACCTTATGTTAGACGGTCTTTTTCGGGTCGACAGCCTTTTTCGGCGTCATGTGTTTTTTCGGGTCAACAGCTTTTTTCGATTCGACTGCCTTTTTCGGTTCGACAGCCTTTTTCGGCTCGGAGGCAGTGTTCGGATTGACGACTTTGTTCGAGTCGATTCCATTTTTTGGGTCGATTACCTTTTTTGGGTCGACGGTCTTTTTTGGATCGACGCCCTTCTTCGGGTCGACAGTCTTTTTCGGATCGACTACCTTTTTTGGTTGGTCCGTGTTTTTCGTGTTGACAACTTTTTTAGTGTCGGGCCCGTTTTCGGCTGTGCGGCCGTCTTTGAGTCTACGCTCTTTTTGGGAAGAGTCTTGGTCAGTCCCGGGGTACCGGAAGGCTTAGTAATGGTCTTCAAAGCTGAGCCGGAAGGCAGGGCTTCTGAAGCGGTCTTTCGGTCGCGGCTAAGGCCTCTTGGCGATGCTTTGACCGGAGCCTTGTCTGGAGGTGGAGGCAGGGTAGGGGCTTTAGTACTCACGGTTTGCCCCGGTGGGATGTCGTCATCAGAGTCCGACTGGTCTTCTACTGTGACGAGCTCGAGGTCGGAGTCCGCTGCCTCTGGAAGTTCATGTTCGTCATCTCAAATGTTTTCCAGTTCAGGTGGCTGTTGCTGCATCTCTTGCCGAGCAGCTCTTCAGTTCCGGATAATTTTCTGCGACCGGAACTGAGCACAAGCTGAACAGTGTTCCTCGTTGTGCTCCGGAGACAGGCACTTGTTGCATACTTTATGCTTATCGCTATGTGGAAACTTGGATCGACATTGTGGGCGTCTTTTGAACGGGGTCCTTACCATCGGCGGGTGGCCCACGTGGCATCGAAAAGGCCCAACGGCCCGCGTCGTCTACCAGAGATGGATGGAAAGAGTTGTCGAGTCGAGGGATACCGAGCGGAAACAATACCGTCAAAATTATGAGGTTTTTGGCCTTAGAAATTAGTAAAACTTCGGTCCCAAAGTTGGAGTTGTTAAAGTGCATCCGAACCCAATGGCGTAGAAAAACAATCTGAAGATGGAGAAGATGCCCATGCGCACTGCAGTCCAGGGGAGGAGTCACCTATCTCGTGATACTTCGAAGACTCTTCCAAGACAACAAGGTGCAAACATCCGGACCCAACACTAGGCAGCGATCTATGCTAAGATATGAATTCAGCAGCCCACATGCCTCGAACAGAGGTATATGT
The DNA here is from genome assembly GCF_964263255.1 of Lissotriton vulgaris. Taxonomy (NCBI): domain Eukaryota; kingdom Metazoa; phylum Chordata; class Amphibia; order Caudata; family Salamandridae; genus Lissotriton; species Lissotriton vulgaris. The sequence goes on along the minus strand of NC_141687.1, from coordinate 1,546,935,653 downwards.
TCAGCAACTTGTAAAGAGGACACCCCTTGAACCCAGCAGGCTTCAACTACCCCTGAAACTGTGCAGACTGCATATGCAGCTCTCAATTTTCTTTCATTGTCTCTGAAACATGACCCATCTACAAACAGTATGTGATCAGATTCTACTGGTCAGTTATCTTGTATAACTGGTCTTAGATTGGTGCTTAGTCAATGACATCAAGACAATCATGCTTAACCTTCACCTCATCATTTTCATACTCAGGGAGAGGTGTTAAGGCACCAGAATTAAAAGCAGCACATCTTCTATAGGTCACATTTCCTGCCGCCAGTATGATCTGTTCGTTTTTGGTCAAGCAGATGTTGCTTAAGTGCTGTGTGCTGGTACTTGTCAACAAAATCTCAACCGAATGTGGTACAAGATAATAATAAAATGATGCGTCTTGATTATGTCTTTTTGTCTGATCAAGGGGTTGGATCTGCTAAGATTGAAGTCACTCCTAGGACCATATCTGATCACAACCCTATAATTGTCAATCTCCTATGGGATTGTCCTATTAAACAGATAAGATCATGGACTTTGAAAGGAAACTGCTCCTAGACGAGCAGTATCAGGAACAGATGACTGCCTGGATTGTAGAATTTTTTAATATTAATAGTGGCACAGCTTCTGTTTCTGTCGTTTGGGACACATTTAAAGCTGCCTTGCGTGGAGAAACTAAAAGATTCGCCTCTTATCATTGGAAACAAGGGCAGCAGGAAACTAAAAATAGAATAGAAGCACTCCAACAAGCAGAACTTGATTTAAGCACTAAGATCTGGGTGGGTCAAGATGTGGCTAGTAGCCAGAAATCGGTTGCAATAGCAAAGTCCAATCTTTAAGAACCACTGTATAAAGATATTGCAGTCAAATACTTGCAATTTCGAACTTTAATGTATGAGTTTGGGGAAAACTCAGACAAGGTCCTAGCAAAGAGACTTCAGCAAAGAGCAATGGCTAATCGGCTTGTCCGAGTCATGGACCAGTTTGGTAGCATTCAGGAAACTCCTAGGGGTGTCTTGAACGTTTTTGTTCATTTTTATTCGAGTTTATATACAGAAGATCATATTACTGCCCTCCAACAACAAACTACTATGGATCAATTTTTTCATCCTCTGGATACTTTGAAGGTTACAGCAGAGCAAAACAAAGTCTAGTCTGCACCTATCAGCTGGGTGGAAGTTGAAATTGCTATAAAATCTCTCTCTAATGGCAAAGCAGCTGGTCCTGATCTTATTCATTTAGAGTTTTATAAGAACTTTTCATCAGTTTTCAAGCAGGAAATTCTAGATGTTTTTAGGTTGGCGCAAGTTGGGATTGTGCCCGACTCGTGGCGATGGACGATAATCGTCCTCTTTAGGAAAAAAGGCAAGGATGAGCTGAACCCCGCATCCTATCGGCCAATAGCTCTTATCAACACCGATAGTAAAATCTATTCGAGGATTTTAGCCTTCAGATTAGCCAAATTATTGTTCCTCTGGTCTCGCCTCGTCAACACGGGTTTATTCCCGGCAGGGACATAACTGATCATATCCGGCGTGTTATTGCTTTGCTAGATTGGGCTAAAGCCACAAGCTCTCCTCTTGGGGTGATCCTGTTGGACCCCGAAAAGGCGTTTGACAGGGTCTCCTGGGGGTACTTGTGGGGCGTTTTACGCTGGAAGGGATTCTCTGTGAATTTTATCCAGGCCCTCCAAGCTTTATATCTAGCTCCATCTGCTGCAATCCGTATTTCAGGGAATTAATCAGATTATTTTTCCATCAGCAGGGGGACCAGACAAGGTTGTCCCTGTTCTCCCCTTCTTTTTGCTTTGTTTATTGACCCCTTCCTTAGTATGATTGAAAAGTCCCAGACCATTTCTCCTGTTAGGGTTCAGGGAATTGAGTATAAGGCATTGGCATATGCTGATGATATTGTTGTATTAACTGATAATATCGCCGTATCGTTTACTGCATTAGAGATTCTTGCAGGGCGATTTGGCGCTATTTCTGGCTATAAGCTAAACGTCGCAAAGACGCAAATTGTTCAATCTACAGCTATGCCCTCTCACAGGTTCCTATAGTTCCAGAGGCTACATATTTAGGTGTTCAAATCTCAGCTGATGTAGATCAGATCCCTGATTTGAACTACTCCCCCATAAGTGATTCACTTCACACCAAGTTAGAGAGATTGGACCATCTACATCTCTCTTTATTTGGTCGTTGTAATATCTTAAAGATGTTTGTCCTCCCGAAATCGGTATATCTTTTCAGATCCATCCCACTCTTAATTCCTAAGGCAACATTAATAAGAGCAGAAAGGATATGTCAGCGATTTCTATGGGGTTATCGCAAACCAAGAAGGGCGGCAAAGTGGACTTGTCTACCGCGTGACTGTGGCGGTTGGACAGTTCCGAATCTGACATATTATTATTGGGCCGCTTTGTTGCAACATTTTGGCATCCCTATGTTAGGTGATTCAACTGACCTTCCTTTGCATATGTCTCCATCAATATATGCAATATCGCTCGGTGACACTACCAAAGGAGTTTTAACTCGGATTCTCGAACCAAGCTATTTAAAAAAAAAAAATGTAAGGTTTGTTGGGCCCTATTCTCGGTCTGGCAAAGAATTCGCCGCCATTTTCTTATTTCAAAATACAATTATTATACTCCATTTGATGCTTCAGGATTATTTCCTTCAATATTTCAAGAGGGTGTGATTATTCAATGGAGCTCCCCTCGCTCCCTGGCTCCAGCTGGTATCGTAGCGCTTCACTGCAAACATTGTCTTGTGCTTTTAATTTTGACTGCGCTCCCTCTTGATCATCTAAAATTGCTGCATTGCCTAATTGTAGCGTAACGCTATTTTGCACAGCCCACATCGAGTTGATCAAATTGTGTTGCATATTGTAGCGCTTGTGTGCCATCGTAGCGCTTTTACAGGCTCACATTGTGTTTCTCTGTTTTATCTGTGCCTGATTGTGCCTGCGCCTCTGCCCACGCCAATCTCGCCCTGTTTCCTTTCACTTTGCTGCCATCTTGTTGTTGTTGTGCCTTCCAGCCTGCCTCTCCACCCCGCTCCCGCCTCCCAGCTGACCCTCCCTCCCACAGGAAATGTTAGGACGATCCTATAGACCACAGCGTTGTGACCGTCCTGACTCCGTCAGAAGCGGTCGCTCCCCTCGCTCCCCTCGCTCCCTGGCTCCAGCTGGTATCGTAGCGCTTCACTGCAAACATTGTCTTGTGCTTTTAATTTTGACTGCGCTCCCTCTTGATCATCTAAAATTGCCGCATTGCCTAATTGTAGCGTAACGCTATTTTGCACAGCCCTCATCGAGTTGATCAAATTGTGTTGCATATTGTAGCGCTTGTGTGCCATTGTAGCGCTTTTACAGGCTCGCATTGTGTTTCTCTGTTTTATCTGTGCCTGATTGTGCCTGCGCCTCTGCCCACCCCAATCTCGCCCTGTTTCCTTTCGTTTTGCTGCCATCTTGTTGTTGTTGTGCCTTCCAGCCCGCCTCTCCTCTTCCCGGTATTCATCAGGACCAAGGAGATGGACGGTGTGGGTCCCCTAAAAGACTCACCCTATCCTAAATCCTTACTATACCATTGGCAAATTGGCCAAAGGTGGAATGCTCTAAAAAATGTAGATTCAGAAAAGGGGGTGGTGATGAACAGAGTGTCTGAATTAAGCAGACCACTCTTACCCAGTCCAAAGATCAGGGCTTGATCCATCACCGTTTTTTAGCTCACTGCACCATCCCAGCTCAGAACCTGGCTACATGCAAATTAGTCTGTTCCTGTCCCAGTGCATGATGGGAACAGGGCAAACCAAACTACCAAGCCAATTCTTATACTGGGAAGGAAACAAGCTTCCGGGGACCGGTTTCTGGCATTTCAGCGTCTTCGGCCCAGCTTGCTTGAATCCTGATGGTGCAATGAGCAAGGGACTCACATCTGAGTATACCCTTCCACGCTTATGGTGGACAAAATGATTCAGAAAAGGGGGTGGTGATGAACAGAGTGCCTGAATTAAGCAGACCACTCTTACCCAGTCCAAAGATCAGGGCTTTATCCATCACCGTTTTTTTTTTTTTTGTTAAAGATATTTTTATTGAGAAGATAGAGAGATAGAAAAAACAGAAGAGAGAAAGGATGAAAGCACATGAATTGCAAAACAAAGAAGTGCCCTCGCAGGGGCCAATGCAAAAGGCCGAGCAGCAATAACAGTAATGAAGGGCCGTACAGCGTCATCACTCAGGGCAGGAAAAAAGAGTTCAAAAATCCACCCGGGACAATGTCAAACCCCCCGAGAAGACCCGGAGGGGAAAGCCTGCACTGGCATCGGGCAAAGCTATCCAAGTCAGAGGATTAGTCAACCAAGTCCATGCACGCCTCCAAGCGGCCCGGCCATAAGGAAGACAACGCGGCAAAGACGATCATGAAAAATCAAACGTCTTCATCCCCCTCCAGAAAAGAAAAACAAACCAAACCCCCCCCCCCAGAGGCTCCAACCTCCCCGGTGCTTCCCTCCCCCCGTTGGTGGCAGCCTGACAACAACCATTCACACAAGCACAGTTCACACCTGAAACAGATGTAGGGCGCGTATGGTGGGCGGGCAAACCGCTGACGGCAACCCTCGAGAGAGAAAGCGGATCAGTGGGCCCCATCTGAAAGTAAAGTTCTTAAAGTTATTTCTGAAAATGTCCGCCATACGCTCCACACTCAGCAACTTCCACAACCTAGCGAACCAAAGGGAAAGAGCTGGGGCCTCCCTCTTTTCCCATGCAGCAGCCAGAGTCAATTTGGCCGCACCCAAACAGAGCCAAAGGATGTGTTTGTCAGCCCTGGTTTGGTGCTCCAGAAGCGGGTCCCGAAGGCCCAGGAGCGCGAAGCCAATGGAATCTGGAATCGGGTAGCCCAGGATCTCCCTAATGTGAGACAGAATCTCCTCCCAATAGGGGTGTATGATGGGGCAATCCCACCAGATATGGCGAAAGTCCCCCAGGAGACCACAGCCCCGCCAACATCTGTCAGACGCGGAAGGAAAAATCTTTTTCAACCGGGTCGGATACAGATACCAATCCAGCATGGTCTTCATATGTGCTTCTCGCAGATCGATAGAATGATTAAATTTGTGCAGATCTCGCCAAAGATGAGACCACTCTTCGTCAGAGATATCCCGCCCCAGGTGCCCCTCCCACAAACCCATGTATCTAGGGCGAGGTGAGATAGCCGTGGTTAATAGTAAATCATAGAGGAATGAAATCACCCCCTTCATAGATGATGTGCGTGTGATGTAAGATTCGAAATCCGTGGGAGGCCTCATCGCGGCGTCCCGTACCTCAGGAGACAATGCCCAATGCAGCAGCTGGGCGTGCCGGTAGCGCTCAGTATGTGGCACCCCATAGTCACGCATGCCATTTTGGAAGGTGAGCGGCTCATAGCCATGGAACAAATGTGTAAGTGCGTGGCAGCCCCCCGCCTTCCACCCATCAAAGGGCCCCTCAACAAGAGCCGGCGGAAACGCTGGGTTAAAGTGAATAGGTGTGAAGGGGGAGGGAAAGGAGGTCCATCTTTCATCACTAGAGACCGAATCCCAGACCTTCAGAGTGGTGCTCGTAGGGGTGCTAATGTATGCGTTGTGAGGCCGATCCCCCTTCGCCTTCCAAACCAGGTCCCATATAGAACGACCCGCCACACTCCTATCCATATGCAGACAGTGCTTCTCCGACTCCATTTGGGTCCATTCAGCCAGCACCCGGAGTTGTGCCGCTTTGTAGTAAAGAAGCATGTCTGGAAGGTCAGCCCCGCCCTTCCTCAACGGCCGGCGAAGCGTAAGAAAGGAGAGTCTAGCACGGCCCCCCTGCCAGATGTAACGCAGAACCATAGTCTTTAGACGTCGAAAAAAAACCCCGTCCAAGGTAATGGGGAGGGCTTGGAACAGATAAAGCAGCTTGGGGAGCAGCGTCATCTTGACGGCATGCACGCGTCCCAGCCAGGAGATAAACATAGGCTTCCAGCGATTCAGCTCAGCCTGTATCTGAGTCAGCAGAGGAGGGAAGTTAGCTGCATACAAGGTGGCGATGGAGGAGGTCAGCCGGACCCCGAGATATTGTATGGAGGAGCTAGACCAGGACAGGGGCGTAAGCGGTCGAATGCGCGCTACCTCAGAGGGTGGCAATTGCAAAAACAACAAGTGATGGACTGAATGTGGATCAATGTCACACACTCACCCAGTCAAAAGATCTGGGCCCAAATCCATCGTTTTTTTGCACTCCACACCACCCTGGGTTAGACAATGGCGATATGCAAATCAGCTCTGACCCTGTTGCCCCATGGGAACAGGGTCAGAGCTGATTTGACTGGGATGAATGTGTGACATTGATCCACATTCGGTCCATCACCTGTTTTGTTTGCAATACCACCTCAGAGGGTGGCAGCGTGAGGTTGAGAATGTATGATTTGCCGGGATTCACCCGAAAACCCGCCACCGCTTCGAACTGGGATAGCACGTCCTGCACCCGCGGGAGGGAAGTCCCGGGGTCAGCTAGCGACAATAGGACATCGTCAGCAAACAGAGATATTTTGTGCTGTTCCCCCGAAAAGGGGAGGCCCACAATATCCGGGTCCTCTCGTACCCTAATGGCAAGAGGCTCAATGCTGAGCGCAAAAAGTAAGTGAGATAGGGGGCAGCCCTGCCTCGTGCCCCGGGAATGTGCAAAAAAGGGTGAGACATGACCATTCACCATAACCCTCGAGCGCGGGCCATGATATTTGGCCCGAAGCATATCTATAAATTTGGGAGAAAAGCCAAAAGCATGTAGAGTACCAAAGAGAAAGTCCCAGTCCACCCGATCAAACGCCTTTTCAGCATCAAGGCCTAGCAGAACAGCTGGAATCTTAAAGCGCTCAGCTTTCTCGACCAGATGGATTAGCCATCTAGTGTTATCATGGGTCTGGCGACCCTTTATAAAGCCCGATTGATCCGGATGGATGAGGGCAGGCATAAGGTCCTGGAGCCGGGTGGCCAAGATAGAGGAATACAATTTGGCATCAACATTCAATAGGGCTATGGGCCGGTACGATTCACATTTAGAGGGGTCTTTCCCCGCCTTGGGAATGATCGAGATCATAGCCTCCGCCATAGTGCCCGTAGTATGGCCCGCCTCCCTCATGCTGTTGAAAAGAGTCACCAAGTGGTCCCCCAACTCGGACGCGAACGTCTGATAGAAGGAAGCCGTATAGCCGTCCGGGCCCGGGGCCTTTTGCGGTTTAAGGGACCGAATGGTGGACAGCACCTCCTCCCTAGTAAAGGGAGCCTCCAAGAGCTCGTTCCATTCCTTGGAAACCTGTGGAAGCGACAGGGCCTCCAAGTATGCTCGCTGAGCGGCCGGCACCAGGCGGTCTGCCGAGTATAATGCGGCATAGAAGTCGCCGAAGAGCTCTGCCTTAACCGCATCCCTGTGTTCCACGACCCCGGAGGGGGTCCGAATGCCACCCACATATTCCCTCTCACGTTTATCACGGAGCTGCCGTGCTAGGTGCTTCCCCACTTTGTTGCCCTGAGCATAGGAGAGGCGCCGTAGGCGCAAGAGGGTATATTCAGCCCGATTATTATAGTGCGCCCTAAGCTTCCCTCGCACCGCAGCAAGAGGGCGAAGGGTCTTTCTAGAAGGATTCTGCTTATGCGCAGTTTCCAACGTCGCCAGTTCCGCCTCCAGCGCCTCCCTCTCCTCACGCCGTAGTTTGTTCAGGGCGGAGTTCAATGCAATGCACGTGCCCCGTGTCGTCGCCTTGAAGGCGTCCCATTGGGTGAAGACCGAGGTGTCACCAATCTTGTTAAGCTCAAAGAACTCACCAATGGCCGCCCTAAGCTTCTTGCAGGATTCCTCATCCCGCGTAAGGGATGCCGGGAAATACCATTTGCGGTGAGGGGAAGACCCTGGGGCCCAGATCAAGCGGTTTTCCAAGTCCTCGCAGTGGGTCTGGAGATCCAGATTTTGCTCGCGGAACTGGAGCAAATCTTGCTGTAGCTGATGGACATCCCCACTGAGGCCCAAGTCGTGGTCCTCTAAGGTCGCTACACGCTCGCCGATGCCGTCTACATCTCGGCGGACCTCACGGAGGTCGGAGGCTAGTTGTGCTTTCAGCTCCGTAATATCCTCCTTGATGGAGGAAAAAAGCTCTATCAGGAAGGCCTTCGTGACCGGGCAATCAGCGTCGTCTTTGGTCGGCGACTTGCTAGGGCCGGGGGGCGATCCAGACGCCCCCTTACCAGGACCATCCTTCCCAGGTTTATTCAGGCGATTCCTCGTCGACATGATGCGACACCTCAGCTCAGATGGTGAGAGGCAAGATGGCACCACCTCTCCGTCCGTTAGTCTTCTGCGCTGTCCAGCAAACCTCCAGACAGGCCGGCGCCTCTTCGTCACATCCGCTCGGCGACAACAGCCAGCTAGGACGCCGGGATCACAGGCAGGCTCGCCACAATCCCAGTGGGGGGGACTCGCAAAGCAAGCGCTTCACTCAGTAACTTGCTAGAGTCCCGGGTCCCCTCGTGTGAAGAGTCGATGTCGCCCAGACGAAGCCCCGCAGGCCGCTCCGGTACTCGTGCGTCAACAAACTAACACCTCGGCTAAGTCCGCCGTCCCAGGTCTTAGCTCGACGGGAGAAGGAGCAAACCAATGCAGGACACCTCAGCGAACCCAGGAGAGTCAAAGCCGAGGCTTAAATCGCCCCAGTGCCGCTAAACAAAGCTATGAAAGGCTCGGGGTGCCGGAGGAGCTCGCAGGCACGTCTTACTCCGTCGTCATCTTGGCCACGCCCCCCATCACCATTTTTTAGCTCACTGCACCATCCCAGCTAAGAACCTGGCTACATGCAAATTAGTCTGTTCCTGTCCCAGTGCATGATGGGAACAGGGCAAACCAAACTACCAAGCCAATTCTTATACTGGGAAGGAAACAAGCTTCCGGGGACCGGTTTCTGGCATTTCAGCCGTCTTCGGCCCAGCTTGCTTGAATCCTGATGGTGCAATGAGCAAGGGACTCACATCTGAGTATACCCTTCCACGCTTATGGTGGACAAAATGATTCAGAAAAGGGGGTGGTGATGAACAGAGTGTCTGAATTAAGCAGACCACTCTTACCCAGTCCAAAGATCAGGGCTTGATCCATCACCGTTTTTTAGCTCACTGCACCATCCCAGCTCAGAACCTGGCTACATGCAAATTAGTCTGTTCCTGTCCCAGTGCATGATGGGAACAGGGCAAACCAAACTAACAAGCCAATTCTTATACTGGGAAGGAAACAAGCTTCCGGGGACCGGTTTCTGGCATTTCAGCCGTCTTCGGCCCGGCTTGCTTGAATCCTGATGGTGCAATGAGCAAGGGACTCACATCTGAGTATACCCTTCCACGCTTATGGTGGACAAAATGATTCAGAAAAGGGGGTGGTGATGAACAGAGTGTCTGAATTAAGCAGACCACTCTTACCCAGTCCAAAGATCAGGGCTTGATCCATCACTGTTTTTTAGCTCACTGCACCATCCCAGCTCAGAACCTGGCTACATGCAAATTAGTCTGTTCCTGTCCCAGTGCATGATGGGAACAGGGCAAACCAAACTACCAAGCCAATTCTTATACTGGGAAGGAAACAAGCTTCCGGGGACCGGTTTCTGGCATTTCAGCCGGCTTGCTTGAATCCTGATGGTGCAATGAGCAAGGGACTCACATCTGAGTATACCCTTCCACGCTTATGGTGGACAAAATGATTCAGAAAAGGGGGTGGTGATGAACAGAGTGTCTGAATTAAGCAGACCACTCTTACCCAGTCCAAAGATCAGGGCTTGATCCATCACCGTTTTTTAGCTCACTGCACCATCCCAGCTCAGAACCTGGCTACATGCAAATTAGTCTGTTCCTGTCCCAGTGCATGATGGGAACAGGGCAAACCAAACTACCAAGCCAATTCTTATACTGGGAAGGAAACAAGCTTCCGGGGACCGGTTTCTGGCATTTCAGCCGTCTTCGGCCCGGCTTGCTTGAATCCTGATGGTGCAATGAGCAAGGGACTCACATCTGAGTATACCCTTCCACGCTTATGGTGGACAAAATGATTCAGAAAAGGGGGTGGTGATGAACAGAGTGTCTGAATTAAGCAGACCACTCTTACCCAGTCCAAAGATCAGGGCTTGATCCATCACCGTTTTTTAGCTCACTGCACCATCCCAGCTCAGAACCTGGCTACATGCAAATTAGTCTGTTCCTGTCCCAGTGCATGATGGGAACAGGGCAAACCAAACTACCAAGCCAATTCTTATACTGGGAAGGAAACAAGCTTCCGGGGACCGGTTTCTGGCATTTCAGCCGGCTTGCTTGAATCCGGATGGTGCAATGAGCAAGGGACTCACATCTGAGTATACCCTTCCACGCTTATGGTGGACAAAATGATTCAGAAAAGGGGGTGGTGATGAACAGAGTGTCTGAATTAAGCAGACCACTCTTACCCAGTCCAAAGATCAGGGCTTGATCCATCACCGTTTTTTAGCTCACTGCACCATCCCAGCTCAGAACCTGGCTACATGCAAATTAGTCTGTTCCTGTCCCAGTGCATGATGGGAACAGGGCAAACCAAACTACCAAGCCAATTCTTATACTGGGAAGGAAACAAGCTTCCGGGGACCGGTTTCTGGCATTTCAGCCGTCTTCGGCCCGGCTTGCTTGAATCCTGATGGTGCAATGAGCAAGGGACTCACATCTGAGTATACCCTTCCACGCTTATGGTGGACAAAATGATTCAGAAAAGGGGGTGGTGATGAACAGAGTGTCTGAATTAAGCAGACCACTCTTACCCAGTCCAAAGATCAGGGCTTGATCCATCACTGTTTTTTAGCTCACTGCACCATCCCAGCTCAGAACCTGGCTACATGCAAATTAGTCTGTTCCTGTCCCAGTGCATGATGGGAACAGGGCAAACCAAACTACCAAGTCAATTCTTATACTGGGAAGGAAACAAGCTTCCGGGGACCGGTTTCTGGCATTTCAGCCGGCTTGCTTGAATCCTGATGGTGCAATGAGCAAGGGACTCACATCTGAGTATACCCTTCCACGCTTATGGTGGACAAAATGATTCAGAAAAGGGGGCGGTGATGAACAGAGTGTCTGAATTAAGCAGACCACTCTTACCCAGTCCAAAGATCAGGGCTTGATCCATCACCGTTTTTTAGCTCACTGCACCATCCCAGCTCAGAACCTGGCTACATGCAAATTAGTCTGTCCTGTCCCAGTGCATGATGGGAACAGGGCAAACCAAACTACCAAGCCAATTCTTATACTGGGAAGGAAACAAGCTTCCGGGGACCGGTTTCTGGCATTTCAGCCGTCTTCGGCCCGCTTGCTTGAATCCTGATGGTGCAATGAGCAAGGGACTCACATCTGAGTATACCCTTCCACGCTTATGGTGGACAAAATGATTCAGAAAAGGGGGTGGTGATGAACAGAGTGTCTGAATTAAGCAGACCACTCTTACCCAGTCCAAAGATCAGGGCTTGATCCATCACCGTTTTTTAGCTCACTGCACCATCCCAGCTCAGAACCTGGTTACATGCAAATTAGTCTGTTCCTGTCCCAGTGCATGATGGGAACAGGGCAAACCAAACTACCAAGCCAATTCTTATACTGGGAAGGAAACAAGCTTCCGGGGACCGGTTTCTGGCATTTCAGCCGTCTTCGGCCCGGCTTGCTTGAATCCTGATGGTGTAATGAGCAAGGGACTCACATCTGAGTATACCCTTCCACGCTTATGGTGGACAAAATGATTCAGAAAAGGGGGTGGTGATGAACAGAGTGTCTGAATTAAGCAGACCACTCTTACCCAGTCCAAAGATCAGGGCTTGATCCATCACTGTTTTTTAGCTCACTGCACCATCCCAGCTCAGAACCTGGCTACATGCAAATTAGTCTGTTCCTGTCCCAGTGCATGATGGGAACAGGGCAAACCAAACTACCAAGCCAATTCTTATACTGGGAAGGAAACAAGCTTCCGGGGACCGGTTTCTGGCATTTCAGCAGGCTTGCTTGAATCCTGATGGTGCAATGAGCAAGGGACTCACATCTGAGTATACCCTTCCACGCTTATGGTGGACAAAATGATTCAGAAAAGGGGGTGGTGATGAACAGAGTGTCTGAATTAAGCAGACCACTCTTACCCAGTCCAAAGATCAGGGCTTGATCCATCACCGTTTTTTAGCTCACTGCACCATCCCAGCTCAGAACCTGGCTACATGCAAATTAGTCTGTTCCTGTCCCAGTGCATGATGGGAACAGGGCAAACCAAACTACCAAGCCAATTCTTATACTGGGAAGGAAACAAGCTTCCGGGGACCGGTTTCTGGCATTTCAGCCGTCTTCGGCCCGGCTTGCTTGAATCCTGATGGTGCAATGAGCAAGGGACTCACATCTGAGTATACCCTTCCACGCTTATGGTGGACAAAATGATTCAGAAAAGGGGGTGGTGATGGACAGAGTGTCTGAATTAAGCAGACCACTCTTACCCAGTCCAAAGATCAGGGCTTGATCCATCACCGTTTTTTAGCTCACTGCACCATCCCAGCTCAGAACCTGGCTACATGCAAATTAGTCTGTTCCTGTCCCAGTGCATGATGGGAACAGGGCAAACCAAACTACCAAGCCAATTCTTATACTGGGAAGGAAACAAGCTTCCGGGGACCGGTTTCTGGCATTTCAGCCGTCTTCGGCCCGGCTTGCTTGAATCCTGATGGTGTAATGAGCAAGGGACTCACATCTGAGTATACCCTTCCACGCTTATGGTGGACAAAATGATTCAGAAAAGGGGGTGGTGATGAACAGAGTGTCTGAATTAAGCAGACCACTCTTACCCAGTCCAAAGATCAGGGCTTGATCCATCACCGTTTTTTAGCTCACTGCACCATCCCAGCTCAGAACCTGGCTACATGCAAATTAGTCTGTTCCTGTCCCAGTGCATGATGGGTGGTCTGCTTAATTCAGACACTCTGTTCATCACCACCCCCTTTTCTGAATTGTTTTTGGCCACTATAGGTGTGGCAGGGTATACTCAGACATGAGTCCCTTTCTCACTGCACCATCAGGATTCAAGCAAGCCGGGCCGAAGACGGATGAAATGCCAGAAACCGGCCCCCGGTAGCTTGTCTCCTTTCTGGTGAAGAATTGGCTTGGTAGTTTAGTCTGCCCTGTTCCCATGATGCACTGGGCCAGGGACAGACTGATTTGCATATAGCCAGGTTCTGAGCTGGGATGGTGCAGTGAGATAAATAACGGTGATGGATCAAGCCCTGATCTTTGGACTGGGTAAGAGTGGTCTGCTTAATTCAGACACTCTGTTCATCACCACCCCCTTTTCTGAATCGTTTTTGGCCACTATAGGTGTGGCAGGGTATACTCAGACATGAGTCCCTTTCTCACTGCACCATCAGGATTCAAGCAAGCCGGGCTGAAGACGGCTGAAATGCCAGAAACCGGACCCCGGTAGCTTGTCTCCTTTCTGGTGAAGAATTGGCTTGGTAGTTTAGTCTGCCCTGTTCCCATGATGCACTGGGCCAGGGACAGACTGATTTGCATATAGCCAGGTTCTGAGCTGGGATGGTGCAGTGAGATAAATAATGGTGATGGATCAAGCCCTGATCTTTGGACTGGGTAAGAGTGGTCTGCTTAATTCAGACACTCTGTTCATCACCACCCCCTTTTCTGAATCGTTTTTGGCCACTATAGGTGTGGCAGGGTATACTCAGACATGAGTCCCTTTCTCACTGCACCATCAGGATTCAAGCAAGCCGGGCCGAAGATGGCTGAAATGCCAGAAACCGGTCCCCGGTAGCTTGTCTCCTTTCTGGTGAAGAATTGGCTTGGTAGTTTAGTCTGCCCTGTTCCCATGATGCACTGGGGCAGGGACAGACTGATTTGCATATAGCCAGGTTCTGAGCTGGGATGGTGCAGTGAGATAAATAACGGTGATGGATCAAGCCCTGATCTTTGGACTGGGTAAGAGTGGTCTGCTTAATTCAGACACTCTGTTCATCACCACCCCCTTTTCTGAATCGTTTTTGGCCACTATAGGTGTGGCAGGGTATACTCAGACATGAGTCCCTTTCTCACTGCACCATCAGGATTCAAGCAAGCCGGGCCGAAGACGGCTGAAATGCCAGAAACCGGTCCCCAGTAGCTTGTCTCCTTTCTGGTGAAGAATTGGCTTGGTAGTTTAGTCTGCCCTGTTCCCATGATGCACTGGGCCAGGGACAGACTGATTTGCATATAGCCAGGTTCTGAGCTGGGATGGTGCAGTGAGATAAATAACGGTGATGGATCAAGCCCTGATCTTTGGACTGGGTAAGAGTGGTCTGCTTAATTCAGACACTCTGTTCATCACCACCCCCTTTTCTGAATCGTTTTTGGCCACTATAGGTGTGGCAGGGTATACTCAGACATGAGTCCCTTTCTCACTGCACCATCAGGATTTAAGCAAGCCGGGCCGAAGGCGGCTGAAATGCCAGAAACCGGTCCCCGGTAGCTTGTCTCCTTTCTGGTGAAGAATTGGCTTGGTAGTTTAGTCTGCCCTGTTCCCATGATGGCCAGGGACAGACTGATTTGCATATAGCCAGGTTCTGAGCTGGGATGGTGCAGTGAGATAAATAACGGTGATGGATCAAGCCCTGATCTTTGGACTGGGTAAGAGTGGTCTGCTTAATTCAGACACTCTGTTCATCACCACCCCCTTTTCTGAATCGTTTTTGGCCACTATAGGTGTGGCAGGGTATACTCAGACATGAGTCCCTTTCTCACTGCACCATCAGGATTCAAGCAAGCCGGGCCAAAGACGGCTGAAATGCCAGAAACTGGTCCCCGGTAGCTTGTCTCCTTTCTGGTGAAGAATTGGCTTGGTAGTTTAGTCTGCCCTGTTCCCATGATGCACCGGGCCAGGGACAGACTGATTTGCATATAGCCAGGTTCTGAGCTGGGATGGTGCAGTGAGATAAATAACGGTGATGGATCATGCCCTGATCTTTGGACTGGGTAAGAGTGATCTGCTTAATTCAGACACTCTGTTCATCACCACCCCCTTTTCTGAATCGTTTTTGGCCACTATAGGTGTGGCAGGGTATACTCAGACATGAGTCCCTTTCTCACTGCACCATCAGGATTCAAGCAAGCCGGGCCTAAGACGGCTGAAATGCCAGAAACCGGTCCCCGGTAGCTTGTCTCCTTTCTGGTGAAGAATTGGCTTGGTAGTTTAGTCTGCCCTGTTCCCATGATGCACTGGGCCAGGGACAGACTGATTTGCATATAGCCAGGTTCTGAGCTGGGATGGTGCAGTGAGATAAATAACGGTGATGGATCAAGCCCTGATCTTTGGACTGGGTAAGAGTGGTCTGCTTAATTCAGACACTCTGTTCATCACCACCCCCTTTTCTGAATCGTTTTTGGCCACTATAGGTGTGGCAGGGTATACTCAGACATGAGTCCCTTTCTCACTGCACCATCAGGATTCAAGCAGGCTGGGCCGAAGACGGCTGAAATGCCAGAAACCGGTCCCCGGTAGCTTGTTTCCTTTCTGGTGAAGAATTGGCTTGGTAGTTTAGTCTGCCCTGTTCCCATGATGCACTGGGCCAGGGGCAGACTGATTTGCATATAGCCAGGTTCTGAGCTGGGATGGTGCAGTGAGACAAATAACGGTGATGGATCAAGCCCTGATCTTTGGACTGGGTAAGAGTGGTCTGCTTAATTCAGACACTCTGTTCATCACCACCCCCTTTTCTGAATCGTTTTTGGCCACTATAGGTGTGGCAGGGTATACTCAGACATGAGTCCCTTTCTCACTGCACCATCAGGATTCAAGCAAGCTGGGCCGAAGACGGCTGAAATGCCAGAAACCGGTCCCCGGTAGCTTGTCTCCTTTCTGGTGAAGAATTGGCTTGGTAGTTTAGTCTGCCCTGTTCCCATGATGCACTGGGCCAGGGACAGACTGATTTGCATATAGCCAGGTTCTGAGCTGGGATGGTGCAGTGAGATAAATAACGGTGATGGATCAAGCCCTGATCTTTGGACTGGGTAAGAGTGGTCTGCTTAATTCAGACACTCTGTTCATCACCACCCCCTTTTCTGAATCTAAAAGATGTAGAGCATAAGTAAAAACCTGTGATAGAGAGAAAATAAACGGGTGTCAGGCGTAAATCATTCTTACTAGTCTGTTACGTCGTGCAGTTTCTCAGTGCGTTCATACTTCATGCCACAGTGATGTATGGAAAAGCCTCAGGTGATAATGAGCGTGATGATATCGTGTCCGTGAGCGCTTAGTGTTAGTGCCGGGACCGATATATATAAATATCAGTTGGTGCGTGCACAATAGCATGCAATAGTTCTATTCTTATCGCCATAGTACTTAGATAGGCAGAAGTCCCAAAAATGGGTTATTTCGGTTGTGATCGCAATTGTCTTCTAATAGAAAAGGTGTCTTAATGCGCATGATTAAGTGACATGGGCCAGACAGTGGTGGGCCTTAGCAGTTATGATACAGGCTATGCCCGAAGTTTCAAAAAGAGACACACAGGACTAACATACATGTAACATAGAGAGAGTCACAGATGCTGCATGGCAGAGGGCAGGCTTACTGTTTGTGGTTCTTTATAGTGCTTCGGCGGGCAGGGGGTAGGCACATCACGCAGTACAACGTATTCTGTGTAAATAATATAGTACCCGTGGTGAGGTTAGCTTAACGGTGATTGCCGAAGGGCGGTATATGTGGCCGCATCGGTAGGTATACGTAGCATAACATATGCTCGCATCGGGGTTCTGTGAGGATAAAAAGATTCCGTTACTTACAGTTTACTGGCGTTGGGAGAGGCCCTTAACCTACTTCTACCTTCCGCTGCTCGGCTACAATTGCCGTGCAGTCGGGAGCCGGTAATAATGAGTAAATTGCTTCCGGGCGCGATCACGTGGGTGCAACGTCACCGGCTCGGGAGGCTTGACTACGGAGAGTCAGAGGGGCCGCTGGTTGCCTTAGTGATAGTAAGCTAAGGCTTGTGCGCATGCGTGGCCATGGAATAGTTGAATACAAAGCATCCCCGGGAGTATACATGGACATGGTGACGTTAAATGGAAAAAAGTTGTGCATCAGATATTCATCAAAAGACGACCATGTATTAATAGGAGCGTCTCAAAGGGGGAGGAGTGTTTTATTATAAGAAGGCCACAAAGTGATCAGAGCAGGAGCGGCAAGTTAATATTCTTGGAGAAAAAGGTGAAACTACACAGGAACTGTGACAGGAGAAGTGTGGCTCAGGGGTTAGAGGCGGCAGACCCGGAAGCTGAGATCGGCCCTGGACCAGGGTTCAATTCCCCGCCTCGGCGGGTCTTGGGCTAGAAATTCCACGGACTCGATAATTCTCGCTCCGGTGCCTTCTTGACTCACGGGTTCACACTCTGCGACTCTGGGCAATAGCTTGCTTAATCTCCACAATGGCCCCTCGCGGCGGGATGCCTGGCTTTCACCTTGTGGATACCCTGCCGGGGTTATCTCACAGGGGAATACCAGGACGGGTTCCCTAAGCAAGCGCCGGGAAACCCACTGCGGGTAGCTGTGCGCTATATAAGCTCAAATACATTTACATTTACATTTACAGACAGACAAAGGAATGTCATGTAGTTTCGGGTTCAGGAGAGTGAGGTGACCTAGAAATTGGGTGTGTATTTCAGGGAAGGTCACTATTTATTTTAACACAGAAGCCCATGGGATATTATCATTGAGGCCCATCTTGTGGGTTGAAAGTCTATAAATCCAACGCTGCTCTTTTTCAAAGATGCGAGATTGTACATTGCGACCTGGTTTCAATTGTTCAATAACTGTCCACATCATATCATTTGGGGTATGGTGGACAGTCAGAAAGGAACTTTTTCGAATACGAAGGATTCCTCTACCTCCAAATAGGGGGTACATCCATGGGCAGCGTTTTTGCCCCGAGCGTGGCGGGGCTCTATGTGTTCGACTTCGAGCAAAAGTATATTTTATCACCAGACAACCCCTACTTTCAAAACATTAAATTCTGGCGAAGATATATAGACGATGTTCTCACTATCTGGCAAGGCTCACAAGAAACACTCATGGCATTTATAGCTTGGCTCAACAACTGCGACCCACATCTGCACTTTACCCATAGTGCAGACAGAGACAAAATGGTTTTTTTGGACATACAAATCCAAAGAGAAAACGACACCCTAATAACTAAAACCTATTTCAAACCCACTGCTAAAAACAATCTGTTGAGATACGAAAGTTTCCACCCTCGCCCCTTGAGGGAAAACTTGCCCTATGGCCAATACCTGCGACTACGGAGAAACTGTAGTAAGCTGACAGACTACAAGAGCCAGGCAGAAGACCTCACCAAGAAACTAACAAACCGTGGCTATCCACCCAAAATCATTCACAAGTGTCAATTTCAATTTCAAAAGCTTTTATTCGATTTGTGCATACAAATCATACAAGCAAAAGTACATAGTTAAAATATTAAAATCACCATATGAACTCTCATAGAAAGGGATGATAGGACAAAGTGAAAAAGTTAGACTGCAGCAATTAGTAAGTGAACATATCTCTATAAGTCAACATAATGTAATAAAGTACAAAACATTCTTGAATGAGCAAACTGAGGGTCAGTAGGGGTTACTCAATAGGCCTTTCCTGGCAGCTGTATATCAAAATTTTAAATAATCATAATATACTGTGGACAAATATGAATAATACCTTAATTACAGAATTTGATATAAAAATTAAAAGGCATATATATACAGACAGGAGTGTTAACGGTAATAGCATCATAAAACATTTCCTGGCAGCTGTATAACATAAGTACAGACAGGTAAGTATAAAAAATATATTATTATAATACAATACTTTTCCTGGCAGCTGTACATTTCAAAATAAAAGTAGCCAGAAAAAAACAAATCTCCTCATTCTCTAATGAGGATAAAAATATTAATGCTGTTTGCGTTGTGCAAATATTATATTTAATAAAAATTGGCTTAAGGTATTTTAACCTGAAAAAATGAAAAAATTTACAAAAAAGTAAGAAATGGCAACTACTCTGCCGGGAAATATTGTCACATGGACAGGGTATGTCTGAGCTGGTTCTTACGTTTGGAAAAGCAACCAGGTGATGAACAATGCCCAATCTGACACGTGTTAAAACATACTGATGAGAGGGACGAGTCACATACACAAGATATGATTGGAGTCCCGAAGTTAAATTTAAATCTTTATAAAATTTCACGGAGACAAGCTTACCAAAGATTTTATCGCGCTCTGCCTTTCGGAAGTTTAGAAACGTTGTCTTAATCTCTTTTCTTGAAATAGAAACAACCTCTTCAGGCTCACGGAACACATCAATATTAAAAAGAAGGAGATACCAGCGGTGAATGTATCTTAGCCATGATATACGTGAAGAGTGGTCCAGGCCTATACAATCAAGAATAATATCCTGAGTGAATCGAGTTTCTGTCTTAGCCCAAATAGAACGCCACAATAAGAGTGGCCGGACTGCTGCTAAGTCAGAAATGAACTCGATCCCAACTTCATCATGGATCAGCTGGATGGAGGCAGAAGGGGGAACACATAACAACCTCCTTAAAAACTTGTTTTCCTCCTTCTGCAGGGCTATACCCTCGCTATGTCCCCACACCCCTGCCCCATACAGAGCAGAGGAGACACAGCATACATTGTATATGTTCATCATATCTAAAATGCTTCGTGAGCCAAGTTTAGAGGCAAAACGGAAAATACTGCTTGTAGACCGCAGCATTTTTATTCTGATAGAATCAAATTCCGCGGTCCAGGACCCACTATTGTTGTATGTAATTCCTAGATAACAAAAGGACTTAACGAAAGTCAACTTTTCCTTATCCAGAAAAAAAGTATGCTTTACCTGCTTAGCTGCCTGACCGCATGACATTACATAAGTCTTGGTTTTATTCACACGAAGCCGCCTAGCTTGAATGAACTGCATAAAACTATCGATCAGGCGCTGAAGGCCCATCTGTGTTCGGGATAAAAGAACAGCGTCATCCACGTAAAGTAACAGCGGGACAGGTTTACCACCAATCAGGGGGGCATCTGCTGGGATGTCAACCAAGGAACGGTCGACATCATTAATAAAAAGGGAAAATAAAAGCGGGGCCAAAACACATCCCTGGCGTACGCCCCGAGACACTTTAAAAAACGGGGTACATTCACCAAGGGTACCATAGCGGACTTTACAGGAGAGTTTATCGTAGAGTCTAGCCAGAAAATAAACTATTTCCCTTGGGGCCCCTGCATCGAGCAAAACCTCCCAAAGAATGTTATGGTTAACCAAATCAAAAGCGCTGCTCAAATCAGCAAAACATAAAAAGAGGTTGCCATTTTTAGCCACAGTATATTTATTGATTAAAAGGTCCAGATTTACACATTGATCCAATGTGCCCAGGCCTTTCCGAAAGCCATATTGGACTCTAGTTAAAATGTTAAAATCAGTTGCCCAGTCTTCCAACCTCTTGAGCAAAATCCTACTCATCACCTTTACAGAGGCGTCCAATAAGGAAATTGGACGATAGTTAGAGGCCTCTGATTTGTCACCTTTCTTATGTAAAGGAATAATGACCGATTGGCCCCAAGTGGATGGAAAATTGGTTTCTGCCGCACAATTAAATATCCTCGTCAAGATGGGAGCCCATAAGGCCATTTCATCTTTATATAGATCCAGCGGGACCCCATCGGGGCCAGGAGCCTTACCTCCTTTACTTAAAGAAATTGCTTCATGGCTTTCTTCTAATGTTATTCCCAACGGAAGGGGTAGCCATGGAGTAGGCTCTAATGATGGTGACTCAGAAGATAACCCTTCTGGATTGAATATCTTAGAAAAATATCTAACCCAATCACTACATGCCACATATGAGGTTAATTCTGGAACATTATCTTTATTGAGAAACGGGCTATTAATTGTTTCCCAATACAATTTACTATTTTTAGTCTCAGCAGCCTCCTTCAACTTATCCCACGCCTCGGACTGTAATACCCTTTTCCTTTTGTTAATTGCTAATTTATATCTGGCCCTAAGGTGCTGTATATCCTTCTTAACACGTGGTTTAGTGCCTAAGGCATTCTTTAGATCACGGAGGGCGACTATACAGGTCTTGTCAAACCACCCCTGCTTCGGACCACTATTGGCTGAAGGGGCCTTAGTAAAAATACCATCAATAATACTATTCATGGTAACAAAGTGAGCTATTAAGCAGCCAGAATCACAATCCTCATCCAAACAGGAGCTAATTTGATTCTTGCATTGGATAAGAACCTCCTTCTGCTTAACTTTAGAATTTAAACCAGTCCATTTGATCCTTAGACCCTTTGGTCTGACGGGTACTAGGTCAGTTGAACATTTCCCACCTGAAACTAATGAGGTACCATGCCCCAAGAGGGTAACCCGAAGGCTATTGTGGTCACTGAGACTTTCTTCGTTTACATACAAATCAGTAAAGTCTCCACTGCTAGACAACAAAATGTGATCTATAAATGATCCTGTATCTCTGCCTGTAAATGTAGGGCATGTTATTGCCTGGTTGTTAGTGTTGCAGTTTAACAGGGTCATATCTAGCGTGACTAGCATATTATTTAATGTGGAACCATAACTGCAATGTTGGAAGTGAGGAGAATCCTCCCTCGTCCCCAAACCCCCCCAGTGGTTACTCGTTGCTGCCCCAAAGCCGCAGATGTTCCCGTTAGACAAATGGCAGGGCTGCAAGTTAAAATCACCTGCCCAGACAACCACGGCCTTTCTTTTCGAGATACCAAGGGCCTTGACGATTTCCCTTTCTAGAGGCGGTAAAATATCCCCTCTAGTGGCGTCAAAAATATTGTTATAAAAATTTATAACAACTAAATCAGTATTCTTCCTGCACTCCACCCTTATAACTTGGCTATGAGTCCCCACAGTCGTACTGTATTTGACCGTACAGTCACACAGCTTGGTGGATAGGAGCAGCAAAAGGCCCCCCTTGGCCCTACCCGAGCTAGATTTAGTTGCTCTAAGGCAGTAAGATGCATACCCTTCGATATTAATGGGGTCCGGACACCAAGTTTCCTGCAATAAAATTAGGTCCAATCCCTCCCCCAAAAAGCTGGTCCAGAAGGGTGTGCCTAATTTGCTGGCAAGGCCGGCAATGTTCCAGGAGACAAGAGAGAGTCCTGCTGGTTTGCCAGAGTCACTACCAACAGATGACTCTGGCTGATTTGCTGGTATTAGGACTGGACCATCTTCCCGAAAGATGGTATCTGGACTTAGTCTGAGGCTGACAGTAGCTGTACATGCATCATGGCTACCCCTATTTTCTATACGTAAGAGGGGTGTTGGCGATGACACCATTAAGGGTTCGAGAGGTGCGGCTATAGGCGTGACAGGGGAAGAACTCGCCATATCTAGATAGGGCGTAGAGATATTTGAATCCAGAGCTTTAGTGACATTCACAAGTGTCAAAAAAGAGCAAGGAACCAACCTAGACAAGCCCTACTAGAAGAAACAATGAAAAACAACGAAACAACTCCACTCACATGCGTTACAACCTATAACGCCATTTCAAACCAAGTCAGCAGAAGCATAAACAAACATTGGTCCATAATAAACTCAGGAAACCTTAAATGGGAGAAACCACTGTTTTCTTACAGAAAAGCGCAGAGTCTAAAAGACAGCTTGGTCAATACCAGACCCAGGAACACAACAACGAACAACAACCCCACCCTCACACAGATGTGGGGCCTCCCGCCAGTGACAGGACACTCAAGATGTGGATGACTGCCTCATCAGCGCCCGACATCGCCATAGCCATCCCGGACGCCTACAAGATCATTCGAAAAGATCGAACCAACCAAACAGGAGGAGGCATCGCCATCATCCATAAGAACACCATCCGCATCACGACCAGTTCCGACGATAACCTCGCTACCGCCGAACACCTTCACTTCCAGATCCACACCGACCCCAAAACAACACTCAGAGGCACCCTCATCTACAGACCACCAGGACCCCGCACACAATTCAGCGAAGACATCACTGACTTCATCAGCCCACATGCCCTCCCCTCCGAGAACTACATTCTACTGGGAGACCTCAACTTCCACCTGGAAAGGAAAAACAACAGCAACACCACCACACTTCTGGACAACCTGGCCAATCTCGGACTCAAACAACTTGTTGACACCCCCACCCACCTTGCCGGACACACGCTCGACCCTATCTTCACCTCCAGCAAGCACATCTCCTTCGGCCACACCACAGCTCTCCATTAGACGGACCACAGCTGCGTTCACTTCAACTTCAAAAAGTCCACGACCCACAACTCCCCACAACCTATTCCGCGAAGAAATTGGAACAAAATCACCACCGAACAACTCCTCACATCGCTTCACCAAAACCCCTCCACCAAATCATCGGACCCAAACCAAGCAGCCACTTACCTCACCCAATGGATCACCCATAGTGCCGACGTACTTGCACCCTTGAAAAACCATCTCATCAAGCAAGGTAGCAAAAAAGCACCCTGGTTCAACGATGACCTCAAGAAATCCAAGAAGTTCTGCCGTACTCTCGAGAAAACCTGGAGGAAAAACCCAACCACTGATAACCTAGCCACCTTCAAGAACGCCACCCGCAAACACCATCAACTGATCCGATCCACCAAGAAATCAGCATTCAAGGATCGACTTCACAACAATGACCATAACAGCAAGGAACTATTCAACATCGTCAAAGAATTTACCAACCCCCCCGCCGGCACCAACGACATCACTCCCTCCCAAGACCTCTGCGACTCTCTATCCTCATTCTTCCACAACAAAATCGCTGAAATACATAACAGCTTTGAAAACCAGTCCGAAGACCAGTCCACTCCACCCACCTCCGAACCAAAACCGCACTCCAACAACCTTTGCGCCTGGAACCCAATCACCACCGAAGACACCATCCGCCTGATGAACTGCATCCACTCAGGCTCGCCAACCGACCCATGTCCCCACCACATTTTCAACAAAGCAGACTCCATCATCGCACCCCATCTCCGCAATGTCATCAACTGTTCCTTCAACTCCGCTACCTTCCTGGAACACTGGAAACACGCCGAACTCAGCGCCCTTCTGAAGAAACCCACAGCAGACCCCACTGAACTTAAGAACTACCGCCCCATCTCGCTCCTCCCATTCCCTGCTAAAGTCATTGAGAAAGCCGTCAATAGTCAGCTCACCGCCTTCCTTGAATCCAACAAATCCCTCGACCCTTCACAGTCCGGCTTCCGAGCCAAACACAGCACCAAAACCGCCCTCATCGCAGCAACAGACGACATTCGAACACTACTAGACAACGGAGAAACAGTTGCCCTCATCCTACATGACCTCTCCGCAGCCTTCGACACAGTCTGTCACAGCACCCTCATGCAACGCCTCAGCAACGTCGGAATACAAGGAAAAGCATTGGACTGGATCATCTCGTTCCTCGCCGGAGGAACCCAGAGAGTCCGCCTCCCCCCTTTTAGATCAGAGGCCACCGAAGTCATCTGCGGCGTACCACAAGGATCATCACTCAGTCCCACCCTCTTCAACGTATACATGAGTCCCCTCGCATCCATCGTGCGCCATCACAACCTCAACATCATCTCCTACGCAGACGACACCCAGCTGATCCTCTCCCTCACCAAAGACCCAAACACCGCCAAAACCAACTTACACGAAGGAATGAAAGAAGTAGCCGAGTGGATGAAGAACAGCCGTTTAAAACTAAACTCGGACAAAACGGAAGTCCTCATCCTAGGGTCATCCCCCTCGGCCTGGGACGACTCATTGTGGCCACCGGCCCTGGGAAGCGCACCCATACCTACGGATCACACACGTAACCTGGGCTTCATCCTAGACTCCTCCCTCTCGATGACCAGACAAGCCAACGTCGTCTCATCATCATGCTTCAACATCCTACGCATGCTCAAAAAAATCTTCCGTTGGATCCCCACCGAAACAAGAAAGACGGTCACTCACGCACTGGTCACCAGCCGACTGGATTACGGTATCACCCTATACGCCGGAACCACAGCCAAACTACAGAAAAAACTCCAACGCATCCAAAACGCCTCAGCCAGACTCATATTGGACATCCCTCCTCAAACTCACATTTCCGGCCACCTGAAAGACCTCCATTGGCTCCCTGTCAACAAGAGAATAACGTTCCGTCTCCTCACCCACGCACACAAAGCCCTCTACGACTTAGGACCAGAATGCCTCAACACGCGACTATCCTTCTACACCCCCTCCCGCCAACTACGATCGTCCAATCAAGCCCTCGCCGCAATTCCGCGCATCCAAAGATCCACCATGGGGGGGAAGATCCTTCTCCTACTTAGCGACCAAAACCTGGAATTCTCTTCCCAACCACCTCCGCCTTACACAGAACCACCTCTCCTTCAGAAAACAACTAAAAACTTGGATATTCGACAAATAAAGCACCCCCCTCCATCAAGCGCCTTGAGACCCACTGGGTGAGTAGTGTGCTATACAAATTTTGGAACTTGAACTTGAACTGAAGGAAATTGGGGATCTGGCCCAGCTAGGGTAGATGGCTTCATTTTCTTACTTGAAGGGGAAGTTTCATTTACAATCTAATCATTTCTTTAAATATCTACAGCTTAGAAGTTTCCTCGATAAGAATCTTTCAAGAAACCCCAACATGTTCGATAAGATTACTATTGTTGAATTAATACGCAGAAAGTCTAGAGTAGGGGCCTTGTATCAATGCCTTCTATCTCAACTCCCAGACGACCTAGAGGCTCAGAATAACAAGTGGGCGGGTAAATTTGGTGTCTCTTCTGTAGATCTAAAATCTCTGCTGGAATTAGCTAGCTCTGTGTTGGTTTCAGGTACGCTCCGTACTCAAAGTTATATGTCAATGTTTAATCTCTACCACACTCCTGCCAAACTAGTTAGCTGGGGAGTTGTCAGAGGGGCTAAAGGATCTTCTTGTGCAAGATGTAAATTTTTCTCTGCCGATTCTATTCACATGTTTTATGCATGCCCTGAGTTACGTTCTTTTATAAATGAAACTGAAGCTTTTATTAATCAGTTAATTGAAACCCCTGTCAAGATCTCAGCGGAGTTGATAATAACTGGCTATGAACATTCAATGGCCTCTGAAAGAACAAGATACACTCAAGCTTTTCTGTTTATTGCAATGGCCATGATCAGACTTTGTATTACTGGCTTAGTGCTGAACCGCCTATTTTCTGTCATTGGAAGGCTAGGATGCTCGCATGGTTTAAATTGGAGACATCGGTTCAGGCGTTGAAAGGGAGCAGAAGGCGTTTGATTGCTTCAAAGAATTGGGCACCATTTGAGAACTGGCTGTCTAACTAAAACTTACTTTATTGTATTGTATAATTTTTTATGTATGTATAATTCTATTTCTTGCTGTCTCCTGCCACCATGTGCTCCTTAAAGGAAAAAAAAAAAAAAGGAAAAAAAAAAACGAATGTGGTACAAGAGCAGTTAGGGGATATTCAATCACAATGCTTTCACACCGTTCTGTGCTGACACCAACTGCTGCCACAGCTTTGAGGCACCCAGACAGCAGCCCTGCGGCTACAGGGTCAAGACTAGCAGAAAAATAGGCAACAAGCATCTCACATTTCCCTGAATTTGTGTAAGCTTTGAGAGAACGCAGCCCTCCCTCTCACTGCAGAAAAGAGCAAAAGCTTTGTTATAATCGGGCATTCCCAGTGCAACAGAGACTTTCTCTCAGCTCTAGGAAGGCAACCAAGCAGTCATTATCCCATGGTATCGGACACATTCTTGTGTGTCAGTGTCGGCCTCCATAAAGGCTTGGACACTAGGGAAAAGCTGAATATCGACTGGTGACAGTAGCCCACCATTCCCAAAAATATCTTGATTCTCTCCGGGGGGGGGAGTCGGTGGGTTAAAATTTTAATTTTAAGAATTTTAAGAATTGCTGAGATTCTTTCGTGTGACACCTTCCTCGCTCCTTTCTCAATGTGATGTCTGAGATACAAAACTTTGTTCTAACAATACTACTACTTACTTGGAGACTCTTAGGGCCCCATTAGGATGGCGGTCGGGAACCCACCCCGACCGCCATGGTAGCTGAAATCAACCGTCCATCGGTCCCGTTGCAAAACCGGCGGTCCCATTAGGATCAACCGCCCAACAAATCCGACCACGGTGGATGAGGCCACAAAAGACCGCCCGTAGTGGGCAGAGCTGGTGAAAATCCATCCACGGCGGTCCGATTTGTGGCAGAAACGCACTAAACCGCCGCCAGCCCAGCGGAGAGACCGCACAGAAAATTAGCATTCCCCCTATGTGACAGCGGGACGTTCCGCTGATTCTGTCTGCCGCGGTCTTAAACAGTGATGAATGGGAGAGCCGGCGCAAGGGCTGGAGCACAGCCATCACTGCGGACGCTCCTTGACAAATGTGGCGGTCGACAAAAAAATCTCTCAACAAGGCCACCAAGTGCACACAGCAAACTAGCCCTCCTCCCAAAACCACCTATAACACCCCAATGACACACCCCGATGGCAACTTCAAAAATACAAATCCCAGGACAACCCACACAACCCACAGAACACACCTGAAAGCAATACTCCATTGTAACACACCCACATAGCTGAGTATAAAACCAGCCCCTTCCCTGACCAGAATCCTTTGCACCACTCCAGCCCTGAAGGAACTACACCCCGTAGCACATTGGGGAGGCAAAACACCACACATATCACCAGCACTACAACACACACACACACCACCCTCACAACAGCATCTCAAACCATTTGCACATCACACACCATGGCACAAAAGAAAATGCTCAAATTCACTGACAATGAGTTGTCAGTCATGACAGATGAGATAATCAGAGTACAGTGGACTTGTGATACCAGTGGGTCACTGGGACCATCCCCTAGGGAACTCCTTTATCTCCTCCTAACAACCGAACGGCAACATTGTTGCAAAAGAAGACGCGGAACGACACGAACATTGTTTGTTTCGAGAGACGCTTTCGAGATACACCACGTTTAACTACAGGTTAGTTTTTGAGAATGAACGCGTGCGTTCTCTCTCCAGATCTTGCACGGCACAGCACCGACTAACTGAACTTACACTTTCGTTTTCCCTGCAGCACACCACAAAACTGAATGTTTGATCTACCAAACCGACACAGGCATGTAAGTTACTCTCCACCCTTATTTTCCAAAACAATGAACAGTCTGCAACAATGCACTTTTATTAAGCTCTAACAAGTATGTTTACGTTTTGTGAATGTATGAATCATGGTCTATTGCGAAAATAATTACAAAAATGGTTACACTTAATCATTTATTTTCACAGCGTTTTTCCCTGATGAAGGGCTTATACTATAGCCCGAAATGCATTGGACAATTGCAAATATAATGATGCCTCATGAACGAAATGAGCTGTAAATGTAAACTATTGAGAAATCATGAACTATTGAATATGCTACGAAACAATATTCAATGAACATTGTGAAATAAACACGAATAAACTAAGCAAAACGAATCTACTGTGTGGAATCCTCTGTTGTTAGGAGGAGATAAAGGAGTTCCCTAGGGGATGGTCCCAGTGACCCACTGGTATCACAAGTCCACTGTTTCATGTTAGCGTCTTTAGGGGTATAGACGCCACCCACGGAGAACCCAAACTAGACGAACCTAAATAAAAGGCTGTGCACCCATCCTTAAATACTTTTTATGTTTGAATTGTAAACCTCACCAGGAAGGATAGCACGCACAAAAACCGATGAAGTAACTAAAAGACAAACAGCATGAGTAATTACGATGAAATATCGAGGAGCACGGAGGCAAGGGCCTCAACTTTTGCTTTTAAACCAGAAGAGGCAGATAGAATCTACGGTCTCATTAGGGATGATCTATCACAGGAGTCTAACACGCGCACGAAGGAGCAAAATATAAGACAATTAATATATTTATTCAAACGCAAGATCAATCAGCAAATGCACGCCAGCACGCTCATAAAATATCACAAAAATCTACGCATACCCCGAGGTCTCAGGATTGCCCTAAAACCCTCTCTATGCAAGAATTCAAAAAAATTTCAAGAGAGATGGTATGAGATATTAAACAAATGTTCGCTTGACCTTATTTTGTTGATAATAGAAGAACTATCAGAAATTTTAGAGGAGCTAACAAAGGAAATAACGGAAACCCAAAATGAATTATCAAATGCAATGACTGAAGAGGAACTCAACAAAATATTGGAAGACATACACACCCAAATGGAGAAACACACTAAAGACATAAACGAGAGAAAAATCCGCAAATACAAACGGGATACATTAGATTATCGCCTTGGGGAAGTGTACACTTGGGCAGACATCTACTCAAGAAAGAGAGCAAACAAACCTTATACATCGCAAACTGAAACATCATCCTCAGACAGTGATTCAACCCAAAGGGGTAAACCACAAAGAACAACGACAAAAACAACTGAAGGACCCGACACAAGGGGTCCTCAACCTTCCACCAGCTCGGATACTGAACAAAACACGCAACCAACCGCCATTATCCAAACTCAACAAAATCATTTTTTAGAACAAGGTCAAGCACAAAGAGGAGACCCAGGAGAGGACAGAACAAAAATACCAGAAAAGGAAAGGGAGAAGGAGAAAGAAGCACCAGCCACGAGGAGCACAACAGGTTCCAACAAAGACAAGAAAAAAACCCCGAAGACCAATTAGTAATTAACATCAGTCATTACCATTTGAGCGAATACGAAATTCAACTACTACAGAAAGGCACATCATTTGTACCTACTTATAATACGGATCAATTGGAAACAGAGGTTAGCTTTTACAAACTAATGCGCAAATTAAAACTACGTCATTTTTTTGACAATATTCTACCCAAACCCACCACTCCGGACAATGATCAACTACTAGGACTACGACCAAATAGCTCCTTTCAAGCCCCTGTCAGTCACAAAACAATTGATCTCTTTGAGAAAATGGTAAAACAAGATCTAACCAAACTAAAATATCAACGGCACTCTAACAGAAATATCACTCAGAAGGATTTGGATACCCTTAAGAAACTATCCCACAATGATAAAATCATCTGCACCAAAGCAGACAAAGGAGGTGCCATTGTAATAATGGATCAAGACCAATATGAATCCAAAGTCATGGAACATGTCAATGACATCAACACATACATGAAGCTTGAGCAAAACCCGACCATGGAATTTACAAACATCCTAAAACAAATTGTGGATAGAGCACATACAATGGGAACAATAAACGATAGAACAAAAAAATTTCTGTTAAAAGAAAACCCAAAAAGTCCGACTCTAAATATGGTCCCAAAAATCCACAAAAATCTGACCGACCCACCTCTAAGACCAATAGTATCAACCCGCAACAGCATGCACGAACCCATAGGTCAACTACTCGATAAATATTTACAACCCATAGTTAAAAGCATGACCACATACATAAAGGACACCACAGAATTCATATTGAAACTAGAAACCATCAAACTGAATCCGGAAGAATCAATTATCCTTTGCACGGCAGATGTCAAGTCACTGTACACCAGTATACCACACTCTTTGGGTATTGAAGCTATTGAGAAAGCACTCACAGGCACTGAGCTAGACGTGAACTTCCAAACATTTCTGATGGAACTGATGTTTTTTTCCCTTTACCAAAGTTATTTCAAGTACAAAGACAATTGGTATTTACAGCTGGTTGGAACAGCCATGGGCAATTCGGCTGCGCCGGTCTATGCGAACCTGTTTATGAAATTTTATGAAGAGAACCATATTCTTTCCAAACCACAATGGCAAAACAATTTGAAAACATTCATTCGATATATAGACGACATTTTCCTAATCTGGTCTAGCACCAAAGAAGAGTTACAAGAAATGCTTACACAATTTAACCAAGTGGATGAAAGAATCCAGCTAACCTGGGAAATGTCTGAGACTACTATTACATTTCTTGATGTCAGAGTTAATCGCACCAACAAAGGCCTTGAGACTGACCTCTTCATCAAAAACACTGACCGCAACAACATGCTGCATTATAGCAGTTTTCATGAACAAAATTTGAAGAGATTTTTACCTTTTTCCCAAATGGCAAGAATAAAGAGAATTGCATCAGACCCC
This sequence comes from Lissotriton vulgaris, assembly GCF_964263255.1. Classification (NCBI taxonomy): domain Eukaryota; kingdom Metazoa; phylum Chordata; class Amphibia; order Caudata; family Salamandridae; genus Lissotriton; species Lissotriton vulgaris. Next base: position 1,546,904,384 of record NC_141687.1, on the reverse strand, counting down.
AAAACGTTACAAAAAAGAATAAAGGAAACAGAAAACAAATTCACACAAAGAGGATATCCACAAACCATCTTACAAGAATCCATACAAAAACTTGAACAAAAAGATAGAAGGGTTCTTCTACAACCAAGTCAAACAAAAGAGCAAACCAGGATAGTGGCCATATCCAAATTCTCAACCACCAGTCAAAAATTCAAGAAGATCATTCTTAAGCACTGGCAAATGCTTGCCTTAGAGCCAGACTTCAACAATTGTTTTAAAGAACCACCTCTATTCGCATTCACTAGATCAAGAAATATAGGTGAAATTATCCAACACCGAACATCTCCACCTAAAACGTACCAGGGAACTAAACCCTGCTATAATTGCGGACACTGCAACAACGTCATTAAGGGTAATAAAATCAATCACCCAATGAGAGGCCATGAAATTAAACTAAAGGTAAATGCAACGTGTGAAACATCTAACGTCATATATGCTCTCAAGTGCCCATGCGGCAAACTATACATTGGAAAGACTGAAAGAAAGATCAAAATAAGACTCACTGAGCATAAATCGAACATACGTCTAAAGAACACCAAATCAACTGTCGCAATGCACTTTCTAGAATCCAAACATAGCATTGCCCAATTAAAATTTTTGATCCTAGAAACGATTCAAAAAACAGAAGGAAGAGATAATACTAAATTTCTTCTTCAAAAAGAGAACTTTTGGATATACAAATTGGGCACCCATAGCCCCTTCGGACTCAATGAAAAGAGCGAATTTTCTTGCTACCTATGAAATGTGTTGTTAAATTGTATTTTGCCCTATGTGCCTAGAGTGTGGGTACTCCTAACTATGACCATGACACATTCAACATACTGTTTAACCTATCATTCTCAGCAACCCGCCAGTGCACAGTGTACTACACCAGTTTCCTTACCCTATAGTCATGAGAGGGAGCTGATCAGCTCCACCCCCACCTTCCCCTTCACCAGTTTTACCCTGTTTTCATTATACCATTTTTTATCATACTATTTCTTTATCTCTATATCCTGTTCCCGCACAGTTTTTCAAAGACATTTTTAATTAAATTAGATACACATACAACGCGACGCCGAACTTTCCATTAATTTTCCCGTAGTCTTTTTTCAATGACTACCGGACACGTGACCGGGCTCGCTTTTTGATTCCAAACCGAACGGCAACATTGTTGCAAAAGAAGACGCGGAACGACACGAACATTGTTTGTTTCGAGAGACGCTTTCGAGATACACCACGTTTAACTACAGGTTAGTTTTTGAGAATGAACGCGTGCGTTCTCTCTCCAGATCTTGCACGGCACAGCACCGACTAACTGAACTTACACTTTCGTTTTCCCTGCAGCACACCACAAAACTGAATGTTTGATCTACCAAACCGACACAGGCATGTAAGTTACTCTCCACCCTTATTTTCCAAAACAATGAACAGTCTGCAACAATGCACTTTTATTAAGCTCTAACAAGTATGTTTACGTTTTGTGAATGTATGAATCATGGTCTATTGCGAAAATAATTACAAAAATGGTTACACTTAATCATTTATTTTCACAGCGTTTTTCCCTGATGAAGGGCTTATACTATAGCCCGAAATGCATTGGACAATTGCAAATATAATGATGCCTCATGAACGAAATGAGCTGTAAATGTAAACTATTGAGAAATCATGAACTATTGAATATGCTACGAAACAATATTCAATGAACATTGTGAAATAAACACGAATAAACTAAGCAAAACGAATCTACTGTGTGGAATCCTCTGTTGTTAGGAGGAGATAAAGGAGTTCCCTAGGGGATGGTCCCAGTGACCCACTGGTATCACAAGTCCACTGTTTCATGTTAGCGTCTTTAGGGGTATAGACGCCACCCACGGAGAACCCAAACTAGACGAACCTAAATAAAAGGCTGTGCACCCATCCTTAAATACTTTTTATAATCAGAGTACAACCACAATTGTTTGGTCATCTGGCCCAACAGATACCATTAGCCACAAGAGCACAAATGTGGGGAAGGATAGTCAACCAGGTCAATGCAGTAGGGTCCACCCCGGGCTCCAAGAAGGAAATAATGAAGTGGTGGCATGACCTGAATAGGGCTGTCAAAGAGAAGAGAAACAAGAACCATCAGCTGGCTCAGATGACTGGCCCTTCCATTCCACAAAGAACATTCACTTACGTGACACAAAAGATGTCCTTTGTCTCTTAAGAGATTTGGAAACTGATGCCTCAAAAGACCTTTTTATCACCATGGATATTGAGGCATTATACACAAGCATTCCTCAGAGATGTACGTTACAAGTGGTAGAGCAAATTCTCCTTAACACAGATTGGAATTTTCTTACACCGCAATATTTCATTATGGACTGTGCTGAGACAGCACTTACAAAAAACTTTTTTGAGTATGAAGATGTATTGTACCATCAGATCGCTGGCACATCCATGGGTAGTACTTTTGCCCCCAGCTTGGCCTGTTTATATGTACACCAGTTCGAGGAGGACAACGTCTTCCATACAAGCAACCCATTCATATCTAATCTAAAGACCTGGAAAAGGTTTATAGACGATGTGTTTGTCGTCTGGCGTGGAACAGAGGACATGGCAGAAGCCTTTGTTGAGTGGGTGAACACTAAAGACCAACATCTTAGATTCACCCACTCTATTAGCAAGGACAAGGCGGTCTTTTTAGACCTAGACATTAAGATGAATATGGGAGGGATCAGCACGCAGGTACACAAAAAACCCACAGACAGAAATAGTTTAATACTATATGAAAGCTTCCACCCTAAGGCCCTGCGCAACAATTTACCAGTCGGACAATTCCTTCGAGTTCGTAGGAACTGCACAGGAACAGAAACCTTTATGGAACAGGCAGATGCCCTGGAAGAAAAATTACTAGAGACGCATTACCCAAAGAAAATGATCAGACAAGCCAAGAAAAGGGCAAGAAATAATAATCGGGACGCCCTATTGGATACCGTTGTGAAAGAGAAAACAAACAGACTTATGTGTGTTACCACATACACCCCGGTTTCCAACACCATCCAGAAAATTGTTCGGAAAAATTGGAAGATCTTATATGGCGCAGGAGAAACTTGGGACCAACCTCTTTTTGCATTCAAACGCAGAAAAAACCTGCGCGATGAACTTGTACATGCAAAAGAACCGATCACCACGGGGACGATCAGATCACACTATGGAACACCCAAAGACCAACAGGACATTATGCCTGTGGGTACTGTGTTGCCTGTCCATTAACATCGACAACAAAAGAAGTGGACATTGGAACTCCACCTCCGTGGAAATTGAACACATTCTCTAACTGCAATACAGAGAACGTGGTGTATTTACTAACATGCCCTTGCAACTTGAGAAACGTGGGGATGACCACCCAAAAAATTTAAATAAGAATCAACGAACATCGCAGTACCATTAGGTGTAAGAAGACCAACACCAAACTTACCAAGCACTTCCTTGAATACAATCATAAAGACACTGACCTTAAATGGGTAGTGCTTGAAGTAATGAAGAAATACAAAACAGACATTATGAAACCTCTACATATTAGGGAACAAAGGTGGGTCTATCGCCTACGTACATCAACCCTAGGTCTCAATGATGAAATACCGTGGCTACAACTGACACCCTGATCGGGGCACAGAAGTGAGAAAACATCATCTCCTGCATTTCTGCACTAAATTCATTCACATTACCTCCTATATAAATAGAGCTACAGTGAAGTTCATGGCAGCCTGTGCCACTAACACATCTGCCCTTATAGTCATCTTTGCCGTAGTGTGCATTTCCATTTTTGTACGGGAGTATTAGCTAATTAGTATATGGGCATATTAAAAACACCCTAGTTCCCATATAGATATATGTAACTCATACCTTGAGTTCATTTATTAACCAATAGATATGTGGCTTTCACTTTTTGTGTACCAACCCATTAGTTTGATTTTCTTTTGGGCTTTTTGTCTCCCTTAGGTTTGAATTTCATTGAAAGCAGATAGCACTCAGCTTTTTCTGTTAGTGTTCCACCTGGCAGACTTCTGCGCATGCGCAGTCGCTACCAATGTCACACAGAGCAGGACCTCATTCTACCTGCTTTGCGCATACTCATACAACACGTCGAAGGGCACTGAGATCAGATCCGCCCTCTTAGTGGCGAGATTCCACAGATGTTATGCGCGCGCTCGGGGTAACCAGACACTCCCTTCTTGCGCAGTCGCATAACTATAAGTACCGGCCTCTTTCATCGTAAAGCATACTTCAATAAGTCTTGCCCATTGGTTGATACTATTCCGGACTTCCGGTAATAACCTTTTATGGGCGCACAGGTAACCAGGCAACTTTGCGTAGCAGCAGCTCGCTGGACACCGGTAACTCACAGCGTGTCCCGATTAACATTAACTAGCACCAATTAGTCCTCACTAGCTTACTATATAAGCGCTCCACTCTCACCATTCACTCGACATCGAGGAGAGGAAGAGGATGCAGACAGGTGAAACGGCGAAGAGCGGATCGACATACAGTAAGAGTGTGGTTGTGTGAATGAGTGTGTTTTCACTTTTCAGGCAGTGCCTAAACAGTAGGAAACTTTATAAACTCTAGGTTCCTAATCAGAGTATATATATATTTTTACAGAGATTTCTTTCCTGTTTTTTCCTTTCTCCTCGCCTACAGTCTAGCTCTGGACCAAAGGGATTCCTGCCCTCGCCCTCCTATGGGGCATTTAGCTCCTTTGATAGGGTAAGCAACACAAATACTAAATAATTTTTCTTGTGTGCACAGATGTATGAATTTGCAATCAGTGCACACATAGAGCCTTATACAGCTAATGTCTTGTATACTGGGCTTGTATGTGCATTTACTTTAAAAAAAACCTTTGTTTCATTTCAGATTTTAGAAACCAAAGTTATCATTTCTGTGGAGCGTGTCCTTACACCCCACCAAGTGGATTTCCTCAATCCGTAGCTCGGTGAGAGTGGAGCCCTTGCACATAGGTCCTGATGAATGCCAAGGACCCACTTGGGCCACTAGGCAGAAACATGTTGACCCTTTGACTTTGGTGAGAGGAACATTATTTCCTCAATACACCACTCACGATTTTAAATCACCATACAGATGTCAGTAATATTAAAAATAATGAGACCTCTGTAATGGCCTTTTAACTCACATTTTTGCTTTCTTTGGGCCCCCACTTAGTTTAGAAGTGCATCCCTGTCGTCAGGTGAATGCCCGCCCTCTATCAAACCGAGTTTTTAGAGGGCGAGGACTGGTCAATGATGAAGCATGACACCAGGTGGTGTGTGAGACCAGTCTTTTACATTTTGTGAGATGCCAGCACTCACAAATATGAACTCAGTGCACATTTTTTCTTAATACTGGGAGCAGCTCTAGTGTTTTATAATAGGAGAAGATGCTTGCCATACTCCATCCAGAGAGTCTCACAGGAATAGCCGGGGGAGTGGAGGCTAATAAGTACAAACAAATGTAGACAATTACACTGCAATGCCCTGTCTTGAAAAAGTACAAAGCAAAACCTCCAAGGCCCAATACCATTCATGTGCAACACACACTACCCAACACATGTCTCACATAACATTCATACACTCACATTCACCCAAAGGTAGCTATCAACATACCTACGGTTGCATGTGTACAGGCAGAAAGCACTACAACTCTGTAGCGGGGTCGGGGTGGGGAGCCGTTCGAACTGGTGGACCCCTGTCCCTAATTCCCCTCCTTCCCTGCAGACTAACGCCCCGAGGGCAGAGTGGGACAACCTTTCGGATCAGGAAGGCGAAAAGGATCTCGGCGCCTTTAATTGGAACTTGGACGACCAGGACGCGACTCCGCCCCCTTCTGACGTCGGAGATCCCGGACTGGTCAAAGGGCAGGAAATCCTGTATGGGGGGTGTGTCATCACCCCGGAGGTCGGAAGCGGAGAAGCGGAGCCGGAGAGGAAGCGTGGAGCTGACGGAGAGGCCGAGAGAAACGAGAGCGGAGGAGAGCCATGAGGCCAACGACCCCGTATTCCGCTGTGCCACACTCCCGAGGGAGGAGTGTGGCTTTCTCAGGTACGGCGGCGTTGGGCAGCCTGGGTGGGGAAGAAGAACGCCCCTGTGTAGATTGTGTACATAACCCTGTGTGTGCCTTTCCCGTGTCTAACCCTATACCCGTCCGCCCTCCCTGCCCGTCCAGTATACCTCACAAGCTTACCCCCCCCTCTGCACGAGCACAGTCAGATTGTAGTATACACGGGTGTTCCCTCACTATCACTCGGTCCCCTGGAGAGAGTACGCCGTATCGGAACCTTAAACTAACGGCTCCCTCTGTTGGTCTCCTTTTCCCTGGGTAATCCTGAGACGGAGGACTGGAGCTGACCCCGCAGACGCTCGTCAGGACAACCAACGCCCCGAAGACCCCGCCATCACGAACAACCTGGAGTTCGCAAGGGAAAGACTGACCTTTAGGACCAGGCGCACCATAAAAATAAAGCCCAGTTTGAAGAGACACACTGGTTTGCAGCCTCTTTCTGTTACCGAGCCTACTACTACCCCTCCTCCCACGCCCACATTGGTGTCAGAAGTGGGATCCGCCCCTTCCCTGCAGGACCCAGCGAGGGAACAGGTGATCCAGCAGCTAATTGAGGGGCAACAGAAGCTGGAGTGGGCTATCAGCCAGCAGATGTCAACCGCCGATGCGGAACGGGACATGTTCAAGACGACTATCGCCGCACAGATGGATGGCCTACAGAAAGCGGTACAGAACCCAGGTGCCCCTATGCCTATGGAGAGAAGACATTTTGGGCCTAATCCCTCTGGAGTTCAGTTACAAAAATACGTTCCGGGGGAGGACCCCGACGCCTTCCTCGTCAACTTTGAGAGAGCAGCCAGAGCCTGTGGGTGGCCGGAGGAGAAGTGGCCTTTCTTTTTAGCTCCCCTTCTATCCGGCGAAGCCCAGGCGGCATATCAAGTAGCCAACCATGCAGGAGTGACCCCCTACCCGACGATCAAGGCAGTGATATTAGACCACTTGGGGCTGGATACTGAAGCATATCGACTCAGGTTCAGGAAGGAAAAAGGGGTTACTGGGGAGCATCCTAAGACACTCTACCTTAGACTGAAAATGGCCGCAGACAAATGGTTGAGACCTGAGAGCCGTAGCAAAGAGGAAATAATGTCTAGTATATATCTGGAACAATTTATGGAGGCTCTTCCCTGTGGTACCCAACGTTGGTTGAGACAGCATTCAGGTCTAACAGCAGAACAAGCCATCGAGATGGCTTCCAATTATAACAGAGCGATGCCACGTACGTTCCCATGGGAAACTGATAAGGGCACCAAAACCAACCCCGGACCCATGAAGCAAGACAAGAAGTGCAGCAAACCAACCACGGAAGTTGTGAGGACCCGGCCAATGAGATATGAGATCCCCACCAACAGGGGTCCACAGTGCTTTGAGTGTGGGGAGTGGGGCCACATCGCCAGAATGTGTCCCAGAAAACGAACAACGGAAGAACCTATGGAGGTCGGCTATATACCGAGAGCCGTGATGTACACAGCAGAGATGGGGCCGTCCTTTTACGTAAGGATTTATGTGAACAGCAAATGTGTGAAAGCCCTTTTAGACTCTGGATGTAGACAATCCGTGATTCAGTCAAGACTAGTCCTACCCTCCCAGTTAGGGCCCAATGCTCTGGTATATATCTGATGTGTACACGGGGATGTGAAACCCTATCCCGTAGCTCATGTCACCCTCCGACCTATAGGTAGAGAACCTTGTGAGGTAAAAGTGGGAGTAGTGGACTCCCTACCAGAGGACCTAATAGTGGGAATAGATAACCCTGACTTCCTCGCACTTTTCAGGAGAGAATTGAAGGGACAGCCCCGGGGAGCATATCTAACATCAGAACCATGGGAATTGGATAAGGGGTTCAAGTTTGCACAGGCCAATGACCCAACCCTTATGAACACCTGGGAGGCGGCCCACAGAGAACAGACGACACCAACCCAAGGGTATCCCAGGTTCAAGATCGTAAATGACCTGTTATATAGGGAAGGAAAGGCAGGTGAACCCCTTCAGCTAGTTGTCCCAAAAGACTTCAGGGACCAGATTTTGTTCTATGCCATAACACACTTGACTGCAGGACATAGCGGTGCCGAGAAGACGCTACAAAGTATAGTGCGTTTGTTCTTCTGGCCTGGTATATACAAGACAGCAGAGACTTATTGTAAACAGTGTGAGGTCTACCAAAAAAAGAATATGAGCAGGCCACCAGCGGTGCCCCTCCAGCCTTTACCCTTCATAGGCAACCCCTTTGAGAGGGTAGGTATGGACCTTATAGGTCCCCTCCCCCGTACAACAAGGGGACACACGTATGCCTTAGTTATAGTGGACTATAACACTAGATTCCCTGAAGCCTTTGCCCTTAGTGCCCCAACTACAAAAAACGTGGCAGAAAAACTGATTGAGTTATTCTCAAGGGTGGGATTCCCCAGGGAGATCCTCACGGACCAGGGGACTCCCTTTGTTTCCAAAATGATGACCGAAGTGTGTAAAATGCTAGATCTGCGGCACATACGTACCTCGGCCTACCACCCACAAACGGATGGTCTGGTCGAGAGATACAATCGTACGTTGAAAACCACACTCAAGAAGATGTTAACTGCAGAAAACAAAGACTGGGATAAGTTGCTGCCCTTGGCCCTTTATGTTCTGTGGGCGCAGGTACAAAGCAGCTTAGGGTTCTCGCCTTTTGAACTTTTTTATGGGCGACAGCCCGGATCACTTTTGGAGATCACCAGGGAAGCCTGGGAAAGAGAAGAAGCGGCAGATCAAAGATCCCAGTTGGAATATACTAAACAATTAAAATCTAGATTAGGCAAACTAAGAGATCTAGCCTATTCCAATTTGGAAAAAACCCAGGTCAAGCAGAAACAATACTACGATAAGGGAAAGAAATGGAGGATACTGAACAAAGGTGACTGGGCCTTGGTACTTCTACCCTCGTCCACACAAAAGTTTAGAAGTGAATGGAAGGGACCTTATCAGATCACAGAGACCATAGGCAAGACAACCTACCGAGTACAGGTCACTCCCCAACGTCAACAGACCTTTCACATCAATCTGTTAAAGAAGTGAATAGGTCCCCCTCCTAAGTCAAACCAGCTAGTGTTACCGGTACGAGACGAAAGCTCGACCTTGGGACAACTACCCATTAACCCAGAGTTGACAAAGACCGAACGAGATGAGCTTGTACAACGGTTACAACGATTCTCCTCCATGTTCTCAGACACTCCTGGTTGTACACACCTAGCAGAACATTGCATAGAGACAGAAGAAGGAAAAGTGGTCAAACAAAGAGCATATCGAATTCCAGCAGCCAGGAGAGTCGATGTAAAAAGAGAAGTAAGGGACATGCTGCAGCTCGGCGTCATACGACCATCGAGAAGTAACTGGGCTTCGCCCATAGTGATGGTCCCGAAACCGGACGGGTCCACTCGTTTTTGTATGGACTTCCGGGCTTTAAATGATATCTCCTCCTTCAACGCCTTCCCTATACCCAGAGTGGATGAGCTGATAGAAAGAATAGGGGAAGCCAGGTACATCACAACCCTTGACTTGACCAAAGGGTACTGGCAGGTGCCACCACGGGAAAGCGACCGGCATAAAACAGCCTTTGCCACAGACAATGGCTTATTCGAGTTTAACGTGTTGCCATTCGGGCTCCACGGAGCCCCGGCAACGTTCCAGCGATTGATGAACACCGTTTTAGCCCCCCACACCGGGTACAGTTCAGTATATCTCGATGACATTGTCATCTTCAGTCTCACATGGGAGGAGCACTTAGAGCACATAGACAGAATCCTCACAGCCTTACAAAAGGCCGGACTTCATGGCAACTCAAAAAAATCGAGAGCCGCTTTTCCCAAAGTAATATACCTGGGGTTCATGTTGGGGGAGGGGGTGATCACGCCCCAAGAGGAGAAAGTAAGCGCCATAACCAACTCACCTTTTCCCTCTAACACAAGAGAACTACGTGCCTTCTTGGGACTTATAGGCTATTATAGGAGGTTCATTAGGAATTTCGCGAACATTGCCTCACCCTTGACAGACCTCCTCAAAAAGAAGACGAAATTCAACCGAGGAAAGCCCCCACCCGAAGAAGCCTGACTGGCGTTTGAGACCCTAAAAAGAGCCATCACATCCAGTCCAGTATTAATTCCCCCAAACTATGAGAAACCATTCATTCTGGCAACAGACGCCTCCGACACGGGGGTGGGTGCGGTACTATCCCAGGAGGGTGAGGACGGGTTAGAACACCCCATCCTCTATATAAGTCGGAAACTCCATCCAAGGGAACGCAAATACCCGACAGTAGAAAAATAGGTTTTTTTTTTTTTTGCTCAGAATAACGGAGCACAAAAGCAACATACGATGCTCCAAGACCCACACGAGATTGTATGAACACTACCAACTACACAATCACTCTGCTGACAGCATTCAATGGTTAGTGCTTGAGTCCCAACCAGCCATGACCAAACAAGCACTGTTCAGGCTTGAACAGAGATGGGTTCACCGTCTCCAGCTTGATATAATAGGGCTCAATGATGCTATTCCCTGGGCTACCGTCTCAAGATAATATCCCCAAGCCAGCCCCCCTACCTAGATAATATGACACACACAGGCATAAGTCTTCCCATTAAAGAGGGCTTTTGGCTTGTCATAGGGCTTCACGATGACATTCCCTGGGCATCACATAAGTCATAGGGCTTCACGATGACATCCCCGGGGCTAACACCTCAAGCTAACACTCTCTGGCCAGCGCTTTAGGTTACCTTACCACCCATTCCAGACCCAAATCCTTAGTTTGATTTAAGCATTTCCACCGACAGAGGATCATTGACATGCAATTTCGTTGACCCATCAGGAATATGATGTCCTTACCTCGGGCCCCACAAACATCTGATCGACTCTTGCGATCTCCCAGAAGAGCCATATAATTCGGCCAAACAGAGGGGCCTCCCATGACACTGACGAGGGCTCCCAATCGCACGATGGCACTCCGCCCTTCTCACTCTCAATTGTAAATTTCTCTGCCTCACACAAATTCTCCCGTTACTTGGTCTGTCGCTATCTCAAGCAGACCTCACTCATAGCATTAGCGCTTCCTCCAAGATGGCCGCCACACCGTGCCATTGGAATTCTGATGCAGGTCTAAGCAACCGCATTGGTTCTGCGCATGCGCATGACGCGCGACAGGCGCGCCACTACCGATGCTGCCCCGGCGTATCTGGAAAACTTCCTACTTATAGGCGGACACCGGAGGGATCCCTCACCAGCTGCTACGCACCCTTGCCAGGTGCCGTGAGCGTGAGGGGTAGGTGTCCCGCCGATCCAGCGCCTGAACAAAGGTAAGCTCTTCCTCTAATCCCCGAGGCCCGTGTTTTTGCCTAAAGCCCAGTTCCACGGATGGCGCCGTGAACTGCTCCCAGCTACCTAACTAGACTCGCTGTGAGTCTGCGTAGTTCCAACACCACCTCACTCTGTCCCTCGAGCAAGTGGGCACTGGTAGTAATGTATATGACGCCCTACCCCACCATTGCGACATTACGCTTCCCCGCAGCACGGCTAAGAATCTAACGGAGTACGGGCAGTGTCCCGGGGTGTTTCCTCCTTGTTCTTTGGTTCTTCTTCTTCCCCCCTGCCTCCGGGTTAACTCTACCCTTTTACATTTATAATTTGGAGACTGAGTTCGGCGCGGGGTACCATAGTATCACAGCGCCATTGTCAGCAAAGCGCTAGACATGAGTTAAACTTACACTTACTCATTTCCACGTTAACTCGTTACGCTGGGATCAGCGCGATGAACATCAACATCACTGCGCCGGTTTCAGCATTACGCTGGGTTCTGTAGTATGCAGTGTTATCTTGGATGCAAACTTCAGACAATACTCCCCACCCTGGGATTGATAGAGTGGTCATCCCTCCTCCATGCTTTTGCCTTTATCTTCGAATTTGAATTTAACGAAATCAAGTGGTTTCACCATGGAGGTCATATATCCAACCAGCCTCCACCACCATACACTTCCTCACCCCTTCCCTGATGGATTATACACCAATTTATACCTCCCTTACATACCCTACAGGTTCATCTAACCTAACAGCGCTGGCCTCACGGGAGTATGCTGCGAGGCCCTTATCACTTCCCTTAGGGTAAGAACCTGCTTGCTGTTTTCCTAGGAATGGGTGTCCTCTTGAAAGTTTTGGCATCACACCTCAGTTTAGTGTTTGAAAAGCACTCTGGGAACCTCCAATGTGAGACACTAATCGTGCCATTAATAGACCGATTATGAAGGGAATTTCCACCCAATGTGCGGTACGATTGAATTCCCTTCACCCCCCCCCCCCTGACCCCTCACAGTGTGGAGAGTATTCACCAAAGTCACGTTATATCTTCTGAGTAAAAAGTCACTTAAGTGAGATTTGACTTGACTTGTTCTTTTTTAACCTATTTGTTTCCCTTACCTCTAGGTCGCCTAAATAGAGCAGGACCCCTTGGCCCTCTATACCCCCGACCCAGAGAGGTTGTATCTGCCTTTTTCAAAGTGAATGAGCATCTAATTCTTATGTTTTTTTGTGTAGTACTCTGTTGAGGTCCTGACGAATCGCCGGTTGGCGAGAAACATGTTGACCACACCAGGGGGTTGAGTTAGTTTTCTGTATACCTATACGGTCTCTAGCTCCCCTCTCACCCCTTTTAATCTGGGAATCAGCCACGTCAATAAAAGTCAGTGTGGACTGATTACCCTTTTTAACTTTCACTCACTTTCGCACCAACTACACTTTCTTCCATCCTCACTCACACCCACCATCGGCAAGGAACAAAAGAACCCCGACAAAAGAGTGCCTTTGGGTACTCCGTCAGACATTGCAGCGCCGGTCTGTCGAGGGGCAGTGAGTCGATGATGACACTGGACACCCTTCAGTCAGGGTGTGTTTCACACCTAATACTCTGGGTGTGTGAGGCTCTCTAAGTTCCGACAAGGGAACCCTTCCAGTCCCTTAACTTGTGATATCAACTCTCCTCTCCACTCTGTAACACTTTCCCCGGGGAACTTTGTATTCTGCTGTATACAGTAGAAAAAGAGTGCCTTGCGATAAGATGGGCAGTGGACAAGCTAAGGTATTATCTGTAGGGGAGACCCTTCATACTGCATTTAGGACCAGGCGCACCATAAAAATAAAGCCCAGTTTGAAGAGACACACTGGTTTGCAGCCTCTTTCTGTTACCGAGCCTACTACTACCCCTCCTCCCACGCCCACAAACTCCCACCAGGTTCCTTGTCCCAGAACTGAGCAGGATGGAATACTCCCCCTACCCAGAAACAGGTAGGTATCCTTCTTCCCAGGGAAGTGTGTTTGGGGGTGAGGCCTGTACTACAACTCCCACCATGCCCCCACTGTTCCACCCCTGAGCAGGATGGAGCACCCCCCCCGAAGCATGTGGCAGCCATTTCAAAGCGCTTATCAAACTTACAGGTAGGTAGCCATCATCCCAGGGAGGGGTGTTTGTGGGTGGGAGGGCTGCACTACTCCTCCCACCAGGCACTCCTGTCCCACCCCTGAGCAGGTTGTAACACCCCCCACTCAGAAACATGTAGCAGCCATTTCATTGCATTCATCATACTTACAGGTAGGTAGCCATCTTAACAGGGAAGGGTTTTTGTGTGTGGGAAGCCAGCACCACAACTCCCACCAGGCCCCCTTGTAACACCCCTGAGCAGGATAGAGCACTCCCCACACCCAGAAGCATGTGGCAACCATTGCATTGCTCACCTTCCTCCAACAGGTAGGTAGCCATCTTCCCAGGGAGGGCTGTCTGGGGGTAGGAGGCCTGTACTACTGCTCCCAAAAGGCACCCCTGTCCCACCCCTGAGCAGGATAGAGCACCCCCCCATCCCACCCAGAAGCATGTGGCAGCCATTGCATTGTTCACCTTCAAACAACAGGTAGTTAGCAATCTTCACAGGGATGGCTGTTAGGGGGTGGGAGGCCTGCACTACTACCCCCACCATGCCCCCTTGTCCCACAGTTGAGCAAGATGGACCACTCCACCACACCCAGAAGCATGTGGCAGCCATTGGATTACAACAAACAAACTTACAAGTAGGTAGCCATCTTCCCAGGGATGGCTGTCTGGGGGTGGGAGGCCTACACTAAGACTCCCACCAGGCACCCATGTCCCACCCCTGAGCAGGATGGAGCATTTAAAGACACACCCAGAGAGATGTGTCTGAAGGTCCACCCCAATGTGACAACCGAACAGGTAATTAGACAGTGCATGCACCCCACCATTCCTCTCAAAAAGCATAGAGCCATATGACAACACCAGCTCTCACATACCACCAAAATTGACCCAGATACAATAACAAATTCATAGTGTGCAGACAGCCAAGCTAATGTATCTGTCACAGAAAGAGATATGTGACTCTCCAAATCACATGTGACAGAAAATCAGGACACACACACTGCAATGAATGCTATCTGTAAGTTACAAGGGGGCTGAGCTTGAAGGACCATATGAAAACAAAGCAAGCATGGTCCATTGAACAATGAAATCTAAGCGCATGACATGACAAAGGTATGCATGAGATGACAATGCCTTCTACATGCGCAGATTTAACACCTGACAGGCAGAGTAATCAGCAAAGATGCTTCACATCAAGTTGTATTGCTGCCAGTTGTGAGATGACAACCTTAGCCCGTAATCACAAAATCTTCACGTTGGGCATGGTAACCATTGACATGTCACCCCATGGACAAGTAATGTATGTACCTCCAAATCATGTCATACTGTGCAGACATACAATGTGTGAAATAGTTAACTTTGTGTTGCTTAACCAGTAAATAAGATACATCAAACACAAAGCTTGAGGGGTGTACGTCAATGACCATTTCCCCTCTGTCCCACAGGTGACCAACAACTGACTGCAGAGGATAACAAAATAAATTGCAGAGCCAGTCTCCATCCCCGGAACATGGACTCTCGGATGAGGACTCCCTGGATTTTGAGGACGCGGAGCTCGAAGCCAGCCCATCTGGTGTGCCAGGTCGCAACAGGTCCCAGGACCCCACTGTCCCCACCACCACCTCAGCAGCAACAACAACTACGCTTACCCCTGGTGGATCGACTTGTGGGGCCTCCACCACCACCACCACCAGTGCTGCCTGCAACACTCTCCCTGCCCCAGAGGATGACCAGCCCATCCCACTAACTGAGGTGGGTAGGAAGAGGAGGCGGGTGCCTACAGTGGTGAGGCAACAGGTCCGTGACAGCAAGGCAGGTGGGAGGGCTAGGGTGAGTCGAAGCCAACAAGACACTGGGACCGAAGCCCTGGACAACATCAACAGAGTCCTTGGGGCCTATGAATGGGCCCAGGGATGAACTGGCCAGGCTGAGGAAGATCCGAATGAGCTCCGCCTGCTGCTGAGGTCCATCGACACCCGTATGGGACAAATCGTGGACCTCTTGGGCCAGCTAGTGGCGGTTCTGAGGGACAGGCCTGTGGCACAAACAACTCCTCAACCTCCCTCTGGTGGGCCGCAGGATGACA